>NC_091811.1:59479642-60745357 GCF_041296235.1 Equus asinus | reverse complement strand
GGGTTATTTGTTGGACCTCCTAGGTTTGAGATGTCTATCGGAAATTCAGGTGTAGACTTTGAGTAGGCAATTGGATAAATGAGTTGGAGACCAGAGGGAGGCTGAAGCTGGGAGATAAGCTCACCCAGACATGAATTTAAAGAGCAGAAGAGACATGGGCTAGAGCCCTGAGTCCTTCCAACGTTCAGAGTTAGGGAAGATGAAGCGTATCCAGCCAAAGTGACCGAGGGAGCCGATACAATCAGAAGAGGACCAAGCATGCACGCATCTGGAACCCAGGAAATTGCTTCAAGGAGCAGGTAGTAAATCCACCATGTCAGATGTACTTTAAATGTTGCCACTAATAGCTTAGATGGTGTGTTCCACTCTTATCACTGAGAACAGAAATGAGTGGCATCAAGTAAAGATGGAGATATTCTATCTCTGGCAGGAAATCAATTAGGTGTTTTCCAGGAAAGCATCCATTTAGGAGACTACCTGGAACACACAGCAACAAGAAACCACCTTGAGAACTGCTACATTACCCCTTCTGTACTTTGCTCTGATTAACCTCATGATATGAGGAGCCAAGTGTTCTAACAAGTCAGCCCATTTGAAAGAATTGGTCTTTTTTTGGGTTTAGAGAAAGGATCCTCTCACAGAAAATGCAAAATTAAAGGATATGAAATACTCTATAACTATCTTTATTGCCTAAAAAATAATTTTAACATTCCTCAGTATTCCAAGATGTTCTGGCTGCCTTCAATTTCTACATCTTAATTTTTACTTTTTTTTCTTTACATCTTATGTTGTATACCGAGCCACACTGATTTTTTTAAGTAGTTGGAGTTCCACAAAAACAGTATGCATTCTTTTTTTTTTTTAAGATTTTTTTTTTTCCTTTTTCTCCCCAAAGACCCCCGGTACATAGTTGTATATTCTTCGTTGTGGGTCCTTCTAGTTGTGGCATGTGGGATGCTGCTTCAGCATGGTCTGATGAGCAGTGCCATGTCCGCGCCGAGGATTCGAATCAACGAAACACTGGGCCGCCTGCACCGGAGCGCACGAACTTAACCACTCAGCCACGGGGCCAGCCCCAGTATGCATTCTTTTTATGTCCTTTTGTACACACTTTCCTTTCAGGAATTATTTCGTAATTTTGCTTTGAGAATTTAATGGGTCCCAAAAAGTGCACGTGACATGACACATAGTAAATCCTGCTTAGGTGTCAAGTCCTAATTTTAGTTTTGCTTCCTCTTACTTTCCAGCACCTTCCAGGACAAATTCACTTACTGCCTTTTCTATATCATTTCTGAGCTCTTAGGGAAGTAAGTAAAACTCATGAAGTCTCCCAGGCAGCAGGTGGCAGAGTTAGGAAGTCTGTCCAGCTCCAAATCTCATGTTCTTTCCGCCTTGGGAAGTGAATCTCATCCACTTAATTCGTGTTCATTACCTACTTTGCAAACTCTTAATGGTCTTCTCCAATTTGTTCTTACATCAAGAGGACCCACTTCATTCAGAAACAAACTCATGACTGTTTCACCCCTGCCTCCTCTTAAGCTGCTAAATGGCTAGAAGTGTGAAAGTTCTGGAGAGTAGATGCTTTGACAAGTCCCTTTCACGTAAAAAAGGACAACATTAGGAAATAAAAAGCAATTTCCTAGGTAAGGTCTTTCAAGAAAGTTTAATGACTTTTTACCTTTTGGAAGTTACATAAACCTTAGAGAAACTAACTAGCATCTGCATAAGAGAAGAGGGGAAACATTTAACTAGACAAGCCACCTTAGTCTAGATTACAAAACAGGAGTCAGGAAACAGGCACATAACTAGATTTAGGAAATTTGATAAAAATAAAAGCAAAAGACAAAAACATCATGTAAAGAAATGACACCAAACCTAACAAAACCTAGTGAGGGTTTGTCGTATAGATCCCAAACTTACAATGGAGAACAGCATCAATTTTAGGTAACCATCAGTGCCTACGGTCTCATTCTGTGGGGATATTTTATGCATGAATAACGAGTGCAGACTTCATGACTCCTCAAACCCCAACCCCCACATACCCTGGGTAACATCGTGTTTCACTTAATTTAAAATTATTTATTTTCATTAATAGCTTAATTTTAATTCAAATATAAATTATAAATAGTCTAGTCCTTTTGCCATTCCAACTTTTAACACAATTTCAAAAAGCACCATTCTCTTGGCAGGTTGATAATAATCTACAGTGGCCCGCAGTGATTAAACACAATAATTTGAGCCATCAGTAAAGAAAGCTGCCTATGCAGCTTTCATCTGACAGATTATGCTATTAATTCATGGATTGTTTCTGGTGTTCTGATTCAGGGGGTAACGCAGAGGTAATGTCGGGAAAGTAAAACAAATTCGCTGTTAGTATATTTTTAAGTAAAGGGCTCAATAGCTTCAGTAACCACTCATTTATTCAAATAACTGCTTATACTGCTGACTATTATTTCCTTTAATTTCATGAAGCTATCATTAAATATGGAAAAAAGACACCACTTGTTTAGAATTAGATACATTTGGCCTTACCTATTGTCGGGAGAAAAGAAAAACATGTATATTTGTGGAATTGTTGCACTAAAAAACTGAATATTTCAGATTTGATCCTGAGTTTTAGCCTATATTAATGGAATGTTCCTTTTTCTCTTTAACATGAATTTGAGGTTCATGAATGGGGTTTTTCTTAATCTTCTGTTCATAAAATCTGGCACCACAGTGCCGGGCACAAAAGAGCCATTTGTGTTGAAAATAAATTAGTAATATATAAGTATTTATAGAATTTGATTGATGATGATTGTGGCCAATGGATGTTAAAGAGGACCAGTGTAGGAGTCTAAAGGGCTCTCTTAGAGCTGACATATGCTTTATTCATTAAATTTACAAAAATAGGCTTAATATCCTGGGTACCTGTTCTTTCTATACCAGCAATACGTCATTTTATGGATATCCTATCTAAATGTTTGTTTGTTTTTATTAAGAAACATAATGAAAATTAATTTTTTAAAGAACCACTTACATCCTAAATCAACTAGGTCCAGTCTTTTGTAATATATTAGTTCTCTATTTTTATTTCAGAGATTTTTTTTTCGCTCGGATAAAAACACTACAATGCTGACTGATAGTTTCATGATAAAAAGATTTTCAAGATTTAAAGTATTGCCCCCTATGCCATGAGAATTAGGGTTGCGTGGCTGCCTACAGCTCGTCTAAGCAGCATGAAGTCCACGTAAATAGACGGAGCCTGTTATCGTACCAGCATCTAGTTCCAACTGGCCCGCAGCAGTCAGTGATAATCCTGGCTTGTCCTTTCTCACTACCATCAATGAGTCACATTCTAGTGACCTAAATATTAAATGCAGATATGCAAATCATCACATTTGGCCACATGAGAGAGGCAACTGATTGCTCTCTCGTGGAATACTAGTACTTAACAGACTGACCAAATATTTATTGAGTGTTATACTATGTGATGGATATTACATTTCACTGCTTGAGTCTATGAAATTGACATTAAAAAATATTACCAATAGTTTCTCTACCCTTAACAGTAGGTGTGTGAAATGAAACAATCCAAAAATTATGGGAACAAGTACAATGTTATTGGTGTCTTAATAGGTATAAGTGGCATGGGGATTACGGGAGAAAATAAATCACATTTCATTTTGGTGAATAAGGAAGTATAATATTGCATTTAGTTGGGTCTTAAAGGTTGAGTGGAATTTACAGAGGGAAATTCAGGAAGGCGTATTTTATGAAAGTAACTTGTACTCATATAGGAAATAATGATCTTCAGTAAGTGTCTACGGATAATGCTAAGTGGCAGAATGCTGCATCTGACAGCAGAATGTTGCATCTGTGGCTGTTTCTGGGACTCTAAGATTATGTTTCTATATGAAAAAGAGCTTTATGTGAGCTCCATCAGTTAGAGTCTGTACACACGTGTGTGTATTTTAATTATCCACGTTGCAACTGTCCTGCTTTTCACTGGATAAATCACAGCTTTTTAAAAATCTATGTTTATGTCCCCTAAACAGACTCTCCTTGAAGGAAAAAGTTAGCAGTGCTCCTGAGCATTCCGAAGAAGTTGGCTTTCGTTCTCTAAGTAAAACTTTCAAGTGTCCCCGATGTTTTCATTTTATCTCCTGGCTGTTTAGCATTTGAACACAGGGCCAAAGTGTTCTCCAGGTGGCACATATTCTACACCAACTGACTGAATATTCAGAATCCTTTAATGTTTAAGGCCAAACTGAAATTCTTTACTGGAGGACATTAAATAAATGGAGAAGTAGCGCACATTTATAGAGAAGAAGGGAATATTTTAAAGATGCCACTTTCCCTAAGTTTATCTATTAAACTGATAAAATGTTGATCTAATTAATAGATCTAATAGGGCTATTCAAGGGATTTGATAAATTGACTTTAAAATTTATATTAAAGACCAAGATGCTCAAATTAGCCAAGACTTTTGCAAAGAAGGATGACCAGAAGAAAGGAGAAAGAGCTTGCCCTACACAATGTAGAGACTTATTATAAAGTGATAGTTCTTAAAAGCAGGTGTTATTTGCTCAGCGACGGACAAACTGACAACTGAAACAATGGTAAACCCAGAAGCAGGTCATGCCTGTCAGGAATTCTGTCAGGTGACAGAGGGGACACAGCAAGGTAAACCTCAGGAGGGGATTCTTCCACAAATGAGCTTGAAGTAATGGTTATCCATAGAGGAAAGAAAAAGAAAATAAATCTCAGCCTTACACCAGCAGAAAAACAACTCCAAATGGATTAGAAGCTTATATTTCAAAGGCAGAAATTTAAAATTTTTAGAAGAAAATATGTGAGTATATTTATCAACTTGTAGTAGGGTATGATTCTTAAGACACAGAAGTGCTAACCACAAAGGAGAAATAATTAATGAATTTTGCTTCACTAAACTTGAGAACTTTTAACTATCAAAAGTCACTTTAAACAAAGTGAAAAAAACAATGTAAAAAGACAAGAAAACCACCCAAAAGCCAGAAAACTGGGCAAAACATGACCAGACATGTCACAGAAGAGTAAATATATATGACCAGTAAGCATAAAAAGGCACATGCCACATTATCAATAATAATCAGACACGCAAATCAAGACCTTGATGTGTTCATTGGATAAGTGTTGATTGTAAAAGTTTAAATCCCAAGATTGAGAATGGATATCCATTAATGACACACCCTGACAGCTTGCTAATGAGCTCTTAGTTAGCCCAAGCACTTTGGAATGATTTTGTAGAGTTTAACCATTAGTACTATGACTCTGCATATACTCAAGAGAAACTTTTCTATGTGTTCCAGGAAACTTGGACAAGAATGTGCTGGCACCACTGTTCATGATAATAAACAAGTGGGAATGATCCAAATCCTCATCAACAACAGAAGGGATAAATAACTTGTGCTATATTCAAAATTGGAATAAAGTCGTCAAAATTAATGAACCACAAAGAAAGTAAATAACACGTATGACTCCATACGTTATGAAAGTTATTTTGAAAATTATTTCTGACATATATAAAAATATAATTATAAAAGAAAGTATATAAGAAATACAACATTTAACATTGGTTACCTAGCTTGAAGGATGGGGGCAAGGAGACAGTGTTCAGAGACTATAAGCCAGAGAAAGAGCATATGAGGGGATGTAAGTTATTACAAACATTTTTCCTATTGGGATAGATTCTACATTCAGTGTTGCTCATTATATCATTAAATACATAAATAAAATAGGAAGGCCATGCATGGACCGATGATGATGATGTATCAGAATCCAGGTTATGATTAAATCAGGTTATGCATCAGAGGTCCAAGAAAAAATAATTATGTGCTTACAGTTTACAGAATTAAAAAAGCCCCGAAAGCTCTTGGATTGAAAAAGTTCCTAGAGTATGAAACAGGAAGGGTGTGGAAAAACTCACACTTAAATACATTAATTGTAAATTTAAGAATATCAAAGGGAGATAACTTATAAAAGCTTAGAGAAAGTAAGAAGAGGTTGCTCACAAAGTAATAACATGTGATTGATTGCACATTGCCCAACAGCAACACAGGCTCCAAGAAGATGAAGCTATTTTTTAATAAAAAGTAAGAACTTCTTTAAACTTAGCATGCTTATCCAATCAAACAGTCGTTCGATTATGAGGGTATAATAAAAATACTCTCAGACATATGAGGTCTTCTGTGGTTTAAGGAACAACACATCACAGGGAATTGTGTCCCTTAAGAACCGACATTGGTAACACTTTCAGAGGACGTACTCAGTACGACAGATGTTAAGGAAATGCTGCAAGAGACAAGTAGAGTAATTGTGACCTGTTTTCTGGGGAAAGTTTACCTTGCTTAAAAAAAAATAAGTTAAGTCAAGACAAAGGTAAAGGAAATAGGCAACAGATGATCAAAGGAGCATGAGAGCACGTTAAATGGCGTACTTGCCTTTCTGGGGAAGGGTCTATCTGGAGGACAGCAGGAAAGATTTAAAAAAATCTAATAAAGAAAGTACTATATTTGAAAATATAAAATAAGAGAAAAGAAATAATTTCTAATATAACAGATATTACAATAAATAAAATGGATTAAACTCACCAATTAAAAGACAGATGGTTAGATCGGATAAAGAATCTGACACAACAATATGGTATCTTTAAGAAAAATGGTTAAAACAGAGAAACATTTGACATGATTGTGGGGTCAAGGGAGGATTTTGACTTTGTTGTTCTTTTCGATAATAAAGGTCACCAGAGAAAGTTAGTTGATGGGTATAAGAAGCAGTAGAGAAATATTAGATGTTCATGAGTGAGGGAGCGTTAGAATCAAAAAAGCAAGTTTTTAGAGATAAGAAATGATGTAAAGAAAGACCATTGAAAAGATAAGTCTTCAGAGGGGGCCAGTATACTCTTTCCTCTGATGCAAAGATGGAAGTAGGAAAAGTGTAGTGAAGTCAAGTTATCTTGAGGAGGTAAAGTACTGCATCTCACAGATTCATGAATTCTGTTAATCAAAAAGTCAAAGTAATCTACTAAATAAAGGAGAAGACAGGAGAATTGCAGTTTACAGGCCAAAGAGTATATTATAATTTGGAAAAGAAATTGTGAAAATATTATAAGGATTCAATGAAAATTTAACAAATGGCAACTGATTTGAGATAGGATGTGTTTATAGAGAAATCTCAGAAGTTCGCGATTTTCTTAAATGCTGTTCCAAAATCTGAGAGTGGACAATGTACGTGCTGGAGTGTCAAAGTTTTAGTTGCATAAAGTTGGAGGTAGAGAGAGGATCCCATAAGGTGCAGGGGTCCTTGAAGGAGTTACTGCCAACGTTGACTGTGGGGTCTAGACAAGAAGGAAAGCAAATATACCCAGAAGGGTCTAACGGTCTGGGGAACAGGCAGGGATTGAGGAAATGAAAGTATAATGAGGCCAAGGAGGAGGTTTGAGAGTAGTAATTAAGTCGGAGAGGGAAGAAGAGAAGTTGAGACCAGAAGATGGAACTTTTGTGGAGCTCTTCCAATGCACAAATATTCTTGTTAATGTGAGTGAAGGTGGAGGATTTTGGAACTTAGAAGTTAAAAACTTATAAGGCAAAGAGATTGGAAGAGTTACTTATGAAATCAGAGGATATGGGTAAGACATCCTTTTGTGTCACTGAAAGGGGAGTTTAAAAAATTACCTCTGGAAAAATATGAAAAAAAAAATCATAGTTCAGGGTCCCTTCCTTTTATTTGATAGGTTTCCACTGAATTGTTTTTTAAATGTCAGAGTGACTCGTTGCCCAAACTTCAAAATGTGGTTCTTTTTTGCAGGTAACTTGTTACACTTACAAGTGCTTGATGTGTTTGGTTTAAATTCCCCAGAGTTGAAATGAAGACATTGGTCTGAGAAGGTGGCATTTGAAGCAGCGTAAGCTGTGAAGACTGTGCTTTCAGTGTGGAAGTAGGGCTGCCTGTCTCTTATCTTGAAGGTAATTAGAGTTCCCCAAAGACAGAAAATCAATGCATTCTAAATGAGAATAATTTAGTTGTTATTGCACTGAGTAAGCATAAAACCACCAAAAGAATCTCTAGAACTGTATATATTCTCATATCTTACTTCAAATAATGTTTGTAGTGCTGTCAAATTACAAGTGTTGAGTTACATTAAAAATGCTAACAAGACAGATGATGACACATAATCAATATGTGCAAAGCTTCTGTTAGTACCTTAATGCTCCATACCAAATAATTACTTTTGAGAAATGACTCTATTTAAAATATGTTAACATCTTTCTTTTACATGGAGACCTTTTTCCTTATAACATTCCTAACAATACAGCCTCAAGATTCATGTTATGAGGAATGCTACAACAATTTGTTATGACCTGTTCCCCACCAGAGATTGCTAGACACAATTGTTGAAGGGCATGAACGAATGCTATGTGAGAGTTTTCAAGACCCTACACTCCAGGATGCAAGAGTAGAGTGAATTTCTTTGCAGCCAGAAACAAGCTCAAATTTGCTATTTTCCAAGATAATGGACAATGATCTCACCTTTAACAGACTTTCACCTCCATGTGTAGTTTAACCTCTGAAGCCAAACCCCTCCGGACAAATCTAATGTATTTCTTAAAAACAGCACAAGGCTTATTCAACAATATACGCATATAATGTCTTTCTTAAGTACAGCACAATGCATATTATCATTTGTAGCCTGTTGCCACGAACTGTTCATGCTGTGTTCATTTATTCAATAAGTATTTGCACAGACAACTAATGTGGTAGGACCTAGGGCAACAGTGGTGATCATGGGCTCTGCCTTCCTGGATCAGAGCGTCTAGTGAGAAAGACAGCATTATAGTAAGCAAATAAATCATAAATAGTGTAAAATTATAGCAAGTGCCATAAAGAAAACAAGATCTTCTAAAAAAGAAGTACAAGATGGGAAACCTATTTTTTTTTTTTTACTTATCTTTTTAAAATCTATTCTATAGAGGTCACACTGGTTTATAGTATTACATAAATTTCAGGTGTACATGGTATTTTGACTTCTGTAGACTACTGCATAATGTTCACCACCAAAAGTCCAGTTTCCGTCTGTCACTGTACATATGTGCCCCTTCGCCCCTTTTCCCTCCCTCCATCTCCTTCCCCTCTGGTAACCACCAATCTGTTCTTCGTATCTATGTACTTGTTTGTTTACCTTCCACATATGAGTGAAGTCATACGGTGTTTGTCTTTCTCCGTCTGACTTATTTTGCTTAGCATAATTACCCTCCAGGTCCATCCATGTTGTCACAAATGGCACAACATCATCTTCTTAATGGCTTAGTATTCCATTATATAAATACATATATATGCCACATCTTCATCTTCTTTACCCATTCCTCTGTTGATGGGCGCTTTGGTTGCTTTCAAGTCTTGGTTATTGTGAATAATACTGCAATGAACATAGGGGTGCATATATCTTTTCAAATTAATGTTTTCATGTTCTTTAGATAAATACCCAGAAGTGGAGTATTTGGATCGTATGGCATTTCTATTTTTAATTTTTTGAGAAATCTCCATACTGTTTACCATAGTGGCTGCACTAATTTACACTCCCACCTGAGTGCATGAGGGTTCATTTTTCCAGGAGACCTAGTTTAGATAGAAAGTCAAATATAGATCTCTGAGTAAAAAATAATTAAACCAAGAATGGAAAAAACCGTAAAAGTTAGTCGTTGGAAATGTGGGGTGAAGTGTTGGAAGAGGGCTAGTTGAGGCGGTAATTGAGTGGTCCAGGAAGAAAGATGAGCATGTGCAAAGATCCTGTGGTGGGACTAAACAGAACATGCTTGAGGAAAGGAAGAAATGTAGCAAGGAAGATGGAACACATATGTGATGAGGCTAGTAATATAGTAGAGTTAGAGTATGCAGGAATATTATAGCAAGCTAAACACCCCAGAATATTCTCTTTTCCACATATGAAATTCATTTTCTGTTCTTCACATCTTCCATTTCATACCATGCCCAAGTTCCTCCTGCTTTTGCAGGAAGTCCTCCCCTGTAAAATCCCCATCATGGAAATATGTGTGTATGTGAGTATAGTAGTCTCCTCAGTTATCAGTAAATATGCTAACAAAAACTGATGACGTGAATTGATAATTTGAATGACAAATCACATGGCTATTCTTCCTTTTTAAAATAGTTTGAAAGCCCTCTGCATTCTCCTATGGAGTGTGTGTGCGTGCACACATAGTGGGTTTCAGAAAGGGAAAATGTGGAATTTTTGGAACAAGAGTCATCAATACTGCATAATACATTACATCCCCATGATTGCTTTATTATTCGCTACTTAATGGAATATATTTTGGAATAAATTTCACCTGTGATAAAGTTTGTAAGCATCAATTAAAAAGTTTGGCCATAATCATGAAAAGAATTCGGAAAAATCTTCAGACATTTAGATAATAGAAGAAAATATTATTTAAAAATCTTACTGATTATCACCACTTAATCCCTCTAAAGGGATAACATATTTCACATTAGAAGGAACATAAATCTCTGTATTACTCTCTTTTATTCAGGGACTGACAGGGATGGGAAAATAGAAAAAAGTGTAACGTCAAAGCCTCTGCCAGCTTTTCCATCTATGGAAGGGAAGAATGAGGATAAAGAGCCCACTGTTTTAGCAAAGGCATTGAGTCTTTGGAAGTGAAAAATCATGTCTGGAGTCTTGTCAGGCATAATTTAGAAAATCAGATAGTTCTACATAATAAAGTGATTTGAGTATAACCTCAGAGTGACAGTTTACAAAAAGGAGAAAGTGGGTTCTTATCAAAGAGTCTTGAGAGGAAAAGGGATGAGCAGCTCCACGGGGGAAACCACTCTGTTTTCCACAAAACTTTAATGAAATAGGCTCTTCTCAGAAGTGCTTGTGTGAAGTTCATTTTAATGTGTGTGTGTGTGTGTGTATACAGGGAACCTTACAAAGAGATTGAAGTCTGTGTTCACATAAGTGAAGAACAGAGGGAAAATGAGAGCCAAGGAGTGTGAGGTACAAGTAAAATGAGTAATTCAGAAGTAACAAAAATTCAGAAGCAAAATCAATTCTAAAATTGGATGACGTCTGGAAATTAGAAATCTTGGGTAGGGCCTTAGAATAGCAACAGAATATAGGTTGAGACAATCAAAAATCAAAACATCTTTTTCTTTTTTGATTTCAAAGGACAGAATGACAATGGAGTTTCATTAATCAATAAACAATACAAATGCAGAAGCTAGAATTCAATTACCCCTCTGGCCAAAGGAAGAACTATCTTAAGGATAAAGCACATCTAATAATCATAGCGTTACTTTATCGCCTTCAAAAATATTTCACTTCCCTCTGAAACACTCCTCTCTGAGATAATAGCTTAGATATGCCTTAGTTTTACAAAGCTAAACTTAGTCTTACTGTGCGATCCAGCAATCCTGCTCCTAGGTATTTGCTCAAAAGAGTTGAAAATCTATGTGTACATAAAAACTTGCACGTCTGTTTATAGCAGCTTTATCTATAATAGCCAAAACTTGGATGTTTAAATGGTTGGTATTTTCTGTGCTCTTACTTAAATTCCTTCTTATTATAGCTATAATCATGAAAAATTTAAGAATTAAATGAAGGCCACCGGAAGAACAATGAGCCTTAGGAATGATATATACATTCAAAGCACAGAAGAGGAAATGAGGTCTTGGACAGATTAAAACAAAAATTGTTGAAGCTGTTGGCTACTGAGCTATTATCTTTCTGCTTCAATCTTGTTCACCCTTCGCACTAAGCAGGTGACTAGTTGACTCTAAATTATTGGAGATTATCGTCAGTTGAGCATTCCTCTTTCCTTCCAGGTTCTAAACAACTAAGAATAATTATGAGAAGAAAAACGGGGATCAAAACATCAGTTCTATAAAAAATACATTTGAAAACACACTGGACTTGAAGATGAAGAGTCATCTTACTCCCTTGCCCCTGATTAAAGATAACCCTCCTCCACTAAGTGCCTGAAGCACCCGCTCGGATGCTCATGAAGAAGCCGGAACACAGAAAGCAGCGACCTGGCTGGATGTGCTGTTGGTTGGATGCGCAAGATCAGACGACTAAGTCTTACTGCGTTAAGTGCAAGATACAACAAAACAAGAGAACAAGACATGAGACAAAAATGCGCAGGCTCTGATAAGAATCTCATTCCAAGGAAACGATGACAATCTGGTCTAAGTTGACTTATTCCTAATTATCCTTCTGCTCTGAGTTAGTTCACTGCCCATTGGTAATGTAATTGTCCAATTTCCCTCACAAAAATAATTCATTCTCTTTGCCTGGATAGATAGTTGGTTTATCAGTCATGTGAAATTAGGGTACCAAAAATTGCCACTATACTTTTAGACTGTTTCTTCCTGTTGATTTTTAAATGAAAACCAGGATTGAAGGATTGAATCCTTCAATTGAAGGATTTCCCCACTTAAATTAATTGGAACTTACTTACTAGGTTAAAGTCTATACACATGATACTTTGTGTGATTTTCTCATTTATTTAATTGGACATTATTAAAAGGGCTGGAGTCTAGCAATCGGTTCATGTTGGAACCTCACAATATTTGGTGTGTGCATACTTAATTATCCTGTTCAAGTTAATTGAAACATCTGTTTAAGTAAAGCAAACAGTACTCCCCAGATGGGTAGCAGTTCTAAGTCAGTGACTGTCTAACTCAGACTCGTCACTTTGTCACTTACAAAAGTAGATACCACCTAGTTATTTAAATAATAGTCTACCAAATCAGACATGTTATTTCCAATGCCTCTGCTCCAAGGAATTTATTCGGTAAATGAACAAAGTTAAAAGCCTTAGGTCTTTTTAATACTGCATGCTTCACCAGTTAAATTATATTAAATATCGTATGTCATTATCCATGACATCCTATTAATGTGACATTTCCAAATATCGTTCTTGGTTTTATCAGTTGTTTTCTGAAACTTTATTAAGAGTTGGGGTTTTTTAGTTTGTGTAAGGAAAAGATATTAACATGTAAGTGATTCTTTAAGTATTCTAATAATACCTTGTTTGAGATATTCTAAATGTGCATCTTAGTCCCTATTCTCTAGTGATTATAAATTCAATATCAAAATCAAATTGGACAAGATTAGACTAAAAATCAGGATATGACAAAAATGTTCATTTGTAGATGGCAATATAATAGCAGATAAAAATTAAAATATAGGTTAATGGGTTAAAATATTTTCAAGATGTTGATGGTCAACATACATGATAAAAGTATCATAAAAAACACAATGAAGTATATGTGAATTGAAGCTGTGGGTTGTATAGTGTGTTCTAAGATATCCACAGCTTCATTTCTGCTCAGTGTGCTCATCACTATAGATGCACAAACTGATAATGTTTTAATTCTATCCAGTTGTATTTTTAAATTTCTTGAAATGTGGAGTATATTTTATTATTCTGTCGATAGCGACCACAGCTTTAGGTTGTAAGTTTTTAATAATAATCCTACATATGGAATTTTGATTAAAGTTGTATTTATTGTACTATTTTATGGACTCTTTGAAAGCCATATTTTTCTAAAAGAGCCTTCAGTTATAAAACATGGATTTATTACTTTTCTAAAATAGTCATAGTCATTAATGCACTAATTTAATAAAATACTTTTTTATACATAACTAAAGACAAAAATCTCACTTGTGTATGTCTCATTGTGTTCTTGGTGCTTTTAGGTAAGTGCGCATCAGGAGGTTGTTGACTTCAAGAGCATTAGCCAGAAATAGCTCAATATCCTTGCTGACATCCATAAACCAAAGGAGAGAAAATAAATGGCTATTTTTGAAACTGCATTTAGGAAAATGAAAGTGTCACATGTAAACCAAATTACTCAGAAATTCTTAGTATTGAAAAGCTCTTCTAACAGCTTGCAGCCAATAAAATTGTGGCAGAAAGAGGAAAGTATTTTCCCATATATATTTCCATTTATAAACCTAAAATATTAACTGTTGAGACATGAACTTTAGAGAGTTTTCAAAAATCACGCTTATTAAAATTGAAGGGTATTTATAGAATGTTCTCAACATCCAAGTTACCATCATACATTATCTTCCCTAAATTTTAATACTCTAAATCTAATTTTCTCACCCCACCTATTCAGAATATCATTATTGCATTTTAATTTACTGACTTTTGAAATAATTTCTTCTTTTGCTTTCTGCTGCCCCCAAGTATTGTTGATAAGGATGATTGTTCAAGCAATTAATTTTTTCTTTTAAAGAAACTGTATGCAAAAATAGTTATCCAGTTTTGAGAGTCATTGGTATGTGATATGCTAGAGAAATGCCAAGATCATTTTATTAAATAAAAATTTGACAAATATTGAGAGACAACCATGCAAAGGGCAAGCTATATGAATTTTTATTTGACTTAACAGTTATCACTTTTAAAGGGCAATTCAGTGCCTGTAAAAAGAAGTCAAATTATTCTAGTTTGCAACTGATTCCTTGACAATGCTAGTTAAGTATCATTCATACTTTTAGGGAGAAAAAAATGAGGGAATTTTTTTTTGTTTTAAATTTTAAAGAATCTGAGGTACATATTTAACTAAATTTCATGGCAAACAAAGAGTGGTAGGCCTTAAAAATTATTATTCTGTTAAATCATATAGTTAACCATAATGTCAAATTAAAAATCTAACTTTTCAATATCTTGTCAATTTTAGTTACATATGTTTTAGTGTTATATTCACTCACTTGCTAATTTATTTGCTAAGAAAGTACAGCCTTCCTTAGTGAACATGAAGCTCTCTGCTTAAACCCAATATGTATAAAGAAAACAGAATCACTTGGTGGTTTTCTGAAGCCCACCTGCTCTTCTGAAGTTTCATGATAATTATCGTGACTTCGGGAGCTTTGCTCCACATCAGGGAATCCTTTATAAAGCTGACCCAACACACACACATTCCAGTCTCTCTGTTTCTTTGTTTCGCTTCTTCAGGGAACTCCCATGAACTGATCTCATCTTTCTTGATCCCAGCCTCACAAATCATAATTAACTAGGCAGTTTGTGGATGGTCACCACTGTGTCAGGAGCCACTCTCAATCCAGTTAGCCATTGGTGTGGGGTCTTGTAGTATAAAATACACCTGCTGCCCTTCAGAAGGCTCTGATAAGGGCAGTTTTCTCAAAGAGGCTTTTGGCAGGTCAACAGTCAAATTCTGCCTATTGCATTTCTTTGCAAGGCAATGTCATGTAGTGGAACAGATTGGGTTGTTAATTAGAGCAGCTGTGCATTTGATCCTGAGATTTGTGACCTTGAGCAAGTTACTCAAACTCTGAGCCTCAGTTTGCTTATCTAATGAACTCTCTGACTTTAGGCAAGTTGCTTAAGTTTTCCATTCCACAGTTTCTTCCTGAGCAAATGAAGACAATATCAGTATTTACTGCATATTTTATGAACTAATTGATTTATATATAGTGCTTAGCACAGGCCCTGCATTTAGGAAACCGTTGAGCAAATACAGTTGCATGCATTCATATCAGGAGGGGACCTTTCTTATCCAGTTCTCTGGGTTCCAAGAGCTCCCCCTCGGGGAGGGCTGAGTTGCACAGCATTGCTTATGGCTGGATAGAAAAGCTCTAACACTGGGGTTAGCCTTCAGGAAGCACAAGGGTGCTTCACATGTTAAGCCTCTACCTACCAACAGTCTTTTTTAAGTGTTACGAGAATGGTGTTTTTCTACCTATTTCTTCAATTCTATCTCGTATCAAGTGAGTTCAGATGGGAAAGTGGGGTGCGTTTGCTGAGTCCCCTTAAATATACACAAAAATATTTCTTTGATTACAAGTGAATAGTTTGGTATATTTTAGTGCAGCAAAGTACTTCCTTGGAGTTGTGCAAATTTTCAGTTCCTAATCTAGGTGTGTGTCTGCGTGTCTATCTCAGAGAAAGTCTCATTTTGTCTATATCTATCTTTCTAGTCTATACATACATTTATACATGTCTATATACATATACAGTGTTTGCGTGTGTGTGTGTCTTTTTTCCAAATCTATTTATTTAGACATCCATAGAGAGGATTTTTTCTTTTCATAAAGTTCCTGCAAGCTTAGTTACTGTCATGGTTTCAGAAGTTGGTCTAACCTAGCTAGAATACACACTTTCCAATGAAAATAACTGTATTTGTATTCAGTAAACATATAACAAAAATGATGACCAGTCAGCATCTATTATGGCCCCTTCAAAGAAAGAACACAGACTCTTGAATGCATCCTCATTTAGAGGAGCTGTTAACAAGTCCTACAGGGAATAATGCAGCGGAGAGACCTCACCTAGATGTGTTGGGGAAAATTGAATTTGAACTGTAAATCAAATCTTCATTCATCGATTTTATAGATTCAGAGATGTTTTATCTTCATTTTTGATCTTCAGGAGACAGGATCTGCTAAGGTTCTCTGTAGGACAGAGGGAAGGATTGTGCAGTGGGGGAGAGAAGTTCACTTAGATACTGTGTTCAACTCTCATGATAAAAGTTGAAAATGACAACACCTGTTGGCAGTATCTGTTTCCAAATGGAACTCCTTCATTTTCGGGGTTCCATCTGTTTGTTCTAAATTTGTTCTGCCCCAAGGTCGTAAACGCTTAAACTACCTAAGAGGAATTTGTTACATAAAGAAAAGCGCATACACATTTTTGTCACGTGAATTAGACTCGCTGGTGCCTACTCCCTTGGAGAGTAGAAGAGATCATTATTTGGGCTTTAAGGAAGAAAATAAAAACATAATTTTTTATATATGTGTCTTTGGGGTACAGGACTCAAGTCACAGTTCAGACGACTCAATACATTTATCTACCCATTTAAGAGCGTCTGCAGAAAAAAGAATTAGAAAACTTTACCAGCCAACATTGTAAAATGTCTAAAATTACCCCAACAACAGAAAGTCAAAAAAGAAAAAACATTCTTTTTCTCCTCAAATTATGTATCCCTCAAGGGGCCTTTTCTACCTGTCTTTCTCTCTCCAGAGCTCCCTTTGAAAATAACAAAGACATGATAATTCTTTAAGGAAATGTGATCTATCTTCCACTGGCCACACAAGGTTATAGAGGGATAAGGGGTCACAAAACCATTACTTTCCTGGATTTCTTCTGGTTTTTATTATAAAAACCAGTATTCTTCACGTTCTGCCACATAGTTCAGATTTCCCAAGGGACGCGTAAAGAACAGACCACAGATCAACCATTTTGGCTCCTCTTCTGTCTCAGCTAATTTTGATGGTGTGATGGTTAATTTTATGTCTCATTCTGACTGGCCACAGGGTACCCGGATTAAGCATTATTTCTGAGTGTGTCTGTGAGGATGCTTCCAAACGAGCTTAGCATTTGAATTGGTGGATTCAATAAAGTACATTGCCCTCCCCAATGTGGGTGGGCATCCTCCAATCCATTGAGGGCTTGAATAGAATAAAAGGCAAAGAAAGAAGGAATTCACTGTCTTTATTTCCTGTCTCACTGTTTGAGCAGGACAGCTCATCTCATCTTCTCCTGCCCATGGACTGGGATTTGTACCAATGGCTTTCTGGTTGACAGGCCTTTGATCTTGAACTGACTTACACCAGTGGCTTTCCTAGGTATCCAGCTTGCAGACAGCAGATCATGGGACTTCTCAGTCTCCATAATTGCATGAGCCAATCCCTCGTAATAAAAAGCTCTGTGTGTGTGTGTGCATGTGTACGCCTGTGCATGTGTGTGTATCCTGGTGGTTCTCTTTCTCTGGAGAACCCTGACTAATACAGATATTGTCTCTGTTATTCTCCAGAAAAGAGGTTTGAGCTATAGAGTGACAAATAGAAATGGCAAGCAATAGGATATATTGGAGTATATGAGGAAGACGTTTGGTGTAAACCTAATTCGACCTGGCTATGTTTTTCCAAAAGGGCCTGACATGGCCATCGAGTATGCATTATATATCTGCTTTAAACATTTACTATGGCAAGAACAAATGCCCTTAAGATAACGGTGCAACTTCCCCCACATTGGCATTTCCTTAAGGATAAGTATCTCTCCCTACGCTAGGAACCGATTGCTGTGCTCATCTGTGACCAACCAGCTCACTTCTGACCACCCAGCTCGAGACAGCAGACCTGCCACCCTGCTGTGTTCACCGAGACAGCAGACCTACCTGCTGTGTCCATCAATCGCTGTGCCGACAGAGCAGTCTTGCAACTACTGTAAAACAGATGTTTCAATCATATGTGAAACATCCTCTTTGGGGGTATATAACCAGTCTGTACACCCCACTTCTTTGGTGCCCCTTCTTCCTTTGGGAAGAAAGGCCCGGCCCATGGTCTTCATATTTTAGCTCAGAATAAACTCACCCAAGTTTTCATTTATAGGTTGGTTATGGATTATTTTCGTTGACAAGAGCAAAAGCACACAGAATGCTTTGCTGCCACGGCTGCCTATCACCCAGGGCCTGTACCGAGGCTGTCTGTCCCCTAAGCCCTTGCCTCCTGAATACTCCATGCTGGCACTGCCCACTGGTAGGGCTACCACAGACACTACTGCAGTTAGCCACTGAAGGTGCCACCACGGGGGCCAGAGCCAGTCAATTTCTACATGGCAGCAGCCACTGAGAGATGCAAAGATCCCTTCTGTCTGTCCTTCTGGCATCTTCGCTCATCCTTGTCCGTATGATGACATCATCAGTCCTTGCCTCTGTAACTGCAGACAGCAACTTCTGAGGCTCCATGCTCTCAAAACTCTGTGGAAGCTTTAAGAAAGAGACCTTTTTAGTGTCCAACTGCTCTTTTATTATAGGCCTTTTACCCGAGGATCAAGAATATAAATTTGTACGTGCTGGATGGAGAACAACTTGAGTGACAGGCACCAAGCTGTACTCAAATTTGCCCTCTAGCAGGCATCTACTGCTTTTGAAGCAGGCTAGTGCACTTTTACTTTGTCTTCTTGTAGAACATAAGCTTTCTTGGTTTCCATGTAAATAGGGCCCCTGAATGGCCAACCTATGAGAACGGCAGAATATCCGAGTATTCTTCAATGCTAAGTTGAACAGAGAGAAGATTCAGATCGAGACTTCTGATAAACAGCAGTCGAATAATTGCTGCCATGTACCACATGTCACACTACAGCAGTTTGGGGCAAAGGCTGGAATGATCAACTTTTTTTTTAGAGCACTTGATATGGGGAATAAGAAAATGAATATATAAACAAATTCAAAATGTTCCTTATTTGCATTAGTAGCTAAGTTTCTATTTGTGATTAACTAATATTGGAAAATAGAAAGGGGGAAAATAAGATATTTTTCTCAGAAATATTGTTTTGATTTTTTCTCCCCTTTGAAAAATAGAATTGAAAGTCCCACTAATGTCAGAGCTCCAATAAGATGTTTTGCTCAAATATGGATTATGAATTAAAGATAAAATTGTACTTAATATAATCCACACACGCAAACATCTGATGTAAAAAAGATAACTATGAGGGCACACAGCAGTTAGGCTTTTCTCTTCTGCCTGGTCTAAGGAGGAAACAACCCAATGGGAAACAATTCTTCCATTAGTGAAGTGACAGCCTTGGGGAACAGGGCTGAGGAAGACACTGGATTTGCTGTGATTAACAGAAAAGGACTTGGGTGGGGGTTGGAAAGCACTGTCAAGCCAGAGCCCTGGAAACAGACAGGGACTGCGACATTTGGTCATTCAGCCATCATGTATAAATAACCCACTCGGTTTCAGCTCCAGCATCCTCCAGTTGCAGGGCAAGAGCTAGCCACCAAAACTGAGCTGTTTTCCAGAAAGAGGTATTAGCACAAGGCTAGCCAAAGGCCAAAAACATCCTGATAACAAAAATACCTACACACTGAAAGTGTTTATTTCCATGACATGGGTGAGAGAGTGAACAGAAAGGATAGTGGGCATGGTGTCCCTTTCTTCTTTGTCTACAAGAATAAAATAAACAGACCTCATTTGTTTGCTATCGTTGTTGTTTGTTGAAGGCACCAGATAAGGTATGAGCTAGTAGAAACTGAAAAAGCCTTTCCATAGAATTTCCAGCCGGCTCAGAACACATTCTGCACAGCTCTCTCTTTCCAAGTCCTCCCTCCCAAAGTCCAAAGGATGCCTTCCAACATTACATAGCTAGTCACCATGTTTGAAAAGAAATATGCACTGGAATAATTTTTTAATGTTTCTTTGCTGTAAAAACATTTGTCTACAAATATAAAAAGTATCATTGAAACCGTCCCAGATAGCTTTTTAAAATGACCCAAAATATCTATGTCGTCCCCAAGACTCCAGTGTTCTAAAGCAAGTTGTGTTGTTAGTTAAATGCTTAACGTTTGTTGCAATTAGCATATTAGTTAATGGTATTTGTTTATGATGCAGTACAGATGTGGTTTATATGCCATTTGCATATTTTATAGTATTTTGGGGCCTTTTGTACAGATCAATGAGTATAATGTATTCCATTTTAGAGGGGTTTTATGTGGGATATTTGTGCCATGGTGTTAAGGTCTATTGATTTAGAGCTCAGAGTTTTGCTCCCAGATCTGCTCCTGGACACATAGAGGACACCTGGCAAGTCAATCAACCCTTTGGAGCCTCAGATTTGCTATCTGTAAAGCACGGAATTGCATTAGAGGGGCTCTTTTGACTTGAAATGATTCTCTGGCTGAGATCATAAATCATAACTTTTATATTAAAGTTTACATTACTACCAAATTTTACAGTCATTTTCTGCTTTTTGTGCCTATCAGAGAAGTAAATTGACAATCACTGTACCAGGAAATGTCCTGATTGTCTCTCTCTATAATGTTGACAAGGCCTCACAAGTCTTCCAATTGCTGTGGTCATCTCCCAGCCTGAATTAGGACGGGGGCTCACAGGGAGTAGTAGCCTTCCTTGAATTTGTATGGCAGAGCTGGGGTTTGAAAATGGGACTGCTTACCTTCTAAATCCTTGTTGCTTCTACTAAAACAATCTTTTATTAATCACATGTGTGACTTATTTGTTTCCAAATACTAAATCTGAATGCAATCCTCCACTGCATCATTGTGAGTATGGAAAGATACTAAAAACTTTATGACCATACACTTCACAACACAGCTCCAGAGAAAGCAGTACTGTGCAGCGGCAAGTCTGCATTCGAGCAAACATCCAGGGTGCTATGTCAACAGTCACGGAAACAGAAAGCCAGTGCTTGGCATAGTGGTAAAAACATACACTTGCATAGTTAACCGTACTCTACGGTGGGAGTTGCCTGTAGAAATATAAAATTTGGAAATGTTAATCTGTGTGTGTTCTCTCTCCTCCTTCTATATCTTGAGCCTGCCTTCAAGCAGTCAGAAGCACGTGGCATTGAGGAGAAGGAGGATTATTAGACAAAGAGAGAGAAACCATTGATATTCAGTGTTTTGACATATAAACTAAGCTTTTCAGAATCAAAAGGGAGAGTTTCATAGGTAATGGAACATAGGGACTGTGGACAGCCTCCCTGTTGACTGTCCCTGCCGTACACAAAGCACACGACAGCAGAGAGTTGGCTTCTTTCCCCTTTTAGCTAGAGTACAAGGGAGGGGGGGAGGTGTTGCAGCAAGGAGGGAGCTCGAGAAAGGAATTCTTGAAACTCGTGTCTGAGGCTCAGGCTCATCTTTGAGTGTTCCATTCATGGAGCCAACCAGAATCAAAACGGGAGCAGCTTTGACAACAGAACTATGGCGCGGAATGCCACCCACGTTTCAGGCTGCCCTCTCTGCAGTACACAAGCAAGGCGGACCAAAAGACCACTGCGGAGCCTCTGTAATCTCAATTGCCATTTGAATCACAGTCCACAAAAAGAGATAGGATGTGAATTTTGAACCTAAATACTACCAGTTCAAATGAAACATTTAAATAGCAAACAGAGCCACAGGGGATAATATTAAAAATATTCAGGATACAATCCAAAATTACTCAGCATACTAAGAAACAGGAAAATCTCAAGTCAAATGAGAAAAGGCAAGAGATAACAATGTCAAGAAAAGACAGATATTAGAGTTCTCTGTCAAGAACTTGAAGGCAGACATTATAAAAACGCTCTAGTAAGCAGTCATGAACATTCTTGAAACAGATGGAAAATTAATCTCAGCAAAGAAATAGAAGATAAGAAGAACCAAATGAAGATTTTAGAAGTGAAAAATACAATAACTGAAATTTTATAAACTCATGGGATGGGCTCAATAGCCCATATATCCAGAATAAATAAAGCATTTTCAAAACTCAAGAGTAAGAACACAAACAACCAAATTAAAAAACAGGTAAACGCTTAATCAGACACTTCTCCAAACAGAATATACAGATGGCAGAAGTATGTGAAAAGATGTGTAATACCATTAATAATTAGATGCAACTGAAAACCACAATTGGATATCATTTTACAGCTATTAGAATTACTAAGACACAGAATATTGGCTATCACAAGTGCTGGTGAGCAGAGGAGCAACTGCATCTCTCATACACTTCTTGCAAAATGTCAACTGATGCAAACACTATGGGAAACATTTTGGCAGTCTCTTACAAAGTTAAACATGCACTTATCATAACCTAGCAATCCCACTCCTGAGTATTCAACCTAGAGAAATGAGAACTTATATTCATGAAAATACCTGTACAGGAACACATGGATATTTATAACAGCTTTATTTGTAATGGTTAAAAACTGGAAACAGCCCTAATGTCCTTCAATGGGTGATAAACAAATATGATCAGCAAATAAATGAATCATGGTGCATTCTTTGAATGGGATACTACTGAACAATAAAAAGAAACATTCTATTGATGCTTGTTACTATTTGGATGAATTCCAAGGGAATTATGCTAAATGAAAAAAGCCAATCTCAAAAAAAATGTATGGAATAATTCCATTTATAGGACATTCTCAGAAGAACTAAATTTTAGTGATGTAGTGATGGAAAATAAAATGTCCTGTTGGACGTTTGTGTGGAGAACATGAATACAAAAGGATAACACGTGGGAGTTCCTTTGGGGTAATGAAAAGTTTTTGATTCTGGTTATGGTAGTGGTTACGTAAATACACACACAAAAGACTTCATGTAAAAAACTGATGAAATCTGAACATGGTCTGTGGTTTAGTTAATGTATTTTTATGCTAATATTAACTTCCTGGATTTGACTATTATACTGTGGTTATATAAGATGTTATCTCGGGGGGAAATCCAGGTGAAGGGTAAATGGGAACTCTCTGGAGTTTTTGCAACTTCTCTCTGAGCCTAAATTTATTTTAAAATATAATTTTAAAAACCATCTTATTGTGATATGAATATATACTGAGCTTGTGTCAGAGAATTATTTAACTTATTAATGATGGAACTAGCAAGAGGACAAAACTGGTTCAACAGGTATGCGAGACAGATGTACAAGCAGTCAACTAAAGAATAGATACAACTAAAGGATAGAAGCAGTCAACTAAAGAATAAAGAATGTATAAGTAGACAACTAAAGAATAGAAAGAATGAAATGAGATTACTAATTAGATACAAAACTATTTAAAAGGCAATAAAGCTATAACATTTGGATATAGATGTACATATTTATATTTGCATCTTTACTGGCAAAAATCAATTGCAATTTCTCATTTTTCCAAGATAACACCTAACTTTACAGGCCCCAAGCCCTGATTAATATATGATGGTCAAATGAAGTTACAAGTGCCTAAATAGTCAGATGGCTCCTAGGAAGACTTATGAGACAATGCTCCAATATGACATTGAAAGGATATATAGTTATTTTATGGTCTTATTTCCATGTTTTGAAAACTTCTTTCTTAATACCTTCAGTCTTTTTGCCTTCTGGGGGAGATATGTTGTGTCGTCTCTATTACCATTTATAGAAGGCCTTTACGAATTGTTGCTTGATCTTTACCCATGGCTTGTTCAGAGGAGGTTGATCACTTTTGCCCCAAGAATACTGAGTGCCCATGCAAATTGGCTCTAGGGGCACAGACACGGCACATGAGACCAGCACTCCTGTTAAGATCCTCCCTTAAACAGAGATGTGCTCTTTGATTCCCACAGGAACAGTGGTAGTATGAAAGGAAAAGCCCCAACAGTAGTACTCAGAAGGAAGCAGACCATGGGAAAAGCCACCTATAGTAATCTATACGAAGACCCCATAGTCACACGTGGATACAATCCAATTGTGTTTAATAAATCATAAAAATAGCATTTCTGATCTCAGGTTTTGTGACAAAAAATTACTCTATCCAAGTGTCAATTGTATTAGTAGAAAGAAGGTATTGAGATGCATAATGAATATTAGATTCTAACTCTACAATTTTGCAACAGTGAATTTGCTTCATGGCTGTAAATTCTGCAATAAAGAACATCAGAGTGCTGGTAGAAGATTGTAGCCTACCATGTGTTATTGGTCTGGTGAAGATATGAGGATGCTGCAAAATCTACTTGGCTAAAGGATAACTCTGGGATAAGAACAAAATTAGACAACAGGAGAAGCCAGCAGAGAATACTTTAGATGTGACGCATTTCCAATTAAACCAGAGAATGAACACTTCATTTTTCCCTGTTAATTGTACAGGTTTGATTTCCCTAGAGAAATTTAGGTCTGGTAAACAGTTTTCCCGAATGCTTTGCATGTAGGTTCTAATGTATTGACACTGAAGGAATGATCCAATTATTATGTGATTAATTGTGGACTGCTGTTGGTCTTAGACTGATTACATTGATGGTTTATGGAGCAGAATCAGTATTTGGCTCCAATTCCTTCACCTAAACTGGCAACTTCTACCTAGGGAGCAGAACTACATTGAGAAAACATTGCGAGCAGAAGTACATATAATAATTATTCAGCTAATTCCCATTGTCACTCGGAGACATGCTGTTACTAAGCAATGGTAATGACAATTGCAGCATGTGTACTGCTGTTGCCATGTTCAAAATTAATGAATATTTTATTGTCAACACACAAATATAGAAATATCCTGTATTTGTTGTGCAGACAAATCCTAGTGTTTCAGCAACAAAGACAAATAAAATTTACTCCCATGTAAATTTAATTACAATACGAAACATGAAAGAATGAGTGACATTTCATAAATTAGAAAGAGAATTAGAAATTCAAAAATGCTAATTTTTAATAAAGCCAATTAACACACACTAGAATTAAATGCAATCTTTGGCTTCATCAAATGATTTTTCCATTATTCTTTAGTGCAGCATTAAAATTCCAGATGTGAAGGAAAGAAAACATTCAGGAAATACTAATTACGACAAGGAAAAAAGAATGAATTCAGGTTTCCCTTTAGGGGTTACATTTAAATAGGTGACTGATAACTAGAAAAAATTTTCTTCATTTGCTACTTCTGAGATGCCTGTCTGTGTTTAGTCAACGCTCTTTTCTATTTTATTTGTAATATCTTCTCTGGTTAGGAATCTTCTAAATCTATCCTTTGATTCCTTGTGTCGTACGGTTCATTAATCACAGTAGAGTTGGAGACCAATTAAGAAAATAAATGGTCTAATACTCAGGCCACAGAATAAAGATTGTTTCTATTGCTATTTCACCAATGACTTTTTTGATGAATCTTTAAAAAGAAAAGAAAATACTGTTGAAGTTTCTTCAACGCATGGGGTACAAAATGAACAGTTAATCCTTTCCTAAATTTGAGGTAGAGTCTTCTGCCACCTATATAGGGTACAAAGAGATTTTTGTTTGTTCTTGCTTTTGAAGGAGAAATATAAACATAAAACTAGGAAACTTACTAAATGTGTAGAATGTATAATAGGATTTATTCTGATCTGAAAAGATTACCTCATAAAGAGAGTTTACTATTTTACAAAAGAGGGAAGATGAGGTAGCCCACTGCAGTGAAGCAAACTAAAACTTCCATTACAATTTGTTGTTACTGTTTTTAGAAATAACATGAATCACATTTTTCACATTTCCCACCGCCCAACACTGAAATTCATTCTTGTTAATTGTATTGGTCAACTCTTTTCTTTTCTGCCCGATCTATCAAATATGAGAGAACTGTAACTGGATACGTTTGTCCTTATACTTCTGTCAATTTCATTTTATGCTTATTTCAGTTTTTATTTGCATACCTAATAACTAACCAACTCAAGAATTATATAGCTTCCTGGGAATAGAAACTTTTAGTATTAAGATTAAAGTTGTCAAGACTCGCAAGTGTAAAGAGTGTACCCTCTGCTCTCTGAATAAGACTGACCCTCCCCATGGAGGATAGGGAGTGAGAAAGAGTAGGAACTCTGTGTTCCAGACAGCCGAGAGGTCATGAGGGAGATGCAAGAAACTAGACTAAGACTTCTCTTCCCCAGGCCTTGATCTCTCTAAAAGCAAGAGTTGAGAGAGAATTCAGAGTGCCCGAAAGAAGACTATCATGACTCCCAGCCTCTCCCTTGTAAGGTATCTCAGACATCCTTTCATTTCTGTTCCCTAAAGCTCACAGCCCAGACTCCATGACCTCTCTTGATACTACTGGTGTAAGGCCCCTGGGTGTGTACCTAAGTGTGAAATTGCTGGGCCCCACGGGAATCTAATGTTTAACATTTTGGGGAACTGAACCCATTGGCAGATGGGTTCTAATTTTTTCCATTGTCTTTTTGATTATAGCCAACCTACTAGGTATGAAGTTGTGCCTTGTTGTGAGTCAAATGTCTTTTAATGTTTATTTTTAAAGGTGTTTTGAGTTCATAAAGGTGTCACTTCTATTACAGTCTGTGAATTTGTCCCCTAACTAATAAAACTTGAATAAATATAGACATTTTATATGTGTGTATATATGTTTATATAGACATAATATATGTACCTAATATATAAACATATATATACATATCTATTAAGATATATATATTTAGGATAAAGATATACATTAACTGAAAATTTTGTCAACTTCCATAATTATCTTTTATGCAAAATGCATTTGGATGTATTTATTTATTCCTCAGGTTAATATACTAAATACCAGGGTAACATCATCTCTCAAGCTGACTTTGTACTTAAAAAACATCAAAATTTTAAACACAATCATATGCACCAGCCTTGCTTACCAGTCCCTACAAGCCACTAATTCTCTGTATTAAAATCCTTACTGTGTGGAATACCTGGAATGGCTTCAGTTTTCCTGGCCAATCTCTGACACACCAACAAATGAACTTACCAAAACAGCTTCCTAGCAGCTGTGATGTCAGTGATATTATGAGAAAGCTTGATCTGTTACATAATTCTCAGTGTCCATAAAATAGAAGAGAACCATTTACTCATGAAACATACTATCCTTAGTATAAGAGAGCTTTCCCTCAATAATACCCTCCAGATAAACAGAAGTTTCAGAATACTCTTATTCTAAACATCCTTCAGTGCCTTCGGTTTGTGGGAAGCTGGTGTGAGGAGGAGACAGGCAATGCCATGCTATCATGGCACTCAGCTCCCAGTTGACATAGCTTGTTTCAAGAATACACCTGAGAATATCTAACTGAGTGGATAGTCTATTCTCCAAGAGGTCTTTGCTTAGCTTAGTCTTGATGATTATCTGTTGGTGGAGGGTTACACCACGTGGGAGAACATTTTAATCCAGAAGACGTCTATTTTGGGTTGCCAGTTAAATACAGGTTCATAGGCTTTAAAAACAACCAACCTAGGTGTAATACTACCTATCTCCAAGCAAAACTAAGGAGGCTGGTAAGATTGAATTCCTGATTAGAGACTCAAAATTCCCCCCCTTTTCTTGAAAGTTACAAAAGTAGGACCTGCATGAAAAATCAAGACTCTCCTTAGGAAATTGCTTCACACCCTCTCTGGCAAAAGGATACCTGGGCAATCAGGGCCTATTGACAAAATTCCTTGAAGTACAAGTTCTAATGAATTTACTTATGCAGATTTTCTTTGGAAAATGTGAATGTTCTTAAGAAGCATGGTTTATATTACAGTATTTTATATCAAAAATCCTTAATTTCTACTTAAATTCTAAAAGTAGACACTCTTTGTGGATTGCCTCTATAAATCACATTTAAAAAAAGCCACTTATTTAAGAATTAGAACACTGTTGACTGGAATTCTTCCTTGACAAAGACACATCCTCATCTGTGGGACTTTAGGTTGTTGCTATTTAAAGCTTCAAAAGACAAAGGGTCATGGTTGCATTTTTGAAACTAATAGTGTAGATTTATTCAATCATCCAAAAAAATTTATTGGATACCTACTATAGTGTCAGACATCGTGTTTAGGTGCATGGATACAGCAACTAACAAAACAGATAACATTATCTGCTCTCATGTTCTAGTGGTGGAGCTAGAAAAAAGTCAAAATAAGTAAAATAAGTTGTATATTAGAGGATAGTGGGTGGCACTGAAACAATCTGGAGGAAAAAGGAATGAGGAAAGGCAGGGTTGGGAGTTGCAATTTTCAATAGAATTAAAAGGGAAACCTTCAATGATATTATGAGATTTGAAAGAGGTGAGGTCATGAGCCTTGTAGTTACATGGGGGAGAACAGACCACACAGAGGAAACAGCTGGTGGAAAGCCCAGTAGTGGGGACATGCGTGCATGTCTGATGTTCAGCCAGGTCAGTGAATATGGTGCAGAGCATGAAGGGGAAAGTAGGAAGAGATGAAATCTGAGAAGCAATAAGAAGCCAGATGATGGCAGGCCTTGTAGGCAATTATAAGGATATTGGAATTTTTTCTCATTGACCTGGGTAACCACTAGAGAACTCAGTGCAGCCAAATGATATGATCTGATTCACTTCTTAACTAGATCAGTCTGACTGCTGGGTTGAGAAATTGGAAGTGATTATTTCCAGGTGCATCACTTTCCATTTGTCTCACTGAAATTCTTCTCTGATTTTTTCTTGCTGGCATTTATCTGTTTGAAATCCACTAATGCATTATGTCTACTTGAAGAAGAGCTTTATCAAGTAGCTTTATATTTCACATTGCATTCCTTCCCCCAAATTTATTATAAAGTGTTAAATAAGATTGGACTCAGCACCCAGAAGCTTCCACAATTAACACTTTTACATCCAAGTGTGTAATAATTGTGTAAAGCACTTTATGTTAGATTTCAGGTGATAAACAAGGATATTCAATCATACATACATGCACATATCCAATACAATCTCAAATATATAAATACAATGTACAAAGAAAAGAAGATCAAATAGAAATATCCTTAATTTCCAAAAGATTATTTTCTTCTTTTTTGAATTTTCAATATATTTTAATTCATATAAGGAAACAAAAATTATTAGAGGGTGCAAGAAGTCACCCTCTGAACATACGCTGTTATATGTGAGTTCTTTGAAAACAGATGCTGAGAAGTTTGGGATGAAAGATGTTTACTGGGGGGCCAGCCCAGTGGCACAGCAGTTAAGTGCACACGTTCCGCTTCGGCAGCCCGGGGTTGACCAGTTAGGACCCCCGGTGCAGACATGGCACCGCATGGCAAGCCATGATGTAGTAGGCAACCCACATATAAAGTAGAGGAATACGGGCATGGATGTGAGATCAGGGCCAGTCTTCCTCAGCAAAAAGAGGAGGATTGGCAGCAGATGTTAGCTCAGAGCTAATCTTCCTCAAAAAAAAAAAAATAAAGATATTTATTGGGGATGAATATCAGTGAAAGGAAGATGGGGGATGGAGAAGCAAGACTTGGAAGAGGGCTAAGTCATGCTTCGATGGAGGTCAGACAGTATGAGCCAACCCCATGAGGAGTTCTGAAAGAAAAATTGCCATAAGTGTTGCCCTGGTTTAGACCAAAATGGCCCGGCCTTTATGTCCCCACCTCAGTCAGTCACTGGTTGAACGCATGGCCTCAGATGACGCAGTTTTCTGGGAGGAGGCAGACCCTGAGCAGTGACAGCTGGAGTTGTCTAATGACCAAACTTCCCTCTGCTGAGCGAGTCCTTTTGAAGTGTAGGCACATTTCTGTGTTTCCCATCACACAGGCCTTCTACCAAATGTGTCACACCCATGCCCTGTGACAGAACATCATCGCCCTCGTCTCTCATTTCTTATCCACTCTCTCAGGAGAAAAATAATTAAAACAGAACAAACAGGTTCCTGCAACAGACGTAGAAAGAAGAAGAAAAGGACTGTAAACTCTTGGGCATCTCCAGGTGGAGCGGGTGGGAGAGTCAGGAGAGTAGGGATCATTTCCCACATTGCAAGGACACACAGGAAGCAAAAGTGGTCTGAGGCACTGAGGTGGTGGAACAGGAAGTAATTAGAGGCAGAAGAAGTGAGCAGTCTGACACCTGCTTTCTTCATTTCTTTACCTTCCACTATGGCTTCTGTCCCTACAAATCCATTGTAAGAGATCCAGCCAAAGACAAAGACAACCACGGTTTTGACAAATCTAAAGCACATTTTTATTGCTTCCCTTTGCTTGGTCTCTCCTTAGGATTGGACATTTCTCATTACATATCCTTCTTAATTACATGTTACCACACTCTCCTTGTTTGTGGCCATTTATTCATATGCTCCTTCTTGGCGGCTGGTGTTGTTGGTTTCTCCTTCTCCTTCCAAGATGAAAATCTATAATTAACTCAGAGCTATTTCCTACATCCCTTCACTTTTATCTCTGTATTAAATGCCACGTGATGTCATTACTTTCATTGAGTTTCATAGAACCTTTATCAGTTGACTCCTAAATTTACTACTCCAGCCAATCTCTTACTTGAGTTCCAAACTTGTATATCAAATTTGTCTTTGAAATTTCCACATAGATGCCCCCAAGGCATCACATAATTAACATATGCAAAACTCACCATTTAATTCTTAATCCCCTGTCCAACATACAATAGCCCTTCTCCAATCTTCCCCAATATTCGCATGGGCAGAACATCCAATTTTTTAGCCAGAAATCTAATACTCATATACTTAGTATACCAAACATAGTTCATTTGAATTCCAAAATATGTACTTTCTCTTCTTTCTATGGTCAGTTCCATGACTCTAGAATATGTCATCATCAGATGTTATTCAGACCCCTTCTATAACCTTCTCCCTCTTTTCCTGCAAAAATCCATCCTCTAAAGGGTAGCCAGAGCGACATTTTTGAAATACAAATAGGATGATATGAAAACCTTCTAATGAGTTCCTATTGCACTTTGTATAAATAAAATCCAAATTCCTTACTACACCTCCAGGTACCTGCATCATCCGGGTCTCACTTGACTCTCCATCTTCATTCCTTGCTCTTCCTTGAATCCACTCTGCCTCAGACACACTGGCATTCTTTCTCTTTCTCTGACGCACTGAGCTCTGTCTCGCTCTCTTACTTTTGCATATTCTGTTTCCTTTTCTGGACTGCTCCTTCTCATTTTCTATGTTTATATCAAAAATCGTTTCTTTAAATAGGCCTTGTTGAGAACTCACTCTTGAATAGACTCCTTATGTTACTTTCTGTTCTTTTCCTATACAGTACTTAGCACAGCTACAGATTTTACATCTATTAGTTTAATTGTTTACTATCTGTCTCCCCTATGAGAATATAAGCTCCACGGAGGCCAGGAGAGCATCTATTTTGTTCACTACCGAATCCCCAGCAATTAGCACAATATCTGACATCCAGTAAGTCCCTAACAAATATCTGTTAGATGAGTTAATAAATTAAAGGATTTAATCTATATGAACATTAAGAAATGACATTTATAAACTTTTATCTTAGGAAGATAAAATGTCTTGCAAATTTGCTCACATTTTGTACATGGTGAACAGGAAACACAAAAGGCCTGAGGACCTTGAGGACATCCTCTAGCCCAGGACAAGCCTCCACTGTGTCCCATCCAGACGACTTCCCAGCCTCCTCCCTGCTCTCCTCACTTCTCCCTTGTCCCTGCTGAAATTCACTCTCCACAGAGAAGCCACATCTGGGACTTGGGCAAAATCGAATTTACTCTTTCGCTATGTTTCAAAGGAAAGGAGAAAAGGTAATGAAGAAAATAAAATACAGTTTAAGATGAAGCCGCCAAAGGCAACTTACGCCCATTTAGTTCTTTCCTTCCAAACCTCTTGAGCTTCTTAGTTACTGAGAGAACGATTACTGGGGACAGACCTTCTAAAGAAGGCATTGGTGGCTGCCTTGAAAATCAGGAAAAGTCAATACTGAAATGGCAGTGGGAAGCAGCATAGATCAAGTCTCCCGAGGGAACTCATCAGTCTATTTCCCTTCGTATCAAAGCACAATGACAAGCTCATTTGACTTTAATTAAGGCCTCCCGGGGCTCACCAATAGGTGAAATTTCCTAGCATCTCTAGCACAGAAGATAAGTAATTTGCCAACCAAGATAAGTGTGAAGATACTGCTGCCCCAGGGCAGTTATATAATCCTTAGAAGTAATTAGTAAGAGATTATAACATGTTATTCTGCATTCACAGCAAAACACCTTGTTATCCTAGCAATGGCCTAGATACGTGTTAATTTGACACTTATTGAACAAGTGTCTTAATAAAATCAACACACCTAAAAACAGAAAAACAGGTTTGTGTGTTAATGTCATCATAATGTTTCCTATGATCATGATGATATTTAAATGCAGTACTCCTTAACACCTCTGTTCTATTGTCATGCTCCATAATTGGTAAAATTATAAGAAAGCAGCATTTTCAAAAAGAAACTCGTTTTTTTTTTAGTCCAAAGTCATGTAGGACACTGCAATACTAGGCAAAGAACAAGAAAGTTTAATAAGAAGCTAGAGCTTAAATTTATGTTGGATGCCAAGTTTGCAAAGACCTTTCAAAAATTTTTATCCATTGCCCCTTACGGCAATCTCATAAGGAAGCACAGTGCTCATTAGCATCATCATTTTACAGTGAAGAAAATGGAGATATAGAGAGGGTCAGTGAGCTGCATAGGGTCTCAGGGAGTCAATGGGGCAGGGATTAGAGCCTGGAGCCCTTCTTTTCAGGCTAGCAAGTGGTACTGGCTCCATGGGGTTCCCATCCTGAGCAATAGAAATCCATATGCAAGTATCTATGGACATTTAAAATGTATAAGAACTTTTTAGAAAGCAATTCTCTTGATGTAAAAAGTTCTTCAAAAAGAATGATTTTCCAGATAGGTATAATGGAAGTCACTGAATTTTGACAAGAAGCTTTCTCTTTAATTTTATCATCCTCCACTTACTAGTTATCTGTCCCCGGGCAGAACAACTTCTCTATGAGTCACTTTCCTCATTTTTAAAATTGTTACCGTCAGAGCAGCTTCCCTCACAGGATTGTGGGAAAACAAAGAACAAATTCATTGAAAGGTCAACAAATGACTCCTTGAGTGTCCTTTATATGGCAAGTACCCAAATACTAAGATTTGGGGACCTGGTCTCCGTCCAGGAATGCAGCATTACTGAAAAGTTTAAGGTTGTTAATTTTATATTCAGGCAACCAAGTGTCTTGTGAAAATGTGGGCACACTGTCTCCTCTCAGCACATATTCCCTCAGTAAATAGACGTTTAGTTCTGAACCAGAGATTAAGACAAGTGTCCCTTCAGAGCAAAATGCAAGGCAGCTGAAGGCAGTTCAAAGTTTGCTCAGTACTTCCTGAGAGAAAGAGAAATTATCAATAACAGCAAGTAAGCAGCATGAACATTCCAGAAAAGCCCATGCAGGTGATTATTAACTCTAGAAATAATATCAAGCTAGACACCTACCATCCAGATTGCTATGAATTAATGTGCAGAATCTCCACCCTGGCAGAATTATGTGTGACTGATAAAACATCAATTTATTCTTTTTAAAGAAAAAAACTAACAAAAGAGGAAAGTATACCAGAATTTGTCTTCAAAATTCCTTTCTTTTACAATTTTCAATGAGCAATTTTTTAACCAAATAAGATTTGTTATGCTTCTTTCTGCAAAATATATTCCTGAATTTTCAGAGCATTCTGATTTATTTTGTAAGAGAGATGTCTGAATTCACAGGTTTTACTTTATAAACAGGTAGCATCTAATTTATTTCATTATAAATTTTGTAACTAAAACATATCAAATGACTTTAAAATACTTTTTCATAAGTAGTGTGTTAGCTATCAATTGCATAGCAATTTATCCCGAAACTTAGTGGTTGAAACCATAAACATTCATAAGTTCACAGCTTCTGTGGTTAGGGATTCAAGAGCGATTGGCAAGGTGGTGGACCATTAATTGTCAGAATGTTAGGAGGGGCTTCAATCATCTGAAGGATTAATTAAGGCTGTAGAAACTGCTTCCAAGATGATTTATTCACCTAGCTATTGGTAGGAGGTCTCAGCTGTCCTCACACATGAGCCTCTCCATAGCCTGCTTGAACGTCCTCAAAACACGTCATCTGGCTTCTCCCAGAGTGATCCAAGAGAGAGGAAGGCAGAAGCCACATTCATAAGGACTGAATCACTAAATCCAGCCATACTCCAGAGGATGTGATTAGATTTCACCTCTTGAAAGGAGTATCAGAGAATTTGTGGACATATTTTAAACTATCATGGTTATTTATTTTAGAGATATTTCTAGTATTTGGTTATCACAAGGAGGTTAGCATATCGTAGCAACGCCCAATTCTCTATCAATTACCTCTGAGGCAGTGAGACCATCCAGTGTAGTGGCTCAGAGCCCTAACGCTGGGGCCAGACTGTCCAGGTCAAAATCTTGGCTCTCAGTACTAGCTGTGTGATCCTGGGTAAATTACTTACCTAATGCGTGCCTCGGTGTGTCCTCTTCAAACAGGAGCTAATTATAGTTCTCACCTTTTAGGCTTTTTGTAAGGACTAAAAGAATGGATGTGAATGAAGTGCTTAGAATATTGCTTGCCACAGGATAAACCCTCAATAAGCTTTAATGACTATAATGAGTTGGTGTTGGTTGTAATCCCTCAGCTACATAACAATGACTTTATTTCCATAGTCATACATATATTTTTATTTCTTTGTCAAAAATAGAAGATTTTGGGGCCAGCCTGGTGGCATAGTGGTTAAATTTGCACACTTGGCTTCAGGGACCCAGGGTTCACCTGTTCAAATCCTGGGCGCAGACCTGGCACCACTTATCAAGTTATGCTGTGGTGGCGTCCCACATATAAAGTAGAGGAAGATGGGCACAGATATTGGCTCAAGACCAATCTTCCTCAGAAAAAGAGGAGAATTAGTGGCAGATGTTAGCTTAGGGCTAATCTTCCTTCAAAAAAATAAAGAAGAAGAAGATTTTGAATTAAACCATTAGAAAATGAACATATCTTACCTAAGACAGAACAATTGATCACCCAATATAAAAAATTCACCTTAGAATAGTTCATCACTTAAATATCCAGTCAAGGATTACCTCCTCATCTCCAATTTGGGAGTGATTTTCTTTTGGGTGTTTCAAGTCTTATAAGTAGTTTTATGTTTTCCTCTCTAAGATAAGGATATTTATTCATCTCAAATGGTTGAATCAAGTGAAAACAATGCTGTCTGCAATTAGTTTGGTTAATTTGCTTTTCTCTTTCCAAAAGCTTCTATCTCAGCTCTACCTGAATGTGCTTGGTTTTTATTCTTTTGACAAGCTTACCCCCTACGATGCTGTGTTTCTTTACAGCTTGATTGCAGTGTGTCAAAACTGCTGGGCTCTAATTATGAACTTCTTTTCAAAGATTCAGTTGCCTTCCAGTAGCTGAATACTTACATCCATCCACCGACTGTTCCTGTCAGCATCCTGCTGCCTCCTCATAGGAGGACTTCCCAAGCCCTTGTTACTTCCGCAGCTTAATGAGCACTTTGAGTTGTGAATACAATTTTCTCTGTGAGGCCAGGACCAGAATCCCCCGAAGTCTGCCCCAATACCCGCATTAGAGAGAGAGAGGAAAAACGCTTCCTCCCTTCCCGCCCCGCCATTCTTTCTCCTGGCAGATCACAAAAATTCTCTCAGCCCTTCTACACTAGCCATTACCAATCTTGCAGTCTCAACATCTCTCTCTGCCTCCTGTTCAGAACCAAATGTAATTTTTCTAGAAGCAACTTGTGACAGCAGATCTGTCATACACCAACATGATCAGATTGGGGAAGCCCTTCCAGGACTGTAGAGTAGGAAAATGTGCTGTGTACAAATAAACTGTTTACCTGCAAACTTGCTTCTTCAAGTTCTCCTTTCACTTCTTTCTGAGAGTATCTGGGGGTTTTTTCCTGAGAAGACAAAAGAGGATATTAAATCATATTTCTATTATATAATTTGCAAAGTTTTTGGTATCACTAGGTACATGCTACTCAGTAATTTTATTTCCCCTCCTCATTTCCACCTCCTGTGACATATATACTTTTCCCTTTTAAATACACACACACTCACTTCTCCCCAAAGTGGAATCACAATATACCAAATATTTCTTAATTTGCAGCTTTCTAAAATTAATATGTGGTGTCTGGGTATACATTATTTTCTGGATTACATTAATTAATATCTGCATCTACATACCATCTCCTCCACTCAGCATTGTATTAAATTGAGTAAGTTACTAATCTTTTTAACCCTTGCCTCTCTGTAAAATGGGGATAGTATCTACCTCACAGAGTTATTGTGAATTAAATATGATATAGTAGGCACTTAGCACACTGCCTCGCATTTGGAAAGCAATCCATGTATTTCAGTCACTAATACAATTATAATTATTGTTATGTCACGATGATTTAGCAAATTTACTTCATTTATTAAAATGATCAAAAATAATATTCCATTTTGTGGGTTCATGAATCTCAGTGCATCCAACTAATTCCCTATTAATGGCTGTTTATAGGGTTTTAAATTTTTTGATATTACAATGTGATGATGGGCATTCTTACATGAACAGTTCTGCACATTTATGGCTATTTTTCTGTTTGCACCCTTCCCTAGATTCTCACTAATCCTGGAGACAGTGACGACACAACAATTAAGAAATTTTTGACCTTACTGAAGTGGTCCTCTTTCACATCCTACTGCCAGCCTAGGCAAGGGAGCAAAATTGCAGCTCGCCCAACTGCTGAGCAGAGCCTCTAGTCCTGCCCCAACAAAAAGCCTGGCCAGAGGACCTGGGCAGCCGTGGAGTCCATCCTACAGCCCTGCTCAGGCAGGGAGTCAAATCAGCAGCCATGTCCAAATGTTGAGCATAGTCTCTGGCCCCATATAACTTGAGAGTCTGAACAGAGACGCTGGGCAGCCTCAGAGCCCAGCCAACAGTACTGCCCACCTGCGGAACCTTTCCCAAAACCCAACCCCCCCCCCCCCCCCAGTATGGGGCACAGCCTATGGCCATGCTCAATTGCTGAACATAGACTGGGGACACACACAGGTAAAGAGCACAGCCAGTGACCCTGCCCAGTGGTGGGACATAACATGCAATCCCACTCAACCAGGGAGCTCAAACAGCAACCTCACCAGACTGGGGAGCACAGTCTCCAAACCCATCCAACTATGGGAAAAAGCTAGAGACATTGCCTAATGAGAGAGCCCAGCCAGCAACCCCCCAACAACAGAGAATAGCCAAAGGCCTACCTGATGGTAAAGCCCAGTCTGAGGCCCTGTCTTACTGTAAAGCCCTGCTTGCGGCTCTGCCTGAATGTGGAGTTAGCTAGATGCACCATTGGAGTTGGGGAGCACAGCCTGAGCCCTCACCTAAACAGAGGTGATTGCGAGCCCAACTAGAATAATAATCCTCTCAAAGAAGATCAGTGAACTACAAGAACATACAGACAACAAAACAAAATTAGGAAAATAAGGCATGAAAAAAATGATGAGTTCAATAAAGAAATAAAAACCATCCAAAAAAAAAAAAAGAGAGAAATCCTAGAGCCCCAGAATCCAATGACTGAACTGCAAATTCAGTAAAGAGCTTCAACAGCAGATTTGACCCAGCAGAAGAAAGAATCAATGTTCATGGATCGGAACAACTAGTATTGTTAAAATGTCCACACCGCCCAAAGCCATCTGTAGATTCAATGCAATCCTTATCAAAATTCCAATGGCAGTTTTTTACAGAAATAGACAAAACAATCCTAAAATTCATATGGAACTACCAAAAGACCTCAAAGAGCCAAAGCAATCTTGAGAAAGAAGAAAAATCTGGAGATATATATATATCTTAGTTATATGTATAGAGAGTAATGTTTACCTAATTTTCCCATGGGAGGCATCAAAATCATAACTTTAAAAACGTATTGGGTAATACAAAATATTGAACAACACAAAAGAAAAAATAAAATGAGAAAAAAATAATCATGTTAAATCATCAAAAAATAGCTAATGTTAACATTTTTAATGTGTTTTTTTAACGTACATTTTTTTCTCCTCTTAATATTACAAAAGAACTTAGAACTTAGCACAGAGCAAATGGTCAACAAAGATTAGTGTGTATTGTACATAGCTGTGGGCATCTGAGTTCTGACACCACATTGAGTGGATTTATCTAAACCAGGGAGTTGCCCAGAGCATCATCTTGATGGTTATTATTTTCTTTTTGATAGACACTATTTTTTAGAGCAGTTTTAGGATCACAGAAAATTTTAAGGAAGTAACAAGATTTCCCATATACCCCCTGCTGCCACATATTCATAGCTTCCCCCACTAGCAAAAGCCAGCACCAGAGTGGAACGTTTGTTACAATCAATGAACCAACATGGACACATAATCACCCAAAGTCCATAGTTTACAAGAGCATCCAGTCTTGGTGTTCTACATTCTATGGTTTTTAGCAAATGCATAATGACATGTATCTATCATTATAGTACCATACAAAGTAATTTCACCGCCCTAAACATTCTCTGTGCTCGACCTATTCACCTCTCCTCATCCCGCCCCAACCCCTGGCAACCAATGACCTTTTTACTGTCTCTATAGTTTTGTCTTTTCTGGAATGTCATAAAGTTGGAATCATACAGTATATCGTCTTCAGATTGGCATCTTTTACTTAGTGATATGCATTTAAGCATCCTTTATGTTTTTTCATGGCTTGATAGCTCATTCCTTTTTAACATTTAATAATAGTAATAATATTCCATTATCTGGATGAACCATAACTATTTATCTATTCAGCTACTGAAGAATAATATGGTTGCTTCCAAGATTGGGCAAATATGAATAAAGTTGCTATAAACATTCATGTGCAGGTTTTTGTGTGAATATGTTTTCAGTTCCTTTGGGTAAATACCGAGGAGTGCAATGGCTGGGTCATATGGTAAAAGTGTGTTCCGTTTTGTAAGAAACCACCAAACTCTTTTCCAAAGTGGCTATACCATTTTGTATTCCCACTAGCAAAGAATAAGTGTTCCTGTTGCTCCACATATTATCCACAATTTGGTGTTGTTAGTGTTTTGGATTTTGGCCATTCTAATAGGCATGTAGAGGTACTCACTATGGTTTCAATTTGCAATTCCCTAATGACGTATGTGATTGAGAATCTTTTCATATGCTTATTTGCCACCTGTATATTTTCTTGGTAAGCTGTCTGTTCAAGAATTTTTCCCATATTTTGACTGGATAGTTCATTTTCTTATTGTTGAGTTTCAGGAGTTCTTAGTATATTTTGGATAACAATCTTTCATTAGACAAGTCTTTTGCAAATATTTTCTCTCAGTCTGTGACTTGTCTTCTCATTCTTTTGACATTGTCTTTTGCAGAGCAGAAGTTTTTAATTTTAATGAAGTTCAGATTATTAGTTTTCTCTTTCATGAATTGTGCCTTTGGTATTATATTTAAAAGTTATCAGCATGCCTAACGTCATCTAGATTTTCTCTTATGTTATCTGCTAGAAGTTTTATAGTTTTAGATTTTACATTTAGGTATATGGTCCATTTTAAGCTAATTTTGTGAAGGGTGTAAACATCACATCTAGACACATTGTTTTTGCAGGCATGTTCCGTTGTTCCAGCATATTTGTCGAAAAGGCTATCATTGCTCCATTGTATTGCCTTTGCTTCTTTGTCCAAGATTAGTTGACTATATTCATGAAGGTCTGTTTCTGGGCTTTCTGTTCTATTCCATTGGTCTATTTATCTCTTCTTTTGCCAATACCGCACTGTCTTGATTACTGTAGATTTATAGTATATCTTGAAGTCATGCAGTGTCAGTCTTAAACTTTTTCTCCTTTGTTATTGTGTTGGCTATTTTGGGTCTTTGCCTCTTCATACAAATCTTAGAGTCAGTTTGTTGATATAGACAAAACAATTTGCTGAAATTTTGATTGAGATTGCATTGAACCTATAGATCAATTTGGGAAGAACTGACACCTTGACAATATTAAGGCTTCCTATCCGTGAGCAAGGAATATCTCTCCATTTATTTAGTTCTTTGATGTCATTCATTGGAGTTTTATAGCTTTCTTCACATAGATCTTATTCATATTTCATTAGATTTATATCTAAGTATTTCACTTGTTGTGTGCTAATTTAAATGGTGTTGTGCTTTCAATTTCAATTTCCACTTGTTCATTGCCGACATATAAGAAAGTTATTAACTTATATATTAACCTTATATCCTACAACCTTGCTGTAATTGCTTATTAGTTCCAAGAGTGTTTTTGTTGATTCTTTTGGATTTTCCACATAGCTGGTTATGTCACCTGTGAAGCAAGACAGTTTGATTTCTTCCTTTTCGATAATATACCATTGACTTTCTTTTCTTGTCTTATTTCTCTAGCCAGGACTTCCAGTATGATATTGAAAAGGAGTGGTGAGTGGGGACATCCTTACCTCCTTACCTTCTTCCTAATCTTAGCAGGAAAGCTTCTAGTTCCTCACCATTCTCACCATTAAGGGTGGTTTTAGCAGTAGGTTTTTTGTAGGTGTTCTTTATCAAGTGTAGAAGTTCCTCTCTATTCCTAATTTAGTGAGAGTTTTTACCATGAATTGATGTTGGCTTTTGTCAAATGTTTTTTATGTATCCATTGATATGCTCATGTGGTTTTTCTTCTTTAGCCTGTTGATGTGATGTATTAAATTACCTGATTTTCAAATGTTGAACTAGCCTTGCATACATGGAATAAATTTCATTTGGGTATGGTGTATATTTCTTTTTATACATTGTTGGATTTGATTTGCTAATATTTTGTTAAGGATTTTTATATCTATGTTCATGAGAGATATTGGTCTGTATTATTTTTTCTTCTAATATCTTTGCCTGGCTTTAGTGTTAAGGTAGTGTTGGCCTCATAGAATTAGTTGGGAAGTATTCCCTCTGCTTCTATCTTCTGCAAGAGATTATAGGGGATTGATATCAAGTCCTCTTTAAATGTTTGGTAGAATTCTCCTGTGAACCCATCTGTTCCTGGTACTTTCTGTTTTGGAAGATTATTAATTATTGATTTAATTTATTTAATAGATATAGACCTACTCAAGTTGTCTATTTTTTTCATGCAAGAGTTTTGGCAGATTGTGTCTTTCAAGAAATTGTTCTAGTTCATCTTTTTGATAAAGATAAGGGGATAGAGTTGTTCATAGCATTCCTTTAATGTCCATGGGATCAGTAGTGATGCTCCGTCTTTCATTTCTGATATCAGCAATTTGTGTCTTCTCTCTTTGTTTCTTAGTTAGCCTGGCTAGAGGTTTCTTGCTTTTATTGATGTTTTCAAAGAACCAACTTTTGGTTTTGTTGATTTTCTCTATTGACTTCATGTTTTCCATTTCATTTATTTCTCCCCTCATTTTTATAATTTCTTTCTTCTGTTTACTTTGGAATTAATTTGTTCATTTTTCTATGTTTCTAAGGTGGAAACTTATATTATTGATTTTAGATTTGTCTTCTTTTCTAATATATGCATTCAGTGCTGTCAATTTTCCTGGTACCGTTTTTACTGCATTCCAAAAAAACTGATGTTGTATTTTCATTTTGACTTAGTTCAAATATTTTTAATTTTATCTTTAGATTTCTTCTTTGATCCACATGTTATTTAATCTCCAATTTTGGATTTTTCCAGTCATCTTTCTGTTATTGATTTCTGGTTTAATTGTATTGTTATCTGAGACCAGACATTGTATGAATTCTATTGTTTTAAATTTGTCAAGGCATGTTTTATGGCCCATAATGTGGTCTACCTTTGTGAATGTTCCGTATGAGCGTGAGAAGAATGTTCATTCTGCTGTTGTTGGATGAAGCAGTCAATAGACGTCAATTATACTCAGGTGATTGATGGCACTGTTAAGTTCAATTATGTCCTCACTGATTTTCTGCCTGTTACATCTGCCCATTTCTGAAAAAAGAGTGTTGAAGTTTCCAACTATAATAGTGAATTCCTGTATTTCTCTTTCCAGTTTTATCAGTTTTTGCTTCTTGTATTTTGACACTCTCTTTTTAAGAGCGTATACATTAGGTTTTATTATGTCTTCTTGGAGAACTGACCTTTTGATCATTATGTAATGTCCCTTTTTATCCCTGATAACTTTCCTTGCTTTGGAATCTGCTTTGTCTGAAATTAATGTAGCTACTCCTGCTTTCTTTTGATTAGTGTTAGTAGGGTTTATTTTTCTCCACTGATTTACTTTTAATTTATACATGTCTTTCTATTTAAAATGAGTTTCTTTTATATAACATATTGTTGGGTCTTTTTTTTGGATCCTTTCTGACAATTGCTGTATTTTAATTGGTGTATTTATACTATTGATGTTTGAAGTTATTGTTTAAATAATTGGGTTAATATCTATTATATTTGTTACTATTTTCCAATCATCATATTTTTTCTTGGTATCTAGTTTTGTCTTCCACTCTTTTTTCCTTTGGTAATTTTAATTAATCATTTTATCTAATTCCATCTTTTTTTGTCCTTTCTCAGAATATCAGTTATAGTTCCTTTTTTTGCTTTTTTAATGGTTTCCTTAGAGTTTGCAATGTACCTTTATGACTAATAAAAGTCCACTGTCAAGTAACACTATGTCACTTCACAGGTAATAGAAGTAACTTTTAATAGCAAAATAATCCTAACTCCTCCCTCCTATCCCCTGTATCACTGCTGTCATTCATTTTGCTTATACATAAGCATATATGTATATATATATACACACACATACACATATGGACATAAACACACTATAGATATGCACACATAATTGAATACATTGTTGCTATTATTTTGAGCAAATGATTATCTCATAGATCAATTAACAGGAAGGAAAATAAAAGTTTTGTTTTACATTCACTTATTCCTTCTCCAATATTCTTTATTTAGGTAGACCCAAGTTTCTGACCTATATCTTTTCCTTCTCTCTGAAGAACTTCTTTGAATATTTCTTGCAAAGCAGGTCCACTGGCAACAAATTCCTTCAACTTTGTTTGTCTGAGAAAGTCTTTATGTCTCCTTAACTCTTGAAGGATAATTTTGCAGGGTACAGAATTCTAGGTTGTTGGTCTTTTTGTCTCAAATTTAAATCTTTTAAATATTTCACTGCACTCTCTTCTTGCTTGTAGAGTTTCTGAAGAGAAGTCAGGTGTAATTCTTACCTTTGTTCTTTGATAGGTAAGATGTTTTATCTATCTGGCTTCTTTCAAGATTTTTTCTTTATCTTTAATTTTTTGTAGTTTGAAAATGATATGCCTAGATGTAGTTTTTTTGATATATATCCTTCTTGGTATTCTCTGAGCTTCCTAGATCTGAGGTTTGGCATCTGATATTAATTTGAGAAAATTATTAGTCACTATTGCTTCAAATATTTCTTCTGTTCCTTTTTCTATTTCTTTTCTTTCTGGTCATCCCATTACATGTGTGTTACACCTTTTGAAGTTGTCCCACAGTTTTTGGATATTCGATAGTTTTTTCAGTCTTTTCTTTTCTATTTTCTATTTTTGAAGTTTCTATTGAAATATCCTCAAGCTCAGAAATTCTTTCCTTAGCAGTATCCAGTCTACTAATGAGCCAATCAAAGGCATTCTCCATTTGTGTTACAATGTACACCAGCGTGAAGAAAAGCTTTGCATAAAAATAATCATAGGTGTAAAGTTCCATCATTCTCTGTTTGAACTTTCATAGATTACTTAATCTCTGTGAGCATCACGTTTCTCAGTTAGAAATTTTTTTAGTGATTATAAATGTTCGTAAAATATCTTGTAGAGAGTCTTAAATATAATAAGTGCTTGATAAATGGTAAGTGACCATCATATGAAGTAGTAGTACTATGTTGTACCCTCTCTTTGGTAGTTAATACTTAAAGAGAAACTGTCAATGATAAAATCGTTAAAATATTTAAGGCTTCTTATCATTACAATTATCACCACCATCATTAGGATGTCCATAAATAATTACTGAGCACACAAGTTCTTCCAAAGTGCCCCGAACTCAACATGTTCAAAACTGAATTCATGATCTTTCTCCAGGGTTCCTTATCTCAGTGAATCACACCACTACACAAGTCAGATACCTAGAGTCATCTACGATTCCACCCTCTTTCTCATTCTCAATATCTAACCCAACAACAAGTCCTGCTGATTTAACTCCAAGTATCTGTCTGCACTGGCTTGAATAGTGTTCCCCCCAAATTCATGTCCACTCAGAACCTGTGAATATGACCTTACTTGGAAATAGGTAATTTACAAATGTAATCAAATTAAGATGAAGTCATATTGGACTAGGGTGGGCCCCAGTCCACTGACTGGTATCATTATAAGAAGAGAAGATGTGGATACAGAAACACAAGGGAGAAAGCATGTGAAGAAAGAGGCAGAGATTGGAGAGCTACATCTACAAGTCAATGAATGGCAAGGATTTTAGGCAACCGTCAGACCCAAAGAAGAGACGAGGCATGATTCTCTCCTAGAGACTTCAGAGAGAGCATGGCATTACCAACACCTTGATTTCAGACTTTCAGCATCCAGAACTGTGAGAGAATAAATTTCTGTTATTTTAAGCCACCCAGTCTGTGGTATTTTGTTATGGTAGACCTAGGAAACTAATACGCCATCTCTATATCATCATCATTCTCCACGCTACCATCATCTCACATGTATTACTGCAAAAGTTTTCTGCCTTCAGACCTGTCAAAGTCTGAGGCAAAGATTACATACTGATGTTTGATTCTTGAGGTTCGAGCCCAGGGCAAGGAGAATGACGACACAGTGAGTAAAAGAGAAAGATGGGAAACAATGCAAGATGATGTATTATTATTATGTTGACCAATCTATCATGATGAGCCACAAAACAGATAGACTTGGTTGGTCAACCACATGAGATATTTATAGACATAGTATACACAGAAAATGTACCAAGGTATAGTCCACAGGAAAGAGGAAAGAGATTTGTTCATTTGGTTTCCTCCTATCTCTTGTTTACCAAAGATGAAAGTGACTTCACAAAGAATTAACTCTCAAACACTTTGGAGTAACATTATGTGGCTCTTTTAGTTCATATTATGTGCACTTCATACAAATCCAGAATTAGCAGGAAAACCCTGCAACTGAGAGTATGAAGCTAGTTGACTTGGTTGTTCAGCAGCAGCCAAAAAAGAAGGCTGGGTCTCCCAGGTAAGTGACTAGTAGACCTCAGGGATTAGAACCACAAAGGACCCAAGTCACTGCAACTGGGGTGGAGCAACTAGCTGAAGATGTGAGAGAGGATGGCACAGAGGGAGATGTGTAAGAGGTGTCAGATACATGTCCTGACAGGCCTTTCTATATCCACTGATATCCAACTATTCTATTATCCACACTGTGGCCATAATAACCCTTTTAGATATAATCTAATTTACTTAGAACTCTTCCATGACTTTCCACTGCTCTTAGGATGTCTTAGTCTGCTCATGCTGCTGTAACAAAATACCATAGACTGGGTAACTTAAACAGCAGAAATTTACTTTATTACAGTTCTGGAGGCTGGAAGTCTGAGACCAAGGTGCAGCAATTGGGCTCTGGTGAGGATTCTCTTCCTGGCTTGCAGACGGCTGCCAACTGGCTGTGTCCTCATATGGCAGAGAGAGCAAGAGAGCGTATGTAAGTTCTCTGTTGTCTCTTCCTAAAAAAGCATTAATGCCTTCATGAAGGTCTTGTCTTCATGATCTCATCTAAACCTTATTACCTCTGAAGGACTCATCTCCAAACATCATCACACTGGGGGTTAGGGAAGCAACATATGAATGTGGTGGGGGTTGGGGGGAGGGGCCAGCAGTGCTGCATTCAGTCCCCAGCAAAGGGAGATCAGAATCTTTAATGTGACCTACATGTTTGGATTCCGTTGCTTCAAGCCCCTCTAATACCACATCCCTGTGCTCTCTGCACTGCAAACATAGCACTTTGCTTTCAGTTCCACACATTTGCCTTTCTGCCTTCCACCACAGGACCTTTGTACATGCTGTGGCCTGTGTCTGGAATGTTCTTTCCTACCCTTCATCTTCACTTCACAGATAACTTGCACTATTCCTTCAGATTCGTATTCAATTTTCATTTCTTTAGGGAAAACTTTTCTCACCTACATAGCCTCGTGAGTTTCCCCTATCACAAGTTCTGAGACCCATGCCCTTCATCTTTGTTGCATTCACCACAGATATGTTTAACATGTACTCATGTAATCTTTGATTAACTTGTGGATCCTCCAATGTAATATAAGCTCCATGAAGATATAAATCTGTTTATTTGGTGGGGATGTTTTACCCTCACCATTATAAACCCAGAATGCAGCACTGTGCCTGGCACATGGTAGTCTAGACATTCAAAAAATGTTTGTTGAATGAATTCCTTCAAGGGTTTGACAACTAGTTTTACAGACAGGGACTATCCATAAGTAATAATATATACAAATTTGACTTGATATTTAAGTGCTCAAATAAAAACTCAAGCCAAGAACAGTTACAATGGCTTAGGAGAGAACATAGTCCTGAAGGTTGGGGCAACTTGAAGCTATCAAACAGCATCTTAGAGTGGAGTCAGGAACTGAAGAAACAATGAAGTTTAGATAACAAGAAGGGAGGGAGACGGGGCTTCTCTATGAAATATGTGTTAGTTTTTTTTTTTCCTGTCTTTGATCATGAACCATAAACCTGTGCTTTTCCTATGAATGATGTTATCTTAAGATAATATTTCATTTTGGTAATTCTCAACCTACCACTGTGCTATGATTTATTTTCTTGGTTAGTATGGAAAAATTAGGCATTTGTAATAAATGCTCTGTAAACTCACTGTAAATAATAACTTTATGTGCCACTTCTACCTCATATCTCACATGATTCTGTTTGCATAACAGTCTTTATGTTAGTTATATAATCATAGAAATACTAGACAGCAAGGATATAATTCAGAAGTCATGTTATTAAAAGAAACTCATACTAGGGATACATTAGCTGGAACAATATTACACTTAGACAATAATACATGTGTGTCATTTTTATGATTGTTGATGTTTTATTTAAGTGACATATTTCAAATAAAATTTGGGAAGAATTATTTTGTTATGATAAAATTAATTCTTCAGGGTAAAATTTTTCAATAAATATTGACACATATTTGAAAAATGTTTGCTAATTGTATTTTGGTATTTCAAATTGTAATTTACTGTTAAAATGCGGCATATGACATATGATAAGGACCTATTCAGCCCAGTGGAGACCATGAATTCCTCTGTTTATTTTGTATCAAATTTTTTCTCTTCAATGGTAAACAACTGATCTTTCCATAATCTTAGTTTTCCAAACCTATCTCTTCCCCAATCACTTTCGCCTTACTGATCTGAGCGAACACAAATCTTCATGTTCCCAGATATGAGATTGATTCCTCTGTCAATGACTTCCCTTCTGACCTGCTAGTGAACCAGTGACTTGAGAAGTTCTTTTTCCACTTTGCAGTTCCCAAAGAGCCTCCTGCCAGGATACTATTTTCATAGGTGTCACGTACACCTGCAGAAACCTAAGGTGTGGCATTGCCTTTGGAACTGGGTGGCAGGCAAAGGGTATAAAGGAGCTGAGGAAATGGTTATCAAAATCTAGGTTAAAATAAAAACAACTATTGGTAGAGACCAGAAAATGAGCAAGGAAACTGCTATTAGAGTCTAGAAAAAATAGTGAGCCGTGCATACGGTAGTAAAAAATTGACAAAAAGGTCATCTATGAAATAGAAAATATACATCATTGTGGGTCTGCTAAGGAGATTTCCAGGTAAAATGCTTGAAATGTCAATCGTCTTCTTTTAATGGTATGCGAGAGTTGAGCTAAAGAGAGAACTGCTAGGTTTTCAAGCAGAACTAGAAGAAATACAGAGAAGTCAGAATATCAGAGTTAGAATATAAAAACTATTTCACATCTCCATCCCCCCTAGAGAGAAAAAGATCCTCAGAGAAAGAATTGGTCCCATAGTAATTATCCCACCAAGGCTGTAAGACTGTTAAGACCTCTGAAAGAGTCAAGGTAGTACCTATGAGACCTTCTTGACAGAAGACATCTAAGAATCTTAAAGTTTTGGTTCCATGAAAGCCTAATTCCCAAATACTTCTGAAGATGCCTAGAAAAATATCTCATAGAAAAAAGAAAAAAATATCTCATAAAGAAAAGAATTGTGTATGTGGCTTTTGTCTAATGGAGTGGACTACAATCTAATTCATAGAAAAACGTATGAAATTTTTAAGGGAATTGGATCAATTTTGATGATTAAAAGTGACAGAGACAGGGGCTGGCCCCGTGGCCGAGTGGTTAAGTCTGTGCGCTCCGCTGCAGGCGGCCCAGTGTTTCGTTGGTTCGAATCCTGGGCACGGACATGGCACTGCTCATCAAACCACGCTGAGGCAGCGTCCCACATGCTACAACTAGAAGGACCCACAATGAAGAACATACAACTATGTACTGGGGGGCTTTGGGGAGAAAAAGGAAAAAATGAAATCTTAAAAACAAAAAAGTGACAGAGACAGCTCAAAAGCAAAGAGGACTTTGGGATCCAACTTTCTATAGGCAGAGAATAGGATGAGAAACCTACTCAGCCATTTCTTATGAAAAAAATCCTTCTCAGAGGGCAGAGCCAAGAGCTGTGAAGCCCAATAGACTAGAGAACTACTCAGGAAGCAGAACTGGATCCTAAGAAAGGAACATTCCTTGAGATAGTAGCAGGCACAAGGAGGTCTGGCTATATTTTAGAATGGCTACGATCCAGTGACTGTTGTATGCCTCCTGTTCTTTGAATAGGATCATCTATTGCAGTTGTCCTTTTCCTGTCTTACAATTGTATATTGTGTGTTGGGAGAGGGGACAGATACCCCTTTTGTTTTAGTTAACATGTAGGAGAGATGAAAATAATTTGGTCAGAAGGCATCTGTGGTATTATGTTACTATAGTGGCCCTCCAGGGAGCAACCTCCTTGTATCTATGTCCTTGTGTAATAGCCTTCAAAATTGAGCCTGATCTTGGCCACAGGACTTGCTTTAGCCTATGAGACATTAGCAAGTGTAACACAAACAGAGAATCAAAAGCACTCATGAATTAGGGTTTGCTGTCTCTTGAAACATTTTTGCTTGCTATGTGTACAAGTCCGAACTAGCTTCCTGCTTTCCATCCCATGTGAAGCCTAATACCCCACGAACCAGGCTGACACTTCCTGAAGCAGCACCAAGTCATCCAGATGGGCTCAGTTCTAACTGCAAGCAAATAGATGATTGTTTTAAGCAACTAAGTTTTGGGGGCAGCATGTTATGCAGCAATAGATAAGACACACCTGCTAGCTCAGCTTCCCAGGCAGACCCAACAGAGCATTCTGTTCTTCTCTACGTCCTTCGAAAGAGAAGATTTCCCTGCCACTTTGCTATTTAACCTATGCATGCCATCTATAACTCTATTGTATCTCTCCAAAAAAGATGTAAGTACTTAAAGCAAAACCTGTATCTTATTTTATTTTGTATTTGTAGCATCCAACATGGTATTGGCACAGAGTAGAAATGATAACGAATTTGAAAATGAAGGAATGCTGGTAATTTTCTTCGTAAACCCAATACTATACTCTAACTTGATATCCAGTACTAGTGATAGCAGTTGAAATAATCTGTTTCAGGAGGATAAGCAGTTTTTTCATTACACTATACAATTTATATTAAAGTATCTCATTTTATATGGGATCTTATTAATATTTTACATATTTGGCTGTAGACTGTCGAGAAAGCAAGTCTAGAGATATTTTGTTCTAAATCCCAGGTCTCATGTAGTGATATTGCTATTCTAAACCCAAAGATTAAGGTTATGTCTAAGGGATACTTTGCAATTAAACATATTTTGGACTAAGCAAAGAGTGCCCTAGTTGGAGCCCTCTATGGTAAATGGCACATGCACCAGTAAGAATTAACCCATGCTAGGTTCCCAGCATTCAAGAGTCTTTCCAGACCCCAAGTCTTCCATTCCTCACACTTGGTTCAAAATCCTCCCAGTTTCCATCATCAGATTCTTTATTGGAAGATAAATAGCACAGCAGTTAACGCCTTGGCTTCTGAAATCCAATTGCTCAAGTTTAACTCATGGCTCTGACACTTCCTAGCTGCCTGACTTAGAATACATTAGTTAACCTGTCAGCCTTTCAATTTCCTCCTCTGCCAAATGGGTATAGAACTTATCTACATTGCACTTATCTAAATATATGAAGATTGAAATTACGTTTAAAAATGGTGAAAAGCCACCGAGCAGAGAAACTAGCACATTGCCAATATTCCATCCATGTTAGCTCTTATTATCATCTAGATTCTGCTTTTTTGCCTAGCCCTTTCCACTAAGTACTTTGGTTTGACTGTTTGCCCCTCTCTGATTTTGGATTCAGTCCCTGGACATTATTACTCACAGACAATCTCACCATGCCTCTACAAGGGAATCAGTATCCCACAATTCCATGAAACGTTTGATATTTGGAAAGGGAGTTTAGATAACGTGGTTGGAATACATCTTCATTTAACCCTTGCAGATACTAGGAAAAAAATAATGTTGATTTTTTTAGAAGGTGGACAGTATATTGGCTATGCCTGCCAGGCTATTGGCCATTTGTCATGGTAGAGAGTCTTTACGTGCTCTAAATCAGTAATAAGGAGTGGATCTAGAACAGAAATCTGCCTGTTTCCTATCATTTCATTTCATTATGTTTCTGGCATATCAACTTGAGATGGCTTAGAAGAGAGTGCCATGACTATTAGAAACTAATGTGCTCATTCTAATAAGTCATACCAACCTAATCTTATTTGTTTTGATTTTTGTGATATTTTTATTTTGTTTTTAATTTTTAAGTCATAGTGGAACTGTTAGTTGCCTACTCATCTAACACTTTCTCTTATTTTCCTATAAAGTCCTGATTTTGTTCACAGAACTATACTTAATGCAGGTTGAAGTCATGTCTACATACAGAGACCAAACCATGACTGGTTGAAACCAATCACAGGGGTGCCATTTCTCTCACTAGTGATTGGTTTTGGCATGGAAGCAATATAATTCTAGCCAATAAAATATGAGGGGAAGTCTATTGAGGTTCTTCTGTGAAAAACATTCTCCAGAAATGAAAAGTGAAACATCAGAGGAAATACCTTCTTCCACGAAATGTTGTGTTATCTGATGATTAGGACTGGTCCTGGGACAAGTGTATTGTGATGGTGAAAGATCAGGGACACACTGAGTGTGACAGGGCAGGTAAATAAAAAATTGGGGACCTTGATGACATTAGGCAGGAGCTGAATTCATCGACTGTGGAGGGACTTGCCTCTGAGGTCTTTTTACTGTGTGACTTAATATGATTTCCTTATTCTTTAAAATGGTTCAGTGGAAATTTTCTCTTCTCTGCAGCTTAAAAAATTTCTGAAAGATAGGTTTTTAAAAAGACAGTACTAAATATTACCTTAAAAAGTTTTTCATGTTATTCCTATGGAGAATATGAGGCCATTTGTAAGTTTATGGACCACTAAACACATAATTTCCAAAACAACTGGTTCGTGGATCAGGGTCAAACAGGAAAGGGGTTTTTAGGGGCATGCTATGCCACTCTGTCCTAGTCAATATTTTTATCCACTCTTGTTATGGATATAAAGGAGAAAAGCAGGTTTATACTACTAGAGGCTAAAGTCTAAACTTTCTTCATTGTTCAAGGTCTTCAGTGATATTTGCTTATTGCACTAGCCACATTTCTCATAGTATATATATATATATGTATACATATGTATTGTATTTTATACGTATTATAGGTATATATTACATATTATCTGTACTTTATGTATATAATATTTTGTATTATAAGTATTATATATTCATTACATATATATAATTTTATCACATATGTGATAAAATGCTAACAGAACCCAAAATATAGCCTGTTGCTGTACAGTGTTCATGCTTTCCACATGCTGTTTTCTTTGCCTGGAGTATCCGTATCATTTTTATTCATATAATTGATACTATTGGTGTTGTGTCCAGATCCTTTTTTGATGGGTCAGTGGATGGAACCCCCAACTTCTGTGCCATTGGCTCACAGCTGCCCCCTTCAGAGAATTGCCCTTAGCCGAACAGGAGTTGCTTTGGCTAGGAAATTAACTCCACTTCCTGAAGAGACGACATGAACTACCTGGGGTGATAACCAATTAGTGACTGATAGGGAGGTTCAAAAGATGGCCCCTTTGCTTCAAGCTGGGATCAAATAGCACAAGCCATGCTTCAGAACTCCCCATGGGACCAGACTGAAGCTAATCTCCAGCTGAACCTGCATCCTTGCTTGGTTTTCTTCCCCTCCCTACCCTGTTTCTCTCCCTCCCCTGCCCCTGAGAGCACTCCTCAATGAATCAATTTCACAGGAAGCTGCATCTGACAATCTGCTTTTCAGAAACCGGACCTAAGATAGTACACTTAGATAATTTCTGAGTATCCTTCAAGACTCAGGTCCAGTGCCATTGACTGCATAAAACTCTTAAAATCATTCCAAGATAGCATTAGGCACTCCCTGCTCCATGCTCACACAGTACATTTATGACCACTTAAAATATTATTTTAAACACACTAAAATCCCTTACTAATCTTCCCTCATGCTGTAGGTTCTGAGAAGGAAAGAATTTTCTCTGCTAAAGGTATGTATTCTCCAAAACACAACGTATGGCAATAATAGGAACTTAAGAAAAGTTTGAATAGAGAAGAAAATTATTTAGATTTCTTGAAAAGAAGGCTTACCCAACAGGTAGTAGGACAAAGATTAAAAACTTTAAGAGAATTTTTACCCAAATCAGCGAAATGACTTGACAAAGTACAAACGTACAATCTTTAGTAAAGTTTCAAGATATAAATTATTCAGAATAATAAGAATAATTTTAAACTTATCAGTATATAGAGAACTTTACACTTCTCAACATTCCTCACATATTGTCCCCTTTGATTTTCCATATCTCTGTGATGACTGTTATTAGTATCTGTATTTTGTAGATAGAAAAGTAAATTTTCAGCAGATTAAGGGTCTTTCCAAGAACTCACCTTTATTCAGTGACAGATCTGAGAAACAAATTAACATCTTCCGATTTGAACTTTCACTGTTTCCTAAAAGCAACTTATATGAAAAAATCTAGGAGTTTTGTTAGCTGTCCCCTCAAGACGAACACTTGTGGTATTTACTCTTGAAGTAATGTCAACTTGAATCACCTCAAATAAAGAGCACAGATGATAAGAGAGAATAATTCCATTATTCTGTTTGGCTAGTTGAGAAAATTTGAAATATGACTGCAATTCAGATACATATTTTAAAAACAATACGAAACAAAACTTGAATATGTATTGATAAGCACAAAGGGGACAGTGAGAATAATGCATCCCATGGCCCAAAATGATGTGAATGTTTTAACCTAAGAAAACATGAAAGTAACATAGAGCATATGATTCACTTCCCAAAGAAGGCATAACATCATACTTACACAGGGTTGTAGCAGCTTAAGTCATAATTGCCCAAAGCTGGAAACAATCCAAATGTTCTTCAACTGGTGCATAGAGAAATTGTGCTACACTCATATGACAGAACATACTTAGCGATAAAAAAGAATGAACTATTGATGCACCCAACAACACGGATGCATATCGAGTGCATTATACTAACTGAAAAAGCCAAACTCAAAAGCCTATATACTGTATGACGTTCATAGGACATTCATTTTTTTCTGGCTATTTTTCTCTTCATCATTGGATTTGAGCAATTTAAATATGATGTACCCTTGTGTAGTTTTATTCATATTTCTTGTGCTTCAGGTTTATTGAGCTTGTTGGAGCTGTGGGTTTATAGTTTTCATATGATTTGGAAATTTTTCAGGCATTATTTCTTCGTATATATATAATTTTTGTTTTCCCCCTTCTCCTTTTCTTCAGGCACTCCAATTACACGTGTATTAAGCCGTTTGAGGTTGTTCTACAGCTCACTGGTGTGTTTATATTCCTTTTTTTCTCTGTTTCATTTTATATTGTTTCTATGACTTTTACATTTCACTAATCTTTTCTTTTGCAAAGTCTAATCCACCCTTAAGCCTATTTATTTTTTAATCTCACAAACTGTAGTTTTCGTATTCAAATATTCAGTTTGAGTCTTTTTTATATCTTCCATGTCTCCAGTTAAGTTTTTGAGCATACGAAGTAGTTATCATAATTTTTTTAATTCCTTGTTTGCTAATTCTAACATATCAGTACTGGGTTGGTTTTGATTCTTTGATGTTTCTCATCATTACAGGTCATATTTTCCTGCTTCTTTGTGTACCTAAAATGTTTTTTTAAGTTTATACTGAAAAAATTTCATTGCAAAATACACCTAACAGTCAAAAGACAAAGTTCAAAGTTCTTATTAACGTTTGGGGAGGAATTCTACAGTTCCACTTTTGATGAATTATGTGTTCTGGAAAGTTCTAAATTTATGTCTCTGGCTTCAAATTCTGCTTTGAGCTACTGACTTACGTATCCAATTGCATATTTGTCAAATTCACTTGAATTTGTTGCAGTTTCCCTCCGAACCTGTTCTAATCACTCCCACTCCTGTCTTCCCCATTTCAGTGAATGGCATCACCATTACATTATTGCTCAAATATTCAGTCATTATTGATCCTGCCATTTCTCTGCCTCATGTCCTCCTACTATATCTAGTCCATTAACAAGTACGTCTGGAAATTTTCTACTGGATGCTACACAGAGTGATTTTTACCTCATTGAGTGCTGGATATTTTTGTTTTGTTCTGGGTTGTAGCCAAATTGTTTGAAAAGAGTGTAATCTTTCACGTCTTGCTTTTTAGATTTGATAGATGGAAATGGAGTAGTGCTCAGTCCAGGTCTAAGTACTCCTCAGTATTGAGGCACAGCCCTTCTAGGTATTTAACCCAATGCCCACGAATCATGAGGTTTTCCCATCTGGCTGGTGGCAACAGGCACAATTCTGGCCCTCCCTGACTACTGAGTACTGTTTACTGTTCCCTGCATAACTTTTTTTATTTTATTTTTTTTATAGATTTTATTTTTTCCTTTTTCTCCCCAAAGTCCCCCAGTACATAGTTGTATATCCTTAGTTGTGGGTCCTTCTAGCTGTGGCATGTGGGACGCTGCCTCAGCGTGGTTTGATGAGCAGTGCCATGTCCGTGCCCAGGATTCGAACCAATGAAACACTGGGCCACCTGCAGCGGAGAGCGCGAACTTAACCACTTGGCCATGGGGCCAGCCCCTCCCTGCTTATCTTTTCTGTTTTTAATATATAGCTCATTTTTATTTAAATTAACTTTCTTTAATTGAAGTATAATTGACATACAATATCTTATTAGTTTCAGGTGTACATCCTAGTGATTTGATATTTATGTACATTATGAGATGATCACCATAAGAAGTCTAGTTACCATCTGTTACCATACAAAGTTATTACAATATTATTGACTAAATTCTCTTTGCTGTACATTAGATCTCCATGACTTATTTATTTTATAACTGGAAGTTTGTACTTCTTAATCCCTTTCACTTATTTTGTCCATCCCCCCCCAGTAACCACCAATTTGTTTCCTGTATCTATGAGTCTGTTTCTGTTTTGTTTTATTCAGTTGTTTGTTTTGTCTTTTAGAGTCCACATATAAGAGAAATCATATGGTATCTGTTTTTCTCTGTCAGACTTATGTCACTTAGCATAATACCCTCTAGGTCCATCCATGTTACTGCAAATGGCAATATTTCATTCTCTTTTTATGAATGATTAACATTCCATTGTCTGTGTGTGTGTGTGTGTGTGTGTGTGTATATATATATATATATATATACACTATATCTTCTTCATCCGTTATCTGTAGATGGATACTTACATTATTTCCATATCTTGGCTATTGTAAACGATGCTGCAATGAACATATCTCTTTGAATTACTCTTTTCATTTTATTCAGATAAATACCAAGAAGTGGAAGGGCTGGATTGCATGGTAGTTCTATTTTTAATTTTTTGAGGAACCTCCATACTATTTTTCATAGTGGCTGCGCCAATTTACATTCGCACCAACAGTGCATGAGGTGCCACATCCTTGCCCACACTTGTTATTTTTTGTCTTCTTGATAATAGCCATTCTGACAGGTGTGAGGTGGTATCTCATTCTGGTTTTCGTTTGCATTTCCCTGATGATTAGTGATGCTGAGCATCTTTTCATGTGCCTGTCACCTGTACGTGTTCTTTTGGAAAACGTCTATTCAAGTCCTCTGCCCATTTTTTAATTAGGCTTTTTTTATATTAAATTATGTAGGTTCTTTACATATTTTGGATATTAATTGCTTTTCATATGTATGATTTGCAAATATCTTCTCCCATTCAGTAGGTTGTCTTTTCATTTTGTTCATGGGTTCCTTTGCTGTGCAAATCTTTTTCATTTGATATAATCTCATGTGTTTACTTTTGCTTTTGTTTCCCTTGCCTGAGGAGATGCATCCAAGAAAATACTGCTAAGACTGATGTCAAAGAGCGTACTATGCTTTCTTCTAGGAGTTTTATGGTTTCTGGTCTTACATTTAAATCTTTAATTCATTTTGAGTTAATTTTTGTGCATAGTGTAAAATCATGGTCTAGATTCATTTTTTGGCATGTGGCTGTCCAGTTTTCCAAATGCTATTTATTGCAAAGACTTTCCTTTCTCCACTGTACATTCTTGGCTCCTTTGTCATAACTTAGTTGTCCATATAGGTGTGGGTTTATTTCTGGGCTCTCAGTCCTGGTCCATTGCTCTGTGTGTCTATTTTCTGCAAATACCATACTGTTTTGGTTGCTATAGCTTTGCAGTGTAGTTTAAAATCAGGTAATGTGATACCTGTGGCTTTTTTCTTTTTCTCAGGATTGCTTTAGCTATTCTAGGTCTTTTGTAGTTTCATACAAATTTTAGAATTTTTTGTTCTATTTCTGTGAAAAATGCTATTGTGATTTTGATAGCAATTATGTTGAATCTGCAGATTGCTGTAGGAAATACGGACATTTTAACAATGTTAATTCTTCCAGTCCATGAGCACAGAATATCTTTCCATTTCTCTGTGTCTTCTTCAGTTTATTTCAGTAATTTTTCAGAGTTTCAGTGTACAGGTCTTTCACCTCTGTGGTTAAATTTATCCCCAGGGATTTTATTTTTTGTTGCAATTGTAAATGGCATTGTTTTCTTAATTTCTTTTTCTTATAGTTCACAGGTAGTGTATAGAAACACAACAGATTGATATATTGATTTTGTACCCTGCACCTTAGCTGTATTCAGCTGTTATTTCTAATAGTTTTTTTGTTGGACTCTTCAGGGTTTTCTATATATAAAATCATTGAAGGGTTCATCTCATTTATTTCTCAGGGATTTATGACTTTCATTTTCTGATGTCCAGGGTCTTGAAAACAGCTGAATTCATATATTTTGTCCATATTTTTGTTGCCTTAGATGGAAGAGTAAATCTGGTCCCATTTATTTCATCTTGGCTGGAAGCAGAAGTTACACTAATATACATTTACATGCAAAGCAATAGCATCAAAATATTTGTAGAAAAAACATTATAAATTTAAAGAAATATTAAAAGAAACTTGAATTTAGAGAAATTCTGTAATTCTTGGTATTGACAAAGATAAAATAGAGAATATATTATGTTTGAATATTTTAATCAATAAGGTTAATAAGCCTGTATGTCAATACTTAGCTTCCTACAAAGAATATACATTTTTACTCAGTCCTGAGTATAAGAATTGATTAATTACTAGGCCACAAAGCAGACTTCAATATCTGTCATGAAAAAGAAATTATACAAACTGCATTCTTTAACTACAAGTAAGAAAAGCAGAAATCTATCATTTCAACAGAGTAAAACACAAATATATTGAAATTCAAAATAGAAAATCTCTTAAGAACTGAACTAAATAAAAATTGTAATTATTGTTGTTTCATATTGACCATGAAAATATTTTATATAAAATGTTACAAGATGTGATAAAAATTGTGCTTAAAGGCAAATATTAGGTCCAAATGGTAAAATAATTAAGATAACTAAAATAATTAATTCAACACGTAGTTATTTTCTACTGCATTCCAGGATTGCTCTAGATGCTTGCTGGGGACATAATGTAAAATAGGATAGACATGAGTCAGATTCTGGTGGAAGAGCCAGTCAATATAAGAAGTTACAAAAACACTCAAAGCAAAGAAAAACCAAAAACGGAAGAATAAATCGGATTCTAACCATTCATATAGAGATTTGTAAATATAAAGCATTATGCACAACTCTATGTAACAAATTGACAAGTCTTAATTTTAACGGAAAAGTTTCTGTTTAAATACAATTTATAAATAATATACCTGAGAAGGACAATAAGATCTAAAGAGATCAAGAAACATAGAAGAATCAGCAAAAGTTATCAAGGATTTATATCCAGTGATGGATCTAGGACCAGTTTTTTCCAGATAATTTCTCTCAAACTTTCAAAAGATTGTGTATGTCCAGTGCTATCTACTGCAGAATTTAGGAAAATCTGAAAACATTTCAATTCATTTTGTAGAGCTAGCATAATACCAAATATAAATACTACAGCACTAAAAAGAAAACCAGTGAGCTGTCTCACTACATGCAAATCCGAGTGCTAACAAATCTACATGCAGATACACACGTAAACTCACAACCAATTTTTTTTTAAAGAGTGGCACTTGAACTGTCTGTTGCCAATCCTCCTCCCCCTCGCCCTCCTCCTCCACCTCCCCAAGGCCCCCCAGTATGTAGTTGTATATTCTAGTTGCAGATCTTTCTAGTTGTGCTGTGTGGGACGCCACCTCAGCACGGTCTGATGAATGGTGCTGGGTCTGCGCCTGGGATCTGAACTGGCAAAATCCTGGGCTGCTCAAGCAGAGCTTCCGAACTTAACCACTCAGCCATGGGGCTGGGCCCCTCACAACCAATTTTATCCAGAAATGTTAACATATTTTAATCATAGGAAATATTTAACTCTAATAGGGATTATCTATCAATTATTAACAATGTAATCTCAAGTGTTACTGAGTATCCAATTATGTTTAAAAACAGTTTACATTGAAATATTTAGAAAACTTGATATAGATGCATGTTTTCTCATCATAAAAATGATTAGTGTTCATATTGATTTGAATATTTGCCTTTCCCTCAGTCCATCTTATCATAAACTGCTCCATTAAACATTCTCTGGCACTGAAATCAGGACCAAGATCCCTCTGTGTGAAACTTCTATGAGATGATGGCAAGCCCATGGCCACAGCACCGATAGGGTAAAGGAGCTAACCTCTGGGCCCAGGATTCTTGGACACCACCTAAGTGGGAGGCTGAGAGATCAAGGTTTTGTGTAACTTGCAGGGCAATGGATGTTTGAGAGAAAACTCAGAGAATAAAAAACAAAGAGGAAGAGGACTGGAAGGAAGAGGAAAAAGTAGAAGGCAAAGAAGAAATATGAGAACAGAGCAGAGACAAAAGAAAAAAGAGAGGATACAAGTGGAAGATGAAAGAAAAGAGGAAAAAGAGATAGAAAGAAAAGAATGAAGGATCTTTTAAGATAGTTATGAATACCTCTACTTTAAAGATAAGGGAAGAACTCGTTCAAGATCAAATAACCAGTACGTAATGGAACCACAATTTGAAGATGTATACCAAATCCTGAACTCCTGATACTGAAACCTGCCTTCTTTTCATGAAGGTAGGCTTACCATGCTGCTTCCTCCCATTTCCTCTTAGCTCTCACCATCCTTGAAGGTTGGAGTCTAATTCACTGAATGACCTGTATTTATCATATCAGCATTCTCCAAAGTGTCCCTAAAATTTTAGATCCATAGTTTAATAGACATTTCTGAAAATATGATGTCTATGGTAAAATAGCTTTGGGAAATGGCAATAGATTTCTTTACTATAATATAATCAGAGCCTTAAAATTAAAATAAAAATGATTTCTCCAACAAAGAGTTACGCTAGTGTTTCCCAAACTTATTAAGACAGAGAACACTTCAGTAGTGTTTATCTTGTTGGCTAGTATTCTCTGGAGTGTATGCTGGGAAATGTAAAACTACACTTGAAGATATAAGCATCATTTTTACTTCATTGGATCCTCCAATTACTACATATTCTAAACTGACTCAATCAAGAAAACTCAAAGAAGATCCAGAATTTTCATCAGAAAGGCAAAACCCAGGCAAACTGGATAAAAAATGGTGTCAGTAGATATGAACGAAACTAAAATTGAAATTTTACGTCCTTAATTGAGAATGGATTCTGAGAGTATTAATGGCAAAACATTATCTTATCAAGGAAAACAAGCTCAGTGATCACCACCAAAAAGTTGCTGTGATGTATACTTATCACTGATTTTCTATTGTTGGCATGGGGTTAAAATAACTTTCAGATAGGAAAAGAAGATGTAAATTTAAGATAAGCTTGATGAAAAAGGGATGTAAAAATACAAGTATGAAGGAAAAGAGCTTATAGAAAATATAGGGTTAGAAAGAAAGAAAGCTGATAAGGTATTTTAATTAATTGTTCTGATAAAGGGCACTGGCCTGGTTGAAGAGAGTGCTAATGTAACAGAGTCCTTAAAATTTTTCTTGTTTTTGTGTAGATTTCTCACCTTCCTCTTAAGTTTCTATTGAATACAGACTGTTAAAAGGAGAAAAGAAAGAGCTAGAAGGCACACAAAGATAACTTCTTGGAAGACAATGTATTTGTTAAACTCTAATATATGTTTGCCCTCGAAGTGCTAGTCTAAGGAAACTGTTATATCTGTCTTCTCTGTGTATATTTGGCCTCAGGAAAGTATGAACCCAGCTTCTCTTCATCATACATTGTCTGTAATAAACATCAAGTTCCTTAAAGTTGGTGTTTACACAACTTTGTATTCTTCAGTATTCCTATTTTAGTACCTTTCCAGAGTAAGTATTCAATAAATATTTGTCAGTGAAACTCCTTCTAGGTGAAGGAGATACAGAGATGAATGCTATTCAGCTCTTTCCCTCAAGGCATTAGTGTTCTAGTAAAAAAACAATATGACTTTACAGTATGGAAAGTGCTATGGAAGAGTTATGCAAAGCCCAAGGACTACACATAAGCAGAGCACCTAACCCAGTTGAAGAGGCGACCTTGACTGATTCTTCAAGGATAAATAGTGTTAGAGGCCAAGAAATGATATTCCCAATAGAAGCAACAGAGAATGCAATAGGCAAGAATTGAGAGAAAGCATGACAGAGAGGAGAAATCAACATGACTGAAGCATTGCTTGAAGAATAAATATCAAAACCCTAGCCATCCATCCAGCTCTCCAGCTTCCACTTGTACCACCCTCTTCCCTCTCTGTGCTCAACTCACAGTTTTTAGCTCTTCAAATGTGCTAACCTCCATCTTGCTTAAAATAGAGGACATGCTGTTCTTTCTGGTTGGAATTTATTTTCCCAACTTTGTATAATTAAAAAAACCTCACACCAAACCTTGAAATCTCAACTCAAAAATCTCCTAGGGGAAGCCTTTCCAGACTCCCAACTAGGTCATACATGTTCTTACACCATTTTCTATCTTTACTCCCTGTTCTCATCATTGCTTGTAATATACTTTTATCTGTGTGATTTTAAAAATTAATGTCTGGATCCCAAACTAGACTACACATTTCATGAAACCATAGACTCTGCCTATTTTGTTCAACATTTACTGCCTGTACCTGGTAAAGTACTTTTCATATAGAAAGTACTCTATAGATATCTGTGGACTGAATGCATGAGTATGAAGGTAGAAAGAGATTATAAAAATTAGTAAGGGTACAGAGAGGATAGATATCCTATGCAATGCTAACATTGTATACTTTATCTGGAAGTCTCAGGGGAGGAATCAAATTTTAAATAGGGAAGTGGAATAAACAGATAAGTATTTTATAAATATCAGTCTACTATGTTAAAAATTGATCAGAGTGGGATAAGACTGTAGGTAGATTCCAATTAGAAAGTTACCACAATAACACAGGGAAGAATTTATGTGACCTGAACTAGGCATTAAGCTGCTGGGATAGAAGAAAGTATGAGACTCGAAAGATGTTGAGGAGATGGAATAAAATAGGACTTAGTAACTGTTTTGAGGTAAGAGTGAAGAAGGACTCAAAGGTTTCTAGTTTGGACAAGTATGTGGATGGTGTTGCTGCCCACTGAGACAGTGAAATGGGAGTGGGAACTGATATTTGGGTTTTTTTTTAATGTTGATCATAAGAGTTTTTCAGTGGCTATGTAGATTAAATCCAAGATTCTGGGAGCAAAATGACTAGAAAACGAATTTTTAAAAAAATTGTGGCAAGAAACACATAAAATTTATCATCTTTACCGAGTGTACGCTTCAGTAGCATAAATTACGTTCATATGATTTTGCAGCCATCACTAACATCCATCTCCAGAACTTTTCCATTTTCCCAAATAGAAATGCTGTACCCATTAAATAATAACTCTCATTTCTTTCGTAGTCTTCTAGTCAAAGAGAGCTTTTGCGGCTACAAATTTAAGAGATCGAGTTTAATGACTATGAGCAACTAAAAAAGGATTTGGGATAGTGAGGGAAAGAATCCATCTTTAGGGAAAGTCATAATTTACAGAAAAAGGAGAGGATTTGAAATATTTGGGGATTGAAAGTAAATCTGTCTCAGCTTAACCAAACAGTTGGGTGAATGACTCTAAGATCTGAAAATATTTTAGAAGAGGGGATGAGGCTAGAACTGTAAGATGTACACATTGGAATGACAATGAGGTTACTATGGAATTCATTTTGCCATTACCCTTAAGGAATTTACGTTCATACCTGTACTGTCACAGGATTAAAGAGTATAGGCATGAGGACAGGTGAGATAACCACGTGGGACTCAAGATCTAAACACAAAGCCGAGTAAAACAAACGTGTGGGCATGTATCTGCAAAATAGTACATGTAACTCTAAGCAGAAGAAATGAATATATGTGAATGCAAATTGAGGACTGGTAGAGTCTTCATCTCTTTTATTTTGAAGAAAAAATCTTTATGGAAAAAGTGGCATAGCTACATCTGCTTCTCAAAGCTAATTACTGAGATATGTATTAAATAGCAGATACATGGGTTTTTCCAGTATAAATTGTTTCTCAACTTGAGGGTTGGAGTGTTACTGTATATAACTCTTTTTAAGCTTAAATTTACCTTTCTCCTTTATTCCAATCAGCCTATATCTAGGTGCTGAATTCAATAATTATTTATTAATCACCTGCATACATCTGGCTACAATGTTAAAAATCTAAAATAAAGAACTGTCTGATCATTTTTAATAATCTGCATGTCTTCCAAAATTCTCATGGAGGGAAACTGTTTGGAAATCTGTTAGATTTATTTATTTTTATTTCATAAATATTAACTTCTGGAATAGTTCTAGATGAATGGCTAGAATCACTCTACTTTGAGAAAATTTGGTCATCAATATTTTAATAAGAAGAAAATTTTGAGTTTCTGAATTATTTTCAGAAAGTTTTGATACTTCTATTGCATTATTTACCTATCTTTGTCCAAAGTGTGATCTAGTGATGGCGGGTGATCTGTGAAGGTCTCCAGTGTTTGCACAGTAAGATTTTTCTAATATTAATAATGAAAGCACCCCAATGGCTAAATTTTGATCTTTGGTATAGATCCATATTTGCCTTCTCATATACTCCATTGGCAACTTATTAAACCAGAATCAATCTCTTCACCCAAGTGGTAAGGAAAGGGTAAAGGATTAGGGGTTCAAAGCCAGGCTTGCATCCCAGGTTGATTATTTATCACCTGAGTGACTTAGTTCAAGCTATCAATGGGCATCAGTTTTCTCATTTTCAAAGTGGAGCTGGGTGGTGGGTGATGCAGGTGAGATAGCAAATTTAAGGATGATTGTAAGTATTAAAAGAATACCAAATTCTTCTGTAAGTAAAAAAACCAAACTACATGCTATTATTATTTATTTATTGACAGGCTTTTCATTAGGGGCATGTAGGTATGGATAAGTCAGGTAAGCAGAAGGATTTTTTTTTTTGATAAGTGAAGTGGTTTGTAGCATAAAAACCACAAACTTAAAAAGAATTTTATAGTTATTCTTTCCTTTACTTGTTTCAGGAATTCTTTCACTCTAATACTGATTTTCTGTGTAATGCCCTCATGGCATATTCTGACTTTTGAGTTATCTCCTCTTTTTGGTGTCCTTTCTAAACTGGTTGACACTTGAAAGCAATTTATATTTATGGATTTATCACCTAAATTCAAGGAACATATTATTGCAAAAGGTCAGATATAAATGTGCACTTTCTTCAGAACTAAAGAAACATTTGAAACTCAATACACTATGAAATTTTAAATTGCTTCTTAACACAGTAAGCCATTCCATTCAGAAATAATGCTTTTTATACAATTTAAGGGAGCAGTATTCAGAGCTTTAAAAACCTTTTCTTAATCTCTTTTCTATTTCCATAATTTACTATTTCATAAGGTACAGGCCACTATTTTGATGTGTACATCTCTCAAAACAAATGTATAAGCTCTTGTCCATCTGGTCAAGTAATAGGTGAAATATTTCTGATGATTACTTTGATTTTTTCTTGATACCTACATAAAAATTGATACAAAAGTAAACTTTATCATGAAAACTGGGAGAAAAATTCACTATACTTCAACAGCTCAAAAATCAAGTCTCTTGGGAATATTTCCTAATTTAAAAAAATCTACTTTTGTGGGAGTGACATCAGCATCATGGCAGAGTGAGCTCTTCCCTTAGACTCTCCCCCCCTAAGATACAACAAAAAGTACACTCGCAAACCAACAGAGGGCAATCACACATCACAAAAGACATCTGAGAGACCCACACAGTCATACTTCTGAAGGTGGAGGTGCTGGACCCTCTGGGACAAAGTGGAAGGAGATAAGGGGATCTCCTCTCCTTCCCAGGCAATGACACAGGGTGCAAGACTATGCATGGCTCTGAGAAAAGAAGGGGGAGGGGTCACTTTCTGAAGGAAGGCCCTCTTTTTCCAAGTTCCTTCACAGCCCGTGGGAAAGCTCCACACAGAGGAGGCTAAGCTATTGTGGGGTGTCATCATCAAGCCAGCACCCTAGAAGAACAGATAGTGAGGGCAGGGCAGGAATGACCCATGGATCGCACATGCAAGAGAGAGTACCCCTCTCCCCGCCAGGCACTCCATCTCAGGCAGTCAGCCAGAGGGCTCATGCATACATTAGAAAAGCAGCAGCTGTGAGCAAGCAAGCCAGCAATCACAGACAGGCCCTGTCAGCATAGATTCTAAAGGACAGGCACAGACACAAAGGATTGCAGCAGGCTCAGAATACACAGCTCCTGACCACCCCCCAGTGGTGGCAGGTGGAATCTGCAACCAGATACTCTCACTATGCAAAGGCACAAATATATGCCATCAAAAAATATCCAGAAATATATTAACACTCCAGACCAGAAGGAAAATAACAAGCACCCAGAAGTCAATCCTGAAGGCAGATAAATTTACAATCTAAATGACAGAGAATTCAAAATACTGTCATAAAAAAACTCAATGAGTTACAAGGAAATTCAGCTAGGTGGTTCAATGAAATCAGGAACAAAATCAATGAACAGAGGGAATTCTTAACAAAAGAGATTAAAATTATAAAGAAAAACCAATCAGAAATGTTGGAGTTAAAAATACAATGGATGTTATAGAGAACAATCTGGATGCCCTGAATAACAGAACTGATGTTATGGAGGACAGAATTAACAATCTGGAGGACAGAAACATAAAAATGGTTTGGATGAAGGAGGAGAGAGAACTAAGAATAAAAATAAATGAAGAAATTCTCCAAGAAATATCCCACTCAATTAGGAAATAGAACATAAGGATTACAAGTATTCAAGAGGGTGAATGGAGCAGAAAGGTTGTTCAAAGAAATAATAGCTGAGATCTTCCCAAACCTGGGGAATGAGTTGGAAATACAAGTAAAAGAAGCTAATAGAACTCCTAATTACATCAATGCAAAAAGACTTTCTCCAAGGCATATAGTAGTAAAACTGGCAAAAGTCAAGGACAAAGAAAGAATAATAAGGGCAGCAAGGCAGAAGAAAATAATTTACAAAGGAACCACTATCAGACTTTCAGTGGGTTTCTTAGCAGAAGCCTTACAGGCTAGGAAAGAGTAGAATGATATATTCAAAATTCTGAATAACAAAAACTTTCAGCAAAGAATACTCTATCCAGTGAAATTATCCTTCAGATATGATGGAGAAATAAAAATTTCCCCAGATAAACAAAAGCTAAGGGAGTTCATCACAAGACCTCCTCTACAAGAAATGATCAAGAAGTCCCTCATACTTGAAAAAGAAAGGGATTACAAGCCTTGAGCAAGGAGATAAATAGGCAGACACAATCAGAAAATTGCAGCTCTCTATCAGAACAGGTTAGCAAACACTTATTTAAAGACAAAGGGAAGGAAAACATCAAAAATAACGATAATCTTGTCAATTTAACCACAAACTCACAACACAAGATAGAACAAGTTGTGACAACAATAACTTGGAAAGGGCAGAGGAAAAGGATGGAATCGTCTTAGACCAAGGAAATAAGAGGCTCTCAGAAATTGGACTATCTCATCTATGAGATTTTTTATACAAACCTCATGGTAACCACTAAAAAAATAATCAGAACAGAGACACAACTGATAAATAAAGAGAAAACTGAGAAAACCATGATAGAGAAATACAAAACTGAATTGGGAGTCTGAAATACACAGGACAAGAAATAAGGGAAATACAGAACAACCAGAAAATGAATGTAAAATGGCAGCATTAAGTTCTTATATATCCATAATCACCCTAAATGTAAATGGATTAAATTCTCCAATCAAAAGACACAGAGTGGCAGGATGGATTAAAAAACAAGACACAACAATATACTGCCTCCAGGAAACACATCTCAGCTCTAAAGACAAACAAAGGCTCAGAATGAGGGGATGGAAGATGGCACTCCAAGCTAATGGCAAACAAAAGAAAACAGGTGTTGCCATACTTATATCAGACAAAGTATACTTCAAGATAAAACAGGCAATGAGAGACAAAGATGGGCAGTATATAATAATAAAAGGGACATTCCACCAAGGAGACATAACATTTATAAATATATATGCACACAACACAGGAGCACTGAAGGACATAAAGCAACCATCAACAGACCTAAAAGGAGATGTTAATCACAACACAAAGATAGTAGGGGACCTTAACACCACACTTACATCAATGGATAGAGCATCAAGACAGAAAGTTAACAAGGAAACAGTGGAATTAAATGAAAAGCTAGATGAGATGGACTTAATAGATATATATACAATACTCCATTGAAAAACAGCAGAATACACATTTTGCTCAAATGCACATGGAACACTCTCAAGGATAGATCATATATTGGGCCCCAAGGAAAGCCTCAATAAATTTAAGAAGATTAAAATCATATCAAGAATCTTTTCTGACAATAAAGATATGAAACTAGAAATCAACTACAAGAAAAAAATTGGGAAAATGACAAATATGTTAAGACTAAACAACATGATACTGAACAACCAATGGATCATTAAGAAATTAAAAGGGAAATGAAAAAATATCTGGAGACAAAAGAAAATGAAAATACAAATACTAATTCATATGAGAGGCAGCAAAAGTGGTGCTAAGGGGGAAATTCATAGCAATACAGGCCCACCTTATCAAACAAGAAAAATCTCAAATAAGGAATCTTAAACTATGGCTAACAGAACTAGAAAAAGAAGAACAAACAAAGGCCAAATTCAGCAGAAGGAGAGAAATAATAAAAATTACAGCAGAAATAAATGAATCTGAAACAAAAAAAAACAGTAAAGAGGATCAATGAAACAAAAAGATGGTTCTTTGAGACAATAAACAAAATTTACAAACCCTTAGCCATACTCAATAAGAAAAAAAGAGAGAAGACTCAAATAAATAAAACTGGAAGTGAAAGAGGAGAAATTACAATGGATACCACAGAAATACAAAGAATTATTAGAGAATACTATGAAAAACTATTTGCCAACAAATTGGACACTCTAGAAGAAATCGATAAATTCTTAAACTCATACAACCTCCCCAAACTGAATCAAGAATAAGTAGAGAGACTGAATAGAGCAATCACAAGTAAAGAGATTGAAACACTAATAAAAGATCTCCCAAAAAACAAAATTCTAGGATCAGATGGCTTCTCTGGAGAATTCTACCAAATATTCAAAGAAGATTCAATACCTATCCTTCTGAAACTATTCCAAAAAGTCGAAGAAGATGGAACACTTCATAACACATTTTACAAGGCCAACATCACCCTGATCCCAAAGCCAGACAAGGATAACACAAAGAAAGAAAATTACAGACCAATATCACTGATGAACATAGATGGAAAAATCCTCAACAAATGTTGGTAAACCAAATACAGCAATACATTAAAAAGATCATACAGCATAATCAAGTGAGATTTATATCAGGGATGGAGGGATGGTTCAACATCTGCAAATCAATGTGATATACCACATTAACAAAATGAGGAATAAAAACCATGTGATCATCTCAATAGATGCAGAGAAAGCATATGACAAGATCCAACATCCATTTATGATAAAATTCTCAATAAAATGGGTATAGGAGGAAAGTACCCCAACATAATGAAGCCCATATATGACAAATCCAGAGCCAACATCATATTCAATGGGGAAAAACTAAAAGCCATCCCTCTGAGAACAGGAATAAGACAAGGGTGCCCACTCTTGCCACTCTTACTCAACATAATAATGGAGGTTTTGACCAGAGCAATTAGGGAAGGAAAAGAAATAAAAGGAATACGCATAGGCAATGAAGAAGTGAAACTCTCACTGTTTGCAGATGACATGATTTTACATATAGAAAATCCTAAAGAATCCATCACAAAACTATTAGAAATAATCAACAACTACAGCAAAGTTGCAGGGTACAAAATCAATTTACAAAAATCAACTGCCTTTCTATACTCTAATAACAAACTAACAGAAAGAGAACTCAAGAACACAATCTCATTTACAATCGCAACAAAAAGCATAAAATATCTAGTCATATATTTAACCAAGGAGGTGAAAGACTTAAACAATGAACACTATAAAACATTATTGCAAGAAATCGATGATGACATAAAGAAATAGAAAGATATTCCACGAACATGGATTGGAAGATTAAATATAGCTAAAATGTCCATACTACCTAAGCAATCTACAGATTCAATGCAATCGCAATCAGAATCCCGATGACATTCTTCTCAGAAATAGAACACAGAATCCTAAAATTCATATGGGGTGACAAAAGACTGCAAATAGCTAAGGCAATGCTGAGAAAAAGAACAAAGCTAGAGGCAATCACAATCCCTTACTTTGAAACATACTACAAAGCTATAGTGATCAAAACAACATGGCACTGGTACAAACACAGACACACAGATCAATGGAACAGAATTGAAGGCCATAAATAAAACCACACATCTACAGACAGCTAATCTTCGACAAAGGACCTAAAAACATCAGCAGAGAAAGGAAAGTCTCTTCAACAAATTGTGTTGGGGAAACTGGACACCCACATGCGAAAGAATGAAAGTAGACCATTATCTTAACCATATACAAAAATTAACTCAAAATGGATCAAAGGCTTGAAGGTAAGGCCTGAAACCATAAAACTCTTAGAAGAAAATATAGGCAGTACACTGTTTGGCATTGGTCTTAGAAAGATCTTTTTGAATACCATGTCTACTCGGGCAAGGGAAACAGAAGAAAAGATAAACAAGTGGGACTTCATTAGACTAAAGAGCTTCTCCAAGGCAAAGGAAACCAGGATCAAAATGAAAAGACAACCACCAACTGGGAGAAAATATTTACAAGTCATATATCCGACAAGAAGTTAATCTCCAAAATGTATAAAGAATACACACAACTCAACAACAAAAAAAACAAACAACCTGATCAAAAAATGGGCAGAGGATATAAACAGACATTTTTCCAAAGAACATATACAGATGGCCAATAGGCGCATGAAAAGATGTTCAACATCACTCATCACCAGGAAAATGCAAATAAAAACTATGCTAAAATATCACCTTACGCCCTTTAAAATGGCTATGATCACCAAGAGAAAAAAATAACAAATGTTGGAGAGTATGTTGAGAAAAGGGAACCCTCATACACTTCTGGTCGGAATGCAAACTGGTGCAGCCACTATGGAAAATGGTATGGAGATTTCTCAAAAAATTAAAAGTAGAACCACCATATGATCCAGCTATCCCACTATTGGGTATTTGCCCAAAGAAATGGAAATCAACAATTCAAAGAGACTTACGCACACCTCTATCCATTGTAGCATTACTCACAATAGCCAAGAAATGGAAGCAACTCATGTGCCCATCGACTAATGACTGGATAAAGAAGATGTGGTATATGTATACAATGGAATACTACTTAGCCATAAAAAAAGACAAAATCATCCCATTCACAAGAACGTGGATGGACCTTGAGGGTATTATGTTAACAAAATAAGTCAGATAGAGAAAGACAAACACCCATGTGATTTCACTCATTTGTGGAAGATAAACGAACACATGGACAAAGAGAAGAGATTAATGGTTACCAGAGGGGAAAAGGGTTGGGGGTGGGCATAAGGGGTAAAGGGGCACATTTATATGCTGACTGACAAATAACAATGTACACTTGAAATTTCACAATATTATAAACTATTACAGCTTCAATAAATTTTTTTTAAAATCTACTTTTATTGGCAAGTACATGATCTGCTTTCCTTCATTAACACAGAGTCAATGCAGTATCTTACTGAGGGAGCTTCATTTGCGTATCTTACTAAGCTTTCCAGTTAGTCTCTTTACATAAACTTTTATTCTTTTTACATAAACTTTTTTAAAAAGCTAATACATATGTTAAAAGCCAAGTCAAATAACTATTTAAATTTAAAATTTAATGTTATATTCTTGATGCATAGTCAAATTTACATGAATGACTTTATATTTCAGACCTTAGGATATGCGATGATATCGATGAAAGTACCTTTATTCATCCGTTAATTTAATCAACAAGTATTTTTGAGTACCTGTTATATGTCAGAAGCAGATGCAATCCACGGTCTCATGGAACTGAGATCCAGAGCAACACAAGATATACAAATACATATATACACACACACGCACAGAAATTCCAGTGAACAAATATGTAATGATAGGTTGAGAAAAGTGTAATGAGACAGGAAATGTTATAGAGAACAATGGCAGAGGGGCTACGGAGACAAAGGTTTAGGGAAGATGCTTCTTTGGAGGCTATATTTTGTTTGGGATTAAAAAATAAGAAGCTAGCTGTTCCAGAGCTTGAAGATTCCAACACGAAAATACAATAGGTGAAGTTTCTGAGACGGGGAAATTATTAGCAGAAAGGCAGCAGCTGGGTGGTACGATGAGAAAGGGAGAGATTAGATGAAATGAGATTGGAGAAGTAAAAAGGGACCCTGATAAGGAATTAGAATCTTATTCCAGGAGAATCAGAGTGGAGAAAGGGGGGAAGTAGATGGTTTTATCCTCCAACCTTGTTCCCCATCACTCTGTGGAGCACTTTATATTTCTCTCATTTATTCTTCACAATAACCTTTTGGGAAATCTGTTATTATCCTGAAATTATAGATAAGAAAAACAAGATTTACTTGCTGTACAATTAGTAAATGGAAAAGCTAAGATTCAGACCTAAGTGTGTTTGCCTACAACAGATGATTCAGTTTTACTGTAGCCCACTACCTAACAGAGAATATAAAATTGAACTGGGCCATGAAAGGCAACACTCTTACCACCACCATCTCTAAGCATAATGGGATTATACTTATTTTCATTATGGTTATTTATTTCATTATATTTATTTATCTGCGTGTGTTTGCATATTACTAATTCCCGGGCTTACTGAATTCATGAATCTCAATTTATTCCCTTTTTATTCCTCACTAGATCAGGTTCTTGAAAACTTTTGGTGATCAACAAATATTAATTGAATGAAGGAATGAATGAATGGATTAGCTGATGTATAAATGAAAAGTATGACATTCTTTAGGTAATTAGAATAATAACAATTAACAAAAGTTTCTCATAATGTCATTTTCTTTAAGACATTCAATGCTCTTTGGGGACACTATTTAAAGTATCTTGCTATCATGATATTATGCTCCTGTGTTTTTATACCACTTATAAAGACAGATTATGAATGGAGTATTAGTTCTCAACGATTAATGTACAATAAGAGCCACTTTTTTTCAGAGTTTTTCAGTGATTTTGATTTGTTTCTGCATTATCCTAACGTAATTTTGAAAATCTACCTTTGACATACTTTAACTTGATATCTAAAACTTTCCATTATAACTTTAAATAGTTGTGAAGGGTGTAACCTCTTGAGTATTATAAATATAAACATTTTAAGAAAATAGTTTAGTCATTTTTTTAATACAGCCAAAGGAATATAAATGTTGGGTGATTTGATACCCAACATTTAAAAGAAAACATGAAAAACCTTTATTCAATAGTTGTAAAATTAACAGTATTCATTTTTTCTCTAACCCTTTTGTCCATTTTATTTTCAGCAGAGAATTTAATCTTAATTCAAATATCTTATGAACAAGAGTCTTAATGACCACATTATCACAGTTCTATGCAAAACAGCATATAAATTAAATTAATTTTAAAAGTAGTCTGTGACAATAAAGTTCTCTGTGTTAATCTTTTTCTTTTGGATTGAGTCACCATTATGATTATTATTAGTATATGTTTTACCAAAAGATTGCAAATACATTTCAAATTTTGATAACAAAAATGTAACAGAAAAGTAAAATTTCATGGGAAATTCATCCTTTACTGAGATAAAATTTACTCTCTCCCAATTTAGATCATGCATCCAATGGTGAATATTATTTTTTGACCAGAATGAGAAATGTTTTAACATTAATATACCCCTAAGCTTTTAAAAATTAATCGCTGAGAAAACTTGTTCACATAAAAAAGTCGATGGGATTGGAAGAAGTTTTGTAATAGCAACAGAATATGACTCTTTGAACTCCTTTTGAGTTACATGCCAAAAATTTTAGTAATCCATTATCAAAAATTATATTTAATGATCTATAAGCTGACAACTCAATTGGCTTCTCTTTTAATTTTGTTGAGAGGAAATAATTAGAAACTGCTGTACTTGCAAAAAGATTTATTTTCTAGTCATTAGTGACATTTACCTTCTCAACATCAACACTTTAAATTATCTCTGTATTTGGCACCTGGGGGATTTACATGCTGGAGATGCTCTGCCATCGTTAGATGAGGCCTAGTTTTGTGAACCAGAAGACCCAGTACAAGATGGGATGTAGTAAACGAAAGCCAGGAAAGTATATTCTCAGCAGCTTCATTTTAGGAAAAGCATGTGTGAGAATCAAGGATCCGGAAATTGATTCTCTTAGAACTATTTGAGCCTCCACACTTCTTTGGAAAAGACTTTATGTGCCCCCAGAGATATGTGTACTTTTTTTGTAAAGTGGATAACATAAGATAATAGCTAAAAATTAAGATGTTTAAAATTTAGCCTCATAGATTTTTTTTAAATCAATTCACACTAGTTGATTCTGATTTCTGATGCAGGTTATTCATAGACTGCTTTCCAAAAAAAACAAAAATTGTATGGAGAAAGTAAATGCTTACATAATAACACTAGGTAACAGTTATTGATTGCTTTGTCCCAAGGACTGTTATATGTTACATGTTACAACTATTTATTCATTAAATCTTTTCAATTCTATGATGTAGGTATTACTATTATTTCCATTTTACATTTGGAGAACTTGAGTTAATCAGAAGTTAAATCACTTGTGTAAGATATGCAACATAGAAAAATAGGGGAAACTTGAGAAAACATGAGATTGGAGAAAAGTCAAGGCATGGATAGCCTAGAATTCCAGGCTGTGAAGTAAGGATGTTATGGAAAGGAAGGTTATGGAAATCTATGGAAGGATTTTATACAGGAAAATTATATACTCAGATTAGTCTAGATGCAATGGAGAAATGGTTGCATTAAATTAAGGCTTCTTGGGGCCAGCCCAGTGGCACAGTGGTTAAGTATGCACCTTCTGCTTCGGCGGCCCAGGGTTCGCCAGTTCAGATCCCAGGTACAGACATGGTACCACTTGGCACGCCATGCTGTGGTAGGCATCCCACAGATAAAGTAGAGGAAGATGGGCATGGATGTTAGCTCAGGATCAGTCTTCCTCAGCAAAAAGAGGAGGATTGGCAGCAGTTAGCTCAGGGCTAATCTTCCTCAACAAAGAAAGAGACTCCTTAAACTTGAATGTGCCTACAAGTCATATGGGGATCTTGTTAAAATGCAGATTATGATTTGAAGGTCAAGTGGGGCCCAAGATTCTGCATTTCTATTAAGTTCTCAGGTAATGCTGATATTGCTGGTCCATGAACCACAGTTTAAGTGTCAAGGGATCAAGACTGTGTAGTTCAATATGGCAGCCACTAGCTAGGTGCAGCTTTTAAAATTTAAATTAAAGAAAATTAAAACTTCATTTCTTCAGATACACCAGCCACATTTCCAGGGCACAATAACCACAGTAAACAAATATGATATTTCTATCATTGCAGAAAGTAATATTGGACAGTGTTGACTTAGGAGAATATTGAAATATTTCAAGGAGAAAACAGTGATATTTTAATCAAAAGCAGTAGCAATAGGAACAAATATCAGTAGAAAGTAAACAGTCCTCAAGCCTGATTGGAATAGGAGAAAGGGAGGAGGAAAGGCTGACTCTGGATTTTTGGTCTATATAGGAAAATGGGAAACATAGCTGGAGTAAGTTGGGAGATGACAAATTCCATCTTGAATATATTGAGATATAGGTGCCTTTGAAATGTCCAGATTGAGATGTACATTAGAGTCAGCTGGGTATACAGGAGTGGAACTTAGGAGAGATATTTGGGCTTAAAATATAAAGATTTGAAAGTAATCATTTGATTAACAGTTATTATTATGAGGAGCCATGGACTCCTTTAAGAATCTGATGCATATGCAACCAACATAGGAGCACCTAAATATATTAAACAAATATTAACAGACCTAAAGGGAGAAATGGATAGGGATACAATAATATGGGGTGTTAATCCCCTACTTCCAACAATGGATAGATTATATAGACAGAAAACAAATAAGGAAACATTAGCCTTAAATGACATATTAGACTAGATGGACTTAAGAGACATAAACAGAACATTCCATCTAAAAGCAGAAGAATACATATTCTTCTCAAGTACACATGGAACATTCTCCTGGATAGATCATATGTGGGCCACAAAACAAGTCTTAAATGTATGAAGACTGAAAACATATCAAGCATCTTTTCCAACCACAATGGCATGAAACAACAAGTCAATTACAAAAAGAAAACTGAAAAATTCACAAATAGGTAGCAATTAAACAACATGCTACTGAACAACCAATAAGCCAAACAAGGAAACAAAAGGAAATCAAAAAATATCTTGAGACAAATGAAAATGGAAATACAACATACCAAAACTTAAGGGATCCCACAAAATCAGTCCTAAGAAATAAGTTCATAGTCATAAAAGTCTAACACTAACAAAAAAAAAAAATAGAGTTCATGGGTGAATGGGTAAAGAAGACGTGGTATATATATAGATATAGATATAGATATAGATATATAGATATATAGATATATATATACAATGGAATACTACTCAGCCATAAAAAAGACAAAATTGTGCCATTTGTGACAACATGGATGGATCTTGAGGGTCTTATGCTAAGTGAAATAATTCAGACAGAGAAAGACAAACACCATGTGATTTCACTCATATGTGAAAGATAAACAAACACATGGATAAACAGAATAGATTAGTGGTTACTAGAGGGGAAAGAGGTAGGTGGAGGGCAGAAGGGGTAAAGGGGCACATATATGATGGTGGATAAAAACTAGACTACTGGTGGTGAACATGGTGCCGTCTATAAAGAGACTGAAATATAATAATGTACACCTGAAATTTACACAATGTTATAAGCCAATATGACTTCAGTAAATAGAAAAGAAGTAAAAAGTTAATTAAAAAATGAGTTCAAATAAAGAACCTAACTTTATACCTCAAGGAGCTAGAAAAAGAAGAACAAACTAAGCCTAAAGTTAGTAAAAGGAAGGAAATAAAGATCAGAGTGGAAATAAATGAAACAGAGACTAAAAAGACAACAGAAAAAGAGCAGTGAACTAAGAGCTGATTTTTTAAAAGGATCAACAAAATAGATGAATATTTAGCTAGACTTACCAAAAAAAAAATAAGAGGGAGAGGTCTCAAATAAATAAAATTAGAAATAAAAAAGGAGACATTACAACTGATACCAGATATATACAAAGGATCATAAGAGACGACTATGAACTAGTATATGCCAATAAATTTGACAACCCCGAAGAAATGGATAAATTTTTATAAACATACAACCCACCATGAGTGAATCATGAAGAAATAGAAAATCTGAACAGATCAATTACTAGTAAGGAGATTGAATCAGAAATCAAAAATTTCCCAAAAAACAAAAGTCCAGGACCAGTTGGCTTCACTGGTGAATTCTACCAAACCTTTAAAGAAGTAATACCAATTCTCTCAAACTCTTCCAAAAAATAGAGGAGAATACTTCTGAACTCATTTTATGAAGCCAGCATTACCCTGATACCAAAATCAGACAAGGACATTACACAAAAAGGGGAGTTACAGGCCAATTTCCTTGATAAGCATAGATGAAAAATTCTCAACAAAATATTGGCAGACTGAATGCTAAGTGAAATAAGTTAGACAGAGAAAGACAAATACCATATTATCTCACTTATATGTGGAATCTAAAACAATCTAAACTTGTAGATACAGAGAACATACTGGTGGTTGCCAGAGGTGGGGCATGGGGGAAATGGGTGAGGGTGGTCAAAAGGTACAAACTTCTAGTTATAAGATGGAAAGGTTCTGGGGATGTAATGTCCCGCGTGGTGACTTTAGTTAATAATACTGTATTGTATGTTTGAAAGTTGCTAAGACAATAAATCTCAGATAACCATTTGAGGTGAGGGATGTTAACTTATTGTGGTAATCATTTTGCAATATATACATATATCAAATCATTATGTTGTACACCTTAAACTAATATAACGTTATATGTCAATTATATCTCAGTAAAACTAGAAAAGAAAAGATCTGATACAACAAAATCTTTGGACCTTCTTTTTTGGAGGGTAGGGAATAAACCCATTTAATTGTTTTATTGAGATAAATTCACACAGAATACAATAACAATTTTGTGCACAATTCAGTGGTATTTAGTGCATTCAGAATGCTATGCAATCGCTACTTCCCTCTAATTTAAAACGTTTTCATCACCTGAGTACATTCCACGCCTGTTAAGTAACCAATCCCAATTTCCCCTGTCCCCACTATTCTGCTTTCTGTCTCTGTATAGATTTACCTATTTTGGGTATTTCATATTAATAGAATAATACAGTATGTGACCTTTTGTGTTTGGCTTCTTTTACTTAGAATGATTTCAAGGTACATCCAAGCAGTAGCATGTATCAGTCCTTCATTCCTCTTTATGGATGAACAACACTTCATTGCATGTACATACCACAATTTATCTTGAATTAAAGTTCTAAGCATTCATGGATGCCTCCCCACAAAAAAAGGCAATTCATGAATTCCCCTAAAGGCAATGCATGGACTTACAGGAGCTCATGACTGCAGATCATGAACCCCAGACATGAATAAGCTCATACGGTGTGAGAATGACAATGAAAGAAGAGTCCAGGGGCAGAATGCTGGAAAACACCAATATTTAAGGAAGGGTAAAGGAAGAGGAGCCTAGATAGATACTGAACTGATAGATCAGGAGAAAGAATGAGACAGCTAAAGCAAGCCTTCACAAAGAATGAAAAGAGGCATAATATCGCATGGTAGAGAGATGAAGAAATAAAAAAACACTAAATTGTCCACTGAATTTAGCAAAAAATAGATCATTGCTTAAATGATTTAATTGGAGTCATAAAGATAGAATCTAGATGGCAGTAGTTTGAAGAATAAATGGAGGAAAAAGAAAATGTGGAGAATGAATACAACTCTTTCAAGAGACTTAATTGTGAAGGAGAAAGAGGTTTGTTGCTAGTGCAAGGCTGAAGACATAAGAGTATTTTTGAAGCTGTGAGGCCACAGAGTATTTTTATATTTTGAATAAAAAAATGTATGAGGAGATTAACGATAAAAGGCTGATAACTCAGGAAAACAGAAAGGTAGGAAGTCCAGGACTCAGCAGGAAGTTAACCACTTTACTATCGGATTAATATAGAATGTAGATAAGATTTGGGTTAAAGGAAAAGAGGTCTGGAGCCAAAATTTTGCTTAATACGTAAGTGTCAGCAAGTTAGTAGATGACAGTGATTAAGAGGATAAAAGGCTACATTTCTGGATTACATAATCCTCAAGTGATCAGGGATTTCTACAAGAGTGTTCAAAGGAGTGTGCTTAGGAAGTGGCATTGAGGGGCTATGATAATGATAAGTGACACAGATAAGAAATCATTAAATTTAAAAGTATACTTTGAGTCAGCCATTTAACAATTCTCTTGAGTGCTTACTCTCTACTGGGAACTGTGCTAAGGACTCAAGTTACAAATAAGGATCTTTCAGTAGTTCTTAACCAGTGATACTATTCAAGGGAAGGGTGTCCATAAAAATGACTAAAGAATTTACTGAAAACCTAGAAGAACATATATGTCATTTCATTTCATTTCTGGAGAAATGAAAAAAAATTTATCAGTATTTGTTGTTTTCGCTTTGGTGGTGCCAGATTTCTTTGTTGAGTTATTAGTGGTAATTAGCTATGAAAGGTTGGAATAAAGCACAATCTGTCTTATACAAGGAAAAAGATGCCATATCATAAAATAATACAATGAAACAAAAATCTATGACAGAAATATATAAAAATGCTGTGGGAATAGAAAGTAGGAGTGTTTACTATGCCTAAATGTAGAGAATATGGGAAAGTTACAGGTAGGAAGGAGCCATCTACTTTGAGTTTCAGCCAATGGATTTTCTAGGTTTAGAAAGTGGCAGCAGCCCATGTAGGCAACTGTGAGAATCATGACGTCATAAAAATAGCCTGAAGCCATATTTTGAAGAACACTGCATGGATGTTATTTGTACTTATCCCTACAAGAATTTCTGGGAGGTAGGGGTAGATATTGGGAGACATTAAACAAAGAAGCAAATAAAATCAAGTTTTATCTTTGAATATGTTAAGCTCTACAGGAGTGTGAAGAATTGGTTTTTGAGGGGAAACTGGAGTGAAGAAGACATGTTAAAAGATTATTGAAATTATTTAGACTAGAGCTGATAAATGACAAAATTAAGCAGAAGCTACGGGAACGTAGAGGAGTTCAAGGATTTGGGAAAGACTTTGGATACATAGTGTAGATGTTTTGAGTAGGGGAAAGAGTCAAGAAGGACGCCATGTTCCTTAACGTAAACAACTGAATGGATAGATGGTGGTGACATTGACCAGGGTAAGAAATTTCAAAGAAGAAATAAATTCTTCAAGGACAGGGTATCCTATACTAAATCAAACCACACATATAAAGTAAAACAATGCCAACACAGGAAAGTTTATATATTTTTTGCTACACCCAATTGATTGTTCCACATAAAAGTTAAAGCCATCTGCCCGACTTACGGACAACTCATGCTTCTGTTTTTTAGTTTTCAAAGAAGTTAAGCTGCAAATGAAGTGAGCTATTCTCTAGCTCGCTTTCCACACAACATAAATCAGAAATTGCACAGTCTGTCAGAAGAGTTCTGGAAAATACGGATATAGAGAAACTCCTCCTTCTTCTCCCTCCCGCTTCATCTGCCTAAGGCATGAAGATTGATCAGACACTTACAGCAGCAACTGCCAAGGTCTTATTCATTCTGGTATAATGGTGATCGCCGGGCTCCTCCAACAAAAGCAAAATGGCAGCATTTAAATGAACTGACACATCAGATCTCCTCCACTGTTCTTTAAAAGTAATGCATTAATCAGGGGATAAACAAGGTATTGTCACCCTGACAAACTTTTACAAGACTGCCTCAGAGAAATCTCCTGAAATTACTCCTCTTGAATACAAACCAGGGCCTGACATTTTCCAAAAAGGACAATGCATCTCAGAAATCTTTGGCTGTTTCTTTTTCAATCTTTCTAAAGAAGAACACTTTCTTGATTAGTGCCCTGATTCTGTAGATGTTGAGCCTCACGTGTAGATCATGTTGTGGCATGTATGAGCAGCCCCCTTTCTGAGCCTCCCTTGCAGTAGGTGTGTTAGGTGATACCTAAAGGCACTTTTCTCCCCAGGAGTGATTTTTATGTTGGTGAGTTTTTTAGTGCTTTCTTTAAACACATTCCTTTCTTCTATTTTTACTGCAATTTTACATTGGGTTTTCATTTGTCTCCTGCCTAAGTTATAGTTTGATGAATGGTTACTTTGACTGCAATTCTTTCCTTTCCTCATTCTTTTCTGTACAACACGCCCAGATTTAATTTTTTATGTGTCACTGCGCCATCCAAAAACCTTAGAGGACTCTACCTCTCTCTAGCATACATCCTCACATCTTTGCTTGGCCTCCAGATTCTCTAAAATCTATTGCTAAGCGACTCCCAAGCTTTGTCACCCACTGCTATCTACACACATCCTCTCCTCTAGCTAATGCAATACTTTGTGCCTTCCCATGATTACATTTTGAATTCTTACTTTTTTGAAAATTCATTTCAGTTCTTATCTCTTTGATGAATCCATTCCTATTATTCACCTAAAAATACCTCTTCCATTAAGTATCATTTAAGTATATATTATATCCCATTTTAATTTTGCAAAAGAAATGTTTTTCTTCCTGGAGCCATTTTTAGGTAATCCACATTGCCATGAGGAAGAGTAAGCATGTTGAGGGTGGACTTTGTTTTTAGAGGAAGAGGGGATAGTTATTCAGGGAGAAAGGAAAGCTTAACAGATTAGGTAAAGTTTATATTTGACCTGGAAGACCAAGGAGAACTTTAAGAAGAGCTCACTGTGAGCACACGGTGTGCAATGAACTCTGATATTCATTTTGTTAAATATCTCCATCTCTGTGTCATCCATCTCCCTATTTCTCTGTCCTTCAGTTTTCTCCTGTCTTTCCCCTAGCAGAGGCACCTTCTCTGACCCAGATACCTCCAGCTTCATTTTGCTGAACTAGACACAAATTTAACTTTTTATAAATTGCTATTATGAAGAAAAAATATGAACCAATTGACAAATGTGAGCCAATCAACACATCTGCCAAAAGTGCCAGAACCCTATCACTCAACGTAATTACTGCAAGCTGGAATTTCCTAAGCTTGCAAGAACCATCCCAGGATCCTGGTCAGAAATGAAGATTCCCAGATCCCATCTCAGACCTCATGAACTAGGTCCTTATCAACACAATAAGACCAGGAAGAAAAATCAGGATTGCAAAGGAAGAAATATAACTCTCATTATTCACAAATATTATTGTCACTTTAGAACATTCTTAAAGGATTTTTAGATCAATAGTTGGCATTTAACAAGAAAGGTTAGCAAGATTTATTGATAGAAGATAAAATACAGAGATCAATTTCATTTCTCTGTAACAAACAGAAAATGAAATTTTTAAGTCTATGTCACTTACATGAGCATCAAAAATATGAAAGGCCCAGGAATCTACTTTCTCTCTGTGGAGACTATTGAGGACTATTGTATTAGTCTGCTTAAACAATAGAAACAATAGAAATTTATTTCTCATAGTTCTGCAGGCTAGGAAGTCCAAGATCAAAATGCCAGCAAAGTAGATTCTACTTTAAGGTTTCACAGTGTTGGGTTTCACTCTTCTCTTGGCCTGTTGGCCACTTTCTTGCTGTGTTCTCACATGACCTCTTCTTTTTGTGTTCAGAGAAAGAGAGATATCTCTCCCTTTTCCTCTTTATGTAAGGCCCCAATGCTATCAGATTAGGGCCCCACTCTTATGACGTAACTTAACCTTAACCATCTCCTAAAGGCCCTCTCTCCAAATAGGGTCACAGTGAGGGTTAGAGTTTCAACATATGCTACTTGGGGGACACAACTCAGTCCATAGCAACTATTAAAACAGATCTAAGTAAAAGTGAGAAACATGCCCTATTGGATGACTTCATAATGCAAAATGTAAATTCTCTCTGAACTGATCAGTAGATCACTTGTAATCCAAATAAAAATCTCAGTGAAGATTTTTTGTGTGTGTGCTTCAATGTGGGCTTGAAAAACTGACTCTATAATTCTATATCTTATGGAATTATATTTCTTATATATTTGCATTATATTATTCTATAATTTATATGAAAATAGAAAGGGCCAAGGATATCCTTGATACTATTCATGAAGAACAACAAAATGGTTATTTTTCTTCAGATTTCAAGCATATATAAAGCTATATTTATTGAGAGGTATGATATTATGTAGGAATAACCAAATATACCAACGGAACAGAATACATTGTCTAGAAATAGCTCGAACAATATGGACACTTTATAAAACTAATTGCACACATCAACAGAGAAAAGAGGAACTTTTCATTAAATGGTGTCAGGACAGTTGGGTAGCCAGATGGGAAAAAATCAGAAAGAAAATGTACCCTATTTCACAAAATACACAAAAATATATCCCAATGGAATTAAAGATCTAAATGTGAAAAGGAAGGGCTGGCCCCGTGGCTGAGTGGTTGAGTTCGCGCGCTCCGCTGCAGGTGGCCCAGTGTTTCGTTAGTTCGAATCCTGGGCGCGGACATGGCACTGCTCGTCAGGCCACGCTGAGGCAGCGTCCCACGTGCCACAACTAGAAGAACCCACAACGAAGAATACACAACTATGTACCGGGGGGCTTTGGGGAGAAAAAGGAAAAAATAAAATCTTTAAAAAAAATAAAAAATAAATAAATAAAAAAATAAATGTGAAAAGGAAGTTTATAAAAATTTTAGAAGATAAGAATATATCTTCATCATTTTGGCAATGTGAGTACTTCCTAAAACACAGAAAATGTTTACTAAAAAGTAAAAGATTGTGAATTGAAATGTATGAAATTTATTTGTATGTATAATTGAATTGTACGTAAATTGAAACATATTCAATTGAAAAATTTCTATTTGTCAAAAGTCAAAGAGAGTGAAGACAAGTTAGCAGGTGGGAGATTTTTTACAACATGTAATGAACAAAAGACTAGCATTCAGAATATAGATTGAATTCTTTTAAATTGGTAAGAAAAAGACAAACAACCCTAAAGTAAAAATGGGCAAAATATTTGAACAGACATATCAGAAAAAAGGAAATGCGAATGTTAATAAACATAAGAAAAGATGACCAATCTCATTGACGATCAAATAGATGTTTAAAAAATTGCAATATAATACCAATTTGTACCCACTAGATTGGCAAAAATTGAAAAAGTAGATAAATAATCAATGTTCCCATGTTCTGGGTATGCAGGATATTTCACAATTGAAAAAATATCATTTGGTAACTTGTAGACCCAGAACAATCTTAATTTAGTAAGGAAAATGTTCTTCAAGCTTAATTATCAAAGATTTTTGTCTAACTTTAAAGTTTAGTCTTCTTTCCTCAGCTCTGTGCCCCTTCAAGATGGGACTCCAATCACCTCGGTATGGAAAAGAAGGATGTATTTATCTTCTTCTCTGTTTCCCAGGCTTGCACATCTTCTTCTGCTCCCTCCCACCAGCTGACTGCCCCCCATTCTTTATTATTGCAGACTTTGGGGCTGATAGAAGATAAAGTGAGGAGGGAAAAGAAAAGTCTTCCCTAACAGATACTCTCACCATCAGGCTGTTGTGTTCTTCGAGCTTGGAGAATGCCTAAAGTTGGCTCTTTTCCTTTTGAGGTTAGTTCTTATGAGATCCCCCAGTAGGAACATTCGACTCCAGTTGTCTCAATTAGGCCAAGCCTTTCCTCTGGCTGGACACTTAAATTAAAACACATTCAAGGGCTGTCCCCATGGCCAAGTGGTTAAGTTCCTGTGCTCTGCTTCGGCGGCCCAGGGTTTTGCTGGTTTGGATACTGGGCGCGGACATGGCATGGCTCATCAGGCCATGCTGAGGCAGCGTCCCACATGCCACAACTAGAAGGACCTACAACTAAAATATACATCTAGGTACTGGGGGGATTTGGGGAGAAAAAAGCAGAAAAGAAAAAAACATTGGCAACAGTTGTTAGCTGAGGTGCCAATCTTTAAAAAAAAAACATTCAAATAAAAGATGATAAAAACAAGCAAAATCTTCAGCCTCTACATCCATGGGTACAAAACCACTCTCTTTGTTTTGAGATTGTCCTGCTCCTGGAAAGAAGCAATCTTGACTGGAGTTCCCTGTAAACTGATCCAGGCTGGACCTTGCTAACCCAGGGGGCCCACATCTGGACCACAGGAAAGAAACTCCTCTCCCTTATTGCTCCCAGTGCAGTATATTTTAGACTTCTCTGGAATGGGACACACTCTCGTGCGCATGCTCCATGGGACCAAATTCAAGTTCTCAATGCAAATTCAGCCCCATGGAGGGCCGGGGTAGAGAGGACAAATGCTACAGCACTCTCTCTCGCCAAGGCTCTTGTAACTCTTTTAAAAAAAGTTCTGTCTCAGTCTCTTCATGATTAATACTTTTTTTTGTACCTGTTAGATGGGTATTTGCCGAAACTGTCATTGTCATTGTTCGCTTTATCTTTTGAATGAAATAATTCTTCCCACCTTATGATTTTTCTCCATTTGTTGAGACCCAGCAGAAAATGAAGTCCATTTTAACAGCATGCCACAACATTTCCACCAAGCCACCCCACACCTCTACATAGAGACCCTTCACTTCCAGGACATTTCCAGAGTCTGCAGGTTGATTTTTGTTAGTTTTCTGTTCTGCTGGCTCTTAGCAGAGCAGAAGAACAGAAAGCTAAGGCAACAGCCATTCTTCTTTCTTTCCTTTACAAATTCATCTGCATCTCTTGTCTGCTGTGTTTTCCTCTCCAAGCCTTTTTGTCTTTATGGGACAATACTTCTACTCTCCATTTACTGCATACTGGGGGATTTGGGAAGGGAGAAACGTTAGCTTTCTAAGCAATTTCATCAGAAGACCAGAAAGTGGTTCTCCTGCCCCATGGTGCCTAGGAAAGTGCTTTGTTCAAGGCTATTTTATAAAATGAATTAAATAATAAATGAAACAAAAAATTTCTCCCAACAGTTACGTTAAAAAAAAATATATTCCGTCTTATATATTGTGTTCTATTGAAATGGTACAGTCTGCCAAATATTTATGTGACAGCTAAGTATTCATTTAAGCTATGAAAGAAAAACTCAATAGTTTTTCTTCCTTAGGTTTTATGATTGTCAGTGAATGTGTTTGTGTATTTGATGAGCTTCTAGTATTCTCAGAAATTTTCAATTATTGTGAAGCTGCAGCTAGTATACGTTATTGAAACAATTTCTCTCTGCATGCAATTCTATCTCAGGAAAGAACTTAAACATCTTATGACCTCCTTTGCTTCTGTCTGATTTTATTCTTTTATCTTGACAATTGTGTAAGTTTCATTATAATCATTGTGTGCACAAAAGTATAATAAATACCTATTTACTTTACCAATTATATATTAAACTACTACCCAAAATGAGCATGGTGGAAAATAAGGAAAAATTTAAAAACCTCAGTTCATTATTTTTCACCCTTAAAAAAAACAAACATTTGCCACCAGAGATGAAAATATAATCTTTGCTTGAAAACAACCAACTGCACATTTAGATAAGCTCATGACAACACATAAAATGGTTGTTTTTGAGTGTATGGGAGTTTTCATGTACTAAGTTGAATGTAAATTTTTGCAAAGTACAAAAAACACAAAAAATACACTCTAAGGATATGTATCGATTACATACAAACAAACAAATGATCACTTTTCCCCACAAGGAACTTCCCCTCCTTTTTTTTTTAACTTAGTCTCTTTCTTTACTTAATAAAAAAGTGAGATTTTCATTTATTTACTGGATTTTTATCAAGGTGCTATCAGAAGACTTTTCTGTTATATACAGCTTAGTGGTAACATAAAATCCTGATTTATTAATGATCTTCAACATACAAGGGATTAAAATCCAGTAGTTTGTAATCTTCTGGATAAAAAAGAACAAATAGAGTAGATCTTAAGTGTTCTCACCACAAAAAAAGAAACGGTAACTATGTCGCATGACGGAGGTGTTACTAACGCTATGGTGGCAATCATTTTGCAATATATAAGTGTATCAAATCAACATGTTGTACACCTTAACCCCCAGGATGTTATATGTCAATTATATCTCAATAAAGCTGGGGAAAAAAATATATGGTAACCATGTGTAGTAGAAATGTGATTGACTCTATTTCATAGCAGATAATCTTTCTAAGACAATTATGGTAATCTCATCACCCTTGCCAGGAATTGCTTCAGGCATGGGTATGTGGCCCAATTTATGCTAAGGAGACATGAAACCTGCTGAGGGGTGTGGGAAAAATATGTCTCACTCTTAAGAGAGATGTAGAAGAAAAGATAATCTCTCATCCTTTCCTTGTTTGATTTGTGAAAAGAAGCCATTTTCCTACCAGTATAATGATAAAGACACCATCAGGGATGATAAAAGAGAGAAAAGAGAGAAAAAGAAAATTTGAATCATTGATACCATCCTTGAACAGCTAAATCTACCAACACTGGAGTCCATCCTACCTCTTACTGCTATGTGAGATAATTTTCCTTATTGTTCCATCTTATTTGCCTCAGAGTTTGCCATTTCTTGTAGTCAAAAGTATACTAACCAATATATGGAGGGATATGGGGAATTATTAAAAAACTAGAGAAGAGAAGACAAATAGGAACACCAAAGCTGTTTTCAAGAGGATGGCTATTGTGGATGATATTGTTGTCTACAGAAGACAAAGGAGGTGAATTTTAGCTTAATATAAAACTTGCTGTCAGAGCTATCGGAATAGGCATATCTGCCCTAGGAAGTAATAAATTCCCTCTCACCAGAGATTGGCCAACCTGTTCTTAGTTATCCTATAAACAAGAGGAATTAGACTGTATAACCTCATGAGTCATTTCCAACACTGGGGTTTGTTGCCATGAAAACTGAAAGAAAGATTTCACAAGGTGATGCAAAATCTAGTTTTAAAGCTTAACTATAAGGGCCAGCCCCATGGCTGAGTGATGAAGTGCACATGCTCCACTTCAGTGGCAAAGGGTTCTGAGGGGTCGGATCCTTGCGGTGGACATGGCACCACTCATCAAGCCATGCTGAGGCAGTGTCCCACATAGCACAACTAGAAGGACCTACAACTAGAATATACAACTATGTACAGGGGGGCTTTGGGGAGAAGAAGAAGAAAAAAAAAGATTGGCAACAGATGTTAGCTCAGATGCCAATCTTAAAAAAAAAAGCTTAACAATAAACAATCTTCCTTTTTATATCTATTTCAGGGGAACTATCCTTATATTTCCAGGTCTCTAACCTAAGCATTTGTTGACTTTTTGCTGAGTTTCCAGACTGTGTTAGTAATTGTGAGAATAAAAATACTAAATGATTACTAAAGAGTTTAATTCCTAATTGACTATGTTTTCAATCAATAAAAAATAAACCCTGGCTTATAATTGAGTGCCAAAATTTGTGTTAGAGCTAATAAAGGGTTTGGCAGAAGAAGTAGGAAAATCAATATAAGCTAAAGTTGACCTTGAGCTTGACTTAAGAGTGGGTCAAAACTCACCAAGTGCTGATCTTGACAATATATGCATAAATGTTATATGACAGGGTCTTTAAAAGCAGAGTCAAATGGACATGATGTCATTTGGAATTAGTACTATTCACTTGTCCATGGTAGATCCCACTATATGGAGGTATTAAATGAAGTGTGAGATCTAGGCCAGGGTAAAGATTAAGATGCAAATTTAATTTTCTTTTTGTTATTTTGGAGAAAGAGACATTTTTAGTAGCAGGGGTAGGACTAACGCCATTATCCATATAGTGAAACTAGAAACTGTTCAAGTTATTTCAAAAGAAACATTTTTCCTGTTGACCATCTTTGAGAGAAATAAAATTCCTAGCAATGTTCTTCTTCCTCACCTTTCCTACCATTTAATTGTGATTTATAAAGAAAAATTTAATTGCTTACTGCAACCATTTTATAATGCGACATTTTTCTATCTGATCTGACCATCTTTACACGGGACATAAAGAAGCTGGATATTACAAAAGCTCTTACAAACAACAATGGTGGGTTTTAGAATTGTTGAAGAGTGTATCAAAATTAACTAGGAGAGTACAATAGAGGGGTTCAATAAATTAAAATGGTAATGAGAGAACTACATGGAAACTCCAGCAGTTGTTTATCCAGCTTCATATTAATAAATCATATTAATAATATGATAAATCATATTAATTAAAAAGAGAGAGATTCTGTTTTCTATTGATACAAGTTCTCTGATTTTCCTGGTACCAGGTACGTTAGTACACTTATCATGTGTGGCGTCTTTAAGAAGGAATAAATGGAGCAAGCACAGCACAAAAAGGCAGAAAGAGAAAAAGGTAGGGCCAGTCCTCATCACGTAGGGGTACTAACAATTCCATAAATCATCTGACCCAACACGACCTCATGCTGTTACCAGTAGAAGTATTACTCTCATTAGCATTTTTTAAAAATTTCTCTCTCTTTCAAATAGTGAGGGAAAGAGGAGTTCAGCTAAGAGTTCACCGTCTTCCCCCATCTCTGTATGTGGGCTTTGGTGAAAGAAAGCATTTGCAAACTATGTTCTTAGCACGCTGGGGCTCCCTTCGCCTCCCAAGCAGTAGAACTGATTTCAAACCATCCCATTTTTTTTAACGTAAAATCACATCCCCTGAGAATGGAACTTCTGCCATAAAATCAAAAAGCCTGGATGCCTCCAGAGCACACTTCTGCTAACTGGTCTGCTCCAAGTCCACTGCGTCGAGCAAAGGGCGAGAAATATAAAACAATTGTGTGTTTTCTTTGAAGCTCCGGAATGTATAGTTTATCTGGAATAAGGAAACACAAAGGTTATCTACTCTCTTGTTTGTGAAAGCTTCATTGAGACAGGATTTGTTGCTTGGTAACTTTGGTTTGCCTTTTAAACTTCCAAGAAAATTATAAACTCACCAAAACTTTTCCCTGTAATTTAGGTATCTTTCTGAAAGATTACACTGTGATGCCTTGATGATGTTTCCTGCATGAAAGTATGTCTTATTGGACACATGATCATGAATTTTCCCTTCCTTATTTTTTTAAGTTATTTTCATGAATTATTTAAGCATAAGTAGCATTAACAAACTTTACACTTGAAGGTCACAAGTAGGCAGATAACTTTTAAGGGGGAAAAAATACCATCCCATTATTTGAATGCTTCCTCATTAATATTTAAATGTTGGGAATCCTGTTTTTCTCCATCTTTTCTCTTTTTTGGTCTCATTGTAAGTTTTTATCAGGTTTTGTTTCCTTTTCAGCTGTCATCTCAAAACACACTCCTGTTCAGCTGACTCAGGTCTAACCATGTGAGTCTTAAGGAAAACACCCATGCCCAAAGCTCCTTATAGGTACTGCTTTATCCTTATTCTTCCCTTCATAGGCAATTTATTTACAAAGGTGTTTGACTCATAGTCCTGAACTTTTCATTTTTTATTTAGACCTCACCCTGGTGCAATCTGGTTTCTACCTCTTATGACATGATTTTGCTAAGGACACCAATGACTTCCATCTTGCCCAAACCGCCAGAGACGTTTTGGTTTTTACCTTAGTTGATCTCTCTCTAATCCTTAAACTAATTGACATTCCCTCTAGAAAATTTCTTTCTTGATATCAGATTCAACTTTCCTGGTTCTCTGTGTAAACCTTTTAACTTCTTCATTCATTTATTCAACAAGTTCTGTTAAATGCTATGGAAGATCAAGTTCTCTTTCCTGTCTCCCCTGCTGCATCTACTCCTTACATGTTGAAGCCTTCAATCGATTTGCTTTTCTTAGTGTACACATGGACCTAGGTGGCTTCATCCAGACTCACTGTTAATGACTCTAAAACTTATTTCTCCAGCAAGATCTCACTGTTATCATTCTCAACCGTGTACAGAACATCTTCATGCTGGTATTCAAAAGACACCATATACTGAATTGTAATTAATTGTAAAAAGAAAATGTTTAAAATATTTATTCTAGTCTACTCCTTTTGTACTTTCTAATTATCTTATGAAAACAAATTCAAAAGAAACAGAAAGTTATCTAATGAAAAGTAAATGTCCTCCTAATCTGAGAAGAAATGGCAGTATCACAAGAAGAGTGGGGAATATTAAAAAAGAAAGTAGAAAAATTTAGGAAGTTTTTGCATATAGTCCCACAAAATACATACATAATTTTTGAGAACTTGCACGATTTAATCTCTCAAAGGAGTGGGCAACTGTTTCCATGAGCATATACACATCTACACAATGTCTTCAAATGCCACACACTGCACAGGTGCATGGTAGTCCAATGGATATCTTAGCCATTGCTCTATTGATAGAAGCTCACATAGCTTTTATTGGGTTCGATTACCGTACTTAATATTTGTATGTACATAACTTGGTATTTGTATGACTAAAACTCTAAATTTCTTTTTTATTCCTGCTTTATTGAGGTATAATTGACAAATAAAAAGTATACATATTTAAGGTGCACAATTTGATGATTGATATATGTATACATTGTGAAATGATTACCACACTCGAGTTAACATGCCCATCACTTCACATAATTACCTTTTATTTTAAGAACACAAGATCTATGCTCTTAGCAAATTTCAAGTATAGAATACAGTATTATCAACTATATCTCCATGCTGTACATTAGATCTTCTGAATTTAATTCATCTTATAACTGAAAGTTTGTACCTTTTGATCAACATCTCCCCATTTTTCCCATCCCCTAGCTGCTGGTAACCACCATTCCATTCTCTGGTTCTATTAGTTCGATTTTTTCAGATTCCACATATAAGTGAGATCATACAGTATTTGTATTTCTGTGTCTGGCTTATTTCACTTAGCATAATGTCCTCAAGTTTCATCCATGTTTTCATAGATGGCAGAGTATGTATATACACCACATTTTCATTGGTGGACACTTAGGTTGTCTCCATATCTTAGCTATTGTGAATAATGCTGCAATGAATATGGGAGTGCAGATATCTCTTTGAGATACTGATTTAATTTCCTGTGGATATAAACCCAGAAGTGGGATGGCTGGACATACGGCAGATCTATTTTTAATTTTTTGAGGAAGCTTTACACTGTTTTCCATAATGGCCGCACCAACTTCATTCCCACCAACAGTACACAAGGGTTCCCTTTCCTCCACTCCTTTGCCAACACTTGCTGTCTCTTGTCTTTTGGACAATAACCATCGTAAAAGGTGTGAGGTGATATCTCATTGTGATTTTGATTTGCATTTCCATGATTATTAGTGATGTTAAGTATCTTTTCATATGCATGTTGGCCAGTTGTATGTCTTCTTTGGAAAAATGTCTATTCTTTGTCCATTTTTTAATTGGATTATTTGTTTTTTGCTTTTGTGTTGTATGAGTTTTTACATATTTTGGATATTAACTCCTTATCAGTTATATGGTTTGTGAATATTTTCTCCCCTTCCTTAGGTGACCTTTCCATTTTGTTGGTTGTTACCTTTGCTACAGACAAACTTGTTAGTTTGACATCATCCCACTTGTTAATTTTTGCTTTGGTTGCTTGGGCTTTTGGTGTCATATCCAAAATATCATTGCCAAGACCAATGTCAAGGAGCTTTTCCCTATGTTTTCTTCTAGGAGTTTTACAGTCACAAGTCTTACATTTAAATCTTTAATCCATTTTAAGTTAATTTTTGTGTGTGGTGTAGGATAAGGGTTAAATTACATTATTTTATATATGGATATTCAGTTTTACCAACACCAGTTATTGAAGAGATTATCCTTTACCCATTGTGTATCCTTGACATTGCTGTCAAACATTAGTTGACCACGTATGTGTGGGATTATGTCTGAGCTGTCTATTCTGTTCCACTGGTCTATATGTCTGTTTTTATGTCAGTACCAGATTGTTTTGGTTACGATAGCTTTGCAATATTGTTGAAAATAAGATAAACTCCTAAAAGTGAATTTGCTGGATCAAAGGGTATAGACCTCTAAAACTTTATTAAATAGTTGTTAATTTCAAAAGGGTTGTATTAATTCACATTCCCACTAAAATTACTTGAGAACTGATGTTTCTCAATACTCTAGCAAACATTTAATAATTTTTTTTAACTTTTGCTAATTTGACAGGTGAGAACAATCGTGCCTCATTTTGATTTGCATTTCTTTAATATTAAAGAAGGTTGAGGGGGCCAGCCCTGTGGCTGAGTAGTTAAAGTTCCGTGTGCTCCCCTTCAGTGGCCCAGGTTCATGGGTTCAGATCCCCGGGGGCAGACCTGTTCCACTCATCGGCCACACTGTGGAGGCATCCCACATACAAAGCAGAGGAAGACTGGAACAGATGTTAGCTCAGGGCTAATCTTCCTCAAGCAAACAAAGAGGAGGATGGTGACAGAAATTGGCTCAGGTCACTCTTATTAAAAAAAAAAGGTTGAATATTTTATATTTACTGTCAATTTGTATTTCTTATTCTGGAAACTAATTATTCATATCATTTATTAATTTCCTTTAGTTATTTTAAGAGATGATATATTTGTACGTTAAAAATCAAATCCTGAACTATACAGATAAAAGGAACAGGGTATTGAACAGCAATTCTAAAATAATCTCAGAAATGTCAGACTTTAAAACTTGAACAACATAATTTTAGTATTATTGAAGGGAATTACTATTCTGTATAATTTTAAAAAGTAAAGTTAGATAATTTATTGGCACAATATTAAGTTGGGCAGAAAATACAAAAGCGCTTTCCAATTGTAAGTATTCTATGACATATAAAAAATATTCTGATTGTATAAAATTTGGGGCAAATTTGAGGCAAAACTAACATTTAAGGTTGAGATATGAGAAGGTAGCAATCCATTCTCTTGAGGCAGTCCCTGCAGCAGATTTCAGTAAAAGAGTATGAACGGAATAGACCACGTGGCAGACTTAGCAAGAAACGGGAAAAATCCGCCTATAGTGGTCCATGAAAACAGACAAGAAATATGAGTAAGAGGTCAGAAAACAGAAAACAGAAGCTGGCTGATGCATACAAGTCAAACATAGCAAAATGTTATAAGTAATTAACTCTTTTAAAAGGTATTTTTATTAGGGTCCTTTAAAAAATAACATAAGCATTCATTTATTATTTTATATTAGAAAACTTAGTATAGCAGTAAAACAGATAAACTAACATTTCCTTGATGTTTTCAATAATTTCTTATATAAATCATTTCACACCATTTACCATAAAGACAAACTAAAACAAAATGCAGACTTTGTGTTTCTTTTAATTTATTGTGCATAGAGTTCATGGTCTATAGTACCTTCCAGATATCATCCTATACATATTTGGAATGCTCTAAGAGGAAATCAGACTATTACAGATTTTGTGGAAATTTCCACCCTATGTTGCTTCTCAGGAGATTAGATATACTCCTTTAAAGGAAATTGTGGAAATCTGAAGCAAGATTTAGATTCAGATCTCTGACCCTCAATATTCAAAAGCATCTATGGGGGCCGGCCTGGTGGCGCAATGGTTAAGTGTGCACGTTCTGCTTTGGCAGCCCGGGGCTCGCCGCTTTGGATCCTGGGTGCAGACATGTCACCGCTTGTCAAGCCATGCCGTGGTAGGTGTCCCACATATAAAGTAGAGGAAGATGGGCACAGATGTTAGCTCAGGGCCAGTCTTCCTCAGCAAAAGAAGAGGAGGATTGGTGGTAGATGTTAGCTCAGAGATAATCTTCCTCAAAAATTAAAAAAAACACCTATGAGAAATCCAAACACAAAATAGTACGTCTCACCATTTTTTCTATTCTGGCTCTTCTTAACAATAACCAGAGGCTTTATCATTATATTTAGTAGTTTAGGTTAGTATTGTGCTCTTCTATTGGCCTTTTTCTTTCCTTTCTCTGCAACATAAGAAAAGTGATGATGAATTATGTTTTTGAAACTGCACAAATAAAGACATTTCAGTGCTGAAATAAGACTGAGTGGATAAAGCTCTGGCTCTCAAACATTGTAAGTCAGAGATGCTTTTAGGCAATTCATGTTTTTCTTGTTGCCCTTGAAACCAGGCTGTGTAGAATACATATAAACCTGCGAAAGTGTTGGTTTCACTCATGTCCATCATGCTCAGAGACTCCCTTCAGGTGCGCCTCTGACAGGAATGTCCTTCCGTGCAGGAGAGCTGGGCTGAATAAATTACAGAGAGCTCATAATGATCTGGAAAGTGTAGAGGAACTATGTGTTCCGGGGACCAGGTAAAAGCTAGCCAAATATTTTGCCAAAGCTACGTCCATCCACTGTGCTGGAAACCACACATTGTTAAATTTCAGTATCTCTCACATCGGTCAAACTCATGACAGGTTGAAGAAAGGAAGAAATTTATTTCATTTTTCTAACCCAATCTTTCAGTTCTCCTTTGGGATAGAAGAATCAAATTTATAGGCTGGGAGGAAAGTTAATCAGTGCATTATCAAAACTGCAAGACAAATGAGTAAAACATGAATACTTCCGCCAGTCATCTAGAAGTTTCCAAGTATCCAGGTGTTTGGTATCATGTTAACTAAATATTTGAATTACTAATCAAAATTTTTCATTTGGCAGTTTTGGTAGTGTATAGATTTTTCCAACACATCTGTGTTATACCTGGACGTTGATGTGGTGGAAAAATAAGGTAGTCCATTGTGGAAAAATTACTATGATTGGATAGAAAGGGCCATGTTAAGATTCAACAGATACCATAGTGATGGTTAATAAAGTGAAATGGGTTGACATGTCAATTGTGCACAGTTAGTAGGCACAACTCTATTCATCAATCATTTCTTAACAATGATTTTGCTTAAATCACAGCAAAGTCAAAAGTTTATTCAGTAAGAAAAAAAATTTTTTGTCTTTGTGGGATAATGTAAATTGGAAAGAAAGAAAAGTACCTTGTAGCTGACATGAACCAATGCCAGCTAACCTGAGGGCAAGTCTTTGTGGCACATTGAGGATCTTGTTTTTTATAAGGCACTGGGTTCTTTTCTCTGCAGTGATAATGTGCTCAGGAACTCCAGGACTCTAATTAGTAAATAGAGCTCTTCACTAATTGACAAAATCGGGCACAGTGCCTCATAATCAGCCAACAAGTCCCACGTAAGCATGAAAACCAACATTTACCGAGAATATACAGTAAACACTTAGAGAATGCAATAGTAATGAAAATACAACATGATGTACACAGGTACTAAGTTTTAGCCTTTTATGCCCTCTAGACAATACTCTAAGAGGACTAGTTAAACTAGGAGATTTCCTTCAGTTCTTCTATTTTGCCATTACTTGCCTTTGATTATTCCTTTTCATTGTGGGTGTCCTTAAGAAAGGCCAGGAGGAGTCAAAGGCATAGGATCATGTGACAGGAGATGTACATACACAAACCTGATTAGATAGAAAACACTTGCACACCCAAATGTGAAATGTTGTAGGCTACGGAGGCCTTAGGGAAGGCAGTCAATAAGAAACAATGAAAGGAAAAAGAGATGTGTGTGTTGTGTGTGTGTGTGTGTGTGTGTGTGTCTCCAAGAAAGTGAGAGGGAGAATAATAAACATGGAAATAAAAGCTATAATTAAAGCTTCTACAGTTTTAAATAAGCAATATATATCATTATAGAGAAGTTGCACATGTTGGAGAGTTCCACATGACAATAAACTGATAACTGCCTCTGGCCAATAGCCAGCAGGAAGCTGAGTCCCTGATAGTTTTCAGCGAACTCAGTTCTCCCAGAGCCATGTGAGTCTGGAAGCAGATCCCTTCCTCAGTCGGCTCTTCAGATAAGAACCCAGCCCTGGCGGACATCTGGATTACAGCCTGTGAGACTCTAAACAGAGAACCCAGTTAAGTCACACCCAGACTCCTGACCCACAGAAACTGTGAGATTATAAATGTTGTTTTAAGCCACTGTGTGCTAATGGTAATGCTGCAGTAGATAACTAATATAGATTCCAAACTCCTTAATGTACAGGCTATGAATACAATGTGTTTTCCCAGCTCCTAAAAGAGTTCTTGATCACAATATATATTCAGTAAATATTGTAATAAAACTGACATCAACTTCACACAAATCAGATTAAGGGTGTAAGTCCTTGTCATGTACACAAATGGAATTTTAGACTATCTTTTAATGCCCGATTTCTAGAAGTATATTCCTGTGATTTAAGACTTCCAACCCTATTTACTGTTTTCAAAGTAAAATAGGGACCTGGGAGATTTGCTGAATAATAAAGACTGTGATGGGGGATAGCCCAGTGGCACAGTGGTTAAGTTTGCACGCTCCACTTTGGTGGCCCAGAGTTCACGGGTTTGGATCCTGGGCACAGACCTACACACTGCTCATCAAGCCATGCTGTGACAGTGTCCCATATACACAATAGAGGGAGACTGGGATGGATGTTAGCTGAGGGACAATCTTCCTCAAGCAAAAAGAGGAAGATTGGCAAGAGATGTTAGCTCAGAGCCAATCTTCTTCACCAAAAAATAAATAAATAAAGACTATAATGGAAAATATTTCTTCATTCTGAGTTGTTTTCCTGAAGTTCTGTTACTTCATATAACCATACCTGCATATAATCATACATCACTTACTTATGTATTCACTACCAAGTCAAACAGAATTCCCACTGACTGAGATGATTTAAAAGATGACTGGTAAAGACAATACTCAGTGAACAAGAAAAGCTTTTCCTCTGTAGCCTCTGGAACCCAAAACAGCCTTCCTATCTTGCTTCTTTTTCTTTTAAAAATGTATTTATTTCCTGTAATAATGAGGTATGGTTTAACTTGGCACATGAAAGAAAGGGAGAAACCTGAAAGCAATTGCAGGAAAGTGAAGAGACGCGTTCAGTTATTCAAACAGATTTCATCAGAGCAAAAATGAGCGAGAGGAAAAAACAGCGGATAACAACCAATTCTTACATGGTGTTTGCATCTCAAAAACATCATGCAACTATTAATTTATAGAGTCACGCAATGCTTAGGAGGCGGTTTCACATTATGGACATTTTTATCAAATGCCTTAGTGGGGCAAATTTTGAGGGCTGATCTAACACAAACGCCAACCTAGGATTGGCTTGGAAATTATGCTTAAGGCCATCAGGCATTCAGCCCCACACTTGACACTTGGAGAACCGATGTTGTTTGTCTCAAACAGTATTGATGCTAGAGACATGAAACGGTTCTGGCTCCATATTTGCAAACATGGAGTCAGGATACTTAAGTGTTATTCTAACCCTAATACCAAAAGGGAATTGTAGCCAAAGGAAAAGAAACACCCCCAGATCAATGAAGGGGCCACTAGTCACTACCTCTGTTAAGGGAGTAAGTATGTCTGACATGGTTATAATAACTAGTACATGACAGTTAACTCATTCTCCCTAAGCTTAAATGTCATATTATCTAAAAGGAATGATTTTTTTAACTGACGTCAAAGATTTTTAAAAGATTTTTAAGATTTTTCACTGTCAGTGCTTACTTTAACATATAAAAAATTATTGCAGGGCCTAAAACTCAAGTTATAAATAAATGTAAAATTTTGTCTGACAACATTATCACATAACATCACACTAACATATTTTAAAATCATTTTCTTTTATGAAGTCCTCTTGAAATATTCAGAAAAATGTTTGTACGCTGTGCTTAATTTTATTGACATCTAAAGAGATGCTCTTTTATTTTGACAAAGAGCAATTTTTCAATTGTCAATCAAGAGTTTATAAACGAAGCTCCAAATATTTATCTCTCTGGAATTTCAATGGTTACAAGAAGGAGAAATGAGATTACATATTCATATTGCAGTTAAAACACAAAAGTTTCAAACATCCTCTAAGGCATTCTCCCTTTATTCAACTTTTTAAAAGGGAAGAATGTAAGCAGTGGAACCATCATCGGTTTAATTAACACAGGAAATGTCTGTGGCAGAGTCAGCAATCTGGGACCTAATAAAAATGCCACATGTGAGAGAAATGAAAAACAACCCTCAACTTGCTTTGGGATAATCAGGTGTGGCTTTTTCTGAGTTATATATTATATACAATGAAGCCTTGATTAGAACTGTGTACAATACCTAGCAGAACTCTCCAATATTCTCACTGTAGGAAAAGCAAACAGAAGAGCTTCAGGGAAGTTTGGAAGTAAACAAAACACTAGAACAATAAGTCAACATGTCTTCCATTCCAGAAGAGAGATGGAGAGGTGAGGTTCATGTGGGGAGTGTGTTGAGCTACAATTCACACGTGTACAATACCATGATTAAAATTTAAAAGATCAAGCTTTATCTTTTTTAAAATCAAATTTACAGACTTAGCAGGAAAATATACCAACTGATGATTCCTTTCAGATTGTCTCATCAAAACCTTCCTAAGATAAGCCCTGGATAAGCCTTGAAATAACACTCAATAAATACTTCTTGATTGATCTGTCATAATCATACGTAAATGAATTGGCTATGACCTACAGAATGTCCATCGGTGGCCGTGAAGATTTGTATGACTCTTAATGTCCCTTGCACACAGCCCATCTTATAAGTAAAATGGGGGGAATACATGTGCCTATTTCATGGGTTGGAGTAATGAATTGTAGGGGAGGAAGACAATTCCTCTACCCTCTAGGTTCTTCTGGCTGGTCTAAGAATTAAATTGACATGAGACAGAATAACAGGAGAAAATCAAACAAAGTTTAATAACATGTATACATGGGAGAAACCCTGGAAAACTGAGCAACTTGCCAGAAAGGCCAAAGCTGTCACCTTAAACATCATCTTCAACTCAAGACAAAGGAGGATGTTGGGGGTAGTGGTTTGGGCTTCAAATGGAGGGGGTGCAATTTACATGGAGAAGGAAATGCAAATGTTTGCTAAACAAGTGTTTGCTGGGCTGCCTAAAGACAGTGTAACCCGAGAGACAGGACTTTGATAAAAATGGGCTTGTTGGTGTCTGTCTATCACACCTATTTTACATTATTCTATAGTTATCTTATGGTATTAGCTTCTTCCTGGAACACGCCTTCTATCTTAAATTCTTTTAGGCAGTTAGGGAAAAGGTCAAAGTTCCTTTCAGAGTCTTTTGTTCTTAAAAATAATCAAGGCAAAGAGACACATTTGAGGGTGGCCAATTCTGATCCCCCACGGAGTACTTGAGTTCAGCTACATGAAGCGTTTAGCAGTGTGCGTGAAACAATCTATGCTCAGTGAATATGAGACTTTAGAAGAAGTATGAAGAACAGGAAGAAGTCATTAAGTTAACGTTGGGGATAACAGAAAGCTTCACAAAAGGGGATGCGTTTGAAATATGAATAGGAAATCCTTAGCAGGCAAAGAGGTGAGGAAATTCTAACCACATTACTCACTTGCTATTTAAATCCTTCAATAGCTTCCCAAAGGTATATGTGTGTGATGTTCCATACATCACAGACATATACAAATGGCATTATGTAAATGCCCTAATTGGACTTAAAGTAATCATCCTGGCCTGGTCAGTTAGACTGTGCCAATTATGCTTGCTCTCCTCAGCCTGGCAGTCAGCTGATCTTATTTCCATTCCAAGTGCATTTATTTTTCTGTTTACTCCCCTGCATATCTCTCCACCTGAGTTCTTCTTCCCACTGCTTTTTCTCTGCTAACTCTTACTCATCATTTCAGGTGTCAGCTTCATATCATTGCCTCTAGGAAGCCTTAAGGATCTTTCTAGACTAAATTGGATGAGCTTGTTATATACTTCCATAGGACCCTGTATTGTTTCTTTTTCTATTGATATGTAGCCAATTACCATAAACTTAGTGACTTCACCTTCATTTATCATCAGGTTTGACTGAGTCCTCTCTTTAGGGCCTCACAAGGCTGCAAGGGGTTGACCAACCCAGCCGGGTTCTTCTCAGGAGGCTCCAGGAGAGAATCAGCTTCCAAGTTCACTCAGACCGTTGGCAGAATTCAGCTTCTTAGGATTTTGAGACTGAAGTCCCCATTTCCTTGATGGCTGTCAACCAAAGACCACTGTCACCTGCTAGAGGCCTCCCACCTGTGGTCCCCTCCATCTTTAAATCAACAATAGTGTATCAAACCCTTATGCTTTCAATCTCTCTGACTTCCTCTGTTGCTACAGCCAGAGAAAACTCTCTGCTTTTAAAGGGCCTATGTGACTAACTCAGGTCTACCAGGTACTCTCCCTTTTGGTTAACCTGTAACCAACTGACTAGAAACCTTAATTAAATATGCAAAAATTCCTTTCACCATAACATAACCATAAGGAGACTGATAGCTCATCATATTCCAGGCTCCACCTGTAATTAAGGGAGGAGATTATACATGGATTAGGAGCATTGGGGGGGTCATTCTTAGAATTCTGTCTACTACAGATTTCATATGCCCCCTAGTTCATTGTAATTGCTTGTTTTTCCTTACTACGTTTAGCAAGCCCTAATTTAGCACTTATTATGTCCTAGGCACTGTCCTACTATTTTAGAGAGATACTATTCTTACGCCCATTTTTCAATGAGGAAAATAGAGGCACACAGAGGGTAGGTAACCTGACCAAGTTTGGGTAACGTGACCAAGGTCACATAGCTATAAAGTAGAAGTGGTTTCCAATCCAGGCAGGCTGGCTCTGGAGTCGATGTTCTCAACATTATGCTCCGCCCTCTGCACAGCTGGAGTGCAGCCTTTATGACGGTATCTCTCTCCTGTTTCTTCTACTCCGTATGCCTACTCCAGTATGTAGCACTTAACTATTTACGGTATAAACCAATGTCAAATAAAACTTTTCTAAGTATTTTTTTCAAACGTTATCAAGCAGTCATGGCTCACTTTGTGCCATCTTCAACAATTATGGCTCCATATAGGCCTCTCATACGTGTCAGACACAATTCTAGACATTGGGGAAACAATACTGAGCAAGCTAACCACATTGCCTCCTCTTTGAATTTGCCTGGATGTCAAGACATACAAGTAAATATCCAAGTGTGATATGAAGTGGTAAGTGCTATTATAAAACTAAATTTCATTAGCAGATGAATTCAGGGAATATATACCAAAAATATATTGTCTGTCTGCCTTCTTCTATTTGATTGTTCCAGATCAGGTCATATAAAATAGTAATTTAGGAAATGACTTGAATAAAAGTGAAATTCTAAGAGCCAAAACGTTAAGCAATCAAGAAATGAAATTTGAATTTTTCTCAGCATCCTATTCTCTTTGTTACACTTTGAAATTAATCATATTCCCATAGGCAGAAAAGCTAATATAGGTAGGATCAGCAACAGGGATTTGCCCCAATTGCTACTATTTGTGAATAGATTACTTTCCCTGGGTGCAGTTTGAGTGGAAGCACCTCAGATCGCATCAGCACCAAAATTAGTCTTCCTGATTAATGTCATGTTTTATAACAAGCTTCTGTAGAGCAGTCAGCCTTTGCCGCTAGAAAATGGACATCTGTTAATGTGTTCATATTTGCTTATCGATTAGCCTTAATTATCTTTCCCTGTGGTTTTCAACCAAAGAGGATTTACATGTAAATGTATAGCTTCTTTTGAGATTAGTAGAAATTCTGCAGTAAAGAGTAAAAGAGAGGGGAGCAAATGAAGTTAGTATTTATTAAGCAACTATTATGTGCCAGGTACTTTTGATATATTATCCCACTTAAATCTCACAATAACTGCATGACATATCTAGTATAAACCCTAGTTTATAATAAAACCCTTGAGGCTTGGTGAGATTAAGAAACTTGTTTAAGATCATGCCGTTCACACCTAGCTCTTCCGTACCTAGCATTCACCACCTGTAGGCACCTAAGAAGAGCGTATGTCGGTAGATTTTGGAATGAAAAGTGATTCCCAGTTTGCTACTTCCAGAGGGTGTTTGAATTTTGTTTTGTTTTTTCAATTTCTCACTTTAGTGTGACTCACAGAGCACTGTCAGAGTATAGTTCTCTGGCTGGTACACCTGTCCAAAAAGCACATGTTCCCACAATCTTCACGTCTGACATTAGCGCTGTCTCTATGACATCTCTTCCATCCCGATGATATTCTCCCTTCTTGGCTCCACCCTCACAATCCTCTATTCTTTTGCACCCCAGTTCCAACTGTCTGATAAAAACGGAAAAAACGGACAAGTGATTCAAGTCTAGAGGGATTTTTTTCTGGGATTCAGCTGAGGGCCAAACCATGTGTCCCCCCAAATTATAAACATATTGAAGCCATGATCCAAATGGTCTAGTGACTATTAAGGAAACAGTTTCACAACCCAAATGCAATTTGAAAATCAGCAAATTTGTACCTGCATTTCTCAAGTAATATGAAAATGATACTTAGATGACAGCAATGCTTAATGGCCTTTTCCATCCATTTCCTGTAGTAACCTAAGTGCCTCACTTCAGATTATCTGAGAATTTCCCACTGAAGCTTTAGACATGCATGCCTTGTTTTTACAGCACTCTCCTTTTCTTTTAACCCTGTGTGAGGGATAAAAGAGGAAGAATTTTTCTTACAACTTAACCCTCAGAGGAGACGGTAAAGGGAATAAAATTGCAACCAAAGCAAGGGCCCATTTACTAGGTCGGAGAGGGTAAGAAATATTCTAATATTAATAATATACAGGATTCTGGACTCTATGAGTACATACTTACCTAGAAATACGAACAATGAAAATATCCAAACAATGAAACTCTTTACAGAATAGTGTAATAGCTTTATTAACACATTAACTCACATACTATACATTTCAACCGTTAGAGTCTACAATTCAATGTTTTTTTAGTATATTCACAGACACAGGTTTAACCATCAGCACAATCCAGTTTTCAACACTTTTCTCATCTCATAAAGAACCCCAACAGGTAAAGCACAGAGGATTTTTAGGGCAGTGCAACTACTCTGCATGATGCTGTAATGGTGGGTACATGTCACTATATATTTGTCAAAGCCACAGCATGTAGAACACTGAGAATGAACCCTAATGTAAACTATGGACTTTGGGTGATGATGATGTGTCAATGTGGATTCATCAATTATAACAAATGTACCACTCTGGTGGGGGATGTTGACAGTAGAGCAGGCTGTAAGTATAGAGCAGGAATATATGGGAAATCTCTGTACTTTCCACTCAATTTTGCTGTGAAGTTGACACTGCTTTAAAAAGTAAAAAGTCTGTTAAAAAAGAAAAGAAACACTATATCCATCAGCAGAAGGAACCCATCCTTCCATCTCCTTGGCTCTTGGTAATCACAAATCTACTTTTTGTCTCCATAAATATTGCCTTTTCTGGCAATTTCATACATGCTTATCTTAACTAGCTAACAATCACACCAATGTAAGTAACAGAAAATTATTTGTTAAATTGATGGGATGTATTTCTGGGTTCCCCTAGGATAATGCCAGCTCCTTAGATTAAAATCTCTCAACACTTCCTCTGAAAAGCAACAAGGAGAGCAAATGAAACCATACAAAACTGCCTTCTTTGGCATCCCATGGACACAGAGAGTGCCACAATCCTCCAACTATCTAAGGAAAGAAATCAACACTGAATTCCAGCAGACATCGCTGTGACCTTGTTCCATAAGCCTGGGTGGAAATAAGGTGGTGCCTTGAAGAGACCGGGTAGAAAGAGGATAGCAGAGCTCAGACAAGATGACACCCAGAATAGCAAGACCCAACCAAGGTACAGAAATTCTGAAACAGGTCTGAGACTGGGCAGACCTAAGCGCTGGTGACGGAAAAGGTACTTGCAAGAATGTAGGAGCTGAGGAGGCAAACCCAAAACATGATCTGCTCTGGAAAAGGATGAAGTGACTAGGACTGGGAGGGCATCTTTCGCAGAGCTGATGATAAAGGAAAGAAGAAAGTAAGGGGAGAATTTAAAAGTCCCTCAGAAACAAAAGCAAACCACAATATCTAAAGGCATACCAATGTTAAACAGGGTTTCCTTGCAACCCTCAAATAAATGACACTTGGTCACGATAGATTACTTAGAAATTGGAAAATATATATATATATATATTTGTTTTAAGTATATATATTATTTCCATGTATCTATACACACATATATATTTAGCTTTCTAATATTTAGATAAATATTTTTATGCCTATTTTTTTTGAGAGTATGTTTTTTTGTACCTATGGAGTTTTTTTGGTAGTTTTCTTATAAAGTTGCTGTATAATTTTACTATCAGTATAATGCCAGCCTCAAAATGTGTTGGCAAATGTTCTCTCCTCTACTACTTTTTCAAGGATTTTGAGTAAGGCTGGGATTATTTTCTTCTTAAATATTTGGTAGAATTTACCAGGTAAACCATCTGGACCTAGCTTACCTCTGTGAGGAAATTTTCAACTAGGAATTTAATATCTTTAATAAGTATAGGCCTGTTCAGCTTTCTATTTATGCTTCTGCCAAATTCAATATTTTGCATCTTTTTTTTTTTTTTCTGATGAGGAAGTTTGGTCCTGAGCTAGCATCTGTTGCCAATCTTCCTTTTTCTGCTTGAGGAAGATTGTCACTGAGCTAACATCTGTGCCAATCTTCCTCTATTTTATATGTGGGATGCCACCTCAGCATGGCTTGATTAGTGGGGTGTAGGTCCGTGCCCAGGATCCAAACCCATGAATCCTGGGCCACCGAAGTGGAGCATGTGAAAATTAACCATTAGGCCACCAGGCCGGCCCTGATATTATGTATCTTTTAAGAACTTCAAGTTGTCACACTTATTGGCATATAGCCCCTGGGATTGTGCCCAGTAAAATAGCCCCGTCATTGATAAACTATAGCAACACTGCTCTTACGCACAGCTACAGTTCAGTAGGTCGGAGAAGAGAGGGTTCCATCTCTGTTATCTCCCTGTGGGCCAAGAGATGGACTTAAAGAGTAGCTGTTACACGTGTGTGTGTAGAAAATTTGATTCAGAATATACTTTTGTATTGACAGCCTGTTGCAGTTTAGGTCCCCAAAAAGCAGATACTGATGTGGACATTAGCTTGAGGAACAGGGATTTTGCAAAGCGACCCGTGAATCAATCCCAATCACATTCTCAGCCGAGTCCCTTGGGAGGTCTGGAGCTGGGATGGCCTTTAAAAGCCATCCTGACTTGGGGGCAGGGGGCCAGTCTTTATATCCCCACATTGATCAGCCGTCAGGTGTGGGCTGCCTCTGGAAGGAGGTGTGACCTTGGGTGAGGCGACTTTCTCCTTTAAGGCCAATCCCCTTACAGAGCTGGCAGCTAAGGGCTGGAGTCCAGCATCACTGACAACAGCTGTGGAAATTAGTCCTTCATTCCTGAAAGAGGGTCTGGGCAGTGCATCCCAGAATCCACCACACAGCTGCCTTCTTAAATTACTACCACTGACAGATCAATTCAATTCATTCTAAAATGCTCATCCTCTTATGTTTTTTACCCCTTTAAGTATGTCTGCTTATTGACATGCTTGTGTGTGAAAAACATTCATTAACAAACTCAGCTGAAATTGTAAAGATACACAGCCAAAATTTACTAATATGCAAACCAGGCAGTCTGTTCCCCAGATAATAGTATAATTGTAGGAAATTGGCCTGCCATTAATTTTTAATATGCTATCTAATTTAGGCAGTATATCAAGGATCCTTGTTGAGTCACAAAGTAATATTTCTCCCTGAAACTTGTTAGAGCTTGCTAAATATTATGCTGTTGAGGCTAGTAAAGTGATTTGGTATAAATCCCTAAAGAACAGTTCTAATAAATGATGTATTATTTATTCCATTAGCATTATTTGTTCTCAAACTCCCCATGCTAATAATTCCAGCACGCTTCTTTTCTTTTACAAACAGATCTCAAACAAGAAGGAAAGCAATTTCTGTGGCCCAAATCAGAATCAACTGGCATAATCATATAAGGATTGCTTGCCTCATTCTGACGAATTTCTCAAGATTTCTTCCTCTGCTATGAAACATTGAAGAAAGAAGGTAGAAAACGGCTTACACCCAGGCGTCACTATAATTATTATGCTCCACCAAGTGTCATCAAGCATTTAAATAAATAATGCCATTTCAGCATAAGGAATAAAGTTCTACTTATTTGTTCCCATTCTCAAATGTATTGTGTCTCTTCACAGGAAACAAGAGGGAGAATTAATATGCACCGCAGCTTAATTGTATGGTGGAGCCTTTCACATGCACGGCCTCTCATCAACTTTTTTCCTATTTTAATTCCAGAGGCTGTGGGAAGGGAAAAGTGAGAATGTCGCTGGTCCCTGTGGGCTCCATGAACACCTTGGCATTCTGGGGCTAAAGTAAAGGCACTCTGCCACAGGCCAGTTTAATTCTAATTTCACCAGCATTCTAACGGCCTCTGCTGCATCTAATGACAGAGCACGTTTTGCCAGTCCTGCAGATAGCTGTCCATATAGACTATGCTACAGTAAGTAGAGAGAATAGTCTGTTTAAAGAGAGCTGCCTATATACATTAGATATGCATCTGAACAATAGCCCAGACCCTTTACCAGTAGGAAATTAGGTGGTCGTGAATAGAAAGATTGGGAGTCACAAGCTTTTGGATCTGTCAAGGGGCAGTGGAGGTGGAGGTCGGATGGAATTATTCCCCAGGTGTTTGCTTCTTTGGGCACAGAGCTCATTAGCATTACACTCTCCATTCTCTTCCTCCCTCCTCCCTGGGGAGGGGGAAAGGCTTGCAGGACTGCTAAATTTGTAAAGAATAAATTGGGCATTTTCAGCCCAGCTCTGCCCTTCTTCCTCTTGGGAGCTGGGAGCCAGCGTCCTCGTTCACTCTAACAGCCTGTGGCAGGAGCCCAGCCGCCCAGCGCTGGCTATAACCACGTGGGCAGTTCTGACTCGGAGAGGCAGTGTTAGGAAGCTTTCTTGCTCATGTGTGTAAACCGTGTGCTCCAACAGGCATTTACCAAACACAAGGTGATATTTTTAACTCCGTCTGTACTCCTTTGTTTTATTTCTGAATTTGTCCAGAACCCAGTTACGGAAGAAAAGCGTACCACCCTCTCTCCTCCAGAGTCCCAAGCTTTCCTGCATGGCCAGGAGCCCTGAGAAATGGAACAGAGGAGTGAATTGGAAGATGACTGCAGGAGTGGCAAGGCTTTGGGAGGGGCCCAGGCACATGACCTTAGGCTTGGGCTTCACTGTTTGGGCTGGGCATTTTGAATGTATATTTTTCCTATCATTTTTGTTTTTTGACATGCATATGGAGGCTAGATTTTAACTGCTGGGACATGATGAAGAGATGTTAAGCCTTGGGGAACATTGTATTTTGATCCTGGTGGATGAAAATAGGTTACCGCAGCTTTGTCCACAGGCAAAGGACTTTTTTCTAGAGACTAGGACTTATGCAAGGAGTGTTGACCTTGGTAAAGGTCTGGCCTCAGTTAAATCCCTGGCAGCCTTGGGGCCTAGCAACAGAGACCCAGGGGGGCGCCCTCAGCATGTTGCAGGTGGCCCAGTTCACAATAAAAAGCAGGCACACTTTCCAAAGGAGCTATGGCTGAGGCAACAATCCATCGCTATGGGTCTCACAGGCATGTTGGCCAGAATGACGTTTGCTGCAGTAGAGGGAAGGAGAGCTGAGTTCTAGAGCCACAGAGAGCACTAATGAGTCCTGGCTTTAAATGTTTAGTGCCAGGCCTTGGTAGGCTTCCCAAATTATCCTTTTTGGATGTTTCAAAATGTTTTCAGGGCCCAGAAAGGGAAAATGTTGAGATTAGCCTTGAATTTATGAGGCTTGCCCACAAACTCATTTTGCTTCTAGACTGATTAATTATAATTAAAATGACAAACATTCTCAGGGAAACAAGTTGGGGGATGGGCAAATAGGACTTGCAATAAGAGGGCACAGCAGCTATAATGGTGGCCCAGGAAGGAACGCCCTGTCTTGAAAGAAAGAAGATGCCATGGCGCTAGACAGAGTCCACACTCAGGGCTGGAAGCAGTAGAAATCGAGAGGTTTTGAATACACTACTAAGTGCCTAGGAAGGCTCCTAAGTCTTGATCTTTGGGACTGTTAATGAGGCAAATTTCTCAACTTTGTGTGAAGACAGAAACGGCCTCCCTGTCACTCTCTGAGACAGAAAGCAGTACTCACAGGGGCATCTCCCTACCCCCAGATATGGAAATTGGTGGTGCCTTCATTAGTCTCTTGCTGGAAAATTTATCCTAATGGAGTTTAAATTTATAGGTAGTGGAGTACAGACAACTGGTACAGACTGACCAGCATCCTTCTACCCTTCACTCAGAGAACACTGAGCCTCTGCTGTACTCTTTGTTAGCGTGAGCTCCTGGCAACATAATTTTGTGTGGGATAACAACTCTAGGGACTAGATATTACCTTGTTTTCTAAATTTGGTGGGCGTGGAGCAGTGCTGTAATAATCTCAATTTTATTAGTCCTTTGGATTCTTGAAAATGAAGAGTATCAGAGACTTGACATTACAAATTCTGAAGCCCGAAATGAAGGAACTACATCTATTCCTCGGGGATGCATCTCAGAAGGTAGCTGCTGAAAGAAGACCAGCTCTACCCAGGCATGCAGAATCCCTCTGCTGAGACTGAGCTGAATAATACATTTGGGAGGGCAGTTTGGGTCTTAACTACGACATAGATATGTTAAACTTCAAACATTTAATTCCACAGGGGGAAATAATTTGATATCGCACTTTAATTAATTTGGACTTTAATATATTTTGACTTGAACTTGAAAGGAGATTTAATCTTTGAACTTCAGTTTTGCCCTGGGACTTTTATAAAAGTGGGAGTCTTTGTGTTCAGATTGGGGGTATTTCTATGGAGTTGGCATCTCCTGACTAGAGAAATTTTATGCCTTCTATCTTTTTGCTGTCATTAAATCTCATTGAAGAATCTCTGACATGCTGAGGGAAAATGTAGTTGGACAGGATTTGGAAATGGAAATAGAATAGAGAATGAATTTTCAACTTTGGATTGAGACTGGCCTTAAAGTTGATTTACTTAACAAAATGTACATATCCAATTCAGGGCATTCTAGAGGTAAATTTTACAGTGGTGCAGGGGTCCCAGGAGAATCCAAAAGGGCAGGCGTAAGAATCTGGAGAGCCACCACATGCAGATTAGAGTAATACCGTCCTGACAGCGTGTGCATCAAGTCCTTTGAGGGCTAAGCTTGATATTATTATTTGAATGTAATGAGTTGAGAAAAATTAACCCGGGGAATTTTGGGGTGAATGCTTGTTTCCCATGCCTCATGTTTCCTTCCAGGTGGATGCAGAACTCTCAGCGTTATCCTATAGCCTCTCTCTGATCTTTCACTCACTCCACCCCAAGGGAAGCTGAGTGGCAAAATGGGGCAGATGAGCAAACTTAGTGTGCTGGTCTCCTCTCAGATTCTAACTGGGAGAGTGAGCTCCTTGCAGAGAGCAAGATTTCTCCTTAGTTTCTCTAGAGCCTAGACTAGTTAATAGTCAGACTCTATCCTTGCTGGGGGGTTGGGGAGAAAGGAGAAAGGGAGAAGGGAAGAGGACTCAAGAGGAGTGGGGGTGGGAGGTCCATCCAAGTCTTATGTTGTCAGACCTGCCTAATCCTGGGATTTGATACCAGCAAGCACGTGAGCGCCAACTTAACTCTTAATGTAAATATTGTTGATTCTTGTCCTCTGCCACTTCTTGCTTTATTTCTCAATTTTCTCAGAACTGGGTTTAGGGAAGGGGGCAAGATACTTTTTAATTGGCCCAGTTGAAGACTCCCAACAGGATCAGGACTGACCTCTGTAATTTGCCAATAATGTGATCTGGCCATGTCTCTGAAACCTAGTTTGCTCATCTGTAAAACTAAAACTATAAAATCTACTTCACTGCATGGGCAATGAATATTAAACAAGATTTAAGGGATTACTAAATATGACATAATTTTAGAGCTGTGGATAAATGGGCTGCCAAACACATCATCACAAAAAGAGAAAGACAGACTAATCCAATCTCAAGCAAAGAGAGTCATTTGCAGGCCTCCCTATAGAGGATGAAAGCAGCTCAGAATCGACTCTGTGGCAGGCTGATGGACCAGGGTGAGGAGGAAGGAGCCAGTCAGGCACATCCGTCTCCTCCTTGCAAACTCACCAGCCGAGGAAGAAACTCGCTCCTCTAGGGAGGAGTGATTGAAGGGCACCGAAGCACAAGGGTCCAAAAGTGTTACTCTAATGAGAATTCCTTCATATGGAGACAGCAGTAGAGATTCAATATCACCCTCAATAATATATAGACATTTTATGTGTATATTAAATGAAGGAAAATATTTTTTTTCTGGGAAAGATTCGCCCTGAGCAAACATCTGTTGCCAATCTTCCTCTCTCTCTTTTTTTGTAACTCCCCAAAGCCTCAGTACATATTTGTATATTCTAGTTGTAATTCCTTCTAGTTCTTCTATGTGAGCTGCCACCACAGCATGGCTACTGGCAGATGAATAGTGTGGTTCTGAACTCTGGAACCGCCCCAGGCCGCTGAAGCAGAGTGCGCTGAACTTTAACCACTATGCCATCAGGGCTGGCTCAGAAAATGCATTTTTAAGACTACTCCATACAAGTGTTTGAAACATTAGCACTAGAAGATTCAGATTTATAATCATCCTGTGAAAATCTCCTGGCTGTCATATGAATAGATTAGAACTTTTCACTCACACTGATAAAAGGAAATATAATGTCAGTGTGAATTTCCTTTGAATTCTTGTATTTTTTTGTAGAAGGGACTGAAATATTGATGTATTACTTCACGTCTAATCTAATCACTGGAGAGGATGTTTAAAAATAATGAATTAGCTCTTAGCTTACTTGTTGACACAGTAAATGAGATTTATTTTTTTTTAAATGAAAATCTCCTCCTCACTCCTACCAGCAAATGCCATTTTTAGGCGAGATAGATTCATTTGTTTATTGCAATTTGTATTTTTAAACCAATGGTTTGTAGAAGACAATAGAATAGGGCAGAACTGAACTGAACTGAATTGAATTGGAGTTGCATCGGATTAGACTGGATTCCAGGGACACTGTATATCACGATGGCCTGCCTACACAGATAAGGAAAATGAGGCCACGAGACTACACAATCTGCCAAAATGCATTCCCCTTATTAGCAGAAGACCTGGGGGAGGAACCCAGATCTACTGACCTCAGCAACGCACTCTTCCCTTCCTGCTGTCTCTGATAATTTGCTCAGTTCCAAGTAATGTCTTCATTTGTTTGTTGCTAGTTTTGTTTTTATGCCTAGGGTTTTCACCTTAACTTAGTTTTATGATAGAAATCAGTGAAGAAGAAGAAACGTAAGATTTAAGAGCTCTTTTTCCTAAAAAAATTGATCTTTCTCACCCTATGTAGGACATCTCTTTAGAGATTTGCATAGCCAGGTTCAGTTGCTTGGAGTCACGGATGGGGGCACCACAAGATGGGGAAAGAAGATATTGCCCAAGAGATAAGAGACCCAAGGATTAGCATTCAGTAGTTCAAATGCATATTTTTAAACTTTACATAAAGGAAAAGTTCAAACATGTACAAAAGGAGAATAATGTAAAGAACTCCCATGTGCCCGTCACTCAGTTTCCACCGTTACCAACATATGGCCAATCTTATTCCATCTACGCCCCTGCACTAGGTTACTTTGAAGCAAATCTTAGATATCAAAGCATTTCAGTATGTATCTCTAAAAGATAAGGGCTCTTTTCTTTTTTAAACACAATCACAATATCAATATCACACTTAGAATGTTAACAATAATTGCTTTAAATCATCAAATTACCTGATTGTCTCATACTTTTTTTTAATGTTTTGTTTAGTTTAATCAGTATCAAAATAAGATCTATTGCCATTGGTTATCTCCCTTCTAAACTACTGGTTTTCCTCCCTTCTCTCTTTCTTCCCTTGAAATACATTTATTTAAAAGATCAGGTCATTTATCCTGTAGCATCTCTTATAGTCTGGAATTTGCTGATTGCAATCCTTGATTACTATGTTGCTCTGTCCCCTGTATTTCCTGTAAAATGATAGTTAAATGTATATATGGTCAAATTCAGGTTTGACTTTTTTGGCAAGAACACTTCATAGGTGGCAGTGTATACTTCCACCAGAAGGCACATAAAATCCCATTGTCTTTTTTCGTGATATTAGAGTCATTGATGGTCACTGTCTAGATCCATTACTAATGATATTCTAATTCTATACTTTTTCTTCATTTATTAGCTGAAATACTTGTGTACAAAACCTTCTCAAGATTGATTTGTTTACCCTGTGATGCAGGCTGTACAGGAAAAGCAGAACAAACACTGGATTCTTTCTCATTACATTACAGTTATCTGTGGCTGCATAACAAAACATTCCAAACTTAGTACCTTAAAAGAGTAACAATTATTTTATTACCACCTTTCACATTTCTGGGAGCTGGCTGCACTCGGCTAGTTGGTTCACATTTGGAACTTCTCGTGTGATTGCAGTCAGACAGTGACTGGGGCTCAAGTCATGTTGAGAGCATCTCCTCACTTCCATATATGGTGTTAATGATGGCTAACCACTGGGGCCTCAGATGTGTCTGTCAGCTGGAACACCTGCACACGTCCACTCCAAGTGGTCTGGGCTTTCTCTAGCATGGAGGTTGATTTCTAAGAGTGAGAACTATATCATCTTTTACGACCTAGCTTTGGAAATCACAGACCATGGTCACAGGCCCATTAGACTGAGAGGAGGGAACATGGACTCCACATCTCAAGAGGAAAAATATCCATGCCATATTGTAAGATCACACGGGATGACAGATGTTGTTGCCATAATCTTGGAAAATACAATTTGCTACATTTTATTTATCACTTTTTGCTATAATTAATTGTCACAGCATCCACCAAAATTGATCCAGTTATTAACATCTTTGTGAACTCATGGAAACAAATCCATTTGAAGAATTCTAATCCATTGTACTTTGCTTTTATTCGTGTATAAATTCATCCTTCTTTGGCAAGTGAGAGCCTCTTCAAACAGAGACCTTAATTCTTTGGATACGACTCCACTAGTTTTTGAAAGTCTCTGTTTTCAGGGATGACAGGACATTCCAGGCTTATCTTGAACATTTCTCATCCCAGAACTGGAATCAGCCATTTCTCCAAGAGTTCTGTTTTTTGTTTTTTAGGTAAAATACAATACGAGTTCCTTCTGGTATTTCAAATTCAAATCCAAAACCACAGAATTTTTACTAAGTTCTTTTGATTTTATATCTCTTGCTCCTTTTTCCCATGCCCCAAATCCTAATCCCCAATAATACCAACACAATTATGTATATGTTTTATTCATCTCAGCATAAATATCAACAATAAAATTATTCAATATCATTTTTATACCCAAATTTCCTGTACTCAAAATTTTATTCGGGCGGATAAGTCTCAGAATGGATGTATAATCAAACTCTTGCGTTTTAAAGTCACTTGAAATAACTCTTGTGTGTGTGATTATGTCACCACCTCAATGCAGAGATAGGGTCACATGCTTTCTCTTTTTTAGGGATTGTACTTTTAGTTTAACTTAATTAGTTTTGTAAAATATTTACATAGTGCCAAAATCAAATCTGCAAATGAAGGTATATTGAGGGGAAACAAAGCTTTATTCTTGGCCCTTCTACTGACTCCTCCTTCCCCTCAAGGATAAGATTTTTTCCAGTATTGGTTTCTGTTTCTAATATGAGGAAATGCAGATGTATTTTTTACCTCATCCTCCTCTTTCCTATATAAACAGATGCACACATTACATACATTCTTCTTTTTTTCACTTAACAATAAATTCAGAGATCACTGCACAGCAACATATCAAAATATTCCTCCTTTCCCTTTACAAGGACATGCCCTTTGACTGCACCGTTGTTTATTAACTGGAAGCCCACTGAGGACATCTGGGTTGTTTCCAGTCTTTTGCTATTACAAATAGGCCTGTAGTGCATAGCCTAATAATTATGTTTTTTGTATTTTTTTCTTTTTGGAGAAAGATTAGCCCTGAGCTAACATCTGCTGCCCGTCTTCCTCTTTTTTGCTGAGGAAGACTGGCCCTGAGCTAACATCCATGCCCATCTTCCTCTATTTTATATGTTTTTAATATTTTTGCCAGTGTTTTTTAAGGATAGATTCTAGAAATGGAAGCTCACATTCATATGTAAGTTTTCTGGAAAGGGCCAAATTCCCTTCCACAGGTGATGTAACACTCTGCTTTTCCGCCAGCAAAATGTGAGACTGCTTCTTTCCCACAGCCTTACCAAACATAGTATGTTGTCAAACTTTTGCATTTTTGCCAATCTGATAAGTTGTGGGTTTTTTTTCTTTTTAATTTTAAACTGTCCTGTGCTTTAAAGAGGCACATTTAAATATCAAACATGTAAATAGGTTACTATCTTAACTGAAGGGAGTTCAATATCCTGTATTTAATAAAAGAAAGCCAAATCATTTTCTTCCTCCTCCCACGACTATCCGGCAGCAAGTGCTTTGCTGTTTCACTGCACGCTATCTAGTTAAACACACGTGCATAGTCTCCTGCAGTGAACAGAACAGAAAAAGAACTCGTTTCTGGGATACACTTGACTGGAGTTTATCCTCCTATACACACCTTGTCAGTCAACTCCTAGTTTGAGATATTACTTAGCAGAACTAGGTTGACCCTGGGCAGGTAGCTAAATCAGCTGATTGTCACCCAGCCTCAGGGAAGGTGACCTCCTCCCCTCCCGGCACCCCTCTGAGCCAGTGCGCTGTACCCACATGAAGGGACCTAACAGCCTGCTCCAGCCAGCCTCGCAGTCTTATCCTGACAAGTTCATTTTCTCCCATTTTACTACTTAACCTTCCTATAACCCCAATCTGTGCTGGGTTTGATGACCAGGACTTTGAAGACCCCATAGTGATACAGCTTCTCTACCCAGTTTGTCTTCCATATTTAATGAATGTCGAGAGAGGGGAGAGCAAAGAGAGGCGGAAAGAACCAAATATTTAGTTGCAAGTATTTTCACTTACTTAGCCAGTCATGTACTTTTGCAGAGTGATATTACAGTCCTGATTTGAACTGCAGTTTTCTATTTATAATTAACCCTTAAGTTGAACAAAAAATTAATTTCTTTCCTATTCTCTCCCCGTGCTTTCTGCTCAGCATGGATTATACCCCCTTTCTCTGCTCTTCTGTCCCCTTTTAAACTCGGGCAAGAATCTCCTTTTTATTTTGTATTTTATTTTATTTTTTACCTGTTGAATAGTATGCCAGCTGAGTGAGGGCAAGCACAGTCATGTCTTTCTTCAACTGTCTGTTTAAAACAAGAGAGGGCATTTGTTCAGGTCTAAGCTATTGAGGTTACTCTTGAAATAGGGGCTTCCTTTAAACAAGGCTTCAGGAGATATAGATGGATGTTACAATAAGAAATTGGAATTGGGGATGGAAAATGCATGAGCAAGGTTTACAACTCACTCATAATTCTTATTGGATTCTAGACTTAGAATTGAATGCTAGTTGTCCCAGCAGTGCAGTCTCTTTGTATCCAATGACATGCAACTTTTTCCTTCAATGAATAAAAAAAAAATCATTTTATTGAATATTGTAGGATTTATCTCATGCCATGTAGGCCAACTGATTGCTCTTACATTTGTATTATGCCCATTCCAAATGAATCCAAATAGAGAACTATAAATGAAAGTATCTCAAATCTCTTTTTACAGAATTTTGCTGGTATGGGAAAGAGTTGGCTAAAGTCTTGCAAACTTGCCTTCTTGTGAAAACGTTTTTAATGACCAAAACTATCTACTGTGTTCTGAAACTCTCAATCAATTAAACAAACAAAAAACTTAATCTTCCCTAGACTTCTTTGCCAAACATTGCTCATCTAGTCACTTTCAAGAAATACCATCTACTATGTCATTTTATTAAAAGGAAACTGACACTCTAACGCACGTGCCTTTGAGGATGGCATAAAACAGAGAATTGGGTATTACTGTTGTTTTTTCTGGGATTTGAAAAATATATTTACAGCCTCACTGAGGGGAACAAGCTTTCTTTGCCAGACAAAAGTCGTGGGGAGCAGCATCAGGCAGGTGTTGGGTGTATGCCCTAGAGTTTCTCGTGCCCCTAGAGTCAGGAAGAGTATTTTATTTGTTCAAATCCCTCTCCACACGTGTTCAGATGAGAGATATAGTGTGGATTAAACAAACCATTTAGTTTATAAGTTATTTATTTTCCCACATATCTGAAAATACTTGGAAATTATAACTCACTTCAGAATCAACTACATATGTCCACTGGCACCCTGGCGGTGGATATATGCCACCTGGGCATGTATCTCGGCAAACATACAGGCAGACAAAATATCATCGAGGCTAGAAGTAATGTCCTTGAAATGAATTGCAATCTAAGAGTTTCATGTTGCAAAACAGGCGAGGGAAGTAAAAAGAAAAAAGTCACTTTGGTCTCTGAGGGAACAGAAAACTTTCACAAAGATAAGAAACAATAAAGAACGCAACTCTTGAACTGGGGTTATATCCGCCTATCATATGAGGATTTGTCTAACACACACTTAAGCAAATGCTAAAATCTGTCCAGCTACCATCTCAGTTATGACAAGTTAAGGGACTGGAGCAGCAGCTCTTGCAAAAGGACCTTCACCAAACACCGACAGTGTCAACTTGACATTGGCACCACGTATGTAACTGAAAATGTGGAAAGAATTTCTCTCAGGAAATCTCTCTCTCAAAAACCTTTACCTTTTCCTTATCTATTTTTCCATATCTTAACCTTAATAGACATTTAGAGTGAATTTCCACTTTAAATTGTTTTAAATTTATTTTTTACATGGGAGAGTGAAATTCGGTTACAATAACTAAGGTAGAAATTAAACACTTGTAGAAAAAATTACACTGAGACGAAATTTATTCTGTGTGTATTTTATCAAGTCAGTTTGTGTATAGAGATAATCAAAAGACTACTGTACCTGCTTATTGGCCTGGTTTGGTAATGAGATGGCCTCCCCTCCTTTATTTTATGTGCTGTGATGACCGCGATTACACCCCCATACAATACTCTCTCTCTCCATTTTCCTCTGCCAAGACACACACACTCGTGTATACTTCCTCACTGGCTTACATTTAATTTTTGTGGTTGATATCCTCTCATCTCTTAGGAAGAGATTTTCTTCTCTAACATATATGCTCTGACTTTGGTATGCTCACATTTATTAAAATAAGTAGAAGCCACTCTGATTTCCATACTCATAGATTTTTTGTTTTGTTTTGGCTTTTTTTAGCTTATGGGACAAAAGAAAAAAACCACTATAGCCATATTCTTCTTGTCAATGGATGTATGCAGTGGTACAGAAGACGTAACACCTTAGGAGGAGGAGATGACGTATTTGGAGCAGGACTTTCATGGAGAGCTCTCAGTTGCTGGCATAAAAATAAAGGTGATTTACTGAAGGTACTTTAATTCAAAAACGTATATTCAAATGTACAGATCCTCTAATAAATATTCATAAGATTTAATTTAATATTATTTCAATGCTTTTTAAATGGCCTCTTAGAACACAAGTTAATGAAGTTCCTAAGTATAATTTCATTTCGTCTAATCATGAATAATGATAAGTCATGTTTTCGAGGATTCCGATGTGCTCTGCAAAGCTCTCATTTCCTCACATGCATTATCTCAATCAATTTTATTCACTTGCCTTTTATTCTTCCTCTTTGTCTCTCTTCCTCCTAAAATCATAAGGTATGTTTGCTCTCCGGGAGAAAGATTCTTCTCTGTACAGGTCAGAGCAAACTTGGCAGATTTGCGGCTCGTAAAAAGATTGAGTCACCTAAATTCAAAGATTATTTAACGCCTGTTATGGTTCAGGGTATTGAAATGGAGGCAGGCAAGGGACGGGGGAAGAGGGCGCAATGCCCGAAGCAATAGCATAAGGATCACCTTAACCTCAAAAATCATTATTGTAACTCTTATTTGGACCAACTAATCTCGTTATTTTATATTCCAAATCCTTGATTTATAATGTAATCTGTTTTTATAGTGTTACTTTCTTGCTTTATACAACAGCGTTTGTGATATTGTCCTTGCAAATTGTGATAATTTGTCACACTAGAAGTCTAAAGATTTTCTCACAGGCAAATTTGTGTTAAACGCCATCTATACTTTTGATGTGGGTAACTTTTCATTCAATTCTCTGCAAACATTACTTTTGCTCAAATGTTTAAGTTTTTTCTGGCAAATTTCTTCAATTTGTCTACCCATGCTTCTTGATTACCCAGCAGATTGTCACAGGCAGTTCTGTCACCATGGAGTATATATAAATTAATAATTTTTATTAACACTAATTTTTATTTTAAAATTGCTGGTAAAACTTATCTAAAAAAATGTTAAAATTGACTCACTATTATGTTTTCTATACCTATAGAGTTAAAAGTTTTTATGACGGAAAGATCTGCCATGAAAATTGTTTGAATCATTTAGTCTTCATAATCTCATCTAACATTAATATCTGTGAGAAGGAAAAAAGTCTTTTTTCACCTCCAAATCTGTGCTTTTTATAAAATCCTGAAGACAGAATCCAATGGAGCATCTGTTATAGATGAGAATGTTTCTAAAGTAATGGATCCTTTTGTTCCCCTTTTGTTATAAAAAGGTCATGTTGATTTTCAGAGGGAATTATTTTATATTCATTATCTCATTAAGCATGTTTGAAAAATAAGAGGCTATTAGTGTTCATAAATGCTTCCCAAATTCAATGGAATAGCCATCTTGCTCGGTACATTTTCCATTAGGCATGATAGAAGCCATTAAAAACAGTACTTAACTCTAAATGGGCAGTCTACACCCTAAGAACATTATGTGCCAAGGTAGGCAAGGCATAATTTATGCTGTGCAAGAAAGAATTTATCTGGTTTGATTAAGTTGAAATCTCATTTATACAATTTAATCAAATATTTTAAAGAAGGATTAATTTTTCTCAAGTCAGCAGTTATGTCACGAAGCTGACCCCTAAACGCTTGGTTTGTTGACTTTCCGATAATGATCCAGCTAGCCAGTCTTCATCCTTCTTTCTCTTTCAATGTAGTGCAGCTGTGTCTCTTTCAGAGGGAGACTATGTGTTATAGCAAATATTTTCAGACAGTAAGTCTTTGCTTTTAGTGTATTTGCCAATAGGCTCTATTTCTTTATTTTACCAATCTCTATGTACGGTTTTCCCAGTCAGAATTAACATAGATAGCTTTTTATTGCAACATATTTTCTTATATTCTCTCAAATAATTAAATAGAAAAATCATTCAAAAATTCCAACGACCCTAAAAAAAAAACATTCTTCCTCTAAATATGTTTTCTATTTAGGAAAGTAGTGGCAAGCTTATCTGGGTCTAATTCCAAGTGAAATTCCCAACCTATTTAAGTGTACCCTAATGTAATGGTTGGCTTATCAATCCATCACTTGGTGCATCTGCTCAGAAAGGGGCAGGTGGTCCCCTTCAGAAATACCATTAGATAATGATAATGATTGCAATTAAACGATAATGATCTTGGTCATTTACAACATGCAGAGTCATTTGTATAAATGATTTTTTATAAGTATGGCATGGAGTTGGTAAGGAAACAAAAGATACTTCTTTCTTAGGTTATTTCTCTAAGTAGATGAGATTGGTGAGTCCTACGGGTTTGGACAAGTTTCTTGCATCTTCCAATTTAATAAGGCAAATTTTGTAATCCTTTTTGGGGTTTGGAGGTGCTTATACCAAATCCACTTTATATGTCTACCTCCCATCCAGACCTCTGCCATGTGCCCTGCTTCTTGGTTGGCTAAAAGGCCTCAGTGACTTCTCAAGCTGTTCTCTTGGTCATAAAGCCCTGGTGACCCCTATCACTTTATCTCCTAACAACACTACAGCCACAGCCTCCCTGGGGCTGAGATCTGATCACCTCCACCACACAGTCTCTGGTTTCTCCAACAGCTTTCCTGAAAAATCCATGTAAAATAACCCGGATGTGCCGAGGAGTTAACATCTCGTGGGTCAGACCTTGACCAATGAGAGACAAGAGACAGGAAGGAGGAGGAGCCAGCAAGTAAATTATTCTCCTTCCTCTCCTGAGACTTCATGTTGACCCAGGAACGAATTGTGTTTTCTTGAGAAGCTGTGGCCAGCTTGGCAATGCCTCACCATGTCATTGTCGTCCCTTCTTTCTTGTCTCATTTCCCTTTTCCCTCCCATCTGCTTCCCTGGAATAACATCCCCAGTAAAATTTCAGTATATAATAAGCTCTATTTCTAAGGGACTCAGGTGGAGACAGCTCTTTATGTAATTGTCCACGTGTGTTTCCATCTGCTTATCCTAGAAATTGTGACATTTACCATTTTCCTAAAATGACCAATTCCCATCTCCAGCACTCTCCATCAGACATAAAACCAAATAACTGATGTGGTCCAATGATTGGCAGCTGTCTAGTTGCCACACTTTCCCAAATGAACTCCTGTGCCAGACCAAAGGGTTGTTTGTAATTTCTCATATATTGTGAATTTATAGCATAGCATGTGAATCAATCCCACAGCATCTACTTTAGAAATATATTGGGGTTTTTTTTAAATATAATTAAATAAAATACATGTTTTGCATTTTCCAAAGAATTGTCACATATAAGACCCACACAATTAACCTGAGACATAGATAAGCTACTCATGTTAGTACTTTTACAATTTACTTGAAGATAAACTGAGGCTCAGAGTGGTTACTTTTCCAGAATTGGCAAGTAGCAAAAGTAGGATATAAAGTTAGTCTTTATTCTAGACCTTTCGCTGTTTATACCTCGTCATGCTGTTTTATCTCACCAAATAGGGAGAAGAGGTAGATTGTTCTAAAGAGTAATTTGGACATGACGAGATTCCTGCATAGAAATATATTGTATCCTGCAAAGAAATGAGATTTTTTCATAAACCCCATGACAATAGATATTATTTTAGATTCAGACAAGTGTATGCAAATTTAATTTCTAAGGGTTTTTTCCCCCTAATATGAGAGAATTTAACTATTTAAAGAAAACCTGTGATGAACTCTGGCAGTGTCTCCTTCAGTCATCGCCTCTAGCAGACCATACTGTCTAAAGGTAAATAGTTTGCCTCAGAGCCAAGGCCTTGAGATATCCTTATATTCAGCTGAATTCAACCATTGGACAGATACTAAAAGAAATGATTTCTAGAGTCCTAAGATCCATTGCTTCTAATTTGGGAAAAATGTTATTCTTGGGTAACCATTTGTTTACATCTGAAAAATGACAAGAAATTGGAACAAATGGGCAGTTTTCTGAACAGAGAAAAGGTAATGATGGGAATCCTCAACAAATACATTTACTTAAAACTTTTTGTGATATACAAAGGAATTGCATAGAGAAACCTATATGTTTTCAGGTTCATACACAGCCCTTCCTAGTGGTAAAATGTGAATCAGCAGGGAAAAATGCAGGAAGCCATCAGAACATGGGAGCTTCACTTTGGCAAAACTAAAATAATACTTTTTTGGAAAATTTAGCCAAAAATCTAGAAAAAGCATTGGTTTTGTACCATCATTTATGTTTCATAGTGAAAATTCATTGTAAACTATTCTCCAAAGATATGAGCCTAACGTGCCACAGAAGTAAAGCATAACAACCACACAGCAGGTCTTATCAAGAAGGAAAATAAGAAACAAAGACGCAAGAAACTCCAGAACCTTAGAGACAAAAGAACCCCTATACACACCTATATTAACTACTTCTTGAAATTCTGCTCCCCTTCCCTAGCCAAGTACACCATCTAGTTTATATACTCAGAAAATCAACTTGAAGTTATCAGGGGAATAGATGAATTTCCCATGCGAAGAATGAAAGCTGAATAATATGATATTTCTTAAATTAAGTACTTTACTTTGCAGAAAACAGACTTTTTGCCCAAGTCCCAGATCTTAGAAGTAAAAATTATCCACTAGAGAAGCAGTTTTACTATCAACATATGGTGATTCTGCTTTAAATTGTTGTAATCACAAAAACTGACATAGACCAGAATTTGAAAAAGGTATGAAATATAAAGATTATCATCAGGCTCTCGGGATTGTCAGACCTTCCCACATAACTGCAAGGATCATGTAGTCTTCAATAACAATATGTCAGGCACCAGAAACAGTTTCCTCCAACAAATGGTCACCTGGTTTTCTGATCTAGAAAAGCAGACATACAGAAGTTACGTAGCAGATTTTACTCATCCTCATTGAGTACTGGTGCCTCAGAGGCAGAGCTAGTTTTGAAGATGGCCCAACTTATTATGAATAGAAATATAATTACAAAAATTAAAGAAATATTGAACTTTGTGTATTAACTATTCCCAGGAGGAATAACACATTGGGGAACAAATTTTAAAGCATCTCAATAACTGTCCACATACAGCATGAACTTTAACGGGCACAAATATCAATTTTGATATTGCTTCAAAAGTAGACTGAGAAAATTATCAAGCAGTGGCATCAGCCAAAAGATGGAAGCTACAAATTTCGACAGAAGCTTATAGAAGAAGAGGATCCTAAAGTTTTCACTTGAACACCCTGTCACAAACAGCCTTCTGCCTGCTGTGCATGCTTAAGAAGGAAGCAAGCAGAGGGCTACAATCTAACCGCCAAGGCTGGTCATAGGGTCCCTTCACCCTTGTGGCATCCGGTCACTTCTGAAGAACTGTTTCCAGTCCCAGAAGTTATATTTTAAGGAGGACAATTATTAACTAGAATATATCCCAAGAAATATAATAGCAATTGTGAGAAACCTATGAGGAGGGGGACAATTTTAAAAGAGCAGCACGCCCCTTTAATAGATAATATGTCCTCAACAGTCAGAGCCTGGGGCTGGATCTGGCTCCACCTCTTACCAGCACAGAAAACTGGGGAGGTTTACTTACTTACCTTCTTTGTACTCATTTCTTCCACCACAAGATTAGGACATCAATAGTGTGTGCTAAAAATGAAGCATCACTGGAAGGTCACATGAAGGAAACCACCTCTACCACATAGGACGTCTCTGGCATAGATTTAGTGCTTAGAAAATATTAACCGTTACTTCTATGCAAAGGAGAGACAACTTTTTTGAGGAGAAATTAGACAAAAGAGGTATCATCTAATTTTTGTTGGACCAGTATGAAGGACAGTTAATAATATGTGTGACTAAGGATAGTACTAGGATCACATGATGGCTTTTTGAGACAAAGGTTTATTACAACTGAAGGAATAATCACATTCTTAAAGACAAGGTCTGGGCCAGCCCTGGTGGCCTAGTGGTTAAGTTCAGTGCACTCCACCTTGGCAGCCCAGGTTCCATTCCTGGGCATGGACCTACAGCACTTGTCTGTGGCAGCGGCTCACATACAAAAAGAGGAGGATTGGCAGCGGATGTTAGCTCAGGGTGAATCTTCCTCAGCAAAAGTAAAAATAAAAAAGATGAAAACAAAGTCTATCCAGACATGGAGGGACAGGACAGGCTTATTGAACGAAGGGTGCCATCAGGAGACGTCCAAACACAGGTCAGATGACTCTTGGTCAGAGACTATAGACGCTATCCCTGCTTAAAAAGCCTCAACCACCTTATGACTAATGGCACACGTGTCTGTCCAAACACATCATACATTCTTTAGAAAGAAAGGAGGACGGCTCCTTATTTTTATATAGTCCCATACAAAAGTAGTGCTTAAGAAAATAAACATCTGCTAAAGACTCAATTCGAATGACAAGTTTACCTTACAATGCTTAGGGTTTTTTGGATAGAACAACAGTCTGATAAAAGAGATCATCACTATGTTTCATCTACTCTAATACAGACATTTTTCACGTGTTATTTCTGAAATGGAGATGTCTCTCAATGGTATAATTTGCGGTCTTTATCTGTGATACATAAAATAACGGTGCATTTTACAAGGATGGTCCTTAGATTTGATGAAATACAGTATTTTGTGCATCTATTATGTGCCCTACTAAGTGCTTTCCATGCCCTACTAAGTGCTTTCCATGCACCGTCTCATTTAATTATCATAATAACCTTCAGGTGGGTGTTGTTATCACCATTTTACAGGTCTGGTTTCGAGAGTGAAAGGAAAAGGCCTATGATTATGCAGCTAGCCAAGATGGAGTCAGAATTCACCTGAGATTTGTCTGATGGCGAAGTTCACGCTGTTAGCCGGTTCACCGACATGCTCTTCTAAAAAAGGTCTGGATAAAGATTTTTCAAAAGAAAAACTTTTAAAGGCTCAGAGATGCTTCTATTTATTTAACAATGCTTCCCACACTCTGTCTCCGTCTCTCTGCTGGGTCACATCCCACTGCTTCGGAGCTGATGTGCACTGAGAGCAGCTGTGTCATTTCGAGTCTACTCCCAGAGCGAATCCGACATTAACACGCAATTTAATGTCGAGGTGAATCTAAGAAGCTGGACCGCTGCCTGGGAGAGTGCCTTCTTTTTAAAAGTGAGATATGATATCTGTTCAATCTCTTTTTGACAATATTTTGGTATAGTCTAAAATTCCTGATAGTATTCTCTATGGAAAAAAATTACTACCAAATTTAAATACTTTTATATCTTAACAAAATTACTTTCTCATGGCCTTAAGATTGCCAAATTGAGAAGATGACTTTTACAACACAATTTTAAAATTAACTAGATATGTCTTTTTAAAAAATGTTTATATTCAGGGGCTGGCCCCATGGCTGAGTGGATAAAGTTCTGTGCATGCCACTTCAGTGGCCCCAGGTTCATTGGTTCAGCTCCCAGTTGCAGACCTGTATCACTCACCAGCCATGCTGTGGCAGTGTCCCACATACAAAATAGAGGAAGACTGGCACAAATGTTAGCTCAGGGCTAATCTTCCTCAGCAAAAGAAAAGGAAGATTGGCAAGATGTTAGCACAGGGCGAATCTTCCTCAGCAAAAAAAAAGGAAGATTGGCAAGATGTTAGCACAGGGCGAATCTTCCTCAGCAAAAAAAAAAGTTTATATTCACATGACAATTTTTTAAGTATTATTAAATTTCAACATTTTGAGAAATATTTAAAACAAAAATAGAGGCAACAGGATTGATTATGAAGTTCTCTCTAAACTGCTTTAATATTTGCCATTGTAAGGACCATGATATAATCTTACTTTTACAGCTATTTCAATTTCAAACTGAAGCAATAACAAATAAACTAAATTATGTTTAGGACCAAAATGAAGAGCTCAAGGAGAAATATCACAATAAGAGTGTTACTAGCAAAAATCTATTTGGTGAAGCTACAAAATATCTATTGCTATTTTAACATGTATAATCATTGTATTCTAGGTTGTTCCAATTGCTAGTTCCAGACATATTGAAGGGCTGAGAATTACTGTACTTAAATGTCCATTCAATATAAAGTGAACAAAAATACAACGTAGTCAATTTTAGTGGCCTCTTACCCTCGCTTTAATTACTCAAGATGAAATGTGTACTAACAAAATGCTAAACAATCTCGGAATAAGGACTTGACCTGTATTTCTCTATTCTGCAATTGCTGATTAAACTAATTTTTACTCTTTCAATTTAACTCCATGTCAAGTCCTAATTTAGGAGCCTTTTCTTTAATAGATCCTCCCTAATCTCTGGTAGCCAGAGTGATGTCACTCTTAATAAATTAAAAATGATTATTACAACTAAAAAGAATTTGTACTTGAAAAAAGAATTCCCAATCTTATAAAACTATACAAGTTTTATATATATTTAGATATATAACATACAAATATATTTTTGTATTGTTAAATATATTTTATATGTATTATATAAATAAAACATATATTTATATGTTACCAAGAATGCACACACACATATATATCAATGCACCTTGAAAATATTAAAGTATTAGAAGAAAATGTAAAGCCACCTTTGAAAAACCACACCCAATCTGAGAACAGTCTCCAGATCTCAACAAATAACTTTTTTGTGTGAATTTATCCAGTACTTTTTTCCACTTCTGCATAGGATACATATTATTTTCTAAATGTGAGTGTATGCCTTATTATAATTGTACCACACTGAAGAGATCATTCTCATACTTGCGTTCTTTACCCAAAAGTATATCTATTTTTCCATAGCAGTCCATGAGTTCTTTCACTGCCCAAAGTATTCCAAGGTATGAATGTGCCATAATTTGTTTAACAGTTTCCTTTTGATAGTTATTTAGGTTGTTTCCATTTTCCTTTTGGTTTTGTATCTGAGATAATACTGTGAACATTCTTGGTCATGCCACCTTGTATATGTGATGGAATTTCTCCAGAGTAAATATTTAGAAGTATAATTATTGAAAATTAAGAATGTTTAAAATTTTTTCATAGAAACTATCCATTTGCCTTGCAAAATTACTATACCTTTATACAATCACTAACAATGTAGAGAGCACTTGTTCCTCACATTATTGTTAACACTTGGTGGTTAAGGAAATTAAATTTGTTGCCAGTCTGACAAGTGAAAATGGTATCTCATTCCTTTAATTTGCATTTCCAGTTGCAAGTAAGTGGCATTGATCTTTTCTTGTGTTTATTGTCTTATTTTTCTCATCTGACTTTTGACTGTTTATATCCTTTATTTTTTTTCTTAGATATTTGTTGAATTTCTTTATATGTTGTATGCTGTAATGTTTCCTACCAACTTGTTACATATTCTTTAAATTTGTGGCATCTTTTGTCTTTGGAAATATTATTTTGACATGAACAAATTTATCAGTTTTTATTGATGTGTTTTGTTGTTGTTGTTTTTTTTAAAGAATACCTTCCCTGCTCTAAGGTGAGACATTTTTTTGTTTTCTCGTAATATATTTATAGACTTTCCTTTTTGTTTGTTTGTTTTTGTTTTTATATGTTGCTCTTTGGTTCATCTGAAACATATTTATGTGAATCTTCAAAGGTAGGAATCCAAGTATTATTTTGCTTGGAAGATAGAAAATTATCTCAATTTCATTTTATTAAATAGTCCATATTTTATTACCAGAAAAGACGTTTTTGGTATGTTAAATTTCTGTATGTCCATTTCTAGATACTCCTTTGTGTTCTTTTAAATATCTCAACTTATTATTTACTACATTTTTCAATTATATTTTGACATCTGATAGGACTGCTATCATTCTTCAAAACTGTTTTTACTATTCTTCTCTGTCTTCTTTTCCATATGAATTTTAGAGTTGGATTTCATGTCCCATGAAAAACTCTTTCCTAAATTCCATGACTATTATATTAACTTTAAGGATTATTTTGAAAATTAATCTTCTAGAATATTGAGATTTTACATCCACAAATGTGATATATACCTTTATTTATTCTGATCTTCTTTTTGATCTAGCTTTAAAGTTTTATATTTTCAGCATTAAGGTTTTGCACATTGTTCTTACAAGTTTTAATCTTATTCCTTTAAAATTTATATTCTTATTTTGAATGAAAATATTTTTTTATATTTTTAATCAATTGCTGTTTGTTAAAAAAATAGCTTTTGTACTTTGATTTAAGATCACTTTACTGACCTATTTTAGCATTTCTCATAATCTTTCAGTTGATTGTGTTGGCTTTTTCTATGTAGAGGACAATATTGTCCACATAGAAGAATGCTTTTATATTTTTCTCTCCAATATTTATTCTTCCTTTTTTTGTTGTTCATGTTGCAGAGTCTATGACCTTGAATGAAATATAAGATACAGTGCTCTTCTTGCTCCTGCCTTCATAAATTCCCTCTGACTTTGAGATGTACTGCGTCAGTGCATCACTGCTACGCCAATCCCAACTTCACCAATTATTGGCTGTGTGACCTTGAGCAAGTTTTAATCTTCCTGTGCCTTAAAAAGAAAAATAATAATACCTACTTTGTAGGATTGCTGTGAGGATTCAGTGAGGGAACATACGGACAGTGCTTAGAACAGTGCCTGGCACACAGTAAACGCCACGTAAAGGTTAGCTATCATTATTCCTATTTTGACATTAAATATGATCTTTGATATAAGGGTTGAAGCCCTCAGGTCTATTCACAAGTCTCTGGGATTTGGACCATCAATTACCAAATATTAGCAGAAAGAATTGCATATCATTGGCATTAGGCTTCAAATAGTGCCTTGAACAAAGTGCATTGAAGTGATTTGGGGTGGAATCTAAAAGAAAAGGGAAAAAGGTGCTCAATCTGTTTACTGAATAGCAGATATGTTTCAGGGACTGCACTAGACCAGTGCAATTATTCCTCATAACAACTCTTTGAGATAAGAGCTGCAATCTTACTTTCAAAGTGAAGGTAAAGAAACAACCAAGGTTACACAGGAAGCTGACACACTCTTCAAATTCCAGCTGCAGGTCTACAGACTGGGAAACCCTCGGATCTGCAGGTTCCACTCACCTCACAAGTGAGCCCGGGGGCTGTGTCCCTTTCTTCTCCTTTCCTGTGTTTGTTGCAATGAGAACAGAGTCGAAAAGACAAGACGTGTTCATCCTGTTAAAAAATATGCTTCCTGTGAGCAGAATCTGAGTCAACCTCAAAATGCAGTGCGTGGAATGGAGCAAGACATAAAGGCATCAAAAATATTTTTTTATATTGATTGATAAGGAAACATGCATGTTTATGTCACTCAAAGCAAAGATTCTCACATACTGAGCGAACAAAATAAGTGTATAGTTTCCTTTCTGAAAGATTATCTTTGTGTAATTTTCATGTTGATAACAGCTTTATATTTTAAATTCTTCGGCTGTGTGCAGACAGGAAAGCTGTCAAAAACACAGGCACCAGACAGGAATTTTTCCCAGCTTAGACTTGCACTTACAGTTATGTACAAATCTGGCTTGAATTTTAGGACGTTCACTTCCACTTTTTTTCCTTTGGCATAAAAACTATAATTGCCTCTTTCTGAAAAATAAAGTGATTAAAGCTGTTTTTGTAAAACACAAAAAAACAAGGCTAAATAAATATAAAATATTCTGGTGATGAGGTGCTATTTATTTAATAATAAAATGTCGATAATATTTGTTGAGCACAACAAACCATCAGGACTAGCATTTTAAGTCATTCCAACCTGACACAGGAAGAAATTGAAGCACAGAGTTGTTAAGTAATTTCCCCAAGGTCACTCAGCAGGTAAACGGCAGACACACTGCAAACCCAGAGGGGCTGACTCAGAATCCTCCTTCTTAACCACTAGGTTGTGCTGCCTCATGCGATAATTGAAATGTCCTAACTATCTTTCCTTCCTAAGTATATATGTAAGGCATAGACGGATGGACCTCAAATAACTACTAGTGATGCCACATTTGCTTCCATAAGAATGGCTGAAATTTCAGAGAGAAAAATATATGATTCCACACAGTTCTGGTACATCCACGGCAGGCTTAGCGCAGAGATGGTTAGAATGTTAAACTGCACTTCAAAGGGCTTCCATCTGAACCTCAACTCCCACCTCCAACAACGCTCATCTTTTAGAAAAGAAGACGTTGTTGATGCATCTTTAGTTTTAGCATTTTCAATGTACGGTCCAGCTCCTGTGATGGCTTGCCCTGCGAAACAACGTTCCTTCGAAACATGCATGTGCTCCTGCTTTGGTTTTCATGGAGGAAACTGAGTTCCCTTCTTGGAGGGAGCAACCACTTGGCAGCATAAGTTATTTTAATGGACATCTCTCTACACGGAGCCCTTCCCATCTGTTTCACCCTCTAACTACAAATGCAGGAAGAACACAACTCACAATTGTGTCCATAAACAAAAATATAAGGGACCTAAATGCAGGTTTATATGGCCGCATCTGTTCAGTGATTTTAAATCCAGGAGGAACAAAAGGAAAGGAAATTTCTTTCCCTTCTCGATCCAATTAGCATAGACAAGTAAGAATTCATGGCACAAAGTTACCAAGAGTGGTTCATCTGGCAAAAACCGGAAAACTACCACATCAATCTTGATCTGTGTTTTACTTTACATTCCCTTTTTTTCCCTCTGATTCCAATAATGGTACAGAAATTAGAAATTCTTTTTTAGAGGATAGGCAGAAAACTCACAAGATTTCAACTAGCTCAATGACAAGTGTGACTCAGAAGCAGGACCTTTGTCATTTAGATGTAATTAATTTAGTCAAGAGAAAAGGCAGAAGGGTTGCCTTACCTATTCATGATGTTCTGTTTGATAAAGCTCACAAACCTATGAGTGGATGGTAATCTTAAATCTAGGCCATTTGGCAGCTGAGTAATAATGCTTCCTCAGCCCGGTGCCTAAGGCTAGATTCACACTCTAACAAGGAAGAGATATTAAATAAAACAAGAGTGCATATGCATAACGGGGCCACTCACTTCACATTTTGTAGGTTCCGTTTATTATAGCAGTATCTTCTGTCTATGGTGGCTTAAATGTCTTTTCTTCTTAATTGTGACAGCTGCATTCTCTTGATACATCAATTAGTCTCTGAAATGCAGAATTTGCTCACACTTCTAACCAGCCCAGCTATTATCAATGTCAAATCAGTTCAAAATATACTGAGCTATGTAGAGACATTTTAAATTACCTAAGCATGCAGACACCAATCACTAAGGCACTAGGATATCTCAGCTCTTTGGGACCACGAGAGCAACATTATAGAACACTATAACTTAGTGGCAATCCCACTCACCAGGAAACAGCTTAAATTCATACTGGGAGACTCTCTCTAAGTAAAACACAGAGAAGTACAGCAATTAAACTATTTTTCTCTCCATTATACTAAAATTCAGTCCTGTAAAACCCCCAAACTCAAGGGAAATAAGCAAAATTGAACAATAACTTGTGCCCGTAAACACAAATTTTAATTTGCCATCCTATCAAGGTCCTAACTCAAAGAGAAAATGTAAAATTCTTTTTTATCTAAATTTTCATATTTTTTCTCAGACACATAAATGTGTCTTCCCTCTAAATCCCTCACATATAAGAGGGTCACTCTACTTATGAGCCAATAATATAGGGATTATTACCCCATGGTCCCCAGCTATTCTCTAGAGTAATAATGCTGTGAAATGGAGATGGGAGCAGAACATTCATTCACCCTGTTAAACTTAATAACCCAGTGATTTACAAGACATGACACATTGGAAGTCAACTGAATTCACTGTCTCATTAAACAATGCGACAGGGTTGAAAATATTGCCCTCCAGTGCTTTGAACTTGCATCTGCCCCATTACATTTGCATTAACGGGGCTTCAAAAAAGTCATATGCAGGTAGTTAATCGATATTCTTAAAAGAAGACATCACCACTTAGTTTTGATAACATTACTGAGACGGGATGAGAAATCAGTTGGGCACATTTCACTTAGCTGCAGAATATTTAACATGTGAAAATTTTTATCTTCTCTTTCCAACTTTAGTGAAATTGGCATACATCACTTCTTCCCAATAAAGGCAACCTGTTCATCCACCCTTAACTTACCACCCCAGTCTCCAGTCTACTCTCTCCCTACACCAACATCCCTGTCCAAAAAAGGCCCACAAGTGGCCCAGAAAAAAGTCTATTACTGGAGACTATAGGGCAGAGCTTCCTTTCCCCATACTCTGCAAATGGGCAAAATAGCAGATGATGAGGAAGAAGCAGCAATATTTTGAAAACTCAGTTCAAGAGTCACTTCTATTAAATTTGTCCTACTCTCATTTTATTCATGATTTTTCGTAAGTATATATTAGACCATGTTACTATTCTGTTTAAAATTCTTCAATGGCTTCTCACTGCAACCAGAAGAAACCTCAAACTATCAGGCCAACTTCTCTGCTTTCATCTCCCTCCTTTCTTACCCTTTTCACTCATCACCAGTCACATGGGCCTTTCATCTGTACCTTATACACGTCAAGTTTTTTCTGTTTGGGGCCTTAGTGCTAATCGTCTTATCTGCTGCATATACCCACTTCCTCAAGAATTGTGCAATCCATCACCTTGTTACCACTCAGCTAATAACTCAGAGGACCTTTGCTAATAAATCTACCTATAAAGCAGCCGTCTAATCACTATATTATCTTATTTTATCTTTGTCATTGCATACCAGTACCTAAAATGTTTTATTTTTAAATGTTCTTTTTTGCTTGGCTACATGTTTATTCTCTTTTCCCTGACTAGGGCGAAGCTCTTCAGGATAGTCTGTGTTCCCCTAATGCAATGATTACAGCAGTGTCTGACATACAGTAGGTGTCCAGTACAGTAGCCATTAGCACGTGTGACTACAGAACACCTGAAATCAAATGTAGCTGGTGTAACTGAGAAACTGAATATTCAATTTACTTAATGTAATTAATTTCAATGTCAATAGCCACTTGTGGCTAACAGCTACCAGAATCAACAGCACAGTTCCAGATAATCAGTTCTAATGCTCCAAAACCAAATAGCTTCTACCTGAGATGTGCTGGAAATGCACAAAAAGATTTTTCTCCTTGGATATCTTTTGCTTCCCCCATGACTATATACCAACCATTTGCCCTTTTTGTAGGAAATCATCAGCTCATAAATGTTACAAGCTAATGAGAATGCACTCTAATCATTTTGATTAATATAGATGGACATTTTTAGACCTGGACTTGCAGCAATATGGAAGGTAAATAGACACGGACTGGGACTTCATTAACTACAAGTCACGAAATTTAAAAAAAGAAAATTTTAACACTTCATGAACTCAAAATGAAGAAAGTGAATGCTGCTTGTGAGAGAAATAATGAAAAGAAAAACGGGATAGTGATAAATGAGAACTGATACCCAGCAACCCTTTAGATTTCAGACTCTGATCTTGACGGCAGGGGCCAAGGATTGTTAAATCCAATGTTTTGCAGGAGAGTTTCATAAATCCCAGAGTCTGAAAAACCTCTGTAGTCTGTAGAAAGGGGATAGGAAAAAATGTATGCTTCAAGAGAGCTTGCCATTGGTCTGGAGCCCAAGTTAAAAAAAGTAAAAACAAAAAAAAATCCACCAGAAATCAAATTCCTGGCTCTCAGCACAAATTGGTGAAGATTCCAAATTTATACAACTATGAACACCTCAAGTCATAAATTAACATATAAAATCAGATTCAGGAACATTCAAAATTGAGGTTCCTGAAGAAAGATCTTTAATGGAGAGTTAGAAAGCATGCTCTATTGTCAAGGTCCTTGTTACAGAGAACAAAATCTCTTTCAGCTAGGTTAATAAGAAAGGGAATTATTTAGGGGTATTAAGGTAACAAAGAATTTCTACAAGGGCCAGGAAACCAAGCTTCGTTGCTACATAGCCAAGGAAGAGGCACACATCTTGGAGAAATCTACACTATACCACAGGAAGATTCCGATGGCAAGCCCGCTAAAGCCAGTGGCAACTGCTCAGTTCCTGTGTTGTTAGAGAGAGCCCAGTAGCACCCGCACCACAACTGCCCCAGCTCTGTTTCCCCAGATGCCCCAGCTATGTGGTGCCTTTCTAGTACCACTTGGGTGCTTCTCCAGATGGAATCTAGCTTATGAGGAGAGCCCCAGTTCTAAGAAGTCTGAAAATGTACATTTTTGCTTTGCAGACTCTATAGTACAGAAAGGAAGTCTAGAAGGAGTTATGAGAGGGTATTAAATGAGCCAAACTGAAAAATATACCCCTTACATCTGAATATATATATTCTCCCTAAATGTGACCTCTATATTATGGATATATAGCATAAGGTTATACAATATGTTGTGATAGTGTTTGAACAGTGTCTTAAAAATTCTCCACTAAACTGAGAATTGCATTAGGACAGATCGTTCTTTGCGTGGTTCTTAATTCTTAGCACCTGGCATAAGATACACACAATATTTATAAAATGAATAAATTCTAAATAATAGATTATGAAACTCTAGAACGCAAGAGATGACTCCTTATTTTAATGCAAACAGGAACAAAAGGGATTTATGATAATATAAATTCCATGGTAGATTAAGGCATGAATCTGACTTTTAGGGAAAGGCTACCCTATTTATATACAGAGAGTTTCTATGACATGACAAGCTGGTATTCCAAGGGGTTTGGGTATAGATACTCAATAGGCATAAATGTGGGAGCATCTGAAAGCAAAGGGGACTAATGAGCATTTTTTAAGGATAACTAGTATTCTATGGAGTAAATAATAGAGACTTGAAGAAGGCGAGATAGCAAGTTAGAGAACCAGCTAGTTAAACCTTAAATGCTGACTTCAGATTGATGAACGTCATTGATTACGTTTACACCAAGGGAGTTCCTTCCTCCTCCTCAACCTGGACCACCTTCAATTACCAGAATCCACATTTGTCGTATTTCTATAACCTGAGATCTCCATATTAAAAAATAGGATTCGACTGTCGAGAACATTAATCTTTTTTACACAGACAACGTAAGAGGATATTTAATTATTCTGTATTATTAGAGAAAAAGAAAATGGAATTTTTTAAACGTATGAGACAGACTTCTGTTTCCCAGTTCTGTATGTAAGGGTCTTATAATCTGCCGCTCTATTCTAACAACAAGTAAAAAGCTGAATATATTGAAAAATCAGCAGCCCTTCTAGGATCCCTAAGAGAGGTAAACCTCTGCCCTCAAGTTTGGAAAGACCCACTAGTGACTATAGAAAATAACAACTTACCAGAGCAGAGATTCACAGCTAAAACCACCACAGGAAGCAGGGCCGGGGCAGGAAAGCCAGAGCTGTAATTGATGAGTTGATGGAGGCTCAGTGTGGACAAAACTGAGAGCTATAAACCCGAGGGCGACCCAGTCACCGCAAGGCACCACAGTTTTGTGAGATTTACTTCCAGGAGCTCAACTAGATTGCCACAATATGTTGGAGAAAAACCCCCTCCTGCTTCTGGCAGGGGAAGGGGAAAGGAACCTTTGTGACATACATCAGAGCACTATGTCCTTCTTAAGAACACCTGGCCTCAGGGAAACTAGTTAACCAGAGCCTAACCTGCTGGGGATTTATCAGAGCCTAGCTCACCTGGGGGGAAGGAGATGCCCAACTCCAGCCCACTCTAGCCATCCCCTTCCAACTAGGAGGGGATAAGAAAAATTAAAAACACCTGTGAAGTTCACAGTGCAGACGCACAGACTCACTGAAAGAGACCTAATCCCAGGACAGTCGAACTCGTGCCCTCCCCCCACCTCACCACCGCATTACGAAAGGCCTATTTACAGCAGGGCCTTTTACCTGGTATGCCATAGCTGGCAATCGAGAAAAAAATTACAAGGCAAACCAAAAGGCGAAAAACACAATTTGAAGAGACAGAGCAAGTATCGGAACCAGACATGGCAGGGATACTGGAATTATCAGGCTGAGAATTTAAAACAACTATGATGAATATGCTAAGGGTTCTAATAGATAAAATAGCATGCAAAAGCAGAAAGCAATGTAAGCAGAAAGATGGAAATCTTAAGAAAGAACCTTCCCCACGAAAACGCTAGAAATAAAAAAAACACTGCAACAAAAAGATGACTTTGATGGGATTACTAGTAAACTGAACACAGCTGAGAAAAGAACCTCTGAACTTGAGGAAATCTCAACAGAAACCTCCAAAACCGAAAAGCTAAGAGAACAAAGACTGAAAAAAACAGAATAGAATATCCAACAACTGTGGGACGATTAAAAAAGGTATAATATAGATTTAATGGGAATCAAGATGGAGAAGAGAGAAAGGAAGAGAAGAAAAACTTGAAACGATAATGACTAGGAATTTCCCCAAATTAATTTCAGACACCAATCTACAGATGCAGGAAGTTCAGAAACCAACAAGCAGAATAAACATCCAAAAAACCCTATACCTAGGCATATCATTTTCAAATTACAGAAAATCAAAGATAAAGAAAAAATTTGGAAAGAAGCCAGAGGGGGAAAACACCTTACCTATACAGGAATAAAGATGAGAATCACCTCCAAATTCTCTTCAGAAACCATGCAAGAAAAAAGAGAAAGGAGTCAAACATTTAAAGTGCTGAGAGAAGGGGCTGGCCCCGTGGCCGAGCGGTTGGGTTCGCGCGCTCGGCTGCAGGCAGCCCAGTGTTTCATTGGTTCGAATCCTGGGCGCGGACATGACACTGCTCATCGAACCGCGCTGGGGCAGCGTCCCACATGCCACAGCTGGAAGAACCCACAACGAAGAATATACAACTATGTACCAGGGGGCTTTGGGGAGAAAAAGGAAAAAATAAAATCTTTAAAAAAATAAATAAATAAAAAAAATAAATAAATAAAGTGCTGAGAGAAGGCCAGCCTGGTGTCATTGTGGTTGGGTTCACATGTTCCACATAGGCTGCCCAGGGTTTGTGGGTTTGGATCCCAGGAGCAGACCTACACACCGCTCATCAAGCCATGCTGTGGTGGCATCCCACATACAAAAATAGAGGAAGATTGGCACAGATGTTAGCTCAGCGACAATCTTCCTCAAGCAAAAAGAGGAAGATTGGCAACAGATGTTAGCTCAGGGCCAGTCTTCCTCACCAAAAACTAAAGTGCTGAGAGAAAAAAACCACTAACCTAGAATTCTGTACTCTGTGAAATTATTCTTCAAAAGCGAAAGAGAAATAAAGACTCTCTCAGACAAACAAACATTGAGGGAAATTGTTGCGAGTAGACCTGCCTTGCACAAAGTTAAAAGAAGTTCTTTAGAAAGAAGGAAAATAATATAGGTCAGAAACTTGATCTATATTAAGAAAACAAGAGTGTCAAAGAAGGATTAAGTGAGGATAAAGTAAAAATTTTATTTCTTTTATTCTAACATACAACAGTTTCTTCAAAATAATAGTAACAATGGATTTATGTACGTAGGCTTATGTATATATCATATATATGTACATATGCATACATAAGTATACATATGCCTGCTTATGTATGCTTATATATAAGTGAAATGAATGACAGCAATGATCCAAGGGATGGGAGGGAAGAATTAGGAATATTTTGTTAATTATACAGTACTCACACTACCAGTGAAGTGGTATGTGTTATTTAAAAGCAGATATGTATCAGTCATAAATTCATATTGCAGAGAAAATGCTCAATCAAAACCACAAAAGGCAGAAAAGAGTGAATGAGAAAAATAGGAACAAAGAACAAGGGCAACAAGTAGAAAACAGTAACCAACATGGTAGATATTAATCCAAATATATCGATAATCACTTTGAACGTCAATGGTCTCAATGCACTAGTTAAAAGACAGAGATTGCCAGGGTGGATTAAAAGATGTGACCCAGAAGTATGTTGTCCATAAGAAACCCATTTTAAATATAAAGACATTTAAAGATTAAAAGTAAAGGGATGGAGAAAAATATACCATGCTAACACTAGTCAGAATAAAGCAGGAGTAGCCGTATTAATTTCAGACACAGCAGGCTTTGAAGCAAAGAGAGTTGCCAGGGGTAAAGAGGGGCTTTCCTAAAGTCATCTAAATTTCCTCCCTACGGCTGTCTCTTCTGTTCCATTGATCTATTTGTTTATTGTTTGCTGATACCACACTGTCTTGATTACTCTAGCTTTATAAAACATGTCTTGATGTCGGGTAGTGTCAGTTCTCTAACTTTGTTCTGTTCCTTCAACATCCCGTTGGCTGTTCTACGTCTTTTGCTTCTCATACAAACTTTAGAATCAGTTTGTCAATATCCACAAATCAATTTGCTGGGATTTTGATTGGGATCGTGTTCAACATGCAGATCAATTTGGGAAGAACTAACATCTTGACAATACTGAGTCTTCCTCCACATGAACATGAAATCTCTCTCCATTTATTTAGTTCTTCTTTGAGTTCATCCATCAGAGATTTGCAGTTTTCCTCATCTAGATATCTTGTACATATTTTTTAGATTTATACCTAAGTGTAAACACTTCCACTTTGGAAGACAGTTTGCCAGCTCTTCTAAAACTAAACATATTCTTACCATACCATCCAGCAATCATGCTCCTTGGTATTTATCCAAAGGAGTTGAAAATTTACATCCACACAAAAACCTGCACACAGATGTTTATAGTAGCTTGATTAATAATCGCCAAAACTTGGAAGCAACCAAGATCTCTCTCAGTAGGTGAATGGATAAATAAACTGGGGCACATCCAGACAACGGAATATTATACAGTGCTAAAGAGAAAGGAGCCATGGAGCCATAAAAAAGACATGGAGGAAACTTAAATATTACTAAGTGAAAGAAGCCAGTCTGAAAAGGCTATGTGCTGTAGGATTCCAAATATATGATATTCTGGAAAAGGCAAAATATGGAGACGGTAAACAGATCAGCTATTGCCACAAGAGATGGGGAGAGGGATAAAGAAGTGAAGCACAGATGATTTTTAGGACAGTGAAAATACTTTGTATGATATTATAATTATGCACACATGTTGTCATACATATGTCCAAACCCATAGAATGTACACCACCGAGAGGGAACCCCAGCGTAAACTATTGTGATTTGTCAATATGGGTTCAACTGCAACAAATGCACCACTCTGGCGAGTGACATTGATAACACGGGAGGCTATGTATGTGTGGGGGTAGGTTTATATGGGAAACTTTCGTACCTTCTTCTTAATTTTACCATGAACCTAAAACTACTCTAAAAAAATAAACTCCTTTAAAAAATAAAGTATAAGACAGCAGATTGGAAGAAATTTTACTTCTAAATATTTAGATGGAAATTCTAAAATAATTTCCATTCAGTGTTTATTGATAATAAAAACACTTAACATATGCAATTATTATTAGTAAAAATAAGACATTCTTTAGGATTTTTTTCTTACACAATTAAGAGTCAATCTTGATAAGAGTACACTTTCATGCTAATATGCTCTTCTTATCCCACATCCAGTAGGTGGCGCTCTTTCTTCTGCACTAAGCCAAATAGAATCAATGTAAGGATGGAGGAATGAAAGAGCAGAGCAAACTCCACCACTCTAAAATGCTGCGCATTTCCAGCTATATGGTAAAATGAATATCCGAGTCTGCGAACTCAGCAGATACGCCAAACTCAGAGCTGAAGCAACCCTGTTGTTGACGATAATATAGGTCATTGGGACACCTGGGAAAACGGAATAACTGGGTCGTCTGATCTGACAGGAAATTATTGCAGAGCTGTGTGGTGTTTCAGCGCCTCAGGCCATAGGACAAATTTGTAGCTGATCTGGGAGTAAGTTCAAGAGTCAGGATGATGCCAAAATATAATTTTTTTTTTTATCAAACCTCTGCTGAAGCTATAGGAAAATAACAAGGATTTAAGCTTTTCATCTCTTTTCATTTTCCATTTTTAATGTCATGGAGATTTGATAATAAGCAGCAAAATGATTAAAATAAATAGATAAAAAATAGCAAAGAGTAAGCGCCACATATTGCCTCTTGAGGAGTTTAAAACACATTTATGGAAATCATCTCATACTAGGAGATGATATTTAATTTGTCAAAGGCTTAGCAAGTAATTTTAACATTTGAAATATATACATTTCGTTCTATCCTTTCCCTCTGAAAGAAGTCAACTTTCTACTCATCGTCTTTGTCCTTCTTTGTATTTTCTCTGTCTATCTCCGCTGCAAACTTGGTTGGGTTGTCGTTTATCCTTTAGAAGGAGAGGTGCATATTGGTTTTCCCCTTATAAGGGTTATTTTTTCTTTTTCCTTAACACCCCAGATTTCATATTTGTTTCATTGTGTCTATTTCATTCCTAAAACATTCTTTCTGGAATAAGATAAGCTAAAAATCAATAAATCAAGCATTGTGGATAGATGGCCTACCAGACCTGAATTCCCAACACATTGATCTCACAAATCATTCTCTTCTGGTACTTAGGTTTTTATCATCATTCACCGGACCATGACTGTGAGTGCCCCCAGGCAAGAGACACATTTTATTTATCTTTATTCCACCTGCCAGGCCCAGCATGAAACTTACACATGGTAGGTATTCATGCAACACTTATTTAATGATTGAGCAAATTAATAAATTAATCGGATCAAATTTCACTTTGTCTTAGGTTTATTTCACATAGACCTGCTAACGTTTATTCCCATAGTATAAAGGAATTTGTTTTCGTACTTCAGTAACTAACATTCCCAGTTTTTAGAGTTTTATTAACTCCAAAATTTTCCTGTAATAGTAAAGCACTAGCCCCTTAACTTTTCTATAGTCCATCCCTACAATTATTTTTTTAAAAAATCCACATGCCACAACCAGAAGGACCCACAACTGAAATATACAACTATGTACTGGGGCGATTTAGGGAGAAAAAGCAGGAAAAAAAAATCCAGTTAGTAAGTATATGCTTCATGTTAATTTTGCCACACCTCGTGTTACTCTTTGTTCACATACTGGCCCCAAGTGGTTGCTGGGAGAAGAAAGAGAGCAGATAAATGGGGATTTATTCTATTGCACGTACCAGTAGCCAGACACCGTGGGGCACGTTGCATTGACAGAGGGACATTTCATGATTCTAGCTCAAGTCCCCAAATTATGAAACAAGTTAGAAGTTCACGTAAAAATTTCTATAAATATAAAACTGAATTTTTAAAGCTACTTTCTAAATGTTCAAAGAAAATTGATATTATTATGAGTTCAAGAATCATCTATCCTTCTGATGATGTTACTGCATTTCTCACTAAGTTTTCACCAATAAACTGGATTAATCTGTCTGGTTTAACCTTAAAAACTTCCTTTCTGTATGGTTAGTATTAAAATTTATTACTATTAGAAATATTTCATTTTCGGGATCTATATGCAGTCTTCACATGGTTAACTTTATGCATGATCACAGCCTCTACAGATGGGAAACTATAGTCTCCTGTAGCTATCACTCTAGCTTCCAGTGTATGGGAAGGAATCCAGCCCTACAGGAAGGTTTTCAGTTTAGTTCTTTATGTTTTAATTCATAAAAGAGTGATATTGTTTAATTTAATATTCTCCTTTTCATTTTTGGCACTTTTGTAGTTAGTGACTGATTCTAGTCTTGACTCTTCCACTGGGACACTGTGTTAGTTTCATGTCATTCAGATGTTAATCACATCAGTGGCTTTGATCACCATTTGGATGGAGATGATTAGTGCACCATTTGGATGGAGATTTCTCTCTCCTGGTTGTCAGTCTTCCCGAAGTTTCTGAGATGGTTTTGCACGTTAGTTCCCACTGTGTTCATCTATTTTTGGCTGTAGGTTACACAGATTTGGAACAGTGGAGCATAGTATTTAGATTTGGTAACAAAGATGTCTTAAGCAATGATGAACTTGTGGACATGAAAATAATTTCTCTGGACAATCTGTACTGTGTAAGTTAAGGGGAAAAAAATCAATATACTCAAAAGGCAAATACACTTTTGTTGTAATACATTACCAATATTAGCAGGCTCTCTTCTCTTTCTTTCTTAGTTCACCACATGATGTACATCTTAATAATAAAACTGTGCAACATAAAGGGCTGTATCCAAAGAATGGTAATAGTAATGAAGACTCATTCATTCTGAAACTAATTAAATGTCTTAGTTACAATATTCAAGTTACTAGTTGAGTGCTTTTATGTGGATTCAATAACTTTGTCATTCTTAGTTCACATATAACCTAAACTCCCCTCCATGTGGCGATAATAACAAAAGTAATAACTTTTTTAAGTGATTCAAGTCATAGTTATAAAGTAGACTTTTGCTCATTTTATCCCTGAGTGAATAGTACTAAAGAGAAATATTTTTATATATCACAAACTAGATTAATTTATCTATAAAATGCTTACCCATTGGCTTAATGGTTTTAGGTAGAAGTCAATATGGAAAGTGGTATATTTTTAAGTCATTGTATATTTTCATGTACCTATTAGCATAAATATGAATCATGGTTCTACCAAAGTGATATTTCATGTCTTACATAACTTTTTTTAACGTGCATTGGCATGCAGTAAGAAGACTGAGTTGTTTCTTGAATCTCTCACAATTTAGTTGTGCAACCTTGACTAATTTACTTAATATCTCTTAGTCTCAGTTTCTTGTGGAATAGGAATAATAATATTCTCTTAAAACTTTTATAAAATTAAAGTGTATATATATATATATATAATTCAATGTTTTCTTCTACTCCATATATAAGATACTCAACAATGATCTGTTTCCTCCCCCTACCCAGTCTTTGCTTGAATGGACTATGTTTCTGTTTATCTTTATAAAACATGAAAATGTAAAATGCGAAAAAAATATTACCTGCCTCACAGGATTATTGTAAAACAACATAAAAACATGGACTCAATAAATAATAATTAATAACCTCAAGTTATTATTAGGACTGTTACAGAAAGATCAATCCCCATATGTTATAGAGTGAGACCTTCTTATATTTGTATATAAACCAATCAAATAACACACCCTGAAATAAATCTGCTACATGGAATAAAGGCTAGATATAATGTGGTTTGTCTATACAGAGTTCTGATCTATAACATCATAGTTAATAAGAAGGATGGTATCATCTTTAGTCATTTATGAATGTTTAACAGTAGTGATGACTGTGAAGGCCCATAAGGATATGGTATAAATAATCTAGTTGAGAGAAGTTGTCTGCGCACCTTTCTTTCATTTGCTTTATCCCATAAACAATTTTAAAGAAACAATTTATTTCTCTGGATTTTTTTCCCAGTCCAATGATGACATGGATTAGGCATTGATTATCTGTGAAGCAAAAGATAGCCTGGTGGAAAGGTTATATATTCCATATAATATACTTTCTTGGGAAGGAAAATTTCAAAGTGCTGATTTTTTTTTTTTTACTTAAAACTATTTATAGAAGAAGATCTAATGTTTTCCATATATTTGCACTCAGAGCTTAGATAGAGAAGGCATAGTATTCAGAGCCAGAGGATTGGAATAAGTTTATTCCAAACAGTGAGAGCGAACGAATACTTCAGTCATAGTAACAATACCAATTGTGAAAATATGGCCTTATTTTCTAATATTCACAACTTTTAAAAAAATATTCTGGTATTATTGTAAAGTATAGCCCATTGGAACTCTAACCTACAATGTGTTTTGTATTTTATAACTGATTATAAGTGCTGGAAATAAAGTTCAATTTTTTTTTAATTCTTGGGACCCAAATTGAGGCAAAGACGGCAGAAACAATCCCAAATGTTATGACATAGCCACATAGAATAGATTATATTTTAAAACTCAACCTTTAGAATTATTTCCAGCACAAAGGTGTCTTTATAGAAAACCATAAGACCAAACGTCACTTCCAGCAAGTTGGGACAAGTCTCAGGACTGTCTTAGACACTTCTTTCTGGCACTTTTCACCATAATCAACTCTAAAGGCTAGTTTACATGTAAGCCCCAGCAAACTCTCTGGTCACTTTTCCAGGCATAATAACATCCTTCAACAATCTCCTCATCAATGTCATAATCATAGCTATACTTTATCAGCAACCATATTCATTATTTAGGTCACAATTAATGGACATACTGGGAGATTTTATTTCTTATGTTTTATTTTTAATGATTGAGTTCTGCTGAACAGTAATATAAATAATAGAAAAGATCTAAAATGATGCTAATCAAACCAATGAGTTGTTCTTATTCTTTCTTTTAACCCATTACTTTTGTTTGTAGAGAATTCCCGCTCCCTCCATAAGGATGTAGATGATGTTAAGAACTATTAATTTCATAGCTTTTTCCTGATTTTATAGGAAATATTGGTAGGAAATGTATATTGTTTACCCAATGTTGCCTAAAGGATCTGATAACAAAATGTTTTCCCTTTTAGAAAAATAAATTTAACGGAGTATTGATTAAAAGATGGGGCTTAAATAATTTATCTCTGTTCTTTCTGTAACTCCCTAATATGAAAGTATTTTTTAAAAGAGCGTAAATGCAGAAAGATAAGGAAAATGAGATAATATATGACTGCAGAAGATAGATGTCAGCATTTTTTTGGTCAACAAGAAAGTAAACGACTTTCTACTCTACTAAAGAGTGGAGAAAGCTTAAGAAACTTAGACCAACATTAAGGAAACACCTAGTGCTTAAGAGGCCTAAATCTGTTCTTAGCAGCACAATTTCTTTAGAAGACAAGGGTTGCAGTCTTAATGTACTTTATTAAAAAGCTAAGGATAGGCAGTGTATATGGCATGTGTGCTATTAGCATAGGCTGTAACCCAGGTAAAACCAAGAATGTCCAAGCTGGGGGTGGTCAGCTCAAATACTGATCAAGAATGTGCAGTTGAGTTGTGATCAGATAGCAATCTAAGAAGTCTGTGCTCCCGATGTGGCTGATAAACTTGCTTCTGTTAGCCATATCTTCATTAGCATCCAAGCCTTGCTGGTTAACATACCAAACATTGGTAAAGTGGGTTGACTAGTTTGATAAATACTAGATATGAATTTTCATTAGTAAAATTAAAATCACTCAAGATAGGGTCATTGTGCAAAGATATTTTCGAGACTCTGCTCACACTTGTCTAACCCAGGTATGAGAAACTAGCTAGGTTTATTCCCCTTACCTGGAAGGAGGCTTTGGGCTGAAACCCTAAGGTCCTGTGTCCAGGGTGTTTTTGCTGAATTCCAACTACATGGGTTACAGAATCCTGCCCTGAAATCTCTACGTTTACCCAAACCTATCGCTCAAGCAAACTGGTAATAAAAACATCTAAAGGAATGAAGAGCTGGGATTCCTTGATTCAACAGAAAGATCATATGCACTGTTTCTTTTATGTCTGTAGAGGGGACAAAACTTGATTTGAGAATTATTTTTTTTTTAACCTGATAGCAAGGTAGTGGATGTGTTTGCTAATGTCATCCACCTCAAAATTTCTCCAGTGGGCATCTATTATCTACCAAAAAGTACTTAAATGGTGCATCACCAAATTGTATTAGGTCAGTTCATGACAGCAGTTATTAAGGATGGAGATAAAAACAAAAGGATGAGCAGATGTGTGCATGGGAGTAGCTAGAGCCCAGACTCCCTCTCCCACCCTCACGGCTTAATTGGCCTCCTTCCCTACATTTACAAAAGAGAAAGCTTTTCTCTGGAGAAACTGAACTTAAGAGTGGCAGGCTTCTGAGACAAGGAGGAGGACAAGTGGAAGATATGTGCTTAGAAAGCCAGGATGTGGATGCCTACGTGCTGAATACAGATCCCCAGCGCTTGGACACCCAGTGCTGGATCCTAGGAGGCTGCAGTCTGATTTATGATGCAAGGTTTAAGGTCTTTGAGTACATTGCCTGTCCCAAGAGAAAAGACCTCTAGACTTGGATACTTGGGGTCTCATGGTCAGGTTCCTATCCCAGTAACCCTAATGTGAGGCCCAACAAGAGTCCATAAGCCAACAGAGCTTACCCTCCACTTCTGAGTGTCTCATTCTTAGAAATTACTGGACAGGCAAGCATCTCCAGATAAGTCCATAAACTTTCCAACACGAATGAACAGACCAACACAAACAGATGAAAATGAAACAGAAGAAATAGAGAAACTCAGGCAAAATGCAGGGAGTAGCTAGAAGACAGTTTCAAAAAACATAACTTTTGGATAAGAAGATTTTAACATCTATAAAATGAGAACAGGATGCCTTTTTTAAAAGTAATGATCAGGGCCTGCCCAGTGGTGTAGCAGTTAAGTTCACAAACTCCGCTTTGGGGGTCCGGGATTTACTGGTTCGGATCCTGGGCCCAGACCTATGCACTGCTTACCAAGCCATGCTGTGGCAGGCATCCACAGGATGGGCACAGATGTTAGCTCAGGGCCAATCTTCCTCGGCAAAAAGATGAGGATTGGTGGCTGATGTTCACTCAGGGCTAATCTTCCTCAAAAAGAAAAAAAGTAATGATCAGATTATTAAAAAACTAGTATTAAAATTGTGATGCATTTTAAACACCAAAAAATCTTGAGGCAATCATTTAGAAAGTGGAACAAAGGACACAAAATATAAAAAAGAAAAGACTTTTTTGGAACCTGAGGTCCAACATTCAACAACAGAAGTTCTTGATGATGGGGAGAGAGAGAATGCGAGGAGCACAGTAAGAAGAAATAATAAGATAACTTTCTCAGAACTGAAAGGTTGGGCTGAGAAACTGCCCAGCAAAACAAAAATGAAAAAAGGTCTAAAGCAAAGAATATCATCATGAAATGTCAAAAGTTCTTAAAGAGATCTGAAACACTTCCAAAGAGTTAAAGAAGTAGAGGTCAAGGAAATAATATGCAATGCTGGGAATCAGAATGGTATGGGACTTTATACCATAAACACTGGAGACTGGAAGATAATGGTATAACGACATCAAAATCTGAAGGAGAATTATTTTCATGGTTTTATTTTTTTCTTGAGGAAGATTGGCCCTGAGCTAACATCCACCACGAATCCTCCTCTTTTTGCTGAGGAAGACAGGCCCTGAGCTAACATCTGTGTCCATCTTCCTCTACTTTATATGGGGGACATCTGCCACAGCATGGCTTGACAAGCAGTGCATAGGTGAGCGCCCGCGAACCCTCAGCTGCCGAAGCAGACTTGTGAACTTAACTGCTGTGCCACCAGGCCGATCTCTGAAGGAGAGTTATTTTTAACTTAAGAGTGTTATACCCTGACGCACTTCAACCACAAGTAAAGGTAGAATAAAAAATTTCAAACATACAAGGGCTCAAAAACATGTTTTTCAAAACCTGCTCCCCAGGAAGCCAGGGGAGAATGTGCTTCAACAAAAACAGAGAGCAAACCAGGAAAGAAGAAAATGTGGGCCCCAAAGTGGGGCAGAACATCCAACACAGGAGAAATGCCCAGGGGATGGTGCTGAAAGCAAAGGCGAGGACACTGAAAGGGAGCGCCAAGACGCCAATGGAGCAGCAGAACTGGGGAGCGGTCGGTCAAGACCGGCCTGAGAGGAAATTACCCTGGCACTGTGGATGGCGCATAGCGGTGATATGATGAGCCAGGATGAGAACGACCAATCAGGGCTGCCACAGAGGCTCAATCCCCGTGATGCAGACAGCTCAGATGGGATCAAAACGGATCCTCACAGTAGCATCACAGCACTAGGTAGAATGTGCTCAGTCACTTATATGTTTGGGGGTGGCATATGTTTTAAAGCACTGATTTTCATATGACGTAATTATATTACAAATCGTATGGCTAGATAAAGGTGTAGAAACAGTTAACATTACTATATTCTTGAAATATTAATCCAACTCAGGTCAATTCCAGGACATTCCAGGTACATAATTGCCTTTTTTGTTGAACTTCTGCTTAATAAGTGTATAAACCACATGTAAGACCTATTCAGTCTTAAGAAAAATAAGCATAATTATGACTTCCTTTCATTTCTAATACACTAAAGGTTGATTATCATATTTAAAATATAATAATTTTCTTTTATATATATTTTACAAGTTTAAACAACCCTATTATATATCATTTCATTGGCATTATTTTCTGGGGTTTTGTATGTGAAAAAAAAATTGGAGGAAAATAGAATAGTTTCTAAAATGCATAATAATTAAAATAATTGAATAAGAATGATAATGTAATTTTACAGAAAATGATTCATTGTCAATTCATCTAAAGTTGGGTCTCCCTGTTCTTTCTACCTTCTTTTTAAGTACTTTTTGCTCATTAATAACTGTATTTCAAACCAGGATGTTATAAAAAAAAGGGGGGGATATTTTTATACCACTTAATTTTAATTTTATTTTCATTTTTTGCTTTAATTTTATTTTAAATAATACATTGATAGCAGCTTGCAGGCACTATCAGGGGTGAGAGAGTCTATGCTATTGGTCAAAATGAAGCCTTTGGATTATCTCTGAATCTAGCAGTCCTTTCTTCCTCTGCATTATTTTCCTTTTCTTCACCCTCATAGCTCACAAATTTGGGAATTTACTATAATATGTATTGATGTTTTACAGCATCTTCCATCCTTATAAGAGTATGAAGATGTATTTTTTCTTTACAGAGGTGGATTGAATTAATTTTTTTGAACTATCAGGCAAAACTATCTCAGAATCATAGGCTCTTTGCAGACGTCTCACAGTAAGCCTTATTATTTACGAAGTCACAAGCCTCAAAAACCAGGAGAACTCACACTGACCTGGTATTACTTCTAGATAGAAATAGCGGTCTTTTGCAATGAGGTACTCCCCCACCCCAAAGAAGAAGGCATCATAAAACAAGGACGTAAACCACATGTTGCCTAACAGGTTAGTAAAAACGATTATGGGCTTTGATACCCTGGTTTAACCTGAGTGTGCAAAAGCGGGAGAGACTCAAATTCTCTTCGGGTAGGAGTATAAATTTGTCTCAGGAGAATTTTGGCAATATGTATAATGCACAAAAATATATATATGGATAAGGTTTATATTATACTGTTGTTTATAGAAGCAAAAACTGGAAACAAAATGTCTATCTAGATAAAGTGTAGTACATCCAACAATGGAATACTATGTTATAATTTGAAATAAAAAAGTAAGTCTATATTCACGCTCCTGAAAGGACATTCATAATATACTGATAAGTAAAGAGGTCAAAGAATATACTTTATTCTGAAAGTATATACACCAAAATCTTAATATCGATACAGTGGATACTGATATTTTGTATAATTTTAGTTTTACCTAATTTTTCTAATTTATGTCTAAAATTCTCAGTTATTATTTAAATTATTTAACAAAGAAAAATTATATGCTATAAAAATGAAGAAACTGAAATTTCTCATGAAGTCCTGTGTATTTTTCATGAAGCTAGGATGATTTAATACAACAATGTGCTTTCTAAAAATTGCTTGAGATTTTACAATGGTTTTTCTAAATAGTGCTGGTGGACTTGTCAGTGAAGGCAAAAAGCCCACTGATTTGATCCCATCCTTTGTTACTGAAAAGCTTACAAGTACGGCGATTAAACACAAGAGCACAGAGAGCATTCTTGGTATTATTTTGTTCATCCTACTTCTTCAGAAAAACAATAAACCTCTACTTCCCATCATTTAGAGTGTACTGACTTTATTGCTTTGTTTTACCAATTGGCCCCTTTTTATTTATGGGTATGGACCTAAACAGGTTTATAATAACTTCAGATTGCGCTCTTTAAAGTCTGAATCCTATTCAAACAGCCACAGTATCATGCTATTTAATGACTTTGAAGCTTTCATTGTATAAATACCAAAAATAAAAATGGATTACAGTTATTCTTGGATATTTGGAGAACCGCCAGAAGTTAAAAGAAGCCAGTTTTCTCTGTACTGTTTTGAGACTAGTGCCTTTTAGCCTTTTGTTTTAGATTGAGAATATAATGAAATCTACGGACTCTCTTCCCAGAAAAATGTTCTTATACACGTATAAACATCATTTTATATACAATTCCAGGTATTCACAGAGTCCTCTGAGGCACATTTTTAATGGACAAATTAGAATTAGTGGGTGAAACCAAGAGAGAAGCTGAATTCATCTCTATGTTAGAAAGGGTTTCTAACAAAGCAGAATTTTCCAACGATGTGCATTGCTTCATTAAGTACTCAGTGAGGATGATTAAGTATATTTTGGAAGATTGAGTGAAATGGTAGAGAAGGAATTCCAACCTCCAAATTGAAGTTTGGCAAGATGACCTCAGAGAGCACTTTAACTCTAATTTTTTTATTATTGGGTTTAAATAAAGATAAGGTATTTAATCCAGTAAGCAGGCTTTAAGAACATGAAGGGAATTAAAATATGTACTACTGCACTACTCTCTCCCACTCTCTATTTTATCATCACAAAGACAATACAAGTGTTTGGTGTTGTCTCTCGGTCCTTCTTGGGACCTCTATTTCAAAATGGAGGTCTGATCACAGGCATTATCTCTTTCCACCCCTACAGACTCTTAAATTGATAGTAAAGAAAATAAAGCAGTGTAAATTCCACAACAGTGAAGAAAATGGTGAAGATGCAATCAACGGGCAAGAAACTCATATATTTCGGAAGAAGAAGAAATGAAAAAAGACGAACCAGAAGTGACACTAAGCTGGAGGCTGGAACAACTGGGAAGGAAACTGCAGGAGACAAAGTCAAAGAGAGATTGAACCTGCTCAAGGAGACTCTTGAGTGACTTTGACTCAGGGACCGTGAGCTTAGCAGAGAGATGTCTGCCACCACCACACGCAATATCCCTGCTATTGGGCTCTTAGCTATGGATGAAAGTTACGGGGTTCTTCTCTGAAGAAACTGCATCATCTCTGTCTGAACAACCAGCACAACTCTTTGAACGAAAAGCTGTAGAGCAGAGCTCTCCTTATTCTGGCATTTAGGGGTTTCTGGTTGAATGGCCGCTCCCACCCACTCGCTCTGCCATGAAGTCTGCCGAACTTTACACAACACCAAGCTTCCTATTTACTCCTTCTTAAATGGGAGCACAAAACCAGTATTCAATACGGACTGGAGGATATCTGCAGCATGATAGAGAAAAAAACAACAGAAACATACAATTTGTATATCATAATAATGAGAATTTGTTTAAAATCAAATATGTTTTTTCAGAGACTGAAGAAGATAGAGTATCCATAAAATAAGAATCATATGCCATGAAAAAGAAACAATCTGTGAACAAGAAATAGCTTTTAGAAATTAAAAGTTATTGGAAGATTATTTAATTAATTGAAAGTTAATGTTTAATAAAACCTTCTAGAGTGCATAGATAGATCGTATGAGATAAATGATAATTGTGCACAAGGATCTAGTTGGAATCTATAACAGCTGACTAAAAAGTGATCTCAAAAAAGAATGAAAAGGTAAATATGCAAAAGTGCAAGGCAAGTTTAACAATTATTTTTAAATTAAAAAATGATGTTCATAGCTAAAGTTTCCCAGTGCCCAGAAATGTGCTGGACAATGACAAGCACCGTAATAGGGTTCTACACAAATGAAGTTGTGATCCACTCTATCCCGGAAGTGTTTAGAAGTCATCAAATACTGTACATGTGGACTACTCGGTTTAACACGGCTGAGAATTCAGGATAAGAGGGGGAACGGTGACTCCAGGAAAAGGGACAGCACATACAAAGCTCTGGTGGGGGCAAATAATGAATATTTTTTCTTCAAAAATGAGGGTTATTTAAAAAAATTTAAAATCTCAGCTACTTCTCTAGTGGCAGAATCTCAGCCACTGTGAATCAAATTCACTCCAGTTCAAGAAATTCCATTTTCAAAAATGACCTATTAGAAGTTTCTAGTTAAAGAAGTTGATAAATTGAGTTGTGTATAACAAGTAACCATAAATTTCACATTCCTTATATAATACACTAATTTAATTTAACTTAATGATCATATTGATTTATCCATAAATGAAATTTGAGGAGCAATTAAGGTGAGTTATTACATCTTAAATTATAATTACTATTAAATCAGGCTTTTGGTTGAATTTTGTTATTTAAAAGTAAAGAAGTAATTACCTGATTCTTCATGCAGTATTCTCCAAAGTCTTCATTACTATCTTCTGCACAAACCACTAGAGGGCAAGACAGTCTAACATATAAGAGCAGATCTAATTTCATCCAACAGAGGGCAGTCACACACCCATCAGGCAAACGAGTCAGCATATTACATTACATTTCAGCTCTTCAGATCTGCCACTTCCTTTGGGGATTATAAGGGGAGGGGAGAGAGAAAGGAAGAAATGACACCACCTTCTCAATAAACAATTCATTGGCCTACTTTTCTCAAATTGTGAAGCAAGCGAGTTTAATAAATAATTTCCTTTTTTCTAGATTTAAATAGTTTAACTTTGAAATGGAAGAACCACAAGTTAGGAAGATAAATCTTAACAAAGGGAAATGAGAAAATATTCGAAAATTATTTCCAATCAAAGGGACCAAGTGTTAACAGCTTTATTTTTATGTACAAACGTGATATCCGGCTACTTTTAAAGGCTAAATAGTGAATCAGCAGTATAAATAATTCTTTAGTAAACAAAAACTAGAGAAGGCTATAAGTGAAGTGACAGACAGGATTAGCAATTTCTCCTGCACCATCCTGAAGAAGCAGCCTGAGTTAATAGGAAAAGTCAAGAATCAGGAAGCCTGGGTTTTATCCCTGACTGCTATCCATTGACTGTGTGACAATTAGGAGGTTGGCCAACCTCCATAGCCCTCAGTTGCCTCTTATGCAAAGTTGTGGGAGTTGTGACTTAACTGATTTCCACATCTGGCTGGTCATGGAAAACTTTGCTTTACCAGTCTTCAGATCTGCTAAATTAGAACTGAATCTCCAGAAATGAAGCTCAGCGACATGTTTACATAGACATATATATGTACAACTTAAATACATATACACACACATGATAGATGCATGACAATATATGATATGTATATATACATATGCATGTGTGGGGGCAATTCTACGTAATTCTGATGATCTGTCATTGTAAACATTGGGGTGAATGATGGCTAAGTTTCCTTTTTCGCTTTAAAATTCTATGACTATATGATTAGTTGCATATCACTCATCTGGTATTTAAGGTATATTTTTCTGGCCCAACACTAATAAAAAGAACAAAAACTCCATCACATTAAAGAAAAATAGAACTCCAAAAAGATCAATTTGGAGACAAAGTTTCCAAGAGCCCTATTGATACTTTGGTACTTTTTTCACTTTTCCTCAGAACTTTCATTTTTTAACTGAATAGTTGTTAATTACTACTTTTGATAATATGTGTCTGCAATTGATTATGTGCATAATCATGTTGACTTTATTATTATCATTATTACTAACATTATTACTATTGTTATATCTTGAATTGGTAATGGCTAATGGCCGCAGGAACAACCTTATTGTATATGCTCTGACTCTGGGGAAAGTGGACGAATTTCTCTGCTGTAAATTATGATGTCATCAGCACAACTGAAATTCTACTTTAGGACAAAGCAAAGGAAACCAGACTGAGCTCAAGAGCAATATCTGAAGAAAGAGAAATGGATTCTGCAAACGATTGGTAAATTTCTGTCTAAAGCTTACCTTTTCACAATCCCTCTCCAAGTAGGAGGCTTCACAAGCTTAACCTGACCTTAGATGCATCAAAGAAAACTTTCCTGTAAATTGTCTAACTACCCAATTAAGTCTAGTGACAGAAGATGTAAAAGGATTACATTTTTGGTGAATATGTTATTTTTTTGGATGCACAATTTGATCACAGGGGCATGTCAATCTTTGCACTACTTTAGTGCTCTGGGAAGCACTGTAGAGTCTTGTGGGAGTCTATGTTAACATAGTAATTGACATAGAGATGAGATGCCTTATTAGACACGAGTAACTAGGGGGCCGGCCTGGTGGCACAGTGGTTAAATTCGCACATTCGACTTCAGTGGCCCAGGGTTCCCCGGTTTGGATCCTGGGTGCAGACCTGCACACTGCTTGTCAAGCCTTGCTGTGGCAGGCATCCCGCATATAAAGTAGAGGACGATGAGCATGGATGTTAGCTCAGGGCCAGTCTTCCTCAGCAAAAACAGGAGGATTGGTGGCAGATGTTAGCTCAGGGCTAATCTTCCTCAAAAAAAAAAAAAGAGAAAGAAAGAAAAGAAATGAATGACTAGCAACCTTAGAACCAGAGGTGATATTGAAGGACAATCAAAGGCAATGATGTTCTCACTAATCTTCTGCTTTAGTCACCACATTATTTTTCAGTCAGAGTCTGCATAATTTTTCCACAAGAAGATAGGAGAATTTATGATTTTAATGATTCCATGTGACATTTCTTCCTGTTTCTGTGGAAGAACAAAGCAGAGTCATTCAGAAATCAGATGCTATGTAAACAGTTTCCTTTCACTTCTCATGTTTTCCGACTGATTCTCTATCCCTCCTCACTTTCAGTCTCTCTCTCTTTACTGGTATTAAAAAGTCCTCTTCTTTTAATTTTGGACTAGTATTTAAAACACGTATTTCTACTTCCAGATAATGCTTTAAAAATTATTCTCATATAGTAGCAGCAAAAATATAATTCTGCAATGCCAAAGGAGCTAAACTGAAATCAACAGTAATTCAGTTATTCTGTTTTGTTTTTAAATGATAACTTTAAAATGAAAACAACTTCTAAGTAGCTATTTTACCAGAGTAATTTTTGTTTGGGGGGAACAAGCTACAATGTTATATTCCATGCCCTTTTCTGAAAGTGTTCTTCAAGACCCCAGAAAATGAAGTACTTCACCAGACCAGAAGATGAGCAGAACAGAGCTGAATTAATTGGGGTAAATAGCACTCCCACATAACATCCGATTCGTGCCATATCCTGCGGCAACTGGAAATACAACTGTAATTTTTAGATCTAATGTCATAATAAGAGATTAAGAATGGTAACGTTTTACCACTATCAGGTAAACTTGTGAGGCAATTTCATTTTATGCTAACTCGACTTCCTCGAATTACCTAGTTAGTAAATAGTCACTATTAGTTTGTCCATTAGGAAAACCAAGGCTGCGGGAAAGGAACTCAATATTCAAAAATTATGTCATTGTCTGAACCATATACTGCACATCAGAACTGCTCAAATAATTTGTTTTCAACCTAAACATATACCCTCAAGATAAAGTGTCTGATTAAATCAAGCACCACGCCAAGCCGATGAGTGTGTTCTTTCTTCTTAGGTTCAAGTTGTCCTCTTTGTTCTGGATTCATGAAACAGCTCACACACGCTTAGGCTGCCACACACCTCTGTAACAGGTGGATGGACTTCTTGGTATCTCCTCTGCTCTTCAATTTCTGCTTAATCCATGTACTATGATTGCCAGGAAGTCTGGCTTTCCAATTGGGACAAATGGTGCCTCTTTAGTTTTTCAGATCTAGTTAGATCCTGATCTTTATCATATGAGGAAAGAGAAACAACACATCTGGATTCCTCACCCTCCTACCAGCTTCTCTAATTTCACATCAGTATGAGATGTTTAGAAAAGGAAAAATCACATATAAAAACTTTAGACTACACAGAATCTAAACATAATCATAAAACAGATATTCTGAAAGTCCATTCTAAGCACCATAGTGAGTGTTTCTATTTTGGTTTTAGTTTGTTTTGATGGACAAGTCCTGGAGCATTGCTCACTAAATGGCTGTCTTCTCCACGGAAATACTTTATATCACTAATTTCTAGGACTGTGTAATATACTGCACCAACCATAATGTTCCTCTGAGGATTCAGTCGTCTTTGACTCTACCAGACGACCACAGTCTGATTTAGCACTCCACAGCACCCAGTTCTGAGTCACGAACAAAAGAGGCATGCCAATTCACAGCCACCTGGAATTTATGTTCTCTCCTGCTTTTGTTCATTCTCCCACCTTGGCTCCTCCTTTACCTAAATGATTTGAAGAGAAAAATTCAGAAGCCCTTCTAAGGTATAGAAATACAAACAAATCTGAATCTGTTGAAGAGATAGATTTCCTTACTTCTTGGCCAAATTTAGAAGGTGAGCCAAAGTGAGAGGAACAGGGCATTACTATATTTTTTGGAAAGCACTTCTCTGACAGTGTGGGCAAAAGGGATGTGACAGCATCCAACACACCCTGTATATGCCGGCTTTGCTGTCTAGAGAGCCATCATTAACATGCAAATATGTCATACATAAATATGAAGCAGTTACATCAGCCTGTGTTTTAAAAGGAAGCAGATATAAAGTAGTGAATTGGGAAAAGGCACAGTGCAGGTGTCCCAATACCACATGTTGTCTACGTTTCCCTCACTTATACGGTAGAATAATCTTACATTGTTAAAACTCTGGAGAGGGTCTTCAAGAGTTTGGATCATCTATTTCATTAATTCTTGAACTATGATAGGGTGGACTAAACTTGTGCCTCATCAGATATTAGAACAGACTGATGAGGTTCCTGAGCTCTGGAATCAGACTGCCAAGACTAAATCAATCTCTTCTACACGCTAACTGGCAACTTCGGCTAAGTTTCCTCATTACTCTAAGATTCTGTTTGTTCATCTGTAAAACAAAAACAGAGTAGCTGCATCATAAGATTATTGTGAGCTAAACCACTCAAGTACAAATGCCGTACCTGGCATTTAATAATTCCTCAATAAACATGATTACTTGTATAATTTTTCTTTGTTCCTCTAATACTTGCAATCAAAAGCAAGGAGAAATTCCTTAGCATCTGGGTCAATCAAAATCAAAATGGATAATCAACTGTGAGCTGACTTCAAGTGATGAAATATTATGGCTATGAAGCCAAAATACCATCAAATCGAGGCAGTGTGTTGATGAAAAAAGCAAGGGAATTGGTGCCAAGGGAGTATTTTTAGCTCCAGTTTCTCCAATTACCAATTACCGAGTAAGTCAAACTCTAAGGCTCAACTTTCTCCTATGTAAAAAGGAGTAACACACATTTGTCATGGGAATTAAGAGAGATCATTTATGTAAAATTAAAACTATGAATGTAACGTTGAGTAAGATAAATTTCATTCACTTTAGGAGACAATAAGAAACAGGAACAAACAAATAAACTCCAAACCCCACATGTTCAGCCTGAGTCCCCCCCTCCTCTGGGGAGGCTTCCTTGCTTCTACGGTTTCCTCTCCCCCAGGGCCATGTTAGTTTACTCTTGCCTCTTTTGTTATCTTCAGGCGCACCTTCTCATCTGTCTCATAATTAATTGCTTATGAGTGTATGGCCTCTGGCAATGAAGCATGTCCTATTTGTTTCCATATCCCCAGCACCTAGCACACAGACAAACTCAGTGAATGGCACTCAAAAAATGATTTTTTAATAACTGACTGAATGCTTAAATTAAAAAGATGTATTCTCCTGACATTAGTGATACGATATATCATTTCTTAGGATAGGCGGCCGAGAAAAAAAGTTCCATACCTATATTTACCTAACAATATTGCCTTCTACATATATATCTCCAGCTGCATGATTCCCCACATTGTCTTTATTAGAAATGCCACACTAATATTCCAGAGTGAAGCAGACATCTCTTTTGCTGGGTGGATAAGGACTCTAGCCTACTGGCGGCACTCAAGCTGCACAGCCGTCTGGAAAGGAAACTTGGACTTCTGTAGTAGGGCCAGAAAAGGGGCATTAGTTTCATGGATGTGGCACTCATACAACTGTGTTGGAACAAAGCTGGCTGTGAATCAAAGCCTGTGCTTGTCGGCCTGCCCTCCTGGAAGACTTTTTGTGTTACACTGGCTGAAAGAGACAGGCGGGGCTTTTAAGAGACAAGCAGAAGAGAAGATAGAACGTCATTTAAAACACATTTCCACACTCCTCCCCAAGTGAAAACCCAGTAACTTTGAGTGGATCCACGCCAACAATGTTCAAGCATTTCTATACATGATCAGATCACACTCATCTCATCTCGACTTCCGTCACTCGTGAACCATAGAAGGGCTGTACTGTCTAGGGTACTGTAAGCAGAGAACCAGCCCTTACACTCAGGCAGAACAGATTTGGGTGGAGAGTCCTGGTTAACTCATAAACAATTTAGAAACTGAAGCATTTAGCAATTCTTGATTAAAGGTTCAAGTCCCTATAGCTCTTTGCCAATGAAATATAGGGTTTCACTGTTTTCAGTAACCATGATTTGGAAATCTTGGAAAAAATCTTACTTCACAACTAGACAAAACCTTAATATTTAATCAGCTGACTTAAAAAAAATGCTTATGAAGACAAACCTTAGTAGTGATATGTGTATGAAATGCTGTATATAAATCTCTGCAAAATATTATCCCTCTGAACTAAGAAAAGACAGGTCTTGTAGCGATAGTGGCTAGGAAATTCAAACCAATTTTGAAAAAAGAAAAAATAGGAATTTAAACCAATCGCATTGAATGTCAGAAAATGAGTTGTAACTTTCCTTTAATACATAGCTCATTATGGCTCTCCAAATTCTAACTCTTCCACATTTGACAATCCTGAAGCAGTGTAACCAATCACGTCTTCTTTAAGGCTGATTTTATTACCCGAGAAGGCTTAGTGATCTGACTATCGAAGCCATCCCTTCCCTTCCATTTAACGCGTCCAGCGAATGCGCTGTATGGCATGTCAGAGGCACAGAATGATGGTTCACTCAAAGACCTATGCAAAATTTCGTGAAAAATCTGGAAATAGGCCCAAAATAAACAACTAGGAGATTTTATTCAACTCCAGCCTTCTTAAGATCAAGGCCTGGGTCTTAACCATCTTTGAATTCCCAGCACTTAGGACAGGTCTCCACACTTAGTAAAATCTCAAAAGGTTTTGGTCAAGAGCATGAAGGGACTGATTAAAAATTTCACAAAAATAAAAATTTTTCTCAGTTCGATATATGCTTCCAGAAGCAGCATCAATTCCGGAAGAATGGTAAATACATCACTCTGTTCTTTACATTTTGACTTTTAAGTACCCCACCACAAGGGTGAAATGTACCTTTACAGCACGCCTATCTTGAGTGAGCAGAAAAGAGATTAAAGCGTGGAAAAAATGAAGAAAAGCTACTCGGGATAATGGGTGTGCAGAAGACGTGAAGGCCGACGTAAAGAGGAGAAAGTTCCAAGCACTCCAAGGGAGGGAAAAAGTAAAGTAGCAGAACTTAGTTTTATCACAAAATCAACCTTATTCATTTATAAAGAATTTCCTAAGGGATTTTTTTTTAACTAACAATCGATGAAAAGATCTTTAAAGAAGAAAAAAGAAATGAATCACTTTAATTCAATTCAATAAAAGCTTTGCTTTATTTTCTGGGTAATAGATTCCCTTTGCAGGCCCTCCAAGGGCAGGTCTCTGTAGTCAGCATAAAGTGAAGTTGAGCAATTATTTGTTGAATTTTAATTTAAACAGTTGTAGATCAGAATAATTTAGGTCAATTATGATCAAGGGTTCATGCCAGCGTGAGAGCCTCCAGAATCTGAGTTAATGATCCCCTCCCTCAGTGTGGTAGTGAAAAGAAAATTCGATAAGAGGTCAGGAGAGCTGGATGCTTTGTTCAAATTCACCATTTAACGAGCAACTGTTAGCCTCTCTGGGCCATAGGGTTATCATCTGATCACTGTAGATAATATTTGCACAATCGAGATATTCTGATGAGTAATGAAACACTGGACATAAATAACTTTGTAAATAATAAGTGCTATGTAAATATAATGAATTCACTGTGAAAACTCCCTCTGCATGTCATCCCATCATGCTTTGTACAGGTTGCATGAACTTTTCTTTAGTAAGACTTTTTTTTTTTTTGGTGAGGAAGATTGGTGCTGAGCTAACATCTGTTGCCAATCCTTCTCTTTTTGCTTTAGGAAGATTGTCCCTGAGCTAACATCTGTGGCAATCTTCCTCTATTTTGTATGTGGGATGCCACCCCAAGGAAGGCTTAATGAGCAGTGTGTAGGTCCAGGCCCGGGATCAGATTCTGCAAACCTTGGGCTGTTGAAGCAGAGCACCTGAGCTTAACCACCATGCCACTGGGCTGGCCCCAGTAAGACATCTTAAGAGATATGGCTGAAAGCAAGGTAGTTCTATATTAAAATATAAAAGCAAATGTATTGGAGAGGAAAAAAACAGGCTCTCATGCACATGCGTTAATATAAAACAAAGCACTGTTTCGAAAAATCATTTCCTCAATAGTACTCAGATTCTTTTAGGGCATATAAATACCTGTATGATTTAACATTTCATGATAATAATGTATAATTTGTCATTTACCCATAATAAATGGCCTTTTTTTCCAATGGAAATAAAATTGTTTCCATTTTACTAACGTTAAAATTTTATAAAACCAACCTTTAGCTCAGTATGTTCAAATTCATATATAAAAGCAGCTCTTTTAAAAGTTGGAAATGTCATTAGGCATTTTGTGTGCAATGAGTGCTTAGAAACGCACAATACTGCCTTTTGTTATCATTAAGGATAACAGTAGTTTTCACCATAAGCCATGAAAATATTGGCAGGAGTATCAGGCCTTGTTTAGAAATTTTGGATTCATCTGAAACCTAAACTAAATAAAACTAGAGTGGGTGAGTCCACATGAACCAAAACCCCCAAATCCTGTGAATTTTCCCCCAAAATTTCACACCACTTTAAATCCTCCCCCCATGCATGTGACTTAAACAACAAAAACATTCTCCTAGATGCCAAGAAGTTAAACCAGAATCTTTACTATCCTTTTAGTGAGAAACGGATATTTTATTGTTCTTGTTGCTGCTGCTGCTGCTTTTCCCGAAAGTTTGTTTATAGTGAGGGTTCTATTTAGATTTCCTTTAGATCTAATCCTTAAACATAAGTCACAAAAAGGAATACATGAAAAATACAGCTGACATTGTCCAGAGAGAGGGAAATTGTCTTTTTTTTTTTAAAAAAAAGATTGGCACCTGAGCTAACAACTGTTGCCAATCTTCTTTTTTTCTTTTTCTTTTCTTTCTGCTTTTCCTCCCCAAATCCCCCCAGCACATAGTTGCATATATTTTAGTTGTGGGTCCTTCTAGTTGTGACATGTGGGACGCTGCCTCAGCATGGCTTGATGAGCGGTGCCATGTCCCCCCCCAGAATCAGAACCAGGGAAACCCTGGGCCACAGCAGCGGAGCACGCGAACTTAACCACTCGGCCATGGGCCTGCCCCGAAATTGTCTTTTTATAATTGAGGTATAGGAATATTTTTGGACAGTCAAAATTATTTCATAATTAAGTTAAAAAATTATTTAAGATTAAGATGAAAGTTATGATTAAGATGAAAAACTATTTTCAACTTGGCTTTTTAAATGTTATGTCTTTTTTCCCCTCCTTCTGTATTGATATCAAATAAAACACTATTACTTCTGTGGATGCAGTAATAATATCCATCTTCAGAGTTGGGCTTGGCTTCAAAACTACATTCTAATATTAAAGATTGACAATCTTTTACTACCAATTCAATAGAGACTCTTTGCTTATTAAAAAGTACAAACATATTAAAATATGCATACTATTTTATCTTAAACAATCTGGTATTATAGAATTCTACTTAAAAAAAAATAAAAGGAAAGATAATCCTTTGGACAAAATGGGACTTTCTCTTTACTAGGAAATTGGAGAAAGACTCAGAGATCCTCTAAATCAGCAATTTCATTTTACTCCTCAAGGATTTCTCGAGCTGCTGCCCTGAGAGTCCATGTCTGCTGGATCATAAGCTTAGTGCTATTTAGAGGCCATTATGGCTGCTCTTGAGTGCACAGAAACTTCAATTGAATATAAAGACAGACTATCCAAAAAAGTCTTAAGTGTACTTAGGAAATATATTTTACAAGAATTTTCAATAGTTTTATAAGAAAAAAATGAAAAGAAAATTTATACCACCATAAAAAAAGATATACAATTCTTAAATATTGAATTCTTTCTGCTCTCTGAATGGAAAATGTATAGTTTGATATCTATGAGTAGATATATCACTAGAAAGGTTTCGGAATGTGGACCTGTAATTCTAGGTAACACCTAGAATCATGGACCACTAACAAGCAGGGTGGTGATGCAGCAAGACAGAGTAGTGGAGACTAGAAGTCGAAGCAGGAGGAAGGAAAGAAAGGAATGAAAAGGCTAGAAATCCCACAGACCTACCAACAGCAGGGGAAGATGGCTTAGGACCCCCATTTCTTAACCTCCTGCTCCTTCCTTCCCCATATCACAGTAGCATGCAACCATAGACATGCTAACAGGCAAAAATCTAAAGCGTCCTCCGTATGGTAGTCTACCAAATGGATACGCCATAATATATTTGAATTATTTCCTATTGCTTGGCACTTAGGTTTTACACAAGTCTTTGAGTATATCTCTGCGTATTTCTATAGGATTAATTAATAGACATAAACTGGCTAAATTAGCAAGTGTAAAAATTTTAAGAATTTTGAGCCAAATTGCTTGTCAGGAAGATTGCACTAATATGTCTACTGGCAGCACAGAAGCAACACCTTGCTTTGAACTCTTGCCAACATTGACTGTCACAATAAAATACATGTGGCTAATGTGTATGGTGATGGATGGCAACTAGACTTTTGGTGGCGAACATGAGGTAGTCTATACAGAAGTCGAAATGTAGTGATATTCACCTGAAATTTACATAATGTTATAAACCAATGTGACCTCAATAAAAGTAATAAACAAATAAATAAAAATAAAATCCATGTATATTTTCTAATTTTAGAAACAAAACTGACTTTCATTTTCCAAAAAGAAAATAGTTTTATCGCTTTCTCTGACTGTAAAAATGTATACATGCTTATGTTAACAAAAATTAAACAATCAAAATATTACAGAGAGAAACAAAAGCCCCCACATCTCCCAAGTCAGAGATATTTATGATCAACATTTTAGAGCTCTCATTCAAAACTTCATCTATGTATCTATGCCTGTATCCATCTATCTATGCCTGTGTGTGTACACAAAAATTCTATAAATGTGATCATGCTATAATGCTGTTTTATAACAAAATTTTTCACTCCACAACAGAGCATGTACACTTTATCATGCCATTAAATATATATATACTAAGAGACTATTTTAATGGATGTAAAATAATCTGTCTTTTGTATTCCCACACTTTGTTTAATAGGTTATCTATTCAAGGAAACCTAAGTTAGATTATTTCCAGTCTTTCTCTGTTATAAAGAATGCTGTGATAAATACCATTGTGCTTATATTTTTACATACTTGTGCAGTGATCCCTTTAAGAAAATATATTCTAGTGGGCTCCCTGGGGCTAACGACATGCGCATTCTAAAGTTATTCTCCAAACCGCATGAACGTGTGCCTCCTTAGACCATCTGATTTGCCAAAATGGCTGATGAGATGGGTAGTGATATGAACAAATTTGACTTTTTTTAAATATTGGATATCAAATGTGTCAACATCTAGTAAATCTGCATGCATCCACAAACCAATATTTTCCAAATGACCAATGCATGATGCTATATGATCAAATATAGGTAAATGACCCATTTAAAGTACAAGATAGGACAATGAATTTAAAAGGAACGGTTTGAAAAGTTTATTGGTATGGTTTCAGATTCCACGTCTCAATTAACCATCAAGGAGCTACCACTTATCAAGTGTTAGTGTAATATCAAAAAAGAACATCAATTACATGAAAGGGCTCCTAAAATACTCCTCCTTCTTCTGACTACAAATCTGTGTGTGGCTAGTTTTTTTTTATATATATATATATATATACTTCAACCAAATCAATAGACTGCAACCAATTGAAAGCAGAAGCAGACATGAGAATCCAACTCTCTTCTATCACGCCAGACAGTAAAGAAATCTGCAAAATTGTAAAGCAAGGTTGTTCTCCCCTGAACATTTTATTTTGGGGAAATGTAACTATTTTTCATAAAAATAAGGTGTCTGTTAACAGGTGATGGATTATTGGTATTTAAAATAAATTGATAAATAATATTTTCTTAGTTTTAATTTATGATATAGTAAATATCAATAGGTAAAACCCATATAAACAAAAGTTTTGGGGTCTTCAATTTTTAAGAATGTAATAGGATTCTGAGACTACAATGTTCACAAACACCTGAGCTATTCAATAGAAAGTTACCCAAAAGTGCACACCTCTTCAAAATCCGATAATCTCTGGAGAGTCTGATAAACACCCAGCGCTCCATTTGGAGGACGTCCAGTAATCCTTTTCTCCCATTTCCAAATCTTGGACTATTTTTCTATGATAGTACTCACCATGTAAAGAGACTGCATTTTATTATTTAAATTCAGCACTTAAGAGAAGATTTAAAATATGTGTCTGAGCTCTGTCTTCAAAAAAACAGGATCCTGGGGCTGGCCCCGTGGCCAAGTGGTTAAGTTCGTGCGCTCCGCTGCAGGCGGCCCAGTGTTTCGTTGGTTCAAATCCTGGGCGCAGACATGGCACTGCTCATCAAACCACGCTGAGGCAGCGTGCCACATGCCACAACTAGAAGGACCCACAACGAAGAATATACAACTATGTAGTGGGGGGCTTTGGGGAGAAAAAGGAAAAAAATTTTAAAAAAACCCAGGATCCTGCCTACTTTAAATTATAATTTTACTTTATGTGACTACATAGGCAATGTGAGAATTCTCATATAAACGTTTTATACAGTAAACTACAGAACCACAAAGGAACAACAAACTTTGTTCTTCCTGAAGCCCCAGTTACAAAAGCAGTGAGGTTATCAGAGATGATGTTCTTAGAGCAAGGCGTGAATAAGAATCTCAAGGAGGGCCAGTGAAGGCACGAAATGTATCCACTGCAGACGTTTTGAAGGAAATAATCAGCAGAGAGAAGAAAACCAATTCCCTAACCCCCTTGACAAATGCGGGACATCTGGTCACTTCCACAAAGCCTATGGAGACTAAACGCTAGCTGAGTGCTCCTTCTGTTGTTCTTATAGAAACTCTAGAATCCAAGAGACCGCAATTTCTTATTGTAAAACAAACAGGAAAAAAAGGAATATATTTGTGCTATAAATTCTACGGTAGATTGAAGGTACAAATCTGACTTTTAGGGCAAATCTACCATATTTACATCCCTGGAGTTTATATTTCAGACAGGTTTGTATCCTGTTATTAGAGCATGGATCCCCATAAGCACAAATATTAGGGAATCTGAAACCAAAGGGGACTGATGCATATTCTTTAAGGATAACCAGTATTCTATGGGGCAAACAAGCAAGTTAAGGAGCCAGCCGTTTGAATCTTAAAATTAAACCTGAAGTTGGGCAATCAATCGTTGATAGAATTGACAGTCAAATGAATGCTGCATACAACTAAAGCAAGGAAAAAATTATTTATTTGACACATAGTTTGGATAAAACTTCAGGAGTTACTGAATAATTAAGGTATGTTCACCCTTCCTACAAGTAACAAGCCTCTTGAAAAGACACATCTGGAGAATCATTAGAGACCCCTGTGGATGTCTGGAATTCTTCCAGTTCCTCTTCACTGGCCAGCCAAAAGGTGCCTCAGGGAAAACAGTTCAAGACACAGAAAAATAACTAAAAACGTCATTTTCTTCAAGAAAGCCATCTCTGTCTTGTCTTCTTCACTAAATCTCTTTACCTTTAGAGCACTCTCCTCCATTTGCTTTTTACACATACCTTGAATTATAAACAGTGGCCTAATTTTAATTGTCACAGCTGAGGTGGCCAGCCAGCACAGACAAATAAAGCCCTGTCTGAGGATAGCCAAAACAAAGACCAAAGGCAGGTTTGCCAGAGGGATGAAAAAAATTTCAATTCGGTGGGTGTTTCCTCAAGTGCTAACTGTTAAACGGAAAGATCTCTCTCTTTTTCTCTCTCTGTTTCTTGGTCTCCTCTTCCTCCCTCTATTTATCTTTCTTCTAGGTTATGTAGAATGGTAAAGAAGATGAGAAAGGCCTATTGTTTTCCCACAGCCAGTTCTCTCTTGCCCCCTGTAACAGCACTAGCACAAAGAGAGAATTGTAAACCAAGGGGTTGTCAGTCCCTGCCTGACTTGTGCAAACTGTTGTAAAATGTGAGAGTAAGGAGAAAAATCCCATTTCTACACAGCAGTTCAGCCTTAGAAGGATCCTGAGGGACACACACACACACACACACACACTTTTGGGGGACAAAGTTTTCATCTACTCAATTTAAATGCTAAGTTAGGAAATGTATCCTTACAAGTAAAATTTACAGTTCCAGAGAAAACATTCTTTCTTACACATATATCCTGCATCGCCTCTGGTGTTTTGAGCGCAACCTCAACAGACAGTCGTTTCTTTGATAATTGACAACTGTTCTGTGTGAAATATCAACTCTTCTGTCTTTCTCTCCCCAAATTCCTTCCTATCTTCCACTATCTCTTAAGAAACAATTTAAATTATCTAATTAATAACTAGTTGATCTTTAAAACATAGGAATAGCAGGACTTTCTCCAAAAATAATCTGAAATATGACTTTAGTTTACATTAAAGTCTAATCGTTTATAATAAAAATAAAAGTGCACTGCTTTTTCTGTGCCTGCTCTTCCATTTTAAACTTTCTCAATGTTAGTAAAACTAAACTCCCAAGGTTGTGTCTGCAATATCAAATTAGGCCAAACCAAGCCAGCTACCCTCTCTAACTACCTACCCCTTTCCCCACTAGATGTAAGACATATAAACAGTGACACAGGTTTTTACAAGTTTAATAGAAAAATTACATATTTATGTAACTTTTTCCTCCATATTGTTCAAACCCTAGAAATGGAGAAAATACTCCAGTGGAAAAAAAATCAAATAAAATAATTTGAAATAACAGCATGTTAACTTTTTTTCTAATGTCTAAATCTGTCTAACGTGCCCCACACCCCAGATTAATATAATACCCTGTCCATTTTGATATCACTTTTGTGTTGTTGGGTATTTCTTTTTTAATTCTATAAAGTTTTCTTCTCTAGATGTTAGTAAAAACTATACCCAGTTCTACTAAGGTAAAAGAAATCTGAAGCCAATTCCTGTATCTTTGGATTCTAGCTAGAAGTGTTAGTGCTAATTAAAAAACAGGCAAATAAAAAAATACTTGTTTGGATTTCACTGAATTCGAGATTCAAGCTAAACTGACTGATTCTCACAGGGATTGTAGGAGCCACTTTGTGTTGTTAGCAGACGTCTCTCATCAGCAGAGTTTACCACCTAATGCCCCCCCCCACACCCCCACCCCCACCCCAACCCCAACCCACCCAGGATCCACAGGTACTGCAGAGGCTGCTCTTTCAAGCCTTAGGACCCGCAGACCCGTTCCCAGGCCAAGTCTCAGATTGGAACAAAATTACAAATCACCTCCTTAGATTGGACTCTCCAAACTTTAAAATGAGGCTTGTTCCTTCATTTAACTTACTTTGTGGGGAGGTTGTGAGAAAAAAAGTCAATTTGTCAGTAGTTCCAAAATCTTTAGAGATAAGTTGCGTATGAGTTGTGAAAACTAATAAACAGAAACCTCATTTAAAATGGAGTCGGGAGCTCTCCTGCCCACTTCCAGAGCAGAGCCCAAGGGAAGATGTCCTCTTCTTGCCAGTGAGAGACTGAGAGACCGTCACCAGTCAGCCAATGAAACACCACAACACTGCAAACTCTCCATTCCTCCAAAGGACTCAGTTTACAATCACTCTTCCGACTTCCTCTGCCCCACTATGGAGTTTCAGCCCCCATTGTTGCTGGGGACTTGTACATGGCTTGCCATGGTTGCAAATCCCCAAATTGCAATTCTTTGCTGATCCCAAATAAACCCATTTTTTCTGTAGAAACAACTGTCTGTCTACTTGTTTAAGGTCAACAGGGTAAAGGTTACAATAATAATTACTTCCACATTTCTTGCTCTTTACATATTAACAATATATGTCAAAGTTTTTCTTCAAAGTAAAATAAAAAGTATTTGGAAAACTGAAATCTGATGGTTTGCAAGTTAGTAGACTGAAGCTTTGCTGCTAAATAAATATGTTATGGGCTTCACCAGGCATTTTTAAGCTTTATTATTCTGACTATAAAAAATTAATCATAATGGTCCTCACTCTACCTTTTTGATGGAGAATTTGATAGGATTAAGTTATGTAAAAACACCCGAAGCAAACTAAGCAAACACCATCATATAAAATACAAGAACTGTCTGAACTGACAATGCAGACCAAGTTCTTATGCATAATTTTTGTAAAGTTGGTGGAATTTTTACTCCGTTAAATTCAAGCACTAGCCCCTAGTTCCATCTTCTATGGAAGCATGTCTCTTTTATCAAGACAGAGTGTTATTAATGATCTGATCGTTTAAGGATTCTTGAGTGTTTTGGCAGACTCTAATATTGCCTTATCTTTAAGGAAAGCATAGCATATATTCTTTCTTTACAATTTTTCATCTAGGAAAATAAGGAGTGCAATGCGTACCTCTCTCGTAATTAGTGTTGTGAAAATTAATATTTTACAGTTAAATAGTACTGAAATACAATATTTTCTAGATCACAATGAAGGCTGGCTTATTCTAGGCAAAAAGCAAACTGCAAAATAAATACATTATATATACCTGTAGTGTTGGCAAAAAGTAAATAGATGGGAAAAGGGTCATTGCCGAAAGAAGGACTTTCAAAAAGTTATGGTGTTAGAAAAGCACCCTTTAAATGCAGGAGGTAATTTTTTATTCAGTTGTCCATGAGGAGGGAGTTTCCTGAGGACTGAGACTGTCGTGGGATGTGCCCTGGGCAGGTTAGGTGGCCCGGCAGTTGTCTGTAAGGCTGGAGCAAGAATACCTTTTAGTGAGTTTGTGAAAACTCCTCTGACCAAATTACTCTCTGGATAACTACATTCTAGAGTCTGTACTCTTTGAGATCTGACACTTAAAATCAGGGCTACTCAAGGAATTAATAGCTCTTATTTTTGAGAAAACAAGAATTTATTTTAGAAGATTTACATTTGTGAAAGGCCCAAGTGTTATTTTCTGATGTTCACTCTCCGTTTCTTTTCAATAACTTGCCAAGTCTCCTCGATCTGTTTTATGGCTTTATATTGTGCATTTGATAGTCCTTGCCAACCCTCACACTTGGAGAGTCCATGAACTTTAAGATGCAATAAACTTCAAGATATAATGTGGCCAGAATTTAAGTTTTCAATAATCTCTTGATTGAAAATGAAAAGCATAAAATCTCCCTCAAGGCCCCCAAGGCAGAGTATTTACTAGAGAAGCTTGGGTAAGAACCAGTCACCAACAGTGTGGAAAGCCTTGTCTTGGCCCTTTAAGAATCTCAGGCCCCTGAATTTTCCAGTCTCTCTACGTCCACAGCTAGAAGCCAGGGTTAATAACCTGGGAGGTGGGGTTAGGCTGGTTTAATTGTTCTCTCTTTGCTCAACATTGACTATGTATCTCAATTTTGATAGTGACTATATGGAGGTTAACAGTAAGATAATCAATAACGCCAATTAAATTCTCTCCTAGATTCATTTTATGTGCCACTATTTCACACTTTCAGCTTCTGGGAAGTAACACATTTGGTGAGAAAATTTTCATATGGATTAGGGTATTATCTGTCTTCTGAATAGTGGAAACAGGGACTCAACCTCCCCAGGCCTCCACAGTTAAGATAGGGTCCAAGATGACAAACCACCAATATTGACTTTTGAGTCCCCAAGAACAATTAAATTTTGCTGTGATAAAAGACTAAGGAAAGCGAGTAGTGTGTGTTTTAACAGAGAGTATAAAAATATTAAAACCAAAGCTTGTTGAGGTATAACTAGAGATCACTAAACTCCACATAATTAGAGTAAAACTATGCTTTGGCATAAGGATTCACCCACGAAACTACTGCCACACCAACAAAGCAAATATTTCCATCACTGCCAACTTTCCTCCTGCCCTTTGTGGCCCCTCTCCTGCCCCTATCTGCTGTCCCTCACCAGGGACAGGCAACTCTAATTTATCTTCTGTTACCATAGATTAATTTGCAATTTATAGAATTGTATATAAATGCAATAATGTAGTATACACTGTTTTATTGCCTGCATCTTTCACTCAGAATAATGATTTTGAGATGCGTCCATGTTATTGAGTATATAAATAATTTGTCTATTTTTATGGCTGAGTAGTGTCCCATTGTATGGATACACCATGATTAATTGATTCATTCCAGAGTTAGACATTGGGGTTGCTTCCAGTCTGTGGCTGTTACTAATAAAACTGCCGTGAACACTCGTGTGCAAGTCTTCATGTGAACATGTTTCATTTTCTTTTGGCAAATACCTAAGAGTGAAAGGGCTGAGTTGTATGGCAGAGGGATGTTTAACATTATTAAAAAAACTGTGAAACTTTTCCAAAGTGGTTTACCCCTTGCATTTTCACCAGCAGTGTATAAAAGTTGCAATTCCTCCAAAACACTAGCTATGGTCAACTATTTTTATTATTTTTAGCCAATCCAATTTAGCAGTGGCTAAAATCTCTGTTGCATATTTTCAGCCATGCAGCTGTTGCTTTCCATAAGCTCCTTGGATTTCCCTCAGTGCCTTTGCAACTTGGCGGAGGTTGAGATGAAGATTTGGGGTTCCCCACCTGTGGAGTCATCCTCTTCAGAATCTCCTCCTCGATCCCCAGCCACAGTGGAAGCCTCAAACCCTCTCCATGATACCGTAAGCTAATAGGAGAGTGGTTTTCTGCTTGAGTTCTCCCCAGCCCATAACATAGACTGACGCTTAAGCAAATACGAACATGGGTCTCACCCGTATTTCAAGGGTTGAATTCCCACCAGATGGTGCCTGCTCTGGGTTGCTCTCCAGCACCTTCTAATAAATAAATCATTATGGAGAAAAATCATTTGAGCATGAAGCCCCCCTGCTTCCTTGGTTAGCATCTTTCTTTTCCCTCCCAAGTTTGTTAAAATAAATTTTAACTACAGTGGACTTATTTTTCTTGCTATCCATTACCTACTTCATCTACCATAGAATGGCTTAAAATTATACCACTTTATTAGACCTATTCATGTAAAAATCACTAACAGGTAATTGCTCACCAGGCTGAAAGGTCTGTTCTCTCTCACTTCCCTGTAAAATTGTTGACCATGCTTGTCTTTTACTAACTAGGTCAACTCCAAATTTCTAACCTCAACCTTCACCTTTAAAATTTTTACTTTTTAGTATTAATAAAGCTAAATGTTTGTGATGTTATTTTTTCTAAAAGGTGCTTCCTTTAACAACCATATAAGATTTAAAGTTTTGCATTGAGCTATTAACACTTAAAACTATGTCAAATAAGGCGTAGGCATGAATCTACACTTTAAAAGTAGAATCTTTGTAAAACTTTTATAGGTGCTGAAAAAAATGAGTCAGGGTGGTAAAGAAGTAAAGATAACATTTTCTATATATTTCTTCAAATTATAGCTCAACTACCCCTCAAAAATATTTTTTCTGCTCAATTTCCTGATATTGTTGAAAGAAGTACTGTTAGAAAAAAAAACAGAGAAAGTTCTAGCTAAGAGAATATAACTAGGGAGCTGCTCTGCATCTGACTTCATCTCTGGAAAAGTCATCCTTTTGCCAATTAGATACTGGACTTTACAGTGTTTTTATAAGGCAAAGTGGTCAAGTTGGCTCAAATGAAAGCTGTCGCCAAATTTGTGTCAAACGGGCTTTCAGAGTACATATCAGAATATATAACATGAAGTCGAGGGACAGGTGAGCAAACAATTGATGAAGAAACAGCTCAGGAGTCCATAATATGAACAATCGTCTGATGCCTTCTCAACACCTAGAAGAAGCCCAGATATGTATCCATACCTTAGAGCAATAACAAATTTTACTGCTTTATTTAATGTCAATACACTGAAATTGATAAACACTCACATTTCAGATATAACTTTTTAGATAAAGAAATACTAAAATCACATTTTCCTGCTCTTTTAATTTTCAGTGATTTCTGGATTTATCAAAAAGAGGCTGAAAATTAAGGATACATACAGTTCAATTACAAGCAAAAATCTCTGAAATGCTCACAATTTAACACATATGTATTGACCACACATGCAAGGCATTGTGCCCAGGGCTGAAAGAGGCAGATATATAAAAAATCAAGTGTAATACAATGGAGTAAGTGCTACAATAAAGGCAAATACCAAGCATGGCAACTAAGAGAAGGAAGGAATTAACTCTTCCTGAAGGTATTACAGAGGAAAGGTATTTGAGAAGAGTTCAAAGGATGAGTAGGAGTTTGTTCATGCCCAAAGTCAGAGAGGGCTCTCCCCTCATTTGGAGAATGCTGCAGTAGCCAGAGGACAAGAGAATGGGGGAAAGTGGCCTGAGTTGAAGCAATGGAAAGGTCAATGGGAGCCACAGCAGGTGGAATTATCAATAGCAGACTAAGAAAGGGCATAGGCCCTTTTAGATTCATTACTCAAGTCATTTTTTGAGGAGGACAATACTGGAGGAAGAGAGACTCGTTAGGGACTGTAGTATTTCACGTAAAATGGGTGACTCCAAACCAGGACACAAAGGAGGTCCTCAATAAAATTCATAGAAGGGAGACGAGAGGGAAGGAGCAAGAGAGGTTGGGAAGAAAGGAGGGAGAGAGGAAATCAAATCTTACCCTCTCGTTCCTCAGATGAGGAAACCGAGATCTGAGAGAGAAAAGTGCCTCATCCAGCCTACAGAAAGAGCATTTTAGAGCTTCCAGACCGGAGCATCTTAAATGGGAGAGGGGAGTTTGACTCAAAGCAGTAATAAGAAACTGAAAAAATAATAGCATCTGCAGAAATTTCACTGTCTTTGCTGACTTATTTAAAACAGTAATTTTAACCTCAAGAGAAGCATGTGTTACTGATTGGAATGTAATGTTACTGGCAATGTCTTTGTACATATTTTCCAAGACTTCGTGGAGTTGGCTTGAATTTTTCTTTCCTTAGACCAAAGCTCATGTTTGCTGAAATTTTGTTACAGTACAACATGAGATTCTTCTTCTCATATGTCTATTTCTATATATGTCTTGATTATCATCAAACTTCTCAGGGTTATAGTTAAATTTTTTCTCTCCACACTCCCTCCAAAACTTTCTAAAAGGTAAGATACTACAGATAGCCTGTAAGATAATATACTTTTAGCAAAGCTAAGTATTTATTCACATTTTCCAGAACACATCATTTATGTCCAAGAAGAACCAAATGGGGATATATTTCCTCATTCTTTACTGATTTAAGTACCAACCCTATTTCAGTTAAACATCTTGAGTTCAATGAGGTTAACTCTTAAAAACAAATGCGTTATGTTTCATAACTACGCCACAGAATAGAACTGAATCAAAAAAGTTTAGTTGACTCATCAGAATCCATAACAATCATGAAATTGATGCAGAGTTAATATTATCATAATTTCCAGGTTTCTATTTCTGTCAGTGCCAATGCCATTATTACAGTCTCCTGGACTAAAAGCTTCGACATCATTTTGGATTCTGCCTCTTTTTGCCCATTAGGAGTAATTTACTAGCAAGTCCATTTGCAACCTCTTTACATAAAACTGCCTTGATCCTCCAAACAGTAATCTCTCCCTCACCTATATTCTCTTAATTCTTTTACCTTTATTATAGCACTTACTAAAATATAACTTGTATTATAGCTATAAAAATAACCTGTCTGCTCTACTCAGAAAAGGGACAATATCTTTTCAATTTTTTAACCCCTGTGATGCCTAATTCTCCACTTATGTACCAAGCACAGTGTTTGGCAAGTCATAGTCATAGAATAGGCAGTTAAACTATGTTTTTCAAACTCCGAAGATTTTAATTGACTATCATTATAAGACATCTTCATAAATCATTATTTTCAAAGTTATTTTGTACAAGCTCTCCACTGCCTATTCCATCAGGTATAAACTTCTCTGTCCTTTTTTTAACATCTTTGAAAATATTTTTCCACTGCACATTTCTAATATATTTATTACCAATTCCTAAACAAATCCTCTATCCCAGACATACTGGAATCCCAATTGACTTCTATCCTCACCCTTCCACAAACCTTATTCTAGTAGTTTTTCTGAAATCGGGATGCACTCTTCTGTTCCTTTCCAAATCTTGGCCATAATTCCAGATCCAGTTTTGGTTCATCTTGTCTATGACACCTGAAGAGATCACGTCCACCTCCGATGATCACCTCTTTCTCTAAACTTAATTCCTTTATTTATAAGATGTAGCATCATTAGACTTACATAGGACTGTAAGTTCACGATACCTATAAAATAGGACGCACTCAATGAATGGGGTGCATGAAAATGCAAGAAGTATTACATTAACACAAGATATTACCATCACAACAAAGGTTAATAGTAACTATGAATTTGAGTTCTTTACATGGCAAAATTACTAAAAAGACAACGTTATCAACAACTTATTCTCTAATAATGGTTATCTACGATTTTGCAATTTCCTACAACAATCATAAATTTATTACTGCCCAACGAAGGAAAAGAAAACATCTATTGAGATGGCACCATGCTAGCCTCCTGTCAGAGAACTTCCACACATTCTTTATCTTGAGATAATACTTTGCTATGTATCTGACAGCTCTAGTTTGTTGGAAGTCCTTAATCCGACTAAGAAGACAAAGGTGTGAGCTATATTACAAACCACTTCAAAACCCGGAGACTTACAACAGCATTTATTCTCCCAAGCCTTCAGGTCAACTGTGGTTCTTCCATTCTAGGCTGGACTCAGTTGGGCTGCCCTGCTCCAGGATGTAGATTCGTTCCATGCATCTCATTCTAGGGCCTAGGTTACGATGGCACCATCTTTTCATGGCTCAACTAGCCAAATCAGGCAGGCACATTTAAGGCATCTGTTTGTGTCCACTAACGTGTCCACTAACATTGTCAGCCAAAGCACGTCAGACAGCCAAAACCAGCATCCATGGGGAGTAAACATTTGCTGAACAATAAATCAAACTATCGCAACAATCTAAAACATTGGCAAATTCCTAGACACTAGGAATTTGGGGTGCGTAGGGGTGGGTAGATGGAGTGGTTATCCACTAAACAGAAGTACAAGAAAACCAAGGATGAAGGAAAATAATTTCCAAGAGAATGCTGGAGGTAAAAATTAGAGAAAATAAATCTGACTTCAAGACAAGAGGCAGTACACCCATTGTGGTTATGAGCCTACTTTTTGAAATTGGAGAGCTCCGGGTTTGAATTATGATTCTGCCACATACTCTGCCACATACTTGGGCATGTAAATTACCTCTTGTACTTCTGTTTCCGCATATGTTAAGCAGAAATTAGTAATATCTACTTCATTGGATGATTGTAATATGGAGCTGCATCATGTGCACGTGGATCACTAATACAGCTTCTGGTATATACATAATCTACATATGTAGCTATTTTTATTTTATTGAACACATTTTCCTATTGTTAGGCAACACTCCTATCTTCTGGAAACAGCACTTTCTTAAACTTATTTGAAATAGGAGGGGTGCTAATTATAGTATCCTGACCCCTGCCACATTAATTGGTCCAAAGGACACTTGACCTAGAGAGAGCCAGCTGCAGCAGTGTGGATTTTAGTCTATTTCACTACTAATCTTAAATCTTCCAGATTATGACCTGCCCCATCTTGAAATAAGGAAGGAGTGAGGATATCTTGTTATGCCAAAAAGTATGGGCCGGACATTGTACCAGATATAAAAGAAGGGTAGGCATGGATCTGAACAGTTCAAGGTGGGGATTGTATTGAAAATATCTTACGTTATATCTCCTCTCAACCTTACTGGCTTCCTGGACCTTTGGCCATTTGTTCTACTTCAGCTTCTGCTGTGGTTGAACAATGCCTTGACCACAGGCTTGAAAAGCGCTTGCATGCTTGGGCTTGCTCTCTTGTACCCCTGCCATTGCCGTGGGAAAAACAAGCCCAGGCAAGCCCACTGGCTCCAGGAGGAGGGTGAGAGATGCTTAGAGCAGAGCCAGACTACCTGAGCTGAGGCCAGCCTCGTTCTGCTGGTCCCAGATAACCCTCAGATGTATGAATCTGCCAAGTAGCTCAGCTGAGCACAGCTGAGATCAGTGATTGACCAACGCAGATCTATGAGAATAAGTAATTGTTGTTGTAAGGCCCTGAGTTTTGAGCTGTTCGTTTTGTAGCTTTTTCCCCCACTTTTTTGGCAGTAAGTAACAGACACATTACTTAGCAATTTCTCTCCCTCCTTCTGATGCTTATAGAGGCACAGAAGATACGGAGGACAGAATTTAGTTAGCTGTCCAAGTATTTGAACTTAAAGAAAAACATCACACAGAATCTCTAGCTGTCCCCCCACATGTGATCGAGAACAGAGGTCAGCGAGCTGTGGCCCTCAAGCCAAATCCAGTCTGTGACCTGTTTTGTATGGTCTCCTAGCCAGGAATGGTTTTTACATTTTAAGGGGTCATAGAAAACAAGCAAAGACAAGTATGTGCCAGAGATCTGCAATTCCTAAAATATTTACTACCCAGACCTTTACAAAAAAAGTTTGTCAACCCCTCCTCCAGAACACAAACCTCTGAAAGAACAGAATATGCTAAATCTAGCCGGGACTGAGCTTCCTGTTACATACCGAGTCCTTCCAGGCCACATTGTCGAAATTCAGATGGGGTTTCCTACGTCATGGCCCTACAAAAACAAGAGTCTCTCATCTCAGCACTGGAGGGTTTAGAGATGGGAGAGCTTAAAGTAACTTAGGGCAAATTTTATTCTTGTTATAATTATGATATTTAAATTTTAGTAGGCTTATTTTTGAAATTATAGGAAAGCATATGCTCATTTTAGAATTTTTTGAAAACTGATGTGTAGAGAAATGAAAGATCACACTTAATTCTAGTAAGTGGAAGCAAACACAATTAACTCCTTAGTGTTCTGTCCATCTTTATGTGCCTAATGTTGCCTTGCTGAGATCACACTGAAGATTAAATTACGTAACCTGGGTGTCGCCCTTAATGTAACACTTAAATAGCATCCAATTCCTTTTAAAAACTTTTATAAACATAATTTTCATAGATTCATCAAATTTTATTCTCGATCATATTGGGACTGTTAAAATATTCTTACATGTCTAAACTTTAGATTGTTTCCAGTGGGTTTTATTTTTATTTTTAATGATAAAGTTATGAATATTTTTGGGAATAAAGTCTTTCCTATTATTTGATATTATAATCCTAGGATAGATTCTAAGAATTGCTTTTACAAGATTAAGGATATGTATATTTTAACTAATAATAAGTATACAGTCTTTGCCAAAATCGTTTCATGATGTTACACTAGCCCCAGCAGTACTATTCCCATCAAGTTTTGTGATCTTTGCTAATCTGAGAGTCAGTGTTTTCCCTAGAGTTCATTAGTCACATGTATTTTTCCTTTTATAAATAATTTTTATCCTTCACTCATTTATCTTTCAGCAGTTTTGATTTTTTTTATAACTCCATATGGGCTCATTATATATATTATTATATTAAAGAAAAAAATTTATATTTGCTGCAGATTTTTTCTGACTATATTGTTTCTGCTTACATACATTTTTATTATTTATTTACTGAATTTGATCCTTCTTTTTTTTTTTAAAGTTTGGCACGTGACCTAACATCTGTTGCCAATTTTCTTTTTTCTTTTCTGCTTTCTTCTTCTTTTCCCCAAAGCCCCCTAATACATAGTTCTATATTCTAGTTGTAGGTCCTTCTGGTTGTGCTGTGTGGGACACTGCCTCAACATGGCTTGATGAGCGGTGCCATGCCATGTCCACGCTCAGGATCCGAACCAGCAAAACCTTGGGCTGCTGAAGCGGAGCACGTGAACTTCACCACTTGGCCACGGGGCTGGTCCCTACAAACATTTTTATTTTAATGCTATTAAAATAATGTATCTATTCTTTCGTAATTTTAGTTGTATTATTTTACTATTATTAATGTAATATATTGTAATATATTGAATATAATATATTCCGGCATATTGTCGGAAACAGAATATACAGGAATATAGAGAGAAGAAACTAAAAAGTCAACAACAAGGCCTGTGGTAAAGCATTAAATGAAAAGAAAAGATGATCTCTCACCCATTATACCATAAATATGTCTGTCCGTGAATTGCATTATAAACGCAATTTTAATCATTTCATAAAATTAAATAATATCTATACTCCTTAATGTACTTAACCATTTCCTATTTGGGTCATTAAGGTTTATTAGTATGAACAATGTCTCAGTTAAATATTTTGTACATAATCTTAGATCATAGTTTTCATGGTATCTTTGGGATAAATTTCTGAAAGCAAAACTATTGAGTCAAGGGTTATAAACACTTTAGGACTTGCAACTCGCTTTCCAGGATGTTAATTTACACATCTACCAACAGTGTATAAGAGTGCATGCTCACAGAGCCTGTAATGATACTGTTTTTAAAAATCTATGTTAATTGGATATGCAAAAATGTTTATTTTCTGTAAATGTGAGATTTCTCTGGTTATAATTATGTTGGGCATTAAATATTTTTTTCAGCTCCAAATCTACACTTCCGATGCCTGGCTTGGAGAGGCTGACCAGGTTAGGCTAGGACTCTGCAAACCATTTCCCTTGGGCCAGCTCTTTCCCTGTTAGGTCTTGTGATGAGGAGGCATCAGTGGGAGACTGCTAGGCAGAAGGAGGAGAAAAGACCCTTTCCTTCTGGTTTGTCTGTCCTGTCAGCCTTCCCAGCATCCGCTCTTCTCCCTGGCAGAAGCAGTCGATTCTAATGGCAGTTGATCCTGTTTGGTTTCCACACTCCCAGAATGATGCATGGCACTCAGTGGTACCAGCACCAGCTGGGCAATGCCCTCTCCTCAGAGGTCTGGATCTCAGTTCTGGAGAGTTCTCTTACCCACTTCCTGGTTGTGAAAACACCAACCTCTTCCCTTTGCTCTTCCAGCTCTCTAGGAAGTAGCCCTCCCTGCAGTTACTACCTCCATCATCTCCGAAAGTTCTACTGGAAGCGCTACACTAGTCATTGAATTCAAAGGTCAACCTAGGGCAGTGGTTCCCAAGCTTTTCTGCACATTACAATCAGCAGAGGACCTTTTCAAACTTCCGACACCCAGGCTACACCCCAGACCAATGAAATCGAAGTCTCTCGGGGTGGGTCCAGGCATCCTTTTTATGACTACGATTACAATTACGGTTATGATTTGAAGCTTCCCCGGGTGATTACAATGTGCAAACAACTTTGAGAACCGCTAACCGAGGGGTCAGTGTAAACAAAATGACAGGATAATTAACATTATATATTTTCCTATAAGATTGCTATCAGGAAATAATCACCACTCTCCTCCTCTCTTCTCTTGAGTCCCTACTGCCACTGCCAATAACAATAGAAATGACTTTTATCTTTTTAAAGCTGGGCTGCCTCCATTTCTGTCTTTGTGTCAAGCCTAGAAAGAAAATGCATTCCTTGAATTCATCGGGTGCATTAAAGAAAACTCTTCATCCTTCATGGAAAAAAAACGTGCTAACACGTATTTTGGTTTCCTGTTAGGCAGGCTGGTTTGTTTAGAATGGCTTATAAGTGGCATTTAAAGGCGCTGAAACAGCTGCAGTGCTCAAAAAAGTGTGAAATTCTTTTCCGCTTTTGTAAACAGTACAGAAAATATCACGGGCATCTGAAGCTTCCCATCGAACGAAGGAATGAACGCCCTGCAATCAACGAAGGCAGAGCAAACAGCAGCAAGTGGGCTGTGAGCAGACAGCAAGAAGAGACAAACATGGAAAATGTTTCCTCGAAGAGGGGAAAAGAAAAATGTAAATTTTTGTTTGAATTACCTGGCAAAGGTTAATTTCTGCTCACAAAAAGGTTTGAATGTTTGGGAAACAAGAAATCAGAATTTAAAGTGCCTTGATTGGATTTCTGTGCTTTCCTTTACTCCAAATGAAAGAAGAACAAATTCAGAGGGAAGCCCGGAAGGTGGAAAGAGAGGGCACTGCAGCCTTCTTCCATGTAAATGAGCTCTTCTCCTTAATGAGCGCTGTTCCTGCAAGTAATTAACTGAATATGGAATCCAAATGAATGAATAATGCTAAATAAAATAAGAACTGACCCCGGTCCATAGCTGTTTATTGGAGTGAACCCCGTGTGAACCTCTCTATGGCTGTGGCCTCACATGCAAAGTCAGATGAATAACGGGTTCAGCTCAGCTAATTCAAACCAAAAATGCAAGGCTTGTCTCAATTATCAGAATGTTCCAGGAGAAAATTATTTTTCTCGTGTTTTCCACTTCATTTGCATGTATAGCTTAAGATAACGTATTCACAGACACATTGCTTTTCTTTATATATTTCCCATAAGTTTCATACAGAGTAAATATTTGAGGAAAAAATTACTCATAGCTTATCTTCATTTTATTGTTTGCCATTTCTTTGCATTGAAAGGAAAATGCTGCCGATCATGCATTTTCAGCTTTTCTTGTATCATTCATACACTCCATTCATTCGTTCAAAATCATTTAGTAAATTCTTACTATGTGCTAGGCATCTGGATTGCTTCCAAGTGTAACAAACGAATGAGGTATGGATGTGGTGAGATAATTTATCACTACAATTAACATACGATTGTACCCTCTTTTTTCACCTTTTCCACTTTGTAGGCAGTAGCAAGACCACGGTATTTCCTTGCCTTGGGGATTTTGTTGGTCATGGGTAAAGTAGTAGCTGCTTCTTTCCCAAATTGAAACAGTACTGATTCTACGGGTTGTAATCCCTAGAGGGGTACAGCCATATAGTGCATGGATCAGAAAGGTCCAATTAGGAGACAGAGACCACATAGTAATTTGAACAAGGATATTTTATATAAGGAGTTATTAACTGTAACAATGGAGTAACTATAAAAGAGAAAGAACTCTAAGACCGGAGTCAATAAATTTTTTCTGTTAAAGGGCCGGATAGTATTTTAGGTTTTGCAGACCTTTAGATTTCTGTTGCAACCATTCCGCTCTGCCATTGCAGCATCAGAGCAGCCACAGACAAAACATAAACGAGCGAGTGTGGCTGTGTTCTGACAAATCTTTATTCACAAAAACCAACAGCAGGTCGAAGTTGTTGACCTCTTTTCTAAAGAATCCCCCAGGGCTGAGGGAGAGTGCCCAAGGGCCAACTTGGAAAGGGGTCGGCTTGCTGAATTCAGACTCCTGCAGCGGGTGTACTTGGGGCCCAATGGATGGTGAAGTTTGTTGCATTGCCCTGGCCAGAGGTGCTTCACAGTTGCGTGGCAAGTAGAAGAAGCCTCCTAGGATGGGATGGGTGCTGGCGGCCCACTCACCGGCAGGTTGGAGGGAGGCCTGGGGCATGTGGGGTCCGCAACAGGAGGGTCACAGTGAGTGAGGTGGCCACCAGGCTGAGACTGAGGTTACGAGTTTGCTGGAGACTGTGCATGCTGAGTGCATGCATGGGACTGAGCGCATCCAGCAGCAATGCAGAGGAATAAGACGCAAAAAAACTAAGACGGGAGAACCTAAAGACAAACTCCTTCCATCTGTAACGTCCCTCCAGCGCCCTCTACTGACAAGTTTAGTATCACGCTTGCTGCAAAGCAGCTGATGAAAGGGTAAATTGGGAGCTGAGGGACAATAAATTGATAATAGTCACAGTGAATAAGAATTATTAATAATTCCAGACAAATTCTACCATGGAACAGGTATGCCTCTTGGGCAGTGATTTCAAGTGGATGTTCTATAGTTGTACAAATTTTGTTCAACTCTCTCCTCCCTCCACAGCTGGGCTGGCAAGAAACTTGAACCTCATTTGTTTAGTGTATCCAACCTCACCAAGCTTGCGTCAAGCATCCAGAGGCCAAGGTATTGGGAAGGGAGAAGTCATCTGATCCTCCATTTGTCTGTCCTTATAAGCTTCCACAGAAAATGTCCAGTGCATCAATCTGCAGCCATTCAGCTCTGGCAGCACCTGCTTTCTACGATTGTTGCCAAATCTTCTCAACTATGTCCAGGATTGAGTTCACATTTTGTTATTACATTTTGAATTTTTGCATCTATGCTTTAAAAAAATGTAAACAACGTTTATAGAATGGGATTCCTTTGCATAAACATATCTATTTTCAGCTTTAAAGAGAAACATGTTTCAGTAGACTGTGGAAGACCGGGAAAAAGAGAAGCTAAATGTCGTTGTGGAATTCTCAGGGTTCTGGCTTACCTATTTCCAGGTCCAGAGTAGGGCCTCGGCTGCCCTCCCTCACTCTCTCTTCCACAGCCGCCCCCACATACATGACTAATAGGAGCCCCGCCCTAACGGCCACAGCAACAGGCACAACTTTCTCTCTCTACTTAGTCCTATTTTCACAATGTCAGACTAGGTAAATTGAGCTTCTCTAGGAATAAACCATACTGAGAGTCAAACCAGAACCCCTAGAAACAAAGATGCGATACTTTCCTATGTACTTTTCCTCTACACAGAACAGTAGTAGCAAGCACTCTATGAGGGCATGCTCTCTATGTGCCAGCACTGTCCCAAGGACTTTACATACACCAACTCATTTAATCCACAGCACTCCCATGAGGCAGATACTGCTATTATCCCCATTTAGCAGATGGGGTAACTGAGGCACAGAGAGGTTAGATGACTTGACCAAAGAGTGGCAGAGATGCATGGAACTGAAGCATCTAAGCTTTAACATCTTCACAGACGATTCCTTTTTTCAGCTTTACTGGGGTACAATTGACAAGTAAAATTGTATATATTTAAAGTGCAGAATGCTTCACAGATGATTCTGATATACAAACAAGACTGGAAGCCAATTATAAAGAAATGTGTTTATCTAAGCTGCACATTTATTACATGACCTTATGTTCAGTTCTACCAATATTACAGAATTAAGCGATTTTTTGAGTTCTATAAAATCATACAAATGGAAGAAAAATGCCCATTTGAGATTTCACAAAAATCTTCTCTTTAGTAAGCATTTTGCTTCTAGGTTAAAAATAAAAACGTGTGATGGTTTTCTTCTTACGTTTGGTCTCCCCTTAGGTCCCCAGAGCTCTTTAGCTGAGGATTCTATTACATGAGCTGCCTGAAGCAGAGTATCTGGGAGAGGTTAGGGCTGAAGTAGCTGTGGACATTCTTGTAGCCAACATCAGTCAACAGCGGCATTCCAGAAGCCATAGTAAGCGTCCTAGGATACTGTAGCAGCTATATATGCATCTATCTATATCTATATTGTATATAGCTATTCTAATGATTATAATTTATCTCCCCAAGGGGTAAAATTCCTAATTCATGCAGTATCCCACTGTCTAACTCCAAAAATGAACAATAATTCTTTCTTTGTTAATCAGTGTTTAAGCTTTTAAAACACTTATTCAATACCATATTGCCTCAGATGTTATTAAATAATGATAGTTTTCTTTCTACTTCTAAACTAAATCATAAGAAATAATATACAGTAGTCCCCCCTTAATGGCAAGGGGTACATTCCAGGACCCCCGGTGGATGCCTGAAACCGTGGATAGTACCAAACCCTATATATACTATGCTTTTTCCTAACTAACAAGTGGGTGGCATATACAGCATGGATCCACTGGACAAAGATAGGATTCATGTCCTAGGCAGGACAGAGTGGGACGGTGCAAGATTTCACCATGCTACTCAGAATGGCGTACAATTTAAAACTTAAGTTGTTTATTTCTAGAATTTTCCATTTAATATTTTTGGACTGCAGTTGACCGCAGGTAACTGAAAATGTGAAAGGTGAAACTACAGATAAGGGGAGAGACTGCTGTATAACTAGTAGAGCTTCTATTATTTTATAATGCCTAAAGATGTTATGAGTTTAAGGAAGAATATAGATACTTCAGCCAGCCCTGGTGGTCTAGTGGTCAAAGATTCGGTGCTCTCACCGCCATGGCCCCGGGTTTGTCTCCTGGTCTGGGAACCACACCACCCGTCTGTCGGTTGTCACCCTCTGGCAGCTGGGTGTTTCTGCAATGCTGAAATTTATGCCACTGGTATTTCAAACACCAGCAGGGTCACCCATGGTGGACAGGTTTCAGAGGAGCTTCCAGACTAAGACAGACTAGGAAGAAGGAACTAGCGACCAACTGCTGAAAAACTTGGCCATGAAAACCCTATGAATAACAGTGGAGCATTGTCTGACACAGTGCTGGAAGGTGAGAGGATGGCACAAAAAGACCAGGCAGGGTTCTGCTCTGCTGTGCACAGGGTTGCTAGGAGTTGGAATCCACTCAACAGCACTAACCACAAAATCAAAGAGAAGAGCAGTGGGGAGTGACATCAGTAAGATGGTGAAATAGGAGGTCCCCTGCTTGCATTCTCCTCAGCAACAATAACTTGGCAGCCACCCACAGACAAAAGTGCCTTTGTGGAAGTTGTAGGACTGGGTAAGAGACTGTGAAAGCCCAGTGGAGCCCAAGATCAAGGAAGGCCATTTTGAGAAGGGAAGCCCATGCCCAGGTGGCAGGCTCACCAACTGTGGTCCTGGCTACACACCCGGAAACAGCCCTGCACCCCTGTGGACTCAGCTACAGCCCCATTTCGCCTTGGTCCTGCCACCAGCACCATCCACCAAGGGATCTGGCAGGAGTCATATCCACCTGTGTTCACTGACCTCGGTCCCAACTGTGGCATGGGACACAACTCCAGCCCCTCTTAGCTGCCATTTCTAACCACCCATGCTCATTAGTGCCCCCGAGGCCAGTTCACCAACAGTGGTCCAACCACAAATCCTGAAGCAACCCCATAAGCTGACTTGACCCCTCAAAGCCGTGGTCCAGAAATGGTTATGCCTGCCCAGGGACCTGGAGGCAGACATGCCCATCAGTGCTCCCAGGGGTGAGCCCGTCCACGTTGATCTGACTGCAGATCCTGAAGTGGCCCTATGATTCAAATCTAGCCACTCAAAGCTGCAGTCTGGGGTCCATCTTGCCCATCCAAGGACCTGTGCAGTGAACTGTCAGGAGCTCTCCCATGGACCCAGAGGGAGACACACCCATCTCACATCTGCATGTACACAGATGCCTCAAATGTAATTTCTTCAAAAGCTTTAGCTTCGTAGAATCTTAATCACGATAAGTCTGTAACTCTCTACCCTGTCTCCCATTGAGAATCCCAAACAAACCCACTCACCTGTCTTTCTCACCACATCATATCCAAATAGACATCAGATCCAAGTGATGCTTTAGAAATGACTCAAAACTGCATTCTTTTTCCATCTTCACTGCCACTGCTTTTCAATTCAAATCTGTATCACATTTCCCCAGAGCTGTTGCAGTAGTCTCCTGATTTTTTCCGCTTACGTTTCCCACATTGCCTCCAGAGAAATCTTCATTTAAAAATATTTTTTTGAATTTACAAAATAAAGCGATCATCTCACTCCCAAATTTAAAAACTCCCAAACTCTTGTTTTTTGTTGGTTATTGAATAAAGATTCCAACTTTTTGGTTTGACGAACAATGCTTTTCACAGTTGAGCCCACCTACCATTCAAATCATCTCTTCCTCCTCCCTCTCTTGCCTCACTGAATTTTTCTTGGGTCCTGGACACACCAGATCCTTTCATAATGCTGCCTTTGTGTAAGTTCCCCCCACTTCCTAAAACATTCCCTCTCACCCCATTTTTTTTATTTGATAAAATACCATTCATCCCTCGATACTCAGCTCCAATTTTAGGTCATCCGTGAAACTTCTCTGATACTGTTGGAAACACTCTTTGCTCTGGTCTCTCTGTTCCCACAGTGCTTTTTTTCGTATCTCTGGAATATTATTACACCATGATACTACAATTTACCTGTTTCTATCTTCTGCCCAAAAGAGAGTGTGAGCTCCTCAGGAGCAGAGGTGCTAGCGTATTTATTTTTGTAAAATATCTCCTCACCTTTACCTGCAATGGCAAACAGTTCCTTCTATGTTTTGTACAAATGATTCTTTTTGTGTGTGTGAGGAAGATTGGCCCTGAGCTAACATCTGTTTCCCAATCCTCCTCTTTTTGCTTGAGAAAGATTGTTGCTGAGCTATCATCTGTGCCAATATTCCTCTATTTTATGTGGGATTCCTCCACAGCATGGCTTGATAAGCAGTGCTAGGTCCACACCCAGGATCCGAACCTACGAACCCCGGGTGGCCGAAGTGGAGTGGGCAAACTTAACTGCTATGTCATTGGGCCAGCCCCACAAATGATTCTTTTGATGTAGTGCCATGGGCAAGAAAAAGTTTGCAGCAAAGTTAGTAAGTTTGCTTTGTGGAAGTATTCATGTATTGGAAACCATCAGAATCTCCAAAGATATCACTTTCTAAATCACTTATATTAATCCAGATTTCCATTATTTAGCCAAGAGGGAGCTGTTTATGTTAGTAGGTACCCATTTAATTCTGTCGTAGGGTAGATTCTCTCTTTAAGGTCTGCTCACTTCTTTCTTTCATTAGTCTCCTTTCTCTCTTTTGCCAGACCTTCATAACCCATTTCTGAGGCTCTTGGAACATTTGCTGTTCCATTACTTAGGGACTGAGCTCCACCTTCTCTGGCTGTGAGAGAACAGGATGCAAGGGTCTAGAATGGGGACTATGTGTCTGGATCCTGGGCCTGCCAGCATCACCTCTCTTCTCTTCCCACTGCCTCTACCTGACAGCAGCCAGGTCCTAGAAGCACCATCAAACCCAGGGCCACTCCCTCCACCCTCCTCCCCTGCCTGTAATGGCACCTCCTTTAAAGAGTCACACATAGAGTTATGTAAAAACATGTCTAGAGTTATGACAGCTGTTCTCATAGATATGACAGGTTGTCAGATAAAAAAGGGCTGGACTTAATCTGTGGGGTCCCGGAGAACAGAACTATGACTGATCTTTGGAAAGCATGGGGAACAAACGCTCTAACAATGACAGCCAACAGACAATGGAAGAAGGGGGTTTGTGAGGAGGTGAATTTACCTTCACCTAAGGAATTAAAGTAGAGACAAACATCTGTCCAAAATTCATCAAGGAATTCAGGAATAAGGGATTTCTGAGGTCACCTCCAATGGGAGAATCTTTGAACTCTACGCAACATCAAAACTCTTTCTGTTTTCTTACCAGAGTTCCCAGAGATTCAGCTAAGATTATGAGGGCTACTGAAACAGATAGTATATGCTTCCATTAGCTCATCTTCATGTCCTTTAATCAAGCTTGCTGCAATAAAAATGCAAACTTTAGTAGGGATGGCTAGATAAGTGAAATCTTATTGCGCCCCGTGACTTGGATTCAATAACAATTCAGTAGTAAACCTAAAGGATTAACACATGTCTTCCTAAGATATATAATTTACTAACAAGGAAAGAATGGACGTGTAAAAAAAAGTTTAAGATATTTATTTTAAACATTAACTTGAAATTCTTAGATTAAATGACATATTCCTTACTTACGCCCTCCTTGGCCGCAATATTTTCATCCTAAGTGCTAAGGCATAGGAGTGAAGTCCCACGAAGTCATTCCTAGAGTGATTTACAAAGTGAAAATTGTAGTACTTTATTGGGGGAAATTATTTTTAAAGTAGATTTGGCTTTTACATAACATTTGAATTATTTAATTGTCAAGCTATTTTGTGTTCATTTCACATTAGTGCTAACTGGTATGCCTTTGATTTTCCCCCAAAGAAAAATGCTTGTTAATTTGCAATGTCTGTCACAATAATGAAATATTTCAGAAATTAGATCTGCAACCCAGATTTATGTATGAATCCTCAAATGGGCCAGCATGGGACTTTTCCTTTGTTTATGAAACACTTGCAATATCGTAACGTTACATTACCATGAAAATAGTTCAAGTTGTGTTTTTGAAATGGAATCACATATGTGAGAAATTGGACACCAGGAGGGTTATACCCATGAATAAATGGTTTATTAAGCATGACTTCAAATCGTGAGTTTAAATGATGCTTAGAAGAAATGCCCATGCGTACCTCCTTTGCACAGTTGGAGCTCACATTGAAAGCTTTCTTGGAAAAGTATGGGTAGGTTAAATTTTACACTTGGAAATATATTGTTAAATTTCCAGATTTCAGCCACCATAAACCAAGAAATTTCAAAGCTGAATTGATTGTGACAATGTGAGAAAGGACGAATTAAGGGAAAATTACTGGGTTAAAAGGGAAGACCCTTCAATCTGGTACCAGTTTCACTATTAATTAACTGTGATCTCGTGTAATTGGATTACATAGGTTCTAAGATTTCTTCGTAAGTTTTGTGACTGAAAAGATATCTACAATGCTTATGTGTAATTGCCCCTTCAGCTTTTATATTCCTCCTCTTCCTCCTTGATTAGTATTTACTCTAATATTAATTTACATCTAAATGGTAAAAATAAAATATAAAATAGTACACAATGGCAATACTCAAAAAATAGTCATTCAGTTAAAAATGGAGAATCATAAGTACACCACGTTTGTATAGTCACATTTAAAATACTTTGTGAAAATGGTATTAATGCTAAGTTACAAAAAAAATGGGCAGATGTTTTATTTATTAATTCATTCATTCATTTATTCATCATATATTTATTAAGTAATTAATTATTATGTTTCGGGAACTATTGTAAGTGATCTATATGACGATAAACAAAACGGACATGATTCCTGCCATTGTAGAGCTTATAATCTAATTGTGGTGACAATTAAAGAAACTATTTAAATACTGAAGTACAAAGTGTGACAAAAAGCTATAAAGACTCAAAGAAAGCTCTGAGAAAGATTTACAGGGTGAGGCTGGGTGTTACTTTAGATTGGCTGTAGCTTAGACAACAAATTGAGACCACCTTGTAAGAGGTAGTTTTTTGCTGGTGGTGTTTTGATCAGGAATAACTAACTCCGGGGCCGTGGTTTTGGGCAGCCTCCAGAATGCAAAGGAGAGAGATGTGGCTGAATGCCGCCCTGTCTGCACCCTCCTCCACATCACATTTATGGTCTTCCCCGGCCATAGACAGGCCTTCCCTGACACCCTCCCACCACCCCCTGCCAAATCATCAGTCTTGGTCATTCTCAGGCTTCACTTACTCAACCCTTCTGCTTCTCTTCAAAACACATTGAAGACCCCTGACCTAGAGTATTGTATTCTAGACAAGGGCCACTTAGCTCTTTCTATTGGAATCCCCGTCATGTCAAAAGAGAGATACTACTGACTTCTCCATTTCTGAAAAGAATAGGATGTGGAGTCAGAAGATTAAGGATCCAGAGCCAGTTCCACCAATTTCAACAAGTCTGTCCATCTCTCTAGACAGTCCAGAAGGCTGCGATACCTACCTTACAGGTTAGTAAGAAAAGCACGCTCCGCTGCAGGCGGCCCAGTGTTTCGTTGGTTCAAATCCTGGGTGCGGACATGGCACTGCTCATCACACCTCGCTGAGGCAGCATCCCACATACCACAACGAAGAATATACAACTATGGGGCTTTGGGGAGAAAAAGAAAAAAATAAAATCTTAAAAAAAAAAAAAAAAGAAAAGCGAATAAGATCAATGAAAACACATTTTTGAAACTGTGCAGTGCTGTGTAATTGTTTCTCTTATTTTTTCTTCCTCTCAAGCAGTCTCAATCACTCCCTCCTTCCTTCTTTCCTTCCTTCTCCTCCACCTCCTCTTTCTTCCTCTCTTCCTTCCTTCTTCTTTCCCTCCCTCTCTTGCTCATTCATCTCCCTCCCTTCCCTTCCTTCCTCTCTCCCTCTCTCTTTTTCCATCCTTCTCTCTCTCTCTCCCTTCTTTCTTTCCTCCTTCAAGACTTTTTTTGTCTCTAATATATACCAGGCACTTTGCTAGTAAGTGTAGCACAAAGATAAATAAAAACAGTGAAAAGCATGGACTCTAGAATCAAGCTGAGTCCAAAACATATTTATCTATGATAAGTCTTTAGCACAGTGTCCAGCACATTGTCAGCATTCAAAACATTCAGAATTCACAGGAATGGAATAAAGGTAGAAGTAATACGCTTTACTTAGGAATATTATGGAAGTTTTCACAGAGAAGAGACCTGTGGGATGGGTTTTGAGAGGTAAAGATGAGCAGCAATAACCTAGAAGTTGTGATATTTTGTTTTTGAATTAATATATTGAATAAGTGAGAAGAAGTCTTTACCCATTCATTTGTACAGACATTTACTGAACACTACTATGTGGGGGACCAGGCTGGGTGTTGAAGAGATAAAAATGAATATAGTGTTATTAAGGAAGTATTGATAATGTTTTAGGAATGGTAATGATACTGTTGCAATGCTGTTATGGGTGCGTGTGTATAGTATATAAATATAAAATATACTTTATATTTACATACTTATCTTTTAGATCTACATGCTATCTAGATGTATGGGATATGCTTCAACATAACCCACAGTGTAAGGGGACTGAGTGGGCAGGAACATGTACAAAAGAAACAAGATTGGACATGAGCCGATAAGCTGGATATAGGTACATGAAAGTCCTCCCAATTACTTCTCTATGCTTTTATATATGTTTGAAATTTTCCTCAATAATAATAATGAACATGAGACAGTCAGTCCTCCCTTTACAGTCAAGTGTGGGACACAGACACTGGATACAATACTTGCCTTCAACGTGATGTTTGCCTAAGGCCACTTTTAAATACATTAAGTGGGATGAGAACTTCAAAGTTCATGAAGGATGTTGAGGTTCTGGGTGACCCTATCTATGAATGCTTTTTCTTTCATCAGATCAGTGGCCCCCTTGAAAGGGACCTTGGTATGCTGCCTTTTTTTAGTGTGAAATAAATGGGAGAAGCAGGTGGAGATCTTGTAATATAATACTAGGCAGTTTCCTCATTCTGGTAATTATACAGCACTTCCATTGAAGCTTCTGGAATACTAAAGTTCTTTCAAGAGATACATAAGCTATCACTTTTTTATAGTGAGATTCAAATGTGGAGACACAAAAGTGAATTAGTCATTATGTCGGGAGAGCTGATGTGCCATTACCTCAGCATCGCTGTCTCACAGCTATTACAATCTTACCTGCCTCCTGAACGTCTGCATTTACTACCTCCTTCCAGATGTCTTAATCTGCATTTCACTCCTGCTCGAATCTAGTTGTGGCTTTTGCTCAGATCCCTGAGTTCTTCAGGCTCATTCATGTCGTTTCTCTATTCCTATAGTTGCTTGCCAAGCCACCACATTTAACCTCACTAAAAATTTCATTGCTGTGTTACTGTCTTTCTTTTCCAGATCATTAAATAGAGGAAAATGTGTGGGAGGGAACTACAAATACGGTTCTGTTAATTAATCAACTAAAAAATTAAACTTTCTGATTTTAAAAGGCATAAATAACCTCTCTAGCTGATGACATAAACATTCACCTGAGTTTATTCATCTGTTTACTTCTTATATCCCAGTCCTTCCAAAAGAGACAGGAGTTAGGGTATATGTACCATATGGATCATTAAAATAAATTAAAAGGTATAATCAAGGCCCTTAAAAGAAGCAGCAAATATTAACGGAGGCTAATGCTGTTGTCTTGATGACTAAGCATAAAATTTGACTACCCTAGAAGCCAGCCCTGTGACATAGTGGTTAAGTTCACAAGCTCCACTTTGGAGGCCCCAGGTTCACAGGCCCCGATCCCAGATGGGGACACAGCACCACTCATCAAGTCACGCTGTGGTGGCATTCCACATACAAAAATAGAGGAATATTGGCACAGATGTTAGCTCAGTGACAATCTCCCTCAAACAAAAAGAGGAAGATTGGCAAAGGATGTTAGCTCAGGGCCAATCTTCCTCACCAAAAATAGTTATCAAAAAAACTTTAGTTTTTATATATGAAAAGATAGAGACTTTTTACCTCTGTAGTGTACCAGCCTGGTATCCTAATCAAAATTAAATGCTGGTGCCAATTTAATTGTTGGACACTGAAATATTTAAGTAAAAATAAGTTGCATCTCTTTATTTTGTAATTATTAAATTCAATTGAGGTAAAATACGTATTGAATAGCTTCTAGGTGCTAGATTGAAAATGATAAAAGAGGAAATTGCATGGTAATATTTGCTTGGCATGTATCATTCTATATATAAAATACAATCAATATGATGAGTTCTATAAGAAAAGGATATGTAAAATATTATGGGAACTCAGATTAAAGGAGATATTCATTCTTCCTTGTGCATGTAAGTGTGGGGAAGGCAAGTAAGGAGACATTTTGGACATTCCTGCCGCAGAAGAAAAAGCAAGACCCCAGAGGGCGGGCCCGGTGGAGCCATTCAGCCATCTCTCGCTGAGAGCCCAGTCATCGAACAAAAGAGACATCCATCCCCCTGTGCCCTGGGCAAATTCCTCACTCACCAAGACTATAATAGAAGGGTTGCTGTTTTATCCACCAAGTTATATTATTTTATTTTAGGGATTTGGGGGGGCAGGGGGAATTGTTACGCAACAATTGATAGCCAAGACACTGCTCAAGTTCAGGTCACCATTCTTTTTACTGGATTTCTCCAAGATCTTCCTAACCATTCTTCCTGCCCTTTGTCTTTGTCGAGTTTCCACACTGCCCTGTACCTGACAGAGGAATCTTTCCAGACATCTCTCTGAGTACATAACTTCCTCGTTCACAACTGTCAGGGGGTCCACTCTCTTCGAAATTAACTCTAAATCTCTTCACATGACTCTCCGAATCTTTTCACAGTATCCCCTTGCTTCTGTCTCTATCCTCATCTCTGCGTGTCCTCCCTCAACTGTACACTGTAACCCAGCCCTAGCGATAAGGTGCAGTTCTGCCAGACGTGCCACAGACCTCTCAAGCTGTGAACGCACTCTTGCCACTGCCTGGACTGTTCTTCTCCACTCACCTCAAATTTCCCACCTTCCCTTTAATCTGGTTAACTCCTATTTATTCTTCACATTTCAGTTTAAATATCTTTTCCTCCAGATCTTGCTTCCCCAGAAGGAACACCTGTAATACCCATGTTGTGAGCATCCCTAAAACCCTCCTGTACCTTGAATGCTCCTGAAAGACCATCACCATGAATTCAGTCTTCAATTTGTCCCCATTCCCTGGGCAACACTAAATTCTGCCAGTGGTTAACAGCCACAAAAGCTAACATGCTTCAACCATTAGGTCAACTTCTGCATTACTCTTGATAGAAAATATATATCAAGAAAACATACATAATGGAAGTCTAGGGGACCTGATTTCCAACCATGATTAACAGTTTATCTCCTTTTTTTGGAGGCGACTACTCAAGAATAGTCAAGTTTGTGTGGCAATCCTATATGATAGATTATGTATTAGACACTAGGGATAAGACACTTGATTCTTTCTGAATTGTCATGGAGAAAGGATATCCAAAATTTGTGCTGAATAAAAAGCTTTGGATTCCTGGAATAGCCTTCACCTTCAAAAATATCAATGTCACCTCTTTATGAGAAGAAGTAGCTCATAGTTTCTCCTCAAAGCTGTAACTGCACGCCACTGAGGAGGAAAACAGAGGCAGTGAGAACCCGTGATGGGAAAGGGTGATGCTTGAAACAGAAGGTGTGGCTGAGCTCATGACTTTTCACAGTTCCACGTTAACAGCCCTGGGAAGAGGTACCCTGTGCAGTCTGTGCTCGAGGAACATTAGGAGTAGACACTGGCCAGAATCAGGGAGAATCTCCAAGAAATGCATCAGGTCAGGATTTGTTGGCCTAGATTTGTTTCCTAAGGGGCTCCTATGGACAGAATCTTAATCTGCACTAAAATGCATAACTACTTTGATCTTGAGAGGTTAATTCTATACTTTTTTGATTTTATACTAAGACGCCAAGAAATGAAGCTACACAGTTGTCATGGTTAGTCTTTATTTTTCTGATTCTTATGGCAAAACTTATTCACATTTAGGCCTTTCTCTGGGTCTCTGCATGTTTCCTTTTTGCCAGTAAATAATTTATAGCCTTGTTCCCCTCTCTCCACCATCCACGTTCCCTCCTGGACCATCTCCCCAGTCTGTCTTTAACTTTTTACCCCAGAGGACATTTTCAGCTTTAACAACTTTACATGAAGTCCTGGGGCCCCCACGGGAGTCCTGGGCCCCACTCAGGAAAGGACTACTTTGGAGATCTGGTCTCATGGCTCCTTGTCACACTGCATTTCAAAACAAGATCACTTACTGTGACACAGCATGAGGGAAAAGCAGAAAATGCATCATAAATAAAGAATAAAACTGTTGGGAAACTTGCTATGCTAGTATAAACAAGGAGTAACCCATGAGAATAAATTTCAACAGATCGCATTCAGTTGTTTCAGAATTTCTAAGAAATGAGTTTATTTTCCTTATTACTGTATTTGCAGTGGATGGGTCCTCAGCAGGCAGAGAAACTGTATACATAAACATTTCTCTGCCATCATGTAGAAATCTGAATCATAAAATGATATGTCATGCATTCTATTCTACTGTGTCACCGCAATCAACAGTAGCTACATTTTGCTACATCAACTGATCTACCGATAAGGAGGACCAGAATAGTTTTAAATGATGGTAGAAATAAACTTTCCAATTCCTTTCACAATAGAAAGGGTTACATTTAATACATTTTCATGGATCCCTAGTTTTAGATTGCATGCACATTCAATCACAATAAATACTGTTCATCTACCCTGGGTAAATATTATATTAAATATTTTGAAGAATTCAAAGACATATTGGACATGACTGTTACGTCAATGCCCTTAGTTCTTGGCAAATCTAACTTCAAAAGAAATTCTTGGGAGAGAAAAAGAAAAAATTATAAGATTAATGTTAAGGGTAACTAAAGGTTAAATATCTGAGGGGCACTGCTGGAATTGTACCCAGAAGAAAATAATTTGAGATTCATACCTCTAAAATTAAACAAATTAAATAACTATCATTTCTTCCATTCTACAAATATTTCTTGGTTGCTCACCATATACTTGGTACAGAATAAATATTAAGAAAGGGATAAACAACAGCTAAGCTGGAGATTCACAGGTGGAGCAGGGTGGGCGGTCTTCTTAGGGGACAATGAGGAAAGTCTCCTTGAGAAGTTGTTACACTAAGACCTACCAGATGAGGGGGCACTATGAGGAAGGTGGGAAAGAGGAAGAGAAGGACCAGCGCACTTGGGAGACGCGCATCAGGGAAGACTAACCCAGAGCTTCCCCAATACCAACTTGCTTTTCGTCCCTAACATGCACCATGTGTTTTCACTTCAATGCCTGATTATAAAATTCCCCTTCCTTTGCATACCTTTTATTGATCCTTTTATTCTAAGTTCAGATGCCCCTTTTTCCAGGACGACCTCTCCACTTCTCTCAGGCTGAGCTTCAGTGCCATTCCTTCCTCCCTGTGACTATCTCTGTAATTCCACACAGCCTATGAGACTGTCTCCTCTAGGTAACTGTGAGTGATTTAGGAGCAGGAACTGTGCCTGGAGGGGATCTGTACCCAGGAGGCTAGCAGAGCTCAATGACTCCGGCATATATTCCAGTTCCTATCCAATACCCATCCTTTAATTCATCCATCACCTATATGCTAGCTATTCTCCCCTTTTCCCTTACAAATTGAACCCTGTTTTCTTCCGAGCTGCAATTCCTGCCTTAAAACGCTTATTTTAAATTAAAAGAAAAATACTGAACTAAATGTTCCAGAAGCTCTTGCAGCGATGACAGCATTCTGATAATAACATATTAACAGAAGGCTGCTGGGAATTTGGGGGAAGTTTTGCTTTCCTGATATTTGTGACACCCTTTCTTCTTTGTGACCTTCTTCTCTTATTCTACACTACACACATGAGGCTGGATCATATGAGGAAAGCCATACACTTGAGATAAAGGAGGAGAAATGTAGAGTCTGAGTCCTTGACTATTTCCTGCATCAGCCACACAAGCCTCAGTCTTTTTTACATGAGAAAAATAAATCCCAATGATTGCAGTTGGGTTGCTGTGAAATGCAGCTGAATGCAACCCTACGTGAGGAAGTGTCTAAAAGCACGGCTTGCACAGACAGGCTGCTGAGAGCCACACCCCGGCTCCACAACTTGGTCAAATATCTTCGACAAGAGACATTTAGCTCCTCTAAGCCTGTTTCCTCATCTGTAAAATAAGGACAATAATAACAGCTAGTTCAAACTGTTGGTATAAGAACTGAAGGAGATGGTGGAAGTCAAGTTTTGAACACATTATCTGGAAAATAATAATTACTTAATAAAAGTTAGCCATTATTATCCTTCAATATGCTTATTAAAAGAGTGAATGAATTAGCAGATATTCCCTTAGACTATCTAATGAAGTTATCACATTTGGGAAAAAAGTTAAAGAGATACGTGACTGTGCAGCCTCCAAAATAAACAGGTGTTTAAATGAATGTGTTACTGATTCTTCTCAGTACTTTTTTGTTTTCATAAACTTTTTCTTTTAGAACAGCTTTAGGTTTTTACAGAAAAAATTGCAAATAGTAGAGAGAGTTCCCATATACCCCACACCTAGTTTCCCCTATTGTTAACTTCTTGCATTAGTATGGTACGTTTGTCACAATTAATGAACCGATATTGACACAATATTATTAACTAAAGTCCATACTTTATTCAGATTTCCCTGGTTTTTAACTAACGCCCTTTTTCTGGTCCAGGATCCCATCCAGAACAACACATGACACTTAGTCATTGTGTCTCCTTAGGCTCCTTTCGGCTGTGACAATTTTTCAGACTTTCCTTGTTTTTTGATGACCTTGACAGTTTTGAAGAGTATTAGTCAAGTACTTTGTAAAATGTCCCTCAGTTGGGTTTTTCTGATGTTTTCTTCCTGATTAGACTTGGGTAATGTGTTTCTCAGAAGAAAACCACAGAGGTAAAGTATCATTTTCATCACATCATATCAGGGGCACATACTATCAACATGACTGATCACTGCTGATGTTGCCCTTGACCACCAGGTTTCTCCACTATGAAGTTACTCTTTTCTCCTCCCCTTCCATACTATTCTCTCTGGAAGGAAGTCAGTATGCACAGCCACACTTAGGACTTAAGCCACACTTAAGGAGTGGGGAGTTATGGTTCACCTCTATGTATTGCCCGAAGAGGTAGGCAACTTGGGTTTATTATGTTTATGATGATTTTTTATGATGATTATAATCACTAAAATTCCAGGTTCCCTTCATCAAGACTATGGGAGAAAAGTGAAGAACCAAGAAAGGAAAAACAGATAGTCAATAAATGTTGTTAACTAACTAACCGAACGACTGATTCTCCATAATGCAGTAACGGGAAGTTGCTGGTTGGTTCACAAAGAATCTCAGAATAAATAATGATCTGGGATTTTTATTTTTAGTACTCCCGAAGAAGACCTCATAAAAGTTAGAAGCAGTCACTGGTCTTGAAAAATATACATGCGTCACACCACCAAGTGATTAGGGTAGCAAAGCCTACGAGGAGTGACATTGGTCTCTGCCGTTAAACACACGTGTGCAAATGCAAGGACGCCTCTTTGTAATTCAGGGGCTCATCTCTACTGCAACAGCAGGACCCACATCCTGGGAGAACTGGGAGGATTAAATTCCAAGTGTGAACACTTGGAAGGCTTTGAATATACTTCTATATTATATGATATTCTATAGTATATTCTATATGAGCACCTAGTAATTGCTGTAAAACATTTGGTTTTCACTACTTTTGCCCAAATTACAATTTTTTGGACTCTTTATTTCAAAAATTAAAATTCAAACGTCCAGGAGGAGGTGATGATATCTTAAGCACATGCAGTTTTGGCAAAGCAGTTAATTAGAAGTGAAAATATATTTTAAAGAACGACAAATATCTTTAAAAAAAAGTATTTTATGCTTTTGTGGGGTTTTTTTCCTGTGGGAACAGCTTATTTTGACTCTAAGGATAGCTGGCAATTTCTGTGTGAACTCTCTTTTCTAATCAGTTGTCCTCTTTAGCTATTTCATCCCTTCCCTTGTGCAGAACTTTCTAATGGATTGCTGGCGACTGAGACCTTTAAATATGACAGAGCCGGTACATCCACTGTACACTCTCTATACACATCAAGTGTCATTGTTCCCACTTTGTTGCTCTGTGCCTGAAGTATTCTGAATTTGATTGCCTCAGAGCTACCCCCAAATCGCAGATGCAGTCTGGGAGACTGCACTTGTCTCACCTTTGCCATTAGGGCACTATGAAAACAGAGCAAGCTAAGGTTTCTTTCTTCTAAAAACAACATTCTCACAGAGTCAGATAGGTGTTTAAATATTTATCAAGCTCTCCTACTTACAATTTCAACTTTGGGTTCAGCCTCATCATAAGTCACGAAAAGTTGTAACTTTCTGGGCTAAGATTCAGTTACTAAGGTACTTTAAGGAATTCTACCACCATCTGCTAAAGAAAAATAGGTCATTGTTTCGGGTTGGAAGACCCAGAGGGAACATTTGAAGGGAATTAATGTCTTTTCCGAGGATCTCTAGCCAACTCGAGGATATAGCTGACTCATCAGTGGTATGAGAACACAGACATCTCAATATTAAAGGACTCCTGAGTCCCTGTCAGCAAAGGCCTTTCACAGATACAGGGTGGGCCAGAGGAGAGCATTTACTGTTTGATGTCTAGCTTACAAGCATTTCAGTGATTTTTTTCTTTTGTTTTTTTGTTTTTTGTGGGGGTTGTTTTGAGGAAGATTAGCCCTGAGCTAACATCTGCCACCAATCCTCCTCTTTTTCGCTGTGAAACACTGGCCCTGAGCTAACATCCATGCCCATCTTTCTCTAGTTTATATGTGGGATGCCTACCACAGCATGGCTTGACAAGCAGTGCCATGTCCATACCCGGAATCTGAACCGGCGAACTCGGCCCCCCAAGGCAGGACGTGCAAACTCAACCACTGCGCCACCGGGCCAGTCCCTCAGTGATTATTAAATAAAGAGGGAAGCTAAAGAAAATATGGTATCAGTAGGTCACCTCTTTCTGTTGGCAATCCTTTCAGTTTGACTCTCTGCTACGTTCCAGGTGACACTAAGATTCACTGATATCATGGAAGCCCCAAAATGTGTGATAAGGAAAGAAACGATGAGGTATGCCTGATCACCTGTGCTCTGATGTCCACATGGCACATTTTTCCGTACCTGAAGGAGAGCTTTAAAGGAGAACCTCCACCCAACTCCCAAAGGCAAGCTATGATGTGGAGACTCTAAACCTAACTTTATTTGAAAAGAGTCTATAAAGAATCTATTAGCTCATTTTGTAGGTTGACAGTGGTTCAACCTAATAATCCCTGTCACCAACACAATTAAAGCCATATGAAAATCTAAAATGTGAGGAAAACTTAATATTGGTATGTAGGAAGTTTCAGCATTCATTATTTTTAGGTAAGGGGGAGAATTTTTTTAGGTTATGCCTCACAGAAAAAGCTTTTAGGTTCCTAACGCGAAGCCTGTATTTGTAAACTCTTTCCATCATTGAAACACAATTCACATTCACACAGAGACACACCACACCCAAACACACACCCACCACACATACACACCCCTGCAGTTCTCAAGAGAAGACATCATATTGCATTTGTACAATAAGAACTTAAGTTAGTTTTCAGAATATCTTAGAAATATGTAAACCTGCATGAAAAATACAACTGCTGAAGACCCCATGGAAAACCTGAACTTTGAACAAATGCAGTGAGAGGTCCTGAGAATCTTCTGCAATATTTATGAAAAGCCTTGCCCAGGGAAACAACCACTGCATGCCGACCTCGTGGGGACATGAATAAAGGAGAGCGGAATAAGCAATGCCAAACTGATGGTGAAAGAAGGGAATACAGACCACATCAAGGCCATTTCTTCCTTTGATTAGACCTGGCTGAGGGGCTCATCAGTTCCTTGAGAAGTTATTAGGAGTTAAGACATAATCTATATTTAATATATTTTATAAATTATTGCATGGGCTTTATAGTATAAAGAATAATTGAAGTCGTACTGAAGATAGATATACAGGTCAGGTAACTCAAATTGATCATTTCCAACAAGATTCTAGTAGTTAAGAACGATCTGTTGCTGTTTGGGTATACAATATGCTAAGATTACCTACATATCACAGTAAACAAGATGTTACTAAGGCACCTTCCTAGCCACAAAGATAATTGGGCTTCACTGGGCAATTTAATAAAAATGGCAGCAACTCAAGTGTTACATTTTATTTCCTGTAGATTACAGGAGGCCAAATGAGGAAATGGAATAGAACCTCCATGATCAATGTCGCTACTGGCAGATACACCTTGTACAGCTCTTCATGCGTGTAGGAGAATGGTAACAGAGAATAGTACAGACACAGTTTTCACCTGCCACAGTCGACTCCCATAAACCCAAAAGAATTTCTCCACCCCTGGCAGAGCAGACAGAAGGGGGCATTGCAGCTCTGTAGAAGACACTGGATTTCTTTTTTTAAATTTATGTGTGCTGAGCTATCACTGATTGCAGATTTCAGATGGTCTGTCCCTTAACTACAGTCAGAACAAAAATATGATACTCTATAGGCTACAGAATGAACTGAGTGAAAGCAGAAGTGATTCAAGAGCCACGGTCGAGACACCTTTTCTTAAAGGATTTAAGATCACAGCCAACAGAGCTTTGGTGACTCACATGTGATTTGGCGGTGCACAAACTCCACCCTCCCTGTGTATTGGTATGAGAGGTGACTCCTCCTCTGAAAGGTGAGGCAAAGTTTCTGCCTTGGGCAATCTGAAACCATAATGTTTCATTTCATTCTTCTTGGATATTATTCATTGCGGTGAGAGTCACAGGCGAGGAGAACAACGGTAAAATACCCCGAAACAAACAGCGTCAATGATGTGGTTCTAACAATGAACATTCCAGAGATCCCATGGCAAGCCCTATCACTGTGATGCTTCCTGCCCAGTAAGAAGTTTCGAAAGCCAATATACGCACTGAAACTCCTGGCTGTGAAACTCAACCAAAACTTTCTCAATCTCTTTCTGACTCTCAGTTGAGCAGTTTAATCAAATGTATCAGAACAGACAGCTGAAGTTTCCTTTTCATTCTGAAAATAATGAGCCCAGGAGTCCGTGAGTTTCTCCAACAGACTAGACACCTCCTCCAATGATGGACAACATCTCCTTCCAGCTGCTTTAAACAATTTGAAATTGATTGGACCTGCGTGTCCTTTCGGGGATAATAGGCTCTCTTAACGTTTTGAGAGGTGCACAACTTGAAATGGCTCGTGGTGTTTCATTTCAGTGTTTCACACCGCTCTTCATTTAACCATCCAGGAAATGTAAACAGGACACTGCTTCACACTCTAGACAGCGTGCAGTGTTCACTTGTTTGCATGACACTTGCTGAGTAGCCTAATTAATTATCTGTGGGCAGCCGATTACATGCGGTCACATTAGTTGGTTGCCTGTATCGACATATACTCCGAAAATGTGACTTTTTGGAGGTGGAGGTTAAGGTGGTTGTCTTGCTCTTCAACGTTTAAATATTTAGTATTTATGTTTTATTTGACTGCTAAAATTTCAAAATTTCTATAAGCAAGAGTTAAACACAAAACATGGTACCAAAGAACAATTGACATCAAAATCATGCCCTAAATATAACAAATTTCGGAAAGGCAAATAGTATTGTCTCAGATTTTTTCAAAGGCAGTATCAGGATCCATGTTCATCGCTCGACTTCAGGAATCATCAGTGGTTCTTACATGGCTACCAGCCAAGCAATATTTGTGGTTCACTTTCCTAAGAACCGTGCCTATGATCTGAGAATATTTAATATGAGGTTTCAGTTCATGAAGCGTCATTACAATGCCCAGTCTGCTCTCTCTCTTACGACTTTGTATTTATTTCTAATTATATCTCAAAGATTAACTGGTTAAACGTTTGTACACCCACCTCAAATAAATTCTTTAATATTAGATTCCACAGAAAGGGAACTCATTAAACCTTGCAGGTGTAAATGCACAAAGAAACCAGCAAAAGATCACTGACCCTCCCTCCCCCAACCTCTGCTAATAATTTTATAACGTGAGCCTATGTGCTTCAGACCGCAGCAGCCTCGTGAGAGAAAAGGCTTCACAGAATGCCACCCTTATTCTGATAATTAGACCAAAAGAGAAAGACCGCAGCTCCACTAGCGTAAAGGCCTCTGGTGAGAATTATGAAAAACCTTGTTTTAAAAAAAATCTTCCAATTGCACATGCATTTCTGACTTTTTAGAAAGGTTAGTGCTATATGAGATCTGGAATCAAAACCTGATGTGACCTAGATAAAAGAAACGCTGATTCTCTAATTAAACCAAGCTGTGGCTGCAGGCTCTGCAAAGAGCTGCCAAAAAATCTGCCATCAATCTTTCGACTATCCTCCAGGAATGCGGCGAGGCGGGCTGCGAGGCGAAAGATGGCCGTGAGGATGCGGAGGCCAGGAGCATTCTCCTTCATATATTTGCTCCGGGCTGAGGGTCCTGCATTTCCAGCGCAGAAATGGAGGACGGCAAAGAGCTCCTGGAGACGGGGCTGAGAAGCAAGGGGACCCGCAGGGGTTGAGAAGAAAAACAGACTAAATGTTTTAACAGCTGCCCTTTTTTTCTTCACCTATTTTGCCCAAGAATCTGATTTCCTTCTGAAGGGTGGCTTCTCTGGGGCCGGGCTCCTCTCAGCAGGGCCTGTTGCCTCTGAGCGGCAGTTTCTTTCCCTCTTTCTATAAACGCTTGCTTTTGACGAGAGGGGAGGGGTGATGAAAAGAAGATGGAATATTTTACAGAGTTCTTATTAAAGCAAAAACAATCAGAGAAAATGCAGTTCATCTGAATTTTAAGTGGAGACTGGCAACAAATGAAGAAAAAAAATTAATAATCTCACATTCTTCCCGTTGAATTTTTGACACGAAAATTGTTCTTCAGGAAAGATGGAACGTCATCCCCATGTAACCTCCTCTTTCATTTCAGTTCCTCCATGATGCAGAAGGCATGCTAATTGAGAAGGATTATAAAAATAATTCAGCTGCTAAAATTGGAGGGAAATAACCTGCAGAGAAGCAATAAAAGAAATGGCAAGGATGCTTCCTGTAAGCCAAACATTTGGGGCTGCCAATATCAGATAAAGGGCAAATTCTACATGAAAAGAGCAGTTATTTATTTTCTTTGCTGAAACTTCTTTATTCTAGCGTTTTAGTTTTGCTGTAAAGTATTTCACGGCAGAAAACACTTCATGATAGATGTTGTCTCTCCCTCTGAGTTACTGTGCGACGGTCATTCCATTTAAACACGTGTACGCATTAGTAACACATATGTTGGTTTATTCCATTAGACACATAAATTCTCCTTTTGAAGAATCTGAGTAACCAACCAAATGTAAATCTTAATTGCAGTCAGTTTTCAATTATTCAAACAAATGTTGGAAGGCCAGATAAAAGGTACTCCGAACGGCAGATGCTTGTCAGACTTATTTCAGTTTGTATTCACAACATGCATTTCTGCACCGCCCCAGCTCACCCCACCAACCTTACGTCCAGCTGCTGCCTTTCTTACTGTTTCATCCTCACACCTCGTCTCTTCTCCGTTTACTCCTCATCCTTCTCCTGTTTTCTAAGCTCCTATCCTGTCTGAACATTCCCACTCCAGGTTCACTTTTGCAAAGAAGTTTTCTCTTCATTATCACCCTCCCATAACCAGTTCTAAAACATTGCATCCCTTGTATTCTGCACCTCACACATTTATGCTTGATTTCTTTCTCTCTTCAATTGTCCTGTATTTGGTTGCACGCATCCTATTTCCTCACCTAGATTGCAAACACCTGGTGGAAAACAACCATACCTTAGACTTCTCTCTGAAAAGGTTAAAAATTCTCTAGCATGGTGTTAAATTTTTCAGTTTCCCAGAGACTTGTCCCAGGAAACCTCAGTTCCTGGCAAATGAGGCTGACTGGTCATCCTCTCAGCTAAGCATAAATTAAAAATACAGAAAAAAATGATGACTGACTGTAGAAACATCGAATAAGTATAGCGTTTTCATTAAATGGAGAAACTAAAGGTGGTCATCAAATGAATTAAAATATGGCAGAGAAATATACTAAATAGTATACACTGTTTGCATAGATCTATTACAAATGAAACGTATAAGAAAAAGGCATGATTAACACAAGCTGTAGAGGCAGATGGAGTATTGGTTTGCATTAAGCTCAGAACTCAGTCATCACTATTTCTTGTTTCTCTACTGGCCAATATGATCAGTGAGAAGGAAGAGAATATTGTCCTACAGCTCCTATAGGCCAGAATAAACGTGAGTGAAATTTCTCCAATTAGCCTAAAATTAGCCATACTCTTGAGCCATGCGTCTCAATGCTTTGCCTCTTGTTTTTTCTTCTGCTGCCATAATCTTAGCGTTTTTGAGTTTTGTGTTGCTGTGAGCTTGCTGGGCATACGTCAGTCCCCAGGGCCTGTTAAGAATTTTTATAACAGCTCCCAAGACATGAGAATTTTTATTCATGGTCTTACTCTGGGAAGTTACTTAAGCTTGGCGGACTTGATTAATTTTTCAAGTTATATAATCAATAATAATAGTTTTACCATCTTACATATATTGGTGCTTTATAGTTTTAGCAATACAACGACTTTGTTAAATAATGAATACATTCACTAAACTTTTTGAGTGTTTCCTTTTCAAGAAATCCTGCTAGGCCCTCAGGAAGTTGTGGAGGAGGCAGGCAGGTACAGACAAAGATAAGAAAGGCCTGGCCCCTACCCTCCAGGGGCTCATAATCAGATGGAGGAGGTGCATGCAAACACCAACATGGAATGGAACCCAAGGCAGGATGGAAAGATCATTGTGAAGGTAAAACAAGGCCTATGAGTAGGAGATTGGAGGTTAATTTTGGCTAGCAATCTTGGAGGAAAGTAAGAGAAGAGCTGGTTAGAGACTAAGGAAAGTCATTTATGGCAGAGAACTACATGAACATAGAGATGAATAAAGCCATAGAACCAAGAGAATCGAAGACATATGTGTACACTGATAGTAGACAAAGAAGGGAGACAAGGCCACGTGAGAGACAGAGGGACAAGGCTGTGAGAGACAGAACTGGAAATGTAGGTCAGGTCGAGAATCAGAGCGTTAGAGAGGATGACTAACGTCAATCGAGCTTCCACTGGGAGCCCGACACTGTACAAAAGTTATTTCACTCAATGCTTATTAAACCCTAAGGTAATTATTTTTATCCTCATTTTACAGATGACGAAACAGGCTTAGAGAAGAAAAATAATATACCCACATTCACACAAGCTAAAAGCCACAAAGCCAGGACTTAAACTCAGATCTGTCTGCCTCCAAATTCAAGTAAATTGAATTCTTTCCATTTGTTCCACATGATTTAGACTTTATTAGAAATGCAGGGAGTTATTAAAGGTTTGCAAATTGGAATCTGAAGGAACAAGAGAGGTATCTGGACTCATTGTACGAGATGCCTTGGCAGGTGCAGAGACTAAAGGTAAAGGGGCAAAGGGTAATGAAGATTAGAACCAAGCTGGTAAGTGAAAAAAGCAAACATCAGAGAGATATTTCAGAAGTGGACCCTACAGAGCTAAGCCAGTGGGTTTATTGGGCACAAGTCATGGATGATTCCAAGAAACTGAGCCTGTGAGAATGTTGGTGTCATCTGTCACAGTCATAGTGTATCTGCCTTACTAGAATATGGGAAATGAGTATTAACTTTTCTCCTCGACATATTTGTAGATTTTTTAAGTACGTGAATCATTGTTAGGAAAATCATTTTGTTTCTGCTAAATAGTAGAGCGTTGCCTTTCAATTCATCATGTGAGCATTTATTTTGTGTAAGACTGTTCATAATTCAAGTGAGTCTCAGCCACACTGAACAGAACTTTGTATACTTGGTGTTTTTAACAGTTTTAATGGTGGCTTTAATCCAGTCTGCAACTCTGTAGCTAATGAAATGCCTGGTTTACATAAAGGAGGATAGAATCTGTGGCGACGGATTCAAGAGCCAGTTGCTATTCAAACGCCAAAAACGTGGTATGGCTTCTTATCTATTTTGAAGAAAGAACTGAGAAAAATTGGGTTTTGATCTTGCCAAAGAGAGATGAAGAGCAATCCACAACAGAATAATCAAATACTTTACACTTTTCAGCATATTGGAGGGATGCAACTAAAAGAATAGTAGAACCGAAATTAAAATCTAATAAACTAAATCAAAATGTTGGAAGGAGTGTTTTGACATTGAGAACTCTTTATCCTTTAGTAGGAATCTGTCAGGATAATTTCAACCATTGCAGCACTGCAGTTCAAAAATAGATTGGATAAAGCAGTAGAAATAATCCGAGAACAATATTCCATCTGACAAAGAGCAGATGGCTGGAGTGGTCTCTAGTGGGTGCCTGCTCTCCTCTATTATTATGCAGTGCTTACATATAGGAGTGATGGTCTTTTCCAAGCCTAATAATGATGATCATAGTGATAACAACCCTAATTTATTCAACACCAATTACATGCTAGGCACTGTACTAGCTACATCACAAACATTTTCTCATTTTATCTTTGAAATGACCCTCTGATGAAGGCACACCGTCTCCATCTTACAAGGTAAGGACATGAGTTTTGGAAGCTTCAAAAACTTTCCCAGTGTCACACAGCACACAGAGTGGCATATCTGGAATTCAAGCACAGGCTTATGATGCTCTGAAACCAGCCTTCCTTCCTCTGCTCCCAGGGCCCTCAGCCCTCCCTGCACAGTAGAACCCCCTGGGAAGCTGTCACAAAAATCTCATTGCCCAAGCCCCCGTCCTAGAGAGGCTGATTTAATTGGTTTGGGACCCAAGTGTAAGTATTGTTTTTAAAGTTCCCTGGGTAATTAAAATGGGCATTCAGTGCTGACAGTCGCTGCGCTGTACCATACACTACCGCCCAAGGCATTATGGATCTCTGGGAATAGAATTTGAAGGAAAAAAAAATAACCTTATGTCGCCTCCTTTAATCCTCCCCCTCACACCACACACCTTACTTTCACATCACTGTTCTCAACAGGAAATTTTTAGCTCTTTAGTTTAGATTGATAGACTAAAAGGTAGCAGATAATATTCAAGAGGAGTCTCGGCCTCCACCGAGAAGATCAAGCTGGGCATCAATTCTGCACTGGCGAAGCTTCTTTGGTATTTTTGACACAGAAATGCAGGCAAACTTTCTTCTGTATAGGAAAAGCGTGGTGGCTAATGGCTACATACCTTTTTTTATCTTCACCCGTAAAATGTGTCATATTTGTCTGAACCACCTCTCAGACTTACCTATAAGAGATGCAAACCATGAACGAAAGGCCAAGGGTAGAAGAGAATGACCAAGAGGGCGGACTAATGGGTGGGTCAGAATAACAGAGCAAGTGGCTGAGGACAGTCCAGGAGCCAAGAAGGGTTCTAGGAAGAGCTGGCAGTACCTTCTGTTGCCAGTGTTGGGGTGAACTCTTCTCCTGATCTAGATGGAGCATAACTCAGTATGATACATCAGTTTTAGTGTTTGATTTTTAACTGTATTCTTCCCTCATGTTGGAGGCACTCATAGTCTTCATTTACCTTGTTTTTTCTTCAACTCTTTTCTCTTCTCTCCTTCCCCTTTAAACCCAAACCATAAACACACCCTGTACAAATGTGTGGATTTTCTAGAAGACACGCCCAGGCAGATGAAGAAACTGAGAGACAGAGCTATGACTGATTTCTTAATGCTTCACATGGGTCCGGTTCTTCCCTTTACATGGTGCTTCACCGTCTGTCAGGTGTGTAGAGGAGAAACTCCAAAGCGATGACCTCTCACACAGACTTGTGACAGTCAGATAGGTGGCAAAGAAAGTGATGCACCCCAGGACCTCCATGAAACTGTGATTTTGTCTAATGAAAGGCACAGCTGGACTCTAGGGACCATGACAGTCCCTCTTCTCCCCTCCCCCACCCTGGGACTTCCTTTCTCCAGAAGAAGGCCGGATATGTCAGTCACGTGGGCTCAGGCTTTTTGTGGAATTGCTCAGGAGAAGAACATGAACCAGAGATTAGGAACGGGAAGATGGGAGACAGAGTCTGACACCTGAACCCAATTATCTGCTACACGGCCTTGAAAATTTTTAAAAACATCTCAAAGCCTCATCTTGCTTGTCAGTAAAATGGAAATGGAAACATAACATGCTTTAAGGGTTTAATGCTTTAATGGGTTGATATGAAGATTCAAAAAGATATGCCTCTAAAGCCCTTAGCATAGTCCCTGTTCATTTGTGTGAAACACATTCCGTGGAAAGCTGGCTGAGCCAGGCATGACAGTAGGTGCTGAAGATTCAGCAGTGGCTAAAAGTGATGCTACTCCCTCCCGCTGCTGTGCTTACACTCCAGCGAAGGGAGACGGCAATAGACAAAGCAAAGAGATAAAATGTATTGAACGTTAAATAGAGAGTAAAATCTATCTTATGTCTAACAGCTTTCAGTAAATGTTACTGATAAAAAATATATAATATTTCAATAAGTCAACACACTAGCTAGCCTAGGTAAAAATATAAAGTATTTTTCACATTATGGATGCTTAAGTAACAAATACATTAAAGCTCGGTATAAAGAAATATTGCATCTTATGAACTTTTGAAGAAATGATTGAGCCAAAATTCCAAGATTCAGTAATGTTGAATCAGCTCTTCAACTGACGTCATAAAAAGGAACCACATGTGCAGTCACGCTGAAGCTGCGCCCCAAAGCTTAGATAACTCTTTGGAGGGAAGCCATTGGGAACCAGTCTCTAGCCTGAGAGACTCCATCACTAGACTCCATCACTACCTCCGCTCGAGCTACAGATAGATGCGAGCAGCTAATATTGTGTGTGTTGTGTTAAAGGGAGTTCCCTCCCACTCTTGTAAAGACCTCCCACATTTCCAAGGCTTTTAAAAAACTTTATCTCATCAGTGAGCATTCCCTTGTCTCTATCACCTCAATAAATGGATGAACATTGCACCAACACTGCCCTAATCTCTTGCATGACTCTGAAAAGTCCTTTTTGCAAGCTAATAATAAACAATATATTTTCCACTTAAAAATCAAATGTCATTGTTTCCATAAGCAGGACTGTGTGAATGCAGACGATTCTCTACAGAATCAGAACAATGTTTATGATATGAAATGACCCCTAAAAAGCCATGGTTCAAGGCATCAGGGAAACATAAGCTGGTCATATACAAACAAGCTGGGAACATTCTTCTCAGAAAGCCTCTACAGGAAACACTAAATCTGCTGCTAGATTTCAGCAGCTACAGCTGGCAGGCTGCAGCATGCACTGCCTTGCTGTTGCTGGCACCATTGCTCACTTTTTGGCTGGCAGAGCCCTAAGGAGGACGCCAGCAGCCAAGCAGCTTTGAGCTATGAAACTATGAGTTCATGTTAAACCTAGAATTTGCATGAAATGAACCGAGTCACAGTAAATGGAAAGAATTTGTCACCTGGGAAGGGGCTATGAGTTTTAGTCTTATTTTTTTTCCAATATTAGCTCCCTAAATGTTTATAACTTGATTCTTTTCCCATGTACCATATACCTATGCCCTGTGTCTCATTCCCGCAATATTATACTATCTCAGCTCAACTATTTACACCCTCTTTTGTTGGGCAGGCAATATCTCTGTATTTTTATCATTAAAACTAATTAGATCCAGGGTTGAGGGGAGCATATCAAGGTGATTAAAGGTGAGCATTTAAAGCCAGAAAGACTCTCACTACTTACTAGGTGGGAGACTTTGGGCAAGTTATTGAAACTCTCTAAATCTCAATTTCCTCATCTATAAAATGGGGGTGATAACAGCATTTGTCCCATATCTCTGTTGAGAGATTATGAGATAATGCACAGAGCATTAACATACTTGCAAGCACACGAGATGGATTTAAGAGAGCCCGCTTCCTTTTTGAAGGACTTAGTAGTAGATGGCTGCAGAGGGGATCTCTCCACGTGGTTCTGAGTATGTGAATACCTTTGGACGTAAGAAGCAATAGGTATATATGTGTACCTGTTTATCAAACTGAAAGCAGTTTTTTAATATCTTTATGTGTTGCTCACACGTTGCATCTGAATATCTGCTCGTCTTTGCGAATATGAAATTGTGTTGTGTGTGTAGGTGTGGGTGTGTGAGTATAACTAGATCTAACATGGAATGGATATGATCTCAAATGAGAGAGCCATTTTGTTCTTTTCTTCCAAGAGCCTCTTTGAATTTTCTGACCCTATGTTACTGTATAGGAGCCATAGTTGGAAATTCCGTTTCCATCCTACTTATCCCTCAACAATTCCATCTTTTATTTTGCTTGTAAATTTCAGGAACAGATTCATCCTAGTGCCCAGCAAACCACTCTTTGATTTGCATCCATCCACTAGTTGGAGCTGGCTCTCCACACAAGGTCCAGGAGAAGTCAGCTAGTTCTGGAACAATCTCTAAGCCAGTGGAAGACTGGCTTTAATTATTTTAGATCATTATCAAAGAGGTCAATTGTAAGGAACCTATAAAAGTCATTTGAAATATATGTTCCTGATCCCAAGTATACCTATTTTTATCCTGGATTACAGGGCAAACAATCCAATTTATTTAAAAAATATATTTATTTAGTATCTGCTTTTTAAAAAGACGTATTCCTTAAGCACTGCAAGGATATAATAAAATTTATGGTTGCAGAATGATATGCTAGATGGGAGATCATCCCTTTAAATTTGTGTGAATAAGAACTATTCCTCTATTAAATGACAGAAAGCCAGTTCAAAATAGCAGAAGAGAAAAAAGTGTTTTATTGAATCACAAAACTGAAAAGTATAGAGGTAGGCTGACTTCAGATATAGCTGAATCCAGATACCAAAATAATTATTGTAACGCTCATTCTTGTCATTCATATTCCCTTTCTCTCTCACTCTTTATCTCCAGACCCCAATTTCACAGCTCTTCTCTCTTCATGTAGGATTTAGTGTTAAGCACATTCTCCCTGCCTGGTGGGAGAGATGGTCCCTGGCAGCTTTATGCCTTTATGATTATTTCAGCTTATGTATTTTGAAAATTAAAAGGAGCTCGCTTTCCCCTGGTCCCATACAGTTTACACACACATAATGTTCTAACTATGCTTAGCTTATATATTCAACCCTGGACCAATCACCCTATCTGGGAATATGGAAAACTGAAGGCCCTGCAGCAGGAAGCTGACAGTACTTCTGGAATAGGTTGGAGAATGGGCAATCCCCTACAGAAAAGGAGGCTGAGAAGACAAAAAGAGGTCCTTTGCCTCACAATTCTTTTCTTTTATAGATAAGAATACTGAATTAAGGCCCAAAGAAAATAAATGACTGGCCCACAGTAAACAGCTACTGAAAATCTAAGAATAAAATTCAGGTTTTATGACTCTTTCCGTTATATTGCACTTCCCTAATAAGAAGGAGAGAACACATCGGTCCTGAGAGGCTGCACAGCAGAGTGGTTCATACAGAAGCCGGACACCCTGGTTTCATCCCGACTCTTACATCTTGCCTGTTGTGTGTCCTTGAAAAGATAATTAACCCTTCTGTGCCTTAGCTTCCTCATCTGTGAAACAAAGAGAAAAGCACCCGTTCCATTGTGTTGTTGTAAGGAACAAACGAGTTAATAAATGTAAAGAATTTAAAACAGTGCCTGGAACATAAGTATTATACAAGTCTTGGTTCTTCTTCTTATTATTATTAAACGCTTACTAAAAGTAAAGGATTTTGCATATATATTATGCCATGCATTCTCATAAAAACTTAGACATGATCATACCCCCTTGTCAGAAAAAACTGGGTTCTTGAGAGATTAAACAGCTTGCTCAAGATTATATAACTAGGTAGGAGCCAAACTCTGAACTTTTGTATGTCTGACAACAAAGCCTGCGTTTTTACATGATACTAAGTGATAAATGTTACAAGACAGGTTCAAAGAAAGTGCTATGTGAGCCTAAAGGAGATAGGGATCACATCCCACTGAAGTGTGAAGGAATAGATATAAAGAAAGAAGCAACTGGCCCAGCTTCTCAATAATTCAATTCAACAAATAATTATTTGCGCACCTTCCCTATCCAGATACAGCCGTGAACATAATTGATAACAGCTTGGTAACTTCAAATTTGCATTGAAAAAGAGTAATTGGGCAATTTAGACAACAGTCTCTACAGGGAAAGATAAGAGCAAAGAACAAGGATGAGGTATAAGAAACGCGGTCTCGAAAGGTGGTCTACATTGACTTATAGGATGTCACATGTAGAGGAGTAGGGTGACGGGAGTTGGCGAACTACTGGGCACTACAATATTATGGAGGCCCCTGAGATGAGATGCTGAAAAGTGACTCTGATACAGTAAACCCAGAGGATTGTGACAGATTACTGAGAGGGATGGAAGAAAGGGAAAGACTATAATGGCAACACACACACAAACACACACATATATCCTGGAAAAACCTCCCCCACCCTGCAAATTGGAATGATGTGAGTTGCCCAGTTCATTGAATGATAACCCTGTCTAATAAGAAGGGGCAAACTAACAGTGATTGCTTCTTTGGTAATGTTGCAAGCTTTTCCCAAAACAATTCACTTTTAATGTCATTTCCATTTCTAGGAAAATATCTTTCCTTAACGTTTTCATACTTTGTATTTGGTTCTGCTCTTCTCATGGACAAGAGGTTGGACTATCACTAAAATATCTGCAATACTTATTTATAATGTTTTTGTCATGAATGAGAATGAGTAAGGTTTTACCATACATAAAAATGCAGAAAAAGTTGGCAACTTTTAATGTATTCTCCTGTAGATTAAATGTTGCTAGATCTTGTGATTGTACAAAAGAGAAAATGGATGTTATCATGGTTCCTCATAAAAGCGAGATGGAAATAAATGAGGTTTTTGGCTAAAGTATAGTTCTTAACCTGCAGGTTGAGTTCTAGAACACTATTATAAGCAATGAAGACACACTACGGCCACAGAAGGAGACTTTTGAGAACACCAAATGTATGTTTAAAGATGGGTAATATTCAAGGGATGAGAGTGGTGTGGGTACCCAAATTAAATTTTAAAATTAGCACGTGTAGCACTTGTCCTGTCACTTCGTCCGTTTTCATATGCTGACATCATAGGTCTCGATATGAGAATGTGATGCGTCAGTGCCCTCAGTTCCTTTGAATTTGTTACATTGCAGTAAAAGATTTAATCCAGAATAATTCTAGGTCATTTTGCAAATGAGAAAAACTGAAACTCACGGGGATTAAATGATTCGATTCAGGTCACACAACCGGTAAGTGGCACAGTCTAAATCAACATCCACCTTCTGTGATCTCCCGTGCTGCCGTCCAATTTTATCAGCAAACATTTATTTTTCCCATCAAGTACTTATATATTTCTACATATTTAACATTAATACAAAGTCTGAAAGGAAGACCTAAATAGCTGCTGCTCAGAGTGGCCTGCCTTTGACCTGCTTATTACCTGCAGTCCAGGCATAATCAAGAAAGTCTTGTTACGTAAAAATCATCAGGTGAACTGAACAGTGTTCTTAGCAACTTGGTTGATTGACATTCTGGCCCCAGCCCCTTATCTCATGCTGAATCAGTAACAAGCAGTTCTAGGATCCACATGGGTCCTTACACCCCATGTTGAGTGACACTGATGTAAATTCTTATAGGGTTGACCTGGAAATCTGGGCACACTAAAGATTTTGCAATACCCAGACAACAAGGAGAAAAATTCCCAAATAACCACAATAAATTGTGACTCCAGAAGGTTCAGTGGCAAGGATTGACACTCACCTAATCAATGAACTAATTTTGCATTTTGCGTTGTGGAAACACATATTCTAGGAACATTTATCACTTAATCTTCCTTTACTAGGCAACTTGTTCCTCTTCTTCACACATGAAGACTCCATTCCCTACCAGCTCTCTCTCCTTCCCTGCCACTTCACTGTCACTCACTTTTCACACATGTTGTACACTGATAGCCGGGGGCATGGATCAAGAGAAAGAGGGAACGAGTTTGCCTCAGCCGGTTGTCACCTACAATTTTAAGGTTAGCTTCAAAAAGGAAGTAGCAGAGAAAATTTTATGCCAAATGAAAGACTCCGCTTGAGGATTTTATTCTCTCTAGTCTTGAGAAAGTTCCTGAATAATAAATGGAGAAAGTACCAAGGTCGCTCCGCTCTATGAATTGCCATTCAGCAGAGTAGGTAAAGCACAGGAAGCAAAGCTATGTAAGATAAGGAATATTTAGAGCTGATTACAAACAGAATTTATCCTTTGTCTACCTAATCCCAGAATAGTCTATCAATTCATTTCAAAAACAAAACTAAATTAACACAATTTAGACTCCTGGTTGAATTCTTCCCTTGGAGGGATCTAGAAAATCCCCAGGTATATTCTTAAATTATATGTGACCATGCTAAAAATCATCTGGGAATTCTATGAAAACTTTGTTTGGATCCGTCTAAACCATGGCATATTTTTGAGGGAGAGTTTCAGGAATTCCTAAAAATTACCTTACAATGCAATGTAAAATGAAATATGTCTTCCCCTAAATGACACAGAAACTTTCATTCAACTATTACCCAGTTGCTATTCTGTACATTACCAAGACAAATTCTGAAGACTAAACTTTATCTCGTTTAGAACACGCACTTTTACAAGATAATTTAAAAAGCTCACAAAATCAGGGGGCCTCAGTCACAGAATAAACAAGAGCTGTGCTACTCCAAGAAGAAGCAAGAGAAAAGCCCTCTTCTGTTTGTGATGAATTAACACAGATGGCTGAATTTGAATTACTATCACAATGCTAATATACCAATAACCAAAGATTACTTCTAAGGGAATAGCTCATTATTTAAATATTTGCTTTACATATCAACTTATTTAAAAGTATGAATTATTAGATTGAAAATGAGTGAGATCTGTACGAAATCTTACTTATCCGTGTTCTGGTATCAGAATTAATTTCTAACAGGCCTATTTATAACTTCTTTTAATTAAGAATGAAGATTTATCACAAGCAATAAAATGACGTTATTTCACTTGCCAACACTTCAGATTTTAATACAAATAAGTTCCAGTATTATTCATAATAGAGAAAGAAATCTGAAGGAGTAGTTGAGTAAATTACGGTAACACACTTCATGGCACATTATACAGGTATTAGATTATATTTATGCATCATAAGGAACAATGTGAAGAAAAACTTCATAAATAATGTCAATTGGAAAAGCTGCTAACTCGCATGTCCACTATATTAAAATATCTTGAACCCTAAATGTTTACATAAGGTTGATGAGATTCCGATTATTTTCTATTTTCCTTTTTGACATGTAGTTTATAAATTATAATACGTAATGTAAACTGGAAAATAAGATCTATCTTAACAAATGGATTAACTAATAAAATTGGCTTAAACACATTTTAACCTAACATATTTTCTCAATAAAATGGAATAGCAATTTTCAAATAAATGTGTTTGGCTAAAGGACATTGTCTAATGAAGCTGTGTTATATTTAAAGTTAGTGGCCATTTTATGGCCTAAACCAGCATATGAAGTTTTTATTTATAAAAAAGAGATGAGCGCTTTTTAATGGGTGGTTCCAGTTCTAGAATAATTTTTAAATGTTTCCACTGGAAATAGCACATTCTCTATTCAGTTTTCACTCTGCCAAGATAAACATGCCGATAAAATAAAAACCTCCTCCAAACTGCCCCCTAATTCATAGACATACTTTACATTTACCTATTGAGGATCACAAAAATCATCAATTTTTACATCACTCTAAGTAAGCCTAGATCTGTTTTCCTAAGCATTCTTGTTAAACTGTAAAAGAGCAGGGATAGCTACCAAATATCCATTCCAAAAAACAAGTCCATGAAGAGTGTAATTATTTTGTTCTTTCTTTAAATCTCCTTGCCAAGAATCTGAACTGGATTAAGTATTCAACACCAAGAGATTAAAGCTGTCTGTCCCTGTAGCTACCACTGCACACATCTTCACGTAATCACTGGGATTAACTTTCCAAGGAAGTAGATCAAAGCTTTATTTCCTTGTGGGTATCCAATAATAAAAGCCAAAGCTAAAGCAAACTCTCATCACTTTTGCATCTATCCTGAAGCTACTGGTTCGAGAATAACCAGAATATGTAAAAGATAATGTCAGTGAGAAGAAAAGAAAAAAACCACTCTATTTCACGTTTAGTGGTGATAACACTAGACAAACAACAAAAAACAAACAGAAAATCATTTGAACGTTTTCATAGCATAATAATAATGTATAAATATCGTCTTTGATAAAGGTGAACGAACATGAAATAATATCATAATATCTATCTATATAAACTATAAATAAATCAGCCCAGCTATTGTTTATCAACTTTTGGCAATGAATTATGATGAATCTTTGCAATTAGCATCTTTATGTTTGCAGAAAATTTGTTGCAAACTAGGTAATATGGTGTTTTTAGTTCCTGCCCAAGTTAGGAAAATTGGCTGCTGAATTGAATAACTCAGATTTTAAGCATCTACAAATCAACTGACTTATTGTACTTATTAATATATATATATATATAGCCAAGCTCTGGAGTAGAGTTTACTTTGACTAAGTCTGTATTTGTACTCTTGGATTCCACTTCTGCCCTGGTGTTGAGAGAGATCCACAGAGAATTCCAAGGGGAAGAACCTGGCCTTTTGTCATTAATATTCCTATATATCCACCAGAAAAACTGGAGCTCTCTGCTGTAAGCACATCATAACACTAATCCACATTTGATGAATCAGCCTTCTGTTACATATTAAGGAATAGATTTATTTATCCATTGTTTAAATTCCCTTATTTGAAATGCCTTTATCAGCAACATTTGTGAGCAATAACAAAAATATACAATATTGAAGGGACAGAAATATTCCAGGAAGAAACTCCTAAAAAGACAATTGTTTCCTCTGGGTATGTTTTAAGAGTTTGAATCTTCAAAAGATTTATCTTTCACATAGACTAAACATTCTAAAAATGCAGTTCTAGTGAAAAATGACCTGTGCTTTCCAGATCCCCTTCAAAGCTTGGAAACATTAGGACCAATATTTATGAAATTATGAGGTCTTCCTTGAAAGAACAGGAAAATCTTCCAAACTTTGGCTACATTTTTATCTGCATTTAATTAAAAGATGGTGAAAAACTATCAACACAAGCCCATTTTGGATGAAAAAATATATATTTCATAGTACTCTTATTGTAATGGTCCTTTGTAAGCATGTAACTATACTTCTCAATAATGCTTGTGATGTCCAGAAAAGTTACTCATTCAATCACATCTTTCTGCAATACAGTAATTATATATTTTTATTTTATACTTCCAAATGTCGTATTGGCTAGTGTTTAAGTTTCTCTCCTATTAATCAAGCTGCTGTTTTAATCAATTTAAAATCCATAAAAATTAATATTACTAGAGAAAAGTAATATATTTCTCTTTTTCTGGAGGTATATTAGCTCTTTCATGCTAATGAGGAACTTACAAAAATTTCTGTCTCTCAGAAACTTTATAAGATAAGAATGTGATCTAATTGTGCATCTCAGAAAATAATCATACCTTGCTACAAATTGTAACTGCCAGTCTGGGGCAAGGCAAAGAGAAATTCAATTATTTGCAGCACCATTAAACTCTTATAACTATAGAAAAAATATATAATCAGTTTAGTTCATGGTTTCTCAAATTATAGCAATAAACGAATATACTTTATCAGATTTCTACATGGTGATCCACCCTCTGCAAGGTCATGGAGAATAACATGGCCTCTGGGCAGCATCTCGTTTACCAGGACATTTAATCACTGATCATGAAATCGTGAAGTTAATCTCTGGGGAAAGTAAACCATTCAATTTCTCAGTACATAGAAAAGAGAGGAAGCATTTGGCTTCTCTCTAAGATTTGATCTATGTCTTATTTCTCTGCCTATTGGCTTGAGGTAGCAACTTTCTGGAAAATAGGAGCTTAAAAAAAAAAATAATCATATAGAACCAGGTCAACGTGCTAAAGGAATAGGAAACAAAAATGCTGCTGAACTTTCTCACTTGCTGTGAAAAAAAACTTCACAGTAAAAAGGCACGAAAGTCTCCAGACATATCATCTTTTATGTTGGCAATTCACACCTTGCCCTTCCTGCCTTCTCCAGCCATTAATTCTCTACCCTCCTTAAAGTTTAGATTATATGGAGAAAATAGTGAAGCTGGAAAACATCTCTCCAGAAAGGGGAAAAGTCTTCCAGCCTCTGTGATCATGTCTCTGTAACAATGAACAGTTCAACCATTTTAATCACGTGAAGGATACGTTCCGATTACTAGACAAACCCTGCTAGCAACAACACCAACAGCTGCCCATCATTGAGCGTTTACTCTGTCCCAGGCACTGAGCTCAGCTCTTTCCCTCCATTATCTCACTTCATCTCTCAACAACCAAACAGCGCAAATCGTATAAACAGCTGAATATCCTGAGACTTGGCACGGTTAGACAACTTTCCAATATTGCAACTGATATTTCATGGAGGCCATTGAACCCATCAGTGTCAGACTCTTGTCACTGAGCTATGCTGTCTCTTAAAGTAATCACTATAAAACCATTAAACACATGGGACACAAAATTGGTCACTTGGAGATTTTGCCATGAGCATCTGTTAATGGTTCTTTCAGATTTAAAAATCTATACTCACAAATACACACACTCACTCAACTTTGTGCACAAATTTTGGTTTCATTGCTCTTCACTGTACCCTTTGGATAGGTCCTCTCCAAATCATAATATAATTCCCCTAGGTGTTTAAAAGAACATTTTATTTGTGATGGTTATTTTTATGTTTCTCAAGGAAATGCTTCCAAGTCACTCTTTTCACATTGCCTTTTCCCATTTTCCAAATCAGTTCACCTTTGTGTATGACCTTATAACCGTGTCATTAGCTATAATAATGATTGATCTATCCTTCTTCCAGCCTTTAGCCATCTGTGCAAGCAAAACTTTCAACCCAGACATTTTAAGCATTAAACATATACTGGAGCTCTGTTCAATAGATCTTTCATAAATCCCCAGCCCCAGAGAGCAAGAAAAGTCAGGTCATGAGCAGGAAGTAATGGAGACAAGGCATTTTCTGAGTTGAAACTCAGACTCAAAGCTGGTTTATTGTTGTCATGACTACGAGTTCCACATGCCTAAAGTCACCGGTTTCTGAAAAGAATGATGCAGTGTCTAGCCTTACAGCTGGACATATAAACCAAATTAGTCTGCCATGCCTCTACCTGCTTTGTGGTTATTAGTGAAAAGAGCAATATATCACACAATCAGTCAGGGGGCAGTTAAGCTCCGCACACACTGCTTTCTCAGATCTGTAACTCGTTTTATTTGGTTCCCCAGAATAATAGCTAGAAGCCCGTGTGTGTGGGAAATCAAAGTAATTTTGATAGATACTTGCAATTCTTCAATGAACGATAAACCAGAAAGCCATATATGGTGTTTTTACATACTAACACTACCCTAGTTTTAAATCACACAAATAGGAAGAGGGTTTTGCAAATTCTCTGTAAAAGAGCTCGGAATTCATTGAGTTGCAAAAGATTTTTTTCAAACGAAGAGGTGTTCGGGAAGAACAAGCCTGGTTTGCCTGCTCCAGATGTGAAACGAGAGCCCTGAGAGCTGGCGTCTATTCCTTGCTCTCCAGGTGATTAATTGGATGACCTGGGGAAGTAATTTAACCCCAGCGTGTACAAGAACATGTGCACTTCCCCACCAGAACAGGGTGTCTAAGCTCAATCCGCACCTGCGCCGCTGACATCACTCCTTCCTCAAAAAACCTGTTCAGGCTCCCTCTTTTGCTCATGCTCTCCCCCTCAGTCTACCCTCACTCCTCTCCATCGCCTGCTTTAAACTCTTCAAATCTTATCACATCCATAAATAATTTAGATCGTCTGTCTCCTTCCTCCACCTGGTTCTGTAATATCTCTGGTGTCTACTGAAAGAAAGCTCAAAGCTATGAAGTAGTCAAGTCTGCCTTCAGCTTCTTGCTCTCCCTGCTCAACACATTCGGGGCTCCATTTTCCAGGCACTTGGCATTTTCATGCTGTCCACATAGCCGTCTGGGGTTTCCCTCTACAGTAGCCAACGTGGGGTTGCCCTCCCTAAGCAAAACTGTCACGGTCAGTTTTAATCATTTCTTCCTATTTAACATGCTTTGTGTGGCCCGTTCTCCCTAAAAGGAACTGGGTAAGGGGTGCTGCTTTGCCCTTTGTCTACACATCTCCTACCCTTTAGGTGGAAACTATCCAATGAGCCGTTAAAGGTAACAAGATTGGAAGCAGAGTTTCTTCTCGGTTTTCTTAGGCAGGGTCACATGAAGTTGGGGGGAAATGAGTGAGGACTGCCCAGACCACAGTATAATCCCATATTGATAATGAATTTAATCTGTTAACTTGTTACCCTTTCCAGATCATTTTAAATGGAAAATTCAGCTTATCTTAAAGGAAACAGTTTAATGATAGAAATTCCAGGTACTGTGGCGGCCAGTGATCCTGGGAGGTCTCTTCGGAACTCGGACTGGGTCAGGTCTGGAAGTATTTGAATCCTGGTGTGGTAGAATTCTTCTCAACTGAGAAGCATGCAGGATAAAAGACAATTAAAAGCACTGTGCAATGGCATGCATTCAACTAAAATATGAGTCAAACCACATCTCATGGTATAATCCATAAATTCTCTAATGTGTTAGGTACCTGTTCCTTGGCCGGTGGGCACAGCAAAGACTGTTAGATCCTTTGAGGATGACTTTACATTGTGGATCATATTGGTATTCAGGATATTTTGCTAGAATTACTTTCATATTAAATAAAAAACTTGTTCATTAAAATGCACAATGACCCATCTGATTTAGATTTGTGTTATTTTTTCTTCCCACGTACTAAGAAACAAGGTTAATTTAAACAATTTCACGATGCCTCCAGGCGACTGCAGCACGTTTGGTTTTTGATGGTCCTGTAGGGCTTTGATGGGCTACAGAACCCTTGAGAAGACACTTGTTTTAGCAGCATGGCTTCTACACACCAAGACAGAGATTTTGAAAAGTGTGCACAAGGTTATTGATAGCTAGAGTTAGAATACTAGTTGTATGATTCTATACACTAATATGAATACTATGTGAAAATACATCTACAAGATATAAAAATACAACTATATTTTACTTTAAAGAAATTGATTGCTAATTGGCCATTTCAAAATAAAGTTCATGGTATATAGAGGGTACAGTGGTGCATAAAGGAGAAAGAATTATTATAAATAATATTTCTTAATAGAATATTTATTCTTAACATGAATTACTCTAATTATAGCCTTAATTTATGGAAGTTTTTGGAAGACAGATGGGTCAAAGAGATGACCAGAAGTGGGGAGTGCATAGTAAGGAAGCCTACTTGTAACCCTACAAGTGGGTATATTTTGTTCTCTACTTTCATTTATGGCAAACAAACAAAATCTCATTAATTTAAAAATACCCTGAACAAATAAAATTAGTAAGTCAATACCATCTGCTTCCTTCAGGGTTGGTTGGACCATTGCGCTATATCACTAAGCAATTCATTCTTAATATTAGCTAGATCACCTTTGCATGTTCCACAGTCTTTAATGTTTGTTCCTTACCCTAGTCTTCTACCTGCAAGTATAGAGCATCCATCTCAAGGGACCTCAGACAGGAGGGTGTGGATGGCTTGAGAACCAAAAAGTAACTGTTGGAAAGGTCAACAAGGAGTAAGACTACCAGGAATGGGAGAGTTGATATGGACCTCCCAGAAAATTAAACCACGTTCACATCCCCAGTGTTCATCTTCAGTCAATCTCACAATATGCTAAGAAAGATAAGACAACGGTTAGGGTTTCTTCCCTTTTTTAAAATGATTTTTAGGTTAAATTAAATTTCTGCTGATAAATGAGAACAAAAATCATTTTATCACCATCCCATTTTATCAGCACCCCTACAGGTGTAATAGGCTTCTGGGACACCATGGCTGTGCAAACGCTGAGAAGCTGCAATTCTGTGAGTTCCTTCCAATAACCAAATCATTAGGACCACAGTCCTTCAAGACCTCTCCCTTTGTGTCAAAGTGGGAGTAAGCGGGTGGGGTCGTCTGTATTGTGTTCCACAAACTTCCAACCCCTATTCTCCCACATGATCTCCTTGCTTCCTGGTTGCAATGGATTCCATCTCTAAGGTATAGTGTCTGATGCCTCACAATCCATTTTTATACTCAGTACCATGTGGAATAGTATAGACAAGTCACTATCAACATCTGAGTAATCCACATACCTCAGCAAAACGCTTCTCTCTTTTCCACTCTAGCCAACCAACTTTCTATTCCAACACTCTGCATCCAGGAGAGCAGAAAGGAACACACTTTACACACCAGATTTAGCCTCTATGCAACTGTCCTCTTGTCTTCAGGGAGAAACTGGGACCTAGTTATTATTGTTGCTGCAGTGGTCGGTTTCTCTTAGCTCCTCTCTCTTTAGGTCTCAGACACAGTTTCAAAGAGAATGGGACCGGAAACTTTAAGCACCACCTCAAGGCATCCAACTGTCCTTCACCTACATTCTCATATTCTCCAAAGCAAGCTACTGTGCTCCAGCTCTCTCAATGGTTCAAACTGAGTCATTTCTTACCAGCTGAGGAATCCTCTCTCCTAGCGCCACGCCGGACAGAGCCAGGGGTTTGCTCTTCCTCTCAAACTCTACCAGCCCCAAGATATGTGATATAAACCGAAACTTCAGGGTACACAGTTTAGACCTGAATTGGGGAACCTAAAATGACAGGAAGGATTAATTGTAGCCAGGTGGAGTGGAAGGAGGACCAGAACTAAGAGTGAGAAAACCTGGCCTTCCTCTATCGATTCTGTCCATAACCCTGCGTTCGAGTCAATTCACTCCACTATCTCTGTTTCTCAACCCCAAATGGAGACCTTTATCTAAAACCTCCAAAATATTTCAATTTGATAAATTATTTAGAAAGTGAAGATAAATAAAATTTCCTACTTCCCTAAGAGACTTAACAGGAATATCAGACAAAACAGTTGTGTGATAACTAATGTAATTATTGACCCTCCAATGACCTCAGAGCACAAATTTGCGAAAAGAAGAGAATGGAATTACACTAGACATTGGTTAAGATTTCTTCCTAACCTACAATTCTATGATTCAATTAAAGTAATAAATATGTAAACTCTTTGAAATTTATACCAGTATTATTACAAATATGTATAGCATGTTTTTACTGTGAATTGACTAAATGTGTGAGAAATCAACCATGTAGTATAAAACTAAATTTTCATCTTTTAAGGAATATTTTTTTAAAACATTCTGGATTCCCTATTTGAAGTATAGTCATTCTCATGTTGGAGGAATGAAGATCTAAATTTTTCAAATTTTAGCAATCCTATAACTTTCACGGACAAGATGCGCCATAGTACCTTTTAATACATATGGAGCGCTTTAAATTTTTAAGGCTGTTACAGGCATTAATTAGATATTTATTACATAAACCTGAGGATTCAGTTATCACCTCGTTTTATAGATGAGGGAACTGGAAAGCAGTCATGTGCTGCATAACGACATTTCAATCAACAATAGACCACATATCCGATGGTGGTCCCATAAGATCAGTTCCATACAGCCTGGGTGTGTAGCAGGCAGTACCACCTAGGTTTGTGTAAGTGCACTCTGTGATGTTCACACAATGATGAAATTGCCTAGCAACGTATTTCTCAGAAAGTATCCCAATTGTTAAGTGATGTGTGACTGTATAGAAAATTAAGTGAATTGCCCAAGATTACAAGACGTCAGTAGCGACAAGAGTGCAGAAGGGTGTCAGCCTCTCAGTGCTGTGTTTAAAACTGGCTCAACTCTTCCCACCACGAATTTCTGTATTTCAGCTTCGTTCCACCACAATATACACAGTAACAAAAACAAACAAACCGCCAACGTTAGTGTTTAAACTTTAATGTCTAATTTTATTTTTATATATAAATGCAAGATAGAAGTGCCATCCATTCATTTGCATTTAAAAATACACTTTAGTTCTGAAGTCAATTTAAAACTTTATCTTAAAATCTACTCTCTCGATTTATTTATGTAGCTGGTATGTTAAACAAGCACAAGGCATAAAATGTGTTTAAGAGTCTCATTTTTTATGGTTTCCCACTCTCCTATAATCCTGCTCCATGGAGGAAAGTTTTGGGTTGTTTTGTTTTTATTTGCTTAGTTTAGCTTTGTTTTTTAATTGGCGGAGATGAGGTGAGTAGGGACAATTTTTTTGTCTCACCACTGGATCAACACTGGCAGTGTCATATTTTTTCTGGTGCCTTGCAAATTGCCCTGTGATCACATTAAGTTGCCAACACAATAGTTAGATTATACAGTCTTAGATAATAATGCAAAATAGTCACATCTTTAATGTCCATCATTTCCCTCTTTCCAGCCAAGATTTTCCAGGATGGAGGCAGAAGAGGGGTGATGAAAGAATAGGAGACGGGAATTCTAACGTGGCTGGTACCTGGCCTCGTTCTCTGGGGTTGGTAGATGTTTAAAGCTGGTTCTCAGGAGTTATTCTCAGAGCTCTTTGGGAACTGCCACACTAGGTCCCACGTGTCAGTTAGGATAGGCTTGATTATGCTGTGGTAACAAATAACCCTCAAAAATCATTGGCTCAAGATAACCAAGATCATTTTCTGCCCACTCACCATGTGCCTTAAGGATGGGTGGGCAAGCAGGCTCTGTTCACTGTAGTCGTTCAGAGATTTAGGTTAATGAAGGCTCCACATCACAACACATTCTTCTAAGATCAAGGCAGCAGAGAAGAGAACATGGGTAGCAAATTCTGGCTCTTACAATGTCTGCCAATACGCAACTTGGCCTTCTACTCGCCTTCCATTGGCCACACTGAGTTCATCAGGGCAGAGATTTATAACGCCCCTGCAGGGAGAAGCACTGAATATGAGTCAACGGGATTACAGACTACCACCCAATCTGGCTTCAACTCCCACGATATGGGGACACGTCTTCAGCGAGACATCCCTGATCCTCCTTATGCTTCTGGTTTCCCAATGCCTATCCCACTCAAACTCTCACTTTTGTGCTCTTTCACCCTCTGGCAGAAACAACTCCAGGCCAAAATTTCTCTCAGGGACTCTATTTCTGTTGCTTAGATTTCATTCACCTTTGACCAGCCATTTAAGAGGACCACCATTAATTCCCCAAATAGCAGCAACTTTCTCTTTCAACCTGCCCTTACACTAGCATAGCTCACCAGGAAGCTCACAGCACAGATAACTCCACAACTTCAGGAGTCACATATGAAGGTTCTTATCTACCCCACCTTGGGGTAGGAGGTGCAGATTCACAACAAGGCAACAGCTCTCCCCAAAGAAACCTGCAAACCCTACTCTTCTTTCTACTGTCTCTAGATTTTTGTATTCTTAAAGCATTTGAGGGGATTAAACATTGTGCAACCAGTTCTTGACATTTTTCTTTGACAATTTTGTGTATGGCCTGTCTCTCACTCACATTGGTATCTGATAGCTACCATATCTTGACTCTTCTGTCAAAATTTCCAAATTAACTCTCTGTGCTACCCTTTATCCTCATCATAGAGGCTGTATGGTTCAAAAGGATTATTGGTGGGCACACTTGAACTATAAAACCCATGTCTACAGGGCAGCCTGGTGGCACAGTGGTTAAGTGCGCATGTTCCGCTTTGGCAGCCCGGGGTTTGCTGGTTCGGATCCCGGTGGGGACATGGCACTGCTTGGCACACCATGCCGTGGCAGGCGTCCCACATACAAAGCAGAGGAAGATGGGCACGGATGTTAGCTCAGGGCCAGCCTTCCTCAGCAAAAAGAGGAGGGTTGGCAGCAGTTAGCTCAGGGCTAATCTTCCTCAAAAACAAAAAATAACCGTGTCCATTCTCTTTTTGGTAAAGTTCCTGTGACACACATTCAGCCAGTATTGCAGATTGGGTCAGTCACGGTTTCTAATTCGCCTGGGCTTAATGAGTGGTTGAGGGCTAAGCATGTGACTTGATCTGTACCATTCAGGGTTCTTCCTTGTAGATGGGAAGAGAGAAATGTTTCTCTCCTTCCTCAGATTTCTAAAGGAGATAGAATATCTACTCCCCCATAAGAAGGCAGTGTTGAATGGAGCACAGTTTCCACACCTCCACACCATAGGAGGAATCACTAATCTAACTCGTCAGAGCTTGACATTCATTGGCCATGTGGTGGAATTACTTACTACTCCTAAAACCATGTAATAGACTCCTCCATCTCATTATGTTGCCTGTTTTAAGGATCTCCAAGAAAAATAATGGTCACTTTTTTCTTTTTGCTGCCATGCAAAGTTAAGGTCCATGAAATCCACTTTCTAGAGACAAGCCTGACTAAAATGTCTCCCTCTATCTCATTTCTGCCAGCCAAGGAAAGCCTGCGGCTGGCCTCCCATCCTCTGTGAGGTGGGGTAGATATGTGGACTGAGTTTATTCTGTAAAAGCATAGGTGGTTATAAGACTTAAAGCTGAGGGAAGAGCAAACCTATTTTATAATCTACCTATTGTTTGAGGGTGGTTGACTTTATGCACTGATCCCAGTTGTCCTAACAGTTGTTACTGTTTATTCGCTTTCAGTGAGAAGTCAGGAAAACAGGAGGTGTGAGTAATTGGCTCAGGAAACTTCTAGCACCAGAGAATTTCCTAACTAGAACTTGGAGAGAAAGAACTACTTTCTTCTCAGATTATGGAGCTGGAGGAATGTAAGCATGGAGTTCATACCACATATGGAGAAAACCCTCCGTATCAGTAAAAAACAAATCCAACCCTCACAGAGAGGCAAGGAGTCTCAAAGATGATGGCCTCCATGACCTCCATCATCCCCAAGGCCAGCTCCATGCCTATGCTAACTGCATTTGGGTTACAAGAACCAATAAACCACCCTTATTTGCTCATACTAGTTTGAGTTGGGATTTTTGACACCAGCAACTGGAAAAAGTTCTGATTGATATAATCCTTGACTGCTTCTTAAGACTATTGACCACTTCCTCTGTACTTTTTTGAGCAGCCTACTCCGTGGCCCAGTGCACCGGGGATCTAATAAGAATACCATTTAGGGCCAACTGTGCTTGGAAAGACATGCACTCACCTTTGCCAAACACTTGCTCAGTGACATTTACTAACTAGCAATAAAACAGAAGAAGTAGATGCACATACTTTGAAAAAGGAAATGGAAACACACGGGGAGATCTACCCATCCAGCCCACAGCTGTGGCCCATATCACAGGCACTCAACAATTTTGGGCTAAATTATCCCCTTTATCACATTTGCTTCTTGAAAAAAAAAATCTTTGTAGTTCGTGTCAGCTCTTAGAACTAAAGCCAAAGACCATATTTACAATAAAGCACCTTTTTTCTAAGTCTCCACATGCAAGAGAAGAAATCTTAATAGGAGGAAGGAAAGAATCATATGGATCTTTAGTTACCATAGAGAATTATTTTATAATCCATTCAGAATGGTCTTACCTTATGCTGCAGCCCCCTCTGCAAAATCATAAAACCGTTATATTTGGTGAAGGAAACGAGAAATGTTAAGGATTGTTAGCACACTGAATTTTTATCACAAGGAAAAGCTGGAAAAAGTTATATGGCATGAGTCTTTCTGTAGTTATGATGCATTGAGAAAATATGTAGTATGTGGTGGTCCAAGCTGGTACTAGAGAAACACAAGGTTATAAGTGGGGGAGGGGAACGGTATACTCCAGGACATAGAGCTATTATTTTAAAATGATGTTTAGAAGTGGGAGAGGTAGTGAAGAAAATGAGTCTCTGTAGCACTATTTCTTTTTTCTTACATTAGCTGAAGAGCATGCTATATACAAAGTATATAAAGGAGGTCAGAGCCACAAAGCTTCAACGCTGTGATGAAAACTTGCCCAGAATGTGGAAGCATTTGGTAAAAAACTTTACCGTGGGTTGCAGGTGCTCACTCTACTCAGAACCAGGAAGGAAAAATAAATAAATAACATACATAGAACATATAATGACATTTTGATGGACGTATTTTCCTCCAGGCGCTTTTCAGCCCCTGCTGCCCTGCAGTGTCTGTGTTTTCATTCTGGGTGCATGAAATGAGTAAATTATTTCCGAGAAATGAGCTGGAAATTTGCAATATTTTATAACGGTTTATGCCATATAAATGCTAAGTCGTATTATTCAAGGAACAAAGGTATTATCCTAGAAAATACAAAGAGCCCTAGGCTGACGGAGATGGCATTAACTTAACAAGTAATAAGGGCGTCTCTGTCCTCTTCACCTTGCTCTCTGCTCTTTGCTTTGCTGTATGACACATTTGCAAGTGTGTTTTCAGAGGCAGCAGAAAGGAGAGAAGAACCTGCTGGAATTTCAGGCCTGCTATGTACAAAATGGTCCTAGTCCATTTCATAGCCTTCAAATTGTGTTGTGAAAAAATATGCCTAATTTTGAGACACTTCACTTTTAAAATAGTAAAGGCAAAATGATCTGGCTTTTATTTTTCATATTCTAACTAATTTCTACTTTTTGTGAAATACAATCTTAGTAATATAAAGGAGAGACTGAGGTAAGGGGCATTTAAAGTCCTTTAGAAGATGTAGTTCTCAGAAACATTCCAAGACCAATAGGGATACTTAAGTAAAAAGAGAAAACAAAAAAACTAAAAATATTAACAGATCCTAATTTGGGTTTTGAATTAAAACAATAGAATACTATGGATCTCGTAATATTTACCAGATCTTCATTACAAGCAAGGCCTCAGAAAGACAGAAAATTTATATAATATTTAGGTAAGTTGAGGGCATGTTGGTGACCACAGTTTAAGCTTGTTTTGTTTTGTTTTTCCTTCTCACCACTAGCATAAGACAGAAATTGCACTGAATTTGTATCCTAATCCACCCTAATTCCTTTTCTTACCAGTAAACTGTATTAATTGGTTTTCTGAACCCTAAATATTAGGACTACTAAGTGGAAAATAATTTGCTGTAATCCTTCTAAGCATGGTGGTTGTCTCCAGTGCTTTTCCTCACAAGAGGGAGAGAGACAGAGAGAGAAAGAGAGAGGGAGAGAACGAGAGAACCAGACGTCTACCTGCACTCCAAACACAGCCTGTAAAATTCATCTTGCCCTGGCCCAGATGGGAGGGACAATTAACAAGAGATGATTATCTTTAATGAAAAATAAAAAACCAGATAGATTAGAACCTACAATATTAATTGGTCTTACTGCAAATATACTCCACTTTCCTCTCTGAGAAAGCATATTACCCAGCTCTCTGTCGTGGATGAACTCACACCTACTGCTTTAAAGAGGACGAATGTAGAGTGTCTTAGCCCCAGTGGCACCCACTGGTGCCTCTCCTCTTTTATTATGTTTTCCATAGACTTACATCTTAAGCATTCAGAAGAGAGAATAAAAGAAGTACTAGTGACAGAGAGAGAGAATAACTTTGACAGAGATTTTCCTCTGTGTCCCCAAAATAGTGTTAAATGCAACAACACTGTCTGAAAGCAGAAGCAGCAATCACCAACACCAACCAAAATCATTCCAGGCAAAGGATCATTCCAAGATATACCTGTTATTGATCAATGGTGCTCATTTTTAAAATTTTAATTTTTTAATTAAAATAAGTCTATTACACATACATATATATTATCTCTATATATGTAAATTTCTGTGAATTAAAGACTAATAGGTACCATTTGATCAGTGCCTATTGTACATCAGGCACTATGCCAGTTCCTTTATAAAAGCTGTCTTATTAATCCTTATGAGAGTTCCATGAGCAACTGCTATTTTGCCCATTGTATAAATGATGAAACCGAAACTCTAAGGTGTTAAATAAGTTTCCCAACATCCAGCATCCAGTAAGCTTTGGAACATATTCAAGCCTAGGATGCTGGGATTTCAAATCCCGTGACTCTAAAGTTCAACATTATTTACATTTCAGAGATTAAGAAAATAATATACTATTTGCATATCAAATATTTTTTTAAAGAACTTATTGAAGATACCGTTGAGTCTGCCTATGAACATGAAGAAGGGCCCTCTTCTTCTCCACCTTGTTCACGCTTATCCAACACTCCTCAAAGTATTTACCTCCCTGAAGAAGCAAGGAACTGCTCAAGAGCTGTAATTCACATCAGTTGCCTTCACCAGTCCATCACACAGATTTCTGCAAAGAACATTCCCTCTCCCACTTCTAACAAAAGAAGGAAGTTAAAACATAGGAAACATGTTACAAGGCAATTTTATAAAATTTTATGAGGTGCAAGATTTTTCAAACATTTACAAGTATATTTTGTTTTTCCTCATAACTTTTTTTCCCTGTAAAGATTATAGCCTAAGAATAGTTTAAAGACAGAAACTTTTTAGAGAATAAGATGAGTAACATGGTAGAGTGAGCTGTTCCCTTTGTCTCTCCCCCTCTGAATTACAAATAAACAGACATTCATTGACCAATGAAGCATACCCACACAGCACAACAGGACACCTGAGAGACCCACACAGCTATACATCTGAAGATGGATGGACCGGATCCCCAGGAAGGAGTAGAGACAGGTGAGCACAATGCTTCACCTCCCCGGCAGCAGTGAATCAGATTGCAGAGACTTACACAGTGGCCAGCATGACTGTAAGAGGAGGGAGGGGAAACCTGGCACACGTGCAAATGCCCTCAGAGGGGCAGCACAGCCTGTAGGAGTGCCTACTATGCCACAGCAGGCCCACCACTGGGTAAGCCACCCACGAAGTGGCCATGGCCCATCCCACTCAGGGGAGCCCTGCCCCCCAAGCACAGCAGCTCAACCAAACCACCAGCACGCACAGTGCCAGCCTGCACCTGCACAACTCATCTGCTGAACACAAAGGGACAGAAGCCCTACCCCCATGAGAGCAGCCTGCCAAGCGGCTGTGGCCAGCCTATGGAAACACAGAGCATCCATACCCACACTACTCTCAGCATATGGGACAGGATCAGAAACATAGCTCCTGCTTCCCCTCAGTGGTGGCAGGTGGAATCTGTGACCTGATACTACCACAAATTTACCAGCAAAGGTTCAGTTCATCAAACACCATAAAAAACCACAGTAACACTTCAGAGCAGAAGGAAAATGACAAGTCTCCAGAAACCAATCCTGAAGTCACAGAAATTTACAATCTAAATGACAGAGAATTCAAAATTGTTGTCATAAAGAAACTCAATGAGTTACAAGAAAACTCAGAAAGACAGTTCAGTGAGCTCAGGAATAAAATTAATGAGCCAAAAGAATACTTCACCAAAGAGATTGAGACTCTTAAAAAAACCCAACAGAAATTCCGGATATGAATAAAACAATTAGTGAGATAAAAAATAATCTAGAATCCTTAAATAATAGAGCTGACGTTATGGCTGACAGAATTAGTGAGTTAGAGGATAGAAATACAGAAATGCTTCAGGTGGAGGAGAGAGATTTAAGACTTAAAAAAAAAAGATGAAATTCTTTGAGAAATATCTGATCAATTAGGAAAAGCAACATAAAGATTATAGGTATTCCAGAGGGACAAGTTGGGGGGAAAGGAGTAGAGAGCTTGTTCAAAGAAATAATACCAGAGAACTTCCCAAACCTGGAGAAGAAACTGGACTTACAAAGACATGAAGCCAATATAACTTCTAATTACATCAATGCAAAAAGACCTTCTGCAAGGCATATAACAGTAAAACTGGTAAAAGTCAATGACAAAGAAAAAACATTCATGGCAGCAAGGCAGAAGAACTTAATCTACAAAAGAACCCTTATCAGGCTTTCATCAGATTTCTCAGCAGAAACTTTACAGGCTAGGAGTGCATGGAACGATATATTTAAAATACTGAAAGATAAAAACTTTCAGACAAGAATACTCAATCCAGCAAAACTCACCTTAAATATGACAGAGAAATAAAAGCTTTCCCATATAAACAAAAGCTGAAGGAATTCATCACCTCTAGACCTCTCTTACAAGAAATGATGAAGGAAGTCCTCATACCTGAAACAAAAAGGCAAAGGTTTACAAAACTTTGAGCAAGGAGATAGACAGACAAAATCAGAAAATTGCAGATGTCTATCAGAACAAGTTAGCAAACACTTAATTATAATATAAAAGATAAGGGGAAGGAAAGCATCAAAAATAATTATAAACACTTCAATTTAGTCACAGACTTACAACACAAAATAGAATAATTTGTGATAACAATGACTCAGAAGGGGAAGAGGAGAGGGATGGAACCTGCTTAATGGAGATAAGGGGCTATCAGAAAATGGACTATCTCAGTTGGCCCCATGGCATACTGGTTAAGTTTGCTGTGCTCCACTTTGGAAGCCCAGGTTTGCAGGTTCACATACCAGGTGTGGACATACACCACTCGTCAGCCATGCTGTGGTGGTGATTCACATATAAAGTAGAGGAAGATTGGCACAGATGTTAGCTCGGGGCTAATCTTCCTTGGCAAAAAAAATAAATAAATAAAGACTGTCTCATCTATGAGATCTTTTATACAAATCTAATGGTAAACACTAAATAAAAAATCAGAGCAGAGTCACAATTAATAAATAAAGAGAAAACCACCACAGAACCACCAACCTGAAATGGCAGTCAGAAACACAAGGGAAGAGAAACAACAGAAATATAGAACAACTGGAAAACAAGGAATAAAATGGCAGTATTAAGCCCTTATATATCAATAACCACTTTAAATATAAGTGGATTGAATTCTCCGATCAAAAGAAACAGAGCAGCAGGATGGATTAAAACACAAGATCCAACAATATGCTGCCTCCAGGAAACACGTCTCAGCTCTAATGACAAACATAGGCTCAGAATGAAGGGATGGTAGATGATACTCCAAACTATTGCCAAGCAAAAGAAAGCAGGTGTTGCCATACTTATATCAGACAAAGCAGACTTCAAGATAAAAGAGACAATGAGACACAAAGAGGGGCAGTATATAATGATGAAAGGGATATTCCAAGAGGACATAACATTTATGAATATATATGCACCTAACACAGGAGCACCAAAGTATATGAAACAACTACTAACAGACCTAAAGGTAGAAATTAACAGCAACACAATAATAGTAGGGGACCTCAACACCCTACTTATACCAATGGATAGATCATCCAGACAGAAAGTCAACAAGAAAATAGTAGAATTAAATGAAATGCTAGATCAGATGGACTTAATAGATATATATAGAACATTCCATCCCAAAACAGCAGTATATGCATTCTTCACAAGTACACATGGAACATTCTCAAAGATAGACCATACGTTGTGAAATGAGGCAAGCCTCGATAAACTTAAGAAGACTGAAATCATATCAAGCATCATTTCCAACCACAATGCTATGAAACTAGAAAGAAACTACAAGAAAAAGCTGGGAAAATCACAAATATGTGGAGACTAAACAACATAATACTGAACAACCATTGGATCAATAAAGAAATCAAAGGAGATATCAAAAAATACCTCAAGAGAAATGAAAATGAAAACACAATATACCAACTCTTATGAAATGCAGTAAAAGTGGTTCTGAGAGGGAAATTTATAGCCATACAGGCCCACCTCAACAAACAAGAAAAATCTCAATTTGTGTAATCTTAAACTACATGTAGCAGAACTAGAAAAAGAAGAACAAACAAAGCCCAAAGTCAGCCGAAGAAGGGAAATAATAAAAATTAGGCAGAAACAAATGAAATAGAGACCAAAAAAGCAATAGAAAGGATCAATGAAACTAAGAGCTGGTTCTTCAAGAAAAACAAAATTGACAAACTTTAGCCAGACTCCCTAAGAAAAATGGAGACGAGTCTCAAATAAATAAAATTTGAAATGAAAGAGGAGAAATGTCAATGGATGTCATATTAATACAAAGGATTATAAGAGAATACTATGAAAAACTATATAACAAATTGGATAGGACAGAAGAAATAGATAAATTCTTAGATTCATACAACCTTCCAAAACTGAATCAAGAAGAAATAGAAAATCTGAATAGAAAATCACAAATAAAGAGACTGAAAGAGAAATTAAAAAAAAAAAACCTCCCAGAAAACAAAAGTCCAGGACCAGGTAGCTTCTCTGGAGAAATCTACCAAATATTCAAAGAAGATTTAATACTGAACCTACTCAACAATTCCAAAAAATTGAAGCAGACAGAAAGGTTCCCAACTCATTCCATGAGGCCAATGTTACCCTGATACCGAAACCAGACAAGGGCAACATACGGAAGGAAAATTATAGGCCAATATGGCTACTGAACATAGATGCAAAAATCTCAACAAAATATTAGCAAACCAAATACAGCAATAGATTAAAAGGATCATACGCCATGATCAAGTGGGATTTATACCAGGGACACAGGGATGGTTCAACATCCACAACCAATCAATGTGATACACCACGTTAACAAAATGAGGAATAAAAATCACATGGTCATCTCAATAGAAGCAGAGAAAGTATTTGACAATATCCATCATCCATTTATGATTCCAAACACTCAATAAAACGGGTATAGAAGGAAAGTACCTCAACATAATACAGGCCATATATAACAAACCCACAACCAACATCATACTTCATGGTGAAAAACTGAAAGCCATCCCTCTGAGATTAGGAACAAGCCAAGGGTGCCCACTCTCACCACTCCTGTTCAACATAGTACTGGAGATTTTGGCCAGAGCAATTAGGCAAGAAAAAGAAATAAATGGTATCCAAATGGGAAAGCAAGAAGTGAAACTCTCACGGTTTGTGGATGACATGATTCTATACATAGAAAACCCTAAATAATCCACCAGAAACTGTTAGGAATAATCAACAACTATGGCAAAGTTACCAGGTACAAAATCAACTTACAAACATAAGTTTCATTTCTATACACTAATAATGAACTAGCAGAAAGACATGTCAAGAATACAATCCCACATACAATCTCAACAAAAAGAATAAAATATCTAGGAATAAATTTAACCAAGGAGGTAAAAGACTTACACACTGAAAACTATAAGACATTATTGAAAGAAATTAAAGATGACGTAATGAAATGGAAAGATATTTGGTGCTCATGGATTGGAAGAATAAACGTAATTAAAACATCCTTATATTATCCTAACATAATCTACAGATTCAATGCAATCCAAATCAGAATCCCAGTGACATTCTTCACAGAAACAGAAAAAAGAATACTAAAATTTACATGAAATGAAAAAAGACCCAAATAACCAAAGCAATCCAGAGAAAAAAGATCAAAGCTGGAGGCATCACAAACCCTGACTTCAAAATATACTACAAAGCTATAGTAATCCAAACAGCATGGTACTTGCACAAAAACAGACACACAGATCAATGGAACAGAACTGAAAGCCCAGAAATAAAACCACACATCTATGGACAGCTAATCTTTGACAAAGGAGCCAAGAACATACAAGGGAGAAATGAAACTTTCTTCAATAAATGGTGTTGGGAAAACTGGACAGCCACATGCAAAACAATGAAAGTAGACCATTATCTTACACCATACACAAAAATTAACTCAAAATGGATTAAAGACGTGAATGTAAGACCTGTAACCATAAAACTCCTAGAAGAAAATATAGGCAATACGCTCTTTGTCATTGGTCTTCACAACATCTTTTCGAATGCCACGTTTACTTGGGCAAGGGGAACAAAAGAAAAAATAAACAAATGGGACTACATCAGATTAAAAAGCTTTGTCAAGGCAAAGAAAACCACAAACAAAATTAAAATACAACCCATCAACTGGGAGAAAATATTTGCTAATCATATATCTGACAAGGGGTTAATTACCAAAATATATAAAGAACTCATACAACTCAACAACAAAAAGAACAAACAACCCAATCAAAAAATGGGCACTTTTGGAGGCAAGAAGTCTGAAATCAAGGTGCCAGCAGGGCCATGTTCCTTCAGAAGCCTGTAGGGAAAAATTCTTTCTTGCCTCTTACAGCTCCTAGCAGTCCTGCATTTCTTGGCTTTTTTTTTCCCCCAAAGAAGATTAGCCCTGAGCTAACATCTGCCAATCCTCCTCTTTTTTTCTGAGGAAGACTGGTCCTGAGCTAACATCCGTGCCCATCTCCCTCTACTTTATATGTGCGACGCCTACCACAGCATGGCTTGACAAGCAGTGCCATGTCCACACCCGGGATCCGAACTGGCAATCCTGGGCCACTGAGAAGGGGAACTTGCGCACTTAACTGCTGTGCCACCAGACCAGCCCCCTGTTTCTTGGCTTTTGGCAACATAACTCCTATCATCATGTGGCCTTCTTCCCTGTGTCTGTGTGTCTCTGTCCTCTATCCTTCTTAGAAGGACACAAGTCATGATGTAGTAAATCCAGGAAGATCTCATCTCAAGATCCTTGACTAACTGCATCTGCAAATACCCTACTTCCAAATAATGTCACATTCTGAGGTTCTAGTGGGCATGAGTTTTGGGGGCTCACTATTCAACCCAAAACACACTCTCAAACATGGGCAAGAGAGATGGGCCCCTACCCTGGTCCCCACTCTTTAGAGGGCCTCACATAGAACAAACACAAAAATATGGCCCCATGTACCACACACACACACACACACACAAATACGTTTATTAAAGAATACATAGGTGCATCTGTAACTCGAGGACTTGCAGTAAGGACCTTCACAGCTCAACCTGTAAGCCTACACATCTGCTCTGTGACTAACACAAGTCAGGCCCCAGAAAAATGCTTTTCCTTATTTATTGCTGTCTGTTCTTAGACCAAAGGGCATCTATACAGTCGTGCATCACTTAACGACGGGGATACATTCTGAGAAGTGCATAGCTAGGTGATTTCATAATTGTGTGAGCATCATACAGCATACTTACACAAACCTGGACGATATAGCGTACTTCCCACTTAGGCTATATGCTACTAATCTTATGGGACCACCATCATATAAGCAGTCTGCTGATTTGGTCATTGCCAGAAATGTCATTATGCAGCACATGACTACATATGAATGGCATGAACATGTGGGTTAATAGCAGTGGTTCTGAACACAGAAAAAGTACAAGTGGTGCAAACACTTATGAAAGAGAGAAAACTAACTCATTTACCAAATAGTTTCTCTCACATAGCATGAATGAAACAGATTGTTGCATAATATTGATTCTCAGTAGTGCTGAGAATTTACCTGCTTCTCTTCATGCTCTAATTTGTGGATCCAATTTGCGATCCAAAACGTGTGAATTAGTACAGTATTCACCACAACTTTACCTGGCAACTGAGGGCCATTTTGCAATATTAATCTACTGATATTACTCTTAAGCTTGCATTCATATTTTTATCTATTTTTCTACTATCTATCTATGTCAAAATCTGACCAAGTCTTTACTCGGTCAACTAGGTGAACATGGAACATGAGAATTGTAAATACTTCTATTTTTTTAATACTTAAGTAGTTAAATAAAATTTTTAAATGTTAGCTTTATTTAAATCATTTAAATTTAGGTTTTTTATTTTTACTAGTTTTAACTTGAAGTCTGCATTTTAATTTTAATAGATGATATTGCATATTTTATAAATAACTTTGAAAAATAATTTTAATTTTTTACTTTCTATTTGTCTTTCTAATGATAATGTATTAAAATTTATATATGCTTTGAAAATAATTACACTTTATAGTGTGATGAAGACATATTCAATTTATGTGCACTTTAATTACAATAGAACATAAATCAGAAAAAATATTGATTGTATAATTTGTGGTTGTGCTGAAAAGAAGACAAAAAATAAATTGGATGTAATAAATACATAATAATTTACAAGTTATGTATGTCTTTATTTTATTACCTTAAACTCTGCCAGCTCATCAACAGAATATACGTATTTGCTCAATAATAATTACATTCACTTGTCTGACATTTTGGCTACTTTCAATTGTATTAAAACAATAGCTGAAACATATTTTTAGATTATTATCCTTGTAAACCTATGTCAATACAAAAAGAAAACTTTGTATTTAATGTTTTGTTAGCTTAATTTATAATTGCTAAATATTTAAATTACTGGAAAACAATAATTTATTACGCAACCATCTATTTTATTCATGCTGTATGAGAGATTGACTTAATCAACTAATTAACACTTTCTCTTTCTTGAGTAATATAAGGGCCTCCCTTTGTTCCCTTTCCTCTGGCCCTATAAACATTAGCAGCGGGCAGGACCTGAACCTACTTTCAAAAGACGGGGAGCAAGGGTTTGGCAGGTGGACAGCTAACTTTCAGGTATACCTATTGTATTCATTTGTTAGGTCTGCCACAATGAAGTAGCACAGACCGGATGGTTTAACAGAAATTTGTCATCTTTGTTCTGGAGGCTAGAAGTTTGAGATTAAGGGGTCAGCCCGGTAGGTTTCTTCTGAGAACTATGAGGAAGGACCTGCTGCAGCCTTCTTTCCTCGGTTTGTAGATGGCCATTTTTTCCCCGTGTCTTCACATAGTCTTCCCTGGGTGTGTGTCTGTGTTCCAAATTCCCTCTTCTTATTGGATTAGGGCAGTCATATCGCTTAGGGCCCGCGCTAATGACTTCATTTCTACTTAATTATCTCTGTAAAGGCCCTACCTCCAAATACAAATACAGTCATATTCTGAGGTCCTGGGGGTTAAGGCTTCAACATACGAATTTTCGTTGGGGGCACAATTCTGCCCATAACACCTACACACAGACGTGAAGATGTCTGCCCTTTGTTTTTTTCTGTTGGTTAAACTTTTTTGTCTATAAATACCTTGGCATTTTTTGCAAGACAATTAATGTATGCCAGTTGGTTTTTAGACACAAAGGATAAAAGATTCTGTAAGTATGATCATTTTTCTGGATTTAATCTCATTTCCTCAAAATCGTCAACAAAATTTTCTATGATAATAGTTCAGCTAATAGATATAATGTGGCATTCTCCCAAAAATCCATTTTTGCTGTGCTTGACAGAGGAAGTTGCTCTCTTCGACGTTATTAAGTTTGAACAATGTTTCATTTTTTTGAGTCTTATGCAATTACTCTTCAAGGTAATAAACATGAGTCATTCTTTTATGATTGTTAATCTATTTTTATGTATCTGCATAATATGTAGTCGATGAACTTTAATAAAATCTGAAGCGAGGTTCCCCTGAGGTCATTTTCAGGCAGATTTTGCTGCAAACTTCAGCAAGTGGAAATTCAGTTAGCTCAGCAGAGAGTGTGTTTCCTTTTAACCCAGATGAGCTCATGAGAAGCGTGTCTGTGCTGGCCTGCCATAATGGTCTGGCGTCAAATGCTGGTTATTAAAACCAACTATACACCATGCAAGACCTAACTGCCAAGGATCCGGTGGTGGAACATAACTTAACCGAATATGCTTTCAGCTCAGAAAAGGTTAACAGGAAACAAGGCAGCAAGAACAAGCACGTCTGCAAATACACCATCCAACTCTGCTTCTGGAAGAAATCCAGGAGATTACAGGACTAAACTAAAGCAGATAATTCAGTCACTTTTCTCTTCTAAAGAAATGTTCCATCCCCAGTAATCAGTAAATGATTGAACTACTTAGGGGTTCCACCTAGGACCTAAATACGACACTGGGGGCATAGAAATTTGGTCTACTGAATGGAATCTCAAATATTTCTTCTTTCTGTAAGGGCATCCTTTTATACTTCCACCGAATCATATGAATAATTTGCTCTTCAACTCATAATTTCTTCCACATTACATTGTATTTTAGTATGTACTTGTCTATCTCCCCTCTTTACTGTAATCACTACAGGCCAGAAACTCTTTTTTTAAAAATTCACAATAATAATGTGTTAGATAATTTAAAAATGAAATAGGAAGGGAATGAAAATAAATTTTAAATTCTAAAATCAGAGGATGAAAAGGGTCTTCAAGAAGTCAACTTGCCAAACTCCTCATTTTCAGGTAACTGGGTGTCTATACCAGTGACAAGAATCCCACACAAATCCAGAAATATACCAGGGAAGGGCCACGAGCCTTAAAAAAATCATTATTTTTAATGCAAAAGCCAGTTGCTAATGCCACACTCTCTCAATGGCGACATTCACTGCAGCCACAAGTGTGTCAATGCATATTTCTCTTAAAGCGGGAAAGTAGAGAGTTGGAGGTTGGGTATCAGTTCTCTGTCATTTGGTCCCCAGCCCACAGAGAAACCCCAACACCCACCCAGGCCAAGTCCTCTGAATCAGCAGCCAGTTTTCAGAAATGTAATGTCGGTAGGCCTTGAATCCCCAGTGTGCTTTGAAATTTAGATATTAAAAGTCCTCTTCTTACTTTACTTACTTTCTTTACAATTACTGAATATTACCGTGGCTCGTGCTGATTGAGACTATATTCTAATATTCAGAATCAGGTTAAAATTTTGTCCATGTGTGTGTCAGTTTTCTATATGCCAGTGATGCTACTAAAAACTTTCACGTCTCCTTAAGAGCAAAGACTTATTTCCAAAGTCTCAGAAAAGGCCTGGCACAAAATACGTGGTCATATGTGTCTACTTGAGTTTGATAATCCTTAAAAAAAATGATGTTCTTGATGACACCTCATCAAGGCTGGCTTATTTTCTTGCGATGAGGGCTTTACCTTCCAGTTGCCCTGCTTTGCAAGAGATTCTTCTTTATTTGCAGCCAACTGAAGTTCTTCTTGCTTTAATATAAACCACTGTTTTCTCATTTATATTCCTGTACAAAGAAAACATTAATGTTGCATCCTTCATCTGTGCCTAATACTTTTTGACCGTCAATTTGACCTTCCCTCCATGACTCTGTCATCTGTTGTTACCAGAAAGTAGCTTCAATTGCCATTGTGTGCGTGTGTGTGCGTGTGCGTGTGTGTGTCGTAGGGATGGCCATGTGAAATGGAGATGGAAAATTGATTACTATCTAATTCCACTCAAGAAAGCCATGAGTTATGCGTCACTATTCCATGCCCAGCAAGGGCACAGACCATTCTTAGAAAGAGAGAAGGAGATACTGACAAATCACAGTGCCCTCTAGTAAATTGTATTTGAAACCCAGCAGCTAACGTATTAAAAACTAGGGGTACAAAACAAAAATAGGGGCATAAGACAAAAATTTCTATGAAAGTTTACCAGAAATTTCCTAAACTGTCAACCAAACAGATAGGTGCAGCCTATTTTTTTGTGGTTAGTATAGCTGGATGCCAGTAAGGTGTCCCAGGAATCATTTGTGTGTATGAGTGTGGGTGTGTGTGTGTGTGCGTGTTGGGGGTGGGACTATTGGAAATTGCAGCAACTGAAAAGACCTAGATTTGTCTGATGCCAAGACGCTTTCCCACTATATTCGCTGGTAGTTACCATATCCTTAAATCTTTGGGAAAAAAACTGCCTCATGTTAGAAATGCTAGTTCTCATCTCAAAGGATATAACACTTCTGCAAGGCTCTGCTACTTACTGATTTGGGGACCTTGGCCATAGATTCTCTGGACTTTAGTGATCTCATCTCTCAAAAAGAGTAACACCACCCCAGGATGGCTTTAAAGATTAAACGGGGTAATGTCTATAAGCACCCGGGAAATAGTAGGAGTTCAATAAATATGAGCTAATATTTTCTGGCATAATACTTTTGGCATTGTAAAAACCTCCAAAATATTGGTGGAATGTATGGCTGAATAAAAATATACTGAAGAATATACTTTTTAAAGAATAATTTAAGAAGTAGCTTTTTTATAGGCACTAATCTGAAAGAGCTCCCAACAGTCAAATACAGAATGATTTGAGCAGTAAAATAAATCACGTGATACATTATAACCCAAAGTATAAAATGAGTCTATACTGATGTAAATAATGATTGAGTCAATAACTAAAAGGGGGAGAAGGGACGGATCTCATTCCTTATGAAAGAATTCCAAATAACATACGTAGATCCTCCTCCTCTCGCGATGTAATCCTTCCTCCCACCTTGAGTGTGGGCTGGATTTAGGACTTGCTGACTCTCTTACCATGAATATAGTGGGGAGAGGTGAAAAATAGTAACTTTACAGTGGGGAAACCTGGGAAACCCTATCTTAACCCAGTGCTCAAGGTTAGCCTTACCAGTGACAAGTCACATTGATGCCATGTACCCCTGATTTGACGTGACGAGAAGGACACTTCACGTCTGCCGGGTTCATCGAAAAAACCCATAACCCCAGTCTGACCACGAGAAAAACGTGAGGGACACCAGTCAAAATACCTCACTAGCATTCTTTAAAATTGTCAAGCTCATGAAAACAAGGAAAGTCTGAGAAACTGTCACAGACCAGAGGAGACTGAGACAACAAGACAACTAAATGCAATGTGGGATCCTGGATTAAATCCTCGAAGACGAAAAGGACACGAAGGGAAAATTGGTGAAACCCAAATTAAGTCTGAGCTTAGTTAATTGTAATATACCGATGTTAATTCCTTAGTTTTGACAAGTGTGCCAGGGTCTATAAGGTGTCAACATTAGGAGAAATTGAGTAAAGCATACAGAAATTTGGTACTATCTTTGCAACTTTTCTGTAAATCTAAAATTATTCCAGAATAAAAATTTTATTAAAAAAAGAAACTTTTATATGTGGCATGACTTTTTTTCATTAACTAATATCAAATACAAAGAAAATCCACAAAAGAAACTGAAATGCTGCCTCTTCTTTGGTTCATCTGTAATATTGTAATACAGTATTTAGTGAAGCTGTGAGGCTTAATCAACTCAAAAAGCAACATTATAAAGCTCTTTGAAATCCTAAGATGAAAGAAAATTATATAAGTATGTAAATACAGTCTTAGTTTGGCCATTCAAAAGTGTTCCTGGGTACAGGAGCCTGAATAAGAGAGGACTCTGTAAGCTGTTTTCTCTAATCAAATCCATGCTGCCTGTAACCGTGAGTGCACAATGCTGAAATAACTGACTGAAACTTCAAAAATCCAATCAATTTGATTATTTAACATCAGGTAGCAAGCAGTCCCAGCAAAAGAAAGGCATTATTCTTGCTAATTTCCCCCGTGTTTTGCTTTCTGCTCTTTAAAGTACTGAAATTTAGACCGCATGCAGAAACAGAAAGATACTTTACCGTCCGTGTGCAAACTGTGAGAGGAGAGCCGCCGTATGGTTGGTGGTCAAGCAAACATGCCCCTCTGCAGAGACGATGCCATTCAACTGGAGTGGCTGAATTGCTTTCATAAGAGTTCCATATTTTTTGACAAGTTTCCCAGCCCCTAATACTCAGGGTCATCACAGGGTGATATCTAGCAGGGGCTCTGCTCCACACCTCTGCGGAGCCTAGAGGCTCCCTCAGACACCTGCCCGCCAGCCTTGGCTCCCAGCCTTTGACCATCCGTGTCATCAGGTTTGAATCGTTGGCTTTGATTGGTGAGTAAACTTACAGCAGATTGGCATATCTTTGGTTAAACACAGTCGGTCGCTACATCCACACCAAAACTACGTGGGATTTTGTCAGTGAAAACTGGTGGCCAATCTGCTGAACAAAAGTTTTAGTTCCATTATCGACGATTTTGTCCAACTTTTACTGTTGGTTTCCTCAGAAGGTTGATCCCACTAATCCAAAATAGAACTTAATTAGGAGGTCTTCTTTTCTCCGTCTCAAAATATTTACTTGTAAGTCAGTTCATACGACAGAGAAAGCATGGGCTTTAGAGTTATACAGAGCTTCCTAATAATTTTATTCACTAGCTGTGTGACTTTGGCAAGCTACTTAACTTCTCTGATCTTCTCTAATTTCCCCTCTAATTTCTTTTTCCGCAAAATTATAATTAAAAATATCAATTTTACATAGCTATGTGAAGACGGAATAGCTTTAAATATGCAAAAGTATTTAGAACGACGCCAGGCTCAGTAAGTTCCCTTTTGACATCAAAATGATGTTAGAGACAGCGGTTACACTCCAAGTAGCTCACAAAAAACTGGATGGCCACAGTACATAACTGAAATATGTCTGTCTCGAGGAAAAAAATAATGAACTAGAAGAAAACATATTGCTGCCACATTCCTAATTAATGCAACACAGGGAATTTTTTAAACGAGGAATTAAACTTTTGTTCCTCCATGCAATCTAAATATCTTGATTGTTGGTACTTGAAAAAAAGTACAGTCAGTAATGAAAGTTGAAAATACAGGGAGTTTTCTAGTAGTTTGCTTGCTTGTTTGTTTCTCTAACAACTGTCCTTTTCCAGTCATTATGCGGGGCCTTGGAAAAAGTGAAAAAAAGTAGAGTGAGCAAATGAAGACGGGAGCCTGGCCTCTTGTTGCTTACAGTTCAGTGAGAAAGAGATTTGGAACAAATTTATAATTTGAGGAGGAGATAAGGGCCCTGAAGATGAAATGAGTGGGAGGGATGGAGACAAGGGTTTCCTTGGATGAGGGAAGAAAAGGTCAGGGTCGGGAGTCAGGAACCAACCTACACGGGCAGCGTGCTTACGTGTGAGAGTGATCTATGGGCTCAAATACTCGCTGAGTTGTGATTGGCAAAAAACGAGAGCGAGAGGATTTGTTCCTGCTTCTGGGAGGGAATGAGTGGGAGGGAAAGAAAGAAGGAGATGGCGAGGAGGAGATCTTGTTTCCCCTTGGGGGTAGCTCCACAAGGAGGGGCTGAGTGCAGCCAGCTGTAGGCATGTAGAGACGGATGCCAGTGAGACTGACATCTGCCGCTGAGAAAGGAATACAAGGTCGCTGAGCTGGCAACAATATAGATGACCTGTTTTGGAAAATGTAAAAGCGAATGCAGCTTGTGTAGACAACAAGAATGTCAGCAAGAGGGCTGCACGAGAAACCGCGTGCTTTAGGAAGGATAGTTTAAAGACAAGAACCTGAAAAGGGATTTTTTTCTTGATATGCCAAATGCTTCAGACCTGTGTGAGTAATCCTGGAATTTTCAATAAGCCCTATTGGTGGAAGGAATGACTCACTCTTGCCTAACAAGTGAAAAGAATGAAGTTTTAGAGACACAATCACGGTTCCCCAACTCGAACAGTTTATTTCACAATTCAGAGTTTAACATTAAACAAATACAACTCAAGTCACAATGCACCGATGATGGATGTTTTTCATCAACATCCAATTATCATTCCATCAGGCACTGTTGTCTGGGCCAAGGAAAACACAGAGTCTGCATCTAGAAAGGGTTATTCTCCGTACCTTTGCAAAATACTCTGCAGGCTCGAACTACCCTCGCTGCGTTCCTGACTTGTTAGATCATGTCACAGGGAACCTCTACCAGGAAATTTGGATGTTGTGTTATCACCTGTGCTTTCCAAAGACTATTAATTGGTTCTGCTATTTGAAGTTAAAAAGAAAACACTTTCCATTTCTTCAACTTATTCCATGAGAACAATCTGCGTCTGTGTGCCCTTCGTCTTTTGTTAGCTGCGAAGGCAGCCGCTTAAGTATTGAGCACTATGTCGGGCTGTGGTGTGAGGTCTTGTAGGAGTTGAGGCAAATGAAGGGGATTTCAGAAAAACAAAAACAAAATAAAAACATCCCTTTGACAGGGCTTCAAAGGAAGCCATCACATTCGGGAACAGCTCTTCAAGAAAATACGAGCACTTCCCATTTTGTTCTGGGCTAAGCCAGTGGTTCAAAAGAGGAGTGATGGATGGCTTGGAGGCTGCCGTAGCAAAAACGCCTCCCGTTCACAGGTTCGCAGGGATGCCTTTTGTCCCAGATCACTTTGCAAGCAACTCCCTCAAAGAAGCAGGAAGCTCTCTCACCGATTCTGAAACTAGTCTCCTCTGGGGAGGCAGCAACAGCTGCCTCGCCATCCGCAGCTCCTTGCTGAGAAAGACAAAGGATGCACCCTCCCTGTCTGAACTGCAAGGGGGGGAGGGGCCGAGCATTGAAATATAATTAATTGCTCAATTTGAAATGTGGCCAGAACCCCAAGGCTAACAACATACACTTACAGGGGAGAAAAAGCTTTAATGAACTTAGAAAGAAAAGATCTAAAAATTATATCAAAACAGACGACACTGGACATCCTGCCATGGCCTGGGTGGGAGGAAGGAGGGGAATAAGCTGGGGTTCTCAGAATTCTGGCTGCCCACCGTGTGACCAAACTCACTAAGATGACTTTGCCTTACTTCTAAAAACTGGCTTCAACCTAGAATGATAATTAGGAAGCAGATCTGGTTTGAATTTAATCTTAACCTCAGTAAAAACTGATAAATCCCTATTAAGGACATGGGTTCCTGTTTCAGTGGCCTACTCTGAAGTTCATGAAGGATCTGGAAGAATGTCATGGCAGTAGTAGAGGCCTGAACCATGGTCCCCTCCCAGATTCTTCTCCTCTATCATTAGAGGCCCACTGTGCGCAGTACATGAGAACACAGGGAAGGGGGCACACAGCCATGGGAACTCAAATTTAAGTCAATTCTGCCAACATTTGCAGCCAAGTGGGTGCTAAGAGTTGTAGGGCATCATAAAGTGTATCCCAGATAAAGTATGTCAAAGGGCAACTCTGGGTTTTTGGGGGAAGTAGAGGAAAAAGAGACAGCCAGCTTTTGACTTGAAACCCAGAGCATCAAAGGGGAACCCACACTGAGAGCATTGACTACTCCAAAGAAATGGGCTCAGAAATCCAGATACACCAGCCATAGCATGCAAAGTCCAGAAATGGTGTTTATGCGTGGGCAGGATATGGTATCTGCCTAGGATACTGATTTCCTAGTGGTTGGGCATGATGCATGACAGAGGGGCAGGAGGAACCCTGGAGGTCATCATTCAGTCTTTCAACAAACTCATACGGGGTTCCTACTATGTTATGGATGTTGCACTTGATGTTGGGTGTATAAGTGATCAACATGACAGACACTTCCATCTAGGAACTTAGTTCACAGGCAACAGTAAGCCAGGAAGGGATCCGTATCCACAGGCAAGTTCTACTTCTCCCCGCAGGAAAACCAGAGGCCAGCTTTCAGATCGGAGTTCCCTACTCTAGATGGTAACAGATTACGAATAAGCAACGGGGAAACATGAAAATCAGAGTCTACTCGACTAATATTTTTCAAAGTAGGTTTCACAAAGCCATTAAACACCTTTGCTTGGTGAAGAGCAGAGAGGCGTAGGAGCAGGTCTTCATTTTGACCAATAAATCTCTATGCTTTCATCCAGCCTCCTTGTAAACAAAACTGTCTTGTCCTGGTTGGAGAATAAATTGTCTCATGTAAGGATTAAAATATAAAATTAACACAATGCTCTAAGGTTACCATTCACATATACTTCATTTATTCTATAAATGTTTATTTACCATCTACTATGTACTAGGCACTCTTCTAGGTCTTTTAGGTGCCAAGATATACATAATATAAGTCCTGCCCTCACGGAACTTGTAGTCCACTGGAGAGAACAGACAAGTAAACTGGCTAGCATGAAACAATGTAATAAATGCCTTCACCGCCTCTTCCCCCGTCACCTGCATTTTACTGGGATTCTTGTCCAATGGACCCAAGATGGAATTCAGGTACTAGAGGCCAGAACACAGGCTAGGCCAGGAAATCATAATAGAAGAGCCTGAAGCAGAAAGATCCACTTCAGAATGAAATTGAGTCAAAATGCTCCAAGGGATCCAAAGGCTAAGGGGCACTAGGATGAGGGAGCAAGTCCAAAGCCTGCAATCCTGGGTGGATCTGGAATGAAGTGAAGTGGGGACTGAAGGGGCAAACTCGGTGTGATAGAGACAAAGAGAAGGAAGGGGCTCAAAAAGTGAAAATATAGTGTACTGATCTCTGGCTTTGTGGGGAGGTGGAGGCCAAGCACATTTCAGAAAGTCAGTACAGGGTATAACAAAGACAATGCATCAAGCTCTGAGAACAGAGAGGGTGAGGGTGGGGCTTTGTGGAGGTATTAACAGAAGGACTGATGGCGACTTGATTCTCTAAGCATGAGCAGGAGGTAACCAGAGGGGAAGAGAAGAACATTCCAGGGAGAAGCTGCACGGCAGCTTCCAAGACCGTCACAGGCGGTTGATGGCCCACTTCCTCCGAGCAGCTGCAGCAGATGAGACTGAAGGGGACGGCAAGAGGCAGCTTAACATTATTGTCATCTTAACTCTTTAATGGAGTAGATATAGGGTGAAAATGTTCCGGTTTACATTCTTTGGATAGCTGATCTATAAATCACAAACTTATAGATTCAGGGATATTATAGAAAATACCCCCCCGAAATTATTTGTATTGATTCCCTCAAAAATGTTTCTATTTAGCTCACCGTAAGTCAACTGGAATTATTTGTGGCTTGCTAACAGTTCAATTTCTTCTTCCTTTCTTAGGAAAGCACTAAATCTGCTTTGTTCAGTTAAAAACGAACACAGCCCTTTTCACGCCTCCTGATGAAATTACAGCCCCTTATATGATCCCAGTACTTAATCGCTGTTAAACATAAACTCAACTGCTGAGGGCTTCAGTAGCACGGCTTTGATTTTCAGGTCTTCAACTTCTCATATATTTATTTTCTCAGATTTCTTGACTTAGAAATTACATGGGCTAGATTCAGTCATTAGCCACAAATTAAAGAGTTGCCGCAAGGGACTTCAGTCCTTTGTCGGCTAACGTTCTGTCACTGGCTATTTATGGGATTAATCTTTAAACTCAACAATCCAAGATTAGTGGCACTGGGTTACCATCCCATTGTTTAATCAATTATTTGGGTGCTTTTTGTGGTGGTGATGTGTAAAATACTGTTCTTAATTACAAAAATCCTATCCTTGGATCAATCCGTCCCCGTATAACATTAGCCTCATCTTTATGCACGTTCTTTTAAACATTCCCAAATGCACAACCACATAAAATTACTGATGAAACTTTTGGAACAAGCAGCTGGGATCATTTGGTGCTAATAGCAGCCAAGGCGGAGACCTGCGTGGTGCAGAGCAGGAAACTGTGAGCGCTTTCATCAGGTCTATTTATTGTTCAGCTCCGTTTATAGTCTTTATTCTGGGTGAATTAATAATAATCCTTTAGAATCACAGAGCACCTCTCTTATGAGAATACAAAGCATTCTCTCATACCTTCTCTAATTCATTCTGCAACATCCCCGTAAAGCAGGAAGGGTCAGGTATTCAGACAGGAAACCAAAGCAGACGCTCAATGACTTTCCCCGGGACATACGGCTAGCCACAGACAGAGCCATAACAAGAATGTGAGTCCCTTGACATCAGGGTCAGTGTTGATGCCATCGGAGTGGTGGTTCTCAAAGGACAATCTGTGAAGGCTCTCAGCTTATCCACAGGCTGGGGCTGTGAACTTAAAGTCAGCTGCTATGCCTAAAACATTTCCACTCCCCGTTACCATGAATTCTAGACAATGAACGTCTGGGATGTGACACTAGCTGTTGCTGGGGTGAGGGCTCCCATCTTGAAAAAACATATGAAAACAGACTTTTCCCTGAACCTTTCTTCTTGGGCTGCTATACCACTGTTCCATTTCACTCCTTTTTTTCTTTCTCTTTCTCCCTCCGCCCCCCATCAAGAGCAGGACTGAGACATGCAGGCTGCAATGCTGGCACATCTTCAAATTAATAATTTAAATATTTGTTAGTGGGGATGACAGTCATTGATTTTCTATTAGTAAAACTGTTCGAGAGAAACAGTTACACAATATAATTCACTTCAACTGACTGGCATGGGTTTAGTTCTTATTCTTTGGTTTTATTGTTGTGATAATTTCCCAAATCAGATGACTTCTTAGGAAACGTATTAAAGGACTAGAAGTTTAGGCAATAAAATAAATCACTTGTTCCTAGTAAACAGCACCACACCCAGGCATCATTCAGCTTCAGAATTGAACTGACTACAACTGCTGAATTCAAAGACCAGTGAACTTCTATTTGTGTTCTACAAAAGTACTAAAACAATGAACCAGCCCTGATAGCCTAGCGGTTAAAGTTCAGCGGTTAAAGTTCAGCGACGTGTGGAACCACGCCCCTTGTCTGTCAGTAGTTTTGCTAAGGGCGGGCGGCGGCAGCTCACATGCAAGAGCTAGAAGAATTTGCAACTATACATAACTATGTTCTGGGGCTTTGGTTGTGGGGAAAGGAGGAAGATTGGCAACAGATGTCAGATTGGGGCAAATAGTCTTTTGCAAGAAAAAGAAAGTACTAAAACTAAACAAAACAAAAAAACAGAGATTGGTCAGCATATATGAGAGGAACATTCTAATTTTTCACGGGAGGGCACAGTTCACTTTGGTGAGAGGAGAGTAGGACCAGTTTTCATTTTGCTAGTTATGTAAAGAGCACTGTGGAGAGCCTCGAAATCACTGGCCCCACATTTCTGATTTTTTTCCCCATATCTATATGCCTGCAGCCCTAATCTTCCCCAGAGCTCCAGGCTAACTTTCCCATCGCCTGAGTAACACACCCTGTGGAGGCCACTTCTCTATATCACACTCAGCAGATCAGTATCAACTCCACATTGCTCCTTCAAAGGCTGCCAGTTGACATCATGGGACTCAAAAATATTTCTTTCATTGAAACCTCCTTTTGCATTTCTACGGTCACTAGCCTTCATTTGTTTGCTCATTCATTCAATAGCTCATTCAAGAATCCCTCAGCCCTATTCTAGGCCCTAGGAAACCAGAGAATCTCAGGAAACCGCCTCATGAGCAATGATAGTTATAATCCAAACATTCTAATTATTGAGAGCATCACACTTAGCTCTGTTGCCTCTGCCCTGAACAATTTCAATAATCCTTTATGGGTTCTTTTTCTTCTGCCTCAATCTATCTTTCTATTCTTCCTCTTAATCTATCCTATTAGTCTGTAGCTGAATTACCTTTCTTAAATCTTCTCCTCAAATATAGTCCGTGCATTTCCACAGCCAATGAAGTAGGCCACAGTCTGGTCCTCTGGCAGGGTGCTGTAGAGGACAGAGCACTCTCCTGCCCCTGAGGGACCAGGGCTCAAGGCTGAGCCCCACCAGTGAAGCGAGGCTCACAGAGCCTATGCTTCAGGTGCCTACTTGGAAAACGAGAAGACCAGATTAAAAATGTATACATTCTAAAGTCCTTGCCAGTTCTGGAACTTCACAATTCAGTCAGTGTAGATACGCTCCAGCTAACAGACAACTGGCTTTTCCCGTGCAGGCCCTGTCCCTCTGCTCCAGTGTCCTGACTCTAAAATATCCTCCTCACTCTTCTTTTTCTCTCCCATCAAAAACCACGCACATCCTTTGTGGGTTGTTCAAATGCCACCTTTTAATGCTCTGACTGTAATCAGGATCCTCCTTTGACTTTGTATTTTCCAGTTTCTTAAATCAAGGATGCTGTACTTAAAGGGACTTTACAATTCACACACTATAAGTCAGATGTAAAGAGGTGTAATTTAATCAAAAGCCTCTGTTTCTCTGAGTAGCAAAGGAAAAACTTCCCATTCGAGGTATACACTCGATTTTTGTTTAAAGCGTAGTCTCCTGCAGCTTCACTAGGTCTATTTTAGGTCACGTGCTTTCTCTGTTATCCCACACCCTGACATCTTCTCCTTTCTCCCCAGGTAGCTTCTGAGCAACAAGACTTTCTTTGTAAGCATCATGGTGGCAGGGCTGGGAGATCCCTGCCTCATGTACTATCCTTGGCTCCTCATGGGTCTCCCTGTGCCCTGTCACTTTGTTTCATCATTAGGCAAAGGCCTCTCTCCCCTCTGTGTCTTCTGGTGCTGGATGCACCTGCTGCTGATGCCCACAGTGCCACCATGGCTCCTCACCCAACACATTGCCCATTTGACCTCTTCCTGCCCTGACACTGGGTCTCCTCGGTTCCCCTTTCTGGGCCTGGGGGTTTCTGCCTCTCCTCATGTCATACAGAGGCTGCAGGGAGTGAGAGTTGGGAGGGGCTCCATCTCGAGCCCTCTGTAAACTGAACACATGCACACACACCTACAACATTATTTCTGCTCCACCAGAGTCATTCCATGTTATTGTAGGATAAGTTGCAGAGCAGCAAAAATTTATAGACATTAAAGTTATACTGATTATTATTTTAGAACATGACTCCACTCATTCTGCTCTAAGCTTTTCATATTTCAGACTATGCAATGTGGTCCCTACTGGAAGAAACCCATATTCAAATTTTAGTTTACTCTTCTTTTTATCCTACCCTACAATCTAGGCTTAGAAATTTACAAATCTTCTGTCGTATTTTTACATCAATTTATTAGATATTCATTTTTCTCTTGTTTTCCTTATAGAAGAGAGAAGAAAAGCAGGTCTACAGAACAGGCAGAGTTTAGGACATGGAGTAAAATTCTTTTTGTTTTATAGCCGAGAATTATGAATATTTATCACAGAAGACAAAGTTGAAGATTAGGACAACTTTCACTAGGTTTGAATGAATTACAGTGTTTATATGATATGGAGGATTTAAAAGCCAATATAATCTTAAATTGTGTTTACAAAAGTCTCATATCCAGGCCTTAGAAAGTATATCAATTAAGATTTTATGCAAGTTACAGAAAAATGTACTACACTGCTTTAAACAAAAAGGCTCTTATTATTCTTATTGTCTCATGCAACAAGCAGTGTGGTGATGGCAGTCCAGGGAGGGTATGCCAGCCCAGCGATAGAATCTAGGGACCAGGCTCCTTTGATTCTCCAGCATCAGCATCTTGGCTACATCTTCATAGTTGTATGAAGGATGCTACACTTCCAGGCATCTTTTCCTCATCCTAGACAAAAGGAGGATAAAAGATTCTCCCCACAGAGAATTATTGCCTTTTATTGAGGAAGAAATGTTCTTACTAGAGACTTCTACCTACACATCATTAGCTAAGAATATTCTACAAGTGCTCCCCACCTCCCCGTAACTGGAAGAGAGTCAAGGACAGTGAGGGCTTTAATTTTCTTGCCTCTGCAGTCGAGAGACACAAGGAGAGAAGAAGGCTGAGAAGCAATAGCCTGACTGTTTTTTGTGCTGCTCAGAACATATCTGAAATAAGGCGCTCAATTTTGAGCGCCATCTTTAACAAGAAACAGATGACAGAACAGCTGTTGCCAAAGAGAAGAATATTTAGCCTCAAGAAGAGGAAACTGTACAAAAAATAATGCCTGTCTTGAAATATTTGAAGGGCTTTTGCAAGAAGAGGATTTATGTTGTTGAAAAAGGCAGATCCAGAATCAATGGGAGGGTCTTACTGGGGAACATTTCTTATTTTGTCTTAGTCAGAGCACATTTGTTTTCAAGAAAAATAAACCCAGTCAAATTAGATTAATATGAAAGTAGTTAGTTATGATAACACAGAGCACTCATGGAGCATGAGGTAGAGCAGGTGTCACAGGGCCTTAAAACCACCAGGTAGCATCCCTCTGCCTTCCCTCCTCCCGGCTCCCTCTCCTCTTCTCTTCTCATCTTCCTCTCTCTCCTGTCCCTCCACACCCCCAGCCCCCAAACACAGACATGGTCTTTCATATCTGCTTCACGTTACACATTTGCAGCATTTATCATTCTCCACTCACCAGTTCTCTGCTGAACTCATCTTTTTTGTTCATGGTCTGCCACAAGTATTCCAAAAGGATGAATTCCTACAGTTCAAAAACTTAGTTTCTGATCTCAACTCCAAATTTCTGAGAAGAAAATATTTCATTGGACCAGCAAGTCATATGTCCACACCTGGTTCTATCAGATGTAATCAAGAAAAATAAGGATACATGGAACACAGGGCTATCCTTATTTAAACTGTGACAATGCAAATTCTCTAAGAAGACTTGTAGATAGAAAAGATGCCATGAGAATACTAGTAAATAATCCAGTGTCTGCCACGCTTCTGACTCTCTATACTCTCTATTGTCAATTAATCTTTCTTCTTTTGTCTTTTTTTTTTCCCTCAGGAGGATTTGCCCCAAGCTAACATCTGTTTCCAATCTGCCTCTTTTTTTTTTTTTTTTTTTTTGCTTGAGGAAGATTAGCCTTGAGCTAACCTCTATTTTGTATGTGGGTCACCACCACAGCATGGCTGACTAATGGTGTAGGTCCACACCCAGGATCTGAACCAGCAAACCTGGGCTGCTGAAGCAGAGTATGCCAAACTTAACCATGATGCCACAGAGCTGGCCCCCGAAGCAATCTTTCTTAAAAACAGTTCTGTTTTTATTATGTACCTACCTGTTTACAAACTTTCAATGACTAGACTGCCTATAAAACACCACCTCACACTCAGGTTCCTTCACAATGTGGCCCCAATGCACTTTTCTAATATGATTTTTCCCTATGCCTCTCTCTTGCTCTAGCCAGTAAAGCTGTTCTACGTTTTTCCCTATGGTTTGGATGACCACACTTGCCAGTTTGCCCAGAACAGTCCCAGCTTGGTGTATTGATTAGGTCTAATTACTAAAAGTGCCACTTTTACTCTCCAATATGGCCTGATTTAGAGAACAAAGGAATGGTCTCTCTACCAAGAGGCCCATCTGCTTATCAACTTTAAATTCCCAAAGCCTAACTATTATTCACTATCCAAGAAAAATGCCAACTTATTTTCACTTAAAGCCTTCTCTCACCTAATAAGGTCAAAATAACGCCTTCTTCCTCTTAACTCCTGTAATATTTTATTTGCTTCTCCTCTTTATTATCTTTGATGCTTCCTATATTTTATAATAATTGAAACTTTTGACTGTTCCTGGGTTCACTTGGAGGACCCACGTTAATAATGATATGATTATTTTACTTTGGTTAGGAGGTGAAACCCAGGAATGTGTTCGGCTAACCTACGTGGTTCTCATACCGCAGAAATTTAGCGGGAAAGCACTAAGAGAACAAAATTGTATGAATGAGTGAAATTAACTGAAAAGCAAATTTTAACATTAACTCAGTGGCTGCTATAGGAAACTGAAACAAAATCCTTTCTTTTCATTGCCTTCATTGTCAAGTTCCCTTTAGCTTGGGAGAATGGTTGACATATAAGCTAACACAACAGAGGTGGCTGGGCCGGGCACGGTGGTAATTCTGGAAGCAGTTTTTGCACTCAACCACCTCAGACTCTCTTACCTTTATCTGCAACCCCCTTCCTGGTGCCCCATTGTAAAGTCATAGAGTGGGGGCTCTCGGGGCAGACAGGCCTGGAGTCCAGCCTGAGCTCTGTCACCTCTAGCTCTATGTCTAGGGCAAGTGACTGACTCTCTGGAAGTCTCGGTCTCCTCACCCATCAAATAGAGTGTGACGGTGCAGATCCCATAGAGTGGTCTTGAGGACTAAAAGAGGTAACGTGTGCAATAGCATGATTCTACAAGTATATTTTTATTGTCATATGTTTCAAATTCTGTGAAACATATACCCCTGGAAGCCGATGAATTATTTCCAAAGCTTAATAAAGGTACAAACGCACCAAGTACTGCTGACAGTTGGAGTAAATATGCTCACATGCATAAATGCCATTTTTTAAAATTGGAATTAACAAAACAAGAAATAACCTAAAAGTATTTGGACGATAGTGAGTTCCTATCATTATTTTACCCATAGAGACTAACAGTGTTAAGTGGTATAGGATGACTGGCCACAAGATTTGGGATGTTAAAAGTAACCTCCACATTTGAAAAGGTTGGTAATTCCTGCCTCTACCAGAAGGGCTTTCCAATCCCTAATAGTTCCTTTCAAAAGAGAATTTTCACTTAGTTTCGCCAAGTTTTTATGACCGGCTGGCTGTGACTCTCCATGACATACATAGCTGGCTCCGCTGGCTCCAGCAGGGCTGGGACACTGAGACTGGGCTGGCACCTGTGGCCAAGTGTTCTGGAATTTTATATTGGATGTGAGGGTGGGGACTACTTGCCCATGAATCGTGAGACAAGAACTGAAAATGCAGTCAGGCAAAGAGCATCTAGGAAGTGCCAAATCAAATTCCCAGGTGCCTATGCAAATGTGCTGTCAATTAAAACTTGCCAGGCAGGAAGGGAAGTCCAGGGACAAACTCAGGGAGATGCAGCTTTGGGGACCAAGGAGAGACAGCATTCAAAGTAGAGGCTCCATACGATGTGTATATGAACTCACCCCTGCCTTGATGAGCAGGCAATTGCTTCAACTGTTGAGTGAGGGTCAGGGCATCGAAAACCTAAACCAGCGAGTGGACACAGTTTTTAAATTACAGTCCAAGCATGCCATTTTTTCACGCAAATGTGCTATACCCTCTACTTGAGTGACTGCGCTTTATGTACAAAAGTAAAATCTGACTCAAATTTATATCCCACATAATATCTAGAAGAGTGCCATGCACATAGTAGGTGCTCAAGAGATATGTGCTAATTATTAGCAGCATTCAGCACCAGAGCAGGCTGCTTCTGTGATGGTGAACATGACATCCCTGGAGGTCTTTAAGCAATGTCTCATTAACAAGTATTTACTGCAAATTAGAAAAGGCTCACTAAAACATCTGTTAGTGAGGTCATAGAAGAATGGGACTTGAAGACATCCAAGACTGCTCAGCCAAGAATGAATGATTCTGTATTCTGAGGTTAAAGTCTACAGTTCTACGACAATGAAAATTTTGACTCAGAGTGGTTTAATGGATAGTATTTTTGAAAATAAAATTCAAGCAATATTCTGCTTGATGGAAAACATTTTCCTAATTTCCTAAGGATTTTTAAAAGTGTATAATTGCAAATGTTCATTAGGATATAATTAAATAGTCCTCTTTCCCTAGTTACTAGTACGTGCCAGGGTGCCGTAATTATATGAGCAATTATGAAAGGAAAATGTATTCCTTCAAAACCAAACTTATTTTATTCCTCTTGGTAAAATTGCCTTGGCAAACCTGTGAAAATTATTAGAGATACAGAGAAGCTCTACTTTGCGGGAAACACATTAAAATAGGGCAGGGAGAAGAGAAAGAAAATCACATAATAGATGGAAATATTACATAATATTACTCCATACATGAAAATGCCTTTTCTCTTCTCCATAGAAACAATAAAATGCAATAAAATCTGTTCACCATCCTCGGAGGTCCAAGGGTTTGAAGATGTTTTATGAACTTTGGCTTTTTATTGTACCCTGATTTTGGTTAGTTTATGGCTGCGTTTCAATTTACACAGTATATTTTACTTTATAATATACTTAACAATAAATGGATAGTAATTAAGGCTGTGTGAGATCGAGGAAAAATGCCCAGGAACTAAATACCTTTAAAAAAAAATGTGCTCTTTGAGTTTAATGGCATTTGAACTATTTAAATAGCTTAAATTAAATTAAAGTTAGTAAAGTTTAATTAAAGTTATAGTCAAAGGAGAAATATTCTCTTGTAAAAAAGAAAGCTGTTGTTCTAGGGTCATGGCCATTTTTTCTTGATTCTTCATGAAGAAACAGCTTTCGGTTATGAGGAGTCTTCAGGATTATGGTCAAGTCAAAGGCTTGCAGATTAACTACATTGTGTGAGAGCTAAAGAGTGTTCTACTTCCACAGGTAAAATTTCTTATAGAAAACCCCAATGCTGGTGTGCAGAAATTGCTAACATGTCAGGCCAACCAAAATTCAATTACCTTCTACATTTAAACATGTAGCAAAAATGACTGACATAAAGTGGAAGTGGAGAATAGCCTCTCTTGCCAATCCTGTGCTTGGGGACACTCAGAGATGCTATTTCCTAAATCGGACAAGTGAGAGCTTGCTGAGGGCTTTTTGTTTGTTTCTCATTCAAATTGTGCATTGAAGGACTTAGTTCTTGTGTTGAACAGCAGCCTGCTTCGAAAATGCAGCGTGAGGAGAAGGGTTGAGATGGTAGGAGACTTCTAGTGCTGCGTGAGCCAGCCAGACCTGACTGATGGCGTGCCATCCTGGCCTCTGATGGGCCTCAATCTTAATACCATCACATACGCTGTTAGACTCTCTTTCTGTTCATTTGTATTGGTGTGCTTTTTTCCAGATGCATGGATTGGCATAAGGCATATGGGCCAAATACCCACTCCCATTCCCTTAATAAATCAAATGCTAATGCTCTTAAAAAATTAAATTCTAATCAAGAATACAATCTCATTTAGAATCATGACAAAAAGAATAAAACGCCTAGGAATAAATTTAACCAAAGAGGGGAAAGACCTGTACACCAAAAACTATAAGACATTATTGAAAGAAATTGAACAAGACACAAATAAGTGGAAAGATTCCATGCTCATGGTTTGGAAGAATAAACATAGTTAAAATGTCCATATTGCCTAAAGCAATCTACAGAGTCAATGCAATCCCAATCAGAATCCCAACAACATTTTTGAAAGAAATAGAACCAAAAATACTAAAATTTATATGGAACAAAAAAACATCCTGAATAGCCAAAGGAATTATGAGAAAAAAGAACAAAGCTGGAGGTGTCACACTCCCTGATTTCAAAATATACTACGAAGCCATAGTAACCAAACAGCATGGTACTGGCACAAAAACAGAAACACAGATCAATGGAACAGAATCGAGAGCCCAGAAATAAACCCACACATCTTTGGACGGCTAATTTTCAACGAGGGAGCCAAGAACATACAATAGAGAAAGGAAAGTCTTTTCAATAAATGGTGTTGGGAAAACTGGACAGCCACATGCAAAAGAATGAAAGTAGACCATTATCTTACACCATGCACAAAAATTAACTCAAAATGGATTAAAGATTTGAAGGTAAGACCTGAAAACATAAAATTCCTAGAAAAAACATAGGCAGTACACTCTTTGACATTGGTTTTAGCAGTGTCTTTCTGAATAGTATGTCTCCTCAAGCAAGGGAAACAAAAGAAAAAGTAAACAAATGGGACTACATTAGAATAAAAAGCTTCTGCACAACAAAGGAAACCAGGAACAAAACAAAAACACAACCTACCAATTGGGAGAAGATATTTGCAAATCATATATCCAATAAAGGGATTAATATCCAAATAGATGAAGAACTCATACAAGTCACCAACAAAATAACAAGCTGGGGCCAGCCTCATGACATAACAGTTAAGTTTGTGTGCTCCGCTTCAGCGGCCCAGGGTTCACTGGTTTGGAACCCAGGCATGGACCTATACACTGCTTATCAAGCCATGCTGTGGCAGGTGTCCCACGTATAACATAGAGGAAGATGGGCATGGATGTTAGCTCAGGGCTAATCTTCCTCAAAATAAAATAAAATAAAATAAAATAACAAACAACCTGACCAAAAACTCAGCAGAGGATCTGAACAGACATTTTTCCAAAGAAGATATACAGATCACCAACAGGCACATGAAAAGATGTTCAACGTGACTAATTATTAGGGAAATGCAAATCAAAATTACAATGAGATAGCACCTCACACTCATCAGAATGGCTATTAAAAGACGAGAAATAACAAGTTTTGGAGAGGATGTAGAGAAAAGACAACCCTCTTACACTACTGGTGGGAATATAAATTGGTGCAGCCACTATGGAAAACAGTATGGCGATTCCTCCGAAAGTTAAGAATAGAGCTACCATGTGATCCAGCTATTCCACTCTGCGTATTTGTCCAAAGAACATGCAAACACTAATTCAAAAAGATATCTGCACCCCTATGTTCATTGCAGCATTACTCACAATAGCCAAGACTCAGAAATAACTTAAGTGCCCATGAACAGATGAATGAATAAAGAAGATGTAATATACATATATACAATGGAATACTACTTAGCCATAGAAATAGATGACATCTTGCCATTTGTGACAACATGGATGGACCTTGAGGATATTATGCTAAAAACAAACAAATAAATAAATAAAAATGAAATAGATGGAGAAAGATAATTAGCATACGACTTCACTCATATGTGGAAGATAAACAAACAAACAGAACAGGTGGGTGGTTACCAGAGGAGAAGTGGGTGGTGGGATGGCAAGAAGGGTAAAAGGTCACATGTGTATGGTGATGGATAGCACCCAACTAGATTTTTGGGGGTAAACACAATGCAGTTCATACAGAAGTCGAAATACAGTGATGTATACCTAAAATTCATATAATGTTATAAACCAATATATACTCACAAAAAGAAATTAAATTCTAATTATCTAAGGCAGCAACATGGAATTAACTTTTTTTTTAAGATTTTATTTTTTTCCTTTTTCTCCCCAAAGCCCCCCAGTACATAGCTGTATATTCTCCATTGTGGGTCCTTCTAGTTGTGGCATGTGGGACGCTGCCTCAGCGTGGTTTGATGAGCAGTGCCATGTCCACGCCCAGGATTCAAACCAACGAAACACTGGGCCGCCTGCAGCGGAGCGCACGAACTTAACCACTCGGCCACAGGGCCAGCCCCAGAATTAACTTTTTAAATGCAATTTCCTTTAATGTTTATCTTTATCCTTGTAGGTAAATGCAGATTTTTTAAATGAAAATAGATCCCAAATTAGTCACACACACACAAACATATATATACACACACATAGAGCAAGATTGGGAGGAAAAAATAAAAAATCTGCAAAATAGAAGAGTAAGGACTATTCAACTACAAACTGAACTCCTTTTTTTTTCTCTTGGCTTGAATGAAATGAAGCTGGAGTGACGCTAATCAACATTGCCATTTCCATGGAAACCACAAAGGAGTGCCATAAAGTCTAATCCTCTATTCATGGAGGCCAAACTATTTAACCGTACTTTTGATTTTGGTTTGTTTATAAATGTATCTCAAATTTTCTTTTGTAATCATTAGTGCAGCAAATGTTGCATAGCACTTGGCACAATGCAGCTGCTGAATAGTAAATGAAAGAATTAATTAATTAGTGAGAGAACATAAATTCCAGATGTCTTCAGTCCTTTGTTTAACTAAGATCCCAGTCAATACCAAAAGCCTCTTTTGGGTTATCTTGTGAGTATTATAAGAGAACGATTCTCTCATTTCTTAACAGAAGAAAGGACTGCGTTCTTTCTAATCAGTAACTTAAACCCCTATCACTATTCTTAATTTTAAAAACAGATTTTTAAAAGAATCGCTTCAATTACTTTAAAAGAAAAAGTACAATTTCCAATGTGATTTTCTGGGGACTTGGGTTCTCACTATTATTCTCTGGTCTGCCTACCTTTTCCACAAAGTGAATGGTGAACAAAGTATCTTGTTACCCAAGTCACTATCAGCAGTGTAGTAGAATAGAAAAAACATGAAGAAATATATTTCTGGCTAAACTACTGACTAGCTGTGTGAATTTTGGCAAGTGATTCAGCCTTTTGGGACCTTAATTTCCTCATCTGTACGAAAGAGTCTCACTCAAGGGCTGCTGTGAGCACAAATGAGATGTGAGTGCCTTATAAGATGTGAAGTCAATGTAAGGCATTTCTGCAATAACTATGAAAACCACATTTTAGAAGTTAGACTAACTGCAGATTAGAACATATCTAGGAAGAGTGGTGTAATAAAAAGAATACTAGATTTTGTGTCAAGAGACACATATTCAAGTCCCAAATCTCTACCTCTGTCACCAGAGCCCTTAGCCACTCTGAACCTCAATTTCCTCATCTACAAAATGGGGGGTAATAATATCTTACAGCGCTATTGTTATCTGAGATATAGAGAAAATTAAGGAGTGACAGGAGCTAGTCTTTTCTGTGAAGAAAGGAAACAGTTCAGCCTTCTTCATTCTACGGAGATGAAGGGCATGGCTGAAAGCCCCTGATGGCTTCTACGTCCCACCAAGAAGAATCCAGAGTCCTCAATGAAAGCAAAGTTTGGGCATGTAACAGCTACCTAGTTTTGTTTTAAATCTCCAGGGGTTCTCTCACTCACTTGGAAAACTTCCATCAAGTTTTTCCAACACCGGGTCAATCTCCTCATGGAAGAGCCACAACAAAGAGAACAGAACCACTTGGCCAGAAGGATCTTAGAGGTCATTTGACAGTGACTCAATATTTGCTCTTTGGTGTCAGCATTCCTGGTTTCCAGTTCCAGTTCTGCAGCTTACTGGGTGTGAGACCTTGAGTAAGTTACCTGGCTTCTCCGAACCTCTATTTTCATGTGCTACAAAAGAGGAATTATAATATCTATTTCAGAAGATTTTGCGAGGCTTAAGTGAGAGGATTAAATGCCTGTAACATGGTATATATTAAATAAACATTTGCTATTATTTGATTTAATTCCTTCCCTTTATGGATTCAGAGAAAATAATAACAACAAATATAAGTAATGCCCTGTATAGCTCCTTGCCTTTTGAACTTATTTTCCCATGTGTTTCCTTGTAATCTTTTTGCTGCCCCATGGAATGGCTTATTATTAGCACTATATCATAGAGCAGGAAACTGAAGTACAGGCAGATGACATAATGCACCCACAATCTGTTCCAGAACTCTTAATGCATGCAGGCCTCTTGACTCCCAGAACAATGCACCTTCAGTTGGATCAGGCTAAGCCTAGCCAGAAGTATTAATAATAGCTAAGATTCACTCTAAATTAGGCACTGGCTGGGCACTTGTGTTATCTTATTTAAACTTCACAACAGCTTTACAGTAAAGATAGTATTTGAGTCCTCATTTCAAAAAAAGTTAAAGTAACATGCACAGAGTCACTGAGTTATAAAGTCGTAGAGCCAAGATGGAGCCCAATCAGTGTCACATTTTATCACTGAAGTGTCTACAGATAGAACACTATGTAGGAGCACAGTGTTCAGAAAAGAATGCGATCATCCAACAAGCAACCTTCAGCCTCTCTTTACGCAGCGTTATGAGAGGTGTGAAAGGACACAGAATAATACCAATACACGAAAACCGTCATATATGAGATATTGTTCCAGGGACTTACTATATATTACCCTCAGAGCAACCTCAAGAGGTATCTGTTATTACCCCCTTTGAAACTGGGACTCAGAGACATTATTCTTAAAACGGCAGAGCTAAGATTTGAACCCAGGTGTGACAAACTGAGGCTGGAGGAGCCCATGTTTTTCCTTGCAAGTAGAACTTGTGATAGAAGCCGACTTGTCCAGCTCTCAGCCCTGTGATCTTTCTGCCTCATCATGCAATATAAACGTGAGCTCTGCCCCACGGAGCTCATACTACAGACGGAGGAACACGAACAATCAGAAATCAACACGAGTTAACATGCATTGGAGGCTGCATCCTGCGCAGAAGTGGCATGTTTTGTAGAAGTCATGGAGAGGCTGAGGCTGTGAGGACAGGAGGAGAGGAGAGGCAAGAAGGCAGAGACTCTCCCCTTTAAGGAACATAAGAATCATCTGGAGGAATCCCCTTATAATGCAGATTCCCAGGCTGGGAAAAGAAAGTCTGAAATCAGCAGTCTACATTGTTTAACAAACAGCTCTGATTCTGAAGCGTGTGCTAAAAAAAATCCACTACTTTGAGAAATAGGAAACTTGCAAGTATGCTGGGAAGAGCAGTAAACTTAGATTGGGTGTGGAAGATAAGAGCAGATTAAGGAGCATTTTGGAAACTAGGCAAAACAATTCACATTTGATATAATAAAGAGGGAAGCTTTGGAGAAGGGGAGTGAAGACGCGTGGGAGCTCCAAGGAGCATGACTTGACCAGTGAGAATGTGATGTGAGGAATAGAAGACAGAAAGACCTGAAGGAGAAGAAGGGTGTGTTTTAGAAGCATTTCAAGTGGGAAACCCACAGGATCAGCAACGGGTCAGATGGAGGGAATAAAGGAGATGGATGATGGGACGAGCACCTGGCCGGAGGCGAGGCCGCTGGGTCTGGCTGTGGATGTGCACACTTACACATAGCTGAAAGCTAATAAAACTACTTTAGCTGCACCCTGTGACAAAGTTAAAAATTCTCTATGAAACATATAGTCATAAAAGGCATAAAGTGCTCCTTTCAGCAGCTCCTCTGTGAAAAAGGCGGCCAAACCTCACATTCCTCAGGGCGTCCTGAAAAGAACCCTTTTAAAAGACACAAATTAGAAAATATTTTGCTGATACTTGATCTCACCCAAACAGGGAGGCCCTGGGTTTGCCTTGGAAAGGCTGATTATTTAACTCTTCTTCAGCTGTTTTCTTCATACCTCTTCATTTTTGCCCAGGGAAAGAGCAGTGAAAAACTAATACTGGATACTCAGAAAACTATTTTCTGAAAATCTTAAAATGCTCAAGCAGCATCTTTCTAAAGTCCTTTTCGCAGTCAGAGGACAGATGAGGCACTAAATTGGATATCGTGGAGTCCTAGTCTGCCGTGGATAATCTTGCCAAAAAAAGAAAAAAATCAGTAAGATAAGAGTACAACTCACATAATTTCAGTTAAACCTGATAAACCTCAAACAACTGGGGGAACTTTCCAATTGTTTTTTTCTAACTAAAGGATCCGGGTCTTTGAAGTTTTTTCCATTAACACTTGAAAAATAGCAGTGGGTCACCACAGTCTCTGCAATGTTTAAGATGTGATCTAAAATGAAAACCTGAGACTCAAGGCTAACAAACTAAGTGATTGGATGTGTATGTTTTCTTAACTAATCACACACTATAACTGAGCACTCTAGAGACACTGAAGGGTTTTGGTTAAAAAAAAAAAAAGGCATTTTAATTGGACTACAAAGTTCAGTTCACTATCTAGAATATTAGCAAATGTCAATGGATCAGCTTTGTTAATCTATGAACTTTGCACTTTTGAAAATTGGCTTTACTTATGATCGTTGATATAATCTAAGTTTTTCAACTTGAGAACTTCAGGTCCTATAATTTAAAAAGGAAAAAAAAACCCCATAGCTACTCTTATTTAGGCAACTTATAGTAAAATAACAGAGTTTTTTGGTATTGTTTTGTTTTCAAAAAAAAATTAAAAAACAGAAATAATATATACTGAGAGTCCACTCACTCATCAAGACATTGGAATTAATATACCAAATTTTAGACGTCTGTGAGATGAACTGGTTAATTTGGGCTGACATTAATAGCATTTTAAGTCCTTTTATTATAAAACTAATTTGAACATTTTAAATTTTATTTAAAGTGTGATCATTCTCGCTTATTTGTTTAGTTTATTTTTGAGTAAACTGAGGACCAACTATGTAACAAGTACTGCTGGATGTCCCAGAGGGGATGGTTGAAATGTGTGGGAAGGTGGGATGAGGAAATGAAGAGCTCAGAGTCTTGTGAGAGGGAGTTATACAAATAGCTAGAATCTAATATGAAAAATACAGTAATGTATAAATACCAAATGCTGTGAGTACACACAAATATGAAGGGGAAGTTTCTATTTGAACCTGTCCATTCACTGTCTGCATCATGGAGGGGTATGTCCCATGGCCTCTTATGCCATTTAGAGGAGGACAGAGTAGGTAACATAATGCAGCTGGGGATTCCTCGATTTCTAGGCTGCCTACATACATTCCCATCTTTGTCCAGGTGGATAATGATCCACAAGAGGATTCAGTTCAGCTCTATCATTAAGGAAGTGCCTGAAAGTCAGGGTTTGGGGAAGCAGAGAACTCACGGCTATGAAAGATGTGATAGAGCATAGGAAACCAAGTGCTGTGGGAAGTTTAATCCCTGAGAAGTTAAATGGTTATTTGAGGGATCCTTTTCTATGGCCTACCACTTCCTATAGGTCATCACTCAGATAGAACATGCAATTTGGTGGGCATGTAAAGTCAAGTACATAAATGACTCCTATCGCAGAATAGGAAAATGGTTTAAGAGAGGTTCAGAGTACCATTAGTGCTCAAAGGAAGGTAAAAAACACCCAGTCAGTGACTAAGAAAGTAATTTATAGAAGTAAGAGCATGCAGCTTTGAACAGTAGTTTGAAATTCAATGAACAGAGAGATACGAGGGGAAGATCATCCTAGTCGGAGAGAATAGCATGTCCAAAGGCCCAGAGAAGAAAAATGCTAGGTGTTTTAAGGAATAGCAAGTAGCGAGGAGGAAAGAGAAGCATCCTCAAGGACCAGAAAACAGACGTAGGAGGAGAGAAGAGCTTGGCAAGGCTGGAGATAGAGAAATGTGGATGGTGGCAGAAAAAATAGAAATAGAGGCCATGTAATAGGTAATCTGTGTGCAGGAGCTCCCTGTGCCCAAGCTTCTCAATTTATATGGTAGAAGAACGTCTTCCTCTCTCCTTCTCTCCATAAGCAATTATGAATTTTCACTTTGTTCCTAAAAGGTGAATAGAGATGCAGGTATATTATCATGAATAATAATACTAGTGTTCTTTGGGCTAGGAATTATGATAATAGATTATCTCATTTAAATAACACAACAATTCTGTGAGGCAAGTGGTATTATTATTCTTCTCATTTTACAGAGAAAACCGAAGTTTAGCGATGTTAAGCTTTCCCAAGGTCACAAAGTCAATAAACAGGGGAGCCAGAATTCAAATACCAAATGTAAAACTGGAGGAGAGCATTTGTTCATGTGCTCCAGATATATGATCTCTATAAGGACTTCCAAATAAGTCAATTTATTCAAATAACCAATTTTACCATTTTTGTACAAAAAAAGGAGGTGAATCAACTAAAAATAAACATCTTATTCTGCTAGCAGCTCACAGTAATGTTTCCCTTGCCTTCAATCAATCACAGGTTTCTGGCAATCTTCACAATCAGGATCGGTGTAGCATAATCCTGAAAAATGCCTGCCTGAGCCCAAACCTCCCCAATGACCTTGGAGGATCAGATAATCCCTTTACTGAATGCCATCATCAAAAAAACATTAGTTTTTTTCCCCAAAACAAAATACCAACACTGGGGGAACATCTACCTTAAATGAAAGCAAGAGATTGATCCTGAGAAGAATTTTCTTGAAAACGTCACTACTTTGCAACGGTTTTAGTTTTCCTCTGTACGTGTAAAAAAGAAAAATATGCATGTATACTTGTATGTTGTCTTACCTTCAAGTGACTCCGAGAGTCGTACTTCAAAACAGAGGGAGTATCTCTATGTAAAACTCACATAATACTAATCATGATCTTTTCTTTAGTTTTATGAAGACAGCCCACCTAAATGAACTCCTACATCCCAGATGGAAACTGAGTTAGCTAAAACAAAAAAAAAAATTAATTAAAAAAAGAATAAAGGGGGAGAGGCGGGGGCTAAATACAATGCCTTTTCCAGATCTTCCAAAACTCACCCAAATGGACTGTTTGAACTATGCATTGAATACAAGAGCTTATGCGGAAAATTCTCACTATCAGAGAAGCAGTGGACAAAGAGATCAGAAGTGGTACCAATTGCCTCCCCCTGACTCGACATTTCCCAACTTTAACCCCAAGGAAGAACGTACCAAACCTCCTATTCTTTCCTGGACTGACGGAATCTCTACAGTGCCCCTGAAGACAGTGATCCTGATAAATAAAATGCCATTAAGTCTAAAAGCAGTCATTTCATGGACAACATTTAAATTGTTTCCACGTGCCCTCTGCTCACGCAGGATCAATCATCGGGACTGGTGTATTATAATTTCCCCTGTCTTAATTGCTCTCTCTCCTTTGCTTTCTCCCCAAGGAAGTCAATTTACCAGCCTTCCCTCGCTCCCTCTATTTTTTTCTTCTTTTCGTATTAACTATAATACAAAGGACTGAAGTAAAACCGAAACTTAGAGATTCTCATTTTTAACCGTTGGCAGGCATTTGTTCCATTGAAAAGCTCATTTAGCAAATTTATCCTACATTTCCATTCATTTTTGTGTTCATATCCAAGTCCAAGTTTTGGGACAATAAAGCTCTCAGTATTAACAAGGAAACTAGAGCGCAGCAGAATTTCAGTCTGCAAAGTATTGTTTCTTTTTAATACAACATTTTACCTTTCAGATGTTAGTTTTTAACAATAATTAAAAGAAAAGTGAACTTTAAAACCAGGTGCATTTTTAAATATACTTGAAATAGGAAATGGAAAAAGAGGGAGATGTTATTTAAATTCCAGTTGTGAAGCACGTCATTCCCCTAATTTCCATAGGAAATTGGAGAATTGGGGTATGGGTTTTACCAACTAGCTCTTGATCCCAGACACTGTTGCGCTGACTGATTTTTGCTTTCGCTTTAAAATTTCCTTTGAATACTTTGTACATTCTTAAAGGCAATAGCCAAGTCTGTTTGTATTAAACAAAATATATGTTATTAATGCCCCAGAATCTCTATAAATGAAGGTAACTATCTACAAAGGAGCAATTTGAAAGCAGTAAGATCCCCACCCCTTTCAAAAGTCTCTATATTTCCACTGTTTCATAGGATGCCATATTGGCCATGTTACACAAAGCAAGTTGAAATACAACTGTGCAGAAGAGAGGCACATTCTGGCACTTCTCAGATTTCCCCACGGGGTCATCATCAACGAGGAGGAGAGTGAGGAGCGAATACGTACACATTGTGGGCTAGAGGGCAGCTCCCAAAGCAGCCCCACCTCCAACTGGAAATGTCTTCGAACGCTCGCGATATAGCTTTAAAATGCACGCAAATTGTGCCTCCTGCTGCCTGATCTATCTACTTAATTTAATATGAAAATTAAAGTACTTATCTGGATTAAAACTGACATATGAAAACAGTGTGGTCTGGCACTTCTGGCTCTCCCTTGAAGATCTACTGGGGCGTGCTTCCGTTTACACCATTAATGATCATTAGCACAATACTGCTAATAAGGGCATTGGCTACTTTCAGTTGATTCCTCTTTTTTAAATGGAAAGAGTGGGTGGAGGCAGTGAGTTAAGAACTGGGGAAAACCAGCAGTGAGGGATGAAGTGCCTCAGGCCCAGGGACGCGTTGCTGTTCCCACACAATTGTGGGTCTGGGTGGAAAAGGACTCTTCAAGAAAGAAAAAAGTAGCCAGAAGGAAAGCGTAAAGGGAAACAGAGTCAAATTTACTTCACAATTCACCTAGGGCCAAAGAATGATTCTTAATAGAAGATACAGTGACTTGACTTGATGATTTAGAAAAAAAAATTGCTCTTGAAAACCAAGTGAAAAAAAGAAAGCAATTAAAACTACTTTAGCAGAAAGAGAACTTTTCTTCCTTTGCTCACTTTAAAAGCTTAAAACTAAAGAATTTTAGCTTCTTGTATATTAAAAATAAAGTTATATAGTAAATTTCATTTTAATAAGCATCTCCGATTACATAAGATTTAGAGAGTATACAGACTATAATTGTTTTGATGACAAATTTTAAGTTATTAACAAAACAAAATTATGATGTACTAATAATATATTAGGAAGCAAAATGCCATCCTTGGGGATCTAAATATTATTTGAGTGGAAGTATTAATTTTAATTAAAATTCAATGAAAATATATAAGATTTGTGTTAAAGCTACATTATAATGCTCTCTCCAGGGGAATAAAAATTTGAATTTAAATGTGATCCTAAAGCCAGGTCTCTTTCAGTCAAGAATATATACTCACATATATTTCTGAAATTCATATCTTTATACCATTAAGTTATATCTTATCAAAAAATCTCAAAAGAGATCAGTGTCTCCTGAGAATACACATTCTGGATACTTGGTGATTATACTAGCAATTTTAAATACAGATTTTTTAACCACATACAGAACAGCTAAAACTCTGAACACAGATTTAAAATAAGAGCAATCACACTAATTTTGTTTCTCAGCCACAACCCAATGAATATAATTAGTTGACTGCTTTTCTAAATTTTTTTTGTAAGTTCTCACACATATATATAAAAGACAAATCCCCATATACCCTCAACTTCAACAATTTTTCACCAATGTTGTTTCCTCCATCCAACCCACTTGTTCTTTGCTTTTTGTTTTTTGGCTAGAATATTTTACAGCAAATCCCAGACATCGTGTTATTTTACCCACAAATATTTCAGTGTGTATCTCTAATTGATTTTACATAATCTTCATTGCCATTATAATATAATCCTTTAATGTCATACTTGATTATGTTTACTAGTAAATTCATCAATTGTGTTTTACTGAATAGTGTGCATATAATTTAGTATTTCAATACTATTATCTGAGTGTAAATATTTAGTCTGGATATACACGTCATCCACGTCTAATATTTTAATTGAATTGACCGGTAAATTCAGTTATAAACCATACTAAAGGACTTTTTGTTTTGTCTTTTTTTGCTATGTTAACCAGTCACATCAGCAAAACCATTTGTGCTTACAGGTCCCATCTTAAAAATAAGCATCTGAGTGTGTACGCGCTGGACCAAAGCAACCACAGCATAGTCACACACATAGTGACATTACACAGATGTCAGATTATGTGATCATTAAAATAGTTGATTATTACTTACGCAATTAGACTATGCAAAGATCACTCCAAAACAAAATAGAGGCAATAAAGGTGTGGAAAGAGGACCACACAAACTTAGGTTTCTCTCTCTACTCTGCTACTTAATTAATGCCTCTCTGAGGTTCAACTATTTAGTTAATAGTCTGAGTCTCAATAATCTCATCTGTAGTATGGGGATAAAAATGCCATTATAGCTATTGTGAGTCTTAGATGAGTTTAAAGCAAATGCTACATGATAAGTACTCAAAGTTCTTTCCTTAATAGCTTCCTAATCAACACTCAACAACTGAATGGAACCAACCTAAAAATTATCCTCAGTTCAAATCTTTTTAACATCTTGTATAATATTTCAGACACTAACTACCCTACTTGACCAGCAATAGTAGATGGTAATCACTCAAAAACTACTTATAACCTTTTAATTTTTTCACTACATAGATGTATGAATTTACTTGTTTCTTTTATGTTAGATAATACAGTAAAGAAAGATAATTAGCAATCTCAACATTACTTGGAATAAATTGTTATGAAATAAAACATCTCAGTCATATTTTTCTCAGGTAAGGAGCTCAATGAGATGTGTACTTTGAGGATCAAGAACTATATGAAGTGGTTATTATTAATCTTTAAATTTACGGATGAAGAAACCAAGGCTCAAGAACATAAGAGGGGTCAGAGTAGAAACTTCGACTGTTGCCCAAAACCAAATGCATCGCAGTAACTTATCTCTTCTCTGATGATTACAGGATAATGTGAAGAGCAATCTCTTCCCTCCAGAAAAGGAGAAGACATTAACACATATTTGGAAATCTATTATATTGGAATATCAAAACTACATTGTGATGTGGCTATGAAGAATGACCTTGTGAAAATAGCATACGTACACACATGCAAAAAGCCACTTGTTCTAATGATCCCCCTGCACTTTCGCAGCTCCCTGAAACTCTCTTTGTTGATGAAGATGCTTTTTAATGCAGCAAGGTTGGGGGTTATTGATCTATAAACATCTTTATGATTCCGCGGCTGTGGAACTGTCTACAATCCCTGGGCCTCAGGAGTGTGATTTTCCAGTGACGCCAAGTTGGTTCTTGGAAATTTACATGCTGTTATCTGTTTGACAATAAATTGCTGTGCAAATCCTTTATGTGATGCACACGCAGGGCCCTTTATATTAACAAGCTGTATTTCTTAATGGCCAGCTTGTCTTTATTCTTTCCTTTTTTTTTTGGTATTGCTTCTGAAAACTGGCTTTAATCTGCTGCAGAGGTCACTTATAAACAGAACGCACAGGTTCTGTGGAAAGCAAGCAAGTTGGTTTAGCTTCAGATGTCACCCGAAGTACTCATTGCTTTGTTCTGCTTACCTAAGAAACAGACAAGATGCAGTTTTTAATCATTTGTTTCTAAATGAGAAAGCATGTTTAAGGGCACAAGCCCCAAGGCAAGACTGCCTGGTTTGAATTCTGGCTCTGCTATTACCGGCTCTGTGTTCTTGGGCACGTTGCATAATCTTCTGAGCTTTACGTTCCTCAGATGTGAAATAAGGAAACACGTAAAACTGTTCCAACTGCATTGGATTCTTGTGAGGACAAAATGAGTTAAGGACATTGAAATTTCCTGAAGAGCACCTAGGATGTAGCAAATTCTCGATAAGAACGAGTCATTCCTATCATTAACATACATAAAATATGTGTCCATATTACAAGTCATGTTTGAATGCCTACTTTGTGCCAAGCACAGTGCCAGTTACTTTCAAATTAGTTTAATCAATTTTCATAGTAATATTTAAGTACATGTTTTTATCTCTGTTATGCTAATGAGTAAACTAAAACTCAGAGAGGTCACTTAAACTGCCTAAACTCACAGAGCCAGCAAGCAACGGAGCTGAGAATTGACTTGATGAGCAAGGAGCATAGCAGATGCGCCATGGCAGCCTCCCCTTCAGCCCTTCAGGCGTCTGCGGATGGAGACACAATGTACTCATACTACTACAAAGGTTGGGGCATTTTTCTACACTAGTTAATACCAGTATTATAGTTTATTTTTCAATGCAGCTACAATAATAGTTAACTTTTCTGATGATGGAAATATTTTAACAAATGTGTGGCTTTGCTAGAAGAGGCCAGCAGGAGTTATCAAGTGGATGAGCCACAGAACTTTCTCCTGGGGGAAAGAAGCTCCATGGATCAATGAGTTTAAGGTCAAGCTCCTTCCTGCCTCATAGCCTTTGAAAATGCTGTTCCTTCTCCCTGCATGCGCCACCCTCTCCACACGCTTTCACTTTTTCATCTTAAGCTGAGCTGAGGTCCTCCCAGAAGAACCTTGCCTGACCAACCTATATGATCTTCTGGTTTTTATATCATCACCCTGTTCCTGTTGCTTGGAGCCCTCTTCACAATCTTCAATTTAATCATATGTTTACTCACTTGTTGAAGACCCCCTTGTTTATAAATATAAGGTCCATGACGAAATGGACTATAGTAAATATTCCATAAATAAATGCTAAATAATGAAAGAATGAATGAACTACATATATTTAGATTTTATCTCACATTTATCAACTTTCTGGCCTTAAATAGATAACTTCTAGTTTCTCAAATGTTACCCTTCATTCACAGAACTCTGTTTTTTAGATATATCACAATAGCTTTAAAAAAATCATAATTCTCTTAGATGTATAGCATTATAACCCACTTTTAAAAGCCATCAATTAACCTTCTCTTTTATATACAAGTGGATTGACTTTTTTTCCTCCATTAATGTTAAATATACATTTACAAAGGAGACATTACAAAGTATAAATCGCAAAATGAGGACACTAATAGAACTGAAATCGTAGGGTAGTTGGGATGAGTAAGTCATGAAAGTTAAGCATTTAGAAGAGCGCCAGCACACAGCAAGCACTTGTGTAATTTATTGTTATTTTTAATAAAGACAATGAGGATGGGTTTTTATAACCTTAGCATTGCCATTGCCATTTCTTGGCATCTTTGAATAATGATGAAAAATCACTAATGCTACCCATTACTGTGTTTGGCATAAAATAGGCAGCCCATAAATATCCACTGTTGTTGACAATAGATGTGTCTCAATTTAAGAAAATTTATAATACTACATTTTAATGGTTCAGTTATTTTAATCAGAGAAAGATTATTCATCCTATGCAATGTTATACATGGTTTGTTTTGTTCTTTTAAGTCATAGCTTCCACAATCAGACACACTCTGTAGAACAATGACAACTGGACAGAAACATCATCGCGAGCATGGGGGAGGAGGCGAGATGGCGGTGTGAGAGAGCAGGCACACCGCAGTCCATGAAGAGTTATAGGTCCTTGCAAGCGGATAATGCATCACACAAATTATAATATAAATGAGCAGAAAATGTGTTTCAATGTACTAAAGTTTGATTTACATCAGCTTTTCAAAAACACATCAATTGCGTCAAGCAGCATGACACCTGCCACTGAAGGAATCGATAGGATATGGAAGATGAAGGGCTGGTTGCACTAATTTGAGCCAAAGGAAATAAAAAAGCTATTAGTTCTTTGTAAAGCTCCCAGTCTCCTCTCTAGAAATTAGGGGGAGTCTTTAAAGAAATAGTGGTTTGGGCAGGCAGTGGGAAATAATCGCTTCTCTTACTGTATAATCTTAACATTAATTGCAGTCTATTTACTCTTCAGGTGTGGTGCCGAACAGGGATTGGAAAACTTTTCTATAAAGAGCCAGATGGAAAATATTTTAGGCCTTGGGGCCGTACAGTCTCTGCCAAAACTACTCAATTCCACCACTGTAATGCAAGAGCAGCCAGAGATAATATATAAATGAATGAGTGTTACTGTGATGGAATAAAACTTTATTTACCAAATACTGGAGGTGGTAGTGGGCCACAATTCTCCTACAGGCCTGACTTCTTGCCCAGGGCGTTGTCTTGAGTAATTGTCCGTACATCCAGTCCAGTGGAATCTCTTTCACTTCCAAAATCCTTTTTGTTACTGTACCATCCAAGGTCACTTTCCTCACCTGTTGTAAAGATTATATGAGAAAAATCCAGGTTAAGTGCCCGGAACAAAGTATCCAAAACAATTTAGCTCAATATATAAAGATAGACCTGAAAGCCAGATTGCCTGGTTTGAGTTCCAGCTCTGCCACTTACCAGCTGTGTGGTCTTGGACAAGTTGCTTGACTTCCCTGTACCTCAGTCTCTCCCCCTGTGAAATGAGAGAATAACAGTACTTGTTTCACAGGTTTCTGAGACAAGATGAAATGAATAGAAGTGTGCAAATTATTCAGAACAGTGTCCAGCACATGCTAAGCACTATGAATGTCACTTACTGTTATTGTTATTATAACTTCACAACTCTCAGTCACGCTAAATACTGTTTCTCCATTGAACTGAAAATCAGGAAGAGCTGCCTTAGAATGCGGTATAAAGAACGAATGCCAGGAGAGGCAGAGACCAGGATGGGCGAGAGTTACATTGCTAGAAATAAAGATGGATGCTCAATGGGGGTGCAATTATGCAGAATGTTAAATAAGACAAATATTTTGGACCTCATCTCCCAAAGAAGAGAGGAATTGACTAGGGAAATTGCTAATTTAGACCTAAATCTGATGAACGATGAATAATCATTGGTGAAGCAGACATGACTTTTAAAAACCACAAGGAAAGATCTCAGGACACAAGAATTAAAAAAGAAAGGGACCCAGAGTCTCCTGCTCCCTGAGCATCCTGAGTAAAACACTGACGGTTTGGCATGGGTTTACGCACATGGAACCTGAACGGTCCCCCCAGACCTCCCATGATCCTCTTGTTTACCTGGAACAAGGTAGGGAGAGAACAGGGAAGAAGGCTCAAAGCCAAAAACTAAAGTAAGCTTTTCCCAGAACGTCACGATCGCAACAAGAAGCGAAAGCCAAAAATAAATGAATTTTCTCACACAAGATTGAGGAAGGAGAAGAAAGTCCAGTACAAAGGCAAAAGCCATTATAGCAAATACACAAGGGAGTAGACAAGAAGGAATAAAAATATCTACGTAAAGAGACAAACACCAAAGTGAAATGATAAGGTATATCCATTGGCAATGGGCCGTATGAGCAGAGGTTTATCTCCCACGCCAACAGCACATGGCAATCCAGGACTATGTTTTTAAATACGACCTCAAACTGCACATTGATATGGTAGGATCAGCAGAAGGCCAAAACGCACTACAGTCCTGAATAGCCAAGGAACATCACCGGTAGCTGGCCCTGGGGTCCAGAGACGTGGAGGAATCTAGAATAGATCTTATTTATCCAGAGCAGTGCCATTCAACAGAAATATACTACTACTCACATGTGTAATTTAAAATTTTATTGTAGTCATATTTCAAAAAGTAAAATAAAAGCAAATAAATTTTAAGAATATATTTTATTTAACCTTAGATATCCAAAATATCATCATTTCAACACACAATCAACATAAAAATTAATGACAAATTTTACATTCTTTTCTTCATACGATGTCTTCACAATCCATTTCATATTTTACACTTACAGTACCTCTCAGTTCAGTTACTAAATTTTCACAGGTAATATCTGGTCTATATTTAGATCAATTAAAATGTACAGGTGGAAAAGTAAACTCACAAACCCAAGTTGTTCCAAACGAATTGGATATTAGCTTTTAATCTAAATTTGTATTAATTAGAATTAAATAAAATTAAATTTCTGTTCCTCAGTCACACTGGTGACATTTCAAGTGCTCCATCAGCCACCTGTGGCTAATGGCTACTGTATTGGGCAGCTCAGAAAACGAGAGTGTCGTCAGCCCTGGCCAGGCTAACTCAAGGAAGAACATCAAGAATCTGATGGAAAGAAAGTGCTTGAGAGACTGAAAGGCCTCATGGCATGGAGCGTTGTTCTTAAACTATATTTGTACGGTTGTATCATATTTTATCTGTCTCTACACCAAGTATTTAGGGTTTTATTTTAATAGTGTGCTTTATGCTTAATTTTATCACAGTTGAGGCCAAAGAATTCTTTTATAATTATTTTATAATCTCTACAACACACGATAAATAAACAATTGATCAATTCATTGATTTAACTGATTATATTGCAATTCTTCATAAACGCATTAAATACTGAAAAGCCACAGGTTATTCTGATCAGTGCCCCAGAGAAAAGTCTGATAGGAAGGAGGAAACATTGGCTGAGATAAAGGGAAGAATTTCTAGAGATGAGAATAGGAGACAAAGGCTCACGACAGCTAATTCCAGGGGTAGTAAGATAAGAGGAGCAGGAAGTAGCTGCCTTTGGGGTAGAATGGACAGTACAAGACAGGATGTGGCCCAGAGGTAGTCTACAGTGTTGAGGACCAGTCTTGAAGAGCAAAATTAAAGGGAGGACTTACCACGAGGCAGGAACCATTGCACATCCACAAAAATAAAAGAAATGGAATAATCAAAATGGCACTCGAAGAAAATTAATTCTCGCTCTGATGTATCAGATCCTGGAGAGTCTTGGCACTGCAGAGTCACGGCAGTCTTGGCACTGTTGTTTGTATCTGTGAAAGTGGCTATGAAGAAGATAAATCGAAGATGCTGTATTGAATGCTATTGAAACTGGCCATGGAATGAGAGAGTACTCATTTAAAACTGTGCATAGAATTTCCAAACGTGGCTAAATTCTAGCCAGAGAATCTTTCAGATGCTGTGTAAATCTGGCTCCAAAGCTGTGTGTGAGGTAGCCTACCCAACTGCACATAAGGCAGAAATGTCTAGAGTCATTTCTTGAAAAATCAGATAGTTTATTTAAACACCTATTTTTCATATATCAACAGATTTTTCCAGTGGAGGAAATGGGGGCAATGCATTTCTGCGACCTTCCGACCCCTCCAAAATGAAAACTGCTTGACAGTCTGCAAATGATTTAATAGCTAGACAGACAGGGTTTGTAAAGCCAATAATTCCTGTCTCTGCAACTTTTTGAAATATAAACACATGTGATGAATTGTGTGTGAATAGATGAACTTCCTGAGCCACTCTACTGAGCAAGGATTCAAGAAATGACAAGGGAGAGATCTGCCTTGGACTGAATTATTGAAAATTTTTTATTGAACCTTATTTATTTTGCTAAGAGTAGGCAGAGCCCTGTCCTGCGTAACTGCGTTGAACCCAGGGAGCTCGAAGACAGGAGACTGGTTTTCCACTCTGTGAGGGAGGAGAGCGGCGCTCAGCCTCAGGCACTGTGCTCCCCTGGAGCACCCCCTTCTCAGCGTTGGGACTCAGTCAGGAAACTCAGTGAACTGGAACATGTTAAGCTGACTTCAGGATATTCCTATCAACATTTGGACTCCCTTCCACGCCGACTCCTACTCACAAAGTTTCCAGTGTCCCAGGTCAGTCTTACTGATCAATGCCCCCTCTAGCAATCCACACACTAGAGCCTATTGACATCACAATTCACCATTTCTGTCTCTCAATCTCTTCACTCTCAGATAAGCTAATCCTTGCTAAGAGGCTTGTGGGTTTGTTACTTTTTACTAATTCCAGACAAGATAATGTCTTAACCAGATTAAAATGTACCAAGACTTTTAAGTGATCACTAGTAGGGAATTACAGATGCCAGGAGTAAGCCAGTTGTAAAGACAAATTGAGGAGACTGGGTTCCTTGGTATCTCAAAAATAACATTTACTGAGCAGACACCTTCTCCAGTTGTTTCCAGGAATAACTCTGCCCAAATCTTGATGCACATATTCTACGTGATTCATTTATACCATAAATATGCACTGACTACCTCATGTGTAGTGGACACTATGCCTGATACTGGCAACACAATGATCAGCAAGACGTGGTTGGTATTCTCAAGAAAATCACAGTCAAGCACAGTAAAAAAACATTAAATAATAATTACAGTATAATAAGTGCTAATGAGCAAAGTCCAGTGAGGATACAGAGAAGGGAAAAAATCAACACTTCCTGGAAGATTAGAGAAAGATTTTATGTGAGAGGTAAAAACGGAGCTGCGCCTCAAAGAATAAGTAAATGAGTAAGAGTTTACCAAGCAAAATGAAGAAAGGGCTTTATAGACAACTGAGGGAGGGAGAAAAGAGGATGGGAGAGACAGGAGGGAGGGTAGGTGAGAGAGGGAGAGAGAGAGAGAGAAAGAAAGAGAAAAAGAGAGAGAGATTGGCCAAGATTCCCAGGAGATTTTATCTGACCAAATAAAATTGGGGCAAGGAAATGGAGAAGATGGCCATTAAAGTTCTTCCCTCTAACCCCTGAGGGAATATTCCCTTCACAGCATGAAGCAAATAACTAAAAGAGAGGAAGTCGAACTTTCTGAAAGAATTTGAAATGAATTTACATCTAACCCCAATGGGTCTAGTTATAAAAGTAACCTTACTTCCTTCTTGGTCTCAAAATATCCAATTACTGGAGTTGCCTTAAGAAGAATTTGCATTTTTTTAATACACAGATGAAAAATACTTTGCAACTCTGACAATGATTCTTAATAAGTCAAAATTTTCTTTGGTGAAATATTATTAAGTATGTTTCAAAGAGAACATTAAAGTCATTTTTATATATTCCCTTATAAAAAAATAGCAGCTGACACTTACTCAGAGCTCAGTAGCTGTGATAGTACCGGACACTATCTAAGCATCAAATGTAGATTAACGCAGTTAATCCTCACAAGCAAATACGAGTCAGGCATTATAAGATCTCCATTCCACAGATGACGGCTCTAAGGTACAGAGAGGCAAAGCGACTTGTTCAAGATCCCGCAGTGGGTACCTAACAGAGCTAGGATTCAAACCCAGGTGGTCTGTTTCCTGAGTCCAGGTTCCTAATTTCTACACAATACTATTTCTCAAAATGGAGGAAAGGGAACTACCAAATGTGTCAACTCTGACAAAACAAACAGAGAATCTGAACAAAAAATGTTCACAGTGCTATCCTCCAGGAGTCATGTCAACAGTCAAATGCCTATCTTGTACTGCTTTGGTAGTCTACTAAACTAGTTTCAGTTTATAAAGATTGTGATGGAAATGAACAATGAAGCTATATTTAAGTGAATATGATGAAACTCTGAAAAAGAATCATCTCTAACTCAGAAAGTATTTATTTGTGTCACCATTTTATCCTAGTAGATAAATAAAAACTTAAACCAATCTAGCCACTGAATAGCAATCTTCCCTAGGGTGACACAAGCGTAGCCTCTCCCTACTTAAGCAATCGCTGACAGCAGAACCTGCACTAATAGGAGCCAGATGGTTTAGAAGAATGGGACTTCTCTGCTCCAAAATAGAAAACACTTCCATGAAACTTGAGGCGTGTGTGCTTCCACCCCAATCTGTCTTTTGCAAGTTTCTCTGTGTGCGCATGTGTATGTAATGTGTTATGTATGCATGGTTGCAATGCAATACCTCTCTAAAAGAATAAGAACTTACCAGAGTGGCTGGGTAAGAACTTACCTTCTATTTACCAAAGGCAAATTGCCCCGCCTTTAATTACATGGGGTGTCCTGATAGCCCTACTCTCAGGGACAGGAGTGAAGACATCAAATGCTACACGTGCATAACTGAAGAATATTCCTCCTTCTGAAAGAAATAAGTCAAGATGAACTGAACTCCATTCTTGTGTTGGAGGGAAGCCAACTTTGTTAGGAAGAAAGAAAAAAGAAATTAACCATAAGTCGCTCACAGATATCTGGCCACTGAATATAGAAAGGAATTATTTAAAGCCAGTAGAATGCAGTTTATTCTCTTAATGAAAAGACCCCAATTACTTTCCAAAGCCAACATTCTGCTTGAATGCAAAGAAAGCTAAGGTGGAAATCCAAAGAAATGGACATTAATCTCAGCTCTCTCTGCCCAGAAATCCCTCTACCTTCCTTACCTGGATCTCCTCTTTTGATAACTGAAGATAGTAATGCTTCATAGGATTATTGTGGAAATAATAAAACAATAAGCACACGTTAAATATTTGCAGCCAGGCTATTGATAACTGATATGAAAACATTTTAAAACATTAACGATGCTATAGAAATTGCATTCTTTCTTCAGGCTCATAGTTTCAGCAGAAAAGACTTATTCCACTTTCTGTTTAAGAGTTAAGCTATTACTGTATCAAAGTGGATAAAACAGTGTTTGGGGAAGAGAAGGTTGCCTTCCTAAAACACATTCTTCAAAATGTGTTAAATGTAGATGATAATATAGAGCAAGAATAGATGAAATTGTGCTTGATGGTAAATACGTAAAGATCTGTAAAGGAGAGAGAGTTCGGGCAGTGGAGAAAGCAAGAGGTTTATTATCCCCCACCTCACATTTGGTTTCCGCACTGGAAAGCCATCGACAAAAAGCAAGCAGCTGGAGGAGCCCATCAGGTTGATTTAATTAGCTTTGTAGACGTGTTCTATGATCTCCATGTTGTACGATTGTGGAAGTTTTTTCAGATGAATGACTAAAGACACAGTTACACATGCTGCTCTAATTCAACAAAACTGAAACTTGTAAAAAAAAAAGAGGAAAACATCCTTTTCGTGAATATCAGCCATCTTCTTTCTTTCTTTTTAATAGGTTTAAAAGAAAGGACCTCATAGATAGCAACAACAATAATCGGTGAGTGAGACTGGCTCTCACTGAAATGGCTGGCTCAAGACTACCTTGTCGTCAAGAGGATTACTTAACCAAATCTATCCTATTAAATATGGTATTATATTCAAATTAGACCTGCCATTTTCCCAACACATCGCAAAGAACTGTTGCTAATTTGTTCCTTACTATAAATTAGGAAAATCTTTGCTGTTAGATACATCACCACAAAGCCAAATTGAAAGCCTTTTTTCTTTCTGGCTAGCACCAGCCTAACTATTACCAAATTTTTCCTTTTATTTTTAGTTTGAGACTATTTTTGGAATTGAAATACTGTAATGACCACCCTTTTTAACTGGCTATTGCATCCACAACTCAGATCCTGAGGACAGAGCATGAGTATATGCATATTTGGGAAATAATCTGTCTGCACTAATTATCAAATTTTTTCTAAATTCAGAGCAACATTATAGATTTTTTAAAGAACATTTTTGCATTATATTCAACTTAATTGTCAATGTTTACACATCATTCTTGAGGCTTACTCCTTACCCAGATACTTTTTGTACCATCTATTGGTCTAAAATAAATAATAAATACATAAAGTCAAGGTATGCCAATAGCAAATTTATTGACAAATTCAAAATTTGAAAAGTTTCACAACAGGACAACACAGAATTTCTGAAGAGGATATACAACATAGTGAGTTCCTCCTAATGATCTCGAATTCCATGAAGAATCTATGTGTGCAATGATCTCACTAGAAAACACAGATGCTAGTATAGAATGCATACTAAGGTGTCCTCTTTGAGGTTTCAGGTACCAGGTATCTCAATGATCTCTAACAAGTCACATACTGGGATATATTGTTGGACTCAGGAATAGATTCACCCTGATATACATTTGAAGTTATTCTTCATTTAAAAATCAAAATATCATAACATCTGGTTTCAAATATTTTAGAAATTGTGCAGAGGCTGATGCCAAAATGAAGTCCCACTTTGCAAACATTCCTAGGAGAGTTTTCCATTGTCAGAACATCCTTCCTGTCTAGACAAGTCTCTACAGCTTCTGAAGGATTGACACAGAGACCCCACAGCACATTTTCAACTCAAGTTTGCTCACAAGTGATGGAAAGACACAAGTTGCATTTTCCTCATTGTGTTTCCTTCAGAAAAATAAATTTGAAAAAAAAGATGGACTCCGGACCAAGATGGTGACATAGGAGACTCCTGAATTTCCCCCCTCCCATGGACATACCAAATATACAGATATACACAGAGCAGCTGCCTCTGCGGAAAATCCAAAAACTAGTTGAGCAACACCTACACATCCAGCCACTGGGAAAATACCTATAGTAAAATGGGTCAGAAAGGCTGAGACACAGCATCGCCATCAACCTCACCCCCAGTGCAGCACCATACAATCAGAAGGGAACCCAACTCCCAGCTTCTGCCTGAGGAGCCAAGGGTTTGGTGCACATATCTAGCAGACCAGCTTTTAAGGCTGCCACCGAGGGATGTGTTCCCTAATCACCTAGGTCTGACAGCTAACAGGGCTTGTATTCACAAGTCCCACAAGACTACAGCAAAAAAAGAAGCAGTTTTTGCAAAGGTGCAGGAGCACCCCCTGCAGCTGTACTCCCCGGCTCAACAGAGAGGGAGCAGGCAGAAATGCCCCTCTCCCCATTTCTCCCCAGAAGGGGTTTGATTGTGTACTTTCCCAACTGCTGCCTGAGGGTCAAGCTGCTAATCTACCTGCATCGAGGTGCAGACTGCCATCCTCCCTTTGGGGACACTGATGGGTCTTGGCACACCCTTGACTACAGAAAGCCCCTAAGAACAAAGACAATGGTTTGGTTAATCACAAAGATCTGAGAGGCAACCGTGAAGTTCGGGCCAGGCTGATTGACAAGGTTCACCTCCTACATTTATCTAATTTGCAGAAACCAACACAGAGAGTGAGGAAAACGAAGAATCAAGGGAATACGTTCCAAACGAAAGAACAAGATAAATCTCCAGAAAGCAATCTTAATGACACAGAGGTAAGTGATTTATCCAACAGAGTGGCATGTGTATGTGTGTGTGTGTATATATACACACACACACACACACACACACGCATATGCATACATACAATGGAATATTCTTTACCCATAAAAAAAGAAGGAAATTCTGCTATTTGCAACAACACGGATGAACCTGGAAGGCATTACGTTAAGCGAAATAAGCCAGACAGAGGAAGACACATACTGCATGGTATCACTTACACATGGAATCTAAAAAAGAAAAGTCAAACTTCGAAATAGAGTAGAATGTTGCATGCCAGCAAGAGCTGCGGGGTGGAGGAAATAGGGAGAGGTTGGTAAGAGGGTAAAAACTTTTATCTATAAGATGAATAAGGTCTGAGGGTCTAATGTATATCATGATGACTAAAGCTGATAATACTGCATTGTATAATTAAAATTGGCTAAGAGTAGAACTTAAGTGTCCTCAACACCAAAACAAAAAGGTAAATATGTGAGATGATGGATGTGTTAATTAATTTAACGGTGGAATCCTTTCACAATGTATGCATATGTCAAATCATCACATTGTACACTTCGATATACTACAATGAAATTTGTCAATTATATTTCAACAAAAAAATGATAAAGTATGTTGAATTCATTACAACTCTCTGAAGTCATATTCCATACAATTTCCTGTTGAAACTTTACCAGATATTTTTACGCCACACATTCAACTTAAGCCAGAGGTATAAACTATCTTTGTGAGTTTTTAGGAAAATCTATTTCCAACTTCACATTCCTTAATTTCAGTCAAAGATTCTGAAAAGATTTATATTTATTCTAAAAAGATTTATTTAATACTCTTTCAAGCCAGTTTAAGAATGATCCTAAGTCCCAAATAATTTGCTCTTATAATATTAAGAATAGAAATCAGTATTATATTTTTTTGCTAAGGAATTACAGAGATGCCTAGTAAATATCATAAATTAAATATTATATTTGAAACAATATTCAACTTGAGCTTTAATTCTAGAGTTTTATATAAATTGAATCATATGGCACAGCAAGTACAGTATATACAGTATCTACTCTTTCTTGCCTGGCTTCATCGACTCAGCACAATTATTTAAAGATTGATCTATGTTCTCGTATCTATCAATTGTTCATACCATTTTATTGCTGAGTAATCTTCTAGTATATGAATACACTACAATTTGTTTATCCATTTATCTGTTAATGGACATTGAGGTTCTTTCTAGGTTTTGTCAATTATAGGTAAAGTTGGTTAAAAAAAAATACTCATGTAGATATTTGGACAATGTGCTTTTCTGTGTGGTAAATTCCTAAGGGTTGGCATGGCTGCAGCAGATGGTAGCTCTATATTTTAACTTTCTAAGAAACTGCCAAACAGTTTCCAGAGAGCATTCCTACCACATCCTGACCAACACTTGGTATGGTCAGTCTTTTTAATTTCAGTCATTCTACTAGGCCCCTGCTGTAATCTTATTGTGACTTTAATTTGTGTTTCTTTAGTGACTCTTTCAAGCGTCTTATAATGTCCTTGTTTGCCATCTGTGATATCTTCTTTGGTGAAGTGTCTGTTCAAATCATTTGCCCATTTGTATTGGATTGTTTTCTCGCTATTGAGTATTGAGAGTCTTTCACATATCCTGAATCAAAGTCCTTTATCAGAAATACACTTGGTAAATATGCTATCTGAGTCCATGGGTTGTCTTTTCATTCCTTCTCTTAATTATCATTCAAAGACCAGAAGTTTTTAATTTTGATGAAGTCCAACTTCTCAGTATTTTCTTTTATACATTTTGCTTTGTGTCATTTCCAAGAAAACTTTGCCTAATCCAAAGCCACAAAATTTTTCTCTTATTTTCTTTTAGAAGATTCATAGTTTTAGATTATACATTTTGAAATACAATTCATTTTGAGTCTTTTATTTGGTGCCAGGTGTAGACCAAAGTTGGTTTGGGGTTTTTTTTGCATATGTATATCTAATTGCTCCAACACCATTTGTTGAAAAAGATTATCCTTTCTCCACTGGCTTGCCTTTGCACCTTTGTTGAAAATTAATTGACCATATATGTGTGGGTTAATATCTGGACTCTCTATTCCGTTCCATTGATCTACTTCTATCTTGATACCAATACCACACTGTCTTGATTTCTGCAGCTTTATAAGTTTTGGGATCAGGTCATGTAAGTCTACTAATTTTGGGCTTCTTTTTCAAAGTTGTTTGAGTAATTCTAGATCCTTTCCATATCTATATGAATGTTATAATCAGCTTGTCAATTTCTTTAAAAAAGTAGTCTGCTGGAGTTTTGATTGGGATTCCATTGTATCTGTAGATCAATTTGAGGAGAACTGACATCTTAACAACACTGAGTCTTCTGGCCCATTAATATGTATATCTCTCTATTTATTTATGTCTTTTTTTCCTTCATCATTACTACATAAGTTTTCAGTGTACAGATCTCGCACATTACTGTTCGATTTATGCCTATTTCATATTTTATGCTATTATAAATGGCATTGTTTTCTTAATTTCAACTTCTGATTTTTAGTTACTAGCTTATAGAAATACAATTGGTTTTTGTGTCCAACAATCTTGGTCTTGTATCCTACAATCTTACTAAACTTATTTCTTAATTGTAGTAGCTTTTTTGATAGATTCCATCTAATTGCCTACATAGACAATCATATCAACTGTAAAGGAAGACAGTTTACCTCCTCCTTTACAATCTGGTTGTCTTTTATTTCTTTTTCTTGCCATTTACATTGACCAGAAGCTACAGATCAGGACTCAATAGAAGACGTAAGAGAGGAAATATTTGTATTGTTCCTGATCTTAGGGGAAAAGCTCTCTGTCTTTCACCAGGATGATATCAGCTGAAGGTTGTACTGAGATGCCCTTAACAAGTTGAGGACACTCCCTTCTATACCTGATTTCATGAGAATTATTATCAGGAATCAATGTTGGATTTTTTTAAATGCTTTTTCTGCATCTGTTGAGATAATTATATGGTTTTTAGTTAATTAATAAATCACATTGATTAATTTTCAGATGTTAAACCAACACTGCATTGTTGAGATAAACTCTGGTGATGTATTATTCTTTTTATAAATTGTAAGATTTGATTTATTTAGAACTTTTTAAAGAATTTTTGCATTTAGAATTTGTGCTCATGTCGGGTAATGATATGTAGTTTTCTTTCCTTATAATGTCTCTGTCTGGTTTTGGAATCAGGATCATAATACCCTTATAGAATGAGCTGGGAAGTACTCTCCTCTTAAATTTAAATTTTCTGGAAGATTTTGTTTAAAATTGTATTATTTCATCCATCGACTTGCACCTTTTCAGTGGCTGCACTGATTTACACTGTTTTCAGAGAAATCTACTGTATTCTTATCTTTTTTTCCTTTTTATGTAACATGCCTTTTTTCCCTCAGGCTGTTTTTAGGATTTTCTCTTTATTACAAGTGTTGGGCAATCTCATTATGATATGGCTTGGTATAGTTTTCTTCATATGTCTGTGCTTAGGATTTGTTGAGCTCTATGGATCTGTACATCTGTAGTTTTCATCAATTTGGAAACTTTTCAGCCATTATTTCTTCAAATATTTATTCTGCCTGTCCCCCTTCAGGGACTCCAATTACACATTATAGTAAACTCCTTGAAGTTGTCCCGTAGCTCAACGATGCTCTATTCAATCATTTTGTACTTTTTTATCACTGTCTTTCACTTTGGATAGTTTCTATTGCTGTATTTTGAATTTCACTAATCTTTCCTCTGCAATGTCTAATGTGTAAGTTAATTCTATCCCATGCATTTTTCTTAGAAATTGTAGTTTTCTTCTCTAGGAATCCGATTTGGGTATGTATCTTACAAGTCTCTACTCAACTTTTTAAACACACACAATACAATTATAATAACTATCTAATGTCATCACTTTCCAATTCTGGGTTACTTTGAACCAATTGATTTTTCTTCTCATTATTGGTAGTATTTTCCTGCTTCTTTGCATCATGGGTGACCTTTAATGCAAGACATTATGGATTTTATCATGGCAGGGACTGGATATTTTTGTTTTCCTGCAAGTATTAAACTTTGTTCTGGGACGCAGCTAAGCTACTTGGAAACAATTTGATCCTTTCCAGTCTTGCTATTAAGATGTGCTACATGGTATCAGAATAGCATTTAGTCAATTATTCCTCATTAATGAGGCAGGACGCCTTCTGAGTTCTTTACCCACTGCCCTATGAGTTATGAGCTTTTCCAGCCTGACGAGCGGGTGCCGTCCACAGCGCTGTGTGAGTGCCTTTCACTCTTCCCTCTGATACTGTCAAATGACTTTTCCTCAGCCTCAACTGTCTTCCCACACACCTGCTGCCAGTGCTCTGCTAAATATTCAAATGGAACTCTCCTCACATCTCTCAACTCTCTCAATGACAGCCCTCTCTCTTCTGGCACCCTGTCCCCTGAACTCCAGCTTTTTTGATCCGCTCATATCCCAGCTCCGTCTCTCCTACTCAGGGAGTCCACCAAGCTCTGCCTGTGTTCCCTCCACCTGTACTGTGGCCTGAAAACTCTCTCAAGGCGGTGAGCTGAGACAAGCTTAGCACTCACACGGTTAGGTTCCCATCTCTCAAGGATCGTCACCCACCATAGCCTGATGCTCAGTGTTTCTTGTATATTTCATCTTGTTTTCTAGTTGTTTCACATGAGAGGGTAAAAACAGCCACTGTTACTCCATCTTGATTGGGAACAGAAGTTGCAAACGTATATTTAATTTGTTAAAGCTTACAAATTTGTTTTTTAAATTACATATATGAATTTATGAACTTATATATCTTTTTATCCACAGGGAGGTATAGTATCTCTAAGTATGAAAATAATTTCTTATAGGAAAACATGCTTAATTCAACAATGTGTAGGGAGTGCAGTATAAAATTATTTAACACTCCTTTCCAATCACTTCATTCTTTAGAGAAGTTGTGCAAAAATTATTCACTCACCATTTACTCGGTCTTCTTAGGCTAAGTCCTTCACTAAAGTTTGGAAAGAATAAAACCTGACAAACTGGGCCCCTCCCCAGGGGGTCCTATCCTTTGATTTCAGGAGGAAAAAGAATTGCTCTTGTTAAGAACCTATTAAAACACAGTTTTAACTATTTCCTATCAAGAAGATATTTCCTCTTAGCTCTTACAGTATCCTCTTAGAGAGAAGAAAAGTAAACGAGCTTTCCACATTTAATATATCATTAGCCGTGTCATTTGAAACTTTCTCATGTATTTTTATTGTAAAAAAGACAAGTTTCAAATTGACATTTAAAAAGTGTAAGATAAGAAAATTTTAAGGCAAGCAAATGACTGTGAAAAGTCTAGTGTCTCCATGTATTTTCAAGACTCAATGTGAACAAAAGAAAGAGAAACCCATCGCACCCAGCTGAGGAAGCACGTAAGCAAAGGGTAACACCTTTTTATTTCAGGAGGGTAAAATTTCAAAGCCTTCTAATTTGGTGGGGAGGATCAGGGAAGCAGCGAGGGGCATGGGAGAGAACTGAAGGTAACTGGAGATTTGGGAAGGTGTGCATGAGAAAATTGGTTTTCCCCTACTTTTCACTGTATTTCATTCTTTTCTTTTTCTTTCTTTTTTATCATAACGTTTCATTTTTATGTTCTAAGATTTTACAAGTAACTTGCATAATAAATGATATGATTTTTTAATTCTATTGTTTTCTTTATTATATATAAAAATATATACATGTATGTGTGTGTATACACATGTATAAATTTCTGCTGATATTTCAATTTAATACTTGGACTTAGAATAATCAGATACATAATTTACACTCGAAATGAGATCGTTCTTATGAAAATTTCCTATTAATATTGACAAACCTAAGTTTCAAACTTAGTAACATCATTTGGATGCATCCTAGAAATCAATGAATTTAGTTTTCTTAAGAGTAAAATAGGACATTATCAATGAGTGGTGTGCCCAGATCATATCAGTAACACCAATAACCTTAGGAAGGAGTTGCTGTCCCTGTGATGCAGGCATCAGCAGCAGCTGCATTGTGTTTGAAACCAGAGCACAGGGGCTGGAAGGATACCACGCCATGCTTGATTTACTTAGAAAACATCTCACCAGTTTAGCAGCTCAATTAGAAGAGGAACTTAATACATTAAACCCAAATCTCAATCATTTGAAATTCCTTCCATCCATACTTCATGTCCTTTCTAGAAGAAAGGAAAATTTCAATCGGGATAAATATATACCAAGAATTTATGTAAATTACCAGGTAAAATCAATACTAACCAGAGAGCAGGGCTATATGACATGTATCCAACAATATAAAACTTCTGAAAGTGGTTTAAATTTACGAGACTCTTCCACAGTGCCTAGCAATATGTCTTAGTTCATTCACGTCCTTCTGATTTGCATTATCTTTTCTATCAAATATTATTCCCAATCCCATTCTTTTCCCTCCTACATGAGCATCACTCTCTTTTATTTGTTAATTTTTTATTTCTTTTATTTGTAAATTTTATTTTTAAATTATTATCTCTTTTATTTTTTAATTTTTATTTTAATCTACCTTCCAAATAATTGCACTCATGGTCCCTACAAATTCCTGATCTGTTGTTCCTCTTTGTCCCTTAGGAAGCTTTTTCATTTTACTTTTTGTTTGATTTACCTTAAGCACATGGTTCATATTTGCCTGGAAAATCTTTTCTACCTTATTACTTTCAATTTAGTTAACTAATCTGCCCAAGGTGATAATTGAAAAGGTACTCTGGCAGCAAACACTAAACACTAGCCCTCTAACCCTTCTTAACCGTGGAAGAGGGAGGCAAGAAGACAAACACGAGTGAGTTCATGACCAGCGACTTCTCACCCTGCTGCCTAGATTGAGAGTAACAGCACTGATCAAGCAACCTGGTAAAATATGTACGTAATATAAAGTCAAACCAGGAAACCGTCCCTTGTGGTGTTTAATAATGCTGCCTTATAATATTTCAAAATTATTAGGAAGAACGGTAGGTGACGATCAGAAATGGAAATATGCTAAAACACATTTCTGATAATTTTCTGACTTCTTCATCTCCGTTTATCAAAAGTCTCCCTCATTCATTCCTCAAAATCCTCTCAGCTTCACAAGACCTTTTCCATAATAGAAACTAATCTCTGCCTATCTCATTGCCCTTCATTAAATATTTATCAAAATGTGCTGTTTATTAGAGTTAGTTGTGTTTGAACTATCCTCAACTGGGCTGTAAACCATCTTTGCCATTTCTAACATGGAGCCTTACACGTAGATGCCCAATAAAACATTTGTGTAATTGAATGTTAGTGTACAAAAAATATCATAACGTATTTTATGATTTTAAAACATTGAGTATGTGACTGCTACCACAAGGAAAAAAAGGACCATTGAGGTAATATATGCTAATATATTTAGAAATCATTCAGATAATTGTTAACATATAACATAATATAATATCAGTATGTTATGCTTTTTATTATTCCCATGATCTTAATCAACAACTCAAAACTGCCTCTGGCTTCTAGGGAATTACCTTGATTGAAAGTATTTCCCTCTTCTTAGCAAACTAATGCCTTTATTCTCTTTGGTACTAGTTTTACCATTCTGCTTATTCTAGTGTTGCTATAGACTGAAGGTTTGTGTCACCCCAAGATTCCTATGTGGAAATCTAATCCCCAATATGGCGGTATTTGGACGTGGGGCCTTTGGGAGGTGATCAGGTCACGAGGGCAGAGCCCTTATGAATATGATTAGTGTCTTATAAAAGAGACCCAAAAAATTCCCTCACCCCTTCTGCCATGTAAGGCCACAGCCAGGAAGCAGGCCCTCACCAGACACGAAATCTGCTGGCAGCTTGACCTGGGACTTCCCAGCCTCCAGGACTGTGAGAAATAAACGTAGTTGTTTAAGCCGTCAGGTAGTTTTGTTACAGCAGCCTGAATACACTAAGACAAAGATATAAAATATTTGCATCACCCATCCTAAATATTTAATATCTGGAATTTTGAGTGATACGAAACCTAGCTTTATATTTCCACAAATTTTATAGAGCTCTCCCATCATGAATTTTTCGTATTATAAGCATTTTCATCATATGCACAAAGAAAGGTAATGCTTTGAAATATTTATGCTGTTTGATTGAATATTTTATTGTAAAGAAGCAATTTCAGTCGAACTTTGAGCAGATTTCTGGGCTATAAAATTATCTTTCTACTTCTTTAGTACATTTTAAGGAGAAATTTTCATGTTCAAGTTATTATTAACTCTATCCCTAACCATTGTAGATAAAATGTTTGTATTGATTTATCTGAGAGAAGCAGAGACCTGCCCCCAAAAATTCTTTCAAATTACCAGATGAGCCAGATGTTTAAAGAAACATGTGTTTTGAGACATTGCCCAAAGTTCAAGATAAACTGGTTTGTGCAAACTGTAGAAATGTATGCTCTTCATCAAGAAATGCCACTGCATATGGTCCTGCAAAGCACTTGTCTCGGGGGATAAATAGGAAGAATTTTTTTTTTAATAAAATATTGAAGGAGAAAAGACACCAAGAAGCTTGCCTTTGAAATTTGGATCCCAGGTCATTCTAGGCTTTAACAGAACAAAGCAAGACTTTTATCACTACACAGGAAGTAAGAAGTTAGTGTAGACTATTGGTTAGTGCAGCCTATTCAGAGCCCTCGATGAATAATAATGGTTAAATCCAGCTAGGAGAGGGACCCGTGGCCGAGTCTCTCTACTGAAGACAGTCAGCATCATTAGGGAGAATTTGAGCTTAGAAACTACATCCAAAGACCAGGTAAGCCTCAGGTGCTGCTCAAAATTTTGACTTCTTTGAATTGCTCTTAGACATTTTCTGTGTTTAGTCTAGTCCTTTCCTGGGAGGGCTCTAGACTGAAACCGAATCAGAATCCTCACACTGCACTCTTCAGTCCACCATCCTCTGAGCTTCCTTGTGAAGAATTTCTTTTAAAACTTAGAGCCTGAAGAAGTTTGCCTCTCCTGAGCCTTGGTTATGCTTCCTCTGATCTGATCATGAAAATTAACTAACTGAACAAGACTTCCTTTTCCCTCGGCCAAATCCGAGGCTGAATAATAATAACTATTTAGAGTTCAATCACCTGCATATATTTCTTCTACCCTGCTCTTGACTTTCTACTTCAACTCATGTTTCCCTTCCTCCTCATTTTCTATGTCTACTTTATCATTATTATAAATATGTATTCCCATTGTACAATGCTCCAAACCCTTTGTGGATCAAGTGTTGAATAAATAAGGAACTAAATGAGGACTTATGATCTGTCTCTTTATTACCTTGACCTACCGTTAACTTCTTTATCCTCTGTGCCTTCCCAAGGCATCCTCTCTTCAGTAGACGGCTCCACTTTCTACCCAGATCTCATGCCCCAAACCTAGGAATCATCTATAATTCTTCTCTTTTCATCACCGTTCACATAAAGCAAATGCTATTGACTCTTCCTCTGAATTACACCCTCTTTGATTCTTTGGATGTTTTCCATCTCCATCTCTATCACTTCTGCTCTAGAACACATTTGTACCATCTTTTTTCTGGATTACAAGAGCTTACTAACAACTTTCCACTCTTTCTCTCTTCTTCTACTACAATTACTTTTCAAAAAGACTTTATATTTTTAGAGCAGTTTTAAGTTAATTGCAAAATTGAGAGGAACACAGAGATTTCCCATATACCTCCTATTTCCACATATGCATAGCCTCCTCCCTTATCAACTTGCCCCACTAGAGTGGTACATTTGTTACAACTGATGACCTGCATTGATGCATCATTATCATCCAAAGCCCATAGTCTACATTACGGTTCACTCTTGGTGTTGCACATTCTATGAGTGTGGACAAACGTATAAACACTAGTATCCACTTCCACTTTATAGTATCTTACAGAGTATTTTTGCTGCCCTAAAAATCTTCTGTGCTCCACCTATTCAACTTTCCCTCCACCCCCAACTCCTGGCAACCAATGATCTTTTTACTTCTCCATAGTTTTACCTATTCCAGAATGTCAGATAGTTGGAATCGAGCAGTATGTAGCCTTTTCAGATTGACTTTCGTTTAGTGATATGCATTTAAGGTACCTCCGTGTCTTTGCATGGCTTGATAGCTCATTTCTTTTTAGTGTTGAATGGTATTCCATTGTCGGGTTGTACCACAGCTTATTCATCCATTTACCTACTGAAGGACATCTTGGTTGTTTCCAAGTTTTGACAATTATGAATAAAGCTGCTATAAACATCTGTGTGCAGATTTTTGTGTGGACATAAGTTTTCAACTCCTTTGGGTGAATACCAAGGAGTGTGATTGGTGGATAGTATGGCAAGAGCATGCTTAGTTTTGTAAGGAACCGCCAAACTGTCTTCCACAGTGGCTGTACCATTTTGCATTCCCACCAGGAATGAATGAGAGCTCCTGTTGCTCCACATACAATTACTTTTTCTAATAGAATGACTTTTAAAATATAAGGCAGATATCTCTCTCTGCTTTTTAACATCCCTTTGTGGGGCTCCATTGCACTTGAAAGTATCTTTCTCTGGTCAATAAGGTACCAAATAATCTGGTCACTGCCTACGTCTCTCCCTCCAACCAAAATGACCCAAGCATGCAGGCCTTCCTTCTTCCTCAGACATGCCAAGCTTATTCTCATTTTTCCACTTGCCACTGCCTCTAGTCAGAGCACTCTGCCCAACATCTTCCCATCACCACCTCCTTCTTCTTTCAGGTCTCACTAACTACCTCAAGTGCTGTCTTCTCAAAGACACTTCCCCTCATCACCACCAACCTCACCAGCATCATCATCAAACTAACATCGCCTACTCCCTTCACTTGCCAGCTCTTTCCTCAGTTTTATTCTCTTCATTGTGCTTATCTCCATCTCTGTCTTAATATATTTATTTATTACTTATTTATCTTCTGCCTTCCAATATAAGTTTCTTGAAAATAAGGGCATTATCTTTCATGAGTGTTGCTTCACCTCAATATCCAAAAGCACACATACTAGGTGCTCAATAAATATTCATTGAATTAATGAATGTTTAATGTTTCTTAAATGTAAAGCTCAACTACTTGAATTAGACCAGTGAAAAATAATAAAGAATAGTAGGACACACTGCCTTCTAAGAGCTAAAATCTACTAGGACAAGTTCAATGCATACAACAAAATTAAGTAAAATACAAGGACAACCGAAAGAGGGCAAACACTTTGCCACTGTAAATGAGCATGGCAAATTCAATGAACAGTTGAAGAAAGCGGCCTGTGTAAAACTTCTGGTGGACCAGAATTTGATGCCCTTTGAATGCAGCCTGAAAAAGGGTAACCTTTAGGCTGCCTATCCTATACAAGACGTAGATAGAATACATGTGTTAAAAACCTCGCTCTGCCTTTTCATTTTCTGGTTAATTTGTCTGTTTCTTACTTTCCTTATTTATAAAACAGGAATAATGATAACACCTAATTCACTCATTGTTTTGAGAGCATTAATCAGGCATTAATCTAGAAATGGTTAAGTTCTTGACTTAAAAAGACGAAGGTTCTATTCTCATTGAGTTTCCTTTCTAGGAGGATATTATTACAATGAATATATTATACGCATTTATTATGTGAGATAATGCCTTGAAGTGCTTGGCACAGTACCTGGTACCAAAACACCGCTCAGAAATTTAGCTGTTATAATTTTTATTAGCTATTAAGAAACATTAGGTTTTAGAGCAGAAAAAAATGTTTAAAGCAATGTTTTAGAATCAGCTGTTAGAAAGAACTAGAAATGATTAGAAAGGATTGAAATTAGAGGCAGGGAAACCAGTTATGATTTTTGTAATTTGCACGGCCTCCTATCATTCTGCCAAAAGTAAGTATAATCCCAAAACCATGTCCACGATTTTACTGGGCTTCTGATAACCTTCTTTAGGGTTATTCAGTGCCTTGCTCCTGCCAATCACAGATTCTGGCATGGACCTGCATCTTGGTTTAGAACCAAAGCGGATAATAAATACAGCAAAGACCATACTCTCAATTTTTATTTACTTACTAATCATATGTGTCTAGTACACTGAGTATAATAGTGCTGGGCATTCTCCCCATATTAAGTAATTTCTGATATCTGACAGTTCAAAGTTAGTGGAGAACAAAATAGACATGCATATTCTTGGGAAGTGGTGGACCATTTAACATGGAAGCTCCAAGGAGGAGCAAATGACAGTCAGAGAAGACTTCATGAAGGGGATAATGAGATGTTTAAGAATGAACACGAGTTTGCCTATCGTAAAAGGAAGAAGAAATAATAGCATCCTTTACTGGTAATGAAGATAATCACTAACATTCATTGAGGGCTGACTATGTGTCAGTTACTGTTCTAAGTGTATTGCGAGGATTGACTGATAATCCTAATAATAAACCATGACACAGCTCTTAATGTTATTCCTGCTTTGTAGACGAGGAAATTAAAGTCCAGAGTTATTAAATAACTTACCTATGGTCACCTAGCTATGAAGTAACAAAAGATGTATCTGAACCCCAGGATCTAATTCTATAGCCTGTGCTCGTAACCAGGTCATACTCTTTCTCTATAGCACACCCTGCATTCCGCCAACCTCATATCTAATTAGTGTTTTTCACCAAAATACAAGAATTTAAAGGGAGAAATAAACAATCCTGCTTTGAATCCTGATCTATCCAGCCACCCACAACGTGGATGGTTCCTCAAACACTGAGGTCCCGCATGTTGTGAGAGCTGAGGGTATAATCTCTTTACTTCTCCCGTGGTCACGGGACAGAAACATAAAAGGCTTTTATGCAACAATCAATTAGATTTGGAACAAGATATGCATCTCCGGGAATCACCTGCTACTTCATCTATCAATGTCACCAAAAGTATTGGTGACCTGAGAAAGCAAGGTCAGACAAGAAAATACTGGCAGAATTTGCGTACCCAGTTTTATCAATAGTTTTCGTTTTCAAATTGGTACAAAGCAGAAGTTAGAAATTCATAATCATCCACTGTAGGGGTGTTGCCTGACTATGAGTATGGGAATGTCAGAACTGAGAAGGGAATTTAACAAACTATGGATATTTAGGTTTCAATGAGAAAGTAGACCCTCTAACAATCAGGGGATAAAGCCAATCTTTCAGACTAATAGAATATAATTTCTAAATTATAAAGAAAATGCTGCTTCTTTATCTTTCTCTCAAGAGGACGTCAAAGGATAAAAAAGATATGAGGAAAATATTTTTTATAGCTAAAGCCAAGTACAAGGACTTTCTTAATATTGCACAAAACACCTGGAATATAATCCAGAATTTCTAGTAACTAATTTTTAGACCTGTTCAATGTGGCTGTCTAATATCTAATTTGCTGATCTTAGGCTAAAATAATCAAGTAGACATAAACTCAAAAAATGAACTAAACCTTGCCTATTTCCAGCAATTCCATTTCCATGCACCATATATCATTTTGTAATATACTACATGAATAGGCCGTTTTATATTTTTATGTACATTTTGCTGGTAGCAACATAGCATAGTGGTTACAAGAACAGATTCTTGAGGCCAACTGCGGAAAGCATAGTGGTGGTGTGCGGATTCAAAGAGTGCACACATATAAAGCTTGCAGAGCAGAGCCTGGCATACAGGATTCGCAGTCAGTGTCTGCTAACACTTGCTGACGTTGTTTCCACACATCATATCATTTGATCTTCAAATTAACTAAGATATTTAAGTAGGACAGATACAAGCAGTCCCAATTTTTTTCATGCACTACATCCTTGTCGACTGCATTTTATATGTGTATGTATGTTAAAATCCTGATTACACACATGCTCTGTGTCCTGATTATGAGTTTCACGATGCCATGCACACAGTAGGCTTTCCTTAAGTATGTTATGATAGCAATATGGATAAAAATGATGCTGATGAGTTCATGCATCAACTTGTTAGACATTGGTAGGAACTTGCAAATAAGTGGATAAAAAAAATGACGACAGTCAGAAATATAATTCCTTACTGGGCAACATTAGCAAACCAAAAAATGCAGAGATAAGAAATTCAGATAGAAACACATGTTCTGCCTGTACTATTATTTAACAGCTGAGGAAATGCAGACCCTACAAGTCTAAACGGTTTGCTGATAATGGCTGTCCATTTCTAAAGAGCTAAAACAACTTGCTCATGACTGCCAATATTTCTTTATATTTAGTGCCCATGTACCATTGGTTTGCATTATTTGAAATACAAGTCAAACCGCAAACACTGTTGGAGTCACTGGATACCCCAGGCCCCTCCCTGGGCCCCCTGGGCAGCCCCAGGCTCAGCTTGGGATCCGCTCTCAGAATGCCGTTGCGGAAGGACTCTTGCTTGGACTTGAGCGGCTTCTCCTCTGGTCCACTGCCAGCACCCACTTCATCACACTGCTTCAGAGCTAAAACCTCCCAGGGATTCCACTCCAGTATTTGTTCTGACAAGGAAAATAATCCTATTTGTCATAGACAAATTGCAGAGTATTGATAAGAATGTAACCAAATGCTGCGAGCACTTATATTCATATCCCAGAGGAAGACCTGGGTTGATCAGTGGGAAAAAAGAGGGATCAAGTGCAGCGGATAACTAGCTTGGGCTATGCGAAAGGCTGACATAGGGAAGAGGTCTAGTCTTGCTCCCAGATACACAGCTAGGACTGGTGACCAAAATCAAAGGAGCTAGATTTGGACTTAAGACGTGGATGAACTTATTGACAATAAGGAAGGTGAAACAGGCTCTTTGTGCGGTTCTGAGATTCGTGTCCTGGAGCTATACCAGCAGGGATAGACAACAATGTGCCAGAGATGCTCTAGAATGCATCACAAAACTCCCTAGATGGGGAAGCTGCACTGAAGGAACTTTGAAGTCTCAAAAGTGGGACTATATGACTGCACAAAATCATGGAATATAAGTAAGGAAAATGTGAATAAACTGTTGCTCGCAAAAATATTTTCTTAAAAATAAAATATAAAAAATTAAATAAATATATAAATAAAATATAAAAAATAAAAATATATATAAAGGAAGCTTTCTAATAGCAAGATGTGTTTTCACACATCTAAAAATAAAAATGCGATAGGCTGTTAAATGTGCATATACATGGTCACTGTACTAAACACTTTACACACTCTTGTGGGTTCGACTGTGTCCCCAGAAAGCTATGTTGAAGTCCTAACCCCCAGAACCCATGAATGTGACCTTGTTTGGAAATAGGGCCTTCACAGATATAGTCAAGTTAAGATGAGGTCATAGGGGATTAAGGTGGGCTGGAAATCTAGTGACAAGTGTCCTTATAAGGAGAGAGATCTGAGACACACAGATACAGAGGGAAGAAGGCCATGTGCAGACGGAGGCAGAGACTGATATTGTGTAACCACAAGCCAAGGAATGCCAAAGATTGCCGGTAACCACCATAAGCTTGAAGAGGCAAGGAAAGATTCTTTCCTAGAGCCTTCAGAGGGAGCATGGCACTGCCAGGCCCTTGATTTTGGACTTCTAGCCTCCAGAACTGTGAAAGAATCAATTTCTGTTGTTTTAAGCGTCCGAGTTTGTGGTAATGTGTTATGGCAGCCCTAAGAAACTAACATACATGCCTTATTTGATTTATTTGGTACAGCAATACTATGAAAAGTATTACGATCTCTAACAATGCTTTTTTTTTTTTTCAAGGAAGATTAGCCCTGAGCTAACATCTGCCAATCCTCCTCATTTTTCTGAGGAAGACTGGCCCTGAGCTAACATCTGTGCCCATCTTCCTCTACTTTATATGTGAGACGCCTACCACAGCATGGCAAGGCAAGTGGTGCCATGTCCGCACCCGGGATCCGAACCAGCAAACCTTGGGCCGACGATCTCTAACGATGGATGAAAAAACTAAGATTGGAGAGGTTAGAAAACTTGGTCTAAGTCACACACTAGAAAACAGCAAAACAGAGCTCCACCAGATTTGCATTTCTCTGCAACTCACTCCCTGCTCCACGCTACTTCTACAACATGCACACACCCAGAGAACATCACACGCATTAGTGCTGGGGGCATGAATGTTATCTGCCTTATGCAACAGAGCCTCAGTTTCCACGTAACTATTTTCACCCATCCCAGAGCAACCCAGTTTCCGGCCATCATCTGTAGTGAGCCAGAAGTGCTTTCAGGACCTGATTTGAGAAGGAGAGGTAAGGTCCAGGAATAGAATCCAAGTACAGATCGACTGTGGCTTCTCACACCAGCTCTGTGAATACACTTCCTGAGCAGCCACACCCTCCTCTAGTCTCACATTTAATAGGATGTAAGATATTTTATTTGCTGAATTCTGATTTATTGGAAAGGAAATATACTCAAAAAGTCTGTACTGAAAACTTTCAATCTGGAGATAAAAAGTAGTAGCTTGTGCAAATAAATATTCTTAGTTGTTAGCTTAAAGATTCAGGAAGAAATCCTGGAAGGACAATTTGAAGCCATTGCTGGTTTCTGTTTTAGTCAAAGACCTGATCTAAAAAGTGTCAGGAGTCTTTCTTACATCTTTAAATGGAGTTTTTAAGCCATAAGAAAGAAACAAAGAGAACCAGAATTATGGATGAGCTTCTAAGGAACTTTGACAGAGGCTGACATGCACCCCTCACACAAATGGTGCTCATCCGCTCCTTCGCCCAGAGAACTAGCTTTGAGCATGAGAAATTGGCTGGCTGGTGGTGAGCAGCTGCCAGGCAAGCCTCCCGGTGGTTACCTGCCTCGCCCGACTGAACTTTCTAGAATATTTATATATACGTGCCAGTGGACACAAAACAGAACAATGCACCCAGGTACTTTGAAAAGTCATGGAAAGACTATGCCATTGTACTCAGGGAATTACTAAATTTTACTTTTGAGAAAACAATGCTTCATCACAGTCACTCTGGAAGAATTTATGTATAAAGATATGTGAAAATCAGATTTTTCCATAAGAGTAAACTACTAATATGGTTTTAGATCTCTGGAATACAGTGTGAATATAGGTATATGTGGAAAAGGTCACCAAGCCTGTGCAAGAACCATCTCAACTCCCAGGATGAAGCAGAGTGGTCTGCTTCAAAGGAGAAGCCACTAAGCTAGAGGGGACTCCCCTTGGGATTCGATGCACCCATCATTTATTGGGTAGATCCTTGGTGTCTTGAAGCAACTGGGATTATAGTGGTGATGAAACAGCAAGGCAAGGTGGTGTGGTGAGTGGAAAAAACATTGGCTTTGGAGTCAAGTTGCAAAGCCCAACTCTGCTGCTTCTCATATGCTGTGCTGTCCTGGCAACTCAGCCTCTCTGAGCATCGGTTTGCTCATCTGGGCACTCAATCATCACATCAACCTCACAGGCCGTTCCAAGTACTATCAGATGAGACTGTGCATGTGAAGCACCTGGCCAGGCCTCGCGTGAATCATCATGTCTCAATCAATGTTTGTTTCTTCCTTTCCCTCTGCAATTCTCAACCCCTCCTTGATAGTAACCTCAGTTTTATATATGTCTTACTCTAATCCCAATGCCTCCGAGTATCAGACACCCCCCCCACCCGTCTCTCCCAGTCCCTGAGACAAGAGGCTACCTGACATGTTCAATTCCTCTGGCCAGAGCATAAAGAGAGCGCCCCTGAGGAAAAGCCAGTTGTGAAATGGTTGAGATTTGTAGGTCATGTTTAGGGTTTTACTTTTCATAGTAGTAGGAGGAGACACTGAAGAGCTTTAAACTGCCTTTCTCTTTTAAAAGGTGGTTCTACCAATGGAGTCTGAACTGTGGGCATAGGAGGGGATGCAAGGAGACTTCTGCAGTAGTTCAGTCAAGAGACAGCAAGATCCTGGGTTGGGGGGAGGGCAGGCGTCCATAGAGAGAAAAATAATTGGACAGATTTCAGGGAAAACTGCAGGTAAAATGTCGGACTGGAGACTGATTAGATATGAAGTACAGGAAGAGAGAAAAATCAATGACACATCCCTAATTGACAAGAGCTTAGAATAGTATCTGGCACGTTAACGCCAGTCAATAAATGTTAGCTATTACTGTTTTTTTTTATTATACTTACTTTATGTTAAAATATACTCAAATCACACACAAATATGATTTTTTGGTAGTCCAAAATTATGAAAGAATTTTTATAGTTTTGCTTCTGAAATTCTTTGGCTAGGCATCTCAGTGAATTTATAATTGGTTATATTTTATGATAAGCATCTTGCATATTCAGGAATTCTTACAAAAAGGGAAATTTAAACTACAGATTGTTTCCAAATGTCATGAAAATTTTATGAATACTAATTTTAACAATTAATAAAGGTGACAATATTATGCTCTGCAGACATTTAATTAAACATTTATCAATGTTAGTTTTACAGTTTTCTTTTTCAAATTTTGGAACAAATCATTTGTTTTCGGGACTCCAATATTTTCAAGGGGCCTTAAACAAGCTATCTGGAACAAAGTTAGGTGCCTGTTATGCCTAATTAACAGAATGGACTTGAGATGGTGGACAACTGAGAAAGAATAAAGTGAAACCAGGATCATAACACATCGGATTCTGCTAAAGGGGACAATTTGATGAAAATAACATCACGTCATCTAATTTTCCTCAACGTTTATTAGTTGGTTCCCAGGCTATCTCGTCCTTAACCTGGGGAGTTTAACAAATGTCATTGTAGTTTAACAAACACCATTTACCCTTTTCATCTTACTTATGTGTAAATAAGGGCTTATTAAATATGCATTTTGTCAGACTGTTTAGAATCAAAATCACTGCATGTTGATAATCCTGTGAAAGTGTTAAGCTTTCAAAAAGACACCACCTCTATAGGACAGCGTTTTTGACCTTGAAAGGACATTAAAAATCATATTATTCAAAAAGGAGAAATGACTTGCCCAAGATCATGTAGGAGCTACTGATGGCACCAAGGGAGTCCCTTCCAGAAATACTCTGCTTAGTTCTGACAGGTGCTGGTGGCTTGAAGAGACAGATGAATGCTACTGAGTGACCTACAGTCTAAAATCTCCATATCAGCTCACAAGGCATTCAAAGTGTTCATACTCTCATCCCACAGGTAAAGGTAAAGCCAGCAGAACTCTCTAAGAAGAAATTAGGGAGATTAAAATGATCAAAACAGCCTGTCAGGAAATTGGTTATTTACCCTCAATTCTATTCAACAGACTTGGATGCATTTAAGAATTTGCCTGAAATGTAAAATGATAGAAAAAACTCTCTACCTTTTCCATATTTTCCAATGGAAACCACTATAGCTAATGGAGTTTTCTCAAGGGACTTACCTGATGAGTTACAAGAAATGACAAACTGATCCTTGGTTCATATAAAGAGTAACTTTTATTCTGGATGTTCCGACCTGATATTGCTAGCAGGAAATATCATGAGAAAAGTGAATTCTATCCTGATTTTCTGTGGGGTGACACCACTCATACTACAACACTGGAAAGTGGAACAGTTTCAGTGGTGTTGTCTTAAAGAAGTCCTAACGACCAGAATCACTATTCCTTTCCATTGCAGCCACCATTCATTGAGCGCTTACTATGTGTCATGTGCAAAATAGGATCATTTAATCTTCACAACAATCCCAATAACTAAATGTTATTGTATCACTGTTACAGATGAAGAAACTGAGTCTCAGAGAATTCAAACAACTTATCCAAAGTTGCACAACCACTAGGCTTCAAATCTTTGTTTGTATGATATCACGGCCTTGCTCTTAACACTATAGTGGAATTACAGGCTGTTAAGCAGTTGTTAGGCATTTCCGAAACCATTCCTGTAGCTGGTTACAAGAGCCTTAAGATCAACCTGGAGTTCTGACATGAGGTAGAGAAGCGAGGTTCCTACCTGCTTCAGTGCTAGACACATCTGAGGTCATCCAGAGAGGCCAGGAAAAACCATACTTTTGGAAATGGCTGACGGATAACTCCTTCAGAAGCACTATCCTAAGCTCAGCTCAAGACTCCATCACCTCCACCTACCCCAGGGATGCTGCCAGTGGCTCAGGAAATCCCGCAGCCTGTGCAAACACAATCACAGCTACAACTCTGGTTGTAAATAGCCCAATTCCCCAACTGAAAAAAGAAAAACATGGTGTGGGTGTTGGGATGGTCTCCTTGCCAACCATCCACCCACAGTTTCTCGTGGCTCTGAAATCATGCAGCAAGAATCATCGCTCAGGGATAGCCCCAGAGCTTCTCAGAGTCCCAGGATCATTATAGTTTCTCACTCCAGGTTTTCCCACTCAGTGAGCAGCAACACAAAGCAGGCAGCATAAGGCTTTCTTATGTACCAAGCAAAGAGAGCAACAAGGAAGTGTGATATCAAGGGAAGGAATGGTTTCCCGCCCACATGCATGAAACAATGCATTTGGCAAGGAGCAATATCTACAAGTAGTAAAGTATTCGGCTATTACATGAAAAAATTAATTAAAGTGGACAGTTTCATATCATGTACAATCCTACAAATTACATCCTTAATTAATTTATTTTAACTGACTTAAATTACAAATTTATATGCCCAGTCTCAAAAACACGTCCATGCTGCAGTACAAGGTTTTAAATAACTGTATCTTGAAATTTATTCTTTCTAATGTGAATCTTCACCATAGAATAAATACCTTGTTTTGTCGCCTTTTTTATCAGTGGGAATACATTAACTTAAAATTTACCATCTTAGCTATTTTTAAATGCACAGTACAGTAGCGCTAACTATATGCACATTGTTGTGCAACAAGATCTCTAGAACCTTTTCCTCCTGCAGAACTGGAACTTTATACCCATCGAACTCACCCCCAGCCCCTGGCAACCACCATTTTACTTTCTAAGAGTCTGACCACTTTAGGTACCTCATATAAGTGGAACCTCACAGTATTTGTTTTTGTGACTGTCTTATTTGGCTTATCATAATGTCCTCAAGTTCACCCATGTTGTAGCATATGACAAAATTTCTTTCTTTGTAAAGGCTGAATACTATTCTGTTGTTTTTTTTTTAAATAAGCAGTTTTTCCTACAATGCAATGTGGAATAAAAAAATATTTAAATTTGCCACAGAAAATGATACTTCTGCAGGAAACAAGAGACTTGTCCAGCAAGGTCTTCTTCAGCAGTTCCTACATCGCTTCCTAAACCAAAAGTCTTATGCCATGTTATTTTACACTTAAAAATGTAAGCATTTCAAATGATATTTTGACATTTCCCTTTTTGGCTGCACCAAGTATGAAAGAGGTAAGTGTGCAAAATGCGGAGAGGATAACTGAGCATCTCTTACTTGCTTCACTTGGGATGACGCACTATTTTATTAGTATTTGAATAACCTTTATTTCCATGGAAAAGACATGAGACAAAGTATTACAAATACAAGCTATTTTAGACAAAAACTGAGATAAAATCTTTTCCTCTTCATACTTAGGATTTACTGAAAGCCAATTTTATGATTAAGTTGTTTTCTCCTTTAAAACCAGCTAGTAATGTTGACTTTATATAAATGTAAGAAATTCCTGTTGATTGTGATCAAATAGTGTAAAGCTATCAAAATCTTTATTATTTCAAATACGTATCAAAAGACAGTGTACATTATTAATAAATGCATATACGCATAAAGAATTCATATGAGCAGACAGAACAATCCTGGGAAACTAGACATGTGGTCATAAGGGATTGTCTGGAAAACTCAATCATTTTGGTTTAGAATTGCTGTATTTTTCACTCTTCAATTCTAAAATACTTTCAGTTATCTACATTTGGAGAACATCGGTCAGACGTGTCAACCTGATTCCTCATAAACTTTTTGTCAGGGCAGCTAATAAATAAAAATTAGGCAGAGAGAAGAAATTCCCCTGCTTGCTCTCGTCTTTCTCTTGCATACTGCCGCTCTTCCCAGACAGATCACGACTGTCACTCCTGGAGGCCTTTACTGTGATATTCTTCTCTGCCCTGCTCTTACCGAAGCCTAATTATCACTCAAAACTCAATTCAAAAGTTCCTTCTTGAGGGAGCCTCTCCACTCCCCCAGGCAAAATTAGCCTCTCCTTTAGCACGATCACTTTCTATTGTAATTATTCACTTGCAAATCTATCCCCCCCATCAGACTCTGTAATTCTCAAGGACAGGGACAACGTCTTATCCATTTTTGGAATTCCAGCATTTATTAAAACACGTAGCACATGCATAATACGGGCTTACTATATGTTTGCTGATGGTCTTACACACACACACACACACACGCACACACATGTGGATTCTGCTCATTTTTAACATACCATGCTGTCTTCAGTAGCTTATTTTACCATCTGCAAAGTAGATTAATAAATCTTTACAGTGAGAGTTTTTTAAACCACACAAATATTTAAAAAATATTCATTAAGTTACATTAACTAGTTTGGGGGGAAAGTACTTTAGGAGAAAATTTGGATCTTTAAAAATATGCATAGATGATGCCAATAATTATCATACATTTGATAACTCTTGGGCACTAGGCACTCACAGGAGAGTTCTTTCTCTTATATTATAGAGCTTTCCCTATGCTCTGTAAACTGGAGCCAATCAATATTGCTTATGATTAAAATGTGAAGATTATAGTAATGATAAGTCTGGGGCATTTATTCCTTTCGGGAAATGACCTGAATAATTAGTTAAAGACAAGAGTAGGTAATACTGGTACAAAGAAGGGCACTATGTAACAAAACTATCTCAAAGCCCAAAGGAGTTCTCATTTTAACAGTTATTGGTTAATATAGTTAAAAGAAATAGTTCAAAATAAATAGTGCCAACCAACAAGAGTGTCCCCGGTTCACAAAACATTCACTTTTTGCAGATGCCTCAGCTTCTTGTCTCTTTTGATCTGATATGAGTCAACCTCCTACACCATTTAGTCCTTCCCACTTCAAACAGCCTACACAAATCAGTCAGAAAAAATAAAAATAAAAACATAAAAACAACCACCACCCTCCCCCCCCCCGAAACATTAACATATTACCAAAACCATGCACTGAAAATAAAAAGACCTCAAACTTGGAGCTGGAGAAGGGCTGAGAGAGAATGTTCTTAATACTTCTCTCTTCCCTGAAATGCGCAGAGAGCACTTTTACTAATTCAATATAGAAAAGCTAAGAATTAGCCCAGATTCATTTCTTTACCTTGCAGACTAAGAATTTGACTTCTAGCAGTGAATTTATTTTAACCAAATACCATTGCAAATAAACAATTTGGAATTTTCACCAAGTTGATAAAATTACATTGCATCTTCTCTATTCCCTTTTCTCTTCCTCTCTCTCTCTCTCTCCCTTTCCTTTCTTCCTTCTCTCCTTTCTCTATTTTTGAAAGAAATCTAACCACCCTTGACCTTGCTCATTTCAGCAAGATCATTTCTAAATTTTTCCCTGATGTATCCGAATAAAAGAAAATGCTGTAGCGGCTCTGTCTCCCCCACGATTTACCAAACTACCTCCCCACCACAGCGCAGGGATGCCAGCAGTGAAGTCTCGCCAGTGACTGCCAGCACCCCTGAAATATCAATCCAGTAAACTAGCAGGCATCAAAGAGATGCCTAAATCACACCGAGGACAGTTTTATTACTCATAAAGTGGAAAACCCACACAGAAGAGAAGCTGTCCTGGCTCAACTGTTTATTGGCCAGGTGGAGCTGATTAAGAATGTGCGAATCTGCGGTACCAATAATCATGGGCTTCTTGTGTTCGACATAAGAAAGGGTTTCACATAACCCAGCAAGAGCAGGGCATTCGTGCTCAAGAAACGCAAATTTGGAGCTATTTATACTCAGGCCTAGGCTAGACAGACTGGCTCAGGGAATATAATATTAAGGGAAGAGTGTAGAAGACAGAGAAATGAGTCTCAGAAACCACAAATAAAGCACAGCAGATTACAATTCCTTTGCAAATGAATGTAAAGATGACCCCAAGTGAATTCAGCAAAGGCTGTATTAAAATGGATGGGTAGCTCATAAGCAGGCCTGGTTTTGATTGGAAACCTCTTTACAGAGAAGGAGGCCAAAAATTGCATTCCCCGCAGGACATACTTTCTTGCCTGTAGGCTGCTTTACCAGATGTTGAAATGCAGAAAGATGCTACTGAAGAACAGCAGCCTGAAGTTAGATCACAGAGAGAGGCGTTTTATCTCTAATCTTTTCATGGAGCTCTGTTTTATGAAAATCCTGAAGTAGAAGAATCCAGAAGACAAAACCACTATAATGCATGGTCAGTATTCATGGTATGAGGATTCTCTACTCTGCAAAAGGTTTTGCTGCAGTGTTGTCTTGAATGTGTTCCTAGTATATTTTACAAATGGTTTTATATTAAAAAATGGCATGCACTTATATTTCCAAAATCATCTGTTGCACAATCTAAAAACACTGTGTGAAGATTATACCAAAAATCTATATATTATGTTTATCATACAAAAAAAATATGACCACTAACTGCCAAAAATTACAATAAACTTTCCAGAGAACTTGATAGTTTTTCATGGAATAAGTAAATTGAGATATGAAAAAAATAAGACAGGTTTCATATATAGGTAGAAGTTTGTTTTCAATGAAATCATCCGTTCTGATCAGATAAAAATACTCACCAAGGATCCAGTTTCCAATCTCTAATAATTTCAAAGGTTATTCCATTAAAAATTTTGTAACTTAGTTCATTAATTATAAATGATTATCAAAGGGAATAAACTTTACCCTAAATACATGGAATATAGTTAAAAATAAAAATAGCTCTTTTACTGAAGGAATTGACACTAAAACTTCAAAGAAGGGAAATACAAGCACGTGATATGTGCAGAGAAAAGCACATGTTTGCAAATCATGTACCAGTTATTAAATAAATGAGGAAATACCAGAGAAATTAGAGCTTAAAAGTTGGTAACTACAGTATATATTATGCCAAAAGAAAAAAGAAAAGCCAAATCTAACTGTATCGGTATGCATGAGAAATCATTCTCTCACAGTACATCTGTGATTACTTAGAGCACAATTCTTTGTGATTCTGAGTATCAAAGATCATCCAAAGCTAGAAAGCAGAGCAGGAACCTTGCGAGCATTTGCTGTGCTCTCAATGATGAGGCCTAAGTCTGGCTTAGCATTTAAAGTTGAATTTCAGAATCTCTAAATTCTGTTCCATTTTAAGACTAGAAGCAACTCATCTCACTCAATGACCACTTTCAACATGAAGGATTAGGCCCCTCCTGGAATGAAGCAGTCTTCTGCTCTCTTTACGTTATGTTTCCACTCTCCACATACAGGGGATCAGGCGTGAAGTCATGCAAAAGCTGTCTGATTATGTAAGAGCTGCAGTCCACCACCATCTGCAGCTGACAAATGGTGTCCATCCAGGTTCAATGACAACATAATGAAGGGCTTAAAAGGTACACCTATCTGAAAATGAGGCTAAGTGGGAATAACTAGTGAGATTTTATTTACTTTGTTAATGTCAGGACTTCTACCTCAATAAACAAATTGTTTTGGTTTGGTTTTTATTTTAAATAAGCTCAATTAAATTTCTCTCAAGATTTCCTGAGATATATTGCAATTTGTCACTTTCTCATAAATCCTAAAGCTTCATTTAGAAGGTTGATTTCAGAAAGGAAAATTTCCACAACTGGCAAGCGGGTTGTAAACCTGCTCAGAGAATTGGGGGTCATGAGCCAAAACAGCAAAACAGGAGGCAATGTCTCCCATGGAAGAACAGTTATGTTTGCTGCGTCAAGGTCTGAATGGATCAGAAGTCAAAACATGGACAAGACAAGAGAACACGCTGCCGGTAGGGAGGAGAACGCTCAGGAACCCCTAACAGCTGACCCCTTTCATCCATGAGGAGGGCCTCCTCCCTCCGACCTGAGGAACCCAAGTCTCTCCACGGACCAGGTTTAGCAAGGCGCAACCAGCACTCCGCTTTCTACACGCCCACGTGTGGACTCGCATGTGCATACTCAGTCCTGGAATATATTTCCCAAGTGCCTTGATGTGTTTTCACCTGCTTGAAGGGAGCTGAGCTTCTAGAAGACTCCCACCAAAGAACTGGGCGAAATTCTACCTTCACCTTGTGTCACCCCATCCCAAACCCAATTTATCATCCACAGGTTAACCCCACAAAGTGCACATTTGATCACATTCTTCTGCAGTTTGAAACCTTTCAAAGCAAAAATTTAAAAACTTGAAATTTTTGTCAGCAAAGCCTTCTGCTTTGCCCTGTTAGATTGATTTAGGGGCCCTGGGTGTAACCCTAAAATACTGGCTATAGTTTATTATTATTTTTGTTAAAATTGTTATTACTGTTATAATGATTAATTTTATTATAATTAATATTATTATCCTTCTTATTATTTTCCATCTTCCTCTGCTAAACTATCAGCTCTGTAAATCACTGCTTGCTCAATGCTGCTTCCCAGCGCAGTGTCCGGCATCTAGCAGACGGTCAAAAATAGTTGTTGAATGAATGAATGAAATGTACTGCTCTCGGCTGTTGTTGCTCAATTCTGTCTGACAGAAGGTCTATTTTGGAAGACGGGAATATTTGCCCTGGCAAATTAAAGAATTAAAGAATTTCTTGCTCTTGGATTGGAAGAATTAACACAGTTAAAACGTCCGTATCTCCTAAAGCAATCTACAGATTCTACTACAATCCACAGATTCAGTGCAATCCTGTTAAAGTCCCAATGATATTTTTCACAGAAATAGAACAAAGAATCGTAAAATTTGTATAGAACAACAAAAGATCCTGAATAGCCAAAGCAATCCTGAGAAAAAAAGAACAAAGCTGAAGGTATCACAGTCCTTGATTTTAAAATACAGTACAAAGTTATAGTAATCAAAACAGCATGGCACTGGCACCAAAACAGACACACAGATCAATGGAACAGAATCAAAAGCCCAGAAATAAACCCACACATCTACGGACAGCTAATCTTCAACAAAGGAGCCAAGGGCATACACGGGAGAAAGGATTGCCTCTTCAATAAACGGTGCCGGGAAAACTGGACAGCCACATGCAAAAGAACGAAAGTGGACCGTTATCTTACACCATACACAAAAATTAACTCAAAATAAATTAAAGATTTGAATGTAAGACCTGAAACCATAAAACTCGTAGAAGAAAATATAGGCAGTACACTTTTTAATATCGGTCTTAGCAGTATCTTTTCAAACACCATGTCTGACCAGGCAAGAGAAACAAAAGAAAAAACAAACAAACGGGACTACATCAAACTAAAAAGCTTCTGCAAAGCAAAAGAAACCATCAACAAAATGAAAAGACAATCTAACAATTGGGAGAAGATATTTGCAAACCATATATCAGATAAGGGGTTAATATCCAAAATATGCAAAGAACTCATACAGCTCAACAACAAAAAACAAACAATCCAATTAAAAAATGGGCAAATGAACAGACGTTTTTCCAGAGAAGATATACAGATGGCCAACAGGCAGATAAAAAGATGTCCAATGTCCCTAACTATTAGGAAAAAGTAAATCAAAACCACAAGGAGATATCATCTCACACTCATCAGAATGGCTATTATTAAAAAGACAAGAAATAACAAGTGTTGGAGAGGATGCGGAGAAAAGAGATGTACACCTGAAATTTATATTATAAACTAATGTTACCTCCATAAAAACAATATTAAAGAACAATACTTTAAAGACTATTTTCTTTCACATTTACATATAACATAGATAAGACACTATATTATATGTAAGAACATACACAGGTAGAAAGATTCAGGACTGCTGGGGCTCTTGCCATCTGTACATTCAGAGGACACCAGGGCCTTTCCCTTCTTGGCACTGTGGTCTCATGAACTCAGCACAGTATTGTAACCTTGGTGTGGTGTTACCTAGGAAAATGAAGCTAGTGGGACTGCCACAAATTACCCCTGGTGGATGAATGTTCATGTCTTTACACCATAAGAAATAAAGAGCATTAGAAGAACAGCATAAAAACACCCTTGCTTAGACCTTTCTTTAAATGTCCAGAGGTTTAAAACACCATGTTAGGGGCAGATGCAAATTATTATTGGCATTTGTCAGCTTTGCATTTCAGCTCTCCTCTTCCTCATTACAATTTCAAACTAAATTTTTTTTTTTTTGGATTCTTGCCTACACCACTCCCCAAACCCATTTCTGTAGGACAAATCGATTTCCATATGGTGCCTGTAGCCCCCGACAGGAAGACCTTCAGCTTCCCTGGGCTTTCTGTGTTTTCCTGATTGTTACAAACTACCCCAGTGAACTGGAGTCCCTTGACCTTTAACATCTCTCTTCCTGGTCTCCGAAACAGAATCACTTACAGATGAAAAATTGCAAACATTTGGGTGCTAAGAAGGCTGAGGCTCCCTCCAAGGTAGTTTTGTGGATTGTGTTTTCTCATCATCTGTTTGATTTTCAGCCCTGACCTTCCCCAAAAGTCACAAAAGGAAATTGAGGAATTTAAGGTTAAAAATTGATTTTTTGTTTTTAGAAAAGGAAGAAATCTTATTACATCAAAATGCTTTATTTTTGAAAATTAATTCACAGGCACCTGCATATATAGACCTTAGAGTTCAGGTCTCAAAAAATCCTATTCTTATAGAAAAAAACCTCAATAATTTAATTAAGTAAACATTTAAAGGGTACCTAATTTGTACAAATCACTAGACTAGGTACTGTGTAAAGAATGCAAAATAAATAATACATAGTTAATGCTCCATTGAAGATAGAGTCTAACGGTGGAGACAAATACACATATGAAAAAATTTAATATACTACACTGAACAAATGAACATTTTATAGAGCGCTACTATATAGCAAGCACAAGTCATATATATGTACCCACACACACATAGATGCGTATGCACTGGTGCATGAATAAAATTTTCTGTGATTATCATAAGATCCTTGCAATACACGTTATCACTAAACAAGGAAGTTAAGAAATTTGCCCAAGGTCACACAACAGGTAAACCAGTGAGTGACAGGGCTAGACTTTGAAGTTCAGTTTCTCTAGTACTAAAGTCTGTGCTCTTCCCACCAGCCTCCAGTCACAAGCAGGACACCTTGTAAGAGCCCAAGCGAAGGGAGATGAAATTACAGGAGAAAGAAAGACAAATAAAAGAGGAACCGTCAACACAAAGAGTTAGTAATTGATGTTTGTGACAAACCAAGACACACACAAAAAAATCTTTTCAATCCCAAGTTTTTATCTTTCAGCAAGTGAGTTATAAAACTTGAAGAAGGAAAAAGGGAGTTGTTCTCACCTCACACATTTCAATTTAAACTGAACATAAGCTGGCCCCTGAGAACTGTTCTCTCAGTCATCATCCCGTTCTTCATAACTTAAATTATTTGAAATTTCACCATAATTTAGCCTCTCTGACAATAATATGTAACCTGGGCCTAATATAAATTATACTGGATGCATATGTGATATGATTTTATGTACTAAAATACTAAATATTCCAATGAATACCATGTCATTCATCTCTCTGATAGATGCACTGAGGACTCCAAAAATTAGACAGCATCCTTTTTGATATTTAAATGAGGTCCACCAATAAGAGAAGTCATAACATTTCCTACCACAAAAATCAGGTCTCTGCTAACACAGAAAAGTTGGGAATTGAAGCATTGACCTGGAAAATTCAAGGTGCTCCACTGTGACCCGAATTGAGAGCCTGGGGCAGAATATATCATAAAGACTAGGTTCAAACCCATCTCAGCTGCATGTGTACATGGGTCAGACTCTCAAGGCCTTCAAGGTTCACGTGGATTCTCAGCAGGGCAATCTCCACGTGGCCACCTTCCAATCACCATCAATCACTCCAAATGAACATCTACACACTCTTTCCAAGATCACAACCGCCTGATCAACCTCAGAAGAGAACAAAAAGCCAGGGCATTTAAGAAGTTTGAAAATAGTCTTCTAAGACCAGAGACCATGGCTACTTGAATCCCCTAAGATTAAAGCTCTGAGTATTGATCTCTCAAGATCCATAGGGTAAAAATGATATGTATATTTAATTTGAGTTTCAATGGCTCAGAACTCTGGAAGCCACACTGTATGTTCCCAAAGCACCTATTTGGCCACAAAGAACCACAAGGTGAAGGGAGAAAAAAAATAAATTCTCTACATTCCCATTTCCAAAAATTCACTTTTGAAAGCAAGGATTCCCCTCAGAGCTGTACCAATACACTTAAGAGCAAGTGCGTGTTATGACCTCAACATGTGATGTTATCTCATGTTTAAGCTTCTCTCAAACACCTGCTTTTGTGTTAGCACTAGTTTTCCTTAAATGAAAAGCCTCCTGAGAGAATGTGGAACGTGGCAGCCACCACGGTCTCATGGGAAGATCGCCTTGTGGAGAAAACCATATAAGGCTGTTTCCTGGCATCTCCTGCCAGCAAGGGCTACAGGGCAGGCCACATCCCAAAGAGATTTTATTAGTCACTCTCTGGGGCTTCTACCAAGTTGACTTGTCAACACATGTGTCCACGGATATCAAGGAGCGCCTAAAGTACGGTTTTACCAAAAGGGACAAGTTTGTCCCCTTGGACCGGGCCGTAAAGTAAAAGTGTAAAGATAAACCTGCATGGATGCATCATAGCCTACGCCAGAGCCAGGGTTTCAGAAAAATGAGAGGATTTATATTAATGAAGATAAAATCCCCCTCGAACATCTCCCTTCCCCATTCAAGGCGCATCCCCCAAGACAGCCACTGCTCCCAGCTCGGTACAGATCCTCCCCAACTTTTTTCTATACATTTGCATACAAAGATGAAATCACAGAGCATACACATTCATTTTAAACAAAGATTGCATCATATTATTTATTCTTAGTTAATGTACTCTTCTTTTTTAAAATTTTTTTCAAAATAAATATAGAGTTGTCCCATAACTTTTTCCCATTACATTGAAATGCCACATTTATCAAATATTAAATTTTGCTTTACACATGGTCTTTTTTCAGGATTCTGTGGTATTCCATTGATTCATCTGTCTGGCCCCACACTGCTTTGATTATTATTAACTCTTTTTATGTGTTTTGGTATAGAGTATGGCAAGTGTCTCTTTTGTTTTCCTGTTTTTAAAAAATGCCTATTTTCTCTTCCACGGCAGATTCAGCTTGTCGATTTGTAGGGAAAATTACTGTGAATTTTTAATATGAATAATATTTAACTTAGAGATTAATTTTGGGGGAATTCACAATTTTCTCATGATTGAGTCTTCATATCCATGATCATCATATGTCTCTATGTTTATTTAATTCTGCCTCTCTAAGCCTCTATAAAATTTACTTTAATTATTTGACTAATTTTATTCATTTATTTTCCATTGTTAATATCTGATACAGTTAATACCTACTAAGCTATCTCCTACTACTATTACTATTCTTTTCCAAAAGTTTCCTACCTCCTCTTGCCTATCTATTTTACTAAACAATGCTTAGCATACTTCTATCTAGTTCTGAAATAAAAGCCATGTTTATCTTCCTTGTTATGAAAGGCACTTATACTTCAAGTAGAGGTGGGAAAAGGGACAGTGGGGGTAGTTTTCTGTTGTTAGCGCCTTTGAGTGGATTCTGACTCCTAGTGATCCTGTGGACAGCAGAGCAGAGTCCTGCCCGGTCTTTGTGTGCCATCCTCTCACCTTCCAGTGCTCCGTCAGGCAATGCTCCACTGCTATTCGTAGGGTTTTCAAGGCCAAGTTTTTCAAAAGTGATTGTCTAGGTTCTTCCTCTTATTCTGGAAGCTCTGCTGAAACCTGTCCACCACAGGTGACCCGCTGACATTTGAAATCTCAGTGGTATAACATTCAGCATCACAGTAACATGCAATTGCCACAGGATGACAGCCGACCGACGGGTGGTATGGTTCCCTGACTGGGCAGTGAACCAGGGCGTTGGTGGTGTGAGCGCCAGATCTTAACCCCAAGACCACAAGGGCTGGCTGGTTGAGGGGAGTACATTCCACCAAAAGGAAAAGCTTGTGCAGAGACAGAAAAATAGGAAGCTGCATGGTATGTTTGAAGATTTAACTGTGACGTTAGGAGCATAGATTTGGGGGTGGCAGGCAATGACGGGAGGTCAGACTAGAAATGTAAGAGTGAGTTGCTCATGGAGGACTTGTGTGTTGCAGGCTTATAATACAGGATTTGACTATAACTCTGGGATGGCACAAATTTAAACCTAGAGTTCCATCACTAACATGAAATCACCAGATCTTTTAGATGGCATTTCAAATATAGAGACTCCTAGCATAGACGAGGGATGCATGCTCACTGACAGGTCAGTCGTGTTCTGGGTTAAGAAGTCCATCTTAGGAGGGATGTGTAAAATCAGTAAATGAGCATCATCAGAGAAGAGAGACTGAGTCAAGTCACGTGGATAGATTTTTCCTTTTCGTTGTAGAAATTAGAGAAATAAATACCCTAAGGATTAGCAAATAAATATTATCCTGAGCAGAAAAAGCAAATGAATTTTAAAGAAAGGGGAGGGTGAATAATAGGAAGATCAGGGAATGTGGCAAGAGCAGAGGTTTCTAAGAACCACAAGGCAGGCAGAAAAGGCAAGTGTGCTCAGGTAGCCTCTGGCTTGTGCTGGGTCCCTCAGGTGATCTTTCCTCCTCTGTCTAGCCTCCGTCTTCTCCTGCATCCACTTGCTGTTTGCCCAGATGCTGCTGAAGAGAAGCGCCTTTCTTGGCTTCTCCCACCGAGAGAGAAAAGTCTGGATGACAATAAGTGGTCATCTACACAGTCGATGAAGAGATCCTCCTAGCGAATGATTTCCCTCTCTGCTGCTGCTTCTTGAGCTTATCTCAGACCAAATGCCCACCTTCAAAGACTCCAGAAGACAATTTTCGTCAGGGCAGCTTTTAGCATTTCTATAACCAAAATAAGCCACTCAGTAGAGTGGCCCCGGTAGGAATTTTTTGAGCAGAAATGTTGTCAAGAGGGAAAAAAAAAAAAAGAAGGCTGAAATCTAAGATGCTGTCTTGCCTAATTCAGGACATCTGGTTACCTTATACGAATGTAGTCAGTACATCAGAAAAATGGAAAACACAACATACTGATGGCCAAGTTAACTCCGTCATATGAAGCTTAACCCTGGAATTTCCTGTATTTGTATTTCAATTGTAATTCATTTTCTCGATTTATTCTCCTCATTCTTCCTGAAAAGAGGTGGGGGAGGGGGTTGTAGGGAGGACGACGGAAAGGCGAGACAGAGGGGGAAGAAGGAAGCAAATAGAAAAAGAGAAAGTGTTCAAAAGATTTGTGGAGCTAACATTTAAATGATCATTCCCTCCCACAAACCAGAAAAGAAGTCCTTAGCCTGGGGAAGAGGTACTCTGGGCAGACATTTAAAGAATACCAGCATTCAAAAGAGGTGTGAGGCTTCCGTGTTTTGAATATAGCAAACACCATAAAACACTTAAGTGAATACTCTCATAAATAAGACTATTAAGTCCGCAGTCATCAAGTTTATCTTCAGAGTTTTTGACAGTCTTTTGACAGGAATGTCAAATGCCAGAATACTAGTTTTAGCTGGTCTTTGTCATGCACATAGAAATAAGGCTCAATTCGGACCTAAGGGTAAGGAAGGAGATTTGACTATGCCAAAACATTACCCAAAGGTGCGCCCAGGTCACATGGCACAGCCCATGGGAGTAAAGTCCTAGCTCTCAGGTTTCTTTTCTTCAAAGCTGTAAGAAGCTGAACTGGCTTAGATGTGCAGGGCTGTCTTCATTTAAGAGCTGAGCAACAGGACGCTCTACTTCTCGTGTTGCAAACAGTCCAAGAACACTCTCCAATTTCACGCAGGGAGATCCCTCACATACACAATTGTGAATGAAAATTACACAATTCTTAACGATCCGGTGGTAAAAAGCCTTATCAAAAGGGAGTTTCATCTGGATCTTAATCTGCTTTGTATAGAAGGTTATTCTTAATGTTCTGAAGTAGGCAGGGATGTCTGTGAAATTGCTGGGCTTGCCTCACTGAACCTGAGAAACAGGCATTTTGCTTTCTGTTTATGACTCAATGGCCCTGAGTTCGCCATGTGGTCTTTGTCTTTCTTCACTCACATAATGGATATAATCAGTGGTGTGCTAGAGCTTGTTCATGCTGGCTCCTGAGGCTGACTGTGGACATCTCTTCCCAATTCCACATACAGTAACCTGCGTAGCCTGAAATTGGCCATGGTGGGAGTATTTACACCACAGACATGCACAAACACAACAAAAGTCAGAGCTTTTCTCCAGAAAGCCGGCTGTTAAACATTTATCAGTCAACTGAGTATAAAGTATGGTATCCATGTATTCACAGTGTGCTGAGAAGTTTTACAGACATTGTTGAAAAGTGTTTGATTTTGCTATTTCCTACATGGATTGTAACTATTCTGACTTTAAACATGATCACCAAAGCAGTGTCCACCTGTTTACTTGAGCATGGTTTATTATAAACCATTAAAACCATTAGAGAAAATCATTAATGAAGAGCTTGATTGCTCTTTTTTTTCCTGAAGATGAGTCACACTGAGCTAACATCCACTGCCAATCTTCCTCTTTTTTTTTTTTTTTTTTTTTGTACATGAGCCACTGCCATAGCATGGCCACTGACAGAGAAAGGGTATAGGTCTGCACCGGGGAACTGAACTTGGGCCACCAAAGCAGAATGTCCCGAACTTAAGCACTAGGCCACCGGCTGGCTCTCCCTGTTATTTTTCAAAGCAACCAACTTTCAAATTGGGATTGATCCCAGTCTACAGTTTAACGTGAAGTGACGTGTGCTTGTTCATGACACATCTGGCCCATCACAAAACTCCATTTGCCTCTCAGCATAATGGGGATTTACTAATGGTGTCATTAAAGACCTTCAAAAGATATCTCACCCTGTACCTTTAAGGGTTGGTTAGAGCTGCCAAAAGTTCCAGAAGCAAGGAGTAGGAAGTTTGTAGTATAGTCTGGAGTTTGGGTAATTTGCTTCTCCTTCTTCGGTCAGCAAGGATAACAGAATGGACCAGACCAGACGGAAGTGACAGCACCTTTGTGCAGAGATAATGATGTTTCTCTTATGATCAGGGCAAATCTGTCAAGAAGGACTCCCAGAAGGAATTATGCACTTGCAAAACCACAAACCATGGACTTGAGTCTGTTTCTATTAGAGAATTCTTTCCCAGACATTATGTCACTTTATTTTTCTTTTAATGTTGTTTATGAACAGGTCTGCAACTATAGCACAGGAAATGTGTTGATTATACTTATCACAATGAAACTGTTTTCCAAACACTTGAAAACGTTCGAGCCAATAAAATAACTTGGAACAGCTTAGGCAGATAGACAATTTATTCGTTAAATAGCATATACATTCATTTCTGAGATTGTTTTCTATTTCAAACATGCAGATCTCATAACTAAACTATTCTCTCCCATGGGATTGAAGCAGTCATTTTATCTAGTTAAGAAACACACACACATGCAAAAAAATGCATCAATTTTTCAAATGAATAATTAAACACTGAGATATTTACAAGTTGTTTTCTCAAGCTGGAAAAATATATAGCTAACATTTCCTGAATTTTCAAAGAAATATCAGCATAACATATTTACATACAGTATATTAGCAATACAGAATCAATGGCCTTATAGACACGAAGGATGCAGCCTTGAAAAAAATCAAACTACAGAATTTAGAAACTGGAGTCATAGAAATCATGTCTGATTCTTTAATGTAACAGACGAAGAAGCCAATTGGTGAGATTAAATAATTTGTTGATGGTTGTCCATCTGGTAGGTGGCTGCAGCCTTGGTACTAAACCAGACATTCTGATTTCCAACAGCATTTTCCATGGCACCATAGTCTTCCCAAGATATGCAGTCAACAGTCCAACATAGCGTTTGAGTGTTACAATTGTGCCTCCATTTCTCCAGAGGAACTTTAGTACATTTCGAACAAACTAGTTTGTTTGGTGTCTTCATTTTTAAAGTTATATATTATAATGAAGCACCTTTACAATGCATATTTTGAAATATAGAGTTAACTCTTCTAGGTTAACCGTGTTATATCCTATTTTATCAGAAGTAAGCACTGTATTTCTCGACACACGTTCTGAGTCCAATATAAGTCAATATATTTCAGTAAAAATTATGATTCGCAATTAGAGAAATTAAGGCAAAAAAGGTTACTAAACATATCCAAACCACAGAGTCATAGTTAGAGTCAGGTTGCTGCTTTTTTTTCAAATTAGATTGCTTTCCACTTAACTACACATCAATTTAATTTTTAGTAACAGAGGAAAACCACAAGAGCAACCCAGTGGCTTCAATTACCCACAGCAAACACTCATTTACAGATTCCTCTTCAGGGACGATAATAAAGACTCATTCTGGGGAAAGTCCCCAATACAATGGAGATATCACCCTGGGAATTCAGCCCTGAGGTGGGAAAACCCTGGGACTCGCTAATATGGAGGTCATCCTTTGGGAGTTGATTCTTTCTCGTCTCCGAGCTCTCCCCAAATCTCATATTCATCTTGTGTGTGTGACTTTTTATGTGTAATGTTCACATATTAGTTAGATACTTTTAAAGCTGAAGAGGGTCTGAACAATCCTGCTTAATGCAGGGATTCCTCCAGCACTGCAAACCTTCATCCAGCTTTTGCTTAAATACATCTATTGAGAAGGAATACATGTATTCCATTGTCAAAAATCTCACAAAGGCCCTATTGCGAGGCAACAAGAAGGGTATATCATCTCTGTGGTATACTTCCCAAAATTCATAACATCCATCTAAGCATAAGAAAACATCAACGACAAATGAACGACATTCTACCAAATACCTGACCACTGGTTTTTTAAGTGTCAAAAGCATGAAGCCTGAGAACGTCACAGACCAGAGCAGACATGAAGACTAAATGCAATGTGAACCCTGGACTGGACATGGGTCAAAAAATACAGCAGTGGAATAACTGGGGGAACCCAAAAGTTAATTTCTTAGTTTTGATGAATATACCATGGTTATATAAAATGTTTCCATGAGATATTGCATTACACAGATGTTAACATTAGAGAAGCTGGCGAAGGGTATATAGGAAGTCTCTATACCAACTTTGCAAATCTTCTCTAAGTATAAATTATTTTAGAATAAGGTTAAGTGAAAAGAAAAATCCTAAAGAGATATTATTTCCATTTTATGGTGAGGAAACTGACTGACTAAGACGTGAGAGTTAAAGAGCAAATTTTAACCTTCAGCCTGTCTCTTACCCTTTTTATTTGTGTCTTAATCATCAACACTTTGCTGAGAGGCAGCATAAGAAAGAGTGGTTGGAGGCTCATTTCGAACTCAGTTTCTGCCACTCACAAATCTAGACAAACGTCCTGGGCTATAAAAGGTCATGGTGATTGGCACAATGTATGAGCTCAACAACTATTAGCCACCTACTGAATACCTAGTGAAAGCACAGAAAACTCTGTAGCTAATATCCAAGCAGCAACATTAACAGCAGTCTCCAAACCTGGTTCAGCATCAAAATCAATTGGAAAGCTTCTGAAAAATATAAATTCTCAGGCCCCATTGCATTTTTATAAGTCTCCCCAGGTGATTCAAATGTGCAGCCAAAATTGGGAGCACTGTTCTTGAGTACTCAGAGACTCACCAAGGGGGAGTTCTTTATCCAGTGTTCCTTGAAAGTCAAGAGTTTAAAACTAAGCCTCTGAATAAAGAACCAATAGATCCTTTATAACAGGTAACATTATACAGAGTTCTACCTTCCCTGAGGGAGCATTGGAAAAAGGGCATTTGTGCGTTATTTAAGGAAAGGTATAACCGCAGGAACTTAATCTCCTAGCCAGTCCTAAATGCTGTTACATATTTATGTATTCTCATTGTAATCACTTTGCATTTAGTCCTCTTGCTTTCATTTTTCAGTTTGCTAGAGCCAGGAACATGGCCTTTCGTTTAGCTTGAGTTTGCTTATTCAGTTACTCAGCTGTCATTTTTCAGAAAATGGTCATGATAAATTTGGGCCCAGGTGGGACAACCTGCCTGGGACACAGGACAGTAAGATAACATTGAGTGAAAAGAAGGAATAAAGAGGGGACATTGAATAATGATTTACCTTCTCACCTGGGAGTCAGGCTTATTGGTTAATGAAGACAGCATATATTTAAAATATCCCCCAATGCACGTGTTTCTGTATATATGTATACACATGTACATATATGTAAATATATATATGTATATAGAAACCTAGATAAAGCCGTGTAGATGGTTTTCTGACTTTTCGAGTACAGGGAAGAACAGAGAGCAAGACAGAACCTACCAGGGGCAAGAAGAGAACAGCATGGTGAGTAAGTAAGATTGGGGTTTGGGGACGGGACTGATAAGGCCAGGATAAAAGACAACAGAGAAGTGCTAAACAAGAAAATATCAAACAGCAGGTGGGTTCCCAAAGGAAGCAAACCATATTTTCAGCTACTGAGTCATTCCTCCACCACTTTGGATCTACTCACTTCACTGGTTCTGGCTTCTGCTTCAGGAATTAAGATGTTTGCAGAGGACTCATTCTGCCTTTAGTTCATAATGTACCTTGAAATTCCCACATTTATGAAAAATACTGCTTATCTTGTTACTTCATATTCATGTTACAGAGTGGTCTGTAAGAATTGTGAATAAAAACAACATTGTGTGTTGTGACTTTTAAGCTTCTGAACGTCCTTTGCAATCTTAGGCCTAATTTCTCTTCTTGCTGTGTCCTCCTAAAAAGCTGCTCTGAGAACACAGCTTATTCAAAATCAATAGGCAATCCATGTGTGGATTAGCTTCAGGGGTTTTTACAAACATCAGGCAGTGGCTTATGAATGAGCAAAGGTCAGGCTTGAGTTAGAGAATGGTTTCCCCATTGCTTAGCCCCCTGCCTTCTCTCATCACATCATAAAAGCTTCTAAAATGGAGGTACTCCCATTAATTAACTTCTAAAGAAAATTTGGAGTTTATTTCTAGATGTATTTTTTCAAAATTGACCTACACTTGTTCTAATTTAGAAAAGTGTGGCATTAAAATGTCTTTATAGCAAGCAATAATTCTACTTCTAGAAATCTATCCTAAGAAAATTATCAGAAATGCTAACATTTATGTAAAAATAGCTTCATCCTAGCATTATTTATAATATCAAAAGTCTATAAACAAGCTAAATATCTCACTTAAAGGGAATAATTACACATAAGAGGACACAGTCATATAATGATGCATTAGGTGACTAAAACTATGTTTATGAAGAATTATTAATATGGGAAATCCTTATAATCATAAGTTTGTGAAAAAAAGCACAATGTTACATTGTTCCTAAACTATGATTTAAATGAAATATAAATGAGCATGTATGTGAGGCAGCAGAGAGTAATAGTTAAATGTTCAGGGGCTGACCCTGTGGCCGAGTGGTTAAGTTCATGCTCTGCCTTGAGGGCCCAGGGTTTCGGCCTTTTGGATCCTGGGCGCAGACCCAGCACTGCTCATCAGGCCATACTGAGGAGTCATCCCACATAGCACAACCAGAAGGACCCACAACTAGAATAGACAACAATGTACTGGGGGGCTTTGTGGAGGAGAAAAAGAATAAAATAAAATAAAATAAAATAAATGTTCAAACTCTGGGGTCAGATTGTTTGGATTTGTGTTTTGAAGCTCCACCATGTTACTCTGCGCTCTCAGGCAAGTTACTTAACCTCTCTGTATTTCAGTCCCCTGTAAAAGGGCAACAGGAATATTATCTACCCCATAATATTTTTGTGAAGATCAAATGAGGAAATTTATGTAAAAAACATAGAATATATATAAAGCACTACCTATGTGTTTATTAAATTGCATCTTTTTATAAATTCAATAATAAATTATGACTTTATTGGTTCCATAATTCTCAATAAATGTTAGCTGCTGTTATAATTACTATTATCATTATTTTTATTATCCTATTATTGTTATTATTAACATTTTTTTAAATCTAGGAGAAAAGAAGCCCCAAATGTTTACAGTGCTTACCTCTACATAGTAGGTTTAATATGGGACTGTTAGTTTCTATTCATATTTTTCTAGTTTTTATAAATTTAGGACAAGATGCATGCAAACCTTTTAAAATCAAAGAAAAAGAAAATTACCTAATGTAAACACACAAAAAAATATAGCTCTGACAATTTTCAAACCTTGCAATCCCACAATGTCTGCACTATGTGATTCCCACTGCAAATGAGGAACGCACGTCACACACTGAACTTCTAACTCGCTAGTGTTATTTCTAAGTTACTGACTTCAGCTTCTTAGAAGAAGGGTTTCCCCAACTGCTGGGCTATAATTTTAGCCTGTTCCTGCCCACATAATTGTTAAAGGGAGACCAACCCATGCCTAATTGATACACTTTATTTAAGTCTTGTCTTTGAAGGAATACCCTTAAATACAACATAGTCAGCAATGAGTATTGGTTTGTTTTGTTTAGTTATGCTCCGTCTCTATCATCAAAAAATATCATTCCAATGAAAGACAAGATCCATGGAATAGAAAAGAACTTCCAATTCTGAAACAAAATTGCATCAACCCAAACTAAATAAGTAGGGCTATTACCACAGAAAAGAGTGGAAAGAACTACCATGGAATTTAGATACCAACGGTGACACATCTTAATTCGTTATACATGCTGCCATCCTCAAGAGTGTAAATAAGATTTGATAAGACCTATAAGCTTTCCAAGACTCTGATTTATTTGTCCCTTCAGTCCAACCATCTAACACTCTCTGGAGAGCTCAAATTTCCACTCTGGGAATCCCACGTCATGTTTAATTCAATTGACACATGCAGAACCTCCCCTTCTAAGAAAACCTTAACGGCTCAATTTCAAAAGAATCTTTTCATATGTTTTATATTTAAATCTATAAAACTAGAACGAACCAAATTCTGGAACAAATAACATATCAGTTCTAGGATACGTTTGTTTTTATTTTTATTTTCTATTACTTATGCCCTACTCAGGATATGGTACATTGTACCATGCAAATGTTAAAGCTGAAGGAGTCCTCTAAATCAATTCTCTTGACAAAGAGAAGAATTGCAAAATAAACCAATTATAGCTGGTTTATAAGATCACAGTAGAGGCAGCAAGCGGAAACAGTATTTCATTTATTGGGCAGCCAGATCCTGTCACATATGGAGGGAGAAAAACTTTCAAACAGACCCAGATTAGATCATCCACAGTAATAAGAGGATGAGCCTACTGTTTGAGGCCAAATACAATAAAGTATGGGTATACATTTAAAGAAAAAGCAGTGAAAGAAAGCATCCCCACGTTTAATGTCAAGTGCTAATTGTATGCCACCGATGAAGCTCTAGAATTCAAGACAGAAAATCTCAGTGGTAGCTTCTGTTGTGTTCTCAACCAGCTTTAGGACCCGGAACAAGTTACTCCAGATCTTAGTTTTTTTCTTCATTCTGAAAATGAAGGTTTGGGGCAATATATGCAAAATATGTGCTATATGCTTAAAATATATGTAAATGAAATTAGCTTTTTCTCTAGGGCTGCCTCATGAATTAAAACAAAAACCAGCCAGGTGGATTTTTACCACATTCGGAGAACCTTTTGGGATGATCTGACTTAAGATATAAGCTCCATGGAATATTCACTTTGGAGGCCTAGTGGCATCTCAAGAGTAAGACAGTCTCCACTGCCCAAGGACTGAGACAAAATGGACCATTCCAGTCAAAAGGGCAGAAAATCCAAATTTCAGGGGTTGATTAGTAATGGAGCCGCTCCTGACCCAGGTAATTTCAAGATCTAGCTCAAGGGTGAAGAGTGGTAGGAACTTATTAATTTAAAGATTGCTAATTATTTTTCTCAACAGTGCGAGTCCAGTTGTAACATTGATTTCAGTTGGCATAGAGAAAGAGAGGGAGAGAACCGTGGCTTTCACGTGAGTTTGCAAAGCACTTCAGGGTGGTCGTCTGAGAGGAGTATGTACCCCTCTCTTCTTTCTACGGCCAATCCTCTCCCACTTCACTCCCTAACACCCATTATCTCCATATTGAAGTATTTTCAACCATTCTTTCTTCTCTGTCTCATTTTCTACATCCTAAAAACATGCCATGCTTCTTTCCCCCAGTCTAAAACACTCAACACCTCCTATCTACCAACATTCTTAAGAGAGTGGTCTGTCTTTGCTGTCGTCACTCCCTCACCCCCATTCACTACTCAACTCACTGCAATTGGACTTTTGATCCTGTACCCTGACCGAAGTACCAATGACTGTCCCTACTGCCAAATCAGCGGCCACCTCTCAGTCCTTGTCCTGGCCCTCTCTGTAGCATTTGATGCTGTTTGACCTACTCTTCTGGGATATGGCACCCATTGCCATCCTTTTCACCACCACCTCCACATTGGTCTTTACCACTGGCCCTAACCTCTCTAATGAGCTCCAATCAGATCTACCTGCTGACTGGCTATTTCTCCCTGGATGTACTGTAGACATTTGAGACTCAAAATCTAGATCCATGAATTTTCACTAAATCTGCTCATCTTTATTCCATTAATCAGTTGGTGACAACACCATTCATTCCTTCACTCAAACCAGTAGTTACCTGGGAGTTATCCTCATTTCCCTTCTTCATCACCTCTCTAACTCAGTTTTACACGTCAATAGTTTTTACTTTCAGTGTGTAACTCCATTCCCAATGTCCTCAATAACTCACAGAAGAAATGCAGTGCTAGCCTCTGAAACTGACTCCATGCCCCTAGTCTCACCCGCTCAAATCCATTCCTTCCTCTGAGTTTCTCAGGGTTCTGTCCTTGGCTCTGTTTTCTCTCTGGAATCTTTTCCCAGGCCATCTCACACCTCTCAGGGTTGCAGTCATTATGCATCAGGCAGGTAGCTCCCCTGTCATCATCACTCCCCTTAACTTGTATTCCAAACACCAGTATAAAATTATCAGTTGTCTGGTGGATATTCAGCATATAACTAACCTGACAACAAAAATTTAACAGGTTTTCTTCTCCAAAAATCTCCTCCTCTTTCTCCTGCATTCAGTATTTGGGCTAATTGCAACACTCAACAACATCTAAACTGAACTAAATTATCTTCCTCCCCAAATCGCTCCTCCTCTCATCTTGGAGAATGCGTGGCACTCTTCAGAAAAACTGAGAATCTTCTTCAGCTCCTCCTTCCTGATCATCAGCCACACCTACAGGTCAAGAAACTATGTTGATTCCAAGCCTTAAACGTCTCTTTCAAATACATTCTTGCTTCTCAGTTTCAGTTTTCTACTTATCATTCTTTTCTATTATAAAAGTAACTTAACTACATTACTTAAAACTCATAAGAAGAGAAAGAAAACATCCCATCAACTTGACACAATCGCTTGTTAGCATTTAGTGTACTTCTTGTTTTTCTTTTTTGCAGACAGAATTATAACATATGTGCAACTTACATTCCACATATGCCAATTAGTGTTTTCATCGTTTTTCTTCATGATACTACACAGACTTGTGTTATCATCTTAAATGGCTGTGATAACTAACCTAGTGCATATTCCCACATTTATTTCACAGCTTCCCTAAAATGAACTCTTTGGGGACCTCTTTATTCTGGTATCCTTGCTGGACTTCTATAGGCAGTTAGAAATTTGACAGATAAGGCCTTATTTCTTATCAGATCTTTCATATTTACCACTGGTCACCCATCCACACAGCATAGGTATTGGCACTATATTTTTAAATCAAACTGATTGCAAATATTACTATCATAACATAAACAAACACTTAATCTTGGTATCCCAGCAGAATCTCTACACTGGGAGTTGCTTAGTCTTCCTTACCCCAGAACCATAGTAAAGGGTTGAAAACATGAGCTTCGGAATCAGAGACTTAAATTCAAAACCTCACTCATTCATTTACTTAGCTTGTGACCTCAATCTGATTTATTCAGCTTCTCTTGGCCTCAGTTTCCTCCTCTATATCATGGTGATAATAATGGTAAGTTGTATACAGTGTGGTCAGGAGGATCAAGAGATAGTATAAGAGACATGAAGTTCTTAGTCAAGTGTCTAGTGGATCACAAGCACTAAAAAGTATTGACCATTATAATCATTTCTCAGTCTTGTGGAGTAAAGATCAGACTCTGTCAGTTATGTTCTTATTGCTACGGAGTTAATAATCCTGAGCCTACTTCTCATTTGTCACTTCATTCACTACACTCTCTTGGGTTTACCTGTCTATCATATTCCTCCTTCCTTCATCACTGAGAGACAGTAAACGGTTGTAGCGAACAGGGATTCCAACTCAGTCCATGGCTTCCATATCTTGTGCCACCCTCAGAGAGAGCTGAGGGCATTGCAACCACTTGATATATTTTTACCATGATGGGTAACTATCCTCCCAAACCGACATTAAGGTTGACTTCTTGCTACACAACTCTCAGAAAGCAAAACATGCTTTCATGTGATTTATTTTGCCTAAGAAGTTACTTTGACTAGATTTTACCAAACTGAAACAATTTTTCAATTGCGATGATTGAACGTACCCATGCCTTTAATCTAGATAAACATTGCTTTGGTTGCCACCTATTTTCTCCTAGTTTTGAAGGAAGTCATGAAATATTGTTGTTAAATTTTTCCAGTGAATGAGTTCCTTGGCAAGAATATCTCTGATGTTCCATGTGTATTTGTTTGATCTTTTCCTTTTCTCATTATTTACTCAGATGGACATATGAAAACCTACATAAGAAGAGAGAGTGAGTGTAAACAATTATAGTTAGAAGGGATCAACTTATCCCCCTACACCAACCAAGCCCCCCAAATTGCAAAGACGAGCTACATCTTTAGGAAAACCTAGTCTTTCCTCTTATGTAAAACATACACCTACAAACAAAGCCCTGTATATATGCTAGTTTGGTGATTAGTGACTTACTATTAAAATATTACAAATATGACATTAACAGATCCCCTGTTCGATCAGTTTGAGAAAATTACTAGAGAAACTTTTCAGGTTTTCATAAAGAAGCAAAGTTTCTGCTCTCTTTGTCTTTATTTTAAATTCTTTCTGAAGTTAATTTCTTATAGTAGCTGTGTATAGCCCCAAGCGTTAAACAATCTAATTCAAAAGTCAAGTAAGATTGAAATAGTATCTCCATAAAATATAATTAATAATTTAAAGGCAATATTTCAGGTTTCACCTTGATGGCTGTATGTCTCCCAAGGCAAGGAGTATTTTTAAAATCCATTCATGTAGTTAAGACATGACTATTGTTCTTACTATTAATCGGGGGGGGGGGAGAAGGGGGATTTTTGAACCATTAAGGGTTTAATGTACCCAATAAAAAATGAAGGAAGAAATTCAACTATTATCGGTTCAATTTGAGTTGAACCGATAGGTAATTATCAATCAATTACAGGCAAACGATTTAAATTGTTTACTCCAAACAGCAAGTCTTCTTTCCTTCATAAGGGCTCTCACTTTCTTTTCATTTACTCCCTCTATCGTTTATTATAACTGAGCTCCCCACAGGAAAGGGAAGCTCAGAACTCAGAATTTAAATGCACGTAAGCCCAGCTTTTACGCATTTAGCTCTTGCAATTGGTTAGGGGTGAGGTAGGTATGTTCAATTTTTTTCTCTAAGGACACACCCCAAATTACGGAAAAGTGAGATGAGCTCTATGAGAGCATAACTAGCCTTACTCAGTGAATTTGCCTTTTCCAAAGTCATTGAGAGAAAAGCAAATGTATCAAAGTATGAGCTAAAATAACCAATTGTATCAGTCAATGTTTCTTTAAAGTGATGGAGGAAAACAGCAAAGAGCAAAGCCAGGCGGTTGATAGTTCTACTTGTAAAAACATAAGCGTAAATAGATCAAGATAATTAGAAAAAAAAACCTTAGTTATTTCTTAAAAAGACACAATTGTTCCTAATTATATTTTATATCATTATATTCTACCTATCTGTCATTTACCAAGTTTTTATTGCGTGCTATGCAATACAGTCACCACATTAAAAACACTGTTTAATTCCCACAAAAACTATCTGAAATAGAAATCATTATACCCACTTCACAGATCAGAAACTGAGCCGTAGAAATATTAAAACGATTGCCAACCATCACTCAGGATTTGAACTCACGATCTTAACCACCGTGGTAAGTGGATCACATTCCTCCCTACCTTTTCATATTCTAAGCAGCTCTTCTTTGCATGGTGCCAGGCATTTGGTCATTATTCATTAAATAATGCTAGCGTGATCTATTCTTTCATTACTTTATGTCAAAATGAATGTTGCTCAACTTTCCTTGGGAATTTTTACAACAAATTTTTGGGTTTTTTCTATTTTGTGTTTGTTCCAGTAAACACTTCATTTAGGCTCTTCTGGGGGCCAAATTGCATGATTAGATCACTCAAAAGTTCTTCAATAGTTTTTTCCTCACTTTCTTATTTTCACCAAGTGCTTAGAAAATAAAAAAGAGACTCAAATTGTCAACAACATCAACACCAAAGGTATTCGCTAGGCTCATCCATCCTTCCCATCACCTCTACCCAAGACCTTCACATCTGTACCTCAAAAAGTCTCTCAAGTTCACTCTTTTCTCTCGAATCACATGACCCATGCTCCTTGTGCTTGGACTAAACTAATGCTCTCCTAATTAGTCTGCCTGATGCTTCTCTCCTCCTCTCTGCTTAGTCCCGCATACCCGTACCAGAGTAATCTTCCCAATTACTTAACTTAATCACACACTGTAGTTGAATTGATATTTTATTACAAATATCACATGGACAAAGGTCTATAAAATACATAGTTAGCATTTAAAGAATAAAGCAAAACCAACACCCGAGGATCCATCAATTGGGTTAAGGAGGAGAAGAGCTTCAGTACCTTGGACGCCCTTGTGTGGCCTTCCCGGATCACATTCTGTCCGTCCCCCAAGCGGTGAACATTGTCCTGTATTTTGTATCAATCATTCTATTGCTACTCAATCTAGTTTTGTCACCTGTATGTGATTCTAAAAGCAATATTGTTTTAGTGTTGCCTCTTTTGAAGTTTATTCAAAGGGGTTCATACTCTATGTATTCCTCGGTAGCTGCTCCTTTTTCTGAACACTATGTTTTTGAGATGCCTCCATGCGACTGCCTCTAGCTGTGCATCCATATTCTCTATTGTCTAGTATTTCTTTGTATGAATACTTCAAAAGAAACATCCGTGTTATTGATGATATACATTTGAGATGATTCTAGTGTTTTGCTATTAGGAAAATTCTCACACAGGCACGTGTACACAGGCAGGGGTACACGTGCTGGAGTTCTACATGTGAAAGCACGGATTGTGCAAGGACTGTTCTAGGAGATAATTCCCAAAGGTTTATATCAACTTATGCTCCCACGTGATTTCTCTTTCCACTGCATCAGGGGTCAGCAAAGTACAGCCCATTGGCCAAAGGAAGCCTGCTGCCTGTTTTTGTAAATAAAGGGTTACTGGAGCACAGCCACCAATTGGATGCACATTGTCTGCAGCTGCTTTTGTGATAAAAGGGCGGAGCTGAGTTGTTACAAGAGACCTATGGCCTGCAAAGCCTAAAATATTTACTACCTGGCCCTTTACAGAAAAGGTTTGACAGTCTCTATTCTATATCCTTGTAAACACTTGGTATTTTCTGACTTTTAAAATCTTTGCCAATTTGGTGCATATGAAATGGTCTTGTTGTGGTCTAACATGTAAATACACTAAATTGAGTTTGATTTAATTACTAATGATGTTTACCATCTTTTCATATGCTTAGGAGCTTTTCCTGTTTCCTCTTCTGTGAAATGTTTATTCATGCCTTTTGCCAATTTTTCTATTAGCTTTTGTTGGGTTTTCCTCCTGCCTTTTTCAGCCATAGTTCTTTATGCATATAGTAGTTAGCAATCATTTTTCAGTGACCCATGTTGGAAATATTTTGTCCCGGTTCCTGGCTTAGATTTTACTTTTATTTATGTGTCTTTTGCTAAACAGAAGTACTTAACTTAGATGCATATTAAATATCTTAAGAGAGGCTTCCATACCCCAACACCAGAATATAAAGATATTCTGTTATATTGTCTTCTCAAAGTATTTGTTTTAAATATTGCATTTCACATTTAAGTCTTTAATCCATCTAGAATGAATTTTTATGTATGAGATGACACAGGGCTCCAACTTCACTTTTTCCACAGAGATTATCACTTTTCCCAGCAACAGTTATTACATTGTTCTTTCTTCTCCCATTGATTTACAATGCCTGTTCTTCCAAAAGTCAAATTCCAACTCAGACAGGATCTGTGTCTAGGTTCTTTATTTGGTCCTGTTAGTCTAATTGTCTTTCTCTATGACAACACACACTGTCAGAACATCTGGTGGGGCAAGTAACACCCCAATGATCATCTATGGTCTTCCATATACATATATTTTAGAATTAGTTTATTTAAGTCCGTGACCTACTAAGTTGGAATTACTTAGAATTTTTATGTAAAATTTGAGAGAATTCACTTCTTCGTAATATAGGGCCTGAGCACATGGCATATGTGTCTCTATTTAGGTCTCATTTAATATTTTACAATAAGATGTTATAATTTTCATAAAAGCCATGTGTATTTTGATAGGTTTTCTTTGTTGGTGGTGGTTATTGTTATTGTTGACTTTGGAGATACTAGAAAGAATGCCTTTTTATGTTTTATTTTAATTACATTTGCTGATTTTACAGGAATATGAATATAGAATTGAGTTTTATATTTTGATTTTGGCGTCAAACTTATAAAACTCTCTTATTGATGTAACATTGGTTAGAAGCAATGATAGTGGGCATCTTTGGCTTTTTCTGGATTATAAAAAAATACTTCTTACATTTCACACTGGGTATCACCTTAACTGTTCACTTCTCTGTATGACTTTTTCAGATTCAAGAAATTCCATTTTATTCCTAGCTTGCTAAAACCGTTTATCATGAATGAATGTTGAATTTTGTCAAGCTTTTTGTACTGTATTTATTAATATAATTAAACTTTTTTCTCTTTAATCTGTTAGTGTAATAAATTATACTAATTGATTTTCTAGTATTAAACCACCTTGTATTTCTAGGATAAACAATCTAGTTTATTGATTTTGAGCCTATTCTAATGAAAGCATCTAAGGTTACAAAATTCATCCCAAAGTTTGCTTTAGTTTCTATGCACAAGTTTTGTTTTTTGTTTTTGTTTTTGTTTTTTAAAGCTTGGCACCTGAGTTAACATCTGTTGCCAATCTTTTTTTTTTTTCTTTCTGCTTCTCTTCAAAGCCCCCCAGTATATAGTTGTATACTGTAGTTGTGAGTGCCTTTGGTTGTGCTGTGTGGGACGCCACCTCAGCATGGCCTGATGAGCTGTGCCGCGTCCATGCCCACGATCCAAACCAGTGAAACCCTGGGCTACCGAAGTGTAGCGAGAGACCTTAACCACTCGACAATGGGGTTGGCCCCACAAGTTTTGTTATGTAACATTTTTGTTACCATTTAGCTCTACTTACATTTCAATTACGATTTTTTTTTAAATCTATGAGTTCTTTGAAAATGAATTTTTAAGTGTTTCATCCTCCTAGATTCATACTTGTTTTCAATTTCTAACTTCACTCAATTGTGTTTAAGATATACGAGCTGTATGATATCAATCTTTTGAAATTTGTGGAGGGTATCTTTATGCCCTCAAATGTAGTCAGTTTTCATAATGTTCCCTGTGTGTTTGAAAAGACTATTTTCCAATTGTGGAGTGTAGTATTCTCTGAACGTTAAACAGATCAAACTTGTTAATTGTACTGTTCAAATTGTCTATAGCCTTGCTGATGCTTTTGTCTGCTTGACCTCGCAGCTCCTGAGAGAGGTATTAGAAGATCTCCTACTGAAATTTGAGACTGCACTATTAGGTACATACAACACTAGATCTGTTATATCTTAGGGGTGACTTGAATCCTTCATCTCTAAGAATGCCTCCTGACAAAGTTTACTTTTTCTGATAATAAAATAACTACACTAACTTTGTTTTATTTACCACTGAAGGGTAAACAAATTTATTTTTTCCTTTGACTCTAAATCTTTATCCAAAAGTTTTAAGCATATGTCCTGTGAACAGAATATAGCTGGACTTTTGTATTTGTTTTAAAATTCAATCTGACATTGTTTTTAACTGGAGAGTTCAGTTGATTTACATTGATTGTGAATACTAACATATTTGGATGATTATTATACTCTTTATATGGGATTTCTACTTTTCCTATTTCTTTTTCTTAGTCAGGGAAATGGGCATTATTGAAACTTTAAAAAACAGAAAGAAATTTAAAAATTTTTTACACAGGCAAACTATACTCATTGAAGAAAATAAGAAAACACAGATAAGGAACAAGATTTTTTCCAATACAATCAAACTTTCCATATTCATTACTTTTGTGTATACTTGTCCATATTTTTCATTATTTTTCATATATTCAATTAGATTGGGTATAATGAGATTTGTACACATACATAGTGTTGAAGATTTTTGAGAATAAAAATTATACTATAAAATAATATTTAAGGAGATTGCCTTAACAATATAGGATAGACTGGAGGAACGAGATTAGCACCAGAAAATGCAAAATACAGAGGTTGCTGTGGTTTTCAGAGGATAAGATAAAAGCATGGTTAAATGTGTATTTGAACACTCAGTATATACTTGTCCTTGATAAATATGTCACCAAAAGAAAAGCCAAAAGAGTCACACTAAGTTGGAAAGCAAATCTTCACATCCCCACCATTATTAATGTGAGACATTGTTTTAAGTCATGATGCAAGCTCAGTTTAAAGTCATTGGACCTTAGCTCTTTAATGATATCATAAATCTCACTTGTGTGAAATAGAAATCAGCCCACTTCCTCAACATCTTGACAAGTGATTGAAAGGTGAATTAGTTAATCAAAGGTCTGTTCATCTACATGTCATCAAATTAAATTGAGGTGATCGTTTCACTGAATTAACCCATTGTTTAAATGCTGCATAAATATAGCCTTAGTTTTAAAATTAAAAATTGGCAGCATTTCTTTTGAAGGTTGCCAAGTCTGTGGCTATTTAAGTTCGTCCCATCCTGAGAACTTTCCACTTGTAGCTGTCAAAGATCTTTTTTCTTAATTAAGCCAAAATAGCTTGATGTCTGAGCTACTTCCTGATTACAAATTAAGTGTCTTTGGAAACCATTCTGTATCTTCCAGGCCTAGAGGCCTATCCACAGTGCTCTTAAGATTTATGTAGTAGGGAATGTGGAGGGGATACATCAAGGAAAGAAGGCACTAGGCCGTGGGGCAGGTGTTACCATGGGAGGAGACGTGGCCATTGGGGGTTTGTCCATGTCCTGAACAGTTTCTGTAAACTGTCAGGCTAGCCTTGTTTCCACACTGTGAGGAGCTTTTAGAAAGACATCCAATGTCCTTACCTTGTGGAGTTCACCATCTTAGTCCTGAGCACCCACACGGATCTGTCCTGAGTTTAACCGCCTAGTCCTTCCAGTTCAGGGATCTGTATCGTTCTCTGAAAAGGGCCACATACGACTTTTCAGTCCTGATACTCAGCATCATTTTCATTTCCCACTTTGTCTCTTCCTTGTCCTTTTATTCATTTCAATACACACACAACTCTTTTGAGCACGTAGAATGTGGTAGGTGCCAGGCACTCGGCTAGGTTTAGCAGACATTGTGATAATTAATTTAGAAATAATTTATACGTTCTTAGAGCTCACGAATCCATGACCTCAGAACACAGACGGCAAAGGCTTTATCCACATTCACTCTTGAGCCGTCAGCCATCCTGGATGACCATCCTTCCCCATCCAGCCCTAACCCAGGAGGCTTTATTTTTGCAATGACTCGAATAAACAGTCCTTCTGCAAAATGTGGCCAAAGAAGACCCAGACAGATGTCTTGGGCAAAGGCCACAATCTGCTCGGAGTCACATCCCATCAGATCTGGGCACACAGGTGAAGGACTCAGAATATAAGGAATGACTTCACTTCCTCTATGCTAAAGATAGCTGCTTATTTTTAGTGGCTGGGTGTTGTTTTTTTTTTCCATTTTGGGAAACTCTCTTCAATGAAAATTCAAGGGTGAATCATCGAGACCCCACAAGCAGAGAGTTGTTCTCCGTGGAGGACACCTGGGGAGAGGGCCACCATGGCAGTTCCCGCAGACTGGGTCTGCTGGGCACACAGCCATCCCCCCTAGGCAGGCTCTGACCCAGGTTACAGTAATGCTAACGATTTGCTTTAATCCAACCAAAATAAGAGCAGGCAATCTTAAAGCTTTTAAAGAAAAAGAAATCTAGTGCTACCTTTGACCCCGGCTATTTTTCTTCAAATATTTGAAGTTCAAAGGCACTGCGTGCTTGTGCTTTTATATCAAACCAGAAAATCGCCCTCATTGTGTCTGATCACTCCTTTACTTTAATTTGCAGATTCGCTTCATAATAAAGCATGGGCTGGACTTTAGCCTAATTTATCATGTGTATAATAATATCAGAACCTTTTTTTTTTTTTTTTACTTATTAACTAGTAAATACATCAAATACTGACCTTGTGGGTAAACGTCTCTTGCATCCATTTTTACTCATTATTATGTTGCTAAAGAGTTGCAAGAGTGAGGTTTTAACATGGCCCCTGGGAGAATTAGGCCAGTCTTTATGGAACACATTGCTCACAGCTGCGGTGAAATAGCCGTCACTAAAAATCGCAGCACTTTTTATTCCACGTCAATGACATCACTGGTATAATTTAACTATAATTCACATGTGGGAAGCAGTTGTCTACCAATACGAAATTATCCTCAGACTGACTCTAATGAGCGGAGGGGGTCTGTAACGTACAGCAATTTTACGATTTTGTTTGCATTTACCACGAATGTCATTTTCCAAACATTTTGTATAATACTGTCAGAAGCCATAACTTCTCCTCCTATGACAGCAGATAATATTTTTCAGATACTTCTTAAGATATTAATAGGAAAACACCTTTCCGTAAGACCACTGTGCTGCCCGAGACGCCTCAGCTTTTCAACCACGCATGTTCTGAAGTGCTTGTTCCATAAAGCCTTTCTGTTTAGATATGTGACAGTGGGGCAGCGAGTGCCTGAAACCTAAATTGGTGTCCTCTGAGAATCTGATGAAGATTCTGAAATTGTAATGGGAAGAATACGAGGAACAGGTCGATTATTATGGGGTATTTAGGTTCTCAAAGGTACACAGAAAGGAAGAAACAAGTGGAAAAGGCCCATTACCAAGTCTCTGTTGTCTTATCTCTGATACTGACTTGCTTCCTGATAACTTGAATGTCACCCTATAGCCTTCGGTTGGGCAAAATTAATTTTCTGATTATTTTACAGAATGAAATAAGCCCCAAATTACTTTTTAGTTAACAAGAACTGGGCTTCTCCTTGACTTCTTTCATCCAAATAGGAGAACATAAATGTTCCGGTGGGAGAATATGATCAAGGAGGCAGAGGGAAGGGGAGTGCTAGGAAAGAGTGCACGTTTGCAAGGGGCACACTCTGCTCAAGGGGAATATTTGCAACTAGAAACACAAAGCTCCCAACAGGCGCTCATTTAGAACTCCAGCCCACTCGGACAACCTCTGATTACCTGACAGCTCTGGGGATTCAGACAATTAGTGAACTTTCATGATTCCTACGCCACGGTTCTAGGCATGAAGTTTCAGTGGAACAGGACCAAGTTCACAGTCTGCCGGGGGGCTTACCTTCTCATGGAGGACATAGCAATCATAAGAATTTTTAAAAATACTTTAATGTGATTTCCGGTAGTGATACTACAAAGAAGAAAAATGAGTAAGGTAAGGGCCAGAGACCGGCAGGGAGGGGAGAGGGAGGGGAGAGGGAGGGGAGAGGGAGGATATTTTGAAGCTGTGGTGAGGAAAGTTTCTCTAGGAGGTGAAATGGAAACAGAGACCTTAATGAGGCAAGGATGAGCTACGGGGTGATCAGGAAAGCTCGTTCCAGGACCCCGGCCAGATGAACAGCAACGGAAACTGTCTCAGGTGGGAATAACCTTGGGAAGCTCCAGAAATTAAATGGAAGGGAGCAAGTGTGGTGCTGCCAGCCAGAAGGAGAGCGGTACGGGAGGGAGCAGAGTGGGGGAGACAAGGTTGGGCAAGTCAGCGGACACTGAGGGCCAAGTAGACCACGGTGACAACTTTGGATTTTATTGCAACAGTGAGAGAAACCACGGGAAGATTTTGAGCAGGAGAGTAGAGGAATCTGGTTTATGTTTAAAAAGAAGACTTGGGCTGCTTTGTGGAGAAGCGATTAGAAGAGTTCAAGAGAAGCGTCAGAGATTGGGTCACTAGCTTTTCCATCAATCCAGGTGAAAGATTATGGAAGCTGGAGTAGGGCGGTGGGAGCGGAAATGCTGAGACTGGTGAGAATCAGATATATTTTGAAAATAGAGCTGACGGGACTTGCTGAGGTGGAAGGCGGATTTTGTAAACTGTGAGGGAAAGAGAAGAGTAAGGGATAACGTCTAGGAGGTGGAGGAAGCAACTAGGTGAAAGATGCTGCCATTAGAGAGCCGGGTATTCACAGATCGCTAAGACAGTCCCTGGCCTCAAAGAGTCAAGGAGCTCACATCATGGGGAAGAAGCCAACACACACTCACTCACACACACACATACACACACACTCCTGACAAGTGTTGTAATAGAAATACACTCAGGAATTTCCTAATCTCTAGATTTTCCTTAACTTTTATCTAAGTGCTTCTTCTTTTGCCTTTAGCATAAATAGACAACTGAATAGTGTGGCCTGTTGAGATGCCTGGTGTTTCAGCGCTGGCTGATTGCACAAATTTGTTTGTACAGCAGCATATTCTTTATTGTTACATATCCTATAACTGTCTATTGCTTCTCACCACAGAATGTATTCTCCTTGTCTATGTAAATATATGGGAGAGTGTTCCTCTTTATTTTAAATTTCCACACTGGACCCAGGCAACCGTGATTACTCAAGATAGAATCATAGTGTCTTTTTCTGTACTCCGTAAGATTTGTCTGTATTTGACAGAGCAAGGGGGAAAGAGAGGAGTTTCATGTGAGGTTTTCATTACCCATGGAAAGAAACCACAAGGAAGGCTACATGGTAACAGGAAAATTAGTCCCTTACAGTTCCAGAGTAGCAACTTGGAGATTCTCAAAGTTTGGAGGGTGTGATAATTGTAGACCCTCCGTCTCACCCATCTGTAGGATTCTTGATTCAGTAAGTTGGGAAAGGGGCCAAATAGTTTTTTTATGTATTAATCCTCCCCGGTGTCTGACGCTAGAATTATACTGACCGCCCTTGGAGAAACACTATCATCTCTCAGTTGTTTCACTTTATCCTGTGCCTTCTAAACAGTAGACAGAGGAATCACATTCAGTATAAAGTTTTAGAACTAAGGATGATGAAAGATGAGAGATATTTTAAAGATTCTCTGACCTAAACCTCCTTTTAGTCTTTTAAACATCGGAATTTTAAGAAGCTGACTGCTCTTAATTTCAGATCTAGTCACATATAAAACACATCTTAAGGAAGTAGCTATAGTTACCAAATATGGATTGCCTTAGGATATTTTAGTTATTTTTAGTGGAGGCAAGCATGCTACATTGGAGTGATTTCATAAAAGCTGATTAAAAATTTTCTTTTTTTGCCCAGGGCAAAACTTTTAGAAAGAGCTTTTGTGACTGCAATCAGTATGTTCAAATTATGCATAATTTTGTTTCCAACATTCTCGTCTTGGATCACAAGAAGTCAAGCATAATTACTAACAAGATGGAGAATTCTACCCTCACCTTCAGACAGTTAGCATGTACTCTCATTAACACTGTAGGAAAATATCCAAAGTTACAAGGGAAAAACTATAGTACATTTCACTGTTCCCTTCATAAGCATATCAATTTCAGTGAATAATCACAAACTTCAGGAAAACACTCATCAACTTCTAATGCTATAGAATCCTTTTGGGACAGACCCATCAACATTTAACATAATTAATTATTCATGTTTCTATTAACTTCCTGTGGTATACTCCCATTAGGTGAAATAAAAGTTTGGTCCAAATTCTTGTTTTTAAGATATTCCTGGGCTTTTAAAAGTTTTACCACTACATTAAATAATTTAATGTTCTAGGACAAACTGTTCAAATAAGCTTTATTTTTAATAAGATAGTTAAGAAATATCTGAAAAAATCAATACTTTTATATGAATTATTTTTGTGTACAGACTCATAAAATCATAGATGAGAGCTCTTAATATTGGATGATAATAAAAACTCAAAAATGAATTTACAACTTTTAACACAGGGGAGCTTGTGTCTCTAGCACTTTCTTTTATAATATTAGAAAGTCTAGATTTTTATCAGAATTCTAGTAAGTTCACTTTCATGATGTCTGCTATATTATTCATAATAGAAATTATTTGTCATAATGATGAACGGCTTAATAAGTATAAATTAAGATAATGAAAGTTACTGTCTTCTAACTTGAGTTGGGTCTTTGAATGTGAGAAAGACTCAACCTCCAGCATCATTGAGAGGACTTGGGTAGAGTCCCCTAAAGAGGAGAAGCCTCAGAGATGTTCCTGGGGCAAAAAACTTGAGGGTAGCCTTAAAAAAAAGCTGACTGGGAAGCTAGAATTTAAAACTAGGCAATTTGGGACACTTTAAAAAAATTTTCTCCTTAAACTCTACAAGCGTTAGAAAAGCACAAAAATTAGCATTAGGTAATAAACCAAAAGCTAAAAGAAAATTCTGCTACCACATAGAAAGTATCTCAACAGTTGAAATATAATCTCTAGTATTAGTATTCCATTTCTCTGGGCTTCTTGGCTCACATGTATCCCATTCGTGGCTCCCCTAATCAGGTGCAGCCCTAGACAAAATTGTAATGAAAGCAAAGCCTGTATCCCTTTCTGCATCTTTTTCCTCTCTGATTATCAACCACCTAGGTTCTCCTGCAAGCTGTATATAGTTTTATAGAACACCAACCCTAACATGCCAGTGACACCTTATGCAATGCTCCTGGAGAGAGGGATATATCGACATTGCAGAAGAGAACGTTAGGGAGACAGTCATGCCTGAGCACATACAGGTAATTTCTAATGGTTAGATTTCAAGCACCGCTCTGATACCTAGGCAAGGATGTCAACGTTACAAATCAGAAGCAAAAAGGGACTGGTTCATACATCCACATAAGACAAATCTTTTTCCCTAAACTTGGATCAATGAAGAGAGAAGGGGAAAAGGAGGGAAGGAACGGAGAAGGAGCGACTGCAATCACCACCATCAAGAATTACCAGGCAAGTTCCACACTTTCCTCATTGATCCAATCTAGTGACCGGAAATCCCTTCTCTTGAGCATGAAGGAAGACTTCAGAAACCTTGCTTCTTCTGACTCTACTGGAAAGCAGTGCAGCATAGTGGCTAAGAGGGGGCGCTGTAGAGTCAGATTAACTGGGTTTGAATCCCAACTTCACCATAGGCAACTTCTTTAGCATCTCCATACCTCAGTTTCCTTATCTGGTAACCTGGGGATGATACTTTACAGGGTGCTCATGAGAAATCAATGAGTTAATACATATCAAACATTCAGAGAATAGTAAGAGCATGACAAAGTTGAATAGCATCATTTGTGGAGTTGCAAGAGTCTCTCACTTCCACTTTACCATACTCATCTGCACAAGGCAAATAAGCAGACAAGAGACATTCCTGATCCTCATGAGGATGTTAGATAGGGAAAGAGGACTGCTGGTGAAAAAGTGTTAAAAGAATTGCATTCATTTACTTTGCAACGAGAAAAGCTAAGGAATATTTTTGGGAATAGCTTCTATTTTGTCCAGAAAAAGCAGAAAAGCTCAATTGGCAGCAAGAGCAAGAGGAACTTATTTATGTGGGCTGTAGAGGCGAATGCTCTCACTGAAAACTTGTCCACGTCTGAGATAACTGCCGTGGGAGTGGTGGAGGCTGCTGCTGCAGACACGGTTGTGCCTGGGGCAAGTGGATGAGCAAGGTGCCCTTGGAAGCTCCTTCATGCTCTGTGTCATTATTTCCATGGAAATCTTTTTGTATGAATGTATGAACATAATAGAAGTGTGAAAAGCTTTGGGCTAAAAACTTAGATTTTAGCAGGAAAGTATTTGTTCCATCTTCACTAAGACAGGAGCACAGTGTCATGTTGAAACTGATCCCTCATAACCAAAATTCTTCTTTATTCTCTATTTGAAAATACTTACCCAGAACGATGTTGTGAACACTGTAGCTTGACAGTGACCCTCATACTTAGGAACAGAAGCAGAGTTTTTAATGCAGGGAACTTGATTTTGAGAATATTCATGACAAAACCACCTTAATAATTTGATAGTCAGGCCTGGGTAAATATCAAATGTGTAAGAGGATGAAACTATAAATAAAAGTAATGAACAACTCATTCATGAGCACTCTTATGGTTTGGAAATGCAAATTAATTCTTAAAATAGTGTATAGGCCAACTGTTCATCCAAGAAGTAGGAGAAAAATATTCTGCAGAAAAGTTCCCAGGAGGAATACACGAGTCCTTTTAGAAAACATGCCTAATGATTCTTTTTGACCTCACGGCATAAATCATAACAAATTGAGTTATGCAGTAACTTTTTGAGAGGGCATAATAAAATTCCTACTAAAAAATCTCAGGATGTGTATAGGATGCTGTCATCACGCAGAGCTCAAAGGTCTTATATTAAGGCTGTAAAATGTTTTTTTTTGTTTTCTATTTTAAAATAAAGTATTATTGTTCTCATTTCATTCAGGACTGATAGTTGAGTGTTTACTTAATTCCAACATTCCATTGGTCAATAATCCCAGCAGCAGAATGTTTCTGTAGTTAACTCACTTTATCTCCCAGAATAATGAAAAGAAAACAGCAATCTGAGACGTAAGTAACAGGAACTAGAATCTATATGGGACTTTAGAGTGACACAATACCACTGTGCAGCCATGTATCATTCTTCACCCCATTTTACAGGTAAGGAAAATGTAGTACAGAGTCGTTCCATGAGCCAAAGTTACAGGGCTCATGACCCCACTGTCAGACTTCTGACCACCGGGCGTCCTCTATAACAAATTCTCAATCATTTGGACGTCCGCATTTCTGACACGTAGGCTATTTTTTGTGTGTCGAAATTCCCAGTGGAGTCTTAGTATTGCTTCTGGCTAGAGAAAAAATTGAGCAGGGATTGGAATAAGAGGAGAAAGAGTGGAGAAACTGGAAATCGCTGAAAAGATCTGTTGCTGGGGAAGGAAACTCACCACTCAGAAGAATCTGGTGGCGGTCAGAGCCCCAGAGCCTTCACCCATTCCCCACCCCCACCTGGGGGCTCCCAGCTCCCAGAAGCTCCAGGCCACACCCAGGTGATTTCCGGAGGACCCACGTTTATCCACAATACAAGTTTTCCTCAGAGCCTACATGATTCCTTAGAGACTGACTTGAGAAATGAGTAAAATAAAAGACAACATATGTTTAATTTGTGGTTAAGTGAATGTTCAGATAAGGCTGTTTGTTTTCAATTCAAGGAATATCGCACAGTTGGCCAACTTGAGAGAAACAGATGGGTGGCTATCTTCATTTTTCTAAATATTTTCTAAAGCGTTAAGACACGTTCATAGCAGGGGTTTTGTAAAGTAAGTTTCTACCCTCTTGCTGTCTAAGTGAAGCATTGCATTTTTTGTGAGAAAAGGAGGTTATCTCTTTCTTCTAAAATGCCTTAATGAATGGGCAAAGATACGGTTAGCTTACAGAGCACAGCAACATTTGCTTTTGGCATCATTATCTGGGGATTTTTGTGCTTTTTTCCTCCTTTGCCTTATCTCTTTTCCCTTTTCACAGTTCACACTTACACAAACTGTGTCATTCATTGTAATGATAAAGCAAGGCCTGAGTGTTTAGCTTTCATTCTTGTCCTTGGATGTTAAAACTGACAGCTTAGCACCTCGATTACTTTTTATCGGTGAGTCATTGCCCTTGCCAGCACTCAAGATAAGAGAGTCTCACACTTGCCAGAGGGAGAAAAAACTGAAACCAGGAAAACTGAAAAGAGCACTAGGCTAGGTTATACTAACCACAAAATGGACGGTAGGACGCTGTTTTGAAAATGGATAGGCCTTGCTATTCACCGGGACAAAGTTATAAATGAGAAACTGTCTGCTGTGCTGTAGGTGATTTCCAATGGAGAGTCAATTTTCAACTACCTGGTTAACCAGTGTAAACCTCTGGAGGAGGAGAGAAATTCAACACTTTCATTTTAATTCAAATGTTAAAAGACCTCCAGTCAAAATGAATCTGACTGCCTAGCACTAAATCCTTATTTATGAGAGATTAGCCACAAGAACTAAGAATCAACATTTGATACTACTGAACTCTCTGTGTGTGTGTGTGTGTGTGTGTGTTTGTGGGTGCGCACAGAAAAACTACATTATGAGAGGATCAGAGAATTCAGGGACACATCAACACTATTTCTGGGTCACTGCTATTCTCTGACAAATTTGGGGAGAGTGAAACAGAATTTCATGTTCCTTTTTTCCCTCCAGTTCAGACCCTCTTCCCTGGCACTCTGCCTTCTTTCCTACTGTCTACATACTACAAAAGAAGCTGCACAGGGCTTTGAGGGACCTCAAAGACTTTCCGCCCCTGCCAGCTCAGGTGAATACCCAGTGAAAGTTCTGCCCTGTGGTTCATGAAGGGTTTGAGAAGTCTGTGAAAATATTACACTGAGTTAAAGTCCCCACGTGAGACTAGATCCTCTTTGTCTGGACTGCTTGGATGAGAACATATTGAGATGGAGAATAGCCATATTTAACGTGTGCTACATCCTTTCCACATCATCCTAGTTTGCTCTCTCAATGACCACGTGAAGTTCTGAGTAAGCATAAGCCACACCATAAAACATCCTCTGCTGATTGATTCCCAATCACGATTACTTTAAAGTGGAACAAGAACTGAAAGACGCTTGCAAAGCACTCTGTGTGAAGAAATCCCCTAAATTTATAATTTCTCCCCAGTTTTTACAATTCTCTTGCCCATATCTAATCTGGTAGCATTGTGTTTTAGTGATTGCATTAAAGAATCTTTCCCAAGCTTCAAATTCATTATTACAGAAATGAAGTACTTTCTGGGTGCGCTTGTATTTATTTGATTTACACAATATTTAACTTAATTGTGTAATTATAGATATGAACTTGGAACTACTATGGATCCACATCTGACTGCTGGGAGCAAACATGCAAAGGGTGTACTAGGGAGGGGCTGGTAGCCTCTAGATTTCAGCTAGTCATGGGCATTAGTCAATAAATCTTACAGAGGGAACAGAGAGTGACAGCTAACCTAGTGAACTAATAAATGGAAATCAGACAAGAAAGTCTTTATTGTATTCCCAATTTACAGATGGAGAAATTGAGGTACTGAAATTTTAAGTAACCTATCACATAGCCACTAAAACTCCTAAAGGATACATGATTATGTGCAAATTCTAAGCATTATCTAGGCAGCAGTAGAGTAAAAATGGCCAATTATATTCCAGTGAATATTGGGTGTGCCGGGAGTGCCCTGGAGGGATAGCTAAAGCAAGACTCAGGGAAGCCTTCTCCAAAAAGGGGATGCTTAACATGAAGCACAGATCAACCAGGCATAAGAGGGGCAGAGTATGATGTGGACAGAGGGACCAGCATGTGAAGGAGGAAGACCAAAGGTAAAGAGCATAGCATGGGATGCAAATTGCAAGTAGTTCCTAGAGTAAAAGGGAGATAATTAGACAAAATGAACTAAAGAGATAAGTAGAGGCCAAACACATAAAAGGTTGCATATGTCACCCTACAGAAATTAAATTTTGGTTTGAGGACAACAGAAGCCCGTGCAAAGAAGGAGCGTGTTGAGTTACAGGCTCAGATGTGAGCTTTGGAGCTATCACTTGACTTCATTGTGGAGAAAGGACTGGAATGTCAGATAGGAAAGAGGCTGTGGCAGTAATCCAAGCAGAGCTGATGGTGGTCTGAGTTTGCATAATGTCCACGGAGAGAGAAAGGAGATGCATTTAGTTGCTGGAGCTTCCACAGGACTTGCTAACTGATTGAATGCAGAGGTGGTGGTGAGAATGAGGAAATCGCAAGGGTGAATCAAGCTTCCGGGGCAGGGGTCATCTGGACAGGCGGAGGTATCACTCTCTGAGAGAGTGAACTCAGGAGGTAGAGCAGCAAGCCTCAGGGATGAAGAAATCCAATTCTAGACATGTGACATTTGAACATCCAATTGGAGATGGCCTATGAGTGGTTGAACACATGGGTCTAGAATTTAGGAGAAAGATTGGGCTAGAAATATGGATGTGGTAAATATCAACATATGGGTGTAAATAGAATTCATAGAAGATGAAATAATATAAGGAGAGTATAAAATGGGGAAAGAAAATGAGCCAAATCTCCCCAAAATGGTAGCCAATGTCTAACTATCTCTGTCATGTGACAGGCGTATAATGGCATAGTTCTTCTTTTTAGAAACTCTAATGCATTGCCTGGTTTTCCTTATATGAAATAGATGGGGGAGACTGAGCTGGAAAATGCATAGCATGACTGTGGCATGTCTTGACCACTTCTAAGCAAGCAAATTGATCACTCAAAACCGAGGTACCATCATCATAAACATTTTCTAATTGCACATCATCAAAACAGCTGGCGGGGTTGAAGCTAATGCTAGCTGGAAAGAAGAGGCTGGAATATCATATCTAAAGCAACGTGCTTCAACTTCAAAGTGATCTTTTCCCTCCCCCATGAATTGGCGTGCTTACACGGGTGATTTGCTATGGTGGAATTCAACGGGCATTAGAGTCGGAGTTAGAGTCTCCACTCTACAAGCCTTCACCTTTTCTCAATCACGAGCAGTTGAAGCAGCCCCAAGGAATGTTCTGGCACATAGCATGCAACAATGACTGTAAAACTGGAAGTTTAAAATAAGCTTCCAGTTTTTGCCACATACAAATGAGTTACCCTCTCTGGGTCTGTTTCCTCATCCAGAGGACGGGGACGTTCGCAGATCATCTGAGGTTTCCATCAGTTCCAAAATCCTGTGGCCCCAATCACCCACAGGAGTAAGCCAAGGCACAGACTGCGCTGGGAAGTCCTGTAATCCTGAATCCACCACCGCCTGAGGAGGCAGACGAGTACTTGTAGCCTGTAGCATTCTCAATCAACATCTGTCATCACTCAAAGCCCAGGTGGACCATGGTGCATATATTCATTTTTCCCTCCATGGTCCTGGTTTTCATTTGCTCTGAAATACTAGTGTGACTACTTTTATCCCTAGCTATTGAATACAATCTAGATTGCCATTCTGGTTTATTAGAAGGTCATTTCCCATAATTTCACCCCAGCTCTATCAATGCACTACGGCTGGCCATTTGTAACAATATACCATTTCCAATACCGTAACTTTTACATTTTAATATTGTTTTTAATTATGGAGCACACATATGGGAAAAAATGATGAGCATTAATGTAAAGAAAACTATATTTTCATTGAAACCATTGTTTCATCTGTGGGTGGCAGGATAACGTACATTTTTAAAACTTGGAATTGAAAGGTTTGCTGATCACAGAGCTAATTTAACTTGACTCCCCTAAAGTTCCCCTAAATACCTCCAACTCCGAGAGCTGGCCTAATATTTGCTCATTTGTTTCTTCACTCCCTTTTCCTCTTCAACTCCATTTGATGTATGTTTCCCAGGACGTAGCGGAGACTTCTGGCCAGAGAAGCTGGAAAATGTAACTCCGAATTTCCTACAATCTCAGCTCCACTTTCTCCCGCGCTCCCGCCCAGGGGCTGGAGCTTTGTTATTGTCACGTGGCCCGGGAGGACGCTGGCGGCCAATGGGCGCGCGCCGGGCCTCGCCGCCCCGCCCCGAGCCTCGCCGCGCCGGGACTGCGCGCTCCGCGGCGGGGAGGAGGCGACAAAGTTTCTTTTGCGGGCCGGAGGGGGCTGCGCGCCGGCGCCGCTCGCTCTGCAGCTCCGCCGCGGCCGGCCGATCCTTTTGGCTTCCGTCTCGCTGCTCCGGGGCATGCAAGGGCCCCGCGGCTCGGAGTGAGGGACAGGAGCTGCCTTGGGAGTGCGCGCGCACGCGGCCCGGAGCGAGGCGGCCGCCCTCGGCGGGACTTGGGGACCCGAGTGCGCAGCGCCGGGCCGAGCGCGAGGCCGCAGGAGCGCGATGGGCGCGCCGAGGCTCCGCGCGCCCGCGGCGGCGCTGGGGCTGCTGCTGTGCGCGGCGCTGGGGCGCGCGGGCCCGGCCGAGGGAGGCCGCCGGGGCGGGCGCGGGCCGCTGGGGCAGCCTCCCGGCGGGGCGGCCGAGCGCCCGTGCCCCGCTCCCTGCCGCTGCCTCGGGGACCTGCTGGACTGCAGCCGCCGGGGGCTGGCGCGCCTGCCCGAGCCGCTCCCGCCCTGGGTCGCTCGGCTGTAAGTATTCCTGGTGCGGGCGGGGGGCGAGGGGCCGGGGCGCGCGGCAGCCTTTTCCGGGGCAGCTCCTCGTCCGGGCCCAGGCCTCGAGCGGCGCTCCGTGGGGATGGAGAAGGAGCCGTCGGGGCCCCAGGCTCCCTCCCCCGGGGCCTGCGGGCCGCGCCGGTGGGCGCTTGGCGCGCCCCGCCTTGCCGCAGGTGGGCGAGAAGAGGGAGCCCCTGACAACTCCAGCGGAGAGGCGACATCCTGCGACTGGAGCGCGCCCCGGGGGTTTAGATGCGGCGGGAGAGGTGGTCGCCGGCGGACTCCGGGCGTTGGCAGTTCTGCCTCTGAGGGTGATCCGCTGGCTCCCCTAGACTTCCTGAGTGGTTCAGGGCCCTTTCCTGCTCCGAGCTAGTCATTAAACGCTCTCCTTTGCTTTGGGAAGGCCCCTCAACAGAGTTCGGTCACTCTCCAAACTATGGTCGACATCTTTTGTTGTTCCCTTCCGTGTGCTTCATTTCGCATTAGAAAACTCCATAAAGCCCCCTCCTCGACCGCTTTGTGACACCTCCTCGTTCTGGTAAGGAGTTGGGAGGACTGATCAGTAGGTGTGGAAGGGAAGGAGTTGGAGTTTTCCGAACCAGGGGCGTGATTTCTGTAGCTTCTCAGCGCGCCCAGACGGTTTAGGAGAGAGCGCTGGGTGCTGTTATGCAAGTTTTTGGACGCCAACTGTGAAGTCTGAAAACCTGAGATCTCTGCCAACTGCGTGGAAGAACAAGGAAGAAAGTGTAGTTTAGTTGAAAAGGCTGATTCTCTCCAAGTGTCGTCTCCTTATTCTCTTCCAGAGTTAGTTTTGTTAAAATTAGAGGACTCGTGTAAACTTGTGTTTCTTTTTTTCTTTTTTCTTTTTTTTTAAATAGTTACCCTGTTTAAAAGCAATAAAAGTGCAGTCCATCTTTAATCCTTAGATTTGGGCCTGGCGGAATTGCAATGGAAATTCTAAGTTCTTCAAATAATTCTGGTCAACTATCCTAACGCCCTCATAAGAGGGATAGAAAGTTTGGTCGGTAGTTTAAGAAACTGTGTTCTTAAATCGTTGTGCTAATCAGAATCTTTATTTGTGAATTGTAGGATTGTTGGCCGCCAAAAGCGTGTTCTTCGTGTTAATAAACTTTAGTTTAATCGAAAGGTAGAATTAGAGAGTTTTAGAGTGGTGTTTAATCTCCGGTCATGGAATGTCTCATTCAGTAGTTTTTATTACAATTGAAGAAAGAGATAAGAGCTTTAACCTAAAGCAGGAAGACTTTCAATTAGTTGTGGCTAATTCTGTTCAACTGCCTCTAGTGGAGGTCATGCTGCCTTGTTCATGAAATGTGAATGGCTCTATTGACAACATATGGGACTGAACGTTTGAATGATTGGAGGTGAACACCTATGAGTAATAGAGGGATGAGAAGAAGAAAACGAATCTAGTGCTTCCTGGGGTGTGTTTAGAAATGCTGGATCATTCAGCAGATCTACCTATATTCAGTAGTTTCTCAGTATCAGGTGGCATACTGGGTCCTGCCAGCATGCAGTATCCTTTTTTTGTGAATTTGGATGTCTTTAAAAAATAACTGTATTGCTCTTGATTAGAAGTTGAGTTAAACCAAAAGGGGTTTGATACCTATTTCAACATTGTCTTAAAAGTAGCTGACCTAATTAGGATTTTGTTTTGCAGATAATTTGGTGGCACACTAAAAACAAATTACAGTTTATTTGGTTAGCACAATCTTTAATTACATTTCCGCTAGCAGTAAATTGTCTTGATACAAGGCCACATTCCTTAAATGTATGTGAAAATAAGTTCCACTTGTATAAATAAGCTCTAGGTTTGTTGTCAGAAGCCCCACTGTGATCACTCATCGGACAGCTCTGTCAGTCTTGTGCTTGTGTGACTTTTAACCAACTTTGTAGTTGTCACCAAGCCATGTGGCTAAATTCTTTATCGTAAGTGTTTTTTCTGTTTGTGCCTCAAGTTCTAGATGTCTCGTCTCTCCACCTTGGGAAGAAGTGAGACACCTGGAATTGACCTTTAACTTCTCTATTCCTTGGTGTCTGGAACGGGAGACATAAGAAAGCTGCTGCTTAATTTTGCATAGTTAGAAAGGCTTTTAAGTCGACTGTTTCCGAGTTCAGAAATAAGTAGAAAAATGCATATTGTTCTTCGCCGTATCTCAACTTCCTTTTCCTTAGGTAATGAAGATAGTGAAAGTTTGCCTTACGATTAGTTTACGAGAGCACTGTTCAGAAAAAGTTTGGTAGACCTTTTGTGCTACCAAAGACAAACAGAAGTGTATCTTTTGTTCTATTTGTTGACTTGCAAGTTAAAAAATCGGTGTCTCTACCTATGATACATGTGTGTATGTGTCTTTCACTTTATTCAGTTGTCGTTTATTGCCATAGGAATCCCATGTGTGAAAAGTTGAATAGTTTGAGCTGTAAAATAATAACATTGTAGTTAGTTCTCCCTTCAGAGTAACTTCTAGTACTTTAAGGAAAGTGGCTCTTAAAACAGCAACTATGTGAAGTGTTGCTTACAACTGCCTTTAAAGGCAGACTTGAGTTTACGTTTAGAGTTATGGCTTGTGCTTCCCAAGAGGTCTGAATCTAGTGGTCCTGAGAATGTGGGACTTCGCCAAAAGAGGGAAAAGTTACTCAGTTGCCAATGAGAATTTCAGTATTATTAAAATCTCGCTGAAATTTCAGGATTCTTTATCTTATCACATAGAAATGTTTGAGTGAGCTGAGCTCAGGCGAGAGTGCGGAAGGTACACACTGCTGGTGTGGCTCTTTGGTGTCTGCATGTTATAAATCCTCTGTTCAGTCCCCCAACTGGGGCTGGGGTGGGGAATAGTCCTTATGGTTTTCACAGCTGCTTTTCTATATTTTCCAGACTAAAACTTGAACATAGCAGGCTGATTTATGAGTCACTTTGGATCCATGTCTTAAAACAGCTACAGCCTGCCGTCTTGTTTTTCAGCTTTCCAGATTTCTGCTGAATTAGCAGCTCCTCAGGCCCCACTGGGATTGATTAAGAAGCTGGGCTGGATTTGCATTTTACAATTGGACTTGGAAGTCAGATTTCCAAATGCTAAAAGGAAGAAAATGAGAGCTGGAACCGAATGTTGTAAATGAATTATTTTCATAGATATTTGTTCTCTTGCTAATATGCAGGAAGAGAGACTGCTGTCTCCCACATAGAGTTTGATTTTCAAGTATTTGGCCAGCTGAGTTCTGGGTAAACAGTTAACACCTCCCTCCGTCACCTCCTTTCCCATTTATGAAGCTCACTTCAGAAAACCTTCTCAAAAGGTTTTCTGGGGAAGATAGTCAGTGTTGGACATTTAAAAGTGAAGACTCTGCCTTCCTGATTGACTGTTCTTATGGGTTTAAGAAAGCATCGATATTGTCCAACTTGAGTTTGTTTTTAATGGTCTAGCCGTAAAAACAATATAAGGAAGATTTAGGAAAATGTGACATCCTTTAACTGGAGAGTAATCGTTTCTGAAACGTAAACTGTATTAAATCTAAATTTAGGTGCATTAAAAGTTTCATGGCTTTAAGTATTTAGCAGTAAAAGTCACTTAAGGGGTGATTTTTTTTTTTCTCCCACATATAATGTGGTTTTAATAGTACACAAAACTCAGGAATGGAAGTGTGTTGCAATAACTGAAATATTTAAGGTTGCCAGCTCCTGCTTCTGCATCCGAAATAAGTGGCCCCCAGCACGTGCACTGTTCTCTCAAGGCGGTTTCTCATGTTAAAGGCCTTTTGTTGGAGCTCTCATCCCATTACTGTTTGAAAAAACAGTTAAGCACTCAAATCTCTTTTCTCACAGGATTGCCCTGTGAAATAATCCTTAAAATGAAGTGGAGAGTGCCGTCTTAGTTTTTCTAATTAAAAAGAAAATCACCTGTATTAAATGTAAATGCCAGATCGGGTCCTGCTTTCCTTTTAAAACTTGAAACAATGGGAGATGCCATGGCATGTTGGTTCAGTGTGCTTTAGTTGAATGGGTCCAAGTGAGCCTTTCTGTTGATTCAGGCCACCTCCCAGGTGAAGGACTCTTTGCCTCGGTTGTTTTTTAAACCCTGTGGGAAATCTGTGACTGTCTGTGGTGCAGAAAGCACACAGGTTTTGTTTGAATCCTAACGTGAGTTGTTGGGCTCACGGCTTCCTTGATGAACTCCAGATGGACGTGAGCTGGGCTGTGAGGGAAAGTGTCTGGCTCCAGCGTGGTGAGCATGCACAGCAGTGGTTGTAATTGCAGGATTTTTATAGTTTAAAGACTGTGCCAGATTTTTTTTCGTGTTATAACTCTACCAGAACAAATCTACTCATGTCTGTTACTGTCTGGTAGGTCTTTAGGCAAACATGTTTCAAATAAAACCTTTGCAGATTTTTTTTTAGGTGAAATAGAGAAATCCAGGTTTATTCTCAAAACGAAAATTCAAAGATGAAAGATCTCTTATTTCTAATTGTTAACTAATGGACATGCACTAAGGCATACTGCCTCTCTGGATGTGATTTCCCTGCCTTTCTCTCTTCTTTTTTGGGCATACTTATGTGTATAACAAATGGTTCGTGCTTTTCTCCGATCCAGTTTGGTTATTTAAAAATCTTCATTTCTAAACACTGAAAGACTTAAATTAGTAAGGGTTAGTTAATCTCTTTCAGTGGGAGAGCTTTAAGACATACTGTGTGTTGGCCTGTTTTTCAGTAGCTGTTCAACCATTTCATTTCATTCACCATTTTGAAGGTACATATTCAGTATGTAGACTGACACATAAGGAATATAACAAACTATTTGCTGGGTTTTGTTTCATATTTTGAATCTTAAATGCTGAATGAGATGACTTTCCTAGCCTAGATTATTTCACATGTAGGAGTTTTGTTTTGCTTTTTCTGTTTTAAATGATGTCCTGTGGAAATTGTTACTAAGTTAGATTGAGTCTTTGAGTAAGAAGCAGATTTATTTTAATGATTGAAAAGAAATCTGATCACAGGTTTCTGTACACTCTGCTTAACTTTGTTAGGTGGTTGATGTGGTTTAAATTATACATTACATTGCCAGATAGTGAGATTTGGGAAAGTCAGGAAAGCAGAGGGTTCAGGTTATTTTCAATGCTCTCAACACACACACACACACACACACACACACATGCACACATGCATACATACACACACATGCACGCACAATGATACTTTAAATAATTTGGTGCCTTAACCCAGGGAAATAAATATCTGTGAAAAGCAATTTCTATTTTGTTTGACTGTAATAAGGACACTGGTGCTTAATTTCATGATAATGAAAAGGTTTCTTTAGAGGTTTTAGTTTCAGCAGCCTGCCTAATTAGCCACTTTTTGTAAGCCATGACTTCATCATATCACGTTGGAGGTGAGGGGATGGTAGGGGATGGGAGGGTGAAGCGAAACAGCCAGTTCACAAAAGATCTGTTCACCCTGTGCCAAAACACATCTCCGAAAATGTTTGTGGGCTGAAAGCATTTGAATCTGCCAGCCTCCTAAACTAATTTTGTCCTCAGAGTTTGTATTTTTGAGTTTGGTGTTTGGGTTGCCATCAAGTTTATGGAACAGGATAGACCGGTTATTTCTTATGTTGTCACTAGTGTTGATAGAGATGTTTCGTAAACCCACTCTGTCCTGCGCATCATTAGGGACTATTAGTGATTTTTGGAAACTGCTTATAATTTTATTTTTGTTTTCTCACAGGGATTTAAGTCACAACAGATTGTCTTCCATCAAGGCCAGTTCCATGAGCCACCTTCAGAGCCTTCGAGAAGTGTGAGTCTTAGTGATTTTCTCTTTGAGGTTTGAATAAAATATACAACCCATCACACTGTTTAACTGTAAAGAACATTTGCATTGTAATAAATTATTTAAAATTTTTAACTTGGGAGGTATCTTTAAATAATTTTATAAATTTTTCACCTCTATGAAGTACAGATTACCTAATCAGCTTTTTTTCCCTTTTTTGGCGTTTATAGGAAACTGAACAACAATGAATTGGAGACCATTCCAAATCTAGGACCAGTCTCGGCAAATATTACACTTCTCTCCTTGTAAGTGAATGTTGGCAGGATTTCTCACGTGTGTTTGCAAGGACCGCGGGTAGCAGTTCCATCTGGTCTAGAGCAAAGATCTTATGAGCAAAATATGAATGCTTCCTTCAGTGGATAACGGAGAAGCATTCTTTAAATGGGTGGACTTGTTTTCCAGCTCTCTCTTTCTCCTCAATTTTAAGTATCGTTGTAACAGCCTGCTTTCACACTTTGCCATCATTGCCCAACTGGTCTCCAAGATTCAGAGAAGCCGCCCTTGCCCATTAGAGACGTGTATTTGGTTATATTCTGTCGACTAGGACTTTAATTCTGGGGTTACTCAATGGTTGGCCTGCAATCCGTGGATTAGGTAGGACAGAGTTCCTACTGGAGAATGAGCGGAGTTGTTTTGTAGGAGAAATGGGAGCTGCTAATAAGACTTGGGAGTATCCTCTTAAGTGCGGTGCCCGCAGTGGAAGCCAAGGTGCAGAAAGATCAAGTCAAAATAGCAGCTTTATACAGCTAAAATTACATTTTGTGATTGAAGTTTGAAATACCGTTGATGGCATTTTGCAAATAGGAGCTTTCAAATAAAATTAAAATTGTGTTAAGTTTTCTGTATTTTTAGGGCAGATAACATGTTTATATTCATGCATTGGAGATGTTTTGGAATAATTTTGACTTCCAGCATTTAAAGGTAGTATTTAGAATGTGCATGTTTTTAATTTCTAAAATTAAGTAGCTTACCTTAATCTTGAATACTTAAAAAGTATGTTTAAGCCACTAAAGTTAAAAATGTTTTTATCTTGTAAACAACTTAAGGAAAAACCCACCATTGTTAGTTGCTTCTGGGAAGGCGTTGGGAGGGTTGAAATTATACAGTAAATTTCAGGAAAGCTGTTCAATTAATTAAAGTGATCACTACCCAATTGCTTACATCTGGTGATTTATAGAGGTTTGTTTTTACTGAGGGCCCAGGTCAGCTAAGTCATGGGTGCAGCCGCTGTGTCTGCTCTCCTCTGTTTGAATAAGAACTAAGTGACATTTGATACTGATGTGGTTTTTGCAAAGATCAGAAACAGAAAGGAATGAAAGAAAAAGCAGTTGGTATTTGACAAATAAACACTGAATGTAAAAAACAGTTTTATGCTAGCATTAATACCTGTTTTCTTTGTCTTTGACAATTGCTTAAAATTTTGGAGTCTAGATGGAGTACTGGTTTTGGTGTCTTAAACATCTTTAGCTGTTCTAATTTGACCAGTGGGGCCTTTTTACACCCCGGGGAATACTACCTCACCCTTCCGTCCTTGCGTTGTGTATTGGCAGATTCTGTCAGCGTGTTCAAGAGAGCCTTGAGGGTCCTTGCATGCTTCCCGGCTGAGAGGGTCTGCAGTGGCGTTGGGGAATCTGAGTGGGTGGGGAGAGCAGTCTTCTCTTTGGCATGGTATAGAGTTGGAAGCATGGGAACTTGTAAGGAAATTAGCAAGCTCTCTTGGAAATAAATGACCTCGCTATTTTATACTTTAAAGCTATAATTTGTCCTTAGAAAACTGAAATGAAATCTGGAAAGTTAGAAACCTTTGAAATTTGAACTCTTCTCCATATTTCTGTATTTCACTCTAGCGAGTGCTGAATTATCTTTACCGAACTTGAATCATCTCACTTTCTTTCCCCTTAATTTCTTTCAGTGCGTCTAACCAGGGATTGCTTTGTTCATCTTACGTAACAATAGATGCTATTTATTACCTACCTTACATAGAATCTGGGAAGGGTCATTTATGTGATGGGCCTGCTTAAATCTGGATAGTGAAAAATTGCTTGCATGCCTATGAAATGTCTTGAAAAATTCACTCTCTGGCTGTTTTCTTCTACTCATTTTGTTTTCTTCTGTAGACTTCTTTGGATATTGCAATACACAGTTATTGTTTCCAAAGCATTGTTAATTTCTGTCTTGTGCTGTGTAGGGCAGAACATTTTCTTTTATACAGAAGTGCTTGAAAATCGTCAGAGCTAAAAGTCAGTACTTAAATACATTTCTGAAATTTCAAAAAAATTTGTTAAATGGTATAATATGATTCGGATTAGAAGCGTGCTGTAGCACCACAAGTAAGTCTTGTATCTTTCAAAGGAGTTTTCAGGACTGATTGACTTTTATTCTATCAAGACCTTTTTTTTTTTTTTTACATTTTGTGGAGGAAAACATTTTTCTGAGTAATTTGCATAAATTAAATAACTTGAAAACATGTTAAAGAAAAGGAGAAATTACGGCCAGCCCCATGGCCTAGTGGTTAAAGTGCCATGTGCTCCATTTTGGCGGCCTGGGTTTGCAGGTTTGGATCCTGGGTGTGGACCTACACCACTTATCAGCCATGCTGTGGTGGTGACCCACATACAAAATAGAGGAAGACTGGCACAGATGTTAGCACAGGGCTAATCTTCCTCAAGCAAAAAAAGAGAAAGATTGGCAGTGGATGTTAGCTCAGGCCAATCTTCCTCAGCAAAAAAAAAAAAAAAAGAAATAGTTGGAGTCTTGAGCATAAGATTTGATGTCAGTGCTCCATATTGTTGCTGCTCTTTATAGTAGGGACTCCCAGCTGGAGGAGCTGGACGCAGAGAAGACAATATCTGGTAAGACCTTCCTCTTCCCGCAGCTGCAGGAGCCCAGAGCTAATATTGGGTCAGAAGGCACCTCATGTCCAGAAATGAATTCATTTAGGCACCCATCCTCATAATGTCAGGGAAGCTTGGCAAAATGCCAGTATCTTGGGTTGATGGCTGGGTGGGTGTTGGACTTCCTTGGGAATAAGGCTCCTCTCTAGCGTTTTTCAGGATCTTTCAGAATGTAAAAGACCTGCGTAGACTTGCTTTTCTTTGAATCCCACGCAACACTAGCTGAGCAGTCAACTGGCATGCTAAGGGCGAGACATGGTTTGTGTTTTTTGTTTATTTTTCTCTCACAATTTCCCAGCTGTGGCAGGAGGTGTATTTTAAGGGAAGAAATGGAATAATCTTTGGAATGAACATGTCTTGTAGTAAAACTGTTGACCTGGCGTTAACTCAGTTGATTTTACCAGATGTGGTAGTTCTGGCTTCCTGGGATTGGCATGAGCTGCCCAAGCATTGGGTTTTTTTTTGAAACCTATGACCTGGGTTTGGGCAGGTTTGAATCTGTGAGTTCTAGAACATTATTATTGAACAAGAGCCATTAGTGGTCATTAAACAGAGGTAGCTGGGTCTGAGTCTTGACACTGCTGGTTTATACAGTATTGCCAACATGCAGATACTTGCCTGGTGTCTTAGAGTTGAGAAGGTTTGGGTCAGTGAATGTCAAAGGGGTACTTGTTAAAAATGTAGATTGCCTTACCCATCCCTAGGGATTCTGAATTAATGGGTTTGCGTGGGGCCCAGGAATATCCATTTTAATACATCTACCCTGCTGATTCTGATCAGATTGCATAAATATTTCTGGAATTACTGATAGGATCCAGTTTATCATAATCAAATAAGCCTTTTCTATTTCTTATCTCAAAGGGATAGCATTTCTCTCAAGTCCATCATTTTCTTCATAAGCTGTCATTTTCCCAGAGATGACATCATCATTCTTCTAAAGAAGTTATTATAAATATTGGTCACCTTTGCTGGAGGGACCAAGCACTGACGTGTGTTCTCTCTGTGGAAAGCCATTGAAGACATTTAAAGCACAGCGAGGGTGTCAGATTTGCTGTTTGAATGTGTCACTCTGGCTTTTGTGTGGAGAATGGCTTGGAGGTGTCAGGAGGGTGGTTTGTGGGGGGAGATGAAGAGGAGACCAGAAGTGATGACAGCACTGTCCCGCCTCAGTGCAGCTCCGTCATGTTACTCAACGGTGATCAGAAGCAAAACTCAAGTCAGATGGCTTGCAATCAATTGCTGGCTCTTCCTTTTGCTAGGTTTGTGACCTTGGGCAAGTTTCTGTTTGTCTGTCTGTGTTTCCTCACCTATAAAATGAGAATAATAGTAGCACCAACTCATAGGGTCCTTGTGAGGCTCTGGAGAGAGAATACACGTAAAACCATCCAGGATACACTGAGTACTTGGTGACCCTGAGCCGTGGTCGTGGTGGTGACGATCGTTCATTCAGCTAAAACTTAAGGAATAAATGAACAGGGCCAGCTCTGTTTTAGTGCTGGGAACGCAGCAGTGAACAGAGCAGGCAAACTCCCTCTTGTCGTGAAGCTTCCATTCCATTGAGGGACGAGAAGGACAAATGAGCAAACACTTGGAAAGGAGAGAAGACTTGAGCTTGTTGATAAATGCTGGGAAGAAGGATGGACAGAGGGGTAGAGCAGTCTGACAGGGGCCTTGGATGCCGTCAGGAAAGGCTTTTTGAATATTTCGCAAATCCTGCCATGTGCTGGGTACTGTTTTAGAGTCGAGGTTCAACGAAACAGACAGAAATCCCTGCCCTTGTGGTGCTGACACTCTCGTGGAAGGAGAGAGACAAAAGTAAAGCAAGAGCTGTGGTCAGAGGGATAAGTGCTGGGAGGAAAGGAAAGCAGAGAGTGCTGTGTGTGGTGGGAGACGGTTGACAGTTTTCAGTGGGACTGTGCCAAGGGACGGACGCACTAGGAAGGCGACGCTTGAATCAGGGCCTGAAGTGGGGGAGGGGGTCGTCCCCTTAAGCCTCGCCAGCCCTGTCCAGGCCCGTCTTACCTTGTACACGTAGCTGTTACACGGTCATGAAATGATTTTGTTTGTATTTTTCTTCCCAACTAGACTAGAGGCCTCTGTGGCTGAGCCCTCTTCTCCCCGGCATTTAATGCACGTATATGGCATACAGTTGGTGTGCAATTAGTGAACGCATTAAAGAATATTTATGGAACAGCCATGTGCACTTAGCATAATTCAGACTATAAACTGAATCTAAACTAATGGCTAAAGATTTACAGTAGGGACAAAGCATACTTATGTTTTACTTGTGTTCAACTGTGTGTGCTTGGTAAAAAAAATAATTATAACAATAGCAATAATAATAATTAAAAGAAAGAAAAAAAAACAAGAGAAGTTGTTTAAGTAGCGTCAGGATTCAGCTCTCCACTCTAGCCAGCGAGCACATGCCCCGGAGTGTGTGGGAAATGAAAGTGTGTGGGGAATAAAAGCCCCCTTTTCTATTTGCCTTTCTAAGCGTGGATGTCTCGGCCCACCAAGGATGACTTTGGTCTTCAGGGAGACAGGATTTTCATAACCCTTGTGCCCAGTACACATGTGAACTACTTCATCAGGTCCTGAGCTAAAAATTCAAAATACGAAACAGCAAGAACATCAACAAAACACTGAAGGAAAAGCTGGCCCTATAGAACTCATTGAGAAGGGGGGAGAGGGAGGGAGGGAGGGGAGGAGATGGGGTGAGAGAGTATGTCCGTATAACAGTATGTTGCCAGTGTGTTAATGGCTCTTCCAGGGTGTGTTAATGATAGGTGGTTTTCCCCCATCCACTGGCTTTGGAACCTAATGCCGTGTGGGATGTGGTTCTGTGATACCATGTGCCCTCCTGTACTGGAGATGCTTTGTGGGTGCAGGAAAGTATGAGAGTCACGCTCTTCCCTCAGAGGTTTGTATGCTCCTGAGAATTATCCTGGGTGGTAGGCAATTCACGTGGCATGAACAATAGTGTAAAATTCTGAGAAGGGTGGTGACTTTTCCTTTCTTCGGTTTTGAAACTCCCTCAAGTACAGCGTGTATAGTTCTCCCATGGCGTTTGTCACAAGTCTCGTTCCAGGATAGGACTCTTGTCTTACTGAGCTTTTGGTCCCCCAGCAGCCCAGCCAGTCTCTGGCACATAGGAGGTGCTCATTAAATATCTGAGTGGACGAGAGATCATGGGCCCTTGGGCGCTAGTGGAGAGATCTGGGCTGGGGATGTGTCTTGTCTCACTCTAATGACCTGTCTGACCTCAGGCAGAGTTAATTAACTCTCCTTTGTTTATCTGTAAAAACAGTGTAAGATGTCTGCCCGGCTATCTCCTCTGGTTCCGGTGAAGGATCAAATGGCATAAGGTACATGAAAGGGCTCTGAAAAGTGTGAGCAGCAGCAGCTGCTCCTGTTACACTTGCCGTGGGCTTAGCAGAGGAGCCAGGACTGGAGGCAGTGGGCCAAGGAGGATTCTTGAACCGGAGGGTTGCAGGAATCAGATACATTATCCTGGCGGCAGTAGATGAGGGACGGAGGAGAACTTTGCAGTTGGGGTGAATTTTTAGGAAGACTTTTGCTCTCTGCAAATAGTTCAAAAAAATTGGTGAGCACTCATTTATAATTAATAACTGAACAACCTTTCTAGCCTGAGGGCTTGTGTACCCTATACAGTGGATTTTGAGCTGCTCACAGTGCCCAATGGACCACCTACTATGGTAAGTGCTGGGGAACAGATTAAAATAGGACTTGGCCTCTGCCCTCAAGGGGCTTTGAGTAAAGAATAATAGGGGAAAACAGGCCATGGAGAGATGCTCCCAGTGGGGTGGCGCTCTGGATGCTAGCGAGATGCCTGGGGCTGTCCTGTGCAGAGGATGGGTGTGGTTTTAGTGTGTGTAGAGTGTGAGAGTGAAGAGAAGGAAGGAGGCTTGGGTAAGCTGCTAGGGATCAGCTTAGGAGGTTTACATGTTTGGGGAAGTAAAGGACTTTTTCTTTAAGCAGGAGAATGAAATGACTACATTTCAATTAAGCACAGCATCAGCTTCTCTCCTTTTTTCAAGTAGTCATTAAACAGTGTTCATTTTCCAAATCAAGTGCCATAAAGACAAACAGATAATGTAATTTTGATAATTAACAGTTATTGGCTTGCCACATACCTGCTGTCCATCCGTCCTTAGAACTGTTCTGTGCTCTGAGCCCTGCTGTATGTTAGTGCCACGTCTCTTTTTTCCACAAAAGGAAACTGGCCGTGGGGTGGTAGTCCTCTGAGCGTTGACTTCGGTATGATGAAAAGAGTGGGGTTGAACTAGTGGTTAGAAATTGGATCTGCAGTATTCTGTTACCTAGATACTGAACACAGCACCTTATTAAGTGGGAATTGCATTCTTAAGCATACATTTCTCATTACATTCCAAAAATCAGACTATTAAAAAAATAAGTTTGGGAGATAGTGATTTCAGAGACTGTTGCTTGTTGCATGGCATAGAGTTTATTTAAATAACTCATCAAACTCAATTTATAACTTTTAAAATATACTGATATTTTAATAGGTCACAGCTCGGAGACAAAGTTGCACATAGGGAAGGCAACTGTTACATAGGTTTTCAAGTGATGATGTAGCCAAGTAATTTCATAACCAAGCAGTAAAGCTCAGTTAGTTGTTTTTTTTTAAACCACAGCCTATATAAGTCACTATTTGAAAGGAGGTCACCAGCTTGTCATATTAATTAAGGAAGTTGGGAAGAAGCTTTCTCCAAAATTGGAACTAACGTTTCTGGGGAATCAGCGAGCTTTGTTCTGATTAAGTGGACACAGACCATATCTCATCTTTACCCACATCTGGGTATAGATGTGCCCATGGAACTTGACCACCTTACTGAAAAAATTGTCCCAGAATGTATGTTCAACTGATGTGGATAAATGCACTAGTGTCTTCAGACGCAAAGGACGTTGCATTAGGGGCTACAGCCTTAACCAGTGCAAACAAGCCAGATGTTATTCTGTTTAATGAAATACTCTCGTGAAGCGCGAGTCTCACAAAATAAACTCGTAAACATCTTACTATGATAAGTTATCGTCTTGTGTTGGATTTTAAAATGTTTATATATGATTTGCACATAAAAGAGAGTTTACTGTACACAGAGCTGTATTTGTGACAAACAAACCGTCTTAAGTTTATTTTCGCATTTAATCATAAACCGGTCCCCAGAATACAAGTTTGCGAGGCTTTTGAATTCTCCATTCATAATGACTGTATTCGAAACACAGATTTGTGATCATGTCACAGCTCTTTGAACCCGTCAGGAATTTCCCACTGCTGTTAGATCAGGAACAGAATCCTTCTCGAGACGTGATGCCCTGCGTGATCTGAGTGTTCCTTTCCTGTGGAGCCTTCTCCAGACTCAGTCCTCACTGGTAGGAATGTGCCAGCTTGTTCCTGCCTCGGGTCCGTTTGCGCAGGCTTTTCCCTTTGCCTGGAATTCTCACTCCCCCAACTTTTGTTAAGTCAAACTTAGCTTTCCCCCCAGACATTTTCATGTGTCCTTTATTTATGTCATCTACTTATTATCATACACGCAGTCACATTTTTCAGTGGCATATTTGTGATTCTTTAATGTCCATTTTCCCCTCTGCAATGAAACTTCATAAAAGCTGACATCATGGCTGTTTTTATCCCATTGTAACCCCAGCAGTGGCACAGAGCCTGGCACATCGTGGACACAGGATACGTGTTTGTTAGGTGAATGACCGCATGGATAGCCCAGTCCAAATTAATGTATTTATTTAATTGTAGGAAAAACTGTTCAGCTAACCTTTCTGCTCCTGCCCCTTCTGGCACACTTAAAATTTTCATTAATAAAACTTGCTTTTTCCAAGGTAACAGCATTCTTAGATTTGACTCAGTGAGCACTGGGCAGCTTTTTTCATGGTGGTTCTTGGAGCCCATAAAGTTGACCCTCATCCCTTGAACTTGAACTTGCAGGATCGCTTGTCACAAAAACTCCTGCATTACCAATGTTTATTCTGAACCGACCCCATTTTTCAGCCTTTCCCTTAACTTTGTTCTAGCCTTTGAAGTATCAGGTACAACTTCTGCCAGAGACTTCTCTGTGCAAAGTGAAGCTTCTGCTGCCAAGACAGACAAAGCAATAAAGTTACAGCCAGTTGCTTTTCATGATCCGGGTGGCAAGATTCAACATGTGTCTCTGTCCTGGCCTACTTACTTGTCCTCCTTCTCTTCCTTGTTTGAGTCTCTCTCCTATCTTGCATAGACCAGAGGTTCAGGGCTCTAGTTGGGTAGAGAGACCAAAAAACAATGAAACAGGCCTCTAACCAGTACCACCCCTTCTTTCTCTGGCTGAAAATTGCTTAGGTACTAAATTCAAACCATGAAAGGATAGGCAATTATAAATATAAGCACCTCCTTTCTAACACTTCACGTCACCTGCCTGGCGGCCTCCCTCCCTCTCTGCGATGCTTTGGCCAGTGGACAGAGCAGTCTCCGGAGTGAGGTTGAAGGCGCAATGAAATAGTAAGGTAATGTGCATGCTGCAAGTACCGTACAGCGCAGGATAAGCATATCATTCGACTGTCAGTTTTACTCTACATGAGCAGTTTTAAATGTTTTTATGATAAAATGAACATATGGAGTAGAGTCAAAATGAGCATAATTTTTTAGGAAAAATAAGGTACTTCTTGAGGTTAGTCACTGTTTGCCATGTGGTCCTGCACGCAGCATCGGCCTAGGAGTAGAGAGCTGTCTTCCTTAAAGGTGAATGGATCTTCACAGAATCGAGAGGGTAGCTGATTGATTGATCAACCCCTCTTTCTCCTCTTCTTCTCCTCCTGTCTTTCTTGCTTTCTCTTCCTCACCACCATCCCCATGTAAGTATCAAGAAAAAGGTGAGGGGAATTAGAAACAGCTTGCTGTATTATATAACTGGTCATAACCCATCTTTTGGTTAGTTTTGACTGTCTGCATGCAAGCCTAGTAACTTAGAATCAGAAGAGATGTTTCTCTCTGGAGAAATCTCTGGAAGAGAGGTTATCCAGCCTCCCCTGAGCACTTCCAGGGACAGAAGCTCACTTCTTGGGGAGGAGCCATTCCACTGTGAGGAGTTCTAATTGCTGGGATTTTTAATCCGTTAAACTGAGCTCTGCCCTTCTGCATCTTCTCCCTGTTGTCCTAGATCTGTGTGCTGGGGAGAACAGTGCCTTCTATTTTCTGCATAATAATACTTACAAGTCTTAAAATATAAGGTTTTCTTAAAGCCTTCTCTTCTCCTGGCTCAAATTCCGTATCCCATTTCTTACGTGACATGGGGTCTAGACCAGTGCAGTCCAGCAGTACTTTCTGCGATGATGGAAATGGAACCCTTGAAATGTGGCTAGTGTGACCGAGGAATTGAATTTTAACTTAATGTAAATAGCCACATGCACCTGGTGGCTGTTGTCCTGGACCCTGCAAGGTCTAGACCCTCAGTCTTCCTCTCACACGCCTCGCCTAACGTGACAGTGTAAAATATGGGGCCCAGAGCAAGATATTTGAGATGTGGTCTAATACGGAATATGAAGGCGTCATCTCTCTTGACCAGAAGCTTGGACATTAATGAAGTTTAAGATTATATTAGCATTTTGAGGACCCTGTTGTATTACTGGTTCATATTGAGTTGTGGTCAGCTGAAATCCGTAAGTCTATTGTCGTTTTCATAAGAATTACTTTCAAATAGGCCTTTTAAAATGATTGATTGAAAATTGAAAACACTGCCTTATCCCAGCTTAATTTTTCTGATTGCTTCTAGACTATCATTTTACGTTGAGAGGGTTGGGATCATGATTCATCTAACGGATGAGTTATAGTTCTGTGGCATCTGCACTTGGTTATTCGTGTCTCTATCCATATTCCTGCAAATGCTGACAGCCCAGGGCCGCAGGCAGACCCAGCAGCAGCTTCTTCCCTGAAGTTCCGTGCCAGGCTGTGAATAAAGACTAGGGATGTGAACTCACTTGCCTGTATGACCATCACCACCACCTTTTCTATGTCTTATTCCCAAGGAGAAGTTAAATACTTGATGAAATCAAGACATTCTCTGTCTGTGAGGTTCTTAGCCCATTGGTCTGTGAACCATATCGGAGAATAAAATGGCATTAATTTGGCCTGATGTGTTCACACAGAAGTAATTCTCTGTATGATTACTATTTATTAATTTGAAGTTCAGAATAATGATGTCATGTTTTCTGATTCAAACTATCACCTTAAGTGAAAATTCTTTATGGAAGCTAATTTGTGGTTGAAATCTCATATACAAATCTAAGTTGGATGATTTTTCAATTAAAAAAATTACAGTAACTTTTTTGAGGGTAGGTTTTGCGGTTTATTATGGATTTTGGAGAAAAATTGATTTTATTCATTGATTCGATTTCTGTTGAAGACTTCTTATTAAGCTTGGTGAACTGAATGCACTCATTTGACTCTGTTCCTCCCTAAAACCCCTTAAAATACAAGTAAAGGAACAAAAAAATGCACACTGACAGGAACAAAGGAAATAGGAGAGGAGACAGTCCAAACGAAAGATGTCATAAAAATTTTGCAAGCAAACGGATAAATTGTGACTGACTTGAAGGAGAGGAAAGTGAAGTGGATTGAAGAGGAAGCAAACAGCGTTTTGCTGCAGACCCTCAGACTAGTTTGGGACTTCACGGCCTGTAAGGGTGACGGAGCAGAGGAGGACTGAAAATGGGGGCTGGGTTAAAACTCTTTCAGCACGATCAGTCAGACCTCCAGCTTCCTCCACCGGGTTCCTCCTCCACAGCTCCGAGCCCAGTGACTGCCCCTCCCCTGAGGCGGGCAGAAGACTGGAGAGTCACTCCCTGGAGAGCTGAAACGGAAAACCCCTGGAATTTGGGCCACAGGCCCAGTTGGGTAAGGGGTAGGGATTGAGGGCAACATATTCTGCCATCAGGGAAATTAAGTCAGGTCTGAATACTGAGGGCCACCCCTGCCCCCAGCTGATTTTCCCGTTGGCCCTCCCAGACACCGGCAGTTACGCTGACCCTGCTAGACAGGACATTGGAGGGTTTGACTGAGAAGATGTAGAGAGCCCATCATGAAACAGGTCCCCGCTCACCACCTGGGATGAGAATCACCAGGCAACACGTCCGTTCCATGCACAGCCCTCAGTCAGCTATTGAGGGCTGCTTTTTGTTAACTGTGAACAAATAGCCAGTGATCGCCAGACTTTTAAAGGAGTTTCTAACAGTGAAGTCAGAGTCTGAAACATGAGCAAAGGGAACCAGAGCCAACGGAAGGAGAAGGAACTTCAGAACCACCTAATATCTCTGGAGAGAGAAGAGAGATGTTGTAGCTACAAAATAAGAAAAGGAAGGTGAAAAATAATGATAATAAAAAGGAATATTCAGAAAATAAGGAGGAACTCTTGGAAGTTAAAAATATAACAACAGACACTTCAAGAAGGTCATAGAAGAAGTGTTGGAAGAAAGTTGAAAAACTCTCAAAAGAAGAACCAGAAGACAAAGTGATGGAAAACCGGAGAGGAAAAAAATGAGAAAAGAGGACGATCAGGTGGGAAGTCTAGCGCCATCTAATTGGAATTCCACAAAGACACCTGTGGAACTAAGAGGGAGAAAATGATCAAAGATACCAAAAAATTTCCCAGAGCCAAGAAACTCACATTTCTAGGTTGAAAGGCCCTAGGGAGTGCCTGCAAATGAAAAAAGATAAGACAGACTACTGTGCAACTTCAGAATAGCAGGAGCGAAGAGAAGCTCTGAGAGGAGGAAAAAATTAAAACACAAAGCAGGTCCCCTGGAAAGATTGACGTGCTTCTCCAGGTGTGCCCCCAGCAGTGTCAGCATCACCTGGGAACCTGGTAGAAATGCAGATTCTCAGGTCCCACCCAGACCTGCTGACCGAGGAACCCTGAGGGTGGGGCTTAACAGTCTGTGCTTCAGGAAGCCCCTGCCCTTCAATTCTGATGCCAGCTGAAGTTTGAGAAACACTGGAATGGAGAATCAGAACGGCCTCTGCCTCCTCAAACTTACACCTGTGAGTGCTGTGACAGAGTGAAACAATGTCTGCGAACCACAGGGGAAAATCATTTCTAAACTCTGTATGCACGCAAACTGTCAGTCCTATAAAGACATTTCCAAACATGAAAAAAAAAAAACCCCACTTCCACACTTGGTTTCTTGGAAAGCTAATGGAGGATACGCTCCAGGGAAATGAGAGAGTAAACCAAGGAAGAGGAAGACTGAGCAGCCAGGCAGTGGGACTCCAACAGAAGAAAGAGGTGAAATCCCTCCCAAAGTGAGGCCAGGTTCTGGAAGAGGCTGTAGTTTTTACATGATGGTTGTATGAAGCCTCTGGAGCAAATCTGGTCACTCGCAGTGTTTGTCATCCAGTTCCAGAATCACAACTCCTTAGAGCTGAGAAATCATTCCATTCCATTTCCTCCCATTGACAGATGAGAAAATCAAGATTCACCAAGTGTGGTAGATCAAGACAGAGAACCAGGAACAGAATCACAGTCTCCTTGCTGGGGAGCTGTGGTTTGAATTGCTGCTTCAAAGGGATCCTACTTTTAACAGGTAGATTAATGGAATCACAGTTTTTTGTAGCCTTTTCTGGATGGCGGCTCTAATGACCATAGCATTTTCTGATGTACCTGTGTGTCTTGAGCCACGGTTCAGATAACTCCTTACGAGCCAATCTGAAGCTTGACCTGGAGTTCCGGGACTAATCAGGATTCCTTAGTCACTTGAGGGTCTTGAGCCCATTCATTGAATCCTGAGTTCTGGGGGACCTAAGGTGAATTAGAAGTTCTCTCCACTCGCAGTAAATCACAAGCTAGTGGGGACAATCAAACCCACAGCTTCACCACAGCAGCTGTCTGGCATGTGAAAACGGCCCTGGAAGGCTCTCCCTCGAAGGAGAGGCAGGGAACATGTTTAAATCTTACTAAATTAGAGTAGAGTTAGTTTTTGTAAATAATTAATTATTTCAGATTAAAAGGATTGTTCAGTAAGGATCTTCTTTAGCGTCCTAAATTAAGGGACTTCCACATAAATTTCTCTTTACATAAAGGACTAAACTGAATTTACACTTGGGGATCAAAAAGGGTTGTTTTGTATGTGGTATGAATGGATTTTTAGCCCATATTTCTTTTTGTGTTTTTAACATGTTATAATTGGCACATAAATAGGGACTGATTCTTGTAGGACCTCTGTATTAAATCGTTGTGGCCATTTTTATCATGATTCTGATCCTAAAAGATCATCATATTTTATGTTGACCTGGCTTTTACCAGAAGAACTGACTCATTGCCCCTTCCAGTGGCTCATTTGCTGCTTAGTTAGTATCATTAATTCTTAATCAAGAATCTTTCTCCTTGCAACAGATTCCCCAATTGGCTTTATTCTTTGATGCCACAGTAGCAGTGGACCAGTCTAAACATGTGTTCGTTTAATGAAACTTCTTAATTATCTTTTTAGAAAAAAGATGAGCAGAGACAGTTTATTTTTATCTGCTTGGGAGAGGTTCTGTGCTTGCCAAGTCTCTCTTAAAAGAAGCCTAGTATTATGGGGTGTTAGTTATTCCAGCCAAGGTGGTTTTCAGGGAAGCTTTTTTGGGGGAGTGGGTTATTGTTGGAAATGTAAGCGACCTTTAACATGTTTGCAAAATGCAGTGTTTTCTTTAACAACTTCTAATTCCTTTATAAGTGGTGCTCAACTGGTTGCTTGCAAGTTACATCTAGAAATCAGTATTCCCTTGGGGCCCGGCCGACGGTCCCAGTCAATACGGTTAATATGCCGGCTCTTGGGTTGTATGGAATGACCACGGATTCAGCAATTTGTTAGCTGCAACAGCTGAATTGACTTAGGGGATGTGGTTAGAGTAATGCATTCTGAGAAAAGAGGGCATTGCAACATTTAAAAAATGGTTTCAAATTAAATTTCACTGCACACACCATCTCTACACGGAAAATGCCACATGCACATTCCTTCTCTAAGTAGCCAAGATTGCATGTCTTCACACATCACAGCTGCAAAGCCTTAAGCTACCTGTTATCTTGTGCAACAAGTAGAAGACAGTGCAAACTATTGACAGGTATTTCTTATTCTTCAAGAAGCTACAGTTTAATTGGTTCAGGAATTCCAGTGTGAAAAAACCTGATATTCTGGTTCCTCACTAACAAAGAATATTTCACTCTGTGACTCTCCTTCCAGACTCTGGAAATAAACTAAGACCATTTATATATCCACTTAAGAGTGCATGAAGTTCTTTTGAGACTCTCAGGCTTTCTGGAGATCACAGTGAGTCAAAAAGTGGAACCGCTCATTGTCATAGCAAGCAGTCCTGTCACTAACCTCATAAATTATTAATTTAGCCCAGGTTTACATTTAGTGCAGGTGTTCAGAGTATCAGAACAAACAAGCACATTTCTTGTATATGGGAATAACACATTTGTCCATTTTCCTACTGGTTACAGACACATGAAATCGTCAGTACTGAGCTGTTCTCAGGAGCCATCTCACTCCTGAGCAAGAGGGAACCCTAGTGTGCGCTCCGCGCTTTGGAAGGCCTCCTGTACCAGCGACACACAGCACAGTGGTGACAGAGGGAATGGGACTCCAGTAGTGCTGAACTGGGTCCCGAGAGGCTGCAGAGCTGGAAACTGAGCTTGTATATTGGGAGGAGAAGAGCACAGTGTGCGCCCTGGGAAACCAGAAGAAGAGTGGTGCTTCACCCCAAAGTGGGCGTCTAGGCAGATGGTCACCATTACCCCGACGCACCATCGTCTGTCCTCTGTGCCTCCCAGATGCTCCTGCACCTGGTCTTGCCTGCCCCCTTCCCAGTCTTTCCCCTCACTGCCGCAGCCTTTCTAAGATGCACATCTCTACAGGCACCCCACCATTTGAAATCCTCCATCCTCCTCCCCTTACTTAATCTTGAGATAAAGGCCAGATGCCTAACGTGGTTTACAAGGCCCCACTTGACCTGCTCTCATCTCCTCCCAGCTCTACGCTATCTTCACACTCTGGGGACCGCTCCCATTTGCCGGCTGGTTCTCCTCCACTAGAATTTAAGCTCTCTGAGGTCAGGGACCACATCCTTCTTGTTCATTGTTAGATCTTCAGCACTCTAAAGAGCAAATATTGTTGTACGGAAATGGCAAGTCATGTTTGCTGCTGCATTTTAAAGGTATTTGGCAAAGAAGGCTGAAGAGTGAAGTTAGCAACCAAGTGAAACCATTATTGTTGGGCCTGAGAAGCCAAAGCTGAAATACCTGGGAATCCTGTTTTTTCTGTGGCCTCATAGAAACCTGGGGCAACCATCTTCATTCCTACTGACCAAGCTCCTGGGGACAAGTCCACAAGGGACTAATTATGCTTGACCTCAGCAATGATTTGACCGTGGAACACCTTGTACTGTCAACAAACATAGATGACCAAAATATTCGTAGTCCTTAAGATTGATTTGCACAAGGCTGAAACGCCTTCCAGTACATACAGTACCATATTGTGATGTTTGAACAATGGAAAGATGGCCTTTCCACATTAACTTAAGTAACGGAAAAAAGTATTCACACAGTTTTGTTTTGTTTTTTAAAGCATTGCACATTTCCTGCCAAAACCATTAATTAAGTGCAATACTTTTAATGTATTCATCAATTTTGGCATTTATCCATATTTGGAGAAAAATGAAAGCTAGAGTTGAATTGAACCTTTGTCTCCTAGAAGTAGCTATTTATGACCCATTCTGTTATGAAATATGTTTATTTTGAGGGTTTTAGGTGATTAAAAAGATTGTTTTATCTAATTATTAATGTAGTTGTATCCTTTTATTTTTAACCCTTCTTTAAAGGGTTTGCTTTTGATATAAAGCAAATTTTTTTAAACTGGTATGTATCAGGTGGTTATATGCTAGTTTAGTCTGAGAGCTAATATGAGACTGGTATTGGGTTTAATTCAGTTCCATTAGGACAGAGTTACCATTTTGTGATACAGGGACTGTTCTCCTGGCAGTTGTAAGGGATTTTTGTGCTGGGAAGCATTGCTCACAAAGACGGCAGTGTCCACGCTCCATCGCTAACTGAGCACTTTCACACTGCAATTTAGGAGGTGTGCAGTTCAGGAAATTGCTGGCTTTGGCTGGAGCGTACTTTAACTGCAAGGAAAATTTTATTCGTCACTCAAGTAATTGGCAGTTTTAATACCTTGTTCATAATTACCTTATAAACAAACGAATATATAAACCAAAGATTGTATGGCCTGTAATCTAACTCGTAGCCTTATTTGACCAACGTGATAGACACCTGTGGGTCTCCGGCTCCCTCTCACAAAAAACCAATTTGCTCCATTTATTGCAAAACCTATAGCTGAGCGTTTTCTTTTGTTGTTGTTAAATGTAAGTGTAGCTGTACTTGCCCCAGACAGCCTTGGGGCCCAAACCAGATGCCGAGTTTGATGGGAGGTAGTGGCTAGGGCCGGGGGGCGGGGGCTGGAGAGGGGGGTACTTCAGGGTTACTCTGCTGTCTGTGGGAGGACATCCTGGTAATGCAAACATTTGGGTTATGTAGTTAAGAGAACATTTTTGTCCCCGAGAGTGTGGTTTTGTTTAACCCACACACCCTGACCCTAAGGCCTTGTGGCTTGTCTCTGGGACTAAATCCATCTCCGGGACCTAGAAATTGACTAATTGTCTCACTTGCATTACCCTGTACCTCACAGCTAGATCAAGGAGTTTAGACACTGGCGGATCCAGATGTGGGAAATGGTCACAATCAGAGGTCATGGCTGACTTGACTCTAAACAAAGTCTGTAAGGCTTTATGGGAATCTGAGGGGCTTGATATTTGTGACTTGTACATAGGATTGCTAACCCTTTTTTGTTTTTTTAGCCTTACTATTATCACAGACAAATTTGCCTCTTAAGATATATATCGCCTATGCTTGTTACCTCGTGTAGGATTACTTCAAAAAATGGGGTTAAGGTTCTTGGATGATTTGCATCAAAAAAGATGATTCCCCATGGTCCTTAAAAGTAACCTGTGGAGGCTTTTAATATTTTGAGAAGTTGTGTTAGTTTGTTGTTGTTTCAATAGAAAACGTACAGCCTGTTTTCTCCACTCATTGTTCGTTCTTGTGGGGAAAGCAGCGCCTGACGTTTGCACACGTTTAGGAAGTCAGTCTTCTACTCTGGTGGATCCCAAACACGTGCAAAGCCCTAAGGGTCCCTCTTATCTACCTGGCGTGTGAGCACAGACTGGGGGACCCTGTTTCCAGGGCGCCCTTAGTTTTGGCATATTGACGGCTCAGTGAGCCACTGTGTATTCCCACGCTGGTGTGAAACCAGAAGGTCAGCGTTCTTGCAAGGGCGGGAGGTGGCAGGCCTTTCTGGAGGTGCATCTCCATGGAAGAACTTAATTTCCAAAGTATGTTTGAAACGGAATGCTGTGAAACAGCCTTCGTGGATTGCTTTGGGACCAAATGGGTACTCTGCGAGGTGGCTTGGGAATGCTTGGACTCATTTGGTTAGAAGCCCTAGTTTCCTGGTGTTTTGTACTATCTACACCAGAGAAGTGTCCTTGAGTAAATGGCATAATCTAGGAAAAATGCTGGGCACAGGGCTTGGGGTCTAATCTGTCCTCAACTTGATTAGATTCCACACAAATTCTGAGCCAGAGGGGCGGAGACCTCTCCCTGCTTGGAAGGGGCTCCCAGTGTGGCGGGAAGACTGCCAGGGTGGGTGCTGTGTCAGGATGCAGCACAGGATTTTGTGAAAAGCCTAAGAGTGTACCTAACTCAGGAACCTCTGAGATGGTGAGAGGCCTGAGAGTTATCATAAGGCAGACGAGCTGGAGAAACTCAACGCACCATAGAAATCCACATTGGTAGGGAAGGAAACACGTAGGAGATATATTTATTTTCTAAGTTTTCTCATTAAATGAAGGTTAGTTACATTAAACTAATATCAGTTTAATTCCTGTTTGCTAGCAAGATGCTCATTTAATGCTGAATTTCCCCTTGGAAGCTGTTGTATTGATGGACCTTTTAAGGACCTTGACATGGCCCCTTTTTTGTTTTTTCCTCTGTGGTCTAGTAGAGTGCTCACCAATAGGACTTCCACGATGGCGGACATGTTCTGTATCTGCACTGTCCCGTTTGACAGCCATGAGGCATATGTGGCTGTTAAGAACCTGAAGTATAGCTACTGTGACTCGGGAACTTAATTTTAATTAATTTAAATTTAAAGAGCCACATGTGGCTACAGTGTTGGACATCATGGTCTGGTGTTTGACTGTTAATGTCAAAATTATTAAAATCTGGTTACTCCTGGGGTTATTTAGACTGGGCTGCTCTTATGTAATACTTTTATAACGTTCAGAGCCCTGGAGAGTATCCACTGGTTTTGAAGACTATGGCGATGCATTGGCGCTTTCTGTTTCTGAAAGAAATATTTGCGTATTTCTTAAAGAAAAAGCATTACTTTAAAAAAGCCTCGATCTGATGAGTATGTTGAGTTCATTGGCACCTGTAGTGTGGTTACTTTTCAAGAGAAGAATTAGAAATAGATTAGGAATCAAGAAGAAGGAATGGGGAAGTAACACATCAGTGCCTGGAATGCCAACTTGGCACTAGGCATTTCACGTACTATTTAATAAAATGATAAGGAAGAGGGACTGTTAACAAAATAACAGAAAAATCAAACCGTTTAAGTGCATAGTGTTTATAATAACCACAGCTGTTCAACACACCCATATTTATGTAGGAATATTTTTCACATATTCTAATTATTTACTATTTAATGCAAAATCAAAGTGAGTAAAGAGTTGCTATTTAACTTTTAAAAGTACTGTTTAGAGCAATCAGTTTTCCGTATTTCTGAAGAACAAGTGAGGAATAGAAAATATTTTTCATGTTTTGGATTGTTGTACCATGAACCCTGTTGTGACCTGTGCTATCCTTCAATTCCAGAGCTGGAAACAGGATTGTCGAAATATTACCTGAACATCTGAAACAATTTCAATCCCTCGAAACTTTGGACCTGAGCAGCAATAATATTTCAGAGCTTAAAACTGCATTTCCACCTTTACAACTCAAATATCTGTAAGTCAGGTTTTCTTTAACAAAAATTTTCACCTATGCTGAAAATACCATGTTATAATAAGAAAAATCAACTTTAAGATATATCAAACTCTGCCTGTTTTACTGCTGATGGATCAAAAATGTGACTTTCTTATCTTACTGACTTGTAATTTGCTGTAAGCCTGAATAACTACAGTCTTCATTTTATTCTTACACTTTTGAATTAAAAAAAATTAGACATCCTTTGGTAGAAAAACTATAGGGTGAAAAGTGCATCTTCTTGAAAAGTAATCAAAATTAAGCCAGTTGTGTTTCATTAATAAATGAATTTCATAAAAAGTGGATACGTATCTCTAACAAATGTTTGTCACCTTCAAATATTCCGGTATGTGTGGATGATACAGTATTGGTCCACAAGGACCTAAAGAGTAATTATTTTAGGTGTCCATCGTTACAAATGATAGGTTCTCTGGAGATTCTTTATAATACAGAAAATGCACGCGCTTCCACTTCCAAGGAAACCAGAAAGAGACGCTCATCTTTAAACTTCCAACAGGTATATCAACAGCAACCGAGTCACGTCGATGGAACCTGGGTATTTTGATAATTTGGCCAACACGCTCCTGGTGTTGAAGCTGAACAGGAACCGAATCGCAGCCATCCCACCCAAGATGTTTAGACTGCCCCAGCTGCAGCACCTGTGAGTAAAATGCCCTCTTAGATGTTTCCTCACCTCCTCTAAACATTTGGAGTCTGTCCCCAAAAACCTACAGTGTGGCAAAAGGAGTTTAGAAGCAAGGACGTGGCCGGCTTCCCTTTGAGAGCTGGAGTTGTGGAATCTCCGAATCAGAACGAGCTTTGAAAGTCACCTAGTGCAGGCTCCTGCCTGACGAGGCACGTTGGATTGTTACTGAAAGAGTCAACAGTGTAATCATTGAACGGTCTCCGTACAAAGGCGTCATTGTGGCACTGAAGAAATTATGGGGACTCTGAACAGCTGTGGTTTATGAGAATAATACTGACAACTCCAGGAGGCTCTGATAGCTTAAGTGGCTGTAAAGAACTGTCTCGTTAATAATGGTAGAATGATCTGTGAACAGGCTCCTGCAGTATGGTGGTTTTCAACCTCAGCTGCACATTACAGACACTTGGGGAGCTTTCAAAAATCCCAGTGCCCAGGCCACACCCTAGAGCAATTATATTAGACCTTCTGGGGGTAAGAGCCAGGCTTCAGTAATTTTTAAAATGCCCCAGGTGATTCCAGTGTGCAACCAAGGTTGAGAACGACTGCCTTAAAGAGAAAGTATTAAACATAAGATTGTGAAAAGGAGGAACCACCTTTTGTAAGCAGCTGGAACAGGATAAACTTGACAGCCCTACTCTTGAATAGACCTCATGTTTTAACGGGACTTTCACTATTCTCATGCTGGATAATTTAAAAACAAATATTAATTCATTTGCTTCTATACTGATGGACACCAGTTTAGAAATTAAAGCGTAGAAATTAAAGTGTGGTTTCAATATTTTATTATTCCAAAAATACGTCACACTTTGCAGAAGGAAATTTACACTGCTAATAAATCGAAATGCTTCTCAGTAAAAAAGTTTAGAAATTCAAAACATTCTGTGTAATTTAACACTGGCTGGTTTAACTATATTATAGTAATGTCACATTTTATTAACCTCCAGAATTTGTCATATAAGCTGACCGTTTAACTGTAATTTTCAATGCAGGGAGCTGAACCGAAACAAGATTAAAAATATAGATGGACTCACGTTCCAAGGGCTTGGTGCTCTGAAGTCTCTGAAAATGCAAAGAAATGGAGTGACAAAGCTGATGGATGGTGCTTTTTGGGGGCTGAGCAACATGGAAATCTTGTAAGTTGGGTTCTCCCAGTTCCTGCTCAGGTCGTATGATCGTAGATGGCTCAGTGAACATTCAATAGCTTTTATTTGAAATTCTATGTTAAAATCGCATCATTTACCATCTTATTTATAATTTAATATTTAGTTTTATTTCATTATTTAATGTGACTGAGAATTTATAAGCACCTGGTATTTTTTTGCTGATGTCTTTCTGTAACAAAAGCTAAGCAGTCACAATGGGAATATGGAGTAGGTTGTAATCAGGTGTCCCCTTTGAAGAGAAGGGATAATGAACTTTTGATCCTGCTTTTGATTCTTATGGTAAATGTAGGCAGCTGGACCATAACAACCTGACGGAGGTTACCAAGGGCTGGCTTTACGGCCTGCTGATGCTGCAGGAGCTTCATCTCAGCCAAAATGCCATCAGCAGGATCAGCCCCGATGCCTGGGAGTTCTGCCAGAAACTCAGTGAGCTGTGAGTTGCCTTTCTTCTCTTCACGTTTGAGAGCTGTGATCATGCCAGAGCATGAGCTTCTTGCCACTAATCTGTGAAATTTTCATAACAAAGTTTCCAAGGTGACAGCTCTTTTCACATGCAACCCAGTCATATTTTTATTGTGATAAGTTGAAGCCAGCTCTGCTGTTTCAGGTCTGTGGCACATGGGCTAAAGCAATGACGGTTATTTTCAAAGAAAGAGAATGTTTTTTATTTAATTACCAGGATTAGTAATGTTTACCTGTGTGTTATTAAGAAGGCAGTCTTAAAATAAGGATTATTGTGGTTTACATATATTATCTGTTTTTTGGAAAACAAACCAGTATGTTGCACTGGAAAATAAAAGCTGTTATTTGTTTTTTGTTCCTTTTTTCTTTACAGGGACCTAACTTTCAATCACTTGTCGAGGTTGGATGATTCTAGCTTCCTGGGCCTGAGCTTACTAAATACACTGCACATCGGAAACAACAAAGTGAGCTACATCGCTGATTGTGCCTTCCGGGGCCTTTCCAGTTTAAAGACTTTGTAAGTTACACATTTTTCTCCCCATCCATGAACCTAATTGGTTCCTAAATGTGCCCACTTTTCTCCCAGCAGATTTCCTTTGTTGTGAAGGAAATGTGTGCAGCCTCAGAAGTAGTGTCTTAATCTTTCCCAGATCAGTTTGATTAAAATCCGTCCATTTCATCCATATGTGTTTCTTAAAGGGATTACAAAGGACAGTGATCAGATTGTTTGGGTGATTACAGTTGGCCTTCTCAGGATCTCCAGGAAGTTGGTAACTGCTCAAGAGGGAAGCAGTTTCAAATCCACTAATTTTTCTTTCTAAAATGCAGATTAAAAATTACCCCAAGTGAAATGATATACAAAGGGCAGCAGAGGAAGATGGCCGTTGATCGTACTGGTTATATCCAGACTTGATCTCTGTCCTGAGAAAGAAGAGGGAATTGGATTAATTGACCTTGGAGAAATCTCTCCAATGTTCGTTTTAATATTGTGCAATGGGCCCTTGATTTCTGCACTGTCAGAAACTTTTGCTCTGTTCCCTATTTGAAGCATTACATAATTGAAGGACATGCTGTATGCTTTGGCCAACTCCTGCTTGTGTGGTTGGAGCAGTGGTTTTAAAGTTTAACGTACTTTTCAGACTATTCAAGTCTTTCAGAATTTAGTCATGTTGATAGAGGAATTAATAGGGCCAGAGTCAACTGTCCTGATTTGGGGTAAAACCTTGAAATGTTATGGGGGGAGGAGGGCAAGGGTGTAAGAGGTATGTTGGAGAGAGAAAGAGTTTTCTATTCTTTTGAAAGGGGTGGGAACGATGTGGGGAATTAGGAGGAATTTATTACAAATTATATGCCACCTGGGTGGTGATCTTAGGCTTCTGAGCGTATCTCTAAAGAGAAGGCTTGTGTCTTGTGTTCAGTACCTGGTACTAGTTTCAGTAACATTCCTCTTCTTAATTAGGGACCTGAAGAACAATGAAATCTCCTGGACTATTGAAGACATGAACGGTGCTTTCTCTGGGCTCGACAAACTGAGGCGGCTGTGAGTATGGCCTCACTCCCTGACCTAAACGTTTTGTTTTGTCATTGGAGTCAGTCCCACAAGTTGATGTCTTGAAGAGTTTAGAAATAGGTGCTTAATCTGGGTGCTACCCTTTGTCATTTCCCCAAATGAGAGCTGTTGTCTAGGAGGATGGCTTTTCTCCCTGGGGTACAGTGGTTTTCTGCAACACTTTGGTTAGGTTAAGCTTATTTTAATAGCGAGAGAATTTTAAATTGTTCTGAGTGCTTAGACTGTTGGGATTATCATTTTGTAAAGTTAATGTACCTACTAAGTTCAACATTCTGAAACTTTCGATGTTGCCTTCTGCTCAGAGGAATTATTAAATGAGGTGATCCAGTGTCCACTGATAATACTGCAGTAGGGTTCAAGCAATATAGGGTAAAAATATGCTTATATTAGCCATAAAATGGCCTCGTAGATGACTGGATTCTGGTCTTCCAATTGAGTTACACATGGCCCTAAACTCCTGTGGGGGGGAGGGAGGGCAAGGAGAGAGTCTCCACCATGATCTGCCTGTTTCTTAGAGTTCTGAGACAGCTTTCTTGGAATAAAGTTTCTTCCTCCTCCTAAAAAGACTGAAGATCAGTGCCTTAGTTTAGCCATCAGAGGAATTTATCGAATACCTATTTTTGCTGCGTTCTCTGTTGAATGCTTTGAAAACCCTGCTGCACTGTATGACTGAAATGGACGGCATGGGTACGTTTTTACAGGATGTATCGTTTAATTGAAGGAAATAAAGTGATTCACAAAGGATTTAAAAAGCAGTGCTTTTCATGAGAATTCCACCTCAGGGTGGCTTTTTAACTGTTCCAATGTAATTTTCTTTTTTTTCTAGAATCCTCCAGGGAAACCGGATTCGATCTATTACCAAAAAAGCCTTCACTGGTTTGGATGCATTGGAACATCTGTGAGTAGCTGAATTTAGTCACCCTAAACGTTATTAGAGATTGTTATCGACTTGTGTGATAAAAGATAAACTAGAATGTAGTTTTGTTGGTATCCTCTCAGTACCATAGATTATATTTACACGTCTACCTGTCCTCTACCTACTTAGCTCCCTACCTACCTACCTACCTACCTACCCATCCATCCATCTATCCATCTACCTACCTATCCATCCATCTATCCATCCATCCATCTATCCACATCTGTATGGAAGGATACAGCTACATATTTTCCTTTGCATTTAAGGACATCGCTACATTGCATTATTGGGTTTTCCTTAGTTATTTTTCTCAAGTAGTGATATATTGAGAAAGAACCCTGTGAGTTACTGTGCATCTACCACATGTCAGGCATTATGCCAGGTATTTATATGTATTGTCTCATTTAATCCTCATGAGAAAACTATTCAACAGCTATTATTACCTTTATTTTAAGTTAAGAAGTGGACGTTCTGAGGGTTCGTTGATTCCATTGGACACTTAAGGAGACTTAGATTTTAAAGATCAAAAAAAGGCAATTCCCACAGTCCTTGACTGTGACATTAGGAGGGTATTAACACTACCTGGAGAACTGTTGTTCGTTCTTTGTTGCTGTTGTTTATAAAACAGACAACCAACCTCACCCCTTTGTTCTTCTTCTTGTTCTCTTTGCTGATAACCCATTGGTTAGCAACTGGCCGGATCAGCCTGAAGCCAGGGCTGCCTCTGCTTTCACAGTGTCCCTGCTTCACGCGAGCTCAGGTCTCACAGGCCCTGCCTGCTCCCCTCGGTAACTCTGGCACACATTTTTGAAATGACATTTAGGGGCTCAAATATTTTCAGCCCCTAGCAGAGCAAGCTAGCCGCCCTCGGTAGGAGTCAGTCCTGCATGAGCACCGAGCCAGCCAGCTGCTCAGAACCCTGGGCATGTGTGTTACACTTGTACAGTGAAGGTGCAGAGTGATGTAAAACATAGGCCATCTGTATTAAGGCACACTTGCAGCCAGAGATTTTAATATCTATTAACTTGGATGAAGAAGGTCTCATGTAAAATACGTATTTGGTTTGTACCCTGGCCTGAGCTGTTGTCTCCTGAGCTGTGGCTCCCTCGTGTCGTGTTCTGCCATGCCTGTCGGTGTGAGGGAGGCTGGGATTGTAGACATACGGACAGTGCGCCGTTCAGGTGCTGGGGAGATGACTCTACAAAGCGGCAACTGGCAGGGCGGACCTGTATTGCTGGACTTTCTGAAACAAATTATTTTCAAAGGGAAACGAGCCAAAAGGGTTTGTCATCTGACCCATTCCATTTCTGGGAAAGTGGAATTAGTGTATCAGTGGAGAATTAACCTCTGCTTCAATTTTCTAAACTTTCTCGACTCTGGCAGCCTCTTTCCCTGCCCACGTTTGGTACCTCATTCTGTCTTCTGCTACTTGTCTCACTCAAAATCCCTTTCTGTGCTCTGACCCCGGTAAGGAAGAGCAGAGCAGGAATCATGTGGAGAGTCCTTTCATTCACACTGCTTCTAACTCCTAGTTAAAAATAAAATTGGCCCAGAGTATTCGCTCATTTTATAAATGTCCTGCCTGAAGTGTTTGTTTGTTTTAACAAGTACATCTTGTCTGAACACCTTACTGCCTCTCCTGTGTGTGGCAGAATAGAGTAGTGACTGAGGGCGTGTTTTTTGGTTTTCTTTTTTTGAGGAAGATTAGCCTTGAGCTAATATCTGCTGCCCATCCTCCTCTTTTTGCTGAGGAAGACTGGCCTTGAGCTAACATCCATGCCCATCTTCCTCTACTTTATATGTGGGACGCCTGCCACAGCATGGCTTGACAAGTGGTGCCATGTCTGCACCCGGGATCCGAACTGGTGAACCCCAGGCCAGCCACCAAAGTGGAATGTGCTAACTTAACCGCCACGCCATTGGGCTGGCCCCATGAGTTTTGAAATTGAAAGTAATTGAGTTCAAATCTTAGTTGCTCCTTTCATGTCAAGCAAGGTAGTAATACCATCTTCTTTTGGGTTGCTGTGAGGACTAAATTTAATAATATGTATGTAAATATGAATCACTTAGCATAGTGCATATCATAAAAGGTATTTATACATGATGGTTTTTTAAAAGCATAATTACGAGGAATTTTATTTGCATATTTAGAAGTTAGTAATGGTTACTATTTTGAATAATGAGAAATACAATAAAATAATACAGCAGAACACCTTAGGCCCTTATGCGTCAAATAACCTGTCCATGGTGATGAGAAGGGAATCCGTCTCACTGTAGCAGAGCCAGCCTCGGGTACAGATATCCTTGTTCTTCAGTCAATCCAGGCTTCCTTATGGGTTCTTGCAGAGTCACGCCATTTGTGTGTTTCAGCACATGGAGTATTTGGTGAATGGGTTTGGCAGTGTGGGCCCAGGCTTTGCCTGAAGGCACGCAATGACCATAATTTGCTCTAATGTATTTGATTTGGTTGTTTTTCAGAGACCTGAGTGACAATGCAATCATGTCATTACAAGGCAATGCATTTTCACAAATGAAGAAACTTCAACAATTGTAAGCTCTTTTTTTCCTTCCAAGAGTTTGAAATAAAGCATGGAGGGGGAAACCATCATGGGGTGTGTCATCCTAGATTATCTACGACAAGGGTCTAACATATTCTTAACATTACTTAATCTTTATGCCAGAAAGCAAAAGGAGTTGGTTATTTGCTCTCTTTGCTGAAAAGAGGAGTTCCTTTTTCTTTCTGTTATGAATTTGCAATTTGAATTTGTGGGACCTAGTATAGTGCGGTGCCTAATCCTAGCGACACATTTTCAGTAGACAGGTATTTTTGCTATGTCAGCACTTCCAGCTCAGTAGGTCGGTAAGAACCACAGCAACAAGCCGTGCGAGTTGCATTTCTTTCATTTTAAGATGGACTCTAGCGTATTCATTACATGGGATGTATGTATTTGGTTTCCACATTCATTGCTTTGTTAATATTTACTTGACTTTAGTTTACTTGTAGAAATCTGCATTTCATACAAAACAAATTGAATGTAATTACTCTCCCCAGGCATTTAAATACATCAAGCCTTTTGTGCGACTGCCAACTAAAATGGCTCCCACAGTGGGTGGCGGAAAACAACTTTCAGAGCTTTGTGAGTGCCAGTTGTGCCCATCCTCAGCTGCTGAAGGGAAGGAGTATTTTTGCCGTTAGCCCAGATGGCTTTGTGTGTGGTAAGTATAACTATTGCCTTTGCCTTTTATTAAGGCCTCTTTTTTTTTCTCCCATTTGTACAAATAATGGTTTTGAATAAATTTATATTCTCTTAATAAAGCTTTTATTTCTGCAGAGGTAGATGAAAATAGATCTGTAGTTGGCTGACTGTTTTAATTTTACAGATGAGAAAGAGAGTTTTCTAAGATTTTTTCGTCTTTGTTCTGGCATCAGGGTGGTTTGCTGGAAAGAGAATGATGTTGGGTCTTGGGAGGATTGAAGGACAGTCCAGCCCTTCTACTTAAATCCCTGAAATCTCCGCCTCTGCTCCTGTGAAATGGGAGCTCTGCTCTCCGCTCTTCCCAGCTCCGAAGGTTGTTGAGAGACTCGTGTGAGCTCAGTGAAGAGACCTCACAAAGCCCTGTGCACATGCTGTTTATGTGGAGTAGAAAGAGACAATTACTAGCCGGTGATTTATAGGCTGCTAAAAATTTTACTATGGGTGGGTAAAGCATTACAAGTAATAAAGAGTTTGAGTTTATTATAAATACATATAAGGTCCATCATCTTAGCATCCAAGCCTCTCAGCATTTCAGACCTGCTCACCCAGCCTGCACCCAGCTGGTGAACAGACATGGACTGAACCCCAGCGCTCACCTCCCGGTGCAGCCTTCTGTCTCGTACATACCCTGCTGCTTCCTGGTCACCGCCGTGGAGACGGCTGTACAAACAAATGTGCATCTAGGACGTGAAATCAAAATATGCTTGAATTTAAGCATATGTGTTAAAATATTACAGAACCTAATTTTACATTGGCCTTTAAAAAATTTATTTAAGTCTGTTTTGCCTACAATTGGTAAGTACAAGAAAAATATATTTTTTTAGATTGCAGTATTAAACAGTGCCAACGGTTTCTGGAAACAAAACATCTGGTGTAGCTTTTGGATCTAAATAAGCTTTTGGCATCCATCTATAAGGGCCTGAGCTGTGTCTTTCCCAGGGTCCTTCTTTTAGTTTTCTGGTCCCAAGATATGAACTCTATAACTTTGAGACATTTGTATAGTATCTATAGACTTTTCAGTCCCTCCGTTGTGAATCTGAACGACGATTTACCAGATGAGAATTTTAGAATAATCGTACAGAAGCAGCAGCTGTGTTGCTGGTAACATGCAGGCTTGGCGTCGCAGTTATCAGAGCATCCGCCACGCCCGTTCACACACACGTCACTTTTTCAGAGCACGCAAATGGTACACTGCAGTAGATCTGCGATGTTTCCTTCTGGGTTTAGATCATCTCTGAGAAACTGAAGTTCAAAAAGGTAACTTTTCCAAAAAGTAACAGAGAACCAAAAATAACTGTTTGGAATGAAAGAGTTGCTAAGCTCTAATTACACTGCAGCTCTGACAGTGCAGCCCAGCGGCCTGATTGATTGTCCGCTCTGAATTCCGGGCTGAAGCCAGGGGCTCACTGTGAGTTTCGGAGATGGTTTTTCTTTCACTACAGGGTTATTTTTTTGCTCTACCTAAAAATTACTGCTCTTTAATATGGCTTCTGCTTTTGGGAAATGGGGGTGTTCATTGCTGTCCTAATGATAATTGATTATCATTACTGATGTTTCTTTCTTAATTTTGCTGCTCCTTATTTGTGGAAATTTCTGGTTTCTCATGTATTTATATAAAAAAAAGCACAAGGGGTCTGGAATAAACTATATTCCAAAACAATAGTCCCCTCTCAGGTAACGATTGATAAGTAGGTCTCAGTCTATTTGAAATGAATGGATTACTTTATAAACACTCTCTGGGGCCATCATCTCAATGTTGGGACCGTGGGCCCATCTGTGAAACATACCCAAGGGTAAACCCTGAGCCGCTGTTTGTTTTGAGTTTCTTGGTGTTCAAATCTGGGCAGCATTTGGACTTTCAAGACTTCAAGTCGTTTTCTTTCCTCCTCTCCATTTTGAACAGATGATTTTCCTAAACCCCAGATCACGGTTCAGCCAGAAACACAGTCGGCAATAAAAGGTTCCAACTTGAGTTTTATCTGCTCGGCTGCCAGCAGCAGTGACTCCCCGATGACTTTTGCTTGGAAAAAAGACAATGAGCTCCTGCATGATGCTGAAATGGAGAACTACGCACACCTCCGGGCCCAAGGCGGCGAGGTGATGGAGTACACCACCATTCTGCGGCTACGCAACGTGGAATTCACCAGTGAAGGGAAATACCAGTGTGTCATCTCCAATCACTTCGGTTCATCCTACTCTGTCAAAGCCAAGCTTACAGTAAATAGTACGTGGTCTGACTTCTCCTTTTGCATTTAAAGACACCTTTAGGAAACAGAAGGCTGGTTTCCTCTCTTCCTCTTCCTCCTCACCCCGTCCTCTGCTCTCATCATTCTCTACCTAACCTTTCCTTTCCCTACCTCACACTCCACAAAATGAAGATTCTTGGTTGTTTGTGTCTAAGCAAGCAGTTACTGTGTTGAAGACACCATCGATAGTGTGGTGCGTAACCAGAGATGAACCAGATATTTTCAGCTCTGGGAGTTCACACTGTACTGGTCTGATGTGGGAAGCCATGAAGTATGGTGTCAAAAGCACACCGCCTCCATGCAGACATCTGGGTTTGAATTCTGCCACTCCACTCAAGGCTCTGTGACTCTCAGCAAGTTACTTAACCTCTCTGTGCCTCCATTTCCACAACATTCAGTTAGGACTAGGAATAGTAGCACCTACCTTATAAAAGTACGATAATAATTAAGTAAAATAAATTGTGTAAAGGACTTAGCAGAATTCAGGCGTTCGCCTGGCATATAGTAAGTGCTCAGTAAATGCATTAAGTGTTAGCTACTGTTAATAAAAGTATGTCATCGTTTGCTTTGTGTGGCAGGTAGGCCACACAGTAGGATCCTTGCCACTTTATCGCTTAATCATTTGTGTCTTCCATGGTGGAGGATTTTGTATGTGATTCGTTGGTGCATTCATTCAGCAAATGATGCTGAGGCCTGACACTGAGAACAATTTTGAATTTAAAATTGTAGGACAGCACCCATATCTAAAGTCACAGAATGATAGAGCCAGGAGGGACTTTAAAACAGAAAAGATGGAGTGAATGGTCAAGGTGCAAAGAGATGAATTGATTTGCCCAGGGTCTAAGAGATAATTATCGAGGAAGCTAAAAAGTGGCTGGAAAATAGCAGAGAGCCCATCAGTCTGCAGATCCGGTGACCTGGGTTTCATCCCGACTCCATCGTTTCTGGACCTGGGTAACCTTGAGGGAGTCACTTGATCTCTCCATCTCAACGTGAGATTCCTTGTCTTGGGATCGGAAATGACCCCTGCCTTACCTGTGTCGGGGACATTTGTAAGTATCAAAAAGAGGAATGAAAATGAACCTCCGAAACTCCATAGCTGACACCCACATTGTTTTCGGATTTCAGTGCTGCCTTCGTTCACCAAGACCCCCATGGACCTTACCATCCGTGCGGGGGCCATGGCACGCTTGGAGTGCGCTGCCCTGGGACACCCAGCCCCACAGATAGCCTGGCAGAAGGACGGGGGCACAGACTTCCCTGCGGCTCGCGAGAGACGCATGCACGTTATGCCTGAGGATGACGTGTTCTTCATCGTGGATGTGAAGATAGAGGACATCGGGGTGTATAGCTGCACAGCTCAAAATAGCGCGGGAAGCATTTCTGCAAATGCAACCCTGACTGTCCTGGGTACGTGGATAATTTCAGATTCGGGGATCTAAATCTGTCTTAAAGATCCTAGCTCACCCGAGAGCCCTAAGTTTCACACCCTGTGATGGGGAGAGATGATTCGTAGGACACTGCCGTTTCCTGGAGAAAACAAATGGCTTCTCAGAAGCTTTGAGTCGGGAGGGCATTACGTCTTCCTGTGTGTCCAGTCAGATGACTCTGCTCCGCCCCGTCGGCAGAGAGGGGAGGTGATGCTCTGAGGGTTCCCTTTGCGGGAATCACTGTCCTCTGTGTTTCCCCTTGTGCAGTCTCTACCCCATAGTCCTGACACTATAAAGAATATGGAAGAAAATAAGCATATGAACAAAGCAGGAGGGAGCTGCTCTCTTTTTTTGTCTACCATGCCACTCTGAAAATCAGAGTTCGTCTTTTATCTTTTACCTAAACAGATGCTTTTAAAAAACATGAACGTGTTAATCAGACATGTATCTTTGAAAGAGTTAATCAGAGTAACCTATGAATACCAAATAATAAAAGTGAATTATTTTCAGGGTTTTAATATAGGCCTGGTCATCTAACACTAGAAAGTTTCCCCTTGAAAATTTAGACGTTCTGATTTTTTTTCATCCATCAACCCACCTTTGTGCTTGAAATTATTTTTGTGCATTTTCTATTTCTAAAAATTGAAATGTTTTGCTTTGCCATCCTTCCTCCATACCCCCAGCCTTGTCAAGAGTGAGGGAGACTGAGATAAAAAATAGTAAATATTATCCTTAAGGGGCACTATAAGTAAATGACAGCCAGGTAATGAAATGAAATCCCAAATGTTGAGTCCCTGTTTAGGCTCTTAAAGAAGCCTGTGCATAAATTGTGGGAGAATACAATTTTAAGTTCCAGTTTGAATAAGGTCAGGGGCTAGATTTGGTGATATGCAAAACCTAATTTCATTTAGGAGATTAAAAATGTAATTTGTCGTGGGCCGGCCTGCTGGCGCAGCAGTTAAGTTCGCACGTTCCACTTCGGCGGCCTGGGGTTCACTGGTTCGAATCCCAGCTGTGGACATGGCACTGCTTGGCAAGCCATGCTGTGGCGGGCATCCCACATATCAAGTAGAGCAAGATGGGCACGGATGTTAGGTCAGGGCCAGTCTTCCTCAGCAAAAAGAGGAGGATTGGCAGCAGATGTTAGCTCAGGGCTAATCTTCCTCAAAAAAAGACAAAATGTAACTTGTCGTTTCAGAAACACCTTCATTTTTGCGGCCCCTCCTAGACCGCACTGTAACCAAGGGAGAAACGGCTGTCCTGCAGTGCATCGCGGGAGGTAGCCCTCCTCCCAGACTGAACTGGACCAAGGATGACAGCCCTTTGGTGGTCACTGAAAGGCACTTTTTTGCAGCAGGCAATCAGCTGCTGATCATTGTGGACTCTGATGTCAGTGATGCTGGGAAATACACGTGTGAAATGTCTAATACGCTCGGCACCGAGAGAGGCAGCGTGCGCCTCAGTGTGATCCCCACCCCCACCTGCGACTCCCCTCCGATGACCGCCTCGGCGTTAGATGATGACGGATGGGCCACTGTGGGCGTGGTGATCATAGCGGTGGTTTGCTGTGTGGTGGGCACCTCGCTTGTGTGGGTGGTCATCATCTACCACACTAGGCGGAGGAACGAGGATTGCAGCATTACCAACACAGGTGTGTCAACAGAAGCTTGGCACGAGTGCGCTAGTCGTGTGTTTGTGGTCTCGTGGTAATTTTCTTCTAGAATGTGTGTCTCACAGTCTGAGGCCATGTCAGAAGCGTGACTCATTTGTTTCAAGCTGCAGAAATATGGTTAGCTAAAAATAACAGCCCAGCCCAGAATAAAGCTAACATTTAAAAGTTAATACTTTTTGTTAAAACCTCATGAGAGTATCATGTTGGCTGTAAGATATAGTCCAAATCAGAGTAAAACACTCCTTCACAGGATGGTGATGGAGAGCCAGGAGCCATCCCTCAGGCATGAGATGCACCCTCTGCCATAGTTTTTGTTTTGTTGTGTGTGCATAGATGTGTGCAGGCATGTAGAGAGGATGCTAGTATTAGTGGGAGAGGGGCTATGGCTTGACTAATATGTGCAAACACCTATATCGATGAATGATGCTAAGTCGGCACAGGGCCGAAATCAAGCTTAAGTCAAGAGCTTATATACTATGCCAGGAAAATTCCTAAGCCTTTATCTTTTTAAACATTTGTTATTTTTGAAATTCAGGAGGAGCATCTCACAGGCAATAAAATAGAAAACCAGCTCATGCTTCCCAGAGCAGCAGAGCCCTGGTTCACCTTACCTGCATCCTGCCCCATCAAGTTGGCTTTGCAGGAATGGATTTATTTGATTTATATGGAAACCAAAACAGTATATACCGTTCATCAGGGAAGCTGTGGGGCGTTGACGATCCTTCTTGTTAACAGAATGCCGTTGTTTGATTATAGATGAGACCAACTTGCCGGCAGATATCCCCAGTTATTTATCATCGCAGGGGACATTAGCTGACAGACAGGATGGGTACGTCTCCTCCGAAAGTGGAAGCCACCACCAGTTCGTCACTTCTTCAGGAGGCGGATTTTTCTTGCCGCAACATGACAGTAATGGTAAGTGTTTAAAATGAAGATGGGTGTATTGTTTTGAAATAATCCGAGGGGAGGCTCAAATATAATATTAGTTTTCACAAGAAATTGATACACTGATATATAGGACCTGGCCCAAGATCAGTAGCCAAGCTGAAATTAAATAGTTTTTTGCACGTCTCTTAAATACTAGAAAAATCTTTGTTTCTGACACTAAAAGAAGACAAGTAGGTTAAGTAAAATTTAATTCCTCCATGCAATGTAGTATTTCCATTACCCTGTGAATGTTCTTTGTCCCTGAACAATCTCTACTTAAAGGACATTAACTGGTTTCATGCATAGTCTTAGAAGTCAAATAATTTAAAACCATTCTATTAGAGAAATCTAATTCTGACTCTTGCTTTCAGAACTGTATGGTTTTAAGAATAGTAATAATAGAGGCGACACAATTCAGGAGCACAGGCCTGGTTCAAGACCACTTCTGACACTCACTCCCTGCGCATCCTCGGGCAGTTACAGTCCTTCCCTATTAGGTGTTGTAAAAAATAAAATGATAATGGAGAACTACCTGGTGTTTGGCACGCATTGTGGGCTCAACAGGTGGAAGCTATTGACGTTATTTTCAAACATGTTGCCATCTTTTCCCACGAGCATGTCTTGAGTGTCTGCTGTGTGGCAGACTCCACAGTTGGGCGGGAAGAATATTTGTTTTCTGTTTCACAGTTTCATCAGTGGTGAGACAAAAAATTTCAATAAATGATTACAAAGTGCTTAGTAAGGCAGTGATGGAGGGTGTGGAGATAGAAGAGAAGATCTGAGCATAAAAGTGGGTCTTCTGGTTAGATTCATTAGGTTGCAAAGAGCAGAGAACCAGGCTCGTTCAGATGTAGCAGGGTTTACTGAAAAGACCTTTACAAAAGTCTAAAGGGACAGAGCAGGAGTATAATAGTGCCGTGTCGCCCGGATGCTGGGCTGGAGATGGTCAGCATTTGGAGCAGCTCTAGAGACCGCAGCACTCCAAGTCTCATTCGGGACCTTTCTTTCCCTCGGAGACCCCCCCCCCCTCCGCCCCCGACTGCCCAGTTCCTGCTTGCGAGGCACATGGTTCCTCATGGCATCTCTAACCCTTACAGTATCTCTTGTCTTTCACCTGCTGTGTCCACTGCTAACTGGCCTATCATTTCTCGGTTGTTCAGCTCGGATACTCACAATAGGACGTTTTTCTTTTGGCTGAGCTTCTCTATGAGCTGAGCATTAGGAGGTTTTTGGTTAAGTGCCAATCCCTGGTCCTGGTCATCTGTGACATTGTGGAGGAAGGGAGCAGTGCTGATGGCATCATGTGGTTTAAACCATGGCTGCTTTGTCTGTAGTATTTGCACACAGTTCATTTTCTCTTGGAAACCAGTTTGGGCCGGCAGCCGGGTTCACACATCCAGTACAATGGTTATTCAAGTCTATTAGAGGTCTCGAATTTCTTCAATTACTAATCTATAGGCCTCAACAATTTTTTTTAAAACCCTAATATAAATTTCTGCAGTTTTTTCTTTTATGTGTTATTCTATCCAAAATTTTCATCTGTAAATATGGAAAATGCCAAAAGTGGAGAGAACATGGAATGGTACTTGAATAAAATGGGCTCAGTGACTGAGGTGTCTGTTTTAAAGGGACATGCCATGTTGACAACAGCAGTGAAGCTGATGTGGAGGTTGCCACGGACCCGTTCCTGTGTCCCTTTCTGGGATCCTCGGGCCCTGTGTATTTGAAGGGGAGCGGACACGGCTCAGGTCCTTTTGAAGCCTATCCTACAGGTATGTGGCTCTCTTCTCTGAGTTCTGTTTCCTGGACAGACTCCTAGAAGCTCTAACTCTCTCTCTTTCTGATGCTGTCCCCAAATGTAAAAGGTTGTGGTGCTGACCTGAGAACAGCTTTAATGGACCACTATGAGCCCAGTTACATAAAGAAAAAGGAGTGCTACCCATGTCCTCATCCGTCAGAAGAGTCCTGCGAGCAGGGTGTCGGTGACGCAGGATGGCCTTCCCACGTGAGGAAGTTCGTCAGCTCCACCTGCTCTCAAGGTGAAGGACCCGGAGTGAGAAACGTGCGTCTGAACAAGTCCTCTGTAGATTTCAGTCCAGGTCCAGAGCCAGCATCACTTACTTCGAGTAATTCTTTCCTGGGTAAGTTTAGGAAATGATTAGATACTCAGGACTCGTATTCTGAGTTGCTTGTGGGAGAGCGATGAGAGCTTGGAATACCAAACTGGTAAAAAATGTTTTTTGTTCATTAGTTTTGAATGATGCTGTCATGACATCCTCTTAGTTTGTACACATGTTTCTAAAAGCAGAGTCAGACATGGGGGATTCTACTGGCTTATGGATTTAATCCATATAAGCCTTGGGAGCTTTCTGGGTACCCCTGTGTGTGGCATCACCCAGGAGAGTTTCGGGGTGACTTAGAAGCTCAGTCTGCCAGCCGTGTGGAAAAAGTGGTTTGGGGCTAGAACAGGCTTTGGGCTGGAGTTGTGTGCACTGTGTAATTGTGGTTTAGGATGTCTGGTGGCTCATAACTGAACCTGCCGTCAGAGGCTGGACGGTGTCCTACCTGGCCACCGCTGCTCGTCAGCCAGGCTGAACCTCGTTCGGAAAGGACACCGTCAGTGGAAGACACTCGCTGGCACTAAGATTCCTTCATGGGTTTTTTAGTCTAGCGCGTGAGGACAGTGGGGTGGAGATCCTTTAAGATATGAGAAAATGAACCACAACTGGTCTTGCTTTTATAAAAAAATAGAATTTTAAAATATTTTACTCAGCTTTTAAGAAATTTTATGTTTTGTCGTAGTATAATTACTGTTATTCCTTCTTGAAAAGTGGAAATACCTTTTATATAACTGAGGCAAGAATTTGAGTCAATTGAATATTTTGCTACTAAAGAAAGGGCAAGACATAAGGATATTTGGGCGGAAACTTTCTGTATTCCAGCACAAGTTACTCATACGTTACTATCCAAATGCCCTTCATGGAGCACTGAGGGATCTCAAATACTAAAGCCAGGATTTGGGAGAGCTTATATTGGGGGACGTCGTTGCTCAATGATTAATATTATTTTAGGTCATGAGAAGTGATAAAGAATGGAGCTTGTATTCAGTAGGTAACAAATAAGAGGGGTGCAAATATCTTCAGCTCCTTTCTGTGAGTACTCTCTCCATAACACAGTTATACATATACCTGAGTACCGTAGTGTGCACTTGTAGAAAATGCTGATTCATGTTCATGGGGTAAGATGCTCCTTCGTTTGAAATGTGTTTGATTGGTTTACATGCCAGCAAAAGGACCCGTCTGCTCAGGGGGTTTCTTTCTTTCAGGAACATTTGGAAAGCCTCTGGGGAGACCTCACCTGGATGCCTTTTCAAGTGTCGGTCACCTATCGGATTGTCAGCCGAGAGCCTTTCACTTGAAAGCTCGTTCTTCCCTGGACTTGGACTCTGAGTCAGAGAAAGATGGGAAAGAAAGGACAGATTTTCAGCAAGAAAATCACACGTGTACCTATAAACAGACCTTAGAACACCACAGGACTCCAAATTTTCAGTCTTACGACTTAGACACATAGACTGAATGGGACCAAAGAGAGTTCTAACATGCTACCTCAAGTGGACTTATATTTAAAAGAGAGAATCCTATGTTTTTAAATGGAGTTATGAATTTTAAAAGGAGGAAATGTCTTATTTATACAGATGGACCAAAATTACAAAAAGTTATAAAAAATTTTATACTGGGAATAACTTTCATATAAGAATACCTTTTTAAACTATTTTATAACTTTGTTTTATGCAAAAAAAATCTTATGTAAATTAATAGTATAAATTCATGACTATTTTATGTATTTTTATAATGCCAGATTTCTTTTTATTGAAAACGAGTACTAAAGCATTTTAAATAATACCTGTCTTGTACCTTTTTTGAATAGAGATCACTTCATTTTATTTTGCACATTACATTTAATAAAATATGTCATTTTGACCCCAAGCCCCATCTATACAATAACAATTTTTATTGTTTTCAACACATTCTAGGTTCATTTCATATTATCATGTCTCAATTGATCAAAATTATACTCAGTGCATTAAAATATATGTAAAAACAGGAGCATTCCGCCTACCTCCCAGGGTTGTCGTAATGCAGATTCAAATCAGATAGTGTCTGTGAAAGCGCATAGTAATCGAGAAGGAGCTACAGAGATTTAAGATACGTTAATTTATTTCTAACTCTACGACCAAAAAAGATTTGTTGTTGTCATCTGGTGTAATATGGTACAACTCCATTGCTTACGTCACTGCTCAAGCCATGTTCCCTTAATTACGATAACACCTCGTGGTCTCATGCATTGTGCTTTTCCAAATCGTTTCCCTTTCACCACCCCTTTAATTATAACAAAAGTGTTTTATTGCCCATTTCTGTAGTTAGAATGGCTGCAGCAGAGGTGGATTTTCCTCCGTTCTTCAGGTGTAATGGGATGCTGATAGACTGTCCTTGATTTTCTGCCGATGAGCAGTTCTTTCAGAAAAGATGCTTCTAAACTGTTCTGAAACATTCATTAAGAATTAAAATATTTTTCTAATTTGGTCATCATAGTTCTACTTCTTTAAAACTGAGTATCAAATCTGTTACTCAAACACAAAACTATTTAAAATATTTGCTTTAAATAGTGTTTAGGTGAAAATGCCATTACATGGCTGACATACATACACAAAAATGAATATCATCATATTTTCAAAACTAAGTGACAGTGTGAAGTAATAAAATGAAGCAAACTTAAGCTTAATAATTCAGATGATGAAACTGGACTTTTTTCTTTAGTAAATCCTGTTCACATGTGTACTTTAAAGAAAAACTCTTTGCCCGAGATAAATTGGCATAAAAGGAGTTAACACAGCACATTAAACTTTAAAATCTCCTAACCTGGTGAAGGTGGGAATTTATGCCATGATCAGGTCTTTGAACTAAATTCAAAGCAGCTCTTAGAGAAGCAGACCCTTCTCAGAGGATTCAATATGCTGGGGGAAGGTTCCGCTTCTTGAGTTTACAGCTTTGTTTTTTGTGAGCCAGGAGCCTGGAACCCAGATTGCAGTAAGATTTTCCTCCAGTTGAGACAGCAGAGTCCGAGACAGGAAGTTGATCCGTCCTTGGACCACCAGTGACAAAGTGCCGAGAAATGATTTCATATGCTTTGGCTTTATCAAAGCGCCAGATTTTCAAAATCTTGTTAATTTGTCTTCATGATTGCCAGATGTGATGCAAGCCTCGATAGAGGCCCATTCAATGGTTATGAACTTCTTGTGAAGGATTTAATTTTTCCAGATTTAAGTACAAAGGTTTAAATCATTTATGCCTGAAATTCAAAACTTAGATTCACTACGTCAACGTGATTTTCCCCCTTTTCCCTGCTTACGTGCTGAAGCTTGTGGGTTGCTTATGATCTCAGCTGTCTAGAGAAAGAGCTCAGTTGCTCTTTGACGTTTGCATGAAAAGAGTGTATAGAATTTGTGACTCCATATTGAATTAGCAAAATAAATCTAGTAAGTATTAAGATATCCTAAAATAGCGTAGAAAAAAATGTGGATAAATGTCAAATCGCTTGGCTTATTTATGAGGAGAAATGCTTAAAAATTTCAATTTAATCTTCCTCTGCTTTCTGATGCAAGACCAATTCATGTACAACGTATCTTAATAGATGTTCATGCAACTTTTGTATCTTTTTTCTTAATTCCACTATTGACACTAATGATAAGATAGTTACTGTGTATATATAATCTGTTTTTTAAGATATCAAGAAAGAAGTAGTCCTTAATTATGGTAACATTTTATAAAAGTTAAATATCTGTGGAACATTTATGATTTATTTTCACAGTGTCCCTGTAGAAAGCAAGCAAGAGTCATTTCTCAGAATAAAGGCAATGGCACTATTTTTTAAAGATTGATAGAAAAAAGAAGTGATTTGATACTTGTACCCATTTGAGGGGTTTTAGTCCTTTAGATTTGGTGTGATAGGAAGTAATTTATAACCAGCATTACAGTAGATGTGTGGCAGTGGTGTTTTTCAGAGAGAATGAGAAGCAAATGTCATTGCAAAATGCCTTCTCTTTCCCTCCCACTCTTGGAATCTGCAGTAATTGGACTTGTGTAATAGGATAATTTAGAACTCACTATTTTTTAAGATGCTGTTCAATTAACACATTGAATGATACGATGTCCTGCCAAAAAAACCATTAGTCTTCAAAGAGGGGTACAGTTTCTCCATGAATTGAATAATTTCAATATTCCAGAAATATCCAGTTACCAGAACTATCTTTTCCATGAGGCATTTCTTAAACTAATGGATAATAAGAGACTGAAACAATCTTAAGAGGTTTCAGATTTGACCTAAAATGGCACAGAGGTACTTTAGTTGGTATTTTCTTTTAATAGAAAAGAGAGTTTGCCCACATATTATATTTACTGAATTATCTCAATATTTTTGTACATTTGTGGGGTTTTTTTAAAGAAATCTGATAATGGTGGAGTGTCTTTTAATAAAGATGTTTGATGTTACTTGAGGTATGTTATCAAGATAAAACAAGAAAATCAAAATTATAGATTGAAATATAGACAGCTTATCAAATGCAGTCTTACTATTGCAGAATTGCAAGTTCATTTTCCATTCCTATTCTGTTTAATGTCAAGGATCTGAATTCTATATTCCGAATTCTGTATCCTCCCATATGATGATTGATATTCATGAACATAAGAAAATATAACCCATGTTACATGCAGCTTATTAGAATTACTTTTTTTTAATTATAGAATTTTTGAGAATACATTTTAAAGAATAAGGCGAAGCAATTCACAACTGTTAGAATTCATTCTCAGATTTCTTCTACAATTATTTTCTCTTTCATACATCTTTGCTCGGTTCCATGGTTGGTTTTGGCTTTTAACAGTTTTAACTTTTTTTTCTTAAATCAAGTTTGAACATAACACCTAATATCTCTATGAGAATCTTGTCCTCGTTTTGATAGTTGTTTTATGTTTCTGCATATGGCTTTATGTTGACTATCCTACAGCTCAGAGTAGAAATTTAGTAACAACACCCTGTCGGTTGTCAAACATTTTTTAAATACTTAGTTGTGTATTTTGCATAGGTGATGTGAAAATGAATACAATGATCCTGGTCCTGATTATCAGAGGGACAGGCAGAAGATTCATAAGGGGATACTTAACAGGATGTGTTCAATGCCATAGCTTAGTAGGGCCCCTGCAGCTGGCACTCCTTTTGTTTCTAATTCTAACTGAACGACCCAGAAATGGTACGTGCACTTCACTCAGCATGTCCTAGAACAAGCTGATTCTCTGGTTTTTTCCACCCACATCCCAAAACTGTTCCAGTTCTGGTACTCCCTTTCTAGTTTAGTCATCAGTAATCACCATTCCTGTTGATTTTGCACCTGAATTTTCTCAGGCTGTTTGTGCCTGCCCTCTTATCCCATTGCCACAGACAGGTTCACACCTCATCTGTCTCTTGAAGCAGTGTCTTCTTGTCCCTTGTCTGTCTCTTACCCAATTCATTGTTTCACTATGACCAGCATTATTTTTCTAAAATAGATCAGAATCGGTCACTTTCCTGTTTAAAAACCTTTGATGGCTCAACTTTAAATCCTAGTTACGGTGTATAAGACCTTTCATACATTGACCCCAGCTCACCTTCTAAGCAGACTCCTTCCCCAGCCCCACTCCCAGCTTTTCTGTAGCCCTTGACCAGCCCCTGGGCACCTCTATGGCTTTATTTTGGCTTATGAACAGCTCAGAGTTGAAATTTGGTGACAACCCACTGTCAGTTGTCCTTGTGCATATTTTCTCGTCTTCGGTTAAGCAAACATTTTTTGATGGCTCTTGTGCTAGATGCTGTCATAACTGCTTGGGCTACAACACCATTAAAACAAATATTCTTCCCCCAAGAAACTCCTGGACAAGTGACTAAATTATTGCTCTGAAATACTTTTTCCCTTTTCTCCTCTGGTAGAATCCAGTTCCACTTCAAAACGAAACGTTTCCTTTTACCCCCAGCATCCCAAATTTCCCATAGCCTTTCATGTGGGCCACTGTGAGAAAATCACAGGGAGGCTATTAGTTACAAAGCCCGGTGTGATGTGTTGGTATGAAAACTACTGAGAGCAGTTAACTTGTATGTCAATGGGACATTTTCTAGGAAGAAATAAAGAAGTTAAAAGATCTGTGGTTTTTTTGAAACAGTCACCAGATGATTTGGTCTAGCACTCAGCAGGAAAATCAACTCCTGTTCAGTTTACTAAAGGCAAATAGGTAGCCAGGTGTGTCAACAGAGTCTTTTTTTTCCTGTAGGAATGGGCCATATGGCTGCCTAGCTACTACTCATTTCTCAACCACTTTGCAGTTAAGGATGTCTGCAACCGTTTGACGTTTCTTCCCAGTGGAATGTGAACCAAGGTGTTAGGGGCTACTTTCAGGCCTGGTCCCCAAAACCTTCACACACCACCCCCACCCCCACCCCTAACCCGCCGTGTCCTTTTCCTGCAGCTCTCTGATTGGAGAGCCATGGCCCAGAGCTACCTTCCCTCGAACTCACCCGTAGAAGAGCCTGCGTCTCTGAATGACTGTATGGAATATGGTCTCCCCACTAACCTGGAATATTTGCTTTGAAGCCTTACTTGCTTAAAGAGGAAAAAGTGTTTATTGCACTTGAACACTATATTTTAAGTGTACTTATTATAACAGTTTGTACTGCCCCAACTTAAAATAGTAATTTTAATGTGAAGAATTGCCCAAGATGCTCATTGACTTTGTTCTTTTTTAGTTTATTAAGCTCCCTTTTAAAATGAACAGCTTGGCCTCAGTGAGCAGCCCTAACACTGATGTCTAACACTGGTTCCACTGTTGAGGCGGGTCATTGAGCAGCTGACTCACTGGCATTTGCTGAATGCCCTCTTGAAGGAGTACATCCTGCAGCTATTACAATATCCTATTTCCATCTTGAACATGGGTACGGGTTTAAAGGAGGCTTCCCAAGCATATTTGGTCATTAAGCTTTTTACAACTGTTTCAAGGACTCTCTACTCCTAACAACACATGAGCACCAGCAATGTGATAGACGGGATATCAAAAACAAATGAGACATGGCCTGGATCACAGAAGGGTTCTTCCCTTGAGGGAGTCACACCCTGATGAAACAGTGATGATTTTCTATGGTAAAAGTCATCATAAAAGTAGATATTAATGTGGTCATTTAATTCGTGGATGTGATTTGCCTTTCTTTGGACACAACTGGTTATAAGCTGATCATTACCAGAAAAAAAAGCTGTTGCCCACACAGCATAGCTCCTTTGAGTGGCCTCATAAATTTACATATCATATTACACGAATGCTAATATCCAAGAAGCTCTACGCTAATAGTGGTAACAGCAGTATAGGAAAAGAAAAGCCATTAAATCTATGCAAAATCTCATTCTGATCAAAAGTTACAATTTACTCAATAATGTTTAAATTTTATAGCTATGCATTTATAACTTAAAAGAGTATTATTGACCTTTATTTTTTTTAATCTGAAAACTACTAGCTCCTAGCCCTCTCCTTATTTTCCTCTTAAACATAATTATTGTTGAAACAATGGTTTTGAGACATTAGACATTAGGCATCACAGGGTAGTGATCCCCAAGAAAAGGGAAACAAATGAGGTGAGCCCTATGACTCCAGATGAGCCCTATGATGCCAGGTGAGTCCTATGCTGCCATAGGCGAGTCCTATGATGCCAGGTGAGCCCTGTCATTCCATAGGTGAGCCCTATGATGCCAGGTGAGCCCTATGATGCCAGGCTGTGGCACAGGGACGGGGAACCAAATAGAGCCCAGTTATCTATCTGAGGCAAGGAGACAGAGCTGGGAATCTGGGAAGACCAAGACACTAGGGTGCTACATAAGAGAGAACTGCACAGACAGAGAATTCCAGAGATCTGCGCCTGGAGCCTTTAGTTGAGTACCGATCAGCACATGCGTGTGAGGCCACTACCCAAGGCCAGGGAGCGAAGAGCCATCTAAAATTCCCAAAGCTCACACAGGAGCAGTAGTTGTTCCCACGAACCAGAGTGGAGAAGCTCACGGCTCCAGGGGCCACTAGTAGAGTCCTGAGGACTTTGCCTCAGCAGTAGGGTGAAATTAGCCCTGAAGACTGCTCTGGAACCATCTAGAAAGGCTTCAAAAACACCTCAAAAGGATCGAGCTCTTTCTCAGTAACTTAACTGTCTTTCAAAACAAAGCTCAAGAATATTTATAGGAATACAGAAATATGCAGCACTCCACAGGGTCAAATTCACAGTATTTGATATACAATAAAAGATTACCAGACATGCAAGGAAGCAGGAAAATATGACTCATAATGAGGCAGGAAATCCACAGCTAGAAACATACCTAGAAATGACACAGATGATAGAATTAGTAGACACGATGTTTAAACACTTATAATAACTATATTCCATATATAAATAACACATTTGTCTTGGTACAGAAGTACACACTGTATTTACAAACTCAGTGAATACAATGGCATGAGGATTTGGTTCTCCTAGGAGATGTCAGAGAAGATTTAACAGAGGAGGACATATTTGAGCTGAGCCTAAAGGGATGAGTAAGAGGTAGCCAAAGAGGGACGGGAATTCTAGGCCCTAGAAACAGGAAACAAAGTTGAAGAGAGGTGAAGGTAGGGCTTATTCAGGGAGCACTGAGTGGTCCCACGTAAAAGAGAATGTGATTGATGTGGGGACTAACGAGATGTAGCTAGAGAGAAAATTTGCTGCCCCTCCGTCTTAATCTTTTTGTTCTCAACCTATAAATATGGCTATAGGAGTCCTATAAAGCAATCTTCGTCTTCCCTTAACCTCACCTATAGACTGTCCTCTCTCCTATTTTTCTCATTCGAACTTCTCGAAAGCATAACTCCTCTTCAACTTGGGAGATAAGAATTTGCTCAAATTCAACTGAAATTGCTTTTGCCAAGATCGCCATTGGAGATCAGAAATACTCCTAACTTCCAAATTTGATTGTGTGTTTACAGTCCTTAGACTGGGCTAATATGTTCTTGCATCCTCCTTTCTTTCTGAATCTCTGCATTCTTCTGGTTCTACTCAGGTTTTACTGATCCTTTTTCCTTAGTGTCCTTAATTGATGCTTCTTTCACGGCCCATTCCTTACAAAGCAGTGTTGCTAAGGGATTCACCCCATGGAGTGTCTGATGTCAATACATCCTACACCAACTTGATTTTTCATTTGCTTGATGGATTTTTTCCAATCCTGTCATTTTCAATCTTTCGGTGTGATTTTTGAAGTATAATTTTATATAAATGAAGTATCTAGAGTAATCAAATTCATAGAAACAGAAAGTAGATGGGTGGTTATGTGTCTTTTTTACCACAACAAAAAAAAGGTGTATGTTATAATCAGAATGTTCCTGAAATTTTTCCCAACATGGTAAATGTTGACCTTCATGAGCAGCTAGGTCTCGGCGCCTTCCCAGCTCCACGTTCAGCCCAGCAAAGTGTGGGGCGAGTCCAGCAGGGGTGGTAACCGCCCCCCAACCACTTGCTTTCCTCAATTGTTTGTTTGCCTCAGTTAATCTTAAAATTTTATTTTGCAAAGAGGCGATTTTAGACTCCTGATAACTCCTCATAGACTCCTCAACATACCAATCAAAATAGGCGTTCCATTCAGTTTTGGAGATTTCGGATCTATGGTTGTTCAACTCAGTTTTAAGAAACGTAAGTTTGGGGAGTTCAAAGTTCTTCACAATGGCCACTGATATTCTAAATTACTTTGGTTAAGTCGGTCCATTTAGTTAGAAGTGCACATGAGAAATGATTGTGGTTTAGGTAGTCTTTAGTTTTTAATAGAGGAGTTCAAGCTGTTACCATTTGAGATTGCTAATATATTTGGAATTATTTCTGCCATTTTATTTTGTTCCGTTCCCCATCCTTTTTCTTTGCTTTTTAAATTTTTGTCCCTGACTTGTGTTATACTGCTGAAATTTTTCTTGTTCACTTTTCTTTACCCTTGCGAATTTGGAACCTATTGGTTATATTTTTATGCCTTTAGGAAGTTACCACTATAATTTTAACAGACATTTATCTCTCTCCTCTCTCTCTCTCCTCTTTCTTTCTTCTGTTTCTTTTTTTTTTTTTTTTTAAGGATTTTATTTTTTCCTTTTTCTCCCCAAAGCCCCCCGGTAAATAGTTGTATATTCTTCGCTGTGGGTCCTTCTAGTTGTGGCATGTGGGATGCTGCATCAGCATGGTTTGATGAGCAGTGCCATGTCTGTGCCCAAGATTCAAACCAATGAAACACTGGGCCGCCTGCAGAGGAGCGCACGAACTTAACCACTCAGCCACAGGGCCAGCCCCGTGTTTCTTTTTTTTTAACAGCAGGTAAAGCTTCTCATCCTTCTCTCAAACGATTAATTACTTAGAACATTTTTCTTATGCACTGGGTCCCACCACTTCCTTCCACCCCCACCATTTTCATTGATGAGTCTAGAATTGTTTTTTCCACGTGATTTATTAGATCAGCCAATATATATTACCATTCTTTCAATAAGTTTTGTTTCAATATTTAATTTTATTAATTTTGGTTCATTTTTCTTTTTGATGAATTATATTCCTGAGACATACTTTTAACCTGTTGAAAGCTACATTCTCATGGCTTTTATGGGTCTAAAGATATCTTCATCTTGCCTTTACTCTTGAATTATGGTTTAGCTCAGTATAAAGTGTTAAATTGGTGATACTTTTCCTGGGGAATTTCAAAGATATTGCTGCATTGTTTCCCAGAATCATTTGTCAAAACCTGCCCTCATTCTCACTGTCATTCTTGTGCTGCTCACCCATCTTTCCTCTGCGGTAGCTTTTAGGACTCTTCACGTTATCTTTCATGCTTGTTAGTTTCACTGTGATGGGTGTAGATGTGGGTTTATTTGATTTAATATACATGACACTAAGGATGCACTTTTAATCTGAAAACTCTTCAATTTTGGAAAATTATTTTTTAGAAAACTGCTTATCTGTCTTTCTGTTTGTTTTTGAATTTTTAAATCCCTTTAAGATGTGTTTTGGATCCTCAGATCATCTTTCATATTTTTCATTAACTCTCCTTCTGTGTTCTTTATAGGCAAGTGCTCAGTAATATTTGAATTCTCTAATTCTTTAACTGTATTCTAGAAGGTCCTCTTTTTTTAAAGTCAAGAACTTTATATTATATATGTATACATAATATGAATTATATAGAACATCGTTATATATATATGATTGCCAGTTGTTTGTGGTTTTAGCCATTTCTTCTTGCATTATATCTGCCAGTTTGTGTTTCACAAATTACTTTTTCTGAGTGTTACTTTTTTGTGTCTCTGAGAATCTTAAAATGATTTAAAATCGTGTAGAGTTTGTTCCATTATTTTTATTTTTTCAACGTCGACACAATCTTCTGCTTGTCACTCTTGTTGACTGTCTCTCTTAGTGTTAGTGTGATTATGGTTATGTGCTTTGCAACTTTTCTTTGCAGGTTTATGCTTTTGTTTGTTCCTTTTAGGACCCCTTTTCCCTCTATGATGGTTTTACGGTTGCCTTGGGGCATCCCTGGAACCTGGCCCGGAAGCAGTTTTTATGTTAGGAGCTGGGGATGACTTGGGGCTCTTATCAGATTCAGTCACAGGAGCTGGCAGGCAGCTTGGTTCAAGTGCAGCCTGCCTCCTCCAAGCACCACACGTGCACAGATTGACAAACACTGTAGCCCCGGGCAGTGGTCACTGCTTTTTCCCTTGTATTCCATGGGCAGAGAGCCCTGCCCCAGTGTCCAGCGTCACGTAGTGAGCCTGCCCTCACTCCCTTTGGCACCTGGGGGAACTTTGGCTCTTGGTCAAACTTCTGGTTCTATCTGCCAATTTTCTGACTTAGAGCTTAATAGAGCCATGACTTTAGCCTCTGCCACTGCTGTGTGTGTGTTGTCTTTTGGTTATTTGAGACTGGTCCATAGACATGTTCATCTCATTTTTGAGTGTCACCATGCCATATGTATATGACACACACGAACATTCTTATGTGTATACATAGATATTTATATTTGCCAGGTGAAGATTACAACAAGAAATCATAATGTCCTTCTAACCAGAAAGAGATCTTCTTGTTCAAGTTGGAGTTGACTGTGAGAGAGAAACTGAAGAAGGTACCAATGTCCTAGCTTTTGTGATTAGATGGATGGTAGCACCAGTAACTGAGATAGAGAACATGATAAGTTTAGAGATAGATGATAATGAATTTTATTTTACACAATTTGAAGAACTTATTAGACAACAAAGTAGAAACTTCCATAGGCTGTTAGAAAGAGAGTATAAAACTCAGGAGAGTGAAAAATGCTCTAGATGAAGAGATGCAAATGGTAGCATGTAAGCTAGTCTGCGTCCTGAGAGATTATGAGATGAAGAGAGTTTGTAGCGTGAGTAGATAGGACAGTCAAAAATGTAGGGGACAAATAGATGAAGTGGAATTAGCAATGGAGCCTGGGAAGAGTTTTTCAGAAAGGCAAAGAAAAATAAAGAGCAAAAGAGAGATTTAAATAATATTAATTGCTTAATATTCATCCATTCATCCAATAAATATGTATGGAGCACTTTTTGTATGTCAAACATTGTTCCACTTGCAGGGAAATGAGGACAAACAAAGCAAATAAAAGTTGCTGCCCTCATTGAACTTAGCGTGAAAGACACATAATAAGCAAAATAAAAGAGTTAAATATACAGTACATTACATAGTGACCAATGCTTTTCCAATATCTTGTAATTTTTTAGTGGGTAAGGAGTTGACTAAGATGGAAAATAAAGAAAGAGGCGTTAGAGATTTGACACCAGCACAGTTGGGAGAGTGATGGTAATAAAAGGCACAGTGTGGAGCCTAAGCTGCCCTCAGGTGCTGCTTGAGGTTGGTGCACATTTACTGTACCTTTTTCTCAGTCTTGTTCAGCTGTGCAGGTGCAGGCATGGGGAGGGCAGAGATCTGGGTTTATTCAGTATTTGTAATTGTGTCATGTGAGACCAATGAAGTGAGGAGTATAGGATTTGGAGGTGTACGCAAGGGGAGACCTTTAGTGATTAACTGGAATTTAGCTGGGTAGGAAGAGGAGATGAAATCAATGGTGTTACTCTTAAGAAGGTTCTATGATGTTCCGAGTATTGCTGGAGTCGGAGACCTACAGGAAGTGTCATTAGAACCATTAACAAGCCATGTTATTCAAAGTTTATAATCCTTCAGGGTTGATGATGCTTTTCCCATGTTACAAATGAGAAACCTGAGACTCAGAAGAGTTAAATGGCTTCCCCCAGGCCAGAGAGTACTAGAGGATCCAAGATTTGAATGCATTTCTTTCTCACATTAACATCAATGATAGATTCCTTCAATATCAATTACAATGGAGAGCTCCAATAGAATGCAGACCGACAACGGTCTTTTTTTGGGGTATTCATATGGCTCTGTCAGAACAACCTCAGAAGAGCAATGATGATAGAACGCAGGTTGTGGTGAGACAGATAGGGTAGTTTGATGACAAAGACAGCGAGGGTAGACTGGGTTACCAAGGAGTGTAGCAAGGAAGGGAGGCTGAAAGATGAGTTTGTACTTTGAAGGTGGGAAGGATTGAAAGAAGTTGCTCTTAGGGTGGGGTAGACTTGAGTGAGTTTGTAGACTTAGAAGAAGGAACCAATGAAAATCGTTCTTAGCAAATCTGTAAAAACTTTGGCTAATAGGGAGCTGCAGTATCTCAGATGGATTTTATAATTGAGTGAAATAAAAGACTATTTAAGAGATTAGGTCATGGTAGGTACGTTGTGACTGGAAGTTGTAATTCCTAATCCTAGATTGAGTAATTTTCATAGTTTGAACTTGTGAATTCTAATGTCATTTTTCTTCACACGCTAGGTCCCCACCCTATGTCCAAATGTAACTCAGACAATGCACATCCACCAACACAGTGCTTTCTAAAAACCCAAAGAGATGGCTCATAAACTCTGGATTCCTATTGGCCACATTTTAAAGATTAGTGTATGAGAGGGTAAGCCAACTCTTTAATGATGTAATTGTTAAATGATCAAGTTACTACTTTGTGACCAGTTTAATGCATACTGGTAAACGTGGTCAAATTACGTATCTACCTTTCCATAACCAAGAAGTCATAGCAACTTTCTGAGAGGACAGTTGGAAAGAAATATATGAACTAAACCTATCTAATGTTTTAATATTCACAAGTAAGTTTATTTTCAGAGAGGCCATGTTTTTGGAAATATCTAGGAGCATTCACTAGGGAATGAGAGAGAAGTGTGTTAAAGGGTGAGAATAAGAGATAAACTTCCTAATATAGACAAATTAGACCAGACCCAGCCAGTGCTTTTCATCTAACTGTGGAATAAGCATTCGAGAATATTACACAAATAAGACAAATGTCTATAATTTAATGAGGCACATCAGTTTAGTGGTGAGGTCTCAGGTTAGGGAATCAGACCTCCTGCTCTAACTCAAGATACATTAAGATGTGAATTATTTAATAAGTTAAAGCCTCAGTTTTCCTATATGTAAACTGGGGATAACACCTACTTTCCAGGGTTTCTGTGAAGATTATAAGTAATGCAAAAGAATATGGTTCCAAGCACATGGGTTAAATAAAGATAGTTACTATTATTATTTATTTCGATCTCTTACTATTATTGAATAACATGGAGCAAGTAGGAAACTTGGCTTCATTTCCACCAGTGAAAATCTTGGACAAATTCTTTCTTGGGAAGAATCAGACCTGCTCCTATACTTGTCTCACTCTGAAATTGTGGGTTAAATGAAAAGCCATCTTCATGATCAGATGTTAGAGGACAAAGATGTTGGCTTCTGCATCTGACCTGAAACTACACTTTAAGTGATTCTGGAAATTAATTTTTATTTCCTCACTTGTAAAATATGGTTAATAAAATAGGTACAGTCTTGGTCACAGGAATGTTGTAGGGATCATGGGAAATGACGTATATAAAAGCACTCAGAAAACTGCAGTGTTCTGTAAATGCTGGGTGTAAGCACCCAGGACCTCACAGGTGAATGAGAACCCATGTTCTTATTGCAGTTGAGCTGAATATTTTTTGAATGTTCCTGGGGCAAGTCCTTTAACTGCTCTTGGGATCAGAGATATGTCTCTACTGAAGAAAGAGGACCCAAAGTTGGCCTTGAAGAGAAGCTTTATTCAACCATAATGGGCCAAAGGATGTTGTGGAATCACCCTCTTTTCTGTTCTTCAGAGTAGTAGCATCACCTGATCTGTAGGAGATTTTGGTTCCATTTCAACATGGAGGAAGACTAATGAGAAAATGATTGCTACTCTTTTTTGCTAGGCTGTATGGATTTTATTCAGGGATGAGGAGAGTGGAGTTGGCTGCAGATAACTCAACAAATGTTCATTGGGTTGTTTGAGGAGGAATGTGTTGTCATATTCTGCTGGGGAAGGAAAGGCAGTTTTTAAAGAGACAAGGATGAAGAAGATAAAGGGACAGACTCCTGCCCTTCCCCACTGCTGCCTCATTGTGGTCCCTGAGAGTGACCAAGTGTTCAGAAACCAGGGGGAGAAGTGATTGATTCTGACTGGCAAGCATCTGGCAAGATGTCCCAGTGGTTGTGATATTGGAGGTGGGTCTTGAAGAATAAAAGGGTTTATTTTCCTTAAAGTAAGTTAATTAGAAGAACTTTGAAACACAATATAAAAGTTTACAAATAATAAAGAATAAAAGCAGACTGTAATACCACTACCCAGAGGAACTAATCATTAGCGTTTAGTGTAAATCCTTTTGCTATCCTTTATGTGCATACATACATATTTCCAAAATGCCCGCTTTAACATTCTAGGGCACAAATTCTTTTACCATGAATATCAACACGGCCTTGAATACTTATCTTAGCGGCTATATGGGTCTCTCTTACTTCACCTCTGGAATCCCACCCACCCCCTCCATCTTCCGTGAGAACACCAATACTCTTAGGAGATTAATTGTAATTACTATTACTTTAAAAACAGAAATGACATTGTAGCCACATCATGCTGTGACGCAGATGAGCCATGATCCAGGCACACAGTGACCCAGGTGTGCAGTGACCCAGGTACAGGGTGACTAAGGCGTGCTAGGCACTTTGTGACCCAAGCACATGGAGAGAGAGGCCCACAGTGACAAAGAGCTGCTGCAACCCATCCACATAGACACAGGGAAGTGAAAGCAAGTATACTTTGGCCACACACACTATGACCAAAGCACATAGGTGCCATGACAAAGGTAGACTGTGTCAGAAGGGCTCTGGGACCAATATGCTGGGACCGAGGAGCACTATGGTCCAAGCATGGTGTGTGACCAAGGTGCATTCTGACCAAAGTGTGCCAAGTCTAAGGCAGCTGTAGCCGAAGTAAGTTGTGATCAAAGCCCACGATGCCGAAGGAGCGCTGTGACCCAGGTGTGCTATAGACAGGGTCTACTGTAACCCACACACGTGGAAACCAAGAAACACTGGAACCAGGTCTGCTGTGGTCTGGGAGCTCTGTGTCCCTGGCACACCATGACATCAGCACCTCTGTAGACCAGCCAGTAGTTCTCTAGAGGCAGTAGAAGGAGGCAGCCCCTTTTCCAGAGTTACTCTCAGCAGCAGTTACCCCATACCCAGAGGCCCAGATAAACCTAAGTACCTCCTTTCTCTCATCATCTAGCTCTATAGTCCCCACACTCACACCATGCCCATCTTCTATCATCCCCTACCCCTTGCCCTACACCTCTTGCAGAAGCTTCAAGATTGCAGTGTGTAAATCACTGCAAACTCACATACCAACAGAGGCCATGCACATAATCTAAATGTGTAAACTAGACCAGATATGCTGTGTTAGGGAGTGGCAGAGACTGTGGTATCCATCAAGGAAGCCAACAGCTAAAATCCTGTTGACCAAGACACTCTGGGAGGGAGCTCTACTATTTGGCAGCTCTTGTATAAACCGTTTGTGCCCGAGAACCAATGTTGTAATGAATGAGCATCTTGGGCATTCTCACCCCTTCTGCTGATTTCTCCAGGTTCCCTCAACTTGAACCTAACCTCACACCAGGTGTTTCTAAATGAGTAATATAGATTTATGTTTCTAATCCAGGAGGAGTGGAATCTAAGTGTAAAAAAGAGCTATTAAAACTAACTACTATTTTTTGTAAATGAAGGCTGTCGGAGGAAAACATTTTGAAGGTGTTTCTTGGTTTCTTTATTCGCCCTCCCCCTAGGGGAAAATGAAGCCCACCTTTTAGGGCCAGGTGTTCATTACAGTCCGGTGGTAGCATAGCAGGGAGAGGCTAAGCTCACTCAACTTTTCACAAAGTAATAAAAGTTTATGCTGGGTTTGTTAACATCTGTAATTTTAAACATGTTGCATAAAAATAAAGCAAAAAGAAAAACATGGTGTCTACGTTCAAATCTGCTTGCAAATCTCTCATGTCCACAGGAAACTCGGCAATTGGGTAGTCTGAAGTGGGCCTGGGCTCACCCCTACCCTCACCCCACCTTGTTCCTACAGATGCTAATATAAATCAATTAGGGGCTGACACAGCAATTGGCTGCCTGACAAATGTTCCATAATAATGCAGCTCAAGAGAATGTGGAATTTCTGAGGTGCTGGTTATAACGCTTTCGATATAGCTGTAAATTCCATGCCATGTCAGCGCAGGTGGAAAGCTGAGTCGTAAATAAAATGTTTCCCCAATTCCTAAAGAACTCCCTAGATGATTGACCAAAGCAAGTTGTGATTTAATTCAACCACTTAAACTTTCAGGGAGTAAAAACCAGACCTTCATCAAATTCAGACCAAAAAGGGAGGAGAGAGGGGAGAATGCGTGTGTAGAGAATAGAGGAGAGGAAGAAAGGGAAAGACTCCTGGCAGCCAAGTATTAAAATGAGCAAGAGCTGCTCCCGCTGAAGCAATTACAGTACTCATTATTTGGAAAACAGTAAAAGAAAAGACCATGGCTAGACATATGCTCAGTTCCATGGGAGTAATTAAGGAGGCACACCACGTCTCCCCCTCTGTGGACCACAGCATGTCCTGCATGCGGTGACTTAAATTTTCCACTGTATTCTAACGGCTAATGATGGAAGCACTCATGATTCACGTGGTTCTACTAGGCCCCTCTTCCGTGTTGAGGAGCCTCGTGGACTTAAGCCAATTACCTTATTGGAGTCGGGGATGAAGGGAGAACCGTAGTTCTCGTGAGTTTTCTCTGGGAATCTCTCCCCAGTCTCTCTTTCTTTTAGGATTCTCTGTGGCTTTTAGCATAACTCTAAGAACATAGTAGACCCACCAGTGCTACAGTGAAGAATGAATAAAATCAAAGGGGTGTCCTCAAAGATGCGTTATTTCAGGACACACAAGATAAGAAGGGCATTATTAGCAAGTTTAGCTGGAGATCTAAAATTTGAAGCTACCCCAAGTGTGACTTTTTAAAAATGGAGTCTCATTACTCTGTCATTTGCTTTTAATTCTCTATAGTTTTAGATGCCATTATGTCCAAGTATATTTTGATTATTTATGGGAGGGATAAAAATCTCCTAGAGATATAAGTGTCGAAACATATTACTATGTGAATTGATGTTAATACACACTCTTATTTTCACAGAGATGGCTAAGTAGGGTGAAAGGACTCTTATTGCCAAGATAGTAATTGGTTTTATTTTTATGTTCCTCTATTTCACATTTTGTCTAGCTTCTCTGCAAAAGTCATGAATATCTATGTATGTGCATAGATGTACGTTTGTGTAATTCTGAGTATGCTCTTAGGATGCTTCTACGAAAAATACTAAGTATCATAAGTATATCATTGAATTCCTGTCTGATGTAATAGCTATAAAGATATTACAGAAGAACTGAAGACGATATCTATTTTCTGTGAAGATGAATACTTTTCATATTTGTGAATCGCAGTTATGCTTATTTTTCTGTTCATGGGACTAATTGTGACTTTCACTGGGGACTTCAGTCATTCTCAGTGTATCTGAATTTCACGAGTATTTATAAATTTCTTAACTCTGCAAGGCCGTATAGGATCTGGATTACCCTCACTGCTCCGACACCATCACCCACTATATTCTCTCCTCCCTCACATGGACCGCTCACAGCTCCTGCAGGGCATCAGCCATGGTCTCACCTTGGAGCCTTTGCCCTTGTGGGGCCCTCCGCTTCTGCTTAGCTCTCCTTCCTCTTCCTTTCCCTCTTTTGAAATGATCCTACCCTTAATATTCATCTGGTTCACTCCCTTCACTCCACTGGGTCTTTCATCAAATATTGTTTTCTCTGGCAGGCTCCTTTTACTCTATTGCAATCCCTCAGCATTCCATGCCTTCCTTCCTGCTTTATGGTTCTCTTACAACTTCCCACCCTCTAACCTACCTTGTATTTTATGTATTCATTTTTCTCTCTTCCTTCACTAGAATGTAAGCCCCACAAAATCAGGGTTCAGTAGTTTCATGGCTAAATCCTCAGTGTGTGTGGCAGCACCCTGCACGTAATAGACCCTTGTAAGTATCTACTGAGTAGCAGCACGCTGCTCTTTCCTCATCACAACATCTGCCATACTCCAGAATGAACGCTTGTTAAATGGCTCTCTCCCCTACCTGAGTGAGCAGCTTGCTAGAGCAGGGTAAGAGTCTCTGTTCTTATCTGCAGTATGCCAAAAGCCTGACAGAGCGGTGGCACAGAATTAGATGTTCAATAAATATTTATCAGAAAACCAAATGCAGGGCCAGCCCGGTGGCCGAGTGGTTAAGTTGCCGGGCCCTGCTGCGGTGACCCAGGGTTTCGCCAGTTCGAATCCTGGACAGACATGACATCGCTCATCAATCCATGCTGAGGCGACATCCCACACGCCACAACTAGAAGGACTCACAACTAAGAATATACAACTATGTACCGGAGGGCTTTGGGGAGAAAAAGGAAAAAAATAAAGAAAAGAAAACCAAATGCAATTTTTCTGTTATCTACATGAGTTACTAATTTATGTGCTTTTATATGAATGATTTGCTAGAGTTTAAATGATGTCAATGGGAATGTTGGCTGTTGACTTAACCCAGGACAATCACAGCCTCTGCTTGGGTTTCAAGAACCATTCCATCTTGTTAGTTACAAATACATTAGCAAGGTTTGGGTTGGCACTCATCACTTAGATGAGGTGCAGTCCTAGAGATCATGTCCCCATTTACCATGTTAGAATTCGAACTATGTGGATATCTAAAAGCAACGTCCCCTAAATGCCTATTGCAATGTTTCTCCATTCTCCACTCCCTCTTTGTCTTTTTAAGGAATACAGCACACTTTTATTGTTGTTGTTCTTATTATAAAAGTAATCACTGTAAAGCTTTGGAGATAATTGTTAAGAAAGAAAAGAGGGGCCGGCTCCACGGCCGAGTGGTTAAGTTCACGCGCTCCGCTGTGGCAACCCAGGGTTCGGATCCTGGGCGTGGACATGGCACCGCTCGTCAGGCCATGTTGAGGCGGCGTCCCACATCCCACAACTAGAAGGACCTGCAACTGAGATATACAACTATGTACGGGGGGGTTTGGGGAGATAAAGCAAAAAAAAAAAAGAAAAGAAAATTCAAATCATCTGTCATCCATCTGTTTGGTGATAGCACTGTGTATATACCATATTCATGTATTATCTACGTGTAATCTGATCACACCTTTATATCTTATTTGCCATGTAAAAACACATATATAGAGAAATATATGCAACATTAAATATTATGTATAGATGTATCACATATATATATGTAATTCAGACATACTTCTAAAGAATATAACTAGACATTGTGGTGATCATTTCACAATATATATCAATATCAAATCATTATGTTGTACACCTGAACCTAATATAATGTTATATGTCGATTATACCTCAGTAAAAAAAGAATATATGTAAATCATAATTTATTTAACCATTTTCATATTGTTGGACATTTAACTTACTAATTTTTCCCTAATGAAAATAGCACATTGATAGTGTTATCATTTGCTGGGAACAAATATCTAGAAAAGGAAATATTAGATCAAAAGTTATGTACGTTTTAAAGCTTGACGTATTTTGTTCTGTTGAAAAGCTGCATGAATTTGCACTCAACTAGCAGTGTCTGTAAGAGACTGATTTCTCATTCCCCATCAGAAGTGTTATGATGTCTATAAATGTTTGACAATCTGAGAAGTGAAACGTGGATTCTCATTGTTATTTTAATTTACCTAAAAATTCTTTAGTGTTTGCTGTATGCCAAACACTTTCAGAGCACTTAAGATGGATTACCTCATTTGATCCTCGCAGTAACCCTCTGAAATAGATACTATGAGGTAAGGCCTACAAATACCATCCTATTACAGGCAAGGAAAATGAAGCACAGAGAAGTTAAGTACTTTTTCATAAGATAAGATGTTAAACTAAATAATTTACCCTAGGTTGTAGCAAGCCTGGATTTGAACAGACACTGTCTGACTCTGAGCCTAGTTACTTAATCCCTATGACAGTGAGATCAAATTTCTTATGTTTATTGGTTATTTCTTTTTCTTGTTTTTGTGAATTATTATTATTATTACTATTTTTATTCCAGACGTTTTCCTATTGTTCTTTTAGAGTGTTCACCTTTATTTGGTAATTAAGAAATGTTTATATATTAATTATAAAAATACTTTGTGACACAGTTTGCAAATGTTTCTCAGGTGTGTCGTTTGTCTTCATTCTGTCTACAGCAATTTGGCTTAAAGAAGTTTTATATTTTATGTCATCAAGTTCGTCACTTACTTCTTTCACGGCTTCTGCTTTGCTGTAATATTAACAAGTCATCTTCATACCGGAGGTATAGAAATAGCCACCTATATTTTCTTCTACTTCTTTCAGGGGTTCACTTGTTGCATTTAAATTATTGGTCCATCTGGAATTTATTTTGACTCGAGAAAAGGACTTAGCTTTTTTTCAGACGATGAAGCAGTGTTCCAAGACCATTTATTAAATCATCCATTCCTTTTCCACTAACATGAAATGCTTCTTTATTATATACTAAATCCTTATGTCTTCTCAGATCAGTTTTTGGATGTTTGACCTCTGTTAATTTTTGGAATGCATATTTCAAAGTGCCATTTTATGGGTTCTTTAATGTGTTTTGGAAAGAACATGGGTTTTGGACTTACTAGATATGTAATTCTAGGCAAGCAATTTCTTTGGCCCTCTTTCTTTTGTAAAACAGGGAAGGATCATAATATTTGTCCAACCTATAGCTAAGTTATTGTGCAGCAAAAGTGAATTTTTATGAAAAAATTTTTAATTAACCAAAAAACACCATGCAGATGTTTTTCAGTTGCTATAGTATGTGATAACTATTGAATCATTATTTTAAAGCATTAACATTAGAAAATAATTTCCTTACTTAACTTGAAAATAAGAGAAACTATTTTGTCAATTCGCATTTAGTTTATAGTGCTACTTCTAAACCAGATCAATATTTTCATTCTTGTTTTTTTTTTTAGATTGGCACCTGAGCTAACAGCTGTTGCCAATCTTTTTTTTTTTCCTGCTTTTTCTCCCCAAACCCCCCCAGTATTTAGTTGTATATTTTTTTTAGTTGTGGTCCTTCTAGTTGTGGCATGTGGGACGCCGCCTCAACATGGCCTGATGAGCGGTGCCATGACCACACCCAGGATCTGAACCTGGGCCGCCAAAGTGGAGTGCGTGAACTTAACCACTTGGCCACGGGGCTGGCCCCCCAATATTTTCATTCTTTCTAAGAGAGGAGGACCCTTTTGACACACAGAGCAAATCTTCCCTTGTGTCTATTTGATAGTCAGTTCTCTCTCCTCAAAAATGAACGTTTTCTTTGAAAACTCAGTGGAATACTTTTCTTTTGAATATGAAAGATGTGTACGTTTTTCCCAAACAGATAGATACTGATGCCAGAAGATCAGTATGAGCTCTGAGAGGCGCCTGTGCAGACTCTCCCTCCTAGCGAGCTGAAGATGCCGTGGTTTCACCCACCTGCATGACTCCGAGGCCCACAGATTTGCTCAAACAGCTTCAATCCCCTGTCCACAGTCAGAGAGCGAAGGATTCCCAGCGTTCCAGTCAGTCCGGTCAGACAGACCCTCAGTCACCTGACGAGAAAGATGTCAAATATCCTGGAAATAGTCCTCACCTTAAATATCTCCTCAATTTCTGGTCATAGGGCCTGAAATGGCACCACCTTTTGAGTTTGACAGCTCCTTCTGTGCAGAGAATCTTCAGAAGAGCTCTCAAACCCAAGCGGTGGTGCCGTTTCAGGCACTATGACAAAGAAGCTTAGGATATCTGTGTGCTGATGCTTTCAGCCAGATGCAAATTCTTCCTTGTCTAAGTCCCATCTCAACTGAAACCTGTCTTACACAGATAAGTATATGCTGCCCTAGATTGGACTTATTTGTGTTCTAGGTCTCTATTTTCCCAGAGCAAGCTCTTGAATATAGTTTCATTACCTAGCTGGTGCCTTTCATAGGGGAGTTACCCAGTATATGTGAGTTGGTTGGAATAAACTCAGTGATTAAAAACCGTAGGAAGACAAACTCTGCAAGCACAGAAAGGAAAACAAAAAATATTTTGTCATCATTCTGGTTTTGGCTCACAGAATCCATTAAAGTAAAATGTATTTATTATTACTCAAGATTTTCCACAGTTACTGCCCCAAATTGGCTTCCGGTGTCTATCTGGTGTCTTCTGTTGCATTATTCTGCAGCAATTTCTAAATCCCCTTTAGCACAGCCCTCATGAACAGAAGTTGTAGGAGCCTATCCCTCAAAATCGATTTCTTCTGAGAAGTCATATATTCTTCCTCACACAGTTGTCCACATCCGCAGCTGTCACGCTCTTTGTTACTCGTTTGAACCTAATTTACTGAATGGTATTGCCAGTTGCTTTTTACATGTTTATGTTCTGTCTGTATAGCGGGACAATTAATTCTTTGAGGGAGCATACTATGTCTGGGCCTTTGAAAATCATCTTTTGAAACCATGCCAGGGCTTCAGTTAATACTAAATAAATATTTACTTAATTAAATTGCCTTCCCAGCACACATAGTATGTCTAAGTCTTGATAGGCAGCTTAAAATCTCTCTCTGGAGCCTGCCCTTCACTTTATCATTCATTTCTCCTTTCTCTTCTTTCTGTTAAAGCCCATTGTACCCAGGGGCTGCTCAACAAATGTTAATGGTCATGATCTCTTCAATCAGCAATTTGTAAAGTGGGTGATTATTGTCTCTAAGTGACAAGGGAGACACTATTTTCTGTTCATGCTAATAAAAGACTTGAGTTATGAAGACAATATCTACAAACAGTGAATGACAAAACTAAACTCCTTAGGTCTTCCAAAACAATTAGGGTCCAGATTCAGGAGGAAGAGAGACACCTATTGTTCAGGAGATGCTCATTGGTGTTTCCTGTTGTTACCTCTTCACGCCTGTGTCTAAAAATAATAGCATATCTAACACGAAGTGGTACTTGCCAGCCCTGTGTAGCATTGGACGTGTGATACCAGCAGCGTTTGGTTTGTCAGGTTTATTGGCAGTTCACACATTTGGCAGCGGCTGTATTTTAATCCATGCCGGTTTAAACAGCAAGTCATTAAAGATGGGAGACCAACGATGAGAAAACACCACTAAGGTGCCTTTTTAAAATTACTAAGGAAAACCAGAAATTATGAAGGAATAATTCCATTAAGCGTGCCTGGTGAAATATGACTTCTTTGGGTAAAGTTATAGCTCTGTAATTTTAAAGGAAAAAAATGAAAGCTCTAAGTTTTATGTTACATGTGACCTATATAAAAAATAACTTCTCCTAAAAGGTCAATGTCAACAGCCAAGAGGACACTGATTTTATGTGGTCAATTTGTTGGGTTTTTTTTTTTTTTAAGATGGGGAATGGCCCAGGGCTGTCATCCAGCCTCAACTTCAACACCTCCAGTGGCAGGAATTTTGCTATACTTTGAGGCAGATACAACAATGTAACATGGAAGTAACTGCCTTAGCTTCGTTAGAGCACTGTTGAACATGTCCAGTGGTAAAGTGTGTATGAAAGCATTTTGAAATGTGCACAGTACTCCTACAAGGCATAATGAATACAGAGAAAGCCATGTCTTTCCAGAATTCTAGAGGAATTAGTTAATCTGTATAACATAACTTTTAAAAGTTGATTATCCCTTTAAATATTACACAATGTGTATTGCAAACTGTGCTGCAGATTGGTATTTCCAAAGTATGTAACCATCTTTGGAGTTGTTCAAAAAAGTTTTCCCCAAAATTAATTTAAATTTCCATAAATGGCTCACAATCAGCATTTTCAATGAAGACTCTCATTTATGTATTTTTTATAAATTACAAAACTATATTATTCACATTTAACACAAAATGAAGTCCATACCCTCAACATAGTCTTAAAATGAGTTGATTTTAAAACAATGCGGGATGAGCAAATTGGAGAACAGAAAAAGGAGCATTTAGGCTCAAAGTTGCAAAAGACATAATGGAAAGATTCCCAGAGGAACTAGTAACATAGAATGTTTATGTGTTAATCAGGTAAAAATGGAGGGGGCAGGGTGAAGGGACAAGGATAGGAATTGTAGGGAAGGAAACGGCATGAGGCAAGGCACAGAGAATAAGCTATTATATAAGGATTGCCTGAGAAGGAAGGAGAGAAACAGCTGAAACTACGGTCAATGGATGTTTCTGGTTTGCTTTACCATGTTGGAGATGGAGATAATGTAGCAGAAGGAATGAAATCAAGTCAAGATTCAGAGTTTGGTTTTAAAGATGAGAAGGGACGCCTTACATTCTGAGACTGAGGGAAGAAGGGAAGAAGGACAACAGATGAAGTCTGTGGGAAAGCAAAATTCAAGGAAGTTCATGTCTTGTCAACTCTTAGGATATTTGTCATTTTCTTCCATTTCTTCAGCTTTAGTGAAGTATAATTTACATATAAAATCGCCGATTTTAAGTGCATAATTTGACGAATTTTTACTAATGTATACAGTAGTATAATCGTCACTACAATCGTGGCCTAGAACATTTTCATCACCCCAAAAAATTCCATTATGAGTCTTTGCAGCCAATCTCTCCCCTCCACCCTTTGGCCCCAGAAACCATTGATCTGATTTCTGTTGCTATAATTTTGCTTTTTCTAAAATTTCTTTTAAATGGAATCATATGGTCTTTTGTATATGGCTTCTTTCGCTTGAGATTCAACTGTGTTGTTGCGTTTCGGTAGTTCATTCATTTTATTCCCGAGTAGTATCTCTTGAGCCAGCCGTGCTGGTCTAGTGGTTAAGATTCCGAGCCCTCACTGCCGAGACTGGGCTTGTTTCTCATCAGGCAACCACACCACCTGTCTGTCAGTTGTCATACTGGGGCAGCTATGTGTTGCTGTGATGCTGAACGCTCTGCCGCTGGTATTTCAGATACCGGCAGGGTCACCCTGGTGGGCAGGTTTCAGTGGAGCTTCAGACTAAGATAGACTAGGCCACCCACTTCCAAAAAAATTGGCCATGAAAACCCTTTGAATAACAGTGGAGCATTGTCTGATACAGTGCCAGAAGGTGAGGGGATGGCGCAAGAAGACCAGGCAGGGTTCTACTCTGCTGTGCACAGGGTCGCTAGGAGTCGGAATCCACTGTATGACACTAATAGCTAGTGTCTCTCTTATGAACACACAACAATTTGTTTATCAATTCATCAGTTGAGGGAAACTTAGGTTCTTTCAAGTTTTAGGCTCTTAAAGTTTCAAAGAACAATCAAATACAAGTATTTTTGTTTACATAGATTTTTATATTTCTTGTGTAGATAACCCAGGATTAGAATGGCTAGATCAGATGGTAAATGTGTCTACGTTTTTAAGAAACTTCCAAACTGTGTCCAAAGTGATGGTAGCATTTGACATTCCACTAGCAGTGTATGAGAATTCCAATTGCTCCACATCCTCCCCGATACTTGATATAATCAGTCTACAGTTTAGACATTTAGGCGTGTAGTGATATTTCATTGAAGTTTTAATTCTCATTTCTTGAATGATGAATAATATTGAGAATCTTTTCATATGCATGTTTACCATTGATATATTTATTCTGGTGAAGTGTTTGTTCATATATTTTGGCTATTTTATATTGGGATATTTCCTTTTATTATTATTATTTTATTTTATTTTTTTGAGGAAGATTAGCCCTGAGCTAACATCTGCCAATCCTCCTCTTTTTGCTGACGAAGACTGACCCTGAGCTAACATCCATGCCCATCTTTCTCTACTTTATATGTGGGACGCCTACCACAGCATGGCGTGCCAAGCGGTGCCATGTCTGCACCTGGGATACGAAGTGGTGAAACCTGGGCCGCCGAAGCGGAGCGTGCACACTTACCGCTGCACCACCGGGCCGGCCCCTGGGATATTTCTTTATATATTATTGACTTTTGGAATTCTTTTTATTTCTGGATACAAATTCTTTATCAGATATGTGATTTGCAAAAATTTTCTTGGAATCTGTGGCTTAACTTTTTAATCTCTTAATGGTATGTGTATTAAAGAGCAGAAGTCCTTATTTTTAATGAAATCCTATCCCTCAGTTTTTTCATATATGATCATATTTTTGGTGTTATATCTAAAAAATATTTGTCTCACCCAGGGTCACAAAGATTTTTCTCCTTTGTCCTTTGTACAAGTTTTAGGTTTTATATTTTGGTCTATGATCCATTTTTAATTAATTTTTGTATATAGTACAAAAATACATTGTAAACATTCTTGTTTTTTACTTCTTTTTTGGCTATGGCTATCCAATAGTTCCAGCACCATGTGTTAAAGAAATTATCCTTCCTCCACTGAATTGCCTTTGCAATTGAAAATCAATCGATCCTATATATCTGGGTCTATTTCTGGACTCTGTGATGTTCCATTGATCTCTCCATTAATCTCTAATACTATACTGTCTTGGTTGCTATAGCTTTAAAATAAGTCTTGAAGTCAGATAGGGCAAATCCTCTGAAGTGGGCTGAATGGTGGGCCCCAAAGGACATATCCATGTCCTAATCCCTGGAACCTGTGAATGTTACCTTATTTGGCCAAAAAAAAGAAAAAAGAAGAGACGTCTTTGCAGATGCAATTATGTTAAGGATTTTTAGATGAGGATATTATTCTCGATTATCTGAGCAAGCACTCAGGCCTTATAAGTGTCTTTAAAAAGATACATAGAGGAGAAAACAGATACAGAGGAGGAGGTGATGTGACCCCGGAGGCGGAGATTGCAGTGATGTGACCACAAGACAAGGAATGCCGATGACCTCCGGGAGATGCAAGAGGCAGGAGACGGATGCTTCCCTCGAGCCTCTGGGGGAGCACAGCCCTGCTGAGCCCTGATGTCAGACTTCCAGCCCCCAGAGCCACGAGAGGATGAATTTCTGGTGTTTTACGCCCCCCAGTTTATTGTGACTTGATATGGCAGCCACAGGAGACTAATGTGTCCTCCAACTCTGTTTTTCTCTCTCAAAGCTGTTTTGGCCTTTCTATGCACTTTGCATTTCCTTATGAACTTTAGAAACAGCTTATTAAGAGCTAAAAAATAAAAGATAGCAGGAACTTTGATTGGGACTGCATCAACTTATAGATCAATTGGGGGATAATTAGCATTTTCACAATTGAGTCTTCCAACTGACAAGTATAGTATGTGTCCATTCTTTTTAGTTTTCATTAAGTTTTCTCAGCAATTTTTTGTAGTTTTCAGGGTATGTCTTGTACATCTTTTATCAGATATATCCATAAGTATTTCATACTTTTGATGACATTGAAAATGCTATCGTGTTTTAAATATTCAATTTCTGATTGTTCGTTGGTATCATCCAGAAATACAGCGGATTTTGTATACTGATCTTTTATCCTGCAACCTTGCTAAACTAACTTGGTAGCTACAGGAACTTTTATAGATTATAAAGAATTTCCTACAAAGTCAATAACGTTGTCTGCAAATAAAACAGTTTTACTTCTTCCTTTCTAAGATGAGAAAGATGCTTTTGATTTCTTTCTTTCTTTTTTTTTTTTTTTTAAAGATTTTATTTTTTCCTTTTTCTCCCCAAAGCCCCCCGGTACATAGTTGTGTATTCTTCGTTGTGGGTTCCTCTAGTTGTGGCATGTGGGACGCTGCCTCAGCGTGGTCTGACAAGCAGTGCCATGTCCGCGCCCAGGATTCGAACCGACGAAACACTGGGCCGCCTGCAACGGAGCACGCGAACTTAACCACTCGGCCACGGGGCCAGCCCCTTCTTTCTTTCTTTTTTTGCTGAGAAAGATTTGCCCTGAGCTAATGTCTGTTGCCAATCTTCCTCTTTTTGCTTGAGGAAGATTGTTCCTGAGCTAACATCTGTGCCAATCTTCTTCTATTTTGTATGTGGGTCACTGCCACAGCATGGCTGCTGACAAGTGGTATGGGTCTGCCAGCAACCAAACTCAGGCCGCCAAAGTAGAGCACACTGAACTCAACCACTAGGCCATGGGGCCAGCCCCTTTGATTTTTTTTATTGTCTTATTACTCTGATTAGGGCCTCCAGTATATGTTGAGTAGAAGTGGTGAAAGATATCCTTGCATTGTTCTCATCTTTTGTTGTTAGTGTTGTCCAGTAGATTCTGACTCCTAGCAACTCTGTATACAGCAGAGCAGAGCCCTGCCTGGTCTTCTTGCGCCATCCTCTCATCTTCCATCATGATATCAGACAGTGCTCCGCTGCTACTCATAGGGTTTTCATGACCAATGTTTTTGGAAGTAGGTGGCCAAGTCCTTTTTCCTAGTCTGCCTTAGTCTGGAAGCTCTGCTGAGACCTGTCCACCATGGATGACCTGCTGGTATTTGAAATACTGGTGGCATAGCTTTCAGCATCACAGTGATACACAGCCACCAAAGCTGTAGGTTTTTCATAGATATCTTTCATCAGATTGAAGAAGTTTCTTTCTATTCATTATTTTCAGAGATCTTTTTTTAAAATCAAGAATGGATGTTGAAGTAGACAAATGTTATTTCTGTATCTGTTGAGGTGACCATGAGCTTGTTATGGTTTTGTTTTTGGTCTATTAATATGGTAAATTGCATTGTTTGATTTTCAAATGTTAAACCAACCTTGCTTTCCTGGAATAAACCCTATTTGGTTATTATGTATTATCCCTTTGATGTATTGCTGGATTCACCTTGCTAAAATTTTCTTGTAGAATTTTTGCATGTAGAAATAAGTCAGAGAAAGATAAATATCATATGATCTCATTTATATGAGGAGTCTAAAAAGAAAATATGCCCATTTAGGTCAAAATACTTCGAACAGATTCGTGGTTGCCAGAGGCAGGGGGTGTGAAAAATGATGAAGGGAATCAAAAAGTACAAACTTCCAGTTATGAAATAAATAAGCATGGAGATATAATGTATAGCATGGCAACTATAGTTAATAATAGTATTTATTGCATATTTGAAAGTTGCCAAGACAGTAAATCATGAAAGTTCTCATCACAAGAAAAAAAAATCTGTAACTACATACAGTGACGGATGTTAACTAGACTTATTTGGGTGATCATTTGCAACATATACAAATATCAAATCATTACATTGTACACTTGAAACTAACATAACGTTGTATGTTTATTATCTCTCAATTAAAAAAGGAATGTTTGCATCTATAATCATAAGGAATGTTGATCTGCAGTCTTTTTTTGTAATGTCTTTGATTTTGATATCAGAGTGATGCTGGTCTCAGAATGAGTTAGGGAATCTTTGTTTTTCAAATTTCTGGAAGTGTTTTTGTAGAATTGACATCATTTCTTACTTAAATTTTGGTTGAAATCACCAGTGAAGCCATCTGGGCCTGAAATTTTGCTTATTTATTCATTTGTTCGTTATGTAGAAAGTTTGTAAAGTATAGATTAACTACTGTAATAGCGATAGGATTATTCAGGTTATCTATTTCTTCTTAAGTAGTTTTTGGTAGTTTGCGTCTTTCAAATAATTCGTCAATTTTGTCTAATTTGTTAAATTTATTGCCATACTTTTTTATGATATTTCCTATTTTTTTAAAAAAATAACTACAGAATCTGTAGTGATATCAGCTCTCTCATTCCTAATACTGGTAATTTTTGTCTTCTTCCTTTATTTTTGATGATTTTGTCTAGTGATTTTTCAATTTTATGGAGCTTCTCAAAAAAACAACTGGAGGTTTCCTTAATTTTCTCTAATATTTTTTCTTTTCTATTTTATTGATTTCCACTCTGCCTTAACTATTTCTTTTGTTTAGCTTACGTTGCTTTTAGTTTGCTCTTTTTCTAGTTTCTTAAGGTGAAGGGACGTGTCATTGATTTCTTCTTTTCTAATATATGTATTTAGTGCTGCAAATTTCTCTCGAAGTATACTTCAACTGTACCACACACTGTAATACATTCTATTTTCATTTTCATTCAGTTCAAAATACTTTCTAATTCCTTTCTAATTCTAATTAATGTTTTCTTTGACCCCCAAGTTATTTAGAAGTGTGCTATTGAGATTCCAAATATTTAGAGATTTTCCAGATATTTCTCTGTTATTGATTTCTAATCCAATTCCATTGTGGTCAGAGAGCTCAATTTGTCTCATGTGAGGTTTGTATGACCTGAGACTTGTTTTCTGGGTCAGAATATGATCTCATTTGGAAATGCACTGTGGGCACCTAAAAAGAATGTGCACTCTGATAATGTCAGTGGAGTTTTATAATTGTCAATGAGCTAAAGATTGTTGACAGTATTGTTCAGGTCTTCTATATTCTTATCTTTTCTTTTTTTTTGTTCTACTTGTTCTACCAGTAATTGAGAGACAGTGTTGACCTCTCCAAATATATTTTTGGGTTGTCTATTACTCTTTGCAGTTCTTTTGGTTTTGCTGCATTTATGTTGAGCACAGTCATTAGGAAATTATTTTCTTTTTCCCTGATAACTTACTTGTTTGAAATTTGCTTTGTATGATATTAATGAACTCATTCCGACTTACATTTGTTTGGTGTTAACAATATATTTTTATAATCCTTTTACTTTTAACCAATTCTGTCTTTATATTAAACTGAGTTTCTTATAAGTGGAATATAGTTGGGTCTTTCTTTCTTATTCAGTCCTACAACCTCTACCTTTTAGATATTTAGACCATTAACATTTAATGTGAATATTGATATGGTTGGGTTTAAATCTGTCATCTTTTCATATTTTTTCTAGTTTTCCCATCTGTTTTCTTTTTATTCATTTTTATGATTCCATTTTATCTTTGTCATTGGCTTACTAGCTAGAACTCTTTGGTATTTACTTCAGTGGTTGCTTTGGGTTTATCATATGCATTTTTGACTTATCACACTCTCCCTTCAAGTAAGAGTGTATTACTTCATATGTAGTATATGACAGTAAACTTCCATTTCTCCCCTCCTAGTCATTGTGTTATTAGTTTGTTTTACTACTACATATGTTATAATCCCACAACACACTGTTACTATTTTTGTTTTAAACTGTTGACTACCTTTTATAGACATTTAAATAATAATAAAAGACTTTTTATTTACCCACGCAGTTACCGCGTGTGGTGCTACTCATTCCTTTGTGTAGGTTTGGGTTTCCATCTGATATCATTTTTCTTCTGCTTGAAGGACTTCCTTTAACATTCCTGGTTGTGTAGGTCTGCTGGTGATGATCTCTTTCAGTCCAGGGTTAATTTTTCCCCACTACTGATCCAATACCCCTCTTAATACTTTAACCTATTCCCTGCCAGTTGTGAATTTCCTGCCCTGGCTATTGAAGACAAACACTATTCCTGGAACAGTGTTGAGCACTGTTCTCTCTAATTCTTTCAGGTGGTTCTTTTTCCAGCCTTAGGGAATTTCCTCAGACACTTGAATACTGAATACTTGAGGAGGGACCCTGCAAATTTCCGGGGTTCTTTCTCTGCGCAGCAACTTCTTCTTTGATATTTTGCCTTGTGAACTGTAGTCATCTTGGACCCTTCTTTAACTCAGGGAGGCCATCAAGCTCTGCCTGGGTTTCCCCTCATTGTGCTGCTTCCTGGAAACTGGTTCCAAGCAGTAAGCTGAGGAGATGGTAGGGCTCACCTTGTTGGTTTTCATCTCTAAGGGATCATTTTCCTTTGTTGCCTGAAGTTCAATGTCGTGAAAACTATTTATTTCATACATTTCTCTGGTTGTTCAGTTGTTTCAGTTGAAAAAGTAAATCTGGTCCTTGTTACTCCATCTTGTCTGGAAATGAAAAGGCACTGAATTTTAAACTGTATTTAATTTCAACTAATTTAAACTAAGTGGTCATATGTGGCTGTCTTGAATAGCACAGAGGGTGCTGATTACAGAAGTATTCACACCGTGAAATTTCATTGAACTGTGCACTTACGATTTACATGCTTTTGTATATGTTTAACACTTCAACAAAAAAAAATGTTTGAAGAACTAAAATATTTTCTTAAAACTTGCTCATCAGAAGCATCTCTCTCTTTTTTTTTTTTTCCTGGATCACTGAAGAAGAAAACAGACAGAAGTTTTGGGGGCTTTCTTTAATCATAAAATTTTAGCAAGGAAGAGGCAACCAAATAGTGCCCTTATATTTTTTCCTAGGAAAGATAAAAGGATGAGTGGGAAGTAAAATATGTCTACTCAAACTAATATACTGCATTCACATTAGAAGATTAAAGATGGTGTCATCTTTAAATCCTGGTGAAGTTAAACTGAGTGATAAAAGATCTATAAGGTATAAGAACTTTAATATCTTATACCTGATTTATTCTTTGTTCATAGTTGATTTAGTGTAGTTTAAATTTTTACCTTTTAAAAAGTTTTTAAAACACATACATAGCCCTAGCTGGCTCTATTTGACTCATTCTTTGTATATGATAGAGATCTGAGAAGGGCATGTATATTTATAGTCTACACAGAACTATAAAATGGGTTGTGTTTTCCACTTTTTGTGTAATGCTTTATTTACTTCCAAAGTGGGTGCTTTTTTTTTTTAGTACAAATTGAATTCTTATCTAAAATGGAGTAAGGAATCATAATGAAATACTAATTTCTAAAAGCTGAAAAATACCACTAACTTGACAAAATCCAGAAAAAAATGACAAAACGTTGTTCACTAGTGAACTGCCTAGCACCTCTATAGTATTTTTCTACATTTTTAGCTGTGTCTTTACAAGAAAAAGCTTCTTTTATAATCTTTCTATAGAGAGATGAGAAAGATAATTCAATCTGCTGGAAATTTGGGTTTCTTTGTTATTGATAATTTAGAAAAGGTTTTTTCAACTTTCAACTCATTATAACGTCATGTAAAAGTTTTAGAGTTTTGTCAAATTTGAGATAAACCCTGTCTAGTTTCCTTCGTCCATGAACTATAAGTCACAGCATTTCAGGTTCCTTCTGCAATGGCTAATTTGATTTTTTTCCAGCTTTATTGAGATATAATTGGCATATAACATTGTGTAAGTTTAAGGTATACAGCATGATGATTTGATATACATATATATTGTGAAATGATTACAACAATAAGGTTAATTAACACTTCCATCACCTCATCTAGTTACCTTTTTTTCATGGTAAGGACTTTTAAGGTCTGCACTCTTAGCAACTTTCGAGTATACAATACAGTATTGTTAACTATAGTCACCATACTGCGTATTACATTCCCAGAATTTCATCTTATAACTGGAACTTTGTGCCCTTTAGCTTTACCCATTTCCCCATCCCTCTGCTCCTGGCAAACACCAATTTTTTTCTCTGTTTCTATGAATGTCTATGAGTTTTAGATTCCACATATAAGTGAGATCATACAATACCTGTCTTTCTTTCTCTGATTTATTTCACTTAGCATAATACCTTCAAGATTCATCCATGTTGTCATAAAGCAGGAGTCCCTTCCTTTTTATGGCTGAACAATATTCCATTGTATATATCCACCACATTTTCTTTATCCATTCATCCATTGACAGACATTTAGGTTGTTTCCATGTCTTGGCTATTGTGAGTAATGCTGCAATGAACATAGGAGTGCAGACATGTCTCTGGAATAGTGATTTCATTTCCTTCAGATATATACCCAGAAGTGGGATTGCTGGATCATAAGGTAGTTCTATTTCTAATTTCTTGAGGAACCTCCATACCATTTTCCACTGTGATTGTGCCAATTTACATTCCCACCAACAGTGCACAAGTGTTCCCTTTTCTCCACGTCGTTGCCAGCACTTGTTATCCTTCTCTTTTTGATGATAGTCCTTCTAACAGGTGTGAGGTGATATCCCTTTGTGGTTTTGATCTACATGTCCCTGACTGGTGATGTTGAGCTCTGTTTCACATACCTGTTGGCTATTTGTATGTATTCTTTGCAAAAATGTATATTGAGGTCCTTTGACCATTTTTTAATTAGACTTTTTGGGGGTTTTCTGCTATTGAGCTGTATGAATTCCTTCTTCAGTTTTGGAGAAGTTGAGTTTCATGGAAGTGAAAGAGCTTTGTCTACTTTGATGTTCTGAATAAAAATGTGTTTTTTCACCACTTTTATTACTTTTAATTAGAAAAACAAGAGGATAGAGTGGAAACTCTATTAACTGCTAACTAAATTTTCCCTTATGACACAGACTGATCCAGACATTTTATAGACACGTTTATGACAAAATTATTGCTTATTATAACAATTCTTATTAGCTTAAATTCTTATCAATGATTAATTTCTTTTTGTTGGTCTTGAATGTCTTGCAAATATTACAGAGTGTCTCCCTGGTTAGACACAGCAGACTTTGCAGTGTGACTACCACTTATGAGCTGTGTGGCCTGGACCAACTTACTTAGTCCAAAAACCTGTTTCTTTTTCTGCAACATAATGGTAATAATATAATATAATATAATAATAATTGGGTTATCAAGTTTAAATGAATGTATGTATTTAATCTCAAATAGAGATTAAGAATGTACATTGCGACTGCTGTTCTTTAACAGTCAAAATCAGACTGAGGAATAGATAAAATTAGTGCTTAAGGGGAATTAAAAAAAGAATTATTTTCATGTAAGAATATAACATATTTCTTTAAGCTGCGTTTACTACATGCTTCAAAATCCCTTCTTAAAAGTATATGTGTCTATTTCTCCCCTTTAAGAAAAATAAACTTTATGAGAAATTAGACAAAATACAGCAATATAAACAGTGAGATCCAAATTTTGCAGTGTGTGTTGAGAATTTCACCTTTATTTTATGGTTTTTGCACCTAGTAGCATGAACAATTTGCCCCTAACAAAACTAAAAGTGCCTTCAGGACTATCACAATTACATACTGGAAGAGAATTTGCCAGCCAGAATTTTATCATGAAATGGGGTTGCATTGCGAAATACTCGTTTCAGCTACAAATGGGAAAATAGCTTCAATTAGTTCTCTGAGGAAGCTTGATTTACGTAGATTAGGTGGTGAACCAAAGGAGGTAAAGGGACTGGCTTTAGTAAATTCAATTCAACGTGCTACTTTGGGATAGCGCATAAAATGCTTCACTCAGGAAGCATTTATTAGTAAGACAAAATGAAATAATCACTTTATGCTTCTGGAAACTATCATGATTTTATGCTATTACCAGGAGAAAATAAAATAAAATATTTAAAACCTATATATAAATAATATAAATTGAAATCTGTAACTGTGTTGAAAATTTATAGAAACTAGAAAACCTGATACTTGTGGTGTTTGCGTTTAAATGCTATCTTTTTTTTTTTAAAATCCTCAAGTAAAGAAAGCAACTTAGAGAAATTGTAAAGAATCCAGACAGACGTATTTCCTTACTTCTAAAGCAAGACTTTCCTTCTGTGGTACTAATGTTCTAGAAGCTTTCAGCAGACAAAAGGACTCAAATAGGAGCTGGGACAGACACGGTGTGTAGTTCTGAGAGCATTCAATTCACAGAAATGGCCTCCCTTTTTTAAAAGGTGAGGATGTAACCAGGGCAGCCCAGTCCTACGACAGTGTGGGAGAGAGATGGAAACAGAGACCTAGTTTTTCTTACCTCTCCTTCTGCCGGCCTTGCTGTTGGAAGCAGAGTGGGGTTACACTTAGGAGACTCGGAGCTGTGTGTAAGAGAAGCTCAGCTCGAAATGACTTAAGCAACAAGGAGCATTTATTATCTCATGAAACAAGAAGTCTTGAGGGAGAGCAGCTCCTAAATAGGCTAATTTAAAGTCCAAATACATCATCCAAGAAGCACCCCCTTCCACACTTCCAGACACAACACCTAGCAGGGGAAACAATTGTTCCTTTCAAAGGGTGAAAACCTTTCCCCAAAGCCCCACGTCGGGCTTCCCTTCACATCTCACTGGCAGTTATTGGCCATATGGCCTTTCCTAAACCAGTTACTGGCAAGTGCAATGGGATTATCCTCTTTGCCTTAGACCATGGGTAAATAATCTGTCTCTGGAAGGGGCAAGATGGTAAACATTTTAGGCTTTGTGGGCCATCGTCTCTGTTGCACTATTCATCTTTGCTGCTGTAGTGCAAAAGTGGCCTCATATGACATACAATGTACAAATGGCCATGGCTGTATTCCAACAAAACTTTATTTATAAAAGCAATTGGCAGTAGAGATTTGTTCACCGGCCATAGTTTCCTGAGCCCTGCCTTAGACCAACTGGAATTTACTTCTGACAGTCTCTGAAACACATGAGAAATCTGTTTGGGTACAAACATTTCTCTTCTGTTCTTTTGCTCCAGGGTCATGCCCAAGAATTTAAAGATCTTCTCTGAGTTCTGAGCTTCCTCCTAAACACTTATTTGTGTCTTGCCTTTTTCCACTAGAACGAGGCACTGGAGAATCTCAATACTCATTTGCCCATTTTTCTTTCCCAAGACTTTTGTAAAAAATTATGCTTGAGAGTTCTTTTAAGGAAAAGCTCTCTGCTTGAATAATCTCTTTTACTCAGTCTATAATTCCACCAATTATATCCATTTGGATTAACAACCATTATCTCCTCCCTTCCTCTCCCTGTTTTGATACTACATTAAAATGAAAACAATGGAATAAAAATGTTATAAATCCTCAGCAAGGAAGAGAATGGAGAGAATTTTTGGCAGATAAAGACATGATCAAATTTCTGGAACATAGATTAAAAAAAAGCATTTACTGATGAAGTAGAAAAAAGGAAGCTAGAATTACCCCAACATGTGAAGAAAAGGGCTATAGGCTGAGAGGGTGCCCATGTGCCCAGCACAGCCTTGGGGAGGCCTTGCAGTTAGGCATGGTGGGATGGTTGGTATAATGAAGACCAGAAGCAACAAGAGGGGTTGAGAACAAGGGACAGAACAAAGATTGATGGAGAACCTTGACTCCTCCTGATTCCCTTTAATCGTCTTTGTGCTCATAATGGCTGAGCACTTACCCCAGGCTGAGCATGGAGGATTCATCTCCTTCCCCTGGGCTGTTCACCATAAAGCAGAGCTTTTTCATCAAAGCTCTTCCCATACTCAAAATTCTGTCACCTCATTCATTCATGCACTCTTTCACTTAATTTCAGCAAATATTTATTGAGAGTTCAATAGGCAGTGGAAAAAACAAAACAAAGTCTCTGTTTTCATCTAACTTATAATATTAAAAGGATTACCAGACATGTGAGAAAAACCATGACATGAAAGAGGAAGACTAAAATTTTTTAATAACCTAAAATAAAATGCACTCTGCCTGGGTTCTCGACTCAGAGTATTACAAGACTTGGAATCAAAGTATTGGCCAGGTTGAGTTCTTGTCTGGAAGTTCTTGGAAAAAATATGCTTCCAAGCTCATTCTTTTTTTTATTTTGGTGAGGAGCATTGTCACTGAGCTAACATCTGTGCCAATCTTCCTGTATTTTGTATGTGGGACACCGCCACAGCGTGCCTTGATAAGCAGTGGATAGGTCTGCACCTGGGATCCGAACCCAGGAACCCCGGGCCACCAAAACAGAGAGCACGAACTTAACCACTACACCACCAGACGGCCCCCCAAGCTCATTCTTATTGGCAGAATTCAGTTCCTTGTGACTGTAGGACTGATGTCCCCATTTTCTTGCTGGCTGTCAGCTGGGGCTGCTCCCAGCATGTAGAGGCCACTGGCATTCCTTACCAAGTGACCGCCTCCATCTTGAAGTCAGCAATGGTGCATTGAATTATTTTTGTGTTTCCAATCTATGGCTCCTTTTTCTGTGACCAGAAAAAAGAAACCTTTCTGTTTTTAAAGGGTTCATGTAATTAATTCAAGCCTCTAGTAATCTCCCTATCTTAAAGTCAACTGTGCCTTAAACATAACCTAGTTAATGGGAGTAAAACCCATCACATTCACAGACCAGGGATTATACACGGCATGTAGATCAGGGTGGTGGGAAATCTTGGGAGAGATCGCATGATTCTGCTCACACGAGACCTTTCATAGAAAATTTCGGAACAGTAAAGTGATTAAAAGATTCCAGAGTAGAAAAAGCATGTCACATACCGTGGAATGAGAAACAGACCAGGATCAGACTTATTATCAGCAACAATGGCTTTTGGAAGATAGCAAAACTCTGCTTTCGAATTTCTAACAGAATTCTTTTACCAATCCAAAATTATATTTCTAGCCAAATCATCACTCAATATATAGGCAGAATAAAGATATTTTCAGATACCCAAGAAGTCGTAAATTTTTACTTCCCATGTACCCTTTCTTAAGAGTTAAAGGAGAGAGAAAATCAAGAAAGAGGATGACACCAGATGCAGCATAGTGGATCCCACACAGGAGAGCAGTGAAGGGGACGGCCAAGATGGGAGCTGCTTGGCAGGTCGAGATAATCACAGTCTAGACTGGAGAAAGGAAAAAAAACAAGCTTCAATAGAAGCTAGATTTCTTCCATCCTAAAATGACCATAATAACAGTACCTACCTCATAAGGTTGTTGCAAAGACAGAAGTTAACCTTTGTAAGTGCTTAGACGAGTGTCTTCCATTTAGAAACACTTCCTAAGTGTGAAGTAGATTTGGAGGAAACATTAGGAAAAACTAATGACGTAATTGTTCATAAGAGATGGGTCAGGGTTTTGCTTTTTATTTGAATTCTTTCTTTTCCACATTCCACACAATTAAAAAAAAGTCGTGCTGGCCAACAATATCAACTGCTTCAGATATGTTAAATAAGAGAATGTCTAGGATGTACTCACTGTATTTAGCAGTGAAGACGTAGTTGGTATTTTAGCTACAGCAGTTCAGAAAAATGATAGGGATTTTAAAAAGAGAAAGACTTTAACTAGTTTGAGAGTAATAGATTGTGATGAGTAGTATAAATTATTCTTTCAAAAATTTGACTTTGAAAGGGAGAAACAAACCAGCATGGCAGCAAGAGAAGGAAGTAAAGTTACAGGACATAATTTTTATTTATTTTGTGTGTATGTGTGTGTGTGTGAGGAAGATTGGCCCTGAGCTAACATCTGTTGCCAATCTTCCTCTTTTTGATTGAAGAAGATGGCCACTGAGCTAACATCTGTGACATTCTTCCTCTGTTTTGTATGAGCAGTGTGTAGGTCTGTGGCCAGGATCTGAAGCTGCAAACCCTGGGCCACTGAACCAGAGCGTGCTAACTTCACCACCACCAGGCCAGCCCTGGGACATGATTTTTAAAAAGTTGAAGATACAGGGAAAAAGAGAAAAGACTCAGTGCCTCACCCCTAGTCATTCCCATCAATTCTCTCGTCAGCCCAAATAAAAATAAGGAGAATTTCATACTTTGATATAGACGATGAATATTTTTTTAAATTTTACTGTGTGAATAAAAATATCTTCAGAAAAATTGCTATTTTTGTTGCTCTCTAACACATAAGCTAAGTAAAGACAAAGAACTTGCCACGTCAACACAGCTTTGAGATGGGGTCTGCAGTGTGATCCGAGAGTTCTGAGCCATCACCTGTGAGAGCCCAGGTAAGCAAGATCCCTGGAGAACCGTGCGACCCTGACTGCCCTCTTTGTTCCTGCCTCTTCAGGCTCCATTTCACCCCAGCACGTGGAGAACAGAGCCACACAAAGATATGCAGACCAGTTGTCTCCAGAACAAGAATTGGCTCAGATCCTTCCTTTATTCCAAGTAGGAACCAAATGTTGTCATCTCCTAGAAATGTTCCTTGCGTGAGGGTTGGTGTGAAGGCTGAGTGACTGACTGACTGAAAGAGGGCTCAGTTAATCTTTCTATTCATTTTGAAGCATGTAGGGGTCTCCCACATATGTTTTTCTGGTTTAGGGACCATCAAATATATATTCATTGGACCAGTACTTCAGTAAAATGCTATTCAAAATGTGGACCGTGGACTGATGTTGGCCCAGGAACCATTTGTTACCAGTCTGTGAGCATTTATTTTTATAGCAATTTGACAGAGTATCTTTATATCTTTTGAACTTAATCCTAAAATATTTGAGTCTGCATGTTATCTTGTGTTTTTTTTAATTTTATTTTCCTAGTAACTCTTTTTTTTTTAACCAATGCATCATCATCGCAAAAGTGACAAATAGAAATTTAAAAGAAAAATCCTTCACAGTGGATAATTCCAGAAACACCTCTTTAGAGCACCTACCACAGGGAGCCCTGGCCTTAAGAAGATTTGGGTTCCAGCTCTCCATCTGCTGGCCAGGGACCTTGGGGAGGCCACTTAACTTCTCTAGGACTTTGTGTCTTTATCTGTCACATAAGGGCAATAATTCATACCTCAGAGAGCTGCTGTCTGGGTGAAATGAATAAAGGAGTGGAAATAGATTGGTTCCCTGTATAGAGGGAACGATTGCAGGTGGACCGGACGCCATAGTTGTTCTGTGTGTGATTAAAGAAAGAATCTCAGGCATTCCTATGGGAAATAGTGCTTCATAAAAATGTTTTGTGTTTTGACTCATTTTCAGGTTCTTTGGCAAAGTCCCTGGCTCCGATGTCATTTGTAAGGAGCTGTGCAGTGACAGGGTTCTTTCCAAGCGATTAGCGAGCAAGTCCACTGCTTGGGCTTTTATGTCCCTCCGCATTGTCTTGCATCTTGTTGGCAGAGCCTGGCATTGCTAATTTAGTGGATAATGAATGAAATATGGTTGGCAAACCCTATAATGTTGAATTATAATATCATTAATCTTTCACATCCCTTCTGTAGATTCTGCTGCTCCTATGCAAAGCGAATGGACCTGCCTCACCTTCCGCGACTGAACAAACTACCTGAGGGAATGCAATTCCTTTAGAGATCTCTTTTCTGTTTTCTTTTCATGCATTTTAGCAGCTGATTGAGACGGGATCCATGCATGAGAGGTTTACAAAATTTTTATCCAATTAACAAGGGCCGCTTTACACTCGGCAGTTGTAGATCATTTTCTGTAACTATCAACTGTAAATTTGCGTGAATTCATTCTGTCTTAATTCTTCTCGGATTTTGTGTTCAGGATAGAAATTGCCCTTTTCAAGAAGTTTTACCTGGCTGGATGTAAATCTGTAATATCTTGGCAGTAACAGAGCCCCAGAGGGATAATTTTGTGCAACCATTTCAATTCTTATACCGACTAAATTGGTCTGATCCATCTCACCATCATCACACAGAAAGGTTTCCAGGCCATCTCCTCACCTCTTGCTTATAGAAAACCATCAGATTTATTTGGCGCTCCTCAGATTTAAGATCATTTATCTTTTTTCAGAGCCGTAGGGCTTCTAATAACAAAAAGGACTGAAACAAACCGATCTTCATGACTGCCTTTCAATCAATACGTAACACACTTTCTGTTTTGTCTTCACCAGAAAGAAATTGAGCTTTAAATCCCTGCTCTCCTTAAATATGTCAACTATGTGGGATACGATCTCATCTCTAAAGTGGAAACTTCTTGAAATGGCATTGTGAGGAAGGCTTAGAAAAAAGTATTTTGCAAGCCTGTAGCATCATTCTAGAACAGGTTTTATTGCCTTAGAAGATACTAGCATCTTCCTGGGATTAAGAAATTGCTATATTTGCTGTATGAATGAGCAGGCAGAGAGATAGTTTTTGCCGATAAACTCTAAGGTGCTTTAGAAAAGACAGAGTAGCTTTAAATATATAACCTCCTTTCTTCGCTGCTAACTGTCCAAATCCTCTCCCTCCACACCGTTGCCCCTCCTTCTTCCTACGTACGGCTTCAGTTCCCCTTGGCTCTTTGTGACACACCTTTAGTAATATCCACGCAGTTGAGTCACTTGGAAAGACATCTGCTACTTTCACAAGAAAATGAGCGTCATATACAGAGCGGATTTATTGTTTGGGAAGGCCATGGAGTTTTGTGTGTTAACTTTTAGGGACAAAAGAAACATGAATTGTGGCTGCCATTTATGCCATGTGATGTACTCCCTGCTCCACACTTCATGCTTAATTAATTGCTTTTATCAGTTAGACTCACCGGCAGCGTTTTACCTCTTGTAACAGCTGCTCATTTTCCTGACAATTTTCCTGGTTTTCTTTAGCGCTCTCTAGGGGGCACTCTTCTTCTGATGTGACAGATGGACATAACTTTACAAGAAAGTGATTTAGTCATTAACATCCACATACATAGACTATTCTTGCTAAGAAAATACCTTTGGTAAGAAAACAGCTTCTGGAGATACTGGATCACCAGAACGGAGCTCTCATTTCTCTCTCGGCTGGATATGGCTGCTTCTGTTGGAGAGCCCATCAATGTCAACTAGCCATATTGATCAGGCTTGTCCTATGTCCATTAATTCCTCCGGTTCCAGGTCAAACCTTATCCCTTCTCTCTTTGAAAGGAAGCAGGTGGTACATCCTCACTGCCATGAAGGACATCATTAAACTTATTCACACAAATAAAAAGATTCACCTTTGTGTGGGCCCATTACTGTAATTCTGTGAATCCATTCTGAGTCATTAAAAGGTAGTCATTCCTGAATTGTATTCTTTGAGTGGCTACTAGGTGCCACTGGCTGACTCAGGTGGTAGGAAATGCTCCACATCTGATCTCAGAAAACTAACAGTCTATTGTGATAAACTTAGACATTAAAGGAGAAATGAATTACAATTTAAAATGTGAATTACAATCCCAGCCATAAATGAATGCACCTCATAGTGAGTCTCTTGTGTTGAGGAGAGTGCTTTCTTTTGAAGCTCTTCTCTTTCGTAATATTGTTTTTTTGTGTACAACACAAAAATTGAAATTTTCAATTTTGCTCGTAATGGAACTAAAACAGAAAAGATGAGATGATTTCCCACAGTCTCCCTTGTACACACTTCTTGTTCCATGTCCTTAAGACGTATATGCTTCTTTAGTATCACTATACATAGTAATTTGGTGATGTTGAGCTAAATAATTAACCCCTACTTCCTACTTTGTAATACATAGTGGAATTCCATTTCTTATGATTCAGATTTACCAATATGCGGACATGATGTTTTTAAAAAAATTTTTAACAGAAGATTTCAAAAAAATAAAATTACAGGAAGTTCTGAGTGGTACAACACATGAGGAATATAGAAAACTAGAAATGAGTTAATTAAAGTGATAGGTAATGAAGCAATTAAGGTGAGAGGACAGAGAAGGTAAGATTTTCTAATTGGAGTGATGGACCCTGAAAAACAGACAGCTAAGAGATGAATCAGTCTAAAAGCACATATGGGACCCTTAAAAATGCCTCCTAATCATATCCTTTTTGTTTGGTGCTTACGAAATTTCTGATTCTTTAGGTTACTTTTTCTTCACAGTGACCCTGCAGGATGGTCAGGGCAAGTATGGCCCGCCTGCCTTCATAGGGAAGTTTAAGTCTTGCCTAATGTTACCGAACTAAGAAGACACAGTGCTGAGACTCAGACTCAAGTCTTCTGGTTTCAAGGCTACTATGAGTCTATCACACAACAGTGTCCTTCCCTTCGCCTGCTATGTCTAAATGCATTTGACGGCTCCCGTGGTTCTCCATGATCGACGATCAGAAAAAAGGAATCAACTTCACAGCACCAAAACTCTACTTTCAGAGGGAACTTAAGAAGTTTTGCAAAAATATTTCATGTCAAATGCAGAAAATTTAGAAAATCACCCATAATTTCATCAGTCACACATAACAAGTTTTAAGACGTGTGTATACATCCTCCCAGTCTATCTTCCTGCATCTTATTTTGTTTTTTACAAAAAGAGTTTATATAACACTTCCACTTGGCAAACTGCAGTTTAAGGTTAGCAATACATATTTCATACATTACCCCATATTGATATTTGTCAACTGTGTGATTTTGAGGCCGTAATATTTCTTTTGTAAGAATGCACTTTGATTTATCACTTACTTACCCGATCTCCACTTGTTAGGTACCATTTTCTTTTTCTGCCAATATGTATATGGTGGCAGCGGTACACTGATGTGCTTCTCTCAGCAAAAAAGGAAAGCCCTAGTTTGTAATGTTTGCCAAATTCCATAGTGTAAGTAATTCCACCATGGTCAAATCCAGGTTTCCAACTGTGTAACTGGCTGGCAAATTTCCTAAAAATTCAACAATAGCTTGTAAGCGCTGGCTCCAGCACACCTCTGCATGGCTGTGATGGATATCCTTTTAGCTAAACCCTTCTCACAGCTTTTTCTGTTTGTTTTTGATTTTATGAAGAGAAAATACACAAAAAGTTGTTTAATGATAAATATTAGAGTGATATACGTAAGCGTATTTCACTGTTAATGAAGATTGGTTATCACTTGTGATGATTATTGATATTCACATATGTTTTCAGTTACTTTTTCTTAACCAAATCTTAAGTAGTGTTTTTCTCTCTCTCTCTTTCCCTCTCCTATTTGTGTTTAAAGATCTAAGGAATCTAGGACAATCATTGCAATATATATAAGCTTTAGAGGTTGCTTGAATTTGTAAATTTAAAGTCATTCTCAAGACCAAGTACAGTAGTATAATAGACAGTTGGGGATTGGGATACCAGCTCTACCAATGAAATTTAGGCTATTTGCTAAATTTAGGCTGTTTACCCACTGCTGTGAGGCTGTTTCCTCATCTGCAACTCAGAAACAATGATATTTATTTCACAGGGTTATTGGGAGGCTGTTCTATAAGATTTAAAGACTCTTTTGATGGCGGGACACAACATGATGACACTCAGATAGGTGGAAGGCGGAACTCTTAGTTGCTTACAGGAGTCGGTCCAGCGGACAAGGGAACAGCCAGCTGAGCTGTGGAGGGCAGCTCTTGACAGGAAGCCGGTGGGGTTAGCTAGGTTTCACAGACTTTCTATGGATTGGCTAATTTGAATAATTTTTCAGGCTTGAGGGCATGGGGTTTGCCCCTTAGTGTCTGGTATCCGGTTCCAGGGACGGTTAGGGCTGATGCATAGTAGGAGAGCTGAAGGGAAGTGGATGGGATGTGGACTCAATCAGCTGCTAAAGAAGAGGAACCAACCAACCTCTAGCCAGAGCCTCAAAACTGGGTCACAACAGCATTGAAATGTATATATGAGCAAATGAATGAGATAATGTGTGTGAAACACTGGCAGGGTACCTGGCCCAAAGCCTACTTTTCTCGTCCTTCGCCCTCATTTAAAGCCTCTCAGAGGGCAGGAAAATGAACATTACCAACAGAAGCTGTCACAGAGTACTTTTTAACCTTTGTGGCTTCATCCGTAAATTGAATGTTGGGCTAACAGTGGTTCCTAACATTCCGGAGTCAAAGGCTCATTGAGAATCCCTTGAAAGCTATCAAAAGCCTCCCCTGAAACGTGTTAAGACTTATATACAGAAAATTTTGTCGCAGTTTATTTTGTCACTTTAGAACCTGCATTTTACAGAAGCATTTATTTTGGTATTAGACAGCTCACCCTGCATCCATTTTCTTTTCTATCGAAGCAGCTTGGTCAAAGAGATTATAGGCCTTCAGTGAAAGCATGTTAGTTACTGCAGGGCCCTGGAACAGAAAGTTACGGCATTAGCACAGCCAAAATTGTTCCCCAAACAATCCAGGTGAGTAATGAGCCCACCTCGTCAAACTGCTTAGAATGGGCTTTCTTTAATCCTCAAGAAAAGTGAAACTTCTTCCTCAGGTTCAGTCAAGGCCTTTGAGACTTGTCTTCTGGAAAATCATAGATTTTTGCACATAGTGAGAAAGAAATTTATGTTCTGTTTCCATTTCTTATATACTTCTTAAAGAAATTCTATTTTTCATGAAAGCGACAACATCGTAGCAGGAGGCAAGGCTTCTTTCAAGATAATTGGCAAAAATCTTTAATGTCATTACGTTTGGATGCATTTGTAATAATTAATATAGCAAATATTTCCTAGGCACCAGCTCTGTATCAGGGCCTCTCTTGGGCTTTAAGGATATAGCAGGCACCAGGAAAGATAATTACTGCAATGAGCCATGACGGTGTGGAGAGCTTCTATCTTCAGCCAACAAAAAACTCCAGATGTGCAGCCAAACGTTTCAAATGCCCTACCTACCCATAATGTCTCAACATCTTTCTTCCAGAGACATCGTACTTTTTTATAACAATCCAGAGACATCTATTTCCTTGAAGTTTCCAGAACAGACTTAAAATAGGAACATATTTCTGATGGAATCATAATTTCCATATTCAACAAATATATCGAGTACCAACTGTATGCCATTCACTGTGGATGCAGCAGTAAACAATATGGACCTGGTCCCATGCCTTATGATGCTGTGAAGGAAGAAAGCTGGGAACTCTCTGCATTTGGAGACGTCAGTGATTCCATCCAGTTTATGCTGGAGGAAAATGGCACATCTGCCATGTTCTGTAAGACCTCCTTCAAATATTAAATGAAATATCTGTGTTTGTGGAGTGGATGATGTAGACAGCGGCACAAACCACTTCTCCTATTTGCAACGCAGATTCCTTGAAGCCTCTCCAATTTGTGTCACGTCGTCACTCAGCAGTACAATAAAAAGCTCACAGAGAACTTTAGTTTTTGCATTGGGACTTGAAGTGAGAATTTATAGTATCATCTGTCTATCATATATTTTCTAGAAATTCTTCTTTCCTGTAAACATATAGTTGAACAGGATCTACCATGATTCTGTAACACAATCCTATTCAATGGGCACAGCCATTAAACTATGAGATGGACACTTGATCCAGACAGGACAAATAATTCTTTCCTCTGAGGAATTTGGATCTGTAATTAAGAACTTAAGAAAAGCATACATTTAAGAAAGGGATATCAGAACTCCCTAAGAGAGCCTATTATCTTAGGTTTAAAATCATAAATCAGATCCTCTTTCTCCCCTGATTAAAATTATACAATGACTTGCCAGTGTGCAAATAACTGCACGGCTATAGCTGCACGGCTCTCTGGGACAGCCTCTGCCTACATTCTTGACTTTACTTTTTGTCACTCTACTCCTCACTCAGCCTCCCTAATCCTTCTGTGTCTGAAATATAGCATGCTCAGTCAAGTCTCAGAGACTTTACGCTTAGTCTCCTCCCACAAACCAAGATAATCGTCCTCCAATTTTCCCATCATGGACCCCTCTTCGTCCTTCAAGTTTCAGTCTTCCTTCACGACTTCATTAAAGCAGCCTCTGCCCCAAGTCACTTTGATTTGCTTTACCCTTTTTCCTTTCCTTTAGCATCCTTATTATTACCTGAAGGTATATTCTGTTGGTGTATTTGTTTACTTCTGACTTCCTTTCCCCTTAATTAGAATGCTCTCTTCTAATTGATTTGTCTGACCAGTTCACTGCTAGAGCCAAGGGCTGTAAGACTACCTGGCACACTGTAGCAATCCCTATCAACAAATATTTGCTGAACAAATGAAGGACTGAGTGATCCTATAACATGTAACGATTAGGAAATGCTGTCATCTTTGTTTCCCACTGGTTGGACCTGAGAAGTAGAGGAAGGTACAGATTGGGGAGGAAAGTGAAGCAGATGTGCTAAGATTAGCTTTAGTGGGAGACTGAGAGCCTTCCAACCCCTGGTTCCAATTCATTCCTTAGCCTTATATGCCTTCCTCTTTTCTTCCCTGAAATGTTCTCAAATCCCTAAAATCAATCCCTTTTTTTACTGAAGCTAATTTAAGATCTGTTACCTCTAATGAAAACAAAGTTTTTTAAAAAAACTGAGGCATGATTTACATATAAAAAATGCACAGATCTTAAGTGTTCGGTTTGATAAGTTTTCATATTTGTAAGCATCAATGTAACAACTACCCAAAACATGATTTTGAACCTTTTCGTCGCTTCAAGATATTCACTTCTGTCCCTTTCCAGGAAGTTCTCCACCCCCAACTTAAAGGCAGTCACCTTGCAACTGCTATGACCCATAGATTTGTTTTGCCTGATCTTGTAATTAAAATATATGAAATCAAGCAGTGTGTGTTTCCATATCTCACATCTTCTATTCAGCATAATATTTTTTTTTATTGCAGTAACGTTGGATTATAACACTGTATAGCTTTCAGGTGTACATTGTAATATATTTCGAATTCTGTGTAGGTTACATCATGTTCACCACCCAAAGACTAATTACAATCCATAGCATAATATTTTTGACATCCACACTTTGGCATCACTGAGTCAAGACTTTGTTGGTGCCACTTTTTTATTGCTGAATAGTATTCCATTGTATGGATGTACACCACTTGTTTATCCAAGAAACGCAGACATTGCACATTGGCCAGTGAAAGTCGGGTGGGGATGGTGAGACTCCCTCATCCAGGACCAGGAGGAGAATTGACACAGCTGTGGTAGCAGAGCGGTTGGTTATCCATCTTGTTGTGTACCTTGTATCTAGGATTTTCCAGGGGCTTGGTGGAAACGTCAGAATATTTTAGTATGTCGCCTGTTTCATTTAGGCGTCACTGAGCGTTTTTCACTCAGGAATAATGTTCACTTTAAGATGGCTCAGCTGAAATCAGCTCAGGGACAATGGCACATATTTGTAACCTCTGCCTTTTACCTGCTGAGGTTCAGATAATCTTCTACCTTGCTGAATTGCAAAAACCAAATCCTCAGTGTCATGCTATTCTTGAAATTAAAACAAGTAAATTTGATTCTAGAATCAGGATGGGAACATCGGGAAGGTCCCAGAAAACTTAAGTTGCCTTCCAAAGCACCAGCACTGCAGGGGTGGACACATCGATGACCCCTCTCTTTGTAAAGCACGTTCAGCTGGAGCTGGACTACAACCTGGGATTGGGGGGCTTATTACAGAATAAAGGCACAAACTTCTCTGTCCCGACCTATTTTCCATCCATGAGAAGGAGCCTTAAACTGACAAAGAAGGGGATGAGAAGAATCCTGAAGCCTGCTGCTATGAGGCAGAATCCAACAAAACAAGACCCAGTTCAGGCTAGAAAGTCAATCAGCACAACTTAATAATATTTCTTTCATTGGTTATTTGAAAATAGAATTATTTCAAATGAAATTGACAGACAATTGACCGATATTTTGTAGAAGTTCTGTTCCCAGAAAACCCAGTAAGGCGAGATCTAAGTACAGGCATGTTCATAAATGAATTACAAAACTGATTTGGCCTCCTACAGAGAGATCCTCCAAAATCCCAACCTCGAATGGAGCTCCTGAAGAGCACTTATCATAGGACACCCTCCCAATCAATGGATGGAATAATCAAGGAATTCACTTCACTTCCAAAGAAGAGAGAGTTCACAAATGGATGCCCAAGATATTTGTTCATTTTGTAATTTACCTAATATCCCTTTACATTAAGATATGCTCTGAATCAGTGACCAATTTACATTGCAACTTTTTTCATTCTTTTAACCAAATATGAGTTTTATTATAACTATATTGCTTTTCTTTCCCACCATTGTCTATTAGATATGTTACATGCTGTAAGGAACCATACTAATAAGTGATTGAGATGGAATAGAATAGGACTGGGTAGCACTCAGAAAGCCTGGATTATCTCATTATGTCAGAATGCAGGGCAAGTGTGATTTGGGATCAAAACCCCACCGTTTGCGTTTTCACCTGGGAAAGGTGGAGAATTTTAAGTGGGACATTTTTGGAGTTATGTGTGGAGAAGAACACTACACATGTGCTCCGGGGGCCAAGGCTGTACAGTACCTTTCCATGCAGTAAGACTAAGTAACACCAGTACACTTTCAAATCCTTGCATTACCTCTTTCATCCACTGGTGGCAGCAGGAATAGCTATGTTCCTACATATTAACCCCGACCACAACTGACCGGTCTGTGGGTACACATCTGCCCCAAGCTGGGTCAACTGGATCCCCGCCTGGGAATTTTGGAACTGCTGCTGTAGGAAAAAAAATCAGATGCTTTCCTGGTTGCTGAACTTATTCATACTATGAAAAACTTGAGTATGTTGGGGGCCATATTTTCTATCTTGTAAGCTGTAGACCAGAAAAATGGTGGAAGCTGATCTGCAGAGACAGTAGAATGAAGTAGATAAGCAGAAATGCACACAGTAAGAAAAAAAGTGTCCAAATAGTGTTAATTTCTCTCGTTCTAGTTTCTTTCTGGGGTCCAGGTAATTCTTGCCTTTAAGTTCACTGAGGCAACCTAATACCACAGTAGTGATTTTCTTTTTGTGCTTCAATTAGTCTGAGTTAAGTTTCTGATGGTTGTAAATGAAAAAATGTGTGAAGTTACAATATTTTCAAATTGAGCTTTCTTCCCCTGAAACCCACATTGTTTACATACGCTGGAAAGGTGCTTAGTTAATTTTATGCTTCTTTTGGCAAAAGAGCTACCACTACCCCAAACAGCACTGTTTATGTCCCCCAGCGGTGGGTGATGAAAGCAAAACCAAAGGATTTGTAAGTTTCATTGTACCACTTTTTTCTTTGACATTTTCTAACTTGAGTGGTGCCTTATGTGAACAATCTATAATGAGATATTTACAGTGATAATGGCAGGATAAATTTTTCCTAATGTTTATCAAAGAAAAATGACCCTAGACATCATAACATGACAATAATGACAAGCATATGGCATTTAACCATCTACAGTAGTGCCTCAAGCCATTAGACAGTTGTCTTAACAAATACTTTAATAATTTGACAATTTGTCCAAAAGACAATTTTCAATGTAACAAAAACAAAATGAAAGAAAATTCACATAGAACAACCCTGAATCCTATCCTTGGACCTCCTTGGAGGCCCATGTTCCAGGACTTAGTGGATGTGTTTTTCTGTCATTACTCAAGCATTCGTCTTAGATACCTATTCCCTCTCAGCCCAGAAATGAGTTGGCTCTCCAAGGCAGACAAAGTGGGCTGCCACTGATATGATATATTAGTGAGAAATGAGGTCTGTGGGATGGAGGAAAGAGTCCCCCTTGTGAGTCATAATCTCCCTCTCCAAGTGCCAGATATACACAAACCATAGGGTACAGACTGTATCAGGATCTCTACTGCCACCAAAACTGTGGCATGGTTTCTTGTCTAGTCCTATGTATTAGCTTTACTATATTCCAAAGTTTCATTTTTAAATACGTGGCTACTTATTCCAGCCTGGGGTGTGGGGAAAGAGCACTCCACTTTTTCATGAATGATTCCATGTACCTCTAAGTGCGTTAACGGCTTTACGAAGTACCCTTCGTATCTGCCTTTTTCTCAGTTCATTTGTGTTTTAGCCAAAACATAACAAATAATCATAGAACATTACAGCTAGCAGGGCCCTTACTGATTGTCAAACACCCCCCATCCTTTCACAGCCCACATAGCTGAGTTTCAGAGAGGTGAATGCATTTGTCCAAGGACACAGGTGGTTAGCATGGGAAGTAGGGTCTTGTGCCCAGGACTCCTGACTCTAAAATCATTGCTTTTTGATGACACCAGATAGCACAGAGGGGAGGAATTCCAGTTTCTTTTTAATCTCAGAAATCAGCCATGTAATATTTTTTCTAGGAAAAATATTTTATTCTAAATATTTTCTTTAATATTTTTCTCTTACCCATTGCTTTTTTCCTGAAATTTTAAAGTCATTCTCATGAATTATTCAAAGCACTTGGAAATCAGGCATCAAAAGAGAAAAACAGAAATAATAGAACACAAAGCTGCAAGCAGGTGCTTCTCCTTTAAATGGGGGTGTTTAATTTCCAATTACTGATCTGCAAAAAGACATCCAAAGTGTCTCAGAACTAGTTCCTATCCAATATGGGATCTTCCCTGCTGCTTCTGGAGCCAACGTTTCATTTCTTCTTGTAACCACCTCTGTATTTATATTTTAAAAAATCCAGGGAGCGACTCCTTGTCCTGATACTCAATTCTTGGTATTGCTGCATTGAGCAAAAATATGTATCCTGTCCCTGGAACGTTATTTTTTGCTTGTACTCTTTTTCTTTGGCCTGAGTTGAGGTACGGGGAATTTCAGTCACTGTAAAATGGAAGGGAAACACTGTTTTCATGTTAAAAAAGATGAAAACATGAAGCAGCTCCCTTAGGCGAGATTAGAAAGCCCCAAATGAGCAGAATATTATACAGTTAGCTGACGTTTTCAGGACTACACCATTTCTCCATCTTCCAAAAATTAGACTTTGATATTTCCTATCTGCTTTAAAGCAATTAATAAACAACGCTGTCCTGATCAATCCCTGGGACTAATCTGCTACAAATTTAAATGTTGTCAGAAGGTGCAAACTGACATGAAGTTAAATACTCATAGGAAATAGAACGGATGGGTTTATCAAGTCTGATTGGCTTTATCCATCAACCTTAAGGTTTGGAGTCCGGGAGGGTAACTCCAGGACCTCCCTACAATGTCCCTTTCTGGCATCATCAGAAAGTCAGGACTAAACTGAAGGGTCAGAAGGCATGTCAGCAAGCCATTTTCCAGTATGTACTGTCATTTTCCATTTTAATAAAGTATTGTTGCATCATGGGAGAATAATAAATTATTGCACTCTCACTAATAGGAATTGGTGTGTACTGCCAAATTATTTTTGCATTTGCCTGATCAATCTCAGTTCATCTGAAAACTGAGGAAAAGACAACCTTCTTTGCATCAGTCAATCTTTATATTAACCCCTGAAAATAATCCTTAGGAAGAAGAAGCAATTGGCTACAATAAAAGCAACGGGGCAGATAAAAAGAGATGTGACTAAGGCAGCAGCAAAACTCTCAAAAATAGACTTATTTCTGACCTAAAAGTTGCCAGGGAAGCAGATTCCTACATGTATCTTGGGGCCTGCAGCTGCCAGGAATGTTTTCTGGGTGGTCACAGAGCTCATTAATCACTTCTCTGTGTTCACTAGCTTGGTGGCAGGTTGATGTGCAGAAGCCCACAGGAGTGGGTAAACCTGGCAGATCTCATCATTTTATTGGCCTGCCTAAATCCTTTCAAAGCCCAAACTCCTTTGCATGGCATATGAGGCATTTCCTGAGGTAATCCTAAACCCCTCTTCCACATCATCTCTCACTGTTCCCTTTGTCCTATCCTAAGCTTTCGTTTTTGCTTCTATGCCTTTGTAAATTCAGCTCCCTTGGTTGTAACACCCTCCCTCCCCTGTCGGCCTGGTGAGCCGTAGAGCTTCAAAACACAGCTCAAGCTCCACTCACCACGGGCAGTTGATTACTTCCTTGTTTCATCCTTGTCACACAGTTTTGTAAGTTTTTGTTCACCATTGTAACCATTGTTTACTGTTGTGGCTCCTGTTTATTACTGTAACGATTGTTTACTATTGTAACTATTCTGAAAGGGCAGGAACCAACTCATGCATGGTCTTATTAAGCACATAGCACAGTGCCCGGCCCGTGACTAGTGCTTAATAATTGTTTGGTGAATCAGTGAGTGGATGGGTCCAACCAATGCGTGTCTAGATTGTGACCAAGAGTGCCAAAGTTAATGGAACTTTTACTGTAGAATGAAACTATCCACGAAGTTCAGTGTTCTCAGCCTTAAGGGTCTAATATTTGGTTTGGAAATAAGGTCAAAAGACAGTGGAAATCTAGACAGATCCAAAAGCCAGGCTGAGTATGGAATTGGAACAAAGGTTGCAAGCCAGAGATTGGCTTTTCCAGAGAGAGAGAAAGAGACAAGGACATGAATCCGAAGTAGGACTGAAAATGGGAGAGTAGCGCAAGGAGAATGGAAAGACGACAATGATGGACAGCAAATAGCCCAAACCATGCTCAGGTCCCAGGTGTCTGACCAGGTAGGGCAGGGTTACAGAAAACTTACTTTGGGTTCAGGAACAGAAAATTCAGTCACCGAGGGCAAAATACGAATCCAGCCTGTAAATATGTCAGAAACAGGGAAGAAAATCTAAGAACTGAGGAATAGATCAACATGCATATCTCATGCCAAGTTGTTTGCTTGTGTGTTTTTACTTATATTTTTCCTGCTAAAGACAAACCCCAATCACAGAATTTCAAGAAGGGTTGTCCTTACCAGTGGAGAGGCGAGAATAGTGTTTAATAGTTAAACTGTGGAGTCAGACTGCCTGGGCTCAAAGCCTGAGGCCATCACTTTCCAGCCGGCATTAGTCAGTTACTTAACCTCTGTGAGCTGTAAAATGGGGCTGAAAATAGCACTTACTTCATAGACCTATTGGGAGGAGTGAAGGAGTTAATCCGAGGGAAGAACTTAACTCAGAGACTGGAAGATTCAGAGCAGGTAGCCAGGCGGTTAATTACACTTTGAGAGCAATTCAGGGTAAGAAACTCATAATTTTTCATGTAGAACTAAAATAGGTTCCCCTTCTATTTTCTTTTATCAAAAAATTATCACAATGTCCTTTAGAAGGAAAAAATCTACCAACTAAAAAAGATATCCCTTTGAGTAGAAATAAGAACAGAGAAATATATAACTGAGCTAAAAGTTCACAAAAGAAGAGTTTTATTTCGTAGTTGATGTATTAGTTCAAATATAGGTTTGGTTACAGTTTTTTTAAAAAGGAGACGTTTAAATAATATGACAATATAAAATATTTCATTTTGTGAATACAGGCAATTAAGAACTAGACCCATTGTTCTGCAGTCTTCTGGAGTTCCAGCTTTCTGTTCCACCATCCCTAAAGTGAGCTGTCATGGTCCTTAGAGTTCAAGACAGAGCTCCAGTCATTACATATGCATTCCAAGGATCAAAAATGGAGGAAGAAGGGGATGCACTTTCCCTTTAAGAATACATCCCAGAAATTGCCACACCACTCACTTACACTTGCTGTTGGCCAGAACTTAGTCATTTTACCACAACTAGTAGCAGTGAACACTAAGAAATAAAATCTATGTTCAAGTGACACTATACTCAACTAAAAATTGGGGATTTTATTCGTACAGGAGAAGAGGAGACATTGGGGGCAACTTTGCGAGAGCTTTTACGTTCTCTATGTGGACTGGGGCATTAGTTTCTAACTCTACAACGAGAAAAGCATTTGTGTGAAGGGAATTTGTTTACCTGTTAGTAACTCATTACATCAAAACTGGACTTTTCGTGCGTTTCTCCATATCCTTATACTGTCAAGGTAATAAATATTTGTCAGCTGTTTCCAACTAAAATGAATTCCTCTTGATGCAGAACTAGTTCTCAGGCTAAAAGTCTAATTTCTAGATCAGAAGCAATGTTTGGGAGATGTTTATTCCAGATTGAAGCCACAGAAACTCCGGAGTATTTAAAACTGTATCATAAGTGTATTTTTTCTTGATCAGCAGCCCTTAGTCCATGCTGTTCCCATTGCCTGTAATTATTTCGTTTCTATACTCATTCTTCAAAACCCGTCTTAAACTTTCCATCTTTGTGAAGTCTCCTCCAATTCTCCTGGGCACCTTCAGCTTTGCCTTCCTCTGTGCTCCCACAGCACATTGTGTTTTACCTCTGTTATCACACTTGGTGCATTGTCTTCTGACTATTTGCAGTTTTGAACTCTCAAGTCAACTGTGAATTTGGGGAGGTGCACAGGTGTTCAGAAATATTTGTTTAATGAATGAATAAATTGACTCCTCCCCCAATGGAAGATGATTTTTATGGCACTGCTTCAGAGAAAGTTTTTTTGATTAACAGAAATACAACATAAATCATAATAATCACATTGATAATAGTGATGCTGGTGGCAGTGGCAGCCACTATGATTTTTCTTGAGTGTAATGAGAGTGGCTAAGTGTCAGAAATTTGATATAAAACATGTCAAATCTCTATAAAAGCTTTAAAATTAAATATCGTTATCCACATTTTACAGCTGAGAAAGTCGAGGCCCAGATGTATTGCGTAGCCCGCAAGTGGTAGAGCTGTCTACCCCAGACTCTGCTGCGAATTGTTTCTGTCTTAGCCCTTCACTCTCTAGGGTTAGGCAGAGAGCACTCCCCTCTTTGGATGCCTTCTTTCTGAGTGCCGTCACTCCTGGGAGGCGCTGTCACTCGTGTTCCTGGCTCATAGGTGGGCTTCCTTTCTTAGATCCCTCTCGTTATGACAGAAGGAGCAGAAGAGGCACAAAAGCACTGAAGGAGGCGAAAAGCTTGGAAACGAGAGTGGAGAGGCCCGTGTTCCGGGCTCACAGTCTAGCCTGGGGTTGGCTTTCTCCCAAGGATTGGCTACGCCAGTTCATTTCCCCCATCCCAGCTTACTTGAAGACCTGCCAACAAATGCTTTACTCGTGTATTCTCTTCGGTGTCATTTCATGCACACATTCACGTAAGGCACATACGCACACAACCTCTTCTCCTACTTCACAGAGAAAATAAAACCAGCAGACTGAAAAAGCCTTCACTTTTCTGCCATAACATCTGTAAATCTTCCCGCACCCTACCGCTCCTCTCTTTAGCCATCATTCCTCCTTTCGTTCAGGAGATAACCCTCCACCCGTGATATAGCTCCCACATCCCGTATACTTTCCCCCGAACCTCACACCATTCATTATTGGTTTATCTCTTGTTTCTTTAATTTCTTTCTATTGCACTTTTCCCATCATCATTTAAACATATGCAATTCACTTTCATATTAAAAAAGAAACCACCATCTTTGGACTCTATTTCCCTTTTGATTGTTGCTGTATTTTCTTCCTCCTTTACAAAGCCTTGAAAAAGTTGCCTGTACGCACTGATTCACCACCTGCCATTCCCTCCTCGCTCCCTCCAATCTGTGCTCCTCTCCCACTCCATCCACAGGGCTGCTCGCAAGATGATTACCAGCGAGTTCTCCGTCAGCTAAGCCAACGGGCACCTTTCTGTTTTCCTGTTGTTTGACCCCTCAGCAGCATTTGAGACTGTGGACTACCCTGTCTTTCTTGAAATGCTCTGCGCTGGGCTTCTGTACCACCAAACTCCTCCTGTTTCTTTTCCCTCTGGCACTAATTCCTGTCAGGATCCTCTGCTGGATCACTGTCCTTTACCTGGCTTTTAATTTTGAGGTATGCAAGGCTTTGAACTTGATCCCTTAGTTTATATTCTCTCCCTCATGATTTTACCCATGCCCACATCTTTAGTTGCCATCCATATTATGAACACTTTCAAGTGAGGATCTCGATTCCAAACTTCCCTCTGAGATCCAGACGCATCTAACAAATTGCCAACTCAGCATCTCCAGTTGGAAGTCTCAAATTAACCACAAGTTTAACCAACTTAACCATACCCGTAACTGATCTCATGATCTCCTTCCTCAAACCTAGCCCTTTACCAGTGTCCTCTTACTTAATAAATGACATTACTCTCTCTCCAGTTGTTCAGAGTGGAAACTCAGGACTTACATTTTCCCTCAAGAAAAGAATGAAGTTCTGTGTGGTTTGATTTCCTATCAGCCTGGGGTAACTTTGGCGTGTTGTGGTAGGCAGTGTCTAATGGCCATCAGGAGTCCTGCTCCCTGGTGTTCTCACTCTTGTGAATTCCTTCTCCTTGAGTGTGGTTGGGACTTGATGATTCACTTCTAATAGATGGAGTATAGCAGAGGTAATGACGTCACTTCTAAGATTAAGTTACAGAAAAACTGGCTTACATCTTGCCTTCTCTCTCTCTCACCACTTGTGTTGGGGAAAGCTAGCTGCCACATCACGAGGTCACTCAGACAACCCTGTGGCAAGGTTCTTGCATCAAGAAACTGAAGATTTCTTCCAAAATGAAGTAAAAAAAGCATCTCATTATTGTCTTATTTTGTGTTTCTCTGATGACATATGATTTGAAGCATCTTTTCATATGCTTATTTGCCTTCTTTGTATCTTCTTTGGTGAGGTATCTGCTAATATCTTTGGTCCATCTTTTTAATTGGGTTGGTTTTTTTTCTTATTATTTAGGGTTTTGTTTTTTTTTTCTGAGGAAGACTCACCCTGAGCTAACATCTCTTCCAATCTTCCTCCTCTTTATGCATGGGTCACTGCCACAGCATGGCTGAGGAGTGGTGTAGGTCTCTGCCTGGGAACCAAACCCATGAACTGGGGCAGCCAAAGCAGAGTGCGCCAAACTTAACCACTATGCCATGAGCTGGCCCCCTTATTATTTAGTTTTAAGAGTTCTTTTTATGTTTTGGATGATAGCCTTTTGTTAGATGTGTCTTTTGCACATATTTTCTCCCAGTCTGTGGCTTGTCCTTCCATTCTCCTAACAGGTCTTTCAGAACCCTGCCGATAACCATATGAGTGAGGCTGGAAGGTGATTCTTCAGCTCTAATTAAGTCTTGAGGTGGCTGCAGCCCTAGCCAACGGCTTGATTGCAACCACACGAGAGAATCTGAACCAGCTAAATGGTGTGTTGTTTTAGCGTGCTGAGTTTTGGGTAATTTGTAATATAGTAAAAGATAACCAACATACATTTGAAAGAGAACACGCTCTTGTGGTCTTAGAGGAACCAGATGGCTCCCTACTGATAATAACTTTATCATTTTGCAGAGATTGCAGAATAGACTTACGTAGAGTATTGCATAGATATTGACCCAATTAAAAACAATTCATCTACATGTCTTCCTATAAAATAATTTATAGCAAAAATTGGTTTTTAGTACTATTTGTCTTTTTAAAAAGATTTTATCATTTTACAGCAGTTTTAAGTTCATGGTAAAATTGAGAGGAAGCCACAGGGATTTCCCATAAGCTCTCTTCCTCTACACATGCATACTTTCCCCCATTATCAATAGCCCCCACCACAGGAGACATTTGTTATAATTGATGAACCTACACTGACACATCACAATGTGACAACAGGTAACTTAACGTCTGTAGTTTACACGAGGGTTCACTCTTGGGGTTGTACATTCTGTGGGTTTGGACAAATGTATTATGAAATGTGTCCATCATTATAGTCTCGTACAGAGTATTTTACTGCCCTAAAAATTTTATGTGCACTGCCTATTCATCCTTCCTCACTGTATTTCCTGAATTGTTTTTTGCTTCTGAAAAACCTTAACTGTTACACACGTATAAAAAAGATGACGTTAAATATCCATGATCCATGACTGCTAGGCCTTGGTCAAATAACCTGATAAAGCTTATGCAACCCATTATTGACCCATCCTCACCTTCATATCTTCCGGTGAAATGTGAGGTGGCAAGTTTTCTATTAGCTACCTGAAGAATTGTGGGAATCCCCTACAAGTTCAGCACATATTAATATATCCCATTTCCCGTGTATGGGTTCTTAATTCAGAGCTAAGACTGTGAGATATTTTCACTTCTCTCTTTTAAGTGAATGTAAACAAGTTCTAGTTTGTTTGACTCGCAATCCCGCTTCCTCATTCTCCCTCCTTAACACACCTCTTACCTGCTGTTTCTTTTCTTCCACTTTTCTCCCCAAAGATGCTAGTCATTGATTCTTCGTTAATTTTATACCCAATCACAAAGTGTGCAGGAACCAAAGGCAAGTAGAATATAATAAAATACGGTAACATGGGCAACGACTAAAGTCAAAGCTTGTAGCTTAGGGAAAAGAAAAGATGCAAGTTTTAGATCATTTATTCTCTGAGAAGAATAACGCACTATAATAGTTTTAGTCCTCTACTCAGACTTCAAACAAAACTCTCTGAGAAGAGCAAATGCAGGCATCCCAGAGCCCAAATAGAAAACACAGCTTTTGAAAGAGACAATAGTAGAAATAGTCATATGGTTGAACTAGATACAAGAATAAAAATTTCTCCACAATATATATTAGGAACCCAAACAACTTAGTACCAAAATTTTCACATGGATAAGTAAAAATAACTTAGTTAAGAATGGAGCATGATACATAATTGTACATAAGAAAAATGTTTTTAAAATATTCAATCATAAATTGCTGAGATATCTTTGTGACATTAAAATTTTGCGTCAACTGATAGTATCTTTTATAGAACTAAAATGGCTTTCAGTCATATTTCTTCATTTAAATTTGATGCTGAAAATAAAGACTATGATTATTTAAAAAAGAATCTTCTGTTAACTCGGGTTATCAGATCTTCGTTTGAAATGGGCATTGGGTGAGTGGAAAAGCTATAGAAATAATTGCTATGAATATATTAATCAAGCATTGCTGGAGAAAGAGTATTTAGGAGAAAACATTAAAGCAAAATGAAAAAAGACTGTGATACAACTAAGTAATTCAGTGTAAAGTTTTAGCAGTTATGACTCTTCACCACCCTTTTTCATGAGCTCATGGAACCCTGTGAACACAGCACATGATGGGAAACAGTGATCACAGCAGATCTTTTCTTAAAACAGCACCAAAGAATCTTCTGCTTTGGAACCAATCCACCAGTTACCATGCTGCTGATAGATCTGTGGTTGCATAGGTCCTTTAAATTAATGAGAAAGCCACCTTTTATTCATTATCATTTCTTGACACCCACACATACAGAAATCTACCCCCAAACATCACAATCTATAAATCCTTTTGCTTTATGTCCTTTATAATTTCCAGTTAGCTACTGTACTTGTTTTGTTTTGTCCATTTTGTCTGAGATAGTCTATAGAGGTTTTCTTATACCCCTTTTATATAGGGAACCTTAGAATAATGATGCCAATGATTACATTAAATATGTTTTCTTATAAAAACCAAAAGATCATGCACAAGAAATATGCCTATTATGCAAATTATATAAAATAAAAAATTCATTCGCTGTATCTCAACGATATGATAACAAAGTTTGATGAAAACTAGCAATAATTCTTTTTTTATTAAGACATAATTTACACACAATAAAATTCACCCTTTTGAAGTGTACAGTTCTTAGTGGATTTTACTATATTCACAAACTTGTGCAACCATCACCATTTTGTAATTCCAGAATATTTTCATCACCCACAAAAGAAGCCCCATACTGTTAGCCATCACTCTCCATTCCTCCCTCCCTCCAGCCTCTGGTAATTATTATTTGTCTCTATTTGTCTATTCTGGACATTTCATATAAATGGAATAATTTAATTTGTGACCTTTATGTCCAGCTCCTTTCATTTAGCATAAGGTTTTGAGGTTCATCCATGTTGTAGCATACTTCAGATCTTCATTACTTTTTATGGCTGAATAATACTCTATGATATGGATGTACATTTTTAAAATCCATTCATCATTTGATAGACATTTGGAAAGTTCCCACTTTTTGGCTATTATGAATAACGTTCCTATGAACATTCAGGTACAAGTTTTTTTTGTGGAAATGTGTTTTCAGTTCTTTTGGGTATATATCTAGGGTTAGAATTGCTGGGTCATATAGTAATTCTATGTTTACCATTTTGAGGAACCATCAAACAGTTTTCCACAGTGGCTGTGCCAATACACGCTTCCACCAGCAATGCATGAGGGTTCCAATAACACTTGTTATTTTCTGGGTCTTTTTAAAAATTTTTATGGTAGCCATCCTAGTGAGGGTGAAAGATTGTGGTTTTGATTTGTATTTCCCTAATGATCAATGATGTTGAGTATCTTTTCATGTGTTTATTGGGCATTTGATAATCTTCTTTGCAGAAATGTCTATTCAAATTCTTTGTCCACTTTTTAATTTTTAGTATTAAGTTGTAAGACTACTTTACATATTTAAGATAAAAGCACCTTATCAGATATATGATTTGAAAAGTATTTTCTCTTATTGTGTGGATTATCTTTTCACTTTCTTGATAGTGTCCCTCAAAGCATAAAATTTTTTAATTTTGTTGAAGTACAATTTATCAATCTTCTTTTGTTGCTTGTGGTTTTGGTGTCATATGTAAGAAACCATTGCCTAATCTAAGTCACAAAGATTTGCACCTATGATTTTGTCTAAGGATTTTATAATTTTAGTCCTTGAATTTAGCCTCTGATCTATTTGAGTTAATTTTTGTATATCGTATCAGGCAGGGATCCAACGTTATTCCTGTGCATATAGATATCCAGTTTTCACAGCACTATTTGTTGAAAAGGCTATTCTTTTACATTGATTTGTCTTGGCATATTTGTTGAAAATTAATTGACAATAGATGTTTAAGGGTTAATTTCTGGACCCTCAGTTCTATTCCATTGACCTATATATTGATCTTTATACCAGCACCGCACAGTTTTGATTACCATAGCTTTGTAGTGAGTTTTGAAATTCGCAGGCGTGGGCCCTCTAAATTGATTCTTCTTTTTAAACATGATTTTAATTATCCTAGGTATCTCACATATTTATATTAATTTAGGACCAGTTTGTCAATTTCTGCAAAAACACCATCTAGGATTTTGATAGGGATTGCACTGAATCTGTAGATCGCTTTGAGGATGATTGCTATCTAAACAGTAATAAGTCTTCCAATGCATAAACACAAGATGTCTTTTAATTTATTTAGGTCTTTAATTTCTTTCAATGAAGTTTTGTAGTTTATCAATGTGCAAGTCTCATACTTATTTAGTTAAATTTATTCCTAACAATGTTATTGTAATTTGAATTGTTTTCTTAATTTCATTTTTGGATTGTTCATTGCAAGTATAGGGAAACATAATTGATTTTTTAATATTTACCTTTTATCCTATAACCTTGCAAAACTCACTATTAGCTCTAATAGCTTTCGGGAGGGTTTCTTAGGATTTTTTCTATATAAGATTGTGTCATCTGTAAATACAGATACTTTGACTTCTTCCTTTCAAATATAGAAGATGTTCATTTCCTGTTCTTGCCTAATTTCCCTGGCTAGAACCTCTAGTATAATGTTGAATAGAAGTGGCAAGAATGGACATCCTTGCCTTCTTCCTAATCTTAGGGGAAAGCATTCAATCTTTCACCATAAAGTATGATGTTAGCTGTGGGATTTTTATATAAGCCCTTGACCAGTTTGAGGAAATTCCCTTCTATACTAGTGTGTTGAATATTTTTTACCATGATATGGAGTTGGATTTTGTTAAACGCTTTCAAAGTATATGTTGAGATGGTCATGTGGTTTTTTACTTTTATTTAATTGGTGTATTACACTGATTGATTTTCATATGTTGAACCAAACTTGCATTCCTGGGATAAATTCCACTTGGTCATGTTGTATAATCCTTTTCATGCATTGATGGATTAGTTTTCTAGTACTTTGTTGAGGATTTTTTGCATTTATGTTTATAAAGGATATCGGTCTATAATTTGCTCTTCTTGCGACGTCTTTGTCTGTTTTTGGTATCAGTGCAGTACTGGCCTAGTGAGATGACTTGAGAAATGTTCCCTCCTCTTCTATTTTTCGGAAGAGTTTGTGAAGTCTTGTTGCTAGTTCTCCTTTAAACATTGGTAGAATTCACCAGGGAGGCCATCCAGTATTGGGATTTTCTTTGTGGGAAGTTTTTTGATTAATGATTGAATCTCTTCAGTTGTTGTGGGTCTATTTAAATTTTCTATTTCTTCTTGAGTTAGTTTCAGTAGTTTGTGCCTTTCTGGAATTTTGTCGTTTCATCTAGATATCTAATTTGTTGACATATAATTGTTTATAGTTCTCTCTTATAATTCTTTTCTATTCTTATTATGTTGGTAGTAATGTCCCCTTTTTCATTCCTGATTTTAGTAACTTGAGTATTTATTTTTTTTCTTGGTCTGTCTAGCTAAAGTTTTGTCAGTTTAGGTGTCCGTTCTGATAGGAGCTCAGCTGAACTGGATGGAGCTAAGCCACCAGGAATAGCGAATTTAGACAAAGCCAAAATAAAAGTAACAGTCAAGCATTTATGCTCTTACTGAGATAGTATAAGCAAGAGGCTAAACTGGAGAAAAGGCTGATTCTCCCCTTTTCCATTTTTTCCCATGGAATGGCACTGGTCAAGGGTCAGGTTCATCAGAACAGACATGGGAGTCACTTCACTGTAGACAGAGCCCTAAACAAAAGGCTCCTGCAGATTTATAAACCCAAGATCCAGGGGAAAGTCTGGGAGTGGAAAAGTACTGAGTACTGAGTCACGGTAAAGAAAACTGCCCACCGGTTCCCTATCCTTTCCCTGATGAGGTGGTCTCTGCAAAGGTGACTGATGACGGTCTCTAAAGAAGGCTCTAGATGAGGCTTTTGAACGAAGGCACTTGGGCTAAGAATGCTGAGCTTTGCATGATTTCAGTCCTTTCCAGTTTATTGTGATTTGTTTTACGGACTAACACATGGTCTATCCCAGAGAATGTCCCCTCTGTACTTGAGAAGAAGGTATATTGTGCTTTGGTTTTGTGGAGTGTTTTATAAATGTCTGTTAGGTCCAGTTGATTTATAGTGTTGTTCAAGTCTTCTATTTCCTTGATGACCTTCTGTCTAGTTCTATTTGTTATTGAAAGTAGGATATCAAAGTCTCCACTTATTGTTGAATTGTGTATTTCTCCTCTCAGTTCTGTGAGTTTGGTTCTGTATTTGAGAGCTTTATGATTAATACATATTAGTGTATATATATATATATGTGTTTATGTGTATATATGACTAATATTATATATATATTATCGTATCTTCTTGATGCATTGATCCTTTTATCAGAGAATATCCTTCTCATTGCTATTAATAATTTTTGTCTTAATCTATTTTGTTTGATATTAGTGCAGTCATTTCAGCTTTCTTTTAGCTACTCTCTGAATCGCGTATCTTTTTCCATCCTTTTACTTTCAATTTCTTTGTGTCTTTGACTCTAAAGTGTATATTTTGCATGTAGTTGGATCATGTTTTTAATTCGTTCTGCCAATCTCTACCTTTTGAGTGGAATGTGTAATCTATTTACACTTAATGTAATTATTGATAAGAAAGGATATATGCCTTCCATTTTGCTGTTTGTTTCCTACAGGTATTATGTAATTTTTGTTCCTCTATTGCTCTTTTACTTTCTTTTTCTTAAATAGCTATTTTTAGTGTACTGTTTTAATTGCCTTCTAGTTTCATTTACTATATATTTTTAAAATTATTTTCTTGGTTGTTTCCTTGAGGATTACTATTAACATCTTAATTTATAACAATTTAGTTCAGCTTCATACCAATTTAATTTCAATAGTTTGAAAAGATTTTGCTCCTGTATAGTCCCATTCCCTCCTCTCTCTTTTTCTTTTGTGCTATTATTATTATATAAATTACGTATTTACACACTATATGCCCATTGATACAAACTTAAAATTATTGCTTTATACAGTTGCCTTTTAAATCGGATAGGAAAATGTGTTATAAGCAAAAAATACATTTATACTGTCTTTTACATTTCCTAGGGAAATTTCTTTACTGGTTCACTTTATATCTCCATGTGGATTTGAGTTACTGTCTAGCGTCATTTCATTTTATCTTAAAGTATGACCGTTAGTATTTCTTACAGAGCAGAACTTCTAGTGATAAATTCTCTCTGTTTTTTCTTATACAGGGATGTCTTAATTTCTCTTTCTTTTTTGAAAGATACTATGCTGGATATAGAATTCTTGATTGGTATCTTTTTTTCTTTATACACTTTGAAAATGTCGTCTCAATGCCTTTAGTCCTCCATGGTTTCTGATGAGAATTAACTGTTACTCTTATTGAGGATCTTTTGATTGTAATAGTCACTTCTCTCTTGTCTCTTTCATGTTTCTCTCTTTGGCTTTGGCTTTTGATAATTTGATTATGACGTGGATCTCTTTGAGTTTATTCTACTTGGATTTCATTGAGCTTCTTGGATGTGTAGACTAACGTTTAGCGTCAAATTTGGAAAGTTTCACCATTGATCTTTCAAATATTCTTTCCATCCCTTTCTTTCCTGTCTTTGTGGGATTCTCATTATACATATGTTGATACATTTGACAGTGTCCCACAGGACTCTGAGGCTCTATTCATTTATCTTCATTCTTTCTTTCCCTCAAATTAGATAATCTTGATTGATCTGTCTTCATATCCACTGATTCTTCTGCCAGCTGAGTCTTCTGTTGAGCTCCTCTACTGAATTTTTCATTTCAGGTATTGTACTTTCTAACTCAGAATTTCTCTTTGGTTGTTTTTTATAGTTTCTATCTCTATATTGACATGCTCTATTTGATGAGACTTTTTTTTCTACGTAGTTCTTATAGATTTTAAATAGCTGATTTTAGGCTAGACAAAAGTGTTCATCTAGTAAGCCTAACACCTGGGTTTCTCTCTATGCAGTCTCTGTTGACATTTTTCTCCTTCTTGTGTATAAGCCATACTTTCTTTTCTTGTAATTATTTTTGAAAACTGGAAATTTTAAGTGATATAATGTATCAGCTCTGGAAATCAGATTCCTCCCCCTCCCCAGTGTTTGTTCCTGTGGCTGTTGTTTTATGTTGCTGTTTATTTAATTCATTTCCTGAACTAATTGTAAAATCTGTGTTCTTTGTTATGTGTGAGCACTGAAATCTTTACTCAATTTGCTTAGTGGTCAGCTAATGATTGGGCAGAGATTTTCTTAAATGCCTGGAACCAATAAGTCTCCCAGCCTTTTCTGAGAGGCTCAGTGTGTGTTTAGGGGCATGCCTCAAATGCTCAGGTGGGCACTTTGCAGGTCTGTCTTAGTCTTCACTTCCTGATTGCACAGAGCCTCGGTGTCAGCCACAGGGAAGTTGTTAGGGCCTTTTCCGGTCTTTCCTGGACAGGTACGCAGTCCAACTCACGCACATGGCTTTCTATATTCTCAGGAATATGTCAGAACTGTTCAAAATGTCCTCTGGATAACTCATTCCCCAGGTACTCCATTCAAGTGTTTTGTTCCACTTGTTGTTGGCCCCAACTGTTATCACCACTTCAAGCAGTTGCGATGTTTAACAACTGACACTGATTATTTATGGCAAACGCCCCAGGGAAAAGGCTATTCCCACTGAGAGAGCTCCGAGTCAGGTCAAATAAAGACAAGCTTTGTGAAAGAGATTTTCCAGGGAACTGCCAGAGAGGCCAAATAATGACAGTTACCTGGGAAGGAAGACTTGGGGGAGCTCCAACACTTTTTTCCTCTCCAGTGTCTACTAGGCTGCTGGCCTTCACCATGAGTGCAGGATTGTTGGAGCTAGGGCTCTCATAGAGCTGCAGAAGGGAGGTGGGACTAGGATAAGGTAAATGCCACAAAACTTGTTGTTCTTACTGAGATTTAGCCATTTTTCTTAAATAAATGATCCCCAGATATTTGCAAGCCTTTGGTTAATTTCCAGAGTTCTTAAAAAGTTAATCTGGACCATTCTTTGCCAGTTTTCTTATTGTTTTTGTGGAAGAGAGGATTTTTGGAGGTCCTTACTCTGCCATTGCCATTGCCTTTCAGCATCGGTTCTTGAGATGACACTCTTCTTTTTCTTTTCCAAACGTATTTTACTGAAACAAGCTATAGACAGCAGGATATATTAATAAACCAAATATTTGTATAGAAAATTTGCACAGGCATACCTCAGAGATACTGCAAGTTCAGTTCCAGACCACCGCAATATAGCAAATATTGCATTAAAGTGAGTCACACAGTTTTTTTAATTTCCCAGTACGTAGAAAAGTTATGTTTACACCATGCTGCAGTCTAAGTGTGTAGTAGCATCATATCTAAAAAAAGAGTGCACATACCTTAATTAAAAAATACTTTATTGCTAAAAAATGCTAACCATCATCTGAACCTTCAGTGAGGTATAACCTTTTTGTTGGTGGAAGATCTCATAAAAAATGCAATTATCTGTGAAGCACGATAAAATGAGGTATGCCTGTATTTGTATTTGCTCCTTTGTTCTTAAGACAAATATTTGTTGAAATTAAAAAAAAATTTAAACAAAACTTTTAACATAATAGAATTTAAATGAATTTAATAATAATAATAATAACATAATAAAACATAATAAGTTTTAGATATAGCATCTTAGTATACGCAGGTCTACAAATGATGAATTGGCTTGAAAACCATTAGATTGAAAAGAAAATGGTGATCTGAGGCACAGCCACCATTATTATTCTTATGATTATTATCATTGATTATAACAACTATATATTGAGTTTTGCTATGTGTAATGCCTAATACTTTTTCAGGGAAGAAATACAAAGATTGTATTTACAAACTACAAATTCTATTACAGTATTAATCATTATAGTCCTCAGTTACTAGTGTTTAAATGTATACGATTTATTACTACAGATAAGTCAATAAATCTGGTGACCTTTTTTTTCTTACAGTAGTAAAATAGAGACGATATGACAGGTCTTAATGATTCAGAAAGATTTTCTGCATTATAGCCTTCATTTCCTAATATAGTATACATAATTTTTACAACAATGACAAAAGAGATATAACTTCTCCATTGATGCTTATTTACTGATCTTATTTATTTCCGTACTTTCTAGCATTTCTTCATGAATACAAATAGCACAAATTCTTTTGACTAATTTGTTCATAATTTTATATTGTGGGCTTAGAAAACAGTATTCAAACCAACATAAGCGAGAAAGCATTTGCTCATTCCTTTAATATGCAAACTATCAGATGCCAATTAGCTTGGTGATTCTTTCCATTGCAGTCTCATGTGTGTGGGCAGGAATGCAGTCCAAGTTTTCATTCCTTTTTCTGTTTTTTTGTCTTGTTGGTTTTAGACTACTGCTATTGGATCCAGCTGAAACTCTTCTCACAGTGGGTGGGCCTGGAGAGATTTTCTCCCCATATCCTTCTTAATCCCATTCCCCTATTGGTGGTAAGCATCTTTATTTTCACCCAACTAAAAATCTATTTGTTTTCTGACTTTTATTGCAAGATGAATATTTGGCCCACAAAAATTAAAAAAATAAAAATTTTTATATTTCAATGAGAGATTCAGTGGATAGACTTACTGTAATCCTTTCAGGAACATTTTATGCAGTATGAGATTTGAATACTCCTTGTGTGTTCTCTTCCAAACCGTAAATGGGCAATCCTCAAAGGAGTAAGGTGGAATCTTAAATTTGAATGCTGATTGGAATCTTAAATTTGAATGCTGATCCAAACTATTTAGATACTTTGGGTCCTTAAGACTGAGTTGAACAAAACCCTAAAAATGTTTTGTTTCCCTTAATGATTCTGAAAATTACTTTTGTTGTAGGTATGAAAGGTTTTGAGGAAAACGACAGTCCTCTAGTCACCATAATAAAGCTGTTTAGAAAAGAAAAAAATTAGAACTAAGTTTCCAGTCTCAATTTAGGCAGTAAAAATTCCTCTAGTAGATCTCGAAAATGGGGGCATAATGGACTAGTGAGCTTAATGTTCACTTCCCTTTAATTCCCTTGTGGTAAGTACTTCCCTGTGGTGTAAGTGCTGAAGAAGAGGCATATTTAAAGAAAAAGCCCTAAATTGAATGTCAGAAAACTGTAGTTCCAGACTTGTATTTCTACCCTATAAGATTCCATGATGCCAATCTAAATGATTAATTGTTCCTTTAAATAAGGATAATAATACCTATCCCTCAAATTTCAGAGAGATGTTGGAAAAAAGGAAGATTAAAATGCTATACATATATGTATTATTGCAGATATTTGTGTTGTAAAGGAGAGAAATGGGCAAAATTGGAAACCTTGTTAAAGGCTGAGAATAAGAAACAAGGAAACAAACTTGTTTAATACCTCTCTCTAAATATAGTGGGAGTGAATCTGAAGTGTGGGCATCATTTTCTTCATATTCCAACCTAAGATTTTCATAGATTTACTTGACATTGGTCATTTCCACCATAATTATTTCCACTATCATCTCGATAATGTGAAAGAAAAATACGTAAGAAAGACTCATGTTTATATAGTATCATTTGTAGCAGACAATGCCAAGCATTTACCAAACTTGTTTCTTTTCCTCTTGGGCACACAGCTAGACCACATTTCCCAGCCACCTTGCAATTAGGAAATGCATGTGGCCAAATTCTAGACGATAGCATGTGTACGGAAGTGATGTAATGTGTTTCCAGTCTGTTCTTTAACATGCTTCCATGCATCATTCTTGCGCTCTTTCCCTGTCTTCCAGCTAAATAGAGAGGAGTCCACGGACCCAGAGAAGAGGAAAGCTCAAGAGGACAGGAGCCTGGGTCCTTTCCTTTTCATTGTGCTAAGTTACTGAGATTTGGGGATTGTCGATTACATTAGTTCACTCAGCTCTACTAATGCGATATCATAGGATTTATAGTCAGTTTAATGTGAAATTCTGGCTATGTGCATTATGAAAAAACTGTCTATGTAGTCAATTTGGAGTAAATATTTTCCCATGATTATTTGACAGGCTATGAACTAAAAAATGGGTTAGTTGGTCAAACCTTCAAAACTCAACTGGTGTACTGTTTTTGTTAAGTATAGCCATAGTGCCTGCTCTCTGGGAGTTCAAAGTAAAACACAGAGTTTCCATTTTATACATGAACGAGATGCTAAGAGTGGCTGAGTATCTGGGCTTCCATTTGTGTGAGGACTTCTAAGCCTCACGGAGGAACAATCACTAGACACAGCACTGGCAGCTGGCGTTATCTCTAAGACCTTCAAAGATGGGGAATAGTTGAAGAACAAGATGAACTGCCCACATATTTGGCCAATAAAAATGAGTTGAATGGAATTTATACCAACTTGAGCAAATATTGATGCAGACAACAAAGTTAAACAAAAAGAAAGCAAAAAGTAAGGTTGAGTCTAAAGTTAGAAATATTGGGTGAAATTTTCTTGAAGTTAAGAGATAGACCTTGGGGCTGTAGTTTGTAATGAAGCATACTTTATCCAACCCCCAAAATAAGCCTAAACCAGGATGATGACTACTAAGCAATTTGAAAGATATTAAGCCTTCTAATATGAGGTCAAAACTCACTAGTGAGATAAAAGAAGTCTCATTGTCAATGAGTCAAATGCCTTTTTTCATCATAAAGGAAAAGAACGTTGACAATAAAATTGTAATGGCAAACTTGAAATTTTGAGTTGCGGAATATTATAGGTGAAAAATCACTATACAAATGGATATAGTGAGAAATTAAGTAAAAACTAGGCCACCTTTCCGTGTTCCAGTAGATAACAAAGAAAACATTCATGAAGGGTCTCTGTGTCTTGGGCCTGAAAGCAGAGAGAAGCTCAGCTATCAGAGGGTAAGCAGCAATATTGAAGCAGGAGCATCAAAACCCAGACTTTTAAATTGAAAGAGGCCGTTGGAGGGGTAGATCCTTTGGTGTGACTAGACTCCAGTCTAAATTATATAATTATGGTACACGTAATGAAGTTCAAAGATACGGTGTGTAAAAAACAGCAAGTAGTTCTGGTTTCTTAGTCTGAGGGAAGATTGAGAGAGATCTCTCCATAAGGTGACAACTTTATAAGCATTGCACGTGCCTCGTTTCATGCTACTTTCCATGAAATTAATGATGGCTCTGAAGAACCCGAGATTGATACACTTAGTTAAGTTGTTAGGAAGGGTCAATTTGAGTAAGGGAGTGAAGGCCCTATAAGTTAGTGATTTTATTCCGTCACTAAAGAGAGGTAAGCTTAAGTCTGAAAATGATGGATCCTTCCCTCTGTGATGTTTCCATTGCTTAGATGTTTCCCAGAAATGGTAAGAGATGCATATGTTAAAGCAATTTCAAACTATGATTTTCACTGAAATAACTGCTAGTTAACTTTCATATATATAGATATAGATATTATGCCCATGAGGAACTACCTGGTTTGTTGACCTAAATAACTGAGATTCATAGTTAAGAGAAGCAAAGAACAACAAACAGAATCTTACAACTGATAATTTTCAATAAATGTGTACATTTCAAAGTAACTAAAGTACCAAGCCTTTATTTTACAGAACAAGGTAAAAATTGGAGGCAATTGGCTCCATAATTCAGGAGAAGATACACATATGGTGGATTACTTAAGAAGTTCAGTTCAAAGGCCTGGGAAGAAATTCAAATAGACGAGTAATGACGTTAATTTTATTTGTTTTGTCAAACACAAAGGAACCATTATGTGAATATTTTCCTAAAAGATATTCCAATGATTATTTATTAAAACTTGAAAATAGTTCTTGAAAAAATTTACCTTTTATTATTAACATTTCTCTTTTAAAAAGAGAGAGCTTATATCGGGTTTTAAACAACTGATATGAGAAAATTGTGTTTTTATTTTCTAAGTCTCTGCATTTTTTCCAGATTTTATTCAAATGGTTTTCAGGAAATAATGGTGCATAACAAGGGGATAAAGGTGGGAAGGAAAGTTAGTGAAGCTTGCTAAAGGGGCGTGACACTAATAAATAGCAGGTGTTTGCAATTTTTTGTTGTTAGTGCCACTGAGTCAATTCCGAGTCCTAGCAACCCTGTGGACAGCAGAGCAGAATCCTGCCTGATCATTTTGTGCCACCGCCCCCCCCCCAACCCCCCACCTTCCGGTGCTCTATCAGACAATGCTCCACTGCTATTCACGGGATTTTCATGGCCGATTTTTTCAGAAGTGGGTGATCAGGTCTTTCTTCCTAGTCTATCTGGGTCTGGAAGCCTCCACTGAAAACTGTCCACCATGAGTGATAGTATTTGAAATACAGGTGGCATAGCTTTCAGCATCACAGCAACTCACAGCTGCCACAGTATGACAATGACAGGCAGGTGGTGTGGTTCCCTGACCAAGAAACGCACACAGGCCATGGCAGTGACAGCACTGGATCTTAACCACTAGACCACCAGGGCTGGCAGTTTGCAATTTTCTTTCTGCAAATTCACAATAAATTACTAGACAAAAACCTATGGCCCCTCTCAGAGACCGTTGTTCTTATTTGTGTTTTATACGTAATTATCTTGTCTGCTGGCCTCCTGCAGCAATAAGGAGGATGTTCCTCTCAGTTTCATCTTCTCCGTTGTTTCCTCAGCCAGTGTTAAATGTCCACGTTCAAGTGTACTGAACAGCACAGGTAGGAACACTCTGTTAAAGGGCTGCTTCTTACGGGGGAGAATGTTTATCTTCATAGCAATTGACAGTTGGGACTTCCGCCTTGTTTCTATATCTGTAATAGTGTCTGAAGAGACCTTAAATTCTTATTCATGAGGTGTTTCTTTAAAAAATATTTAATTAAAAACAACAGAAAGAATAGGAATTTTGTTATTTTTCTACACAGTTAAGTGTGAATACATTTTTCTCTACCTATAACTAAACAGGCAGAGTTCGAGTGCTGGCTCCACAACTCACTAGCTTTGTAGACAAATGACTTAACCTCTCTGTGCCTTAATTTGATTCCTTATAAAATAAAGATACTAGTCCTACTGATCATTTAAGGTTATTGTGAGGATTATACGATTCAGTGCTTGGAAGCACTTGCTACATTGGGTGACACATAATGAGCACTTAAGAAATGTTAGTCACAATAAACTACAAATTCTTGACTGGGTGGTTTTGGTGTTAACCTTTGTTTGGATGAAGCTCTGAGCCAGATACATCTAAAGGAATTCATCCCATGTTGTCTTTTGTAAGCACCTGCCTGAGCAATCCATGGGCTTGATGCTCCTCTAAGCTCATGCTAGTCTTCATCAAGCAGTTACTTCCTTGTTGTATGATGTTTCATACCAACTGTTCCAAATGTCTGAAACTGCTCAAAATTAGACTTGAGAGTGCTGATCAGATCCATTTCTAAAGAACATTGGCTTTTCTCCAATATGCTAAGTAAAATATGGAAACCAATTTCTCATTCATAAAACAGTGCTTCTTCTCTGATGACGTTTCTTCCCAGATATGCTGAATGCTCCCTTTCACCTGCTTCAGATTTTGTTTAAATTAATGTTCTCACAGAGGCCTTTCCAGACCTGCCTGTATTGTAAGATTGCCCTTCCCCCTACCAACTCCTCAATCCCTATCATTCCTTTTCTGATTAATTTTTATCTACAGCATTTGTCATTTTCCGACAGTCTCTGTTTTGTTTATTTTCATTGGTTTATTTTTACTATCTCCTACAAGAACGTAAAATCCAAGCGGGCAGAGACGTTTGGTCTATTTTACCCATTAGGCTATTGTAAGAATCTAGAACAGCTCTTGGCACATGGCAAGCCCTCAAATAATTGATGTATGAATGAATGGGTGAGTGAATGAATGAATGAAGAACAAACAGCTTTTGTCTCTTTCCTTCTCTCTCTCTCTAATCCAAGGATCACTTTATTAGTTGGACTTTCTTGTTTCTTGTGCCTCTGTTTTGCTGCAATATGCAGATCATGGTTTTACAATCCAGTGTTTTCAGAGGAGTGAGTCATTTCCAAAATTGTTTGGACAAAAGAAGCCACTTCGATTTGGAAGTCATGGGTACCTTTATCTCACCAGTGTGACACTATTATGCCTCTGGTTGTATCAGTTTAGAATTGTAATTGTTCCATCGCCCTATCATGTCACTCACCTGAAGTCTGAGTAGAGCCTCAGTGGAACAATAGCAAGTGCGTTTAAATGTAGGCGTGATCTAAGTTTTATGATGTGTCTTGGAAAAATAGCATTCTGTGCTTGTGCTATGAACGGCATACCTAGGGGATGAAAGTTCCCAAGGTGTATATCAATTTTTGTTTAACTGTCAAGCTACTGTATTTCATTAAGTGAAATCTTTCCTTTTTAATAAATTTCCCAAGCTGCTTCTGCAGTAGGCAAATAACATTGCCCAACTGAATAAATCAGCTTTGGAGTCTTCAAAATCTCTCTAGCTGGTCAGGACCTTTATGCTACCTGGGAGGTGTACTCCAAATGGATTAAACAGACCTCAGCATTAACCTACCTGGTAGGGGTCAAATTCCTGCCCACGGGAGCAGATGGTAATGATTTGAACAATGGCAACTGAATCTGTGTGACACGGGCACTCCGTGCCATCACAGGAAGCTCCACACTCTCCGTTGTGTCTCCTACTTAGAGATTTCTCCTCCCTCTCTCTCCCTCCCTCTCCCCCCCCTCCTCTCCCCATACCTTTCTTCTCTTCCTCTTTCTCCTTCTCCTTCTTCTTCCTCTTCTGAAAATTTCCAAGAAGCTATGAACCTCTTCTTACATTTTATTTCTACAGAATCTTAAAAATTTAGAGCTGAATGACCTTCACAGACTATCTAGTCAGTGATGTGAATGCAGACCCATCAACATTCATTTATTTATTCAATACATATTTACTGACTGCACAATATGCTCTAGACATAGGCGCTGAGTTACAGGGGTTAGTTCCTAAAGTCAACGGTCAAAGATGGCAAGCTTTCTGTAGATGCCACAATATGACTTTACTCTCACTCAAAATGGGCTTCTATCTTCAAACAAAAGATGAAGCTCACTTTAAAATCATTTTAAAGGTAAATAAAGATATCTTGCTGAAATGAAATGTGATACCTCATTTGTGGACACAATGTTTCTTCTCGGTAAAGTAAGCACATAGAAAATTCCAGAGAGTTATTAAAGGTTGGAAAGATGTAAAAATGCAGGGCGGGGGAGGGGATTAGAAACTTTATGAAGATGACTTCCAGATTTGATGTGAACACTGGCCTCCAGACATGACCTAATCGAGCATTTCTACTATGAATAATGAACTGTGCAAGGTTTCCCAAGACAATCCTATGTGACTAGCCCTATGGTTTTGAGAAAGCTGGAGATACTCGAGTTCTGAGGCAGATATTAAATATAAACACGGAGATTAGGCATTGATGTTCGAGTAAATGAACTATAAAAAGCAGAGTCCAACGCAAGAATTGCTATGTATGAAGTCTCTGCTATGACTGACAATCAATTCCAACTAATGATAACTAAAGTTTGTCCTGCCATTATAGTTAATAGCAATTCATACCCATAAGGGATGCAATCATATAATGTTTTGGTTATTCTCAAAGCATATCAAAATCCAAAATTAGTGGGGCTTGACTTACTGAGGACTGTGTAAACAGCTCTCTTGAAAACTATCTGAATACTTGCAGTTCTTTAAATACACCATGCTGTCTTGCATGCCAATATTTTTCACCTTCTTTTTCTTTTATCTACAACCTGCACTCCCTCTTCAGTTTACCCTCCTGAGTCCTACTTGTTTGTTAGGACTTAGGTTGGAGGCCACCCTTTCTAGCGTGTGTTCCCTTCTTAAATGCTTCCCTAGCAATCAACTCTTAATCTTTATCACAGCAGGTGTCACAACCATCTAAAATTGCTTTTGTACTTGTCTATCTCCTGTCTAGACCAAGAACTCCCTAAACACAGCAACTGTGTTTACTATCGCTAAAATCCCTGATACTTCACCAATTTACTGGCACATCATTGGAGCCTAATAAATAATTCCTTAATGTTGATTGTTACTGAAGGAAGATAAAAAAAGCTGAGATTAATATGAATTTAATGTTGACTTTATATTCTTACTTCAAATTCAGCAGCCTAATCTTTGTTTTATTCTTTAATAGATTGTAATAATAATGCCTCTAATGTCCCATGGTTAATTATGATATTTACTTTTGGTTTAGAATAGATTTCTTTTCTATATTAATTAAGGAACTTCTTATTCCCTACTTATAAGAGTGTTTTTTAAAAAATAAGGAAAGGGCATTGTGGTCATTAATTATTCATACTTCTCTAGTGTAAACGTATTTAAAAAGTCAGTCTTTTGATGTGAATTTTGTTCACATGTATGCTTGACTTATGTTTTATTAATTTTACTTATTATTAAGTCTGGTTTCAGAGTACTAGACAGACTGTTTGCTGTGCGGCGCTCTACTTTGTTGACCATGAAAAGACATGTTTAAGTGTCTGTTCTGTTAGAAAATAAAATGAGAAACTAGAATTCTTCTCCAGATATTTGATTTGCCATGGGTCAATCTTCTCATGGTTGTCTTTATATTTCAGAAATGCTTATTTGCCATTTGAATGACCATATTTGGAAAATGGACATGCTATTACACTCTTCCTCACAGTTTCAGATAATTTTTTAACCCCCAATGCTTCTCTCTTTTTGTTGGACACAGTGTCTTATAAGTAATATACATGCAACAAACATCCCTGAGCTTTAAATCCATCCCTAACCTTCCTCCCAGTTACAGGAGACTTATGACTGATACTTTATTCATTTCTGTATTATTTAAATGCTTTACAAGGAGGTATTAAGAATCAAGAAAATAAAATACTGATTTATAGTAAAAACTAAAAGTTTAAACTGCCCAGGTGAATAGACTAAAGTAAGCTGACAATTACCCCATTGGTTTGTTAGACTGGGATACCCGTCAAGCAGAGACAGGGGAGCAAAGCCCTACACGAAAGTAATTGTAAGTTATAACTTGCAACCTTACAAAATCATCTATCTGTGCCTTTTTGCATAACCTGATTCCAGTTTTCTGCTGCACATAAATAACTTTCGAGTGGTTCTAACATCGTTGTTAGTTAATACCAGTGATTAACTTCTCTCAATCTATATTGCTTGTGAATGACATCAACTATTACTACACTTGGTTGTGTGGTCTGGTAGTGACGGTTACAAGCAGTGCTGTGAGTGGATTGTGGGGGGTGGGGCATGGTTGAGTTCTCTTTTGTCCAACTATTCTGAAACTCAATCAGTGATACAAATTCATAAGACCGCAGATCACAGTAACTGCTCTTGCTTAATAATGTGGTTCGCATTTTATCTCCTCGATTAAATATAATTATGCCTATTTTTTTCTAAACACAGATATAATAATGGCCAATTCACAAGGGGTTCTGATGAAATGCTTCAAGATATTATCTCTCCTCCTAAAATTAGCTGAAAATGCATTCACTTTGTATAGTTTTTACAAACCAAATTTGTGGAAACGAAGCAGGAACCCTTGTTTGCTTGTAGCAATCCAGGGCATTGATTCTTGAGTCACATTGGGAGGGTGGTTATAAAGTGTGTGCCAAGGCCTACAATATGGGGAAACCCCTCAAATGCATAAGCACCCCTATTTTGCCTCACAAGATGTGAGGTATGTACCACTGTGTTCAACTGTTCTCTTAAACTAACCTCAATATGTTCTAACAATAAGGAGTAGAAACCAGCAAATTAGAGAACAAAGTAGGTTTCTTATGGTGTGATGGGATTGTTGATCCAATCCTTTCATTTTACAAATAAAGAACTGGAACCCTATAATGATTAAGTGGCATTTACAGGGTACACGGCCAATTCATGGCAGAGCTCGACTCAAACACAGGTCCCCTAATTCCTAGGAAAGGGCTCTTTCCTTGACACTACATCATAGCCACAAGAAGAGACACTGACCCCTGAAAGACCCTTGCCTGTAGGATCCAAGTCCTACAGCTCGTTCTTTTCAAAGTTCCAAGGTAAGGAGTATGGAAAAGTCAAGGATTTTTTCTTTCTTTTATCGCAGTATCTTTTTAATGATTGTAGCTGTCACTTCTAGAAATAAGGTAAGCTTCAGTATGGTTCAGTTTCTAGTATTTTAGCTTACCTGTGTCAGCAATGTCACCTCCATAACGACCTAAAGCCATCTCTTGGCTTTTTTCTTGAAAACATGTCTTCAGGCAGGGAAAACGATTTGAGGTCTCTGGAGCCAATTGCAGAGGAACAATTTCCATTACAATAGCCCTGTGACGAGTACAATGTGTTAATTTCACAAAACACTCTGCTGACATAACTGACCTGCTCTCCAGAGTCCTTTTAAATGGTCGTCTCTTGGTGCTATACGGCCCAGAGCGGAAGGCTAGGGACAGCAAGACAACTGCCGTGTGAAGGTGACTGAAGGGACTCTTACGGCTAAAATCACCCACAACATGTTTTCTTATTTTTCCGAAAAGAGCACTAAGTGATTCATTTTCAATGCTAGTGATTACTGTCTTGGAAGTAGAGCAGAAAATGTATATTTTGGATTGCTTTTACATTTTTCCAACACCTTACTGCCATGACAAGATAACCACTTAAAACTGTCTTGTGACTCTCAAATGATACTGATGCTCTAATTAATCATATAGAAATTCTCAAGAGGCCTCACATAAATGGTGCAAGTATGAAATATTTATATTCTGTGTATGTTAATATGTCATGTGAAAATCACCATGATAGCTCCATATAACTTTCACTAATTTTAATACCAATAACCACGTTATAGAGGCATTTGATCAAATTACTCCAATGAGGCAAGTGGAGGTGGTATGGAGACCTGGAGAAGTCTGAATAAGTAATAAAAATAATTAAAGAAATGGGAGCTGTGGGATTATGTTAAAGGAATTGTATTATTTAGGACAGGGAAGACAAGTCTGGGGAGCAATTTAATAACTACATTCGTAGAGTATTAGTGTAGTCCCTCTCTGATAGGTACAATAGCAGAACACATGTAAAGTACAAGATTATTTCCAGGCTTTTGAACATATTCAAACATTTTTCTCATTTAGCTCAGCTTCAACCTTGCGTCATGAGAGGGAAAGCAGGCACGGGTTGTATTCTGCTTTAGAGGTATGATGCACACTTTATGTGGCTCTTTCAAATGAAATTTCTCCACTGTTTCTAATCTACATTTTAGTGGCTCTTTTACCTTACGGAAGATTCTACCAATGTGTTTAATATGGCGATGTTCTTTACGCCAGGGTATAATGAAACGTCTATGGGAGCAGCCTGCCTTTCAAACTGCTGTCTTGCATTAGGAGTGTGTCTTCGACTTGCTTCCAATTTACCACCTCATGTCAGAAGATAAAGAACCTTAGTATCCTAGTACCAGGTGGGCCTTTCTTTCTCATGCATCAGTCCTTAGAGGTTTACTCTGCGATGCAGCCCACAGTGTTGAGCCGAGCTGACTCTGGCTTGTGCAGAAGAGCAGCGTGAAGGAGGATGAGGAGAGCAACCTTGTGTGTGTGTGTGTGCATGAGCACTTACCATCAATATCTTTGTCTTTAGTGAAAATGTTATGATTTTCCAGACTTTTGGGTATATTTTATGAGGCAGAAAAAGTTTCAGAGTGGCTGTCCAAAGCTGTGAGTCATTCTTATGTTTATTTCTAATTGTTGCATAGGTGCCTCCTAAAATAGCGTAACGGAGGTTTGACACATTTCTCTATTGTCTGATTGCCACGTTCACAAAAAGAGCAGTCTAAAAATTTTGATTGTCTTTGGTTTAGTGACAACTGTCACTATCTTACCTGCAGATTCAACTATGTTTAAAGGTTTAAAAAAATCATTTTCTATACTTTAGCTTCTTGAACTTTGGAAACTCTTATGAAACTTCTAAAAGGAAGAAACTTCACACATATTTATAAGCAGATGTAGTTGACAACTTCTTTGCTCTAAGGAAATTGTTTTTTAATGAATTTTTCCATTTGTTTTTCTTCATGTAGTTTACCTTGTCCAATGTGGTTATTTCAGAAACGTGTGATCTCTGATTATTTTTCATATTAAGAGGGCATATCAAAAGATTCCAAAGTCTGACAACAATTTATTTTGCAATTGCTGGAGCAAAAGGAATCCGTAAGGACTGTTTACATGACAGCGTAACCCTACCAATTTAAAGGCATGGAGACGTTCCAAGGTGTGAACCTCACTTCTATGTACTTGACACCAAGAAGGTTTGCCTTGCATTTTTTCCGTAATATATACTTTAATTTTGTAGGAATATTGTTTCATCTCTGGAAATGATACATCTCTATGTCATTTAAATTGCACAGGATGACCTGTGCAATTTGTTTGAAGTGATGTTTTTCTTTTCTTTTTTTTTTATTGCAGTAACATTGGTTTATAACATTATATAAATTTCAGGGGTACATCATTATATTTCGATTTTTATGTGGATTACATCATATTCACCACTCAAAGACTAATTACCTTCCATCACCACACACATGTGCCTAATCACCCCATTTGTCATCCTCCCTACTCCCTTCCCCTCTAGTAACCATCAATCTAATTTCTGTATGTATGTGTTTGTTTGTTGTCGTTTTTATCTTCTATTTATGAATGTGATCACACCATATTTGACTTGCTCCCTCTGACTTATTTTGCTTAGCATAATACCCTCAAGGTCCATCCGTGTTGTCACAAATGGCCAGATTTCATCATTTCTTATGGCTCAGCAGCATTAAATTGTGTACATATACCACATATTCTTTACCCATTCGTCCCTTGATGGACACCTAGGTTGCTTCCAAGTCTTGGCTATTATGAATAATGCCCCAATGAACCTAGGGGTGCATGTATCTTTATGCATTGGTGATTTCATTACTTTGAATAAATACCCAGCAGTGGAATAGCTGGATCATGTGGTAGTTCTATTCTTAACTTTTTAAGGAATCTCCACACTGCTTTCCACAGTGGCTGCACCAGTTTGCACTCCCACCAGCAGTGTATGAGAGTTCCCTTTTCTCCACACTCTCTCCAACACTAGTTATTTCTTGGTTTGTTGATTATAGTTATTTTGATGGGAGTGAGGGGAATGTCATTGTAGTTTGGATTTGCATTTCCCTGATAGTTAGTGATGTTGAACTTCTTTTCATGTGCCTGTTGGACAAGTGTATATCTTCTTTGGGGAAATGCCTGTTCAGATCTTTTTCCCATTTTTTAATTGTGTTGGAAGTTTTTTGTTGTTGAGATGTATGAGTTCTTATGTATTTTGGATATTAACCTCTTATCAGACACATGGTTTGCGAATATTTTCTCCCAATTGTTAGGTTGTCTTTTCATTTTGTTGCTGATTTTCCTTTGCTTTTTTAGTTTGATATAGTCCCATTTGTTTATTTTTTTATTGTTTCCCCTGCCCGGTCAGACACTGTACTTGGAAATATGCTGCTAACTGATATTGAAGAGCATACTGCCTATGTTTTCTTCTAGAACTTTTGTAGTTTCAGGTCTTACATTCAAGTCTTTTATCCATTTTTAGTTAATTTTTCTGTATGGTGTAAGATAATGGTCTACTTTCATTCTTTTTTTTTTAAAGATTGGCACCTGAGCTAACAACTTGCCAGTCTCTCTCTTTTTTTTTTTTCTTTTCTCCCCAAATCCCCCCCAGGAGATAGTTGTATACTTTGAGTTGTGGGTCCTTCTAGTTGTGGCATGTGGGATGCCACCTCAACATGGCCTGAGGTGTGGTACCATGTCCGCACCCAGGATCCGAACCAGCGAAACCCTGGGCCACTGAAGCGAAGCGCGTGAACTTAACCACTCGGCCATGGGGCCGGCCCCCTACTTTCATTCTTTCCCATGTGGTTGTCCAGTTTTCCGAACACCATTTATTGAAGAGACTTTCCTTTCTCCATTGTACATTCTTGGCTGTTTTGTCGAAAGCTAGTTGTCCATAGATGTGCGGGTTTATTTCTGGGCTCTCGATTCTATTGTGTTGATCTGTGTGTCTATTTTTCTGCCAGTACCATGCTGTTTTCGTTACTATACCTTTGTAGCGTATTTCAAAATCAGGGAGTGTGATCCCTCCAGCTTTGTTCTTTTTTCTCAGGATTCCTTTGGCTATTCGGGGTCTTTTGTTGTTCCATATAAATTTTAGGATTCTTTGTTTTATTTCTGTGAAAAATGTTCATACATCAATATTCTTTAATAGACTCTCATTCCTTGTGGACTGCAACCACATCTAATTTATCTCTGCATCTCTCTTGGCATATACCCAGAAAGTATATACCCATAATTGGCTCATAGTAAGCATTTGATAAATTCTTGTTGAATTAATTTGTATTTGCAGGCTGTTACTACCAAAAGTTGCAATAGTTAACAAAAAGAAATGGACGAGGAAATATGAGTTTAGCAAACTAAAGTATGTGCTTAACAAATTCAAAAACAGATATTGCAGGGACCAGGCCCATGGCCTAGTGGTTAAGTTTGCATGCTTTGCTTTGGCAGCCTGGGTTTGCAGGTTCAGATGCTAGGAGCAGACCTACACCACTCATCAGCCATGCTGTGGCAGTGACCTACATACAAAGTAGAGGATGATTGGAACAGATGTTATCTCAGAGTGAATCTTCCTCAGAAAAAAAAAAAAACAGACATCATAGATAGTGTTTAGTTGGTCTCCTAAATACAAAGTATGTGCATATTTTCAAAATTTTAGGCCAACTCTTTTTAATTAGTTCTTTTGGGGGAATAATTTTGTATTGTACATGTATGATGATATTGATTGACAGGATGCTTGCATGTTATAAACTTTATTACAACATTATTCTATTTATGTAAATATTAAACCCAACTATCAACAATAGTTATTTTTCAGTGAACAGATTTCAAGTAATTACTATTTCATTCTCATTGTAACATTATTTGCCATTAAAACATGTCATTTGAATATAAAAATTATAGTTTATTTTAAAATATTTAATCTCACAACATTTTAAGCCAATGATATGGAATATATACTTTTAATTTATGAAGGTATTCAGATCTTCATATACCCAACAACCAAATTCAACAATTATCAATTTGCTTCACCTAGGCCCTTTTTTCTCCTTTACTAAAATATTTACAGCAAATTCTAGGTATCATGTTCTTTCACCCATATGTCCTCCATTATACAACCAGAAAAAAAAAAAAGGCATTTTTTATATAACTGCAATGCAATTATAATTTGTAGGAAAGTAGAAAACAATTCCTTGAGATCATCTCATGTCCACAAATAAATTTTCTCAGTTATATTAAAAGTATGTTTATAGAGTTGATTTTTTTGAAACAGAATTCAAACAGGTTTCATACACACAAAATGTCCTAAACTCACACTATATGTTTTCTGCCCCAGACCTAGAATTAAGCATTTTCTCAAGGAGTTCTGCTTCCTTTTAGTATGATCTGAAATCTAGATGTCAGGCTCTGGGTGGGTTCATTTGCATTGAGTTTTTATTTCATTGGATTTTTATTATTTCTAGGCTTTTTCAGTAGACAAAACTATAAAATACATACTTTAAAAACATTTAGTCTGTATGGATATTTACAATTAAAATTTAACATTATAGGATTTTTAATTAACTTCCTTGATTTTATACTTGGATTTCTTTTCTCTTACACTGAGAATTTTGGTTTCTAAAATGTTAATGTATTTTTTATTTGCATTGTCCTATAATATATAAAATAGCTTTACACTAATAAATTAATATTGCTATTAACCATTATACTGCTGAATTAAGTTTAATGTTTTTAACTCTACTTGTTTTAGCATTTGGTTATATCACAAATCTGACACAGATTCATTCATTCTGTTTGTTTTCAATTTTAATGTTTTTGACTTTTTTAAATACATAAAAATTATATTTTATTTGAAATATTATAATAGTAAATTATTTCTGCTTAAAAATAAATTTTAATTGTCATAGGAAAATAAAGATGGAGTAACTGAGACAAGTCAAGTATAGAAATTGTTTGTAGATATCAATTATCTAAAAACATACTTAAAGAAAAACACTTCAAGGAACTATGCTGAAATGTTGGCAGTGGATCTCTCCAGAGGATGTGCTTCAAGGTGAAATTTCGTATCATTTGTATCAAGGTGAAATTTTGTATCATTTACTAACAAAATCAAGGGTAAGTCATTTTAAAAGATAATTTTACCTTGAAGTTTTCCACTTAAGAATATGTTCTTATACCTATTGAAACAATTACTACTAAAAGTAGTTTTTAGAGTAATTTTCTAAGAATAGCCTTTCAAAGAAGGGCCTCTAATAATTATCTGGTTTATTTCTCTATTTGTAGAAAGTGTGCAGGTGGTCGTACGTTTTGTAACTTTACAAACGTATTTTAACCACGTTGAGTTAAGACTGCTGTCCTTTTCCACTCTGACTTTCATTGTTGCCTTTGTCAGGTGGCATTGAAGTGGCCGCAGGCATTTCTGAGATCAGGCTTAGGGAAGTTGCGTTGGAGATAACTTTAGTTTGGATTTTGTAGAATATATTTACGCACTTTGGTGTCATTTTCAACTTAGTAGCAGCTGTCACAGTGAAAAAACAGCTCCCCAGAGCACCCCTCATCCCTGCTGTTCTGACTTCCGGCGCTGTGTGGACCAGGGTGCAGGCTCAGGTGTGACATCTTGATGTGGACGTGAACTATTGCACTCAGCACTGGAAGTCTGAGGTAGTCACGGAAACATAGGCTGAAATGTAAGGAGCAAGACACTAGCCTGGGGGAAAATGTCACAATCTTGAGCTATACAGCACTATAAGCTAAAGATTTTTTTTCATCAATTATCAGTCAAAAAGATATTCTCTTCTTTCAAGAATATACTAAATAGTACAGCATTTAACATTATAAACACATCATTGTTTCCCTTTTTTTCAGAGGAATAGTATATTTAATAAGCTCAAAAAATACCGCTAACTGAAATTTAAGAAGACGTTTCAGAATGTTGTAATAAAATAAGTGAGAAATTGCATATTACTGTAATATAAATGAAGTCTTTCTTTTATTAACTTTAAATTTAGTTATTTAAAAACACCAAGAGAAAAAAATCATAAAATTAATGGAATATGAAACAAAAGTGATAAAGATGAATAATTAAGTCAATAGAAATTATTTTTACATCAAGAAGCAATTTATAACAATTTTTTTTGTATCAAAAGCAATCATCCATTAAGAGGAAGAAATAAATTTCAAATTAAAATGTGGACTCTTTGTTAATGTTATTAACGAAGAGGTAGGAATTAATGAACACATTAGAAAAATATTTAATTTCATGTTGACTGGTGGCCGGATACGGACGTTGGTGAAAAAAAAACACCTTAAAATATACCACCATAGTGTATAAAAAGCAAACTGTTTAAGAAGTGTCAAAGATTCCAAAAGTATTTAAGATTAGTCAGTACACTAGAAAATCTCTCCCAAGCCAGCCCTGATGGCCTACTGGTTAAAGTTCAGCATGTTCTGCTTCAGTGGCCCAGGTTTGGTTCCCGGGTGCAGAACCATACCGCTTGTCTGTCAGTGGCCATGCTGTGGTGGTAGCTCATGGAGAACAGCTCGAAGAACTTACAACTATACACAGCTACATACTGGGACTTCCGGTGGGGAAAGGAAGAAAAAAGGAGAAAGATTGGCAACAGATGTTAGCTTAGGGTGAATTGTCCCCTGCAAAAAAAAGGAGTTGTAAAAAAATTAAAAAACAAAAACCAGGGGCCAGCCCGGTGGCATAGTGCTTGGGTTCATGTGCTCTCCTTCGGCAGCCCAGGGTTTGTGGGTTTGAATCTCAGACATGGACCCACACACCACTCATCAAGCCATGCTGTGATGGCATCCCATATGTACATTAGAGGAAGATTGGCACAGGTGTTAGCTCAGGAACAATCTTCCTCACCAAAAACAAAAACAAAACACAACACAAAAACCAAAAAGGGATTCATTGAACCTATATTTAAAAAAAGAAAGAAAATCTGTCCTGAAATCATGTTTCAAATATTGATATTTATTGGTCACTGATATTTTCTCAGCTTAACAATCATCCTAAATATTTAAATCATAATCCTAATAATGGGTTATAAAGATACTGGTAACTTCCCTATTTACCAATTATAAAATAGACTCAGGTGTCTTTATAGTCTATCTATAGAAAATATTCCTATAAAGTTGTCGATATATGAATATGTATGGAGAAGAGTATGTAACCAAAAAATGGAGGAAAACACTTATCTTACAGAGGTATGTCAGGTAGTTTGATGATAATATTATATATTAGCTTTTTTCTCAGATTTATTGTGTTTGTATTATTTGTCAGGTTTTTTTTTAAATTTACATCTTGTTATGATTTTCCATCCTAAGTAAATACTCACTTTAATTCCTAGCTGTGCATTCAGTAAAGGAGAGTCCCCAGTGTTGTCTAAGACTTAGGCCCCACAAACCCTGGACCCCACTGTGTTCTTAACATAAGCCTACATGGCCATAATTAAAGATGTAAGGGCTTGGTAGGGAGACTGAGGGAAAGAAGGGAGAAAATGTACAGAAACCTTGAAAGGAGAACAGGAACTCAGCAGGAGTAGAGAAACAATAACTGAGAGTTACAGGAAAAATTAGAAATAGTTGAACATGTATGTTTTAGAATCATGAATATTCTGTTTGCTGAACTACTTTCTCATTTATTTATGGTCCACCAATTTATATAGTAGTTGAGTCTTGTGACAATAAAACCTTATAAAATAAAATACTAAAATATGAAAGAAAAGTTTAAAAGTGAAAATCCAGGAAAATAAAAAGTAGATTAAGAAAGTGAGATCAGAAAACAAGAAAGAACAATATTTTGCAGGCCATAAGGAGCAATACAAGCGTTATCTGAACTTCAAATTTGACTCTAAACTTCCTGGCACCAAATGATGGGGAAAACATTTTCATGTATAGTCTGTCTGTGAAAATCAAAATCAGATTACTCTCCCAGGGGACCAAAAGCTTTTCTGGGCATTTGGCTGTAAACAAAGTATTTCAAGGAACACTTTAATATAGGGAATGATGCAGTCGACAAACGTCCTCCAAATATTCTCAGAGCAAACACAGCAATAGGTTTAAATTGCCTGTTTCTATGAAAGCTGCACAATATATGTTATCCCACGAAAGCTGTACTGCACATTTGCTGCTTCGGCTGCCCAGAATTGAGTTCACTTTCGGGGGAGGTTCGAACATCCCAGTTCTTTTGGAGACAGAGTTATCTTTTGTTAAGGACTGTCACCTAATCTGGTGTCCTATCCTCCCTAGGTTGGGTGTAGTCACCGTTTGGGTAAAGTATAAGCAGATGTAACAAAGAAACGGAAACAAATGAGGTGGGAGTTTCTTTCTCTCTCTCACAGTAGTAATCATATCAGTTTGGCAGATTAGCTTTACTACAGAACGTCCTTCCAGGATCTTGATCCTTCCATATTGTTGACCTGTCATTCCCTAGGCTACTGTCATCGTCTGGTCTATCAATGCCACATGTCCATGTTGCTGCATGTGAGGATCAGGAAAAGCAAGCCCTGGGAAAAGTAGCTTTATCTTAAAGAAAACCTGGAACTTTCGATCATTTCCATTCACATTGTGTGATGTGAATGGATGGTCATGGATGGACATGGTCTTGGTTGCAAAAGAAATGTAGTTTCTAGTTGGTTAGATTTAAATAACTTATTTAAAATTATCCTTTTAAATAAATGGATGAGCCTTCAGGAAAGTGAAGGAATCACTCCAAATTGACAGAAAAAGTGATAGAACAAGTTGAGAGAGGTAGGTAGAGATGAAGCTGCTGGAATCCCCAGAGAGAATGTGAGAATCCAGTTGGCTTAGAGCTTCCACATGTGTAGGAGGAAAGAGAAAAGCCTTGGACCTAACTAGAGGAGAAGGCTGGGTCACAGCTCCCTTTGGAAAGCCAGGGTTAGTGTGAGATCATATCTGCAGAAAAGTAGTGAAAAAAATTTTAAATGTACTCCCCTACCAGCTTTATTGAGATATACTTGACAAATAAAAATTGCATATATTTACGGCGTACAAAATGATAATTTGATATACATATACATTGTAAAATGATTTTCACAATCAAGATAATTAACATATCCATCACCTTACATAGTTACTTTGTGTGTGTGGTGAGAACATTTAAGATCTACTCTCTTATCAAATTTCAAATATACAATACTGTATGATTAATTATCGTCACCACACAAAAGTCAGTTGCGTTTTTATGTATAACAATGAGTTATCCAAAAAGAAATAAGGAAAGCAATCTCATTTACAGTAGCATCAAAAAAAATACTTACGAATAAATTTAACCAAAGAGGTGAAAGATCTAGATGCTAAAAATTATAAAACACTGATGAACAAAATTGACAAAGACACAAATAAATGGAAAAATACCCTGTGTTCATGGACCGGAAGAATTAATATTGTTAAAATGTCCAAACTACCCAAAGCAATCCACAGGTTCATTGCAATCTCTATCAAAATTCCAATGACATTTCTTATAAAAAAGAAAAAACAATCCTAAAATTCATATGGAACCACAGAAGACCCCAAAATAGCTAAAATGTACTTTTTCTGAATCATTTTTCCTTTTCGTGACCTCCCAACTCTTCAATGTTCTCTAATATCTTGATAATCACATGAATTAAACACAATACCTATATATTTGTCTTTTTTATTCATAATTATCTGATAGGAAGATGCTTCTTTTGCTTCTTCAGATTGGGTTCCGTTTTACCAACATCACTATCACGTGTCCATCAACTTCCTTCTGTTCCTTTCTATAAAGAGCCTGGACAGTGTCTGGAGCTGAGACAGATTCTCTCACTCCTTTGTCCCTGCACAGATATTCACAGAGCTGCCATCACACACACAGCACTGTTTTGGGGGCTGAGGATAGGACTTAAAACAAAACAGACAAAGTAAAATCTCTGCTCCTATAGAACTCACATTCTGGTAAAGGAGTAAGCAAACAAACATGGAATTCTATATGCAGGTAAAGACTCGGAAGAAATATAAATAAAGGGTGGAGAACAGACAGGGAACATACGGAAAGCTGCCCTGAAAAGGTGACACCTGAACAACAACCTCATGCGAGGGGCGTTAGCCACAGGAAGGTGTGGGGAAAAAGTACCCCAGGGGAAAGAAAGTGGCAAATACATAGACCTTGGGGTGGGAATCAGATGTGTGTTCAGGGACCAAAAGGACAGGGGGGTTGGAACAGAGTTAAAAGAAAAGAAGAGTAGGGGGGCAAGAGACAGGAACAATGTGCTGGCGTCAGATCATTTAGGGGATTTTGACCAGAGAAAAGGCTTTACATTTCATTCGAAGTGTATGGGAAGCCATTGTCGGGTTCTAACTTGATCTGATTTACATTTGCTGCAATTACACTGGTTACTGTGCAGAGACTAGACCCTGCTGGGATGAGTAAGAATAGAAGTCAAGTCAGGATAATTGTTGGGAGTAATCTAGACAAGAGATGATGGTGCCTTGGACCGTGACGATGGGGGAAGGGGTCACATTCAGGATGTATTTTGAAAATAAAGCCAAAGAGCTTTATAATGGATTCATTGTGAGATGGCAGGGAAACAAAGAATTTAAGCATAAGGCTTAGTGTTTGGGCTTGAACATCTGTGTGGATGGTGAGGTCGGAAAGTCTGAGGAGGGCGGAGTGTAGGAGGGGATTGGGAGAGATTGATCAGCAGTTCAATTTTCCACATGTGAAGTTTGATATGCCTATCAGACCTCCAAGCAGAGAGGCTGAGCTGACAGCTAGATATGAGTCCAGAGCTCAAGGGAGAGGCAGGGCTGGAGGTACATCTGTGGGGGTCATCAATGGGGGATGGAATTTAAAGCTATGAGATTATGTGAAATCACCTGGGAACGGAGTGGCAGTAGAGAGGACTGAGCCCCGGGAAAAGCAATAATTAGAGTTCAGGAAAAGGAGGAAGAACCAGCAAAGGAGTCTGAGATGAAGTGACCAGTGAGGATAGAAGAAAAGCAGGAGTTTGTGGGGCCTTGAAGACAAGTAGCAGTGTTTTAAGAATGAGGAAAATGTCAACTAACATCAAATGCTGCTAAGAGGTCAAATAAGAGAAAAACTGAGAATCGGCCATTTGGCAACATTGAGGACTGTGTTGAAGATTGTCCTACAGATCTTTCAGGTAAAAGGAATGAGAGGAAGTTTAAATTTACTATAATTCTATCTTGCCTGGAGCAAGGGAGAAGGGAGGTGGAATGGATTCAGAGCTCCTGTGCAAGAAGATGTTTCATTTTGCTCTTTTTCTATCTTGTTTTTGTGAGCCATGAGCTCACACAGAGTACTCATTCTTCCCCTGACAAGATTGCCTTCGTAATCAGTGTGGGCTGGTGGGGATCTCCAATTTGTATAATTGGGACGATCTCAGATCAGTTAAGCTGGAGGTCGGGCTGCCTTGGGCTTCCACTCTGGCCACGGGCATGCCTCCCAGAAGGACTGATGGAATCAAGATGTGCCTTCCAGCTGCCATGACTCGGCCCTCTGATGGAGGAGTTATTGGTTGGGAGAATTGTTCCATAGTTTTTTTCCACTTAATTCCCAGGTGAAATGTGTAAAGTCATGGGTCAGTCTGGAAATATCTGCCCGCCGCCCCCGCCCCCGCCAAAAAATGAAAATTTCTTTTTTCCTGTGTATTTGCAACTGATAACTAGCATTTAGGGATGATACTGTTTCCACCTATTTTAATTCTCTTTCATAATTTCAATGAAAACCTGGATGGGACAGGAAGATTCACCTATGCAATCTACTGTGTTATCCAGATGTAGAAGTATGGAGCTTTCTGACAGCTTTGTTTGAGCCAAAGACAAAAGTCGGAACATAAAGAAGAGGGATCCTTAACAGGGGGTCCATAAATGGGCTTCTCAGTGTCTGTGACTTTCCTTCAGTCATGTGCTAGCTTGTGTATATGTGTGCATACACGTGGGTGTGTGTGTGTGTGCATTCACAAATGTGTACTTTTTACTGACAGGGGTCAAAGCTTTCTTCATATTCAGGGTGGGGAGGTGTTGTGATTAAAGAAGGTGTCATGAAGAGCAGATAGTCTAAGGGTGTATTCTCTGGTGAGAACCTCTAGTCAAGGTATTTTGTGTTGTTCTGGAAAATATATACTTTGGGAATCGAATGAGTAGATGGTGAGAAATACATACTTTTATAGAATATAAGAATCTAACCAAGATTCCCACATGGATGAACCACCAATTCACCTCTATGTAGAGGCAGTGCTTGTAGCTAAAGCAAAGAATGGTTTTTATTATTTCCTAAAATATATCTTAAATTTTTATTTTCATTTCCAAAAAAGTTATATAAATGTAATCAAATAATATGTAATCTTTTTAGATTAGTTTATTTCATTCAGCATAATGCCTTTGAGATCCATCCAAGGCATTGTGTGAATCAACAATTTGTTCCTTTTTATTGCAGAATAATATTCCATAGCATGGATGCACCACAGTTGATTTAACTATTCACCCATTAAAGTACAACTGGATAGCTCCAAGTTTTTGGCTATTATAAACAAAGGTGCTATGAACATTCATGTACAGGTTTTTGTGTAAACATTAATTTCCATTTATCTGGGAAGAACGCCCAGGAGTGCAATGGCTGGGTCATACAGGAGTTGCATGTTTAACTTGTTAAGAAACTTCCAAACTGTTTTCACAGTGTCCGTACTATCTTACATTTCCACCAGTAATGTATGAGTGATCCAGGTTCTCTGCTTCCTTGTCAGCATTTGGTGTTGTCACCATTTTTTATTTTAGCCATTCTGATATGTGTGTAGTGATACCCCATTGTGGTTTTACTTTGTGTTTTCCTGATGGTTAATGATGCCAAGTATTGTTTCATGTGCTATTTGATTCCTGTGTATCCCCTTCAGTGAAATGTCTGTTCATGTCTTTTGCTCATTTTCTAATTGCGTTGTTTGACTTTGTTGAGTTCTAAGTTTTGAAAACTGAGAATTTTTACATTTGAGTTTCGAGAGTTCTTTATGTATTCTAGATACTAGTCCTTTATCTAATGTGGGGTTTGTAAATATTTTATCCAAAACTATAGCTTGTAATTTCGTCCTTTTCACAAAGAATTTCACAGAGAAAGTGGTCTTCATTTTGATGACGTTCCATTTTTCATTTTTTCTTCTATGGATCATATTTTTGTAGTCAAATCTAGGAATTCTTTATCTAGATCCTGAAGATTTTCTCCGTGTTTTTCTTCTAAAAGTTTTATCAATTTGTATGTTACATTTAAGTCCATGATCCACTTTGAGTTTCTTTTTGTATAAAGTGTGATTTTTATTCTATAAGTTTTTTTCTATAGATGTTCAATTGTCATAGCATCATTTGCTGAAAAGAATATCCCTCCCCCATTGAGTAGCTTTTGCACCTTTGTCAAGCATCAGTTGGGCATATTTATATGGGTCTATTTTTGAGTTCTCTATTCTGTTCCATTGATCTACATGTCTATCCTTCCACCACTATCTGCATTACTGTAGCTATATGTAGCTTACTATGGGGTAGAGTGAGTCCTTCTCACTCTATTCTTCTTTGTCAAGATTGTTTTAGTTATTACAGGGTATTAGCATATATTTTTTCTCCCCAAAGCCCCAGTACATAATTGTATATCCTAGTTGTAAGTCCTTCCGTTTCCTCTATGTGGGATGCTGCCACAGCATAGCTTGATGAGCGGTGTGTAGGTCCGCACTCAGGATCCAAACCAGCAAACCCTGGGCTGCTGAAGAGGAGCATGTGAACTTAACCACTTGGCCAATGGGTGGGCCCCTATTATAGGGTCTTTACCTTTCCATATGAATTTTAGAATAAACTTCACTAAGTACAAAAAACTCTTTGTGGGATTCAATAATGAATTGCATAAAAAGTATAGATCAATTTTGGGAGAACTGAGATCTTTATTAGGTTGAGCACTATAATCCATGAATACAGTACATCTAAACTGTATTTTTAATTGTACAAGCATTATATAAATATTTTTCTATCTGGAAATTTAAATCACCAGGTAAAATTAGATCTCTTATCCTATGCCCAGTTCTAATTTTCTCCAAAATAACCGCTTTTATCAATCTTTCTCTATGCATTTGTTTAATATGATTTTGGATTGCATAAATGGCATCATACTATATGAATTTTTGGCAGCTTGCTTTTGTTATTTAGCAACGTGACCTTGCGACCTTTCTCTAGCAGTACATACATATCTACGTCATCCATTTTAACTGCTGTGCAGTATTCTACAGTATGGACGTATCATAGTTTGTTTCACAGTTTCCTTTTTGATTGGCATTTATTGTATTGGTAGATTTTCTGTAGACTGTGAGCTTAAGCAATAAGTAACAACTGCTTTCTCTATACCAAGGCACATTTCTACCATCAGGTAGAAATGATCATTTTCACAATAGAAGAAAAAACATTATAGTCCCGCTATGGGCTTCTCCTTGAAGGCAGAGGATGTATCTGTCTTATTTTCACTGTATCCTCAGCACCTAGGGTAGGGCCTGCCAAATGACAGCCACTCAAGAAATATTTGTTGACACTGGAGAATCTTGTTCTGTGTTTCTGTAAAACCCTGGAACTGAAGTGGATATTGATAGGAGTTCCCATTCACATTTATCAGAATTATTCAATGGTACACGTTCTGTTGTTGATTTAGAGAAGCCAGAGAAAATCTAAAATGTTTGGAGTTGACTGAGATAATAGATATCAATTATAAATTGTTTACAAACTAATGTATAAAAGTGAAATATTAATTATTGCATTATTATCAACCTGAATCACCTTTCTTGCCATGTGATCTTGATATTCAGAAAGAAGCTAATGTATATTTGATCACAAGACTGGTGTTGAAATATATCTGAATTGAAATTACATTTTCACTAATGTTTGTGCATGTATGCACGTGTGTGTGTGTGTGTGTGTGTGTGTGTGAATCAGCTGCTGAATCCTGTCAAGAGTCTGAGCTATTGCTTTAAACAATTGGTAAATGGTAAATTAAAGGAGGAGATGAAGTTAATATGAACCAACCAACAAGAAGTTGCTGGTATCTTCTGTGACAAATGTGAAATAAAACAGAAATGATTTTGGAAGCTTGCTCCACAGTAGAGACGTTTACTGGTTCAATTAGGGGGAAAGATTCTGGCCAAGATGACACCAAGAAAAAGTGCAAAAATCTGTACATATGAATATGTTGTTTATCTTAAGGATAAAGATTTGCTCACAAAGTTGGATTATGTAGCATTTTTTCCCCTAGGGTGTAACACTCTCAATCAAAAACTGCAAGGCAAAATTGTAAATATCTTCACAGCCCATGACAGAACCATGGCAACGTAAATGAAACATGAGAGTCAGATGAAGAGACTTGATTGTGGAAGTTCTAAGGTATTTGAAAATCTCAGTTCATTTACCTGTGATGAAAATTATAGTATTAGAGGTAAAATAAAGGACAATAAGGACAATAACACCAGACACATTTCTTCACTGAAATAGTTATATACGGAATATTTCCGTGAGACACAAAAAGGAACTGACCAGTGGATCAGATACTCTTAATTCTTGATAGGGACGAGAGATGTGACCTCATAGCAAAGAGATGCAATTATCAAAATTTCCACCAAGAGTATCTTTAAGTATTTCAGCTTACCACTGATTCGTGACACTCTGGGGCTCTCTCCTCATTGACACCTGGCATGGCTGGCTAGCAAGATAGAAATTTAAAAGTTGCTACTAAGATCCATATATATCTAAACACATTGTGCCATCATGGTAAAGAAGAGAATTTACATGGACATTGAATCTGATGTGCAGATTCTTTATTCTTTCCAAAATCTTTCAATTTCTTTATTTTTCTTTATTCAATTCTTTATTTTTTCCAAAATCAATTACAATTTAGTACAACAGCAAATTATCCATGAGAAAATGACTTGAGCATGACTTTCACTTGAAATCTACTTGGAGTATTTTTAGGGGTAATTTAAAATTTTTTAAAAATTGAAACACACATGGAAAACTGAATTCATAGAAAATTTCAAGATAAAAAGAGATCTCAAAGACTTTTTTCCTAGCCATAGCTGCTTTGAGCTACTATTAACAACTAGATAAGATCTGTTTTATGGGCTGAAGTGACACAAATCTCATGACCACGAGTGGCCCACAGATGTATGATAATTTGAGCAGGATGTGTTTCTGAATACTCTCTTCAGACTGTTGCATTTTCTTCTCCGTTTGATACTCAGAAACAGCAAATGTGAACGAGCACTGATGAATTTAATTATGTCTGTGATCTCTATACAGATGAGTCATGATTCCAGCATCACGTCTCTTCTGGGAAACCTCAACTCCGTAGAGTACAGATGCCTGCAAGTTCCATGCTGCCTTTATTTATAATATAAGCTCCTTGAGGGACATGACTAATATTTTGATGTCCTTTCTGATGACTAAAATGCATGTAGGGATGCCAAATCATATTTGGGGAGTAAGTGAATGACTTGATGCCAAACAGTACAAAGAAGAGATTGCGAGAAGTCACATATTAGCTATTATTATTGCTCACAGCTGTTTTCTCATTGGTGCTACTAACATGTCATTGGAAAAACAAATGATGTATCCTAGGGGAGTGAAGTTTCATGTTGCCCTCTGAGAGCTCACAAACAAATCCCATACTTTGGAACTTAGATCTGCATCAGTCAATCCATCACACTGTCTTGAATGCAGGAAGCATGTGGTAGAGCGGCTCAGAACCAAGACTTGACAGTGAAATACCTAACAAGCTCTGCAGTTTCCAACTGTGTGATCTTGAGCACAGTCCTTCAGTCTCTCTAAGACTCAGTTTCCTCAAATGCAAAAGGAGGATAATAATAGCATGTACCTCACTAGGTACTTGTTAAAATTAAGTTGGTTGATGTATGGAAGGTACTAAACATCATACCTAACACGGACTAAGTGCTTAATAAATGACAGCTATTACCCAGTAGTACAGTGAGATACCGTAGTGAATACAAGGAAGAACCAACTTTGGACTTTGCCCCTGGGCTCTATGCCTCAAATAGATGCCATCTAGTTTGAGTAAGCAAGACGTGCCCGTAAGTAGATAAAGTCCAAAAGCACACTGAGGAAGTGCTACTGCACAGCATAGGGAATGGTTACCATACAATTTCAGAGAAGAGAAAGATCAAAGACTGCGAAAGTCAGAAAAGGAATCACAGACGAGGCAGAATGTGAAGTGGGCCATAAAGAATGAGCAGAATTTCAATAAACTGAGGAAGAAGTTTGGATGAAGGCAAAGGTACTAAGGAAAAGAGAACCACGTGAGCAAGAGCCCAGAACAGTAGTGAGCGTGGCATGAGTGAGAGGCAGTGAGGTGATGGACTGACTGGAATAAGGGCTCATTTAGGAAGCAGATGGAGGTCTACTCAGCTATGAGCTTATTCTAAACAGAGGAGAAGATGGAAAACAAAAAGAAATTTGGATTCATTTTACTATGAAATGAACTGTTATAGCACATTGGGGTAGAACAATGGCCAAAAAAATTATGTTTAAGGAAAATTAGTATGCATTTCATGTATTGATACTGCTAATACTAAATTATGGCTCTAAGAATAGTGGAAGAAGTTGAGTTGTGAAGTCATCTCAACTGAGGACTCAGCCAACCCTACAGAGAGTTTTAAAGCTGGGATGACCCTTTGGAGTTGTTCCCAGTTGGGTGATGGGCCTGGGCCTTTATACTCCACACGGATCAATCAGCGGCTATGGGCCACTGTAGGAATGGGGCGTGACTGGGCAAGGTGGCTCTCTGAACTGAAGCAATCTCCAAAAGGAGCTGACAGTGAGGGCCATCTTCCGGCAGCAATCCTAGAACCTGGGGGAATAAGGCCTCCATTTCCAGAGGAACATCTGGACCACACAGCACAGCACCCCCTTCAGCTGTGAATACTTTTGAAAGAGCCAAATTCACAATAGTGCAAGTAGTGACTTAAGTTGTAGTCTAATTATTTCACTCCCATTCTTCCTGCCCTCATTTTAGGACTCTTCCTTATAGAAAAGGGTTGTGATGGAGGGAAAAAATTAAACAATAGTTGGGCAACTGAAACTGAGAAAAACAAACAGTATCTATTCCAAAGTTTCTTGAAAAACCAAATGTGGTTTCAATTCATAAAAAGCAAAATCTCTTAAAATTTTCTTCCCCATTTCTTTCCTCCTTAGTATCTCATATGAACGTCAGCTGCCACCGATTCCCTCTCCCGACTCCCATCACCAATTCAAATCCAGCTCTGCTGCTGTGGTCTTACTTTCCCTCTTTGCAAATCTATTCCGGGCTCATCCACCGGAACTCTCTTTGCTGTCAGCAAACATCATCGCCGCTAGTTTGTGCTCCCTTCTGATCTCCACCCCACCATCACTCTGAATCTTTACAGCCAGGTCCATGAGCACATGTAACAGACACAACCTTATGCTGAAGGTTAGTTAATTGTTTCCTGACTTATCCCTATTATGCCCTAACACTCTACCTATTATTGTAATGGTCTGTTTGTGTTTGCTTTTTCCATAGCAGTGTCACTTTCAATAGATGCTAAATGAATGTATCAGACATCTCTCAGCCCACCGTTTACTCCAGCCATTTCTGTAGTGGCCAGTTTTGCACAGGTACAAGCTGACAGCAATCTTCTTCTGCTGTATCATGTGTCACTAGTCATCAGCCTCTGGGCTTCTCAAACACTGTGACCTGGGACACTTGTGAACACCTGTCTCTCATTCGTTCACAAACAGTATGTGGAATAAGAGAATTAATACTCCAAGGGGCAGCCCTGGGCCAGTGAAAGATGGAAGCTGGTAAATGAATGCTCCCTTTCTCCAATGGACAATTCTGAGGCACCCTCTATATGGCTTGTGAGAAGCCCTTGTAGGATTTAATTCCAGTCGTCCCCATTGGTGACCATTGAGGACACATCTTTGTATTGGCTTTGCGTCTTTCCCTGGTCTACCTGTTCTGTTTCCTGGGATCACTTCCCGAAAGAAACTATCTGAATGTAAATTCTTGTCTCAGCCTCTGCTTTCTGGAGGAAACTCAGAGGAAGAGACAAAGGCAATGAAAGAATGAATGAGTGAATGAATGAGTATAGAAGAGAACTCCATAGTGGGACAGTTTTCCTAGGTAATCAAGGAAACTGTAAGAATTAACTGTGATTACTTCGGAGATGCAGAAAGAGCTATCCTATCAAACACTTTAAACACTTTCCATATGATGCAAATACGGATCTCTAATCTAGACTTCCTTGTGAATGCGTGTGTGTGTGTGTGTGTGTGTGTGTGTGTGTGTGTGTTTTAGTTAGCTGGAATGCACTGAGCCCCAGAATAATTTCTAGATATCATGACTGCCTCTGTCAAATTCTGCTGAGGGTATCTGTGTGTTGACGGGATGTGTGTGGGGGTGTGTGTCTTTGTGTTTGTGTAGGCAAGAAGTAAAAGGATAAGATATGCTTTATAGAACTTTTGCAAACACTGATGAGTTAGAAGCATGAATTAAATTAGTCTATTCTTTTATAGGTCTTTATATAAATAAATGTAAAGCAGAACACCTGAGACAGTATAAACTAATTCTTGGAATTTGGATAAACTACTATCTGCTTTTGAGCTTTTACTCAGTAAACAAATTTTTGTTTGATAAAACAACATTAATCAAAACTTTTGCAGCCTTCTTTCAAAGTACTTCTTCCAAATCACTCATTTACAGAGGCTTCATTTTCTTATGCTTTTGAAATTGATGATGGGTGAACACGAACATGCCATTTTCAGCTAGAATTAGGCATCTTATTGCAATGAGATCTGCTGCTATTTTCCAGGTGTAGCCACATTCCGCTTCTCCATACAAGTGATTTCATCTCCCACATTTACCAACACTGCTCCCTAGGTATCCATTTTTAGTTCACTGAATCAAAAAGATTAAAATTAGTTATAAACCACACTATAAAATCATCTATAAGGACAATACTTTATTGAGATGTCTATTCAGTTGGAGAGATAAGCATGGAACTATGGATTTCTATGAATGCTGATTTGGAGGGGAGATGCTATACCTGCCTTCCGGTTAACCCACAAATATTTGACAATTGCTATGTGCAGATCATCGTGTTAGATCTGTAGCAATTACAAAGACTACAGCAGTCCTTCCCCCATGGTGAATTCCTCCTTTACAAAATTCAAGCCTACTGAGATTTCATGAGTCAGCCCTGTTTTTCACTGGGGCTGCACGGAGCGGGCTTACGCTATTGCTCTGCATTAGTGGAAGATGGAGAAAACTGTCTCCCTCTCTCCCTCCGCTTTTCTCTCTTTTCATTTTCTTTTCCCTCTCCTTCCTTCTCATTTTGCTTTCGAAGGATAAAAGCTTGGGAGGCAAACATAGAGAGTTTCAGCAAAGCTTTGTGTTGCATGAGAAATTCCCTCTTGAGAAGCTATTGGCTCCGCGGATTCTGAAAGATTAGAACTAAAAGAAGTCTTGGGTTGGCCAAGGGCTGAAGCAGCCACATCTGTCAGAGCAGGGATGGGAGGCGGAGAGCGGGCTCGGAGTGGGGACAGCTGCAGGGACAAGTAGCAGAGGAGACTTGCTCACAGAAGGGCTCATCACAGGTGACATAGACCAGCAGAGAAGCAGAAACTAGAACTTTTTCCACTTTCCTGTGCTTAATGCGCCTGTTCCGGGAATGTATCCCGGGGTTCAAGCGCTGCTGCACCTGATGCAAACACAATCCCAACCTACATCCGAGGAAACATGGACTAGCTGTACAATTTCTTGCATTGTAACAGTAGTGTAAATCAATGGAAGGAATGATACAACTCACCCTTGATGTGCGTTATGGAAACTCTGGAATGAGATCACAACTGATTTTTCTGGTTTTATTCTGATAGATGAAAGTTTTTTTAAAAAACCACAACATGTTTGGTTGAAGGAGTCAATGGCATTGAATAACTGATGTTGTCAGATGCTAGGTTTTATCTGTTGGACAGGAGGTGAGTTAATCTCAGTCAATTGCATTTTCCAATAATGCTGAAAAGTATCAAGATGTTTGCAAACTTGAAACAAGGCAGATGCTCAAAGCATTTTTGGTCTAAACTTTAAAACTTAAGGATATCACAGTAAACACTGATCTCTCTTCAGGAATAAAATTTAATCTCAAATTTATGCAACAAGTATTCATTGAGTACCTCCCATGTGCCAGGCACACAATTGTTAGTTGCTAGATGTTTCAGTACCATCTCAGAAATATATGCACTGAGGCTTTGACAAAGATCATTTCTATTTTGTTTTGTTTTGCTTTGCTTTAACCAAAGGAGTAAGGAAAATAATTTCAAGACAACCTCAAGCATTGTGTAGAAGCATACAAATAGGCTGGCTGGGAAATTAGCCTAATGGAGCACTCGTGTGAAAGAGCCCAGCCACTCCTCCCCATGACCACCCTCAGGCTATGGGGTCTGTCTTTCTCCCCTCTTCATCTTTGTGGCCACCATGGTAATCAAGTCATCAGTAGTATCTCAGGGTCAAAGGCGATTGGAGATTAATTTCATAATACCCACAGTTACTCATTTAAGATGTTTAAAATGCCATTGCGACTCATTGTTTTAATGTGTTTCCTTTAAGTATAATAAAAGAAACTTTAACAGAGTTAAAATGTTTTCGTGTAAACTTACTCTTATAAAGTTGTAATTGCTCCTCCCTAGGGTTTTGGGACCTCTTCGTCTAGCCATTGGGTGGGATTACTATTAAAGGCCTTCAAGCTACGCTATCCACTATGGAAGGCACTAACCACATATAGCTATATTTAAACTTAAATTAATTAAAATTAAATAAATTACATTTCAAGTGTTCAACAGCCAGACGTGGCCAGTGGCTACCATGTTGAACAGCACAGATATAGAATATTTTCATCATCTAAGAAAGTTCTTTTGGACGGCTCAGCCTTAGAATTACCCAAGGAGCTTGTCCCGAGTTAGTCGGCATAGGTTGGGTTAAGAGCCCACAATACAATATTACTGTGTTGTACAACAATGCAAGTGGAAGCTGACTGGTGATGGCCATCAGTGCTTTGGGAATCAGAAGAGAGAGAGTTCGCTGTGAGTGAAGTGGTCAGGGGAAGCTTCGTGGAAAAGGTGGGATTTGAGTTGAACGCTAAGGGACCATTTGCCACTAAGGGACAAGTGGCAAAGGCTTTCTAGATGATGGACAAACCATGAAGCAATACATAAATGTCAAATAATTTAAGGCACATTTAAGGCTGTGAAGTGAAAGTTCATGTTTAGAAAAGTAATTTGAGATGATATCATAGGTGATCTTGAAAGCCAAGATGAGTGACATGACAAAGCACAGTTTTAGAAAGACGTTGAAAATTCTTGAAAACTTCCTGAGGTCTATTTTCTATGGAGGATATAACAGCAGGCCCACTGATGGCCCAAATAGTGCTTTAAATGTGAATTAGAAAAGGTTCCTTTGAATTTAAGTATTTTTAAAGTTAGCGTATTTTGATATATCTGTAATAACAAGTAAAACAAATCTAAAATGACTTTTGTGTAAATTACACAAATCAAAGCAGCAACCACAAAATTATAGACAATTAAAATTATTATTATTATTTTTTGGTAAGGAAGATTGTCAGTGAGCTAACATCTGTGCCAATCTTCCTCTATTATATGGGAAGCATGGCTTGATGAGTGGTGTGTAAGTCCCCGCCCGGGGATCCAAAACTGAGAAATCCAGGCCACCAAAGCAGAGCGGGCAAACTTACCACTACATCACTGGGATAGCCCAACAATTAAAATTTTAATCACAATAATTAGGAACTCAGTGTTACAAGATATACTTTATTATAAAGCAATAATACATCCTACTTTCATAGGAAACAAAACTCTTTATGACTGCTTCAATGCTCACTTGTGCTATTTCTGTACAGAAATGGTTGCTAGATTTGACAGTCTTTCTGTGGCGTTGTTCTTAAAACATACGCAAAGCGTCACTGACTAGTTGCCCTGAGGAACTCAAGGGTGGGTTTGGAAGCATTTAACTGTTTTTCCAAATTGTTTTTTTCCCTTTTGTTACGTTAAGGAGATGCAATCACCAAGCACCTTGAACCAGACCAGCCTCAGGATAACAGCTATGCCTGTCACCTTTGCCTTATTTTTGCTGCTCAGATCTCTCCGGGAGGAGCTTAGGCCTTCTTACCGTACCCTGCAGTGTATGTGGAAGCATGTTTTCCAGCTGAGCCTGTGCAAGCGAATATCCACCTCTCCTTTTTGAATATTCATCCCCCATCTGAAATAAGAGGCCCCTGCTTCCCTTTGTCCAGGGACGCCATGACTCTGGAAACGATTCCGCATGGTCTTCTATTTGCTGCACATATACTTTACTTTGTGAGACAACTACTTCTGGTGGAGAGTCTGATTTAACTCGCCAGGAGGGAGCCCTCTTTGGTTTCAGTAACAACAGGGAGTTGAGGTTCAACAATTGGCCTACACCAAGCTCCACTACAACCAACCAATTCTGAGCTCCCATGCCAAGGTTTTATTTAAAGTAACCCATCACTTCCATGAGTGAAACTTTGTGGCTTCTGTGCTTATGAGTTCTGCCCTAGTTTCTGTGCTTCCTATAAGAGTAAATCCTCAATGTTTTAAATGAATTGCCTCAGAGTTATTCTTTAACGGTTAGTCCAAAGACTTCTTTCTACAGACCTCATCCCTCTGTGTTTGACCAGATTTTCACAGTCCGGTCTGGCAGAAACCACAGCAGAGCACCCATTCCATCTCAGTCATTATTTTTCTTTGATTAATTTCATCACAATTCTTCAAATTAAATGTCATAAGAATATAAAAAAGGCCATGAAACTTTTTATGGTCATGATGTTATTTTTTCAAAGTGGTATTGTTGTGTACAAAATTTTGAAAAAGGAAGTGGTTTGGTAATTTAGTTTTGAATTGTGAACTGATAATGGCATTTGAGGTCAAAATGTCTTCTTTTCCTAGTATTTTCTATGTTGGAAAAATTGGCATCATTGTAAAGATACATTTTGTTTGGCGACAATGATATAAACTTCATAAATACTATCACTTCTAATTTTTTTTAAAAATTCTGAATCACTTTGATGCTTTCAAAGACATTATGTATATTGAATTTGGGTTTATGCATCATTTCACTTAAAACATTGAGCCAAATTATTACTTAGAAAATAAATATCAAAAAAGATAGTTTTGAAGTACTGCTGGCATGTGTTCTGTCATTTTTACATCTTTATTAACATCACCAACAGGTTCTATAAGAGAACACACGGCATATAATTGAGTTTTAACAGCCTAATAGCAATGACTTGAATTTCTCATTGCGTATTCTGCAATGGTTTCAAATTTGCCTTTGTTAAATGTATTTTCAAAACATTTCAATATTTCATTGAAGCTAAAAAGAGTAATTATATAGCCCTTGGATAATGTTAAAAAGGAAAAAAATCTAAGTGATAGTAAAAAAGTTTTTTGCTTCACTTTTTATTACAGAACGAGAAATTTAGAATGCTTTAGAATTTTTTTCCAGACTCTTTTGTAGCAAATCATTATGTTTTCCACATTTTCAAATTGAGATACTTTAGAATCCCAGGCTTCTAAATGTTTTTTTTCTTAGATTTATTCTTTTTTATCTAGTCTAATCTAGTCTATTAAATTTATTTATTTACCAATATGTGTGTAAAACCTTTCTCTAGAATCTGGCTTTGTATTTCATCCGCTAAATAATAGGCAATGTTATTTTTCTGCATAAAAGCTCTCCCATGATTCTTCCAAATTTGGCTAAATGAAAATTCCTGTTCTCGTATACGTAAAGTTTCTTGGGTGATTTTCTAGATGGTGGGCATAACCTGCCCAAAAACGGAATCAGGTATTATGAGTTCAAAAACAGCACAGCAATACTTTTATCATTAGTATATGATGTCTTCATCATATCACTGATAATTATATCCATAAAAATGATTTCAATTTAAAAACACTATCATTGATGAGTATTTTACTTTGTTCGTGTTTATAAAAATGATATAAATGCTGCCAATAATAATGGTACAGTCTCAATCTCTAATTGATTTTTCCACCCACAGAGTTCAAAGTATAAAAAAAATTACACAATCACCAGAGATAACATACTAAATAGGATGCAATGGCTTTTTTACCATTTTGAAGAATTTGTGTGTAATAAATTTCTGCAAACATCATATTGATACTGTCTTTTGGAAAATTAAAATCTCTTACTTATTCAGGCTGTGTACCTGGGTCAAGCAGACAGTACTCTTGGTGTAATATGTTCTTTGTGATTTTCTGTTGCTGTTTTTTTCTTGAAATTCTGTAGTAAAGGCATTCATGGAGACATACAGTAAATTGATACATGCTCCATCTGTACCCTAACTGCGGCCTCACTCTGCTCACATTAGGAATTCTGAAGTACTTTCCACTTTTTTCTGCCTTTCCCTCTATTTTCTCCACAATTTTATTCAATAATTATAATAGCTTTTTTCTTTTATAATAGCTTTCTGTTTTTTGATGACCACCATTTTTTTAAAAAAACTTTTTTGAATATCTAATAATAGTCTAGCGTTTTATCATTTAAAACAATTTCAAATGTATTTATGTAATAAGTTGCTAAATTTTGGAGAAGTTAACTTCTGTACTGGTGAATTTTTCATGACAACAAATAATCGATAGCTGTCATTTATTTTGTGGCTCATTATGTGGTAAACTCTAATCTACATGTACGAAATACTCGAAATGTTTTTAACAGCACATGGATATTGTTTATTGCATAGCGATTCCTATCATAATGAAAATACTTGAACATTTAAATCAAGAACGCAGTAATACTAAATGAACTAAAATATAGAATGTTAACCATGTACTAATATTAATATGGAATTTTTAAAATTAGATATTTGCTCATCACTAAATATATCAGCTGTAAAAACATCATCTTATTTAGCATCAAAGCATATTTTAGAAATGATCAGATCAGCAAGGTCTTTCAATTATCACACGTGTTTATCTTTCATAAGTTAATGTGGCACGACATCGTATATATGTGTATATATAACTGTGTAACGTATAGTATGTCTTAGAATAACACACTTTATTCCCTTTGGTCATAAAATTGCCATAATATATTCATTTTTAAAAAGTAAGACTCTGCTACCATCAGAAAATTATCAACATAAATATGGAAATAGTCCATCTTTGAAGTCAACAGTAATAATAAAAATACTGACATTGTTACAATATAAGAAAGATATTTGTGATGTGCGTAGTGCTGTGACGTGATGCTCTCATGCAGAGCACAACCTGATTAGCTGAACACGACAGCCCTAGGGATTGGATCTGTCCCTTAATTAAAAGTTGTGAATGACTGGCAGCCATTTGATACTTTATGTCTCTGCCCCTTTGACCACAATGATTGGAACTCAGAGGGGCAACTGACCTAAGCTGGACTAACCAGAGTCCCTTTCTTAGAAATGCGGGACTGGAACCAAGACAGAATTTACCTTTCTGGGTAGGTAGACTAGAAACATTAAGAATCAAATGTCAGTAGCCATGTCACATACAATGAACAGGAAAAGCAAACCAAAAAAACTGGTCTGCAGAGAGGGTGGGAAAGATGCAAAGACAGTTTTGATGTCACTCAAATGCCTAGTTCCAGGCGATATTAGAGGCCTGGCTGCATCTCTGAGTCTGGGTTCCATAAATGAACCCTCTGTCCACGGCTAGTGGGGTGCCTGGAATGACAGAAATACACACACAGAGATGTTTGTTTGTTTGTTTGTTTCTTTGTTTTTAAATAAGAGAATCTGCCAGCCATTACTCTTTTGTCTGTGTAGACTTAGAAAGTCACTTGGTAGCAGATTTTTTCTGACTTCTTCCAAAATATTTGAGTACTGCCTCTTAATTATGAAAACATAAGATGACAAGACACATAAGGTCCCAAACAAAGAGACAAAATATCCTGTGGTCCAATCAAGGCTGCCCCTCCTCGATGCTCCCCCTTACTATGCAGAGCTCAGCGCTGGCTAGAAACAGGCTGCGGAGGCGAGGTGCCTCACAGACCAAAGAGGTTGAGACTGCGGTTCTTTCCCTTTTGACATTTTACATAATTAGAAACTTTCTGGTGGATTGTGATGCTCCCATATGAGATCCACTGGCAGGAAAGGATCCTAAAGACCCCAAATGGAAGTCTACAAGAAAGAAGGCAGGGTCTGTACTACTGCCCAGGGAATAGTTCCAATGCCTTGAGTTCATGAGGGACGACATTTGGCGTAGCATGGAGTGAGGCTGGATGCTCCCCTAGACCTGTCTGTTGCAGCATGTGGCTTTGCCTCGGAGCAATGGCTGAGTATAAAGTAAGACTTAAAAATAAACTTCTTACCTGGATGGCCCAAGTTTGGAGGCAGGTTGCTGCATGCAGAGGGAGCTGGATCACCAATGGTGGTACAGGAGACAAAGGTGCATTGGTTGTCAGACAGGCAACTGACCTAAAGGTCACTTTTCAGTTGTGACCCTGGGGACAATGATACAGGGTATGATACGGAATGGACTGGACTCCCCAACTCTCTCTCTATTTGGCATTTGGAAACAAGTCTGACCCCTTTGGATGGAGGCAGCCCAATTCACAGAGTAAAGAACTCCTTCAAAGAAAGAGGATTTCCCATTAATGTGAGCAAAGAGTAGCCTGAGAGCTTAAGTGGAAAATAAAAGAGACATATCCATATTTGAATCACAAGTAATTCCTACAAGTCATGATTCTAATCAATTCTTGTTGGATTAAATTAGCTGGGTTTATCTTCGTTAGATGCAACCAAAGGAGTCCTAACCAATACAGAAGAGGTACATTTTGGGGACATGAACTGATCTAAAGCTAAGTCCATGTTGCCTGTTTTATAAGCGAATTCAATGTCCAGTTATTAATGTTTTATAATAGTCTGGCAACTGAAAAATAGTGTATTATATTCAGTAATGATAATAATGCAATATGAAAATGTAATACAGCTAAGTCTTCTTGTAACTGGCTTTCCCCCTGGAAAAGCAAAATTAATTGGAATCTCTTCTGTCAAAGGCCAAGGTGATTTCCTACCTCAAAAGCATCTCCAAACACCTAGTTTACATGGAGATTGGTAAATTAACTCAGCATAGCACGTTGGTGTATGAAAGGAGATTTAAAATCTACTCCTCAATTTATTCAATGATTTTACAATAAATCAGCTGCCTTCTCTATGCAGTAAAATATTTCTGTTAAACAACAGGTCTATTGGCTAAGCATCACTATTTTGTTGTTCTCTGTAAAATGTTATAGTGAGTAAAATTATATTTTTATGGTTGCATTGCCTAAAGAACACTCACGCAATAGCTTTGATTTACTAACCTAATTTATATCCACATGAACTGCCCCTCTCAGCTGCATTTATCTTCTTCCTCAGTCATCGCAGTCACTTCTAAATACCACTGTTGTAGCTCTCCGTAATGCCATTGTTTTTCTGTAATCTGGAAAGAAAACAGACAACGTCACAAATTTATTTGTTATATATCTTTGGAGAGTATTTCAATAGATAAACCAAGCTGGTTGTACAGTACCTTCAGGCTTTTTAGAGTGTTACATTCTTTTCTATAGTTGCCCAGTGGATCTCTTCAACCTCAATTGCTTCACATAAACTCATATTCAAACAATTTGTATATTTTTAATTTCAAATGTTAGATCATCCTTTTCCCATCCACTTACTGAAAATGAAGTTGTTTGGAAGAACATCGTGAATGTTATTAATGTAAGGTGCTCGTATAAGAATATCTACCCCATCATTTTATTTCTGTTACAAGATACGTTAATGCTCAGCAGACTGATATGAAAAACAGTGACAGCACTAGCCACACATTAGATAATGTCTTGGCAGTTCTGTTAAAGTGAGGAAAGTGAATGACTGAAAGTGTGCTGTTTCCTGGGTCAACATATATTTGATATTTTTCTAGAGTCCAAATGCCACCTATTGGTGGGAGTTTTCTCGGCAAAGTGTATTTTCAAAAGCGAAAACAAAAAAACAAACAAAATCACAGGGCAGGTTAGAAATGGGTGAGATATATTCACCAAATATAGGGATCATGTATTTGTTTGAACTACAGATCTGGCAAGGGTCTTCTGCTTGATTCTGAGAAAATGGATATGACAAGAGAAAATTGCGATATTTGGTATTTTCTCCACTAGTATTGTTTCTATTTCCAAGCTTTTGGAATGTGGTTCCTTAACACATTCATAGAAATCACTGTACTTCTTGGGGTTACCTAAAAGTTTTACACTTAGAATTGTCTTTTGTTTGTACCATACTCATGGACCAGACTAGAAGGGAGTTTCTGAGGAAGAAGTATTTTCTAAAGCAAGTTGAGAAAGAGAACATGAAAGTAGTTTTCACGTATAAAAATTGATCAAAATAAAGAACATGTCATAGTGATAAAATAACCCAAAAGACAGTGGTGTAAATTGTTTGAAAGAAATAAAGTCAAACATTAAAATTCAGAGAAGAAAAATACCATCAACTAAATAAAACAAAAGAAAATAATCCCAGTAAAGATATTCATACAAATGAAACAAATAAGAGAGAGAGGGAACTAATCACAAGAATTTCTGTTTCTACTTTCCTCATTTAGCTGGAACTTCCCTTGATTCAAGGTCTCAAGTCCACCCATGTGACTTAGGTGCCCTCCTCTGACCTCCAAAACCAGTCTACGCATATTTCTATTGCAGAACTTTTTCCATGGCACTGGCAGTATTTATTCATATCTTTCCTCCATCACAGGGAACTGGGGATCAAGCCTTACTCATCTCTGTATCTCCTGGGGCCAGCACAGTGCCTGGACAAAAGAACTGCTCGTAGCTGTTTGTTGGAAGAAAGAAAAAATGCTGTGTTCACAACTCCTACAAATCCTGAATGGGTGATTGAAAACATTTGTTTCATTTGGCTTCCAGGGCAACACAGTGTCTTAGGTTTTTCCTCTACCTCATCGGCTCTGCCATCTCCATCTCTTTTGCTCCTTCCTCCTTATCACCCGGGTCTCCCAAGGTTGCAGTGTCCCAAGACTTAGTCCTTAGATCTCCTCTCTCCAATCAATACTCAAATCTTTGAAGACCTCATTCCGTCTCCTAGCTTTAAAGACCACGAATGACCTACAAATGTGTAACTTTGGCCCCTATCTCTCCCCACAATCTCGGACACACATATCCAACAGCCTACTGCACATCTGTACTTACATGTCTAATGGCATCTTCAAACTTATGTCCAAAACAAAATCCCTGCTTTCCTGCCCACTAAATTCTGCTCAGGCAATGGCAACTCCACGCTGCAGTTATAAACCAAAATCCAGGAGCTATTCTTTCTCTCACATACCACATCCCACACGACAACAAATACTGTCATCTCTACTTTGAAAATGTAGCCAAGTCTGACAACATCTTCCAGCCTCCACTGCTGCCATCTTGACAAGCCTCCTCATCACTGGTTTTCCTGCTTCCGCCTTTTCCAGCGCCATATGTTTATTCCCAGCGCAGCAGCCAGAGTGATCCTGCTGCATCTGTTAGATCACAACAGGCCTTGCTCAAAACCCCCCAGTGGTGTCCCATTTCACTGACTAAAAGCAAGAGTCAGCTTAACAGCTTTAAGGTCCCCAAGATCTTGTCTGTCTCTGACCTCATCTCCTGCAGCGTCTCCTGCTGCTTTTGCTCGCTCAGCTTTAGCCACACTGACTTCCTTGAAATTCTTCCACCAAACCTTTCCTGACCTCTCTACTTAAAATTACAAACTTCCCTTGTTTTATTTTACTCTCTTAACTTATAACCTGCTAACATGTTTTACGATCAACTTACATTTTCAATTTTCTTGTCTACTTTCCTTTACTAAGAATATAAGCGCCATGAAGTCAGAAATTTTTATCTGTTTTGTCTAGAACATTTCTTGGCATGTAATAGATGAATAACCATTTATTCAATAAGTAAGTGAAAATTTTATTTATTTATTCATTTGCTTATTCAACAAATATTCATTGAAGACCCACTATTTTCCAGGCACTTTTCTAGGCTATTTAATCCAGTCTCACCACAATCAAACACCCATCCCTAGGTTTTTGGCTAATGATGATGACTGTTGACTGGAGTTGAGCATAATCTAATGAATCATCTCTATCCATTCCCTCTCTTGGCTCCTCCTCTGTATCATTATGTATGTGTTTCTTCCACTCTCTAAATTGTTATTTTATCTGTCATAATTTATTCTTTCCCACCTTCATTTGTCTTCACCTCTTTTTAGAAGTAAGAGAAAAATGACTTAAGTAATTTAAGTACCAAAGAAGAGAGAGCCATATGCTTTAAATTGAACTTGAATGTAAGAAAAAAAGGTTTCCTTGGCCCCTAAAATGCATATGTCTCCAAGTCCTTTTCATACCTTTAAAATATTTCCATCCATCTCCTTTTTTCTTTAACCTACTTTGTGGACACCTTCATCCAATATACATACGTATTAAAACACTTATTCAATTTTATCACCTTTTCCATTTTAATAGATTGTGTTGTAATAAGATCTTTTATTCTTTTATATTATGTATGTATGTGTGTGTGTGTGTGTATATATAAGTGATATATGAATATCACTTGTGGAAAATTAATTCTGATTATCACCTAAAGATAAATTTTTATAATACACTTTATCACTTTCTTGTCATACGAAGATCATCTACATTTTAAAGATGATCTTAATTAAAATTCACTTTCCTAGGCATTCTTTTTTTTGAGGAAGATTAGCCCTGAGCTTATATCTGCTGCCAATCCTCCTCTTTTGGCTGAGGAAGACTGGCCATGAGTTAACATCCGTGCCCATCTTCCTCTACTTTATATGTGGGATGCCTGCCACAGCATGACTTGACAAACGTATAAGTCCACACCCAGGATCCAAACCAGCGAAACCCCGGCCACCAAAGTGGAACATGAAAACTTAACCACTATGCCACTGGGCCAGCCCTCCTAGGCATTCTTAAGCTAAGTGGCAGATGAGACGTGTAGGCTGCATGAAGGCAGTAACTTCTGTATGTTTATTTTTCCTGGTGAATCCTCTGCACCTAGAACAGTGGTAGGACATAGTAGGCACTCAGTAAATAGTTGTTGAAGGCATGAATAAATGATAGGAGATGGGAATGAATAGCGAATAAACAGGTAAAGGCAGAGACGTCACTGGTGAAGATGGGTGATCCAACTAAAAAATTTATAGATTAGTTACTATGAGAGGGTGCCTTTTTTTACATCTTTAATTTTTTAAAAAAACACAAGTTTAAAGGGCTTATAGTTTTCTTTTGATTTCTTGGAGTATGGGAAAATATGAGCAGGACTTTGAAAATCCTGGCCAGGTGAATTTTGAAGGAGTTGGTACAAAGCTCATGGTTTTCCTTCACCCCTTAGTGTTACATTCAAAGATGCATGGCCTATGAGGGGTTGCCTGGGGCCAATGGAGCCACAGCAACATATTGGGAATGAGTGTTGGAGCTTTCTTACCATAGAACGGATGCATGAGGTCTCAAATCTCAGAGGGTGCGATGAAAGCAAATATCAAATGAGTACCAGATTAGATAATATTCACAGCAAGAGCTAAGTAGATAATAGCCATAAGCTATTTTTACTGAAAGTCTAGCAATTCCTTGATTCTGTATTATATTATGGCTTTTCATGCATGCACCACACACAATCATCTGATAAGTGCGTAGACACTTACCATGGCTTATAGGCATTAAATTATGACTAGAATCACCCGTGTCAAATACAGGAGAGACACGTTTTAAAACTAAATTTAGAAAATTCTTTTCCCACATCACACAGGATAATTCCTTTTTCAAAATCTATCTTGTGCCCTACAATGTAAATACGGCAATCTAGGATGGTTTGAGACTGTGAAAGCAAGTTTGCTTATTCCAAAGCAAAAAGAATTATATTTTTGCTGTATCTTTTCTTTTCTACTCAATAGCTTGAGTAACAGAAATACTTTAGGTAGCAGTGTATAATCATCTAAACGTATTTTGCTCTCCCAAATGGTTATGTTCTTAGGAGAATTCTCAACGGAAGCCCAGAGCAAAGGTTAGCCAGAGACCAGACTCCTTGATTTTTTTCTCTAGAACCTGTTGCAATGCAACCAGTAGAGAAAAGAAAATGACCATGTAAATAAGGCCCTTCTGCCAGTGTGCCCCTAACAGGAGACAGGAACAAGTTCCGGGGGGACAGTTGCTACTCATTTCCCTAATTCCTGTTTCAGAAGGTGCCTTCCAGGGCACAACTTCAAGCTGATGTCTCCATTGCTCATTAGTTCATGACAAATTTCTTCAGTTGAGAATGGATCCACTTTCTCATACACTTTCACCCAGCAATTGTGTGATACTTAGAGGATAGGTTACATTTTAGATACTGTAATTCTGCCCAGATAGCCAACTAGCAATCTGCTCACCACAGCTGTGTTTGGCCTCCACATTTTATCCCTAAACTCTTTGCTCAGACATTCTCTAAAATTATGATTCTGATGTAAACCTAGATATAGTGATAAATCTTTCAATGAAGGTTATCTACCCTAAAACCATTTAAAAATTAGGAAAAAGTGACATTTGTACAAAAAGGATACCATTATGAGAGTGGACTTGAAATGTAATTGATTCATTTCTACGGTTCTTCCTCTAAACACTAAACATTGCGCTTCAATTACACAGTGGAAATCCAATGACTATTGGAAGTTTAAACAAGTTTAAAAATGAGCATCTCTTCACATTTCTCTGGGGAAATAAAATATGAATAGAATAAAGTAAATGTGAGAATCCAAATATTATTTCAAGTTTTTAAAAGCTATAGCTATTTAATATTTCGCTTGACTAGCATATTTAAACTAATGATTGCTATCTGAATATATGCATTGGTTTTGTCCTTTACAGAAGAATATCAAGCTTAAAATAAAATTAATAGCAACTCCACGTTAACCTTTGGGATTACTAATTGCTAATTAAATTGGCAAATGAGCTTCTGCCAGAAAATCTCATTCTAACTCCATAAAACCAAAGGCCTTTACAAGCAGCTTCATCAAGTCAAGAGACTGGGAATAAATGTTAGCTAGATCTGATTATTTCTCATTTGTTCTCCCTCTGTTCTTTCAGCTTGCTCCTTAACCACGTTGTAATATATCACATACTTTTTAGTCATCCTCGATGTGTCTTCCTTTGGTGCTTGTTAGTTCATTCCTTCATTCACTCATTCATTCTCTATATCTGTCAGCTTTCTTTGGTTGCAATCTACAGAAATGGACCATGACTAGCAAAGCAAAAATGAATGAATGAATGAGTTCTTGCATAGACATTGGATAGCTCACAAAGTCAAAAGAAAGATGGCCAACTAGTCTTTTTTTAAAAAAAGTAAAAACCAGAGGCTCTCCAGTGATCTAGGAAAGAAAACATATGGATTCTATTCTCTTTAGAGTAGCGTTGTATTGGATGAATGTGCTCCAAATATTGTGTATGTGTGTGTGTGTGTGTGAGAGAGAGAGAGAGAGAGAGATGGAGAGAGAGAATGAGAGAGAGAGAGACTGGTTGGTCTAACTTGGGAACATGCCCACCTCTTGGCCAGGGGTGGGTGGCACCTGCACAGAAATGCTCTCCAAGACCATATCCATTGGTGGATATGTAGTTTCTCAAAGCCAATTGGAGAGCACAGTTAACCAAAGAAGGGAGAAGTGATGCTGGATAAACTAAAACAATTAATGGCCACCATAAGAATGCACAAATATTTCAATTGCGATCCCTACTTCTATTAGCTCATATGCAGACAAAGGAACTTATCATATTTCTCTGGTAAGGGCGTTTGAATTATCCCTATTTTTTTTCCCTTTGCTGCTATAAGCAAAGCTGTGATAAACATACTGACAATGCATGTTTGCATACTTATCATTTCTCCCTGTGATAACTGTCTGTAAGTAGGATTCTTGGGTCAAATGGTACACAAACTTTACTTATTGGATACATGTATGTAGGAAAACATCTAGAAGGATATACAGCAAATGTCAGTGGCTACTACTGCGGTATATTTATAATTGTGAGGAGGTCTAGCATCAAATAGAATAGGAAATTCACTCAGAGGAGAGAAAGCTTCCTAGGATGATGCCTTTGCCTCCTTGCTGCTTCTTCTCCAGTAGGAATCTGACATTTTCTTCTCAAAAAGAAAATTTTAAGTGGTCTCGTGTTTCCTTGTTTAAAAAAAAACATTTTATTTTGACACACTTTCAAACACAGAAAAGTTGCAAAAGTGGTACAAAGAACTAAGCATAGCCTTTATCCAGGTTCCCCAAATGTTAACATTTTATATTTGCCTTATCTTTCTCTGTCTCTGTGTCTATATACGTATTTACATATACAAAGATAGATAGACAGATAGATAGATGGAATACATATATATTGATATGTGTATATGGAATTTTTCTGATCTGTTTGAGAGTAAGCTGCAGAAATAACGCCCCTTTAGCCTTGTGATAGAATCTGACTCCATTTTCTGATGTTTGCTGAGCTTTAAAACCTCAGTGCCCTATTCCCCTCTGAGCAATCTGGTGAAAAAGCCTGATGCTCTTTCCTTGGGTGCCATCCAGAGATTCAGACACCACAAGCCCCTGCCTGTGAGGGGATCCTCAGTCTGGCCCCACGCCCTAACCACAGTGAACCCCTGAGCCAGTCTCCCATCCTTGCTCTCTCCGACCTGCTTGGGAGGCTTGCCCTGCTCTCGCAAGAGATATCAACTGTGTAAGCAAGAAACCTTTTCATACTTATCATACTTTAGGCATGTACGGCATGATAAATTTCAATGATGGAAGCAAATTCCGGGCGAAGGTCCATCCTACACCTGCAGAGCGATCACAACACACTCTAGCTATAATCTCTTATATAATCATAGTATAATTATCAAAATCAGGAAACTAACATTGATACCCCTGTATTATCTAGTCTACAGCCCCTATTCAGATCTCTTCATTTGCCTCAACAACGTTCTTTAAAGCCAAAGAAAACCTTGGATGATATTATTAGTCAGAGGGCATGTATTTTCACCTCCTTTATGTGGCACAGTTCCAGAGCCTTTTCTTGTCTTTCATGACATTGACATTTTTGAAATGCACTGCTCAGTGACTTTGTAGAACATTTCTCAATCTGGCTTTAATGTTTCTTCACAATTAAATTCAGGCTGCGTCATACTGGAAGCTCCCTTTTTTTCCATTTGTTGGCTTTGCATGTTTTTGCCCTAACAAAGCACTTTCGGTATTCCGATTGCTTCTTCTAGCTCTCAGGAAGGAGCAAATCCCAATACAAATCCAGAATGAAGTCTTGAGGGTCCAAAAACTGAGACAAGACCGTTTCCTCCTGGGCCTCTTGGGATGATTTTAGGGCAAGTGAAGGTGGCAGTTACTGTGAGGAGGTAAATAAAGCCTGTACCATTTGTGCTTTGGAAAACTTTGTGAAAGTTCTCGTCTCTCGAGTCAGGCTTCACTGAGAGCTGACATAAGAGATGCCATGTGAAAACCTCCTCTTGAACAAACCTCTTTCTGCCTCTCTTGTTAAGTTATCCTAGAACTTCAAAGGGTGACCGCAAACAAAAGGGAGGGTGTGGCTTCTAGTAACGGTAACCCTATTACTAGGTGTTGGACTGGTCGACAGCTTTCACATTTTTTGGATCATTCACATGAAACATATACTCCTTTTGTAATCAAAAAGTAAATAGAATACAGTTTTTCCATTAAAAGAAAAATCAAACCTACCCCTGACCAAAGCTGTTTCTTACTCTAATTACTATTCTCTCCTTCCTTTTGAAGCTACGTTCTTGAAGGAGTAATGACCACTTGATGTCCCCACATCCTCAAGTCCCATTCAGTTTTACAGTAAGCTTCTCAGTGTCATTTCTCGGTCCTTTCTGTGGCACTTGATCAGTTTGGCCCACTTCTTCCTTTGATATCTGATTGAATATTGTCTGTATTTGCATGACTTACTCCTCCCACCCCGTAAATGTTGCCCCTCCTCAGGATCCCACACATGTCCCTCTTCTCACTGTTTAATGAACTCATGCACTTCTGTAGGTTCCCACTTTTCCATGATGATCCAACATCCAAACCTGTAGCTGTGCCCTCTCTCCTAGTCTCCGGGGTCTTAGGTCATCAGCCTGGTAAACTTTTCTCCTGTGAAGACTCATAGACCCTTTAGCTTCAGTCATTATCTCCTTCATGCCCTTGACTGGCTTGTAAACTCAGTACTCTCTTGGATAATGATTCCAAGATTCACCCAGTCATCCAAGTCAGAAAGTAACTGTCATATTAGACCCTTGCCTTGTTCCCCACATCCAAGTGTTGTTGAGTCCAGCTCCTATATATTCCTCAGACCCATTCTCTCCCTTCCTTTACATCCCTCTGCTACCTGAATACTGATCATTGTTGCATTGTTGGTGAGAAATTTGGCATTGATTCATAAAAATCCCATTCACTATACATTTCAGAAATTTCAATTCTCCCCATGTCTTTGTTTCTTCTATCAGCTTTCAAATATCTCCATACGTGAAAAATTCCCACTATCTTCATGACAACATTCATCATAAATTTATATGATATTTGGTAAAATCTTCTGCAAAAATCAGAGAAAATGGCTGAAAAATATGAACATTCACATTATTTGATCCATTGATTTAGAATGAGTGTCCAGTTAGTGAAAACAACTGAGACATTCAAACGCTGCTTTTCAAATTTCTGTTGGCAATGAAAGGCCATATCTTTCGTCATTTCTCCTGGCATTATTCTTCACATGTAATTCATTTCTCTATATAAATATCCATTTTCTTACACTTTGCTGTTGTATGGTTGACCTCTCCACGTCCGGGTGCTGATCTTCAAGGAGCCACTCCTTGGTGTTTGAAGCTTGGTGTTTCGCTGGTCATTGTTCAAGTCTGATTCCAGATGTTTGCCAATATGTTTGTGTTTGATTAACATCATCCAAAACTTCAAACAAGAAAAAATGTAACTCAGAAAAGGAAAATTCCATTCATCAGAGAGCAAAATATAAGCTGATCTTCTTGGATCCGTATTTCCTTTTAGATCACACAGTGCTTCAAAGGTTGAGATGAACTTTTCAAAATGTGTCTTTCCTACATGCTCAGCTTCGTAATGAGCATCCCAGCTTGTCTGGGAAAGTCTTCCCCTATTATGCTTTCATTCTGCAGCGTTTTCCAGTAATGAGGTGAGACTACAAAGAATAAATAATTTTTCCTCAAAACTTCAAAAATTGACACAGCTGAGGAAACACTTTCACTAGAATGATTTCTGCAAAGATTCAGAGAATGATTATTCATAAGGTCAAATAAGAACTTGGGATTCATTGTTTAATATTTCACTGAACACCAGTGAGAATACTGATCATTGTTGCAACTTTATATACCTCAACATTATGTATAGTTAACAAAAGTTCTGTAGAAACGCAAATTTATGTATCTTAAGAATCTGTACTAAAAACAACACAAAATTTAGATAAGGTAGGACTAGAAGACAACAGTGAATCATCTTATGTAAGCGCTGACAATGAGGAAGAGAAAGAAAATGTTGGTAAAAATCAACATCAACTGTATTTATATGAATATTTGTGTGTGTAGACAAGAGAGAGAGTCAGAGAAACAAAAAGAGAAGCAGAGACAGATAGAGACAGAGAGACAGAAAGAGAGACTGGTAAAGACCAAGACCAAGATTCGATACAGAAGAGACAATTAATGCTATTTTAATTTATTCAAATATTGCTACTTGGCTAGTACTGGTTCCAGATGATTTGAGAGTTAATTTGGTTAAGAGAGGAAGTGAACCTCTTCAGATTAAAGATGAACCTTTCCAGTTCAATTAAACAGAAAAAATAGCAGAGGAGGTGGCCGGCACACACCAACCTCACGATTTCACAAATAGCAAATGGCAAAAAAAAATATTAAGAACTTGATTTACTCAAAATAAAACATTTTTGTGCTTCCTTTTTCACTGAAGACTGTTTGCAGGTATTGAGACAAGAGCTGGAACATCCTGATTTATAATGAGCTTTAAAACACAGTGGAAATTCAATCCTCAAGTCCCCGAACTTGAGGCATATGAACATTTCTGCTACTTACAAAAATGGGAGACATCTGCAATGGTACTGAGACTCCAAAAAAATTGTTTTTGAAACCCATAGTATAGAAATGAATAAAGAGAGGAAAAATGGGGAGACATTTTACATCATATTTTTTACATAATTAGTTTTTTAGCTACACAAAGCCTTCCCTCCTGTGGTCATAGGGAAGAATCAGCTACAAAGGGAATTTTTAGAGTTGGGAGAATTGCTCTCAAATTACAACCCAACTTTGCAGGACTATTTTGTTAAAATTAAACATATTATTCCTTCTGAAGGAAAAATAATTTCATATTTGTCTCCAAAGATCATCTTCTGGAAAAGCACATCAAAGAAAAGATAGTAGTGGATATTAAAAGAAAAACAAAATATGTTGAAATTACTTTTGATAGCAGAGCTAATGCAAATGATGGATTGTCAATTCCACTCTCAGGAGTCAGAGATTTTCCCAATAACCTGTTAACCTTTACTAGCAGCTTTAAGGACAGAGACAAGCAAGAGGTCAGACGGAGCAGAGAGGTCTAGAGCCTCTCACGCATCTTTACGGGTACATCTTTTCCACGTTGGACACAAGAACAATAGACAAGTTCTCCCTGAGGTTTTTTTGGATTCTTCACACTGCAAAGAACATTTAACTTGCGAAATATTTTCATGCTATACCTCAGAAGTGGTCTACAGCTTAGATGACATTCTCTATGAAGTCGCGCCTCATAAATTATGGGTTTATTTATTATAAGTAATCCTTTAGCCAGAGACATCCTGCTGATCAGACCTCTTCCTCCTAGCAAATATCATTAGTTTATTTACCTGGAGGTCTGGTTGACAAGAAGCACAGAATAAAAGTGTGCCTTCTTCTTATTAAGGGAGGGAGTGGGCCCCAGGCCAGCTTCTGTAACTGCTTCCTCAAAATAGCACTCAATGTTTCATACGCTGAACAAATGTACAAAGTGAAAGGATATGTCCACCTTGAAGATGATAAAATTAAAATAAAGGAATCTTTCTTGGGCTTCTTTCTCATTTCTGGACAGACTGCTGCTGAACTAACAACGGAGACTTGGAAACAATGGATGGTGATGGATGAGAAATAATGATAAGTTTGGCAGAGACTCATGAAAATCCCAATTCACTGTAAAGGTAGAAATTACAGTACTGTTGTTGCTTCTTCTAGCAGCTTTCAAATGTCTCCAGAGTTGAAAATTTTCCGCTAAATATCTTCACCAGAAAACTCATCATAAATTTCTATTTGATAAAATATTCTGGAGTTTTTCTTCTGGAAAAATCAAAGAAATGGCTGAAAGATAGCAAACTTTGACATTATTTGATCCATTGCCTTAGAACAAGTGTCTGGTGGGTAGAGACTCCTGAATTGAGGTATTCAAATATTTCTCTTTTCATTTGCTTTTTTGTTGTGTTTGTTTTACGAACTTCAGTGAGTTGATGTTTTTTTGCTGGTGAAAGTACTCCACTTCACATCTCTTTAAAAAAATCAGAATAACTGAGAACCGGCTCCACAGTTTCACAATTATCTTTTAAACAAGTACAAATTTTCTCCAAGTTCCTACAGGACAAAAAAAAGCCCAAGTGTTTATTTAATGTTCTTTTTATCCTTCTAAAAATTTGCACTTTGACCTTTTAATTACACTATACAATAATAGCTGTGTAAATAATCGTCCAAGAACAAATAAGTGAATTTTAACAAAATCAGACACTTGCAAAAGGTACAATTTAAGCAACTATTAAGTCGTTTTCTTGATTTTTTCTTTAGCTTTAAAACAAAAATTTAAAAATACATTATAGGGGCCAAGCTGGTGGTGTGGCGGTCAGGTTCATACGCTCTGCTTCAGTGGCCTGAGGTTCACGAGTTCAGATCCCAGTGCAGACTTGTGCACCACTCATCAAGCTATGCCGAGGCAGCGTCCCACACACAAAATAGAGGAAGATTGGCAACAGATGTCAGCTCAGGGACAGTCTTCCTCATCAAATAAATAAGTAAATAAATCTCACATTTTAAGGATATATTTCATATTTCACGTATGAACTAAAACTGCCTGATATAGTTACGAAGTCTCCACAATAGTAGATATTATTTTTGTTGCATGTATGTTCTTACAACAATTAAATGTAGGTTTGCTATTGTCCAATACTTGTAAATATCTGAGATAGCCCACTTAGATATTGCCAGTAATACTCTTGCCATCAAAATTGCTAGAATTTATTTGATGGGAAAATAAACACAACATGTGCCTTACAATGCATTTTTAGCAGACTACGAATACGTTCAGTCTAACCACAGACTATTAGTCTATTCCCTAATGACTGATATTTCAACTCAGTGTGTAAGGCAGTCTTCTCTAAGTATCCTACACCCCAGCAAGTATTTTCCAAAAAACTTGCCAACACAAAAATACCTCTGCCTCATCTATTACCACTTATATACACCAATATTGCTTGCTCACGTCAACAACATTTCACTTTGGCTGACTTTTCATAATCCACAACGTGTTATGTTTTCTTTATTCATTCCATCTTTTATTCAACAAGAAACACAAAGAATGAGAAAACAAAGATAAAAGATGTGATTCATTCCTTTAAAGAGGTAATATCTGAGTGAAAAGGCAGACAAATAAATAATTAGTTTTGATAGGTACCAACACAGAGGCTCCTTAGGGGATGGGAAGGGATCTATATTAAGAGTTTACTCTGGACACTTCGGGGTCTGAAGGATAGCAGGGCTTGGAAAGTTTTTAACCAAAAAGGAACAAAATCATATTTTTGTTTTAAAAAAATCACTCTGCCTCAAAATTAAAGCTAGAAAATCCAGTTAATAGTCACAGTTTGCATCACTTTAAAAGAAGGGAAGCCTAGAAAGGAAAGTTATCAATATAGTGGATGGGCAGAAATGGCCATCAAACTCTCGTGTCCACCAAATATCAGACTATTCACCTTGCCAGAAGTGGGACCACTGCTTACTCGTCTTTGTATACCAGACCATAATATTAAGCACTGGCTCAAACAATGCTTTTTGAACGAAACTTAAGTTAATATTGCTGAAAATTAAAACTCAAAGAAAAAATTCAGAATTATCTGTGTGTCACCCCTCCATCCCAAAGAAACCCCAAAGTAGACAAATAATGAAGAAGAACTGTATTTTTTATTAGTTTCCCAAACAAATTGGATTTATATTCACCTTTTGTTTCTTTTAGGTTCAAGGAAAGGCACAAGATGGTAGAATAATATCTGTAAATCAGCAAGTAAGAGAAATAAATATCTAGGAAACCCACAGTCCTCAAAATGGCTACTGGGTAATTCAGAACTGGCATAATTCACTCAACAAACATGTGCTGAGTGCCCTACTGTTCACTGGGCACTGCAAATAAAAAAGAATGAGAGTTCCTAATTTAGAGGATGCTGTTTTAAAGGAATATAAGGACTATGTGAATTATCACAGTTTTTCTTTCCTAGACTTCCTCTTCTTCTCCTATTTTCCTGAGTATTCTTTTAGTCCCTGTAGGCATCATACTGCAAAAGGGAATTGAAAACAAAACCTGCTGTAGGGCCAGACAGATCTGAGAGGAGGGTCAGCGTCTCCCTTGTACCGAGCACCCCCACCTGCTACTGTGCCCCTAGTGAAGAGATGGGAGAAGCAGAACACAGCATATGTATTTAATGACAAGCCTCTGGTGCTCCAGTCAGGCTCCTTCTGAGAACTTCCCCAGCTGCAAGGAGGGAGCGGGAGGAATTTGTAGGATTGAGGAGTAGGTGAGTCCAGGTGATTTCTTGACCAGGCTTTCTGAGTATTTTGGATAACTATAGTGTCTACGTCCCACCTGCATGCTTCCATGGTCACCGTAGCATGAAACACTCCCCAAAAAAGGCTCCTGTGCCAGTTTCTTCAACTTTTGAGGCTGTGGCTCCCTCAGCATACCAAGCTTGGATGGGTTGCGTGACTGCAGCAGGAGACGGGAGAAAAGCACCTGGGACTGCTATGGTCACAAGGAATGTGATCTGGCCATAAAGCTAGCATCACACAGTTTTTGGAGACTCATTCTAATATCTGTGTCTTGAAACTTTGGGATATAAATTATATAATGCATATATTATGCTAGTGAATACCTGGCTTATAATAAGTATTCAAAAAAGGAGAACTATTCTAATTATTACTATTTCCTCATCATCGTGATCACCTTCCCTCGTGAAGAACAACGTTCTAGCTGCCGGTCCGAAGTATTCTCAGCTGAATCAAAAATTGAAATTATTGATTTTCTAGTTTTCCGGGTAAGAGTATAAAACAAGAGAGAAGCAGTAGCATTTACAATGGCTCGAAGATTGTGAATAATATGCACCTCTCTCCTCTTCCAAACTATACTAGTTCAAGACAGAGACCATAATAAACAATGTCTCGCGGTCATGGCGGCCATCCTGCTCTGAAGTGGATTCATCCCAAGGTGCACTGTGGTTGTTCTTTTTCTTTTTAAGCCTGTAGCGCTGGGGATATTGCAAGCAATCAGCTAACTTATCCTCAAAAGGAAAGAAATCAAGTAGTGGATAGACAGTGGGTGGATCAGGATGTTGAGAAATAGTCACCACAAGAAGAAATGCTTAGACACAGACATTTATAAATAATTAAGTTATTATTCTCAGTCTGCCTCTTTTTTCTCCCTCTCTCTGCCTCCCACCCAAGTTGAAACAAGGATTCTATTACCAAGTGAAGTTTGAGAGCTGTGAAATAAAGAGCCTAAGATCTGATGGTGCCTGATTCCTTTCCTTTGGAACATGTTGTGGCTCCGTAAACTGACCCTGTGAGATTCACCTGTTAGATGCATTGAGATCCCAAGGAGAGATACCTTTTTGAAATTTTATGAAAATACATGCAAATAAAATGGACTCAGAGAATGAGACAATCCAAAATTGAGTCTGTTAGAATGTTGGAATTCTCGCCACAGATTCAACAGTATATTTTAAAACTTCTGTTTTATTTCAGCACACTTAGATACTAGTAACTACTTTATTTCTTATTCTCACTGTTCTGTGGTGTCATGCATATTTAAGATGTTGTTTCCTTACTATAGAAGATGCGCACAAAAAAGTGATGAGATCTGGGAAAAGTTACATATTTAGTAGACCTAAAAAGTTTTATTTTATTCACTCCTCAATTATTTACTGGCCACTGAATAGTTGCCAAGGACTATGCAAGGCAGTGGGCTCTAGAGGTGAGGGAGGCATTTGTTTTCTGGATTTGAACGGCCATTTTGGTATGTTTATTAGAACTCAAAATTCTAAGTGTGGTTTGTTCATCCATCATTTCATGCAAGTTACTAAAAAAAAGGCCTGAGAATTTCACTGTGTATTCAGACAGGTGTGCACACTAAAGCGGACAGATGTGGTTTCAGCAGTTCTCTGATTGAATTCCTACTTAACACCTGTGTTAGAGAACGCTGGCCCATTTTTATGAGCATGACATCACCTTAGCATTTTCCACCTGTAATTCTGAATAAAGGGCCAGCCAACCCAGGAGGGAATTCACTTCAAGATTCAGTCTTTTTTTTGTGTGGCCACCTGCATTTGAACTCATTCATCTCCGTCAAGTTTAATAAGCTGAGGGAAGGAGAGAATCCATTAATGGAACTCAAAGTTTTTCTCTACAAAAGCAACTTGTTAAGAAAACAAAGTGGTCTTAAAACACACACGTGGAAGCAAGACCTGGCTCAGCGTAAAAAATAATAAAGCTGGAAACATTTTTCTTCAGACTCTAGTGCTTATTAAACATTTAAAATAAATCCAATGAAAATAGTTCAAGTGTGACTTTGTGGCAAAACCATAAGACCCTTTCTTAAACTTAAAACGCAACATATTTCGAGGTTTTTTTATCCAACTTTTATTGTCTGCAAGGTGAGTGTGAAAAGGAGTCATTCAAGTAAGGTAGATTTGGCTTTAAAAAATTATACTTAATTCAACTTACATACAGTAAAGTTCACTCTTTTTGGTGCATGTTTCAATGAGTTTTGCCTCACCAACCAGAAGGTTCCCTCATACTGCCCTTCATAGTCTGCCCTTTTCCGGCTCCAACCTGTGACACCCACCATAGTTCTACACTTTCTTAAAGAATGAAATCCACATGCAGTTATACAATATGTGGCCTTTTGGGTCCGGCTTCCTTCACACAGCATGATTCATTCGAGACTCATTCGTGTTACATCAATAACATATTCCTCTTTATTGCTGAATAGCTTTCCATTGCATTCATAAACCACCGTTGTTTATCCATTCCCTGATTAAAGAACATCTGGGTTCTTTCTAGTTTGGTGCAAATATGAATAAACCTTCCATAAATATTTGCCTATAGGTTTTTTCACAAAATAAATTTTGTGGGAAATTACTACAAGGGGAATTCATGGGTGAAATGTTAAGTTCATGTTTAACTTGATAAGAAACTGACAAACTACCCTCCAAAGTGGCTATGCCATTTGTTTTCCCTCCAGGCATGTATGAGAAATTCAGATTCCCTGCATCTTCACCAGCACTTGATACTTACTGTCTTAAAAAAACTTTTTTTCTTTTTAAATTTAAGCATCCTAATAGTTGTGTAGTGGTGGACTTTGCTTTAATCAGAATTAAAAAAAAACAACACCTCATTGGTAAATAAGAATTACCGACAGTGACTGACGCTCTCACCCTGGAGCTTATACTTGGCCCTGCCTGTTGGTCCTTCTCTGATGCATCTTACCTGCCAGAGCGGCTGAGAGCCTCAAGTACACGCACTCACAGGCTGAAACGACTCAACACCTAAGGAATTTAATTACCTAAATGAAATCCACCAGCTCAACAGTATATGCTATCTGAAGCACAAAAATTAGAACACACCAACCAAAACTTCAAAATAACCAAAACAAATGTATCGAAGGAGATAAAAGAAGGTATTAGCAGGACATTATTAAAAGGAACAAAGTGGAAACATTAGTCATCCCAAATATAATAGTCGAAATAAAACTATCCACAATAGATGGAACAAAGACTAAGATGGATATGGCTGAAGCAGAAATCAGTGAGTCAACAACACAAAATGGAAATAACGATACAACCCTTATTATCAGGATTAGAGACAGTGTATGAAAAGTTCCAGACCCAGAGTAGGCTCTTAATATATAGTAAATGTTCATTTTTCCACCATAAATTCTGGGAAACCCTTTGACAACATTATGGAGAGTAATGTTTCCAAATGATCTAATAACTTTCGCCTCATAACTTAGTTAAAGGTGTGCACAGTCAAGTAATGTATTTCATTTTTTCCCCCTTCCTCTGTAATTCCCGTTTTCTTTCCCAGTTCCCATCAGTATATGCCACCCACATCTTCACGTCTCTGTGGTCCTGTGGGATGTGGAAAGGCAGGAGCTTGAGAGTTTCTGAAGTCAGAAAGAACTGGGTTGAACCCCGTGAACGTGGGAAGTGAATGAACCTTATTAAGTTTCAGTTTTCTCGTCTATAAAAGGGCATAATATTACCCACCGCATAGGATTCTTCATGATGATTAAATTGGATAATGAATATCAAATGTCCAGCACAGGGCCTGGTACACAATAGAAACTCAATAATCAACCCCTCCGTCTTCTTCAGATCCTGCACTGTTCCCAGTCTCTGACACTGACATTCACTTAACTTGGGCAAAACACTCTGAAGCCACGATTAGAGATATGCCTACAAGGCAAATACACTTAGGGATCAGTTGTACTTTGGATAAGCAACCCAATGACAAATTCACACCGAGGCATAATTTATTGATATAAGCCTCACAGAAAATAGGGGTTTATTAGAAGAAAGAGAGAGAGGTGAGAGTACTGGATGTCTGAAGAAGGAAAGAATGAATAGAGGAGGATACATAAAAAAGGAGATCTGGATCCACTGAAAATCAGCTTTACCTATTTTAACCTTTCGTCTGAGGATGGTTATGCGTCTCAGAGTCTGGCTTAGAATACCATTCTTGCGGGGTCTTGGTCTTTGGGCAGCATATTATGTTTATCAACCATATTATAAATGAATCTGTGCTGTGTGATAAGGCTTTTCTTTCACTCCCAATAATAAACACAGGCTTTATTCTGAATTCTATGCTATGACAAGTTGGGTTAGAGTAAAACTTTATTGTAGTGCATGAAATCTTTCCCTTTCCAAAGTATAGTCAAAGTCCCTTTGGAGCCAATCAGTGCAATTCCTGGCCCCGGTAGCAGATGATGTGAGTCTTGCCTGCACATGCATCTTGGAGAGATGTGAATCTGATAATGACATATATGTATATTGTGAATCTGGTAACAGCCTGTTTATTGACCACAGTATCAGCAGCATTGCCCCAGCCCTCTCATAAATGTGATATGCTATCAAAAAAAGTCATCATTTTTTCCATATGTACTAAGCACTACATTTATTGACTTCTTAAATAACATCTCAAGATAACACTGACATCAATTTTTAAATACAGCTTCCAAGATCAGAGCAGTGGAAATCTTAGTGGAGTGTTTCTAAGGTGTGTTCCCTCCTCTGAATTTCCATATTCGCACACTTCTTTGTTTCAGCACTTACCTGTTCTGTGTGTAGAGCATTCATTTCTCATAGTGTTAGAAGTGATTTGCGGGGGGCGGGAAGCAAAGACTCGGTAGAAATTTTGTCTATGTTATGAGTTTATGGAAGACAGAAAGTACATCTTATTTGTCATAAAGTTCCTTTCATCACTGAGGGAGAGTTATTCAACACCCAGTATATTTCAGGCACTGTATTAAATGTCAAAGATCCAGTAACAAGACTTTATTGCCTGCCAGCAGGACACAGTGGGAACAGGGTACGTCTGAAAACTCTAGTGTATCTGGCGGAATTACAAATGTCTAGCTCCACCCGAAGTTTACTGGATCAGAATCTGTGCTGGGTGTCCTGGGAATGCCACCACATCAATTTTTGTGGTTCAGAAATTGTGCCTTGTTCTTCATTTTACTCCTAATGCTAAGTACAAATCCTGAGAGGGGGCGGACACTCAATACTTATTTGTCAGCTTCAATCATTCCACAAATATTTGAGTGAGTGCCTTCTATGGGCCAGATATTGTTCTAGACAAAAATCCCCATTTTCATGCAGTTTACATACAGGAATAGGGAGGGAGAGACAATGACCATAATCAGAGAATGCAGCCATCACTATTAACTCAGGTGTCAGGTGAAGACTCCCAGGGAAGGTGACATTTCAGTAAGGACCTGAACGAGATGAGAAAGTGAGCCTGATAGATATCTGGGCAGGGGGTGGGCGTGGAATCCCAGGAAGAGAGAATAGTCAGAGCAAAGGGTGTAAGTCAGGAGGTGCCTGGCACATGAGAGTACCAGCCAGTACCTTCAAGGGCCAGGACAAGCGTGAGCGGGAGGGAGGAGAGGTCAGAGAGGTAAGGAAGGGACAGATCCTGTGGACTTTGTAGGCCACTGTAATGACAGTTAAAGGAGAGAATGAATTAATGATTGAACGAGCTAATGAATGAAGTTGCTACCATGTCATGTGGCAAATACTAAGTAAAGAAATTCAGAGGGTGCTCAGAGGAGAGCCCATTGTTGTAGGCATTCATATAATCTTTTAATATTTGATATTTTCTTTTTGCAATTAAAAGATGCATTTTACTATCATCAATCTTGTCATTGGCTAGTGAACATTAAATATGGTTCCAATAAGAGTGCTGCTCTTTCTTCAGTTTTCTTAATAAGTGCGCTATTTAGAGGAAAAAAATGCTCCTATTCTTGCTTTTCCTAAGATAACTAATTAACCAACATAGTGGAAGTAGGCTAAAAGCCTTGTGTCCCACCTTTCAATCAAGAGTCCCTGCCATTATCTCACATCTTTCAAGGTGTCCAGGTTGCTTGACAGATCAGTTCTGTAATTCCAAGGGCCATAGCCACTGTAATTCCAGTGGCCACCTTCAACTAATACAATGTTATATGTCAATTATAACTCCATAAAACTGGAAGAAAGAAACTCAACAGTGGCCCAAAGTCACTGCCCTTACACTGACTCTCTCTCTCAAGTAAATGAAAATGAAAAAGGAGTCCACGTAGTCCAGCGCATCAATGCTTTCCAAGGTTAGCGTACAAATTCTTTTGTAGAATCAGCTGTTCTTCTTCAGGAGCCTCAGTCTTGTCCATGAATGTCTCACAGTTTTGATGAGATTATATAGATTACTTTGTCATAGGAAAGCTAGCTTTCTAAACAAATAGAACAACACGCACACACACAACCCTAAAAAAGTAACTGCAGGGTCAAGTTTCAAGAACACAGTAACAGATAAGAAGAAAGGCAGGAGAGGAAACGTTATGTTTTCAGCCTAATTATTTTATACGAGATCAAATTAATTTTAGAATCTCTACTTTTTCTCAAATTGTATATAGTGATGGATTATTATATTTTATGGTAATTTAATTATATCAAGATTAAAGATATATTTCAACTGCAATGCAGATATAATAGAATCATAGTTTTATATCTGACATTAATATACTGCTGTATTTTAATTAAATTTGAAAATTTTTTCCTCATCTGTTTTTTCCAAGCATTTATGATGCTTTGTTTTTTTTAAGGACATGGAATATTGGAGGAATCTAATATTTTGTGTTTGCCTAACCTTAAACAGGTCATGTCACACTGTTCACTTTATTCTCTGTTCCATATGAACAATCCTTCAATATTGAAATAATTCTTCATGGAGCTATTATGTAGCATTCATTCACATCAAGTAACTTCTTTATTCATACTGCACCCTAGGAATTGTGCTAATTTGGTCATTTGTGAAACCATCTACATCAGCAGAGTATATGGAGAATGATCACAAACTTGTATAAGTGAACCCTACAGTCCCACATAGTTACAAATTATTAATTTCGTTGTATTAGATTAATACGTTAAATATTTTATGCTATGGAAAATGTGTTACACATACATTTGAAGTTTATGTTCTCCTTGGGAGCAATGCTGGAAAATACATCACTGAACCCTCACATGCATATTAAAAATACATTTTATTTCTTCTGTCATTGTTGGATTTTTGTCATCTGTCTTGAGGGCTTAGAGTAAATAAGGGGTGAAACACTGAGACAGACAGAATCGACAAAATAAAGTCTTTATGTTTATAGTCTGCAGTCAACCACACAATTCCATATTTTTACAATCCCCTGGGCATGAAAATCTTACCAGCTGTGCATTAGTAAATTCAAACATTGTCGTTTCGGGTTCTAACCTAATAGTATCAATAAAAACACAATATGTGGCTGGGAGAGGTTTTTTAGGGAAAAAAAAAGTCTCAACAGTGATACTTAAAGTATTGCTATATTTTAATAACGTGCCCTTTGAGCTGAAACTAGTTCATTTAAATTCGTAGGCTCTAAAATTCACTGATTTGATGTAAAATAATCTTTTTTGGTGACGGAGTTGAGATATTCATCAGTTTAAGCAAATGCTTTAATAGAAGCTACTAAATAGCATTTTTCTTCCCTCTAGCAAGAGTCCCCACTCCAACTCTCACTTTTCTCCATTCTTCCTTTTTCTCCTTCCATCCCATGGAATGTGTTTGGTTTTTCCGTCTTACTCCATCGCTCGCACTCTGCTCTTTCCCTCCTCTTCTCGCCTCGCCTTTTCTTTCCTGTCTGCACTAGCGCTCTGCACGCTTCCTTAACTTCTTTTCAGGCTGTTTCCCTCTTTCATTTGATTACATTAAAACTCCTCTTGGCAAAATCTCTCCTTTAGATACATCAGGGCCCTTGCATGAAATGCCTGGAAAATTAATTCCATGTACATTTTAGGAAATCTTGCTCAGAGCTGCATTTTTCCATGAGAGATGGTTTGAAAGGCTACATAAAAAAAACCCTCAGCCAAATGAGGCAAAGTTTAAGTGAGAAAACATGTGTGGAGCATTAAGCCAAGTGACAGAACAGGGTTAGATTTTCAAGAGAAGCAGAGAAGTTCTGCAAATGCCTTTCAAATAAAACAAGAACATTTTTGAACTTTAAAAATAAAAATCAGATTGCCAACACAATAAAATTTACAAAAATCAAATTCACATTTGGTTTGAAAGACAAGTATAGCTCAACTTCTTAAGTGACTGGTAAGCAGGAAGCACATAGGTAAAAACAACGAAATGTACTTGCTAATGAGAGAGAGAGAGACATTCACTAAAAACATTCCATCCATTTATCACCTTCTTTATTGGTATTTGATCATAATGATTTTCTTAAAGTCATAGTCTGCTAAAAATTCTGCTGTTTATCAATTTTCCACTGATTTGTCTTAGTAATTTATGACTAACTTGCATATTTTCTCTTTCTCCTTTTTGGACAATGGTCTTCTTTTTCCACTGATTTTTTAAAATATGGCAAACATACAGAACTGATATAAGGAATACAAAATTAATAGCAGTAAATGATTCAAAGATTATCTAATCTTTAACCAGTTCCTGGTACACAGATTACCCTGATATCTCTATGACCCTTTTGTGCGGGTCATGGAAAGTACCTGAGAAAGTAGCAACCTTTTCTCTCTGCACTGTTCTATGTGTTTGAGAAAAGATAATAAAATAATAACTTGTATTTCTTTACAGCTTCCCAAGGTTCAGAAGACCTTTCATACACATTCTTATTTGATGTAATCACTTTATATCTTTGAGGAGAATAAAAGGGACTGTTCTGTCTGTTTAAATAGTTCAGAAAGAAAAAGGGGGAATTTCTATAAGAAAATTGGAAGTTAGGAGTCGCCATGATGTTAAATGAGTAGCCATCCTGGCTTTGTGCAGATGGATATTTACCATAATTCTGGGCCTCACAAGCCGCTTGAGAAGGAAATGATGCGAAGTAACAACTTGAATTCCAAGGATCGCTGCTAATTATGGGAAAGGACTCTCATGAGGAAGTAATTGGGAAAGACTTTAAAAATAACGTTTACTCCTGGGTGATCATTTTACTTTTCTGCTAGCCTACAAAGATCAAACATGAAATATGACCTTTGTTTAGAGAAATCCGCGCCCACCCCCAAGCTAATTAGTTTGGGTTGAAGAACTGAGTTCAAAGTGCAAAGGAGCTGCCTTCTCTCCAACAACCTGTGAATCTCTCCAATAACTGATGGTCAAGAGTTTCTTTTCGATTCTATTCTGAAATGTCGAAGGGGCTGGAGTGGTTTGGATCAGGTCCAAGTAGCAGAAAAAAACTGAAAGGAAGTTGTTTATAGAGTGACTCTGAAATTCATTGGCCAAAGCGGAACGCTCGAGAGTTAAGGGGTCTGCAGACCTACGGAGCACCATGACAGGGTGGATCTTCTTACAGGCAGAAGATTGGAGATATTCCAAAGCCAAAAGGCAGTTTCTACTAAATAATAACAGCAGCATACATAAAATCTACACAGAATGCATAGTAATGACTCTGTTGGGAAAGACACTCAACTTAGATGTTAATATTTTTCTGTTTCTTTAATTTTAAAATTATTTTATCAAAGTAATATGTAGTCCGAAAAAATCAAATAATGCTGTAAAGCTGGGAAAAAACCCATGATACTCTGACCTCTCCCTGCTTTACCTAGTCACCAACGGCCAGCCCTTCAAGCTCTTGTAGTGGTTAATATTTATCTCCATGAGTCTAATTAATGTATGTGTTCTAGTTTGCATAGTTTGATGTTATCTATTGCTTTTAATCAGGGCTCTTGAGGATTTTTAGTCCTTTCCTAGGCCCTGTCTATTCTCCATACATGGTTTTATCATAATTTTTGGTTAAATTAAAATTCTAATCTTTCTCCCTTACGTACTTTATATGTTACCTTATATATTTATACACAAATTTTTAAGGTTCAAGCATTTTCAGGTTTGACTGTTTTTTTTTTTTTTTTTTTGGTGAGGAAGATTCACCCTGACCTAACATCCATTGCCAGTCTTCCTCTTTTTTTTTTTTTTTTTGCTTGAGGAAGATTAGCTCTGAGCTAACATCCATGCCAATCTTCCTCTACCCTGCATGTGGGATGCCTCCACAGCATGGCTGATGAGTGGAGTAGGTCCATGCCTGGGATCCGAACACACAAACCCAGGACACCAAAGCAGAGCACATGGAACTTTAACAACTCGGCAACTGGGCTGGTCCCTTGACTTTTTTTAATAGCAAGATTATCTCATAGGCAACATACTGCGATCAGCAAGGGCATAATTCTGGTTGGCTCTCTTTTTGTGATGTTAGCAGCCATTGATGATCAAGGACTCCATCTATTAATTCATAAAAAGTTGCAAAATGATGATTCTCTAATTTTATCATTTCTTCTTCATTTATAAGCTCAAACACATTAGTAAAGATTAACTTACTCTCATCAGTTATTTTGTTTCCCAATATTGTAGTTTGATAGGAAACTCAAGATAAATGCTAATTATTTCCCTATATTTACCAAATTTTAATTTAATGAGTAGATTTCCTCGTTTCCTCCAAAGATAATCAGTAAAGTACTTCTTGGTATTATTATGAATACACAGATTTAAACCAATTCAATATATTTCAACTATGTTCAAGAATGCTATGGGATGCAATCAGCAGAATTTAAACTGTGAGAAACGATAGGAAAAATAATGTTTTCTATTAAAAAAACTTGGAAAAAAACAAAATGAAGGTGAAATCTATAGATTAAAAGAAAGTCAAAAGACATATTAACACATTGCAATAAATGGTTGTTTGGATTCTGATTCAAACATAAATATTGCTAAAAAAAGAAAAAATTTTATAGGAAAATTGAGGAAATGTGAACACTGAATGGGTAACTAATGATATTAAGAAATTATTGTTGGGATTGGCCTGGTGGCACAGAGGTTAAGTTCAAACACTCTGCTTCAGAGGCCCCGTGTTCACCGGTTTGAATCCGTTCATCAAGCCACACTGTGGCAGGCGTCCCACGTATAAAGTGGAGGAAGATGGAGACAGCTGTGAGCTCAAGGCCAGTCTTCCTCGGCACAAAGAGGAGGATTGGTGGCAGATGTTAGCTCAAGGCTAATCTTCCTCAAAAAAATAAAGTCTATGACCATTAAAAAAAAAGAAGTTATTTTTGCTTTGGGAAACAGAATGATGAAAATGTTATTTTAATCTATAGAATGATGGGTTAATTTTTGAAGGGCTGGTAATTTTTAAAGGGTTGGTAATTGCTGCAGTTAGGTGAAAAGTGCATAGAGATTTATTACACTAGTCTTTATAATTTTGTACATGTTTGACATTTTTATAATAAAGCTTTAAAAAATTCTATTTTATGCTTTTCTTATGACTATATCAGTATTGTTAACTGTTGTGCCAAGTAGAGTATTTTTATTTTCTTACTTGAACAACATTTTGTTTTTCTTGGAGTTAAAATTGCCTCACTTTTTCATTTTCTTAGTTTTCTTTGAATTGACAGCTAAGTCTTTCCACACCGTATAGTAACTTTGTAAGTGTGTCTCAACATGCTATCTCCACGGTCAAACCTATTACATAATCTACTGGATGTTTTTTCTTTTCTGAGAAGAACCCATACTGGAATTATCCATTCTTTTGTTCCAGTCTTTACTACTTGCTCTCTAGGCCCAATTACCAAATTTCATCCTAAGAATTCTGTTGCCTTTCTCTTCTCTTGTGTCCTATACACTGAATCTTCTTGTTCTTTCTTCTCCCTTATTTAGGTGAAGCACATCCTTCAGAAGTTTTCTCAGAAAAGTACATATGAGACAATTTTTTGAGGTGATGTTGGTCTGAAAATATCTTTTTTCTGTCTCCACACTAGATAGATAGCTTAGCTGTGTACAGAACTCTACACTGGCAGGAATTTTCACTCATAACTGAAGCTATCATTCCACTGTTCTGTAGCTTCCAGTGTGTGAGAAGTCTGATGTCATTCTTATTCACAATCCTTTGTATATGACTTGTCTATTTTCTTTGAAAACAAGGACTTAGGATCTTTAGGACTAGTGCTCTATAAATTTATAATTAAATACTTTGTTTTGTAATTATGACAATACCTTCTCCCGTCTTTCTGAGTGTATTGATTTTAGTTTTTTTAAAATTTTCTTGTGTTTCCTATATTTATAAATGCATTTTCTGAATTCATTTTTACTTGTTTTCATGTATCTTTTTTTATATATCTAAGAGTCTTTCCTTAAATATCAGGTGATTTTTGGCTGCCCATTCATTCTTAATGATGACATTCTGAAAAGTTGATTAAAAACACGTCTAGGGGTCGACCCCATGGCTGAGCGGTTAAGTTTGCATGCTCCACTTCAGCAGCCTGGGGTTCACTGGTTCAGATCCTGGGCGTGGACCCACACACCGCTCAGCAAGCCACGCTATGTTGGTATCCCACATGGAGGAACTAGAACGACCTACAATTAGGATATACAACTATGTACTGGGGGTTTTGGAGAAAAAAAAAGAGGAAGATTGGCAATAGATATTAGCTCAGGGCCAATATTCCGCACCAAAAAGAAAGCATACTTAAAAAAAAAAGAGGGGGCTGGCCCAGTGGTGCAGCAATTAAGTTCACACATTCTGCTTCTCGGAGGCTGAGGGTTCACTGGTTCGGATCCCGGGTGCAGGCATAGCATCGCTTGGCAAAACCCATGCTGTGGTAGGTGTCCCACGTATGAAGTAGAGGAAGATGGGCATGGATGTGAGCTCAGGGCCAGGCTTCCTCAGCAAAAGAGGAGGATTGGCAGTAGTTAGCTCAGGGCTAATCTTCCTCAAAAAAAATATGTCTGCATGAATATGGCTTATTAATATTTTGGTAGGTTACACTCTAGGCTGATCAAGTGATCAGCAGAATTTTTTGTTAGCAACCCTTAAATTTAATAATCTGCAGTATTTTTCTTTGGGAGAGTTAAGTTTCTCACAGAAGGATACACATATCTCTTGTCAGGCTTGGGAGTGGAGATGGGAATAAAAGCCTGGTTGCCATCATTCTGACAAGGAATATAGCCGGGGTTGGTCACACTGTCAATATGTTAACTTTCATTTTATCTCCTTTGTCAATCCAGCATCTCACCCCTACAGATAGTTTGCTATATTCTTTTGGTTACACCTGGCTAGATTACTGATAAGAGTGCAATCAAAAGCAGGCATAACACTACTTACTGGTAGTAATCCTATCTGGGTATTCAAATTGCAGTTATAATATACCTAGAAAAGAATAACCATTTCTTCCCAGCTAAACTTCCAAAAATAAACCTATTAAGTGATAGTACATATCACAAAAGTATAGAGTTTAAATGATTTGTGGCAAATGCGTTATTATGAAGCTTTAAGTAAACACAATTCAAATAACTTTCACTTCTATAATGGATCAGCAATGTTGGGTGGACTTAGATATTCTAAGGTGCGTTTTCAGATTGATGTTAATGATATCAAAATCAATCTAATAGCAGTGAACGCACACACACACACACACATGCACATCTTATAAATGGAAGGACAAAAGCAACTGCGTTAATTGAAGTAATAATTCAACAGGATGAAAAATAGAGGTGTGAAAGTCTAAGCATCTTCATGATCTTTACCCACATCAATACCTTGTAACGAAATCACTTTAATGTACTGTAATCACTTTAATCCGGTGAGCTCATCAACTTCTTCAGTATCTTTCTGTTCATGAAAACCAAATATTTAGCTTCAGACAAAATCTATAAACCAAGCCCCAAGTTTATATACATAATTTCTTACTGAACAAGCCCGACTTAACATTCTACAGTCACCTCGAACCCAACTTATTCTAAACTAACTTATCATCATTTTCAGAAACCAAGGTCCTTCGTCTGCATTCCTTCTCAGATTCCCGGTGCCATGCTTCCAAGCTAGAAACCTGGGGCGCAGAATTCTCTTTCAGACATCCTAACACACACATCTAATTAGTCATAAAAGCTGCTCAATTCTATCTCAAACTTCCTCTCAGATTCAGTCCCTCCTTTCCAGATCCACTGTTGGAAGTATCATTAACTGGAGTCTTTGCACAGGCTTCCTTTTTATTTTTTTGGTGAGGAAGATTGTCACTGAGCTAACAGCTGTGCCAGTCTTCATCTATTTTGTATGTGGGATGCCTCCACAGTGTGGCTTGATGAGTGGCGTGTAGGTCCATGCCCGGGATCTGAACCTGTGAACCCCACACCACTGGGATGGAGAGCGTGAACTTAACCACTATACCACTGGGCTGGCCCCCAGACCTCCTTTGTAAACTCCTCGTCTATCTTTAATACTGCCGCCAGATTTGCCTCTGACGATAAATCTGCATGTGGCACTCCCTTTAATAATGTCTCTGTGACCACCCACCACCCAGAGAACAAAAGCACACTCTTTATACCCTCATGACTTGGCCTCACTAGAGTGACATGAACATGACCTTCTCCTTTTGTATCAGACTTTCCCAGCACACAGTGGTTCTCTGTTACTCAATGCTGTTCTGTTACATCCAACTAGGATGTTGTTTGCTCCCACTCCCCAGTTCTGGCACGCTGCTGCTTACTTTTGAAACCTGGAACAGACGCTTTGCTTCTCTCCTATGGGTAGAATCAGTCATTTCTTCATCTAGTTATTTGTTCATGCCTATGCCATGCCACTTATCACCTTTGACAGGAATTTACTTAAATTATCCATAACTTACAGGGTAAGAGGGTTGTGTAAAATTTATCACAGATCTTATATTTAGAGCTGTCAAATTGCATAAAATATCAACAAAATGTAGTTGAAATTCTGTAAGTTAAATGGGTACATAGGATAATTCTACATGATTCTATCAGGTCAGTGGTCATTCCAGCGACGCTTGGGAGCATTCACTAGACCCAGGGTGGCTGTTAAGCTATACTGCTCTGAAGTAATGGAATTTTTGCTGAACAATTCAATTGACTCTGGTACGAGAAGGAATTTGAATAAAAACTAAAAGTCAGAAGTAATTTTCGTGAATGGCGTGTCCATGAATTTTAAATCTTTGAAAATCGAATTGTTTTATTTCACCATCAAAACATTTTTTTACTGTAATAGGATAAATTACCACTGCTTTCTAATTTTTAAAATCTTACATTTCTACTTTTTTTCTCACTCCCGCTCTGCTTTTCCAAGTATAAAGGATTTTCTTCACTTGTTTCCAAAAAGAATGAAATGGTTTTCGCATAGTGATCCCTGGGTTGATATTTAAAATATATCCTGTGAGATGTTGGAAATTCAACTCAATTGGAAAAACATATGCTGATTTTATACTTTTTGCCAGGTACTGCAGTAATATTCTAACTGCTTTGGAAAATTGATAGTGCAATATAAGTAAAAGACTCTGGAATCCAGGGTCAGAAAATCTGGATTCGAACCCAGCCTTCATCATTACAAGCTGCATGAGCCCACACAAGTCACTGGAACATACGTTTTTCAGGACTTTCTCTGTTTCAGTGGTATTCTCTTGGTGTCTTCCTAGTCTCATCAAGGGCGAATTTGGTTGGAAACACAGAAATTCTCTAATTTAAGTAAAAGTTTGTGTATTGTTCACAGTTTTATAGAGGAAATAGAAACTTCTATGGCTATTTTTAAAAAGAAAGAGATTTAATACAGGGATTAAATGCTTCCAAAATTATGAGAACAGTTAGAAGAGCTGTAATGAGAAGACTGCCAGTAGAATTATTGAGTGCAAGAACTTAAAGCCATAGCTTTGGTCCATGGATCCGAAATGCCCGACCAGTCCCTCAGCTGCCTCTTGACACTCATGAAGCTGGCAACTGGACAGGAACTCAGAGTCAGACTTCCCTCCAAGTCACACACTGCTTCCCCACACTCCTGCCCCAAGACCTTGTTTGCTAACAGAAACAGCAGAAGGATGATGGCGTCCACCTCACCACCAGCTTCCAAATCTTGCCTGAGCACATCTAGCTGGTGTCTAGAACCAGCTGCAAAAGAGTCTAGAAATGTAGAATTTGGCTTTCCAGCCTTTGAAATTCAAGAAGGCACACTGAAGGAAGAGAAGCTGAGCCTGTTCGCCATATCCAGTCTGGAGAGCGTGGAAGGAGGGGGACTTCCAAGGCTATACAGAACTGGGTGGCATTTAAGGACAGGAAATGACGAGGATGTAGCTGGACATATTCAGATGAGAACTAGAAAGGGAAAATCAGTGAGTGACCTCAGCACTGTTTCCCAAGAGCTGTGCATTTTCGTCCCCATTTGTGCTCTTTTTTTCTCTTCCTCTCCCCAGCTGCCAGCCCTCTTACACAGAGCTTTAGCACCTAAACTAAACAACCAGGGTGTGGGGATCGAGGTAGGTGAGGGTGAGGAAAGGAGGTAAATTATCTTAAACGTGAAAATGACTGAGCAGGCAAGAGTCTTTTATGTTTTCATGTCTCTCTGTGTCTGTCAAGGTATCTAGGACACAGGACATGTTCAACAGGTGACAAATAAATAAATGGATGCATAGATATATTTTGCCTCAGTTTCCTCACATCTAAAGTGAAAATGATAAAATCTGCTCAGTTCTATTGCGAGGATAAAATCAGAGAACCAAAAAGAAGTTATATAAATGTTATCCTTTGTTTTATGAGACATACATCATTTTTATCATTAATTTTAAAATGTTAAAGTAGGAAAAGAACAAAAGTATTGTTTAGAACAGCCTTTTTCTGTATGCTCTGCTATGGTTTGTAGAGCTATATTATCTGACCCTGCGTCTCTGGTTCTCAGTAAATACTAATTGAATTGAACCTACATGTGCATTCGTGTGTTTAGTAAATAGCACAGACGCATCCAGCCATGAGATATTTTTATCATTGTTAATAACAATGCTTAAAAGTTTTCTTTTGTGAAGTCATCTGATAATTAACTGAATTTCCAACTGGTAAATTCAAAAACCAATCCAAGTGTCACTCTATGGAACAGTTACCCAACACTAGCGCGTTCTCTTCACTCTCAATAGACTTCAATTTATTCCAGAAATATGATTCCGGTACTTTCACAGAGCATTGAACTATAGATAAGACAATTGCAGCCAAACGTTCTATACTTCTGTTGGCACTAAATAGCAATAGGTTTCAGTGTAAAAACTGAAATCCCTGTAAGACTAAGTTAACCGACTTCACAGCTCTAAGTAAAGATTTCCTAGGAACCGAGTAAGAAAGGGAACAGAAATCATTTTCTTGGAGGACTACCTTGATCATTTTATATTCATTATTGTTTTCTGACCTTTTATTGAATAGTAGGATCTTTGTCAAGCAATTGAGACAGACTCATCCTTTTGTCTTATAAATACTAAATGAGTATCTAGTATATGCTATGAAATATTCTTGGAATATAATGATGAACAAAATAAAAGTGACCTCTGCCCTCAAAGAACGTATACTTCAGAGAATTTATGAGTAAAAAAACAGTTACAATGCACTGAAAAAATGTGATATTAGTAGGCTATGGAAAAACACAATAAGGCCTTTTAGTTCAGCCTCTCGTGGTCAGAAAAAACTTTCTGGAGGACGTAACAGCTAAGCTGGACCGCAAGATGAGTATGTCTGGTGCAGAGAGTACAAGTTGCAATATGTGAGACTGCTGTAGGACTTTGTCTGACACGCTGAGGCGTTTTGATTTAACAAAAAAGGAAATGGAATACTTTACATAGAGAGGATGTGATCAAATTTGCATTATGGAAAGATCGGCCTGGCTGTATAGGAGGGACTGAAGGCCCACAAGAGTGAAAGTTGGACAGGACACTTGGGAGAAGGTCTTAGTGACAAATATGAAGGAGGATGGTGGCCTCTACCAGGCCAGGGCTCGTGGGGACTGAAAGAAGAAACATATTAAACATTTAAATGAAAGAATCTTGTGATTCAACAGAGGGGTGAGGATGACGGAGAGGTTATGGATGATACCTGTGTGTCTGATTTGGACTGGACAACTGGAAAGATGAGTGCCCCATTCATTGAAATTGAGAAACAAGGAAGAGAAATAGAATTCTGGAAAAGATGACATAAGTTTTGAGCATTCTGAGGCTGAAAGGCTGAAAGGCTTCTGGGTGCAGTTCTATAAGTCTGGAAGAGCTCCCTGAGAGGGAGATCACGGAAGCCAGGAGAGTAAGCGAAACTCCCTGGGGAGAGAATTTAGAGTGCCTCTGAGGGCCACCAATACTGAGGGCCCCAAAGTCTAAGAACCAGGCAGAGGAGAGAAGCTTTCAAAGGAAACAGATAAGGAGGGGGAAAAAGGCAATATTGGGTCATGAAGCCAATGTAACGAGTGTTTCAAGGAGTGAGTGGCTAGCAGGTTAAGTGCTACTGAAGGACCAAGTTCAATAAGCATGGATAAGTGGTCTATTGGGTTCATGGGGCACTGTAAGGGGCAGATGCAATACTACAATGAATTGGAAAATGCAGGAGAGGTGAAGAAAGGAAGCAGTGAGTATGGACAGACATCTCATGAAGTTGGGCTGTGAAGGGAGTAGAATGACAGAATGATGATACACGGGGCATTGGATCGACAAAAGCTCTTCCTACTTTTTTTCAAGATGAGAGAGACATAAGTAATTTGAAATGCTGAACGGGAAAAACCAAAGCAGCAGAAACAGAAAGGTGGGATGTACAGGACAGAGCAGGTACTCGCCTGAAAGAGGAGAGGAGCCAGAGTTAGGGAAAGATGTCTTGGCCTCAGATCCGTTCAATAATTAACTCAACCATCATTTACTACATGTTTACTCAGTTCTGTTCTGAAGATACAGAAGTGAAAGGAGATACAGGTGGGAAGAAAAAGAAATAGGTTTTGTGGAGGAAAAGGTAAAAAACAGAGAAACTAAAGGTGAACATGGTAAGAAAGCAATGTGTTATTAAATGAAAACATCAGTTCTTTGGGAGGCACCAAATTTAACAGAATTTTCCAGCCTAATCTCCTTGATGGTGCTTTGTTTGTAAGCTTTCTTCAAAACCATTTCTGGGTCTTTATCACCTTTCATGCCTGTTGAATCTGAGGTCAGCTTGTTACCCCAAAGGAGTTGATCAACCTGAAGTGTTTTCTTCTTGACTTTACACAAGGCAGCTCACTTATTACAAGGCACGACACGTTCCTCAGTCTCAGATTTTTTTCTTAAATACCCATAGCGACGTGGTCAAGAGAGCTTATTGCAAATCACCAATATGACTAGATAGGAACAGTTACAAAGCCTAATAATAATAACAATAATGGGGAGCAGGACATAACCTCTATCCCTTCAACATTTCTTCACTCAACTGAATCAGAATCTTTTATGAAATTATCAGTTGGTGCTGTGGAGGCCAGAATAAAGCAGAGTGCCCTTGCACAGAGAGGGGAACCACACGCGGCTTTCTGTGCTGAGGATGAAAGATTCTGAGGCAGAGGAAAATAATGTGTGCAGCTCTTCCGCATATGCTATTTAGGTCTGGACCTCCAAGGAATCAGACTGACGATTTCATGAAAGGTTCTGATTCCACCGCTCCTTTCAAAAACACTTCAAATGATGGTGATGAGGGATATCAAAAGGATCAAAGGTTTCTTTCAGGACAGTTTTAATTTATTTTAGACCAAAGAACAAATATCCCAATTGACAAGGTAGGTGATTCAGTCCTTCTGATTGCAGTGACAAACTTTATAGAAAGACCAGGTCAGGAGGAGGCTGGAAGGAATTCCTAATCAATTGTGCACCAACTTTCCTGTGAAGTAAGTCTCTTAAGTTACCCTGACTGGAATGTGTGTGCTGACAGCTGGACCCAGAGAAAAGTCAATGCCGAGTGAGGTCTGGAGAGAGAAATAGGGTGAATGAAAGCCAGGTAATGCCTTTGCTCGCCAGGCTGCTAATGACCTCTTTGTGGATGCAGGAGACAGACACCGACAGAGGCAGAGGGGAACTAAAGATTATTTTGTCACAGCCAGCTACCTAGAGTCTAGTTAGAAAATGCACTGGATTTGGAGTTCAAATTCTTGGATGTGGATTCCAACATTCCCCAGGTTAGGCTAACTGGGAGACTGACAGTAGGTAACTTAATTCCTTTGTGTTAAAATGGAGGCAATTTCTCAAGAGTAAATTACAGAGCTGTTGAGCACCTTAAATCAGATAATATGTCTTAACATGCTTTGTAAACTCTAAAATGCTGTGCAAGTTAGAAATTATTTGTAGTTATATTTTTAAGAATTAAACGTGTAATAATATAGTGGAACTTTAAAAAATCATATGAGAAAAGGCAGTAATAAAAATGTCACTAAACTATCTGAACGGAGATAAGCATGAACTCAAATAAGCTGAATGAAAATCAAACTTATTGAAAACATTGGTAGCAATCGAGAAGCAGAGGTAGTGGTGCATTTTAAATGATCAAGCAGAAGCGATGGGGCAGAAAAGATGAAAATGGGAAACCACGTCCTTGATCTGCTTTCACCAAGACTGAGTCAGTAAGGCATTGCGAGAAACAATCCAGTACAAACTGCTGAGGATTGTGCGTAGGTTGAGGGTGTTTTTCAGGGGCAGAGAAGATAAGTTGCTCTCTCTCTATTGTTTCTGTTGTATTTAGTTCAAGCGCACCCTTTACCCCCAATTACAGAACACTGGTGCTATAAAAAGATGTTTAATCTCACTTAGAATAAGGATTATACAAATTAACACCACACCATTTTCCACCCATCAAATCAGCAAAAACTCAACTTTTGATGAACATATTGTGTTGGCAATGATGTGAGGATATAGGAACCTCCAAATACAGTATTGCTGGCGAGTGCGGAAACTAGCATAACTTCAATACATAACACTATCTATCAAAAGTACAAGTTCGTTGACTAAGCAATCCCACCGCTAGGAATTTATCCTACATTTTACATGCATGAGATGATGAAATGACATATGTACAAAGGTCTTTATTGGAGAATTATTTGTTATAGAAAAAGATTGGAAAAAAGTTGAATGTTTGTCTCTAGGAGATTAGTGAAATGAACTATGGAACATCAACACAATGAAAACTATGTGCCTATATAAAATAATGAATAAGGCCTTTATGTAATGATATAGGAAGATCTCCAAGATGTATGTAAAGTGAAAAACATTAAAGTATAAAACAGTCTGTGTAAAAAGCGGAGGGAGGGGTGATAAATATAAGTTCATATTTGTATTTTCATACAAATCTCTGGAAGGATACACAAAAAATTAATAACACTGCTTACCGATTGGAGAGTGTTTGTGAACTGTATGATGATGGAACAGAGACTTTACTTTTATGCTTTTTGGGTTTTAAAGCATACAAATGTATCATTATTTCAAAATTAAGTTAATTGATTTTTAAAGATATTATTTGTTTGGAAATCCACCTTCCCCACCAGATTGTGGACTATGCCTTGTTCGTTCCCACAGTCTCTTTACCTGCCGAGTACACAGCACATAGCACCCACTCAACAAGTGCTCGTGAAATAAACACTGAATGATAAAATGCTGTAAATTAAACTTTCTTGAAAGAAGGGCAGACATCCTGCCTTAGTTTCCAAATAGGGTTCTTGATGCGATGAAAGTGAGTGACATTTTGTGAAAAGGACATGGACGAACAGCAGAAACATGACTGAGAAGAGAAGAAAATGGATTTCAACGCAAAATCCTAGCTCTAGATGTCATTCATTTTCTAATTCTTTCCAGAACTGGTGGGCCAAGGTTGGGGTGAGTGGAGTGAGGGAGAAAACTTAAAATGTACTTTGAAGAGAGAGATGGAAAGGGAGAGAAACACAAGAAAAGCTTCAAGGAGAAGCAGCTGTCTCTACCTCTCCAGAATCAAGGTGATTTGGGGTTTCTTTCAGTTTCAGGTAAACTATTTTGTTTAGTGGTCTCCTGTTTTTTTTGTTGTTGTTGTTTGGTTTTGCTTTTGGCCAGGAAGATTGGCCCTGAGCTAACATCTGTGCCAATCTTCCTCTATTTTCTGTATGGGATGCTGCCACAGCACGGCTTGATGAGCTGTGTGTCGGTCTGTGCCCGGGATCCTAACTGGGCTGACGCCTTGACTCCTGTTGTTTAAAATGGTCATAGATTTTAAAATTTTACTTCATGCTTTTATTTTAATGTTTGTTTGATATTGTTTTCTAAATGCTTTTTCCTTCTCCTTGGTTCAAAGTGACCAGCCCACTCTAAGTATGATTGATTAACACAGGTTAGATTGCGTGGCCTAGAGAAGTGGTTCTCAATCTTGGCTATACGTTGGAATTTCCAGGGAACTTTAAAAGTAATAGTGAAGACTGGGTCCCACCGAGATAGTCTGACTTAATTGGCTTATAGGATGGCCTAGCCATCAGAATTTTTTAAATCGCCTCCAAGTGATTCCAATATGCAGCAAAGTTAAAGACCTACCGATTGATAGCAATCTCCAGCCTTTGTATAAACAATCTCTAAAATCAAATGAATATGGAATTTCTTATTTATTTTGAATAATTAACTTTTATAATGAAGACTGTGAAAATAAAATGTCACATTCATTTTCTTTCTTCTTGAGGGTAGCCACATATTCACTATCTTGATCTCCTTAATATAGGAGCTGCATGTGGTAACAGGGCCCTACTTGCGTCATAGTAATGGTCACAGGTGGTGGCTACACCAAAGGACAGCTTTGAGAGTCTTTAGACTGTTACTGCCCCGTCACCACAAATTTCCCCAGTGCTGTTTAGGAAAGCCTGGTGGGCAGGCTCTCAAATTATTCACCTGTTTTTGCTCAACAAGAACAGCATAGTTGTAGTAGCAAAACTGTGGAAGTAATGCAGATGCACGACTCAGAAGAATGGATAAATAGTTTGTTTTATATTGCACACACACAGGTGCAATAAAAAACAATTAACTGCAGCTATATGTAACAACATGGAGTGACTTCACAAGTATCATGTACGAAAGAGAATTCCCGGAAGACTACAGACAGCCTGATGCCCTTTCTAGAATTTTTCAATGAAATAAAGCTAAGTAATGTGTTGTTTAGACACAGATATATCATAAACCATGGGGGGAAAAGCTACTGGTAAGAGAATGATTAAGTACAAAATTCAAGATGGCAGTCACCTCTAGGGATGGAGGGAGGAGTGCGATGAGAGAAAGCATGTCGTCAGTAGATATAAGTCATTGTTGACGTTCTGGTTCTTGCGCTGATAGCGAGTTTGTGGGTATTCATCACAATTTTAATAAGGGCATTCAAAACTAAGCATATGAATAAGAAAGGTGGGAAGAAAGCTTCTTAGTAATGGAATCCTTTAGAATTTGTTTTATAGAAGTATGGTGAGCTTTTAATTGTGTGCATATTTATTCTACTTTTAAATAAAAATTTATAACACACTCCCTGAGACTGAAATAATATTTAGTTTATAATGAAACATTTTCAACTTTACAATCTGAAAAATCACTTTGATAATGAATAAGTGACATGAAAACAACTTCCCGGGAATAGCTTTCAATTTCGACATTCTCTGGAAAGTCGGACTGAGTGAAACTGAGTTCGTTCTTCACCAGCAACAATATGAATGAAATATGACTCTCCCTCCCAGACTTCTTCCTGGTCTTATTCCTTCATCTGCTTACCTTCCCCAATAGAAATAAAATAAAACTAATAAACATTTACCCCTGTAGAGCTTTACAGTTTATAAGAAGAGCTTAATTTAATCTCATGTGTTGACCTTAACCCTGTGAATTATGCAGGGCAAAGATTAGCTCAAAACAAGACAGTAGATGGTTCATGCAATATAACACACTGGTTCTGAAGTGTAGCACCTACACCACTGATTGAACACACGACAAATTTGAAAGTACGTACACATTGTTTAATATTAATATTCAGGCATAAAGTTTTACTATTTGTGTATTGCTTTCAATTTGTATTAAACCTATTTATGACAAGTAATCTTGTTTTTCACTTGCAGTTGTGGCATAAAGTTGCCTTTTTAAATAAACTTAGTTTACTAAAAATGAATTTATTTAAATCAAACTCTATTTAGAGCACACAAAGGTTGTAAAGATGATATGTGATTAACTGAAATGTAGAAAACCTCATCCTGGCTCACAACAGTCAAGTTTACATTACTATTAAAAAAAAGAAAGAAAATACACATGTTTAGGTCACTTACAACTAAATTAATTTGATGACTTACTTGATGAGGGATAATTACTGTTTCTCCTATGTCCCACCTTGAAGAGCTAAGTACTGGAGAAATAATAGAGAAAATATTAAACAAAAAAAATTTTAAGTGAAAAGCCCATATCCTCATGGAACTTACAGTCAAAGGAAAACTCAACAAGGCGAACAGGTGCCTTGTGTGTCAATAGAGGAGTGAAAATACAAGCCCATAAGAGAAGATATCCCATTGTTTGAGCACCAGCAAAAACTTCCTGAAGGAGTGGACATTTAACCTGAAGAATGTGACAGAACACGCCTGGGGAAGGGTGTTCTGGGAGGAAGGACAGCATAGCATGGACGGGTACCTGGAAGAGAGAGAGCATCAGGCTTTCAGCGGACTCCAGGTAGATAGGGAGGACAGGACTAAACAGACAGAGAGTTGAGAGTAGCAAGAAATAAGGCTGCAGAGAAAAAACAAGTAACAGACCAAGAAGGGATTTGTCCCCACAGGTCAGGGTTGTAATAACAAGCAACATAAATGGACCTCGGGTGACATAGAAAGAAACGATTCTTTGGAAAATTATCAGAGAGGCCACGCACTGCATCCCACCAATAGCACACGCTGGCGGGTTTCCCAAAATAGAACAGGAGATCAGACGTAGACATAAAACAAGGCTAAACATGAGAAACTAAGACAAAAACACGTTCTAACAAACTCTGATTTCATCTGCAGGCAACCAGGAGTCATAAAAGGGACGGACATGTTCAGATTTGCATTTTAGACAGATAATTCTTGCAGGACTGTTTTAAATTGAAGTTATGGGGAGGAGATTGAGAGCTCTTACAGTGACAGAATGGAGAGATGAGCAACCTAAGTAAAGGCCATGGTTGTAGGGGAAGAAGAGATTGGGACAGAGTAGATTTGGGAGCTGGGATTGATCAGAATGGTGACAGAGAATGGGTGATCTTCCATGCTCTGCTGTTGCTCACCCGTATTTCTGGATACCTTGAAAAGTCATGGCTTCAGTGCTTGCCTTTCATGAAGGGGCAGAAAAAAAGTCCCAGATGGGAATGGATTTGGAGACTGGAGAGTTAGCTGCTGCCTCCGCCTCACTATGCCTGTGTGGTCCCAGAATCCACAAAACAGAACGGTGTGGAAGCCATCTATTTTATTTTCAAACATCTCCTGTTTGGCCATAACACCTAACTTTGACTATCCCCCATCACGGGATGTAAATTTATTAACACCCTTTAGTCACTTGCCTGCGACTATGTATTTTGGCTTCCTCCCAAGTCTTTAATTCCTGTATTGATGCATTTCATGATGGTTGTTGCTTCTGTTTAAAAGCTTTTTGCAATCTCTGAGTTTCTGGAATACTATCCGTTTCTCTCCCATCCATGCTTTCATTAAAATTGATTTTCTCAGAATCTTACATATTTCTATAAAAGGCAAAGAATTTTAGATAGATACCACAACCTAAACACCAGAGGTAAAGATGGGGGACCACCAAGATCTGAGTAATGTTATTTTAATTGCAACTTAAAGCCAAAAGGCAAAGACGTAGTAAAGAGCTGTTTTCATTACAGTTGTTCCATGCATGAAATGAACCATTACACATTGGAAAAGAAGAAATCATTCCAGAGTGGCTTACTTAAAACAAACAAAATGAGTTCCAACAAGCTGCTCTAAGTCCCATGGCCAAAAAAATGCATTCTCTTGGTATTCAGGATTCTTTTTCTACTGTGGCATTATATTTTGAAATGTTATTTCATGATATATTCTCTTTGTGTAACATATTTGCGTTGAATAATGAGAGAAATGACCAGCTGGTCTCTAGCAGTTACAAAGCCCTTTATTGGAGGCAGCAGGTTGATGGCAGATGGTAATTTTAGGTTGAAGTCTCACTAAGAATAGATTTGCAGCACTTTGTTGATGTGGGACATACAACCTTATCTGAGTCTATGAGAACGATGGTAGGGTGGTTTATTGAGATGCTAATTTACATTTTGTTCTCGCTGTATTTTTTCTTCCCTCGTTAAAAAGAGGACAGCTTTTGGGTTCACTGTATTTGAGTTCCAAGGCCAAATACAAAAGTTACTCAAAGCCAACTCTTCTTATTGACTTGTTTTTGAAAGCCTGAATTGATTAAGGAAATGAATGAGAGGAAGAAGGGAAAGACGGTCTTTGGGTTGGAAAACTAGAAGAACAATTTCTCAGCTTTCACGGAGGAGATTCTGAAAGCCTGGAAAAAGGAAAGTACTAGTCAACCGAGTAGCAGGACCTATCCTGACTCCTTTTTCAACAGGTCACACGCCTTGCAAGGCTGTGCACTGGGACCAAGGCCCTCAATTCTGTCCCTAGGCTTGACACAGATGGAGCAGAGCCATCCAGATTTAAAGGGACCACAGAGAAGCAGAGTCCTCTGCTTTGGTAATGGTCATGAAAACTTGAATAATAAATTTCTTTGTAATCATCATATGGAAGACAAGAAACTCTAATGTTTCATACACTGTCTAGACCTCTGTTCTCTTGCGGGACCTGGGAAGTGCAAGAGCTGGACCCCTACCACCCAGTCCCATACCCACATGACTGGTAAGGAATTTCTCACCATCTCGATGATTAGAGATTTGGAATCTGGTTAAAAATGATTTAGAACGATAGTGTGATGTTTCTGCATGGGAATATAGTAGAGTAAAATTCGAACCCTTCACAAATGTGAGAAAGCAAATAATTACTTAAGGTAGAATAATATAAAAAGAAAAAGTTTTGAAGGTATGCTTCCAGATCACTCTGCACTCTGAGAAGTAAGAATAGCAGATAAGCACAGACTGGGACAGGGCAGAGAACTGTTTCCTGAGTAGATTCCTGTCCTTAACCTGCAACCCACTACTGTTTTACAATTGATATTCCTAGGAACATTTTCATTTCTGTCCCGAGTCTTTCGTGGGGAGATGGGGCTAAATCCTGGCTCTTCACAGTCCGCTGTATCACTGTTCTTTACAAACCAAGACGGCCCCTTCCCAGCTCTTCACCAGGCTACATGATCCCAGTTCTGTTCACTTTATCTCCCAATATCTAGTTTGAAGGATTTTGCTCTTTTCTTGCACTCTTTAAAGCACTTCTCTTTCATATTCCATCCGCCCTCTGTGCCTGAGAGCAGTAAAGGCAGTGTGGCACAGTGACAAGACCAGGGAACAGGTCTGAAGCTGAAACTTATGGGACGTTCAGAGGCAGCTGGAGCTTGTTCATATCCAGGCTCTGCTTCTTCCCAGCTGTGTGATCTTGAGCTGGTCCTTAAACGCTCCATGCCCCAGTGTTCACATTTGTATTAATCCTGTATTGTTATTTTCTGTGTTTTATGATGTTTTGACATCTTGAGAGCCTTGCAGACCTGGGGAGAGACTGCTTCTCCCAGGGCTAGTTAATCCCTAAAGACAGTAAACAACTTAGTATGAAGCATAATTTTCAGATGCAAACCAACCCATACTGAGTCTACACTCCCAACCACCCTCTTTATCTAACTTTCCCACAACATGTCAGTATTTTCTTTGCCCTAAAACTTCCCAGGGCACCAAACAACTAGAGACCACCTATATAGCCCAAAATCCACTGAAATTACTCAAACTAGCCAATCCAAGACTGTTTACTCTGCCTTGCCTTGCCTTTCCTATGGAAACCCCTATAAAGTTTTTGTCCTAGGCTTTCCTCTCGCTTCTGCTTTTGCTTCCCGACCAGATCAGGCACTTTCTTGTGCCCTGCATGGCATGGCATTACCTCTTCTCTTGGGAGATATAAGTAATAAATTCTTTCAATGGCACTGACCTCTCTGTGTCATCACTGGGCCACCTCCATAAATTAAAATCCCATGGGTACAAATGAGATGACATTGAAAAATCAGGATGACGGTAACAGTAGGTTGCCACAAGGATTAAAAGACCCATAATGTGTACATGTATGGAAAGTTCTACAAACATCACTTTGTGTGCAGTAAGTGCTTAATTGATGCTGTTCATTTGTTTATTTTTTTTCTCCTCAAAGCCCCGGTACGTACTTGTATATGCTAGTTGTAGGTTATTCTAGTTTTCCTGTGTGGGACTCCTCCACAGCATGGACTGAGGAGCAGTGGGTAGGTCCACACCCAGGATTCAAACCGGTGAACCCTGGGCCCATGAAGTGGAGCACGTGAACTTAACCACTTGGCCACAGGGCTGACCCTGATGCTATTTATTTTTAATAAAATTTAACAAACAGTTGTTTATTTTTAATAAACTTTAACAAACAGAACTAAATCTCTTCACCTCACTTCCTTGGCTTCTGCCTCTGTTAAGGGGGAATCCAATGACAGTATGTCAACAGCAAAGGAATATCTTGATGATTAATCTTGACTATTTTTAAAAAAGAAATGAAAGGACTATATTCATACACAGTATTACTTTGGAAAATTTCAATAATAACTATTGCATTGTACCTTGAAAATAATATGTTGCTATTAGGGCAATGCTACTGATCTAATGATATCAATAAATAACTTCTTGAAAGGACTGGATGATTAAGGCCAATTTAAAGATGTCATTTTTATCTTCCGTAATGTTGTTCCAACTAGACAGCTTCCCCAGGGGACTCCTAGATGCTGCTAATTCGCAATCTGCCCTCACTAGGAAAGAAAGGAGTGTGGGGCAAACGTGCCCAGGGCGGGAATGACTGTCACATACCCCCTTTGTGCTTGAGGAGGCTCAGCCACATTTCTGAATAATTTCCAAATCAGAACCACATTTTCTGCCTGTTTTCTCATGTTCAGTATGAACCGCAAACTCTGGCCTAGGGCATTACACTCAAAGGCCACTCCTGACTGTATTCTCTGTCTGGCCTGGAGCCAGGAAGCCCACCCTAGTCTGTCTACTCACCTTCTGAAGCTATCCCAAGCACTTTAGTTTAAGGTGATGGAAGGCACACGCACAGCAGGGAGCTATAAGAGGATTTACAGATAAGGGAAGGGATCTTCTGCTAAGATAGTAACAGTGACCCAAAACTTTTTGTGTTAAACATAGATGCTCAGTTCTTTGCCTCATGGCTATGGTAGAATGACAGGGGTGAGGGGTGGGATATGAGAAAAAAAGAAGGCACAGATGCTTAAGAACTTTAGTATATATCTCCATCACCTGGAGGACTTGTTAAAATGCAGACTGAGTGACTTCTGCTTCTGAGAAGATGGAGTAGGCATACTTTCCCCTATTCCTCCTACTAAGTACAAGCAAAAACACTGGGCATTACATATATATATATATATATATATATATATATATATATACACATAAAACAAACATAAGAAGACTCTGAAAGGTGGACAGAAGAAAGCAGACTGGTTAAGACCCTGAGACCCAAGAAAGGACACAGTGGTGAGTTCCCTGAGTTTTCTTTCTGCCTCATATATCCCAGACTTGGAGTGAAAGAAGCCACCAACTGGGAAATGCCATTGGTCTCAGACAAAAAAACCTCAACAAAAGAACTGGGAAAGGGGCAGCCCAGCAAGACAAAAACTTTTAGAAAACAATAACTCCACTCCAGCAAAATGCTACAGAAAAAACTGTGGCCACACCTTCTCCCGGGCCAGCAAAGGCTGAGTGGGGAGACTAGACTTCCATCCTAGCGACATTGTAATGAAATGTTCCAAGTTCCCAGCTGAGGTGTTGTTAAAGCAGGCCAAGCAGGGAGGTAGGACTTTCTTCCCTCCAGCCAGTGATGAGCTCCTATCCGTGTCAGTGGAGACCATGTAGGATCCTGGACTTGCATCACCACCCGGTAGTTGCAAGGCCTCCAGACCACAGTGTCAATGGAAACCACATGAGGAGCTCGAACTCCCAGCCTCAGCTAGCTCTAAGGAGCCCCCCTCTTTGACTGTCAGTAGAGACTGAGTGGGAAACCTGGACTTCTACTCCCACCTGGCAGTCACAAGGTGGCATGCCTTCCCCCACTCCCCTGCCAGAGCAGAGTCAGAGGAAGCTAAGCCAAAAGCTTTAAATAAGATCCAGAGTCTTCTAACATAAAAAAACTATCTAAAGTTTGACTCAAAGTTACTCATCATACTCAGAATCAGGAAAATCTCCAACTGAATGAAAAAAAGGACAATAAATAGATACCAACACCAAGATGATGGACATGTTAGAATTATTGGACAAAGATTTTAAAGCAGCCATCATAAAAATGCTTCAATGAGCAATTAAGAAGATGCTTGAGACAATAGCCAATGAAAAACTCAAAAAGCTCAGCAAAGAAATAAAAAGTCTCAGCAAAATAATAGAAGATGTAAAGTGGAAAATACAATAACTGAAATAAAAAAGCTCAGTGGATGGGATCAAGAGTAGAATGGAGAAGACAGAGGGAAGAATCAGTGAACTGGAAGAGAGGATGATAGGATTACCCAACTGAACAACAGAGAGAAACCTAAAAAAAGAACAGAGCCTCAAGAACCATGGGACTATTAAAAAAATCTAACTTTTGTGTCAGAGGAGTCCTGAGGGGAGGAGAAATGGAAAGAAGCTTAAAAAGTACTCAAATAAATAATAGCTGAAAACTTCCTAAATTGACAAGAACCCCAAACAAAATAAACCCAAAGAAATCCCTGCTGAGGCACATTATAATTAAACTTCTGAAAATAGAAGTCAAAGAAGAATATCTTGATAGTAGCTAGAGAAAACGATGCCTTATCTATGGGGGTAAAACAATTCAAATGCCTAAATATTTCTCACAGAAACCATGGAGGTCAGAAGGAAGTAGTCCAATATTCTTCAGGTGTTGACAAAACAAAAATTCAACTCAGAATCTTATACCCAGGGAAAATATCCTTCAGGGATGAAGGGGAAATGAAGACATTCTCAAGGGAAGGAAAACTAAGACAATTTGTTTTGAGCAGACATACACAGAATGGCTATAGGCAGATCTCTGAAAAATAAACTGATGAAAGAAGGAAACTTGCAACATCAGGAAGGAAGAAAGGGCACAGTCAGCAAAATATGGATAAACGTAACAGGCTTTTCTTCTCATCTCAAATTTTCCACATTACGTTTGATGGTTGAAGCAAAAATTTTAACATCATCTATGGCATAGATGTGATTCTAAATGTGTATAGAAGAAATACTTAAGACAATTATATTATCAATAGAGAAGGTAAAAGGTCATCAAGGGAGGTAAGTTTTCTATACTTCACTTAAATTGTTAAAATGATGCCGATAAACTTTGATAAGTGATGTATACATAATGGGAATGTAAAATTATACAATCACTCCAGAAAATAGTTTGGAAATTCCTTTAAAAATTTAATATGCAACTACCATACAAGCCAGTAATTGCACCCCTAGGTATTTATCTCAGAGAAATGAAGACTTATGTTCACACAAAAACCTGCCCACAAATGTTTATAACAGCTTTATCTGTAATAGTCAACAAAGAAACCCAGATGTCCTTAATGGGTGAATGGTTAAATGAACTGTGCTCCGTCCGTACCATGACTCTTACTCAGCAATAAAAAGGAACAAACTATCAATGCAACAACCTGGATGAATCTCCAGGGAATTATGTTGAGTGAAAAAAGCCAATTGCAAAAGGCGATGTGCTGCATGATTCCATTTGTATAATATTCTTGAAATGATGAGGTATAGAAATTGAGAGCAGACTAGCGATTGCAGGAGATAAGGACGGGGTGAAGGCAGAAAGGAAGGGAGGGTGGCTACAAAAGGGCAACATGAAGGATCCTTGTGGGAATAGAAATGTCCTGCATCTCAATGGTATCAATGTCAATATCTGGTTATGACATTGTACTATAATTTTGCAAGATGTCACCATTGGGGAAAACTGAGTGAAGGGTACAGGGGATCTGCCTGTGCTGTTTTTATAAGTGCATGTGAAGCTATATCTCCAAATACAAAGTTTAAAAAATGCAGATTGCTGGGCTATACTTTTATTTTGATTCAGTAAGTCTAGGGTAGTGCCTGGTAATCTGTAGTTCTAAGAAGTTCCCAAGTGATGCCAATACTGCTGGCTGGGACCATCACACTTTGAGAACCACTATCTAGAGAAAGGGGGGTTTTTGTTTCCAAGGAAAAGCCCACAGGAGACATTCTACCCAGAAACTCTTTCTCCACATCCCAAACCAAAATGTCAATATAAATAGCCCCTTCTAGAATGCTACATCCAGAAGTAAGAGAAAGAAGAAATACTGAAGAGAAACCAGTCTTGATGCTATACCCGTGCTGCCACAGTGGTCAGCAAGACCATAATGATGTGATCCAGAAGTTTCTGACTGTGTGGTCACGGAGGTGCTTTTAATACAGTGGTCCTTAATCCTGGCTGGGAACCGGAGACATCTGTGGTAAAAATACAGCATTCTGAATCCTACCACAAAGCCAATGGAATAGAATCCTTCCTTGGAGGGCCCGAATTCTCTACTTTTCACCATGCTTCCCAGGTGAGGTATGCACAGTAAAGTCAGAGAAACACTGGGCTCGAGACCTGTGATGCAGACAAAGAATAACCCAGGAGAAGCTGCAGGTGTGGACCAATGTGGAGCACCAGGGCCTCTGGGTGAGAGGCAGGACATTCCCAACTTCTAGATACACGGGCTTCCCCTTCAGCAGTTTTATTAGCTGCCTCCTGTGGAGCACCTGCTCTGTATCAGGCCAGACAGCAGGAACAGCGTAGACTTTCTCTAATTTGATCCTCACTGGAGTCCTGCAAAACAGCTATTATTATCTTCACTTTATATATGAAGAACCTGGGGATCAGAGGAGTTACCTGCGCGGGGTCATACACCTGAGAAGTGATCGAGCTGGGCTTCCAAACTGAGTCTTTCATCTTGCTAAACTCAACTTCAAAGCTCACTTTAAATCTTGGTACCCCTTGGCTTCTCCACTGCAGTGTATAAGAATGGAAACGGTGGGAGGAAAGAGCGGGGGAAAGGTGAATCGATAACAGCAGCAAAATGGCAAAAGCAACAGCTAAAGTGGTGAGGGAGCAGACAACAGAGTGTCCTGGGGAGGGGACACAGCCATGGAGTGAGAGCTGTTTGCAAGAGAGAGGTAAGCAGAGCGAGACAGGGGCTAAAGTGGACAGAGAGAAGGTGCCGTGGGGCGATGTAACACTTACCACTAATACTATGAAATTGGTTTATTTTAAATTAAAATGGAAAGTTCTCTCTACCAAATAAAATAATGCTCTATAAATTATATTTAGAAAGCCACATACGCTTTCATAAAAGACACTTAGCATATTTTCTAGGGCATATAAATTACCAGAATAACGTAAAATCACAATGCCTCAAAGAAGCAAATGTCTTCAGACTTGCTCATTCCTAGTTTAAATATTTGTTTTCCTAGAACATATGTCCTATAAATAATCTAACACCCAATATAAAACCTGGCACAAAATATAGTCCATTAAATTTCTCCCATTGTGTTCTCTTTATCTGTCATACGTTTTAATGTGATTTTATTAACTGTGATAATTGCTCCTTTACTGCTAATGATAATATAATACTGTTAAAAATCAACTTCCAAGGTAATTGTTTTTATGTTTTTCACCTCCCTCAATACTTGAACTCAAACTGTGTGTATGACTCCAGTTAGCACAGGCTTGTGTTTCTTGTACTTGAGTCAATTTGATCTCCTCTCCTGATGGTAAATCCAGGACTGTGTTAACCTCGTCCTCCAAATTTCCACTGTTTTACTTAACTCCAGGGAGATAATACCCTTTCCTGCAAATGTATGGATTAAATGTAATAATAGATGTGCCGTGCCTGCTGTACCAGCTGCTTATAACAATTGATAGCAGTAACAGTGTAGTAGTAGCAGGATTGGTCATAACTGGTAGTAAACAGCAGTAGCAATATCCAATAAAGAGCTCTAAAAAAATGAGCACTGAATATATGCTGTTTTACTTTAAAACTAGTTATCTTACTTTCAGGATTTTCTCTTGTATTGCTTAGAGGAGAAAACACTCATATCTGGCCCACCCAAAGAGAAGTCTCAGGTTATCACTATTCACTGACCCCACCCCCTAGACCTCCCCCCTTACTTTCCTTGCTCTGAGTCCATGCTCACCAAACAAGCTCTTGGTGGTGGTTGGGCTTCCCGTGTGGATTTGCCATCGAGGGAAAGAGCACACTGATCACCTGGCATGAGCATCTCAGACTTTTCATGTTTTCTCTCATTATAATTAAAGTTTACAAAAAAAGAAAGAAAAGGAAATATCTCAACTTATGAAAATTATAATTTAGTATTTTTTTAATTTCCTTTGTTATTCACCGGATTCTCTACTGAGTAGGGAAAAGTTTTCTGCACAGTAAGAAAACAATCAACAAAATGAAAAGGCAACCTAAGAAATGGGAGAAAATGTTTGTAAACTTTATATCTGATAAGAGATTAATATCCAAAATGTATAAGTCAGTCATACAACTCAATAGGAAGAAAACAACTAGATTAAAAAATGGACAAGGACTTAAATAGACATTTCACCCCAGAAGACGTATCAATGGCCAACAGGTATGTAAAAAGATGCTAACCATGACTACTCATAAGGGAAATGCAAATCAAAACCACAGTGAGATATCACCTCACACCTCTTAGGATGACTATTATCAAAAATACCAGAGGCAACAATGCTGGCAAGCATATGGAGAAAAGGAAACCCTTGTACACTGTTAGAGGGAATGTAAATTGGTACAGACATCATAGAAAACATTATGGAAGTCCCTCGGAAAATTAAAAATAGAACTTCCATATGATCCAGCTACCCTACTTCTGGGTATATATCCAAAAGAATTAAAATCAGGATCTCAAAGAGTTATCTGTACTCCCATGATCATTGTGGCATTATTTACAATAATCAAGATATAGAAACAACATAAACGTCCATCAATGGATGAATGGATAAAGAAAATGTGACGTGATAGATATCTCCAATGGAATATTAGTCTTTAAAGAGAGAAAGTCCTGCCATATCTGACGACATGAATGCACCTGGAGGACATTATGCTGAGTGAATGAAGCCAGTCACAGGACAAACGCATGCTCCCACTTACATGAGATCTCAACAAGAGTCAAGTTCATAGAAGCAGAGAGTAGAATGGTGGTTGTCTGGGGCTGGGGAGAGGGAGAAATGAGGACTTGTTTACTGAGTATGAAATTTCAATTATCCAAGATGAATAAGTTCTAGAGATCTGCTGTACGACATAGCGTCTACAGTGCACAATACTGTGTTGAACACTTACAACTTCGTTAAGAGGCTAGATCTCATATTAAGTGTTCTTACTACATTTTTTCTAGAAGGTGATCATTGAAGGTGTTTTTCCAAGAAGAAAATATCAAAATAATGTTAATTGTATATTTTTGGTTTCCTATTACAAAAGAAGCTTTTAAAAAACAAATTCAGAATGATAATAGTGAATGAGAAGTGTTCAGAACTCCATCCTGGCATTATTATCAATAATGACCTCTAACAGGTGACTTTCCCTCCCTGGGCCTCAGTTCCCAGCTATAAATGAGGGAGTTGGTCCAAGACGCTATGCGAAACAAAATGTGTGTCAGTGAGGGCTGCATATGATCAGGTGCCTGTATTTATTTTATCTTCTGGATCAACACTGCTCTGTCCCAGATGTAAAAAATATTTCTATATTGCTTCTCATCACCCCAAATGCAAAATAGTTTTATGGATTTTCAAACAAACTACAATGTGGTTTAGGTTGGTGTTGGTAATGACAGATTTTCACAGATGTTGAAATTTTTGGAGGCATGGCTAACCAGCTTCCATTGCAATATTGACCTGGGTCCCCAAACATTTTATTCTCAGCCAATGTAGACATGGTAATAAAACTTCCATAATGTATTATTTCTTTTGTTACAAATTCGTGGTTTCTTTAGTCCTACTGAAAACTGGGCTTTGCTTTTTAGCTTCTGTATCTGGAAATTTGAGGAAGAGGAAAATAGAACTACTTTGTCTTTCTTCCAGATCGTCACTCAGGTCTCGGTTGTCTATGAAATTAGTTCATTGTTACTAAGTTCTTAGAAATCTATGGAAATACCAGGAAAATCTCTAAGGATTATTGGGGTATGTTTATATTAATTCTGAGGCAGCCCAAACATTTGTTCTATGTGGTAGACTATAAAATTTAACTTATTTATGATGTGTATCCTGCCAGTTCTTTACACTAAGATTGAATTAAGGAGTCACCATGAATTGGAAATCTGACTTTTCAACCAAAGTATGTTTGGAAGACCTGACGTTTCGGGTAAAAACATCCAACTGTTATTTGGATTACTATATAGCTTTGCTATTGGGGAATTGGTCTCTGAGATAAATACCAAAATAAACAGATAAACGCCTCCAGGGTAAACCTAATATGAGATTTCAACTTTGCCTCTTGTAAATCTTGGTGGCATCTTACTGTTAGTCCTGTGAAGGAGTATCTTCGAAATAAGTACTTTTTAAAAATAATATCGCAAAGGAAAATATCCAGAATAATGGAGGAAAAGACATAAAGACAGTGCCAGCATTATTTCACCAGTTCGTTAGGGCACATCCATTTTGGTATTCACAGTCATTAATGTGGTGAGATTTTTAGGCATTGTGAATGGAACAATATGTAAATAGTACTATTATTACAGGTTTTCATTTATTGATCATTTACACCCTACACAGAACAAAGTATCATACATGCACTGTTTCCCACCAAATCAATGAGGTTGATATTGTTATGATTGTTTACAGATGAGGAAATGGAGATTGCAAGAGTTGAGATGAATTGTTCAAGGTCACACTGATAAAAGGTGGATCTGAGATTTGAACCCAGGCTGTCTGACTCAGTAGACTTCCCTCTAAAGAAACCAGATGTCATGAATTACACTAATAAAATATATCATCCGACAGTGACCTTAACTTAAAGATTGCCTAATCAGAATACTCATTCATCACTAAGGTAGCCAAAAATATCGGATAATTCCTGCTATATTTGCAATTTCAATCTACAGATTTAGGGGAAAAAAATGTAATACTCAGAATTTCAAATCTGAGATTCTGACAATTTTAAGCAGAGACACATATATAAGGAAAGAGGAGTCAATGGAGCTAAAAGACACAGAGCAAACTTTGATCTAAGCAATTTCACTAGGAAAGGAGAAAGGACCTTTCTGGAAGTTTCTAAAACTAGAAAATAAGACAAATGTTCATGGAGTAAACTTGCTACTTTACCTTTATAACAGTATAAAGAAAGAGAACTGTTTTGAAACTCTTCTGATAAAAACAAAAATGGTTTTCTTAATAGGAAATTAGATAACTTGATTTTGTTTTAAGTCTCTCAATTCCTTTTTTTCCATCTCTTTCCTTTGGAGCTACAAGGATCTATTTCAGAGGTTAGGAAGCTCTAGTTTGCTGCCTGTTTCTGTAAATAAAGTTATTGGAAAATAGCCACATCCCTCCATTTATGTATTGTCTATGGCTGCTTCTGCAAGAAAAAAAGTAGCTATGATAGAGACCATATGGCCCATAAAGCCCGAAATGTTTACTATCTGGCAATTTACAGAAAGAGGTTTGCCAGTTCCTGACCTATGTACTCTGCAGAGGAATTCGGGGAACCCTTGCTTCTTCCTTTCTAGCTCTGAAAATTCCACCGCCATCTTTGTTTTCTGTTCTCCACTTCTGTTTCATTTTGGAGAATTAGTTAGCTTAAGAGTCAGGGCGCAGACTTCAGAACCAGACTGCTGAGGTTCAAATTCCGTTTGCTCTATAACCTTGGCAAACCCACAGAACTCCTATGTGCTTAAATTGTGTCCTCTGTGACTACTACTCCTATTTCTGCTCTACTATTGCTATTTTTGGCCTCTCTCCACTTTCATCTCTGTTGTACTGAAACAGGAATCTCAGGGACCAGCAGTCCCTGTGCTTGCTGCCAGGATGGAACTCCTGATGGGGCTCACCTGCTGTTCTTGCACACAATACCAGAAACTGGCTTCATATTCAACTTTCCATCTCTAGCCCTTTATAGCGGAACATCTCCTAGGAGCTCAAGTTACTTGTGGATAATATATCCAAGCTTGATGGGGAAGGAAATCAGTCTTTCTTCTCCCCAAGAAGTTTCCAGGAGTCCCGCAGTGTGCACACTGCCAGCTTCCCTCTACCAGGATGCCTACTGCTGTCGAGGGGTCTTCTACTTTAATTGCCCGCATACCATATCCACAATCAAATCACTGGGTGAGGCTACCAAGGCCTTCTGTTTCTGTTCCATGGAAAACACCATATAATGGGATGAATTCTAAACTAGGAGGGGAGTTGCCTGGATTTTAGCTCTGGCTCTCCCCCAAAATTGCTTCATGACCTTGAGCTTTCCCTTTAACTTTTGTGTATTTTTCTCTTCTCACCTCTAAAATCAGGCCCACTAGATAATCTCTGAGGTCCCTTCTAGCTTTAGGATTTTTATGATGCTACATAACCCTCAACCAACTATAAGGGACACCTAAAACTTGCCCAAATGGAGTCTATTCAAACAGAATTTGGCCTGAGTCAAGAAGAGCATCAGCTGTCTGAGTCACTGAAGGAATGACCTTGTCTTAGGAAAAGGAACTGATAGGTGATCTCCTCTGAGGGTCCTTTATATCAAACAGGTTCAAAAATTGCAGAGAAGAATGAAAAATAGCTTGCATAGTCTTTTGAGATCTAAGCCAACTGTTTCTTGAAAAGAAAAAGAAATGACTTACTTTTCTTAGCAATAATTTCTGCACCTCAAGCTATATTTTAACATAAGCCTCTAGGCTCCTGGCAGAGAAAATATATATGACAGTATATTGGAGGAGTTTAAATGTCAGATTTATTCAATGTTTTCAAAGCAATAGCTTCAATAAAAGGGGAAAAGAAGATATCCAAGGACAAAATTTGGGGGCAAAGATTAAAAGCCATTCGTTTGTGTGAAGAAGGGAAAAAGACGACATGATGACTTGGGAAATTAAGATAATATGAAAGTATAGACATTTCAATTTCAATAACATAAAATAAAAATTTCAAACTCTTCCTGATACATTATGAAACGTCTTTGTTTTTAATCCTATTTTAAGAGAACAGGATTAAAAGTATTGACTTTAGGGGCTGGCCCCGTGGCCGAGTGGTTAAGTTCGCGCGCTCCGCTGCAGGCGGCCCAGTGTTTCGTCGGTTCGAATCCTGGGCGCGGACATGGCACTGCTCGTCAGACCACGCTGAGGCAGCGTCCCACATGCCACAACTAGAGGAACCCACAACGAAGAATGCACAACTATGTACCGGGGGGCTTTGGGGAGAAAAAGGACAAAATAAAAAAAAAAAAAAAAAAAAAAAAGTATTGACTTTGGGGTTGTGAGAGACATTCCTCAAATTCCATTCCTGAATAAAGAATGAATATACTAAGCTCAGGTATTTGCTCCTAACTGTTGTTAAGAAGTCTTTGAAAACATGTTCTTGGGCCACGTTGACCAGTGACATATGGAAAACTATATTTCTCAGGTGTTATTTCAAGAGTTTTATCACTTCTATTTAAACCCATTTAAAATAAAGAAAAGAGAAGTCAAATTCAAAAACTTGTCTTTTGTTTTTGTAATTTATGGAGTCCAGTAAATGAGTCCTTACAAATGGACTTATAATGTTTTTTTCAAAAGAGGATATAGAGATTTCTTAGTTTGGAATGTGTGTGCAGAGGGGGTTTTGCAGAGAAGAGGTGACAAATAACAGAAATTGCTTGTCCATATCTTTATCTGTAGAAAAGACCTATGTTTAGGCAATGTGCCTGCCACTCAATTAGTCTCTGAAGGGTGTGGTAGTGTCCAAGATTGAAGGATGACCCACTCAAGAGCCCAGCTTCTGCTGGCTCCAGCCTATTGGCTGAGTGGCACACTCACAAAGCTAGAATTTCTGGAAACACATTCAAAAAGGTTAAAAAACTCAAGACAGCCTTCAAAACTTCATCAACAGTGACAGAATAATTATTATAGTCTAACAATGACTCACATCCTCTATGAAAGCATCCGTGAGTTACCCATCACTCACTTGGTGGGCCATCAGCACTGCACTGAGGTCCTGTGTGAGTAGAACTGTTTCTTGTCTTGACCTCACTCTTATGTACTTGAGAGACTGTTCTCTTCTAGCATGTTCCAATAAACAAGTCCTCTAGATTTGGCCCTGGCTAGCCCTCATGCTGAGCTCCTATTTACAAGCCCAGTGATGTGTACCCTCCTCTACAGCTGGATACATAATCCTCTCAATCCCACATTCATCCAACAGCATCACATGGCAATGTGTATATTTACTTGTAGCCAAAGCAAATTTTACACCTTCATCAAAATTAATTGGTGTAAAGACTTCACAGTAAGCCAAACTGCCTGGGAATTCTAATAGGTAACCACTGACTGATTTAAAAAATAAACAAATAAGCCTTTTAATTCAATAGACTTCAAGTTTTAACAACTGAAGATTCTAGGGTGACTGATTTTTCTATTATGATTTTTAACTGAGACATATACAAATATGCTTTAGCACATACCACCCTTTCCAGACTGATCAAGATTTAAGGCACATTTTTAAAGGATGGGTTTAAAATGTTTACTTTACAATGTTTATGGATCATGCATATTTGGTTTAGCTACTCTGTGCTGCAGCAATTTTCATGATTATTTTCCCTTTCATAGCTTTTACTGTAATTTTAAATTCATCTTTTAAGATGCTGCATTGTGTTTTCTTTCAGCCTACTAAGTGACTGGGACATTCACAATCAGTTGGAAGCATTTGCCCTTTGTGTGTATCACACTTTGGGAGGCAGAGGATAGCACGGAAGGTAGTTAATGAATTGGGTAGATTATATGGTATGGTATTTTAGTGCTCATTTGTTTCAGTTTAGTAGAAGCTGATATGTCACCCAAAAGTGGCCACACTTAGGCTGTCAAGACTGTGCTCAATATCAGAGTGAATTGTAAGTAATTCCTAGAAAATCATGTGCCTGTCAAACACATAATAGGGCTTCACAGTTTTGACCTTCTTTCATGTAGTCTCTCTTGCTGCTAGAACCTGGCACAGAGGGGAAGACTTCCAGCTGGTACTTTAGATGTGTTGGGCCACCAGAGGTAATGAACATGCTTGACATTTACAGTTTGATCTAAATTCACAACTGTAGCAAATAACAGGAGTCAAATTAAAGAGTGACCAGTATTTAGAGATACAGACCATCTCAATGGAGATATCCCTGGAGTGTCAAGGCTTACAAAGAGAAGTAAACATATTTGGAAACCAAGAATGGTTTACGGATTATGTATGCTAACTATGAAGCAGGAAAAACACAGCCAGGTATTTGAGGCAGAATTGGAGTGTGCCCAAGCATATCAGAAGAAGGGATTTTTATCCCTAATAGGTACAGCAAGCTTAATATGGAACTTGCATCCACAGTTTGCACCAAATTCAGGACTTTCATAGTTATCTATAGCCAAATGCTTCTTTATTTGACTGCTTGTTGAATAAGCATACCAGAATTGCAAAGACCAGTATTTTCTGACTGTGAAGGAAATTAAACCTTTCCTATCCCCCTCAAAAAAAATGAGAGGAGAAAATGTTCTTTTATTCTTTTTTATTATTATAAAAGAGACATATTTTTTTAAAAAAATTATAAATACAAAAAGAAAGATATAAAATCACCTGCCATCCTCCTCATCTTAGATAAGCCCTGTCAGTAGTTTGGTCAATATCCTAGTCTCTTTTCAATATATGCTTTTATGATTAATTTAAAATATATAGAATATTAACTATAAAGTATAAAAATATACAACCTGCTTTTATTTCTCCTCATCAAAACATTGTGGTCATCTTTCCATGACATTATTCTTCTAGTGCTGCATTTTGAATGGCACATGATATTCCAGTATAATCTTATTGCAATTTACATAAACAATCTCATACTGTTGGACATTTATATTATGTCCAACAGTTTTGCTACTACAAGCAATGCTGTAATGAACATTAAGAAGAGACATCCTGAAACAGAGAGAGTGACACAGCACAACAGAACCCCTGAGAGATCCATGCAGGCATACATCGGAAGGTGGGTGGACTATATCCCTGGGAAGTGGTGGAACTGGGTGAGTGGACCCCTCCACCTCCATGGTGATAGCAATTCAGGTCACAGATCCTCACAGAGCAGCCAGAACTACAGTAAGAGGGGCAGAGGCCTCCCAGCCTTAACACAAACTTTTAGAGTACCAGCCTAGCCAGCAGGAGAACCCACCATGCTGTGGTGGCCCCACCCATGGGAACACTCCTCACCAAGTGGCAGTGGCTCAGCTTCCGCAAAGGAGCCCTGCCCAACGAGCACAGCAGCTCAGCTGAACCCACGAGTGCAGAGCCAGCCTGTGCATGAAAGAAAATGTCCCTCTCCTGCTGCCTAGTGTAGCAGCTCAGCTGGGCCCCTACTGAGTGCAGCGGTTCCACCTGCATGAGTGCAACCTGCAGGTGGATCACAGAGGCCGCACGTGCACATGTGTGCACAACCCCCGACATGGCTGTGGCCAGCCAGCACAAGCACAGAGCAGTGCTACCAGCACGACTTTCAGCAGATGGGGCAGGATCAGAAAACACAGCTCCTTCTCCCTCCCAGCAATGGCAGGTGGAATCTGCAACCTGATACTACCAGAAATGTGCAGGCAAAAGATCAATTCTACAAACACCAAGAATAATTACAGTAACACTTGAAGACAGAAGGAAAATGACAAGTCTCCAGAAGCCAATTCTGAAATCACAAAAATTTACAATCTCAATAACAAAGAATTGAAAATAGTTGTCATAAAGAAACTCAACGAGTTACAAGAAAACTCAGAAAGACAGTTCAAAGAGTTCAGGAAAAAAAATAATAAGCAGAAGGAATACTTCACCAAAGAGATTGAAACTCCAAAAAAAATCAAACAGAAATTCTGGATATGAAGAACACAATTAATGAGATAAAAAAAATAAGCTAGAACCCATAAAAAATAGAGCTGATGTTATGGAGGACAGAATTGGTGGTTAGAAGATAGAAATATAGAAATGCTTCAGGTGGAGCAGGAGAGAGAACTAAGATTTTACAAAAATGAAGGAATTCTTCAAGAAATATCTGATTCAATTGTGACACACATAAGGATTATAGGTATTCCAGAGGAAGAAGTGAGGGACAAAGTAGCAGAGAGCTTGTTCAAAGAAATAATAACTGACAAGTTCCCAAACCTGGGGAAGGGGCCGCACTTACAAGTACATGAAGCCAATAGAACTCCTAATTAAACTGATGCAAAAGACCTTCCCTAAGGCATATAACAGTAAAACTAGCTAAAGTCAATGAAAAAGGAAAAAATATTAAGATCAGCAAGGCAGAAGAAAATAAATTACAAAGAAACCCCTATCAAGCTTTCAACAGATTCTCAGCAGAAAACTTAAAGGCTAGGAGAGAATGGAATGACATATTCAAAATACTGAAAGACTAAAACTGTCAGCCAAGAATACTCTAGCCAGCAAAACTACTCTTCAGATACAATGTAGAAATAAAAGCTTTCCCAGATAAACAAAAGCAGAGGGAGTTCATCACCACTTGGCCTGCCTTACAAGAAACGTTGAAAGAAACCCCCCCATCTGAAACTGAAAGGCAAAGATTTACAAAGTCTTGACCAAGGAGATAGACAGATAGAATCAGAAAATTGCAGCTTTATATCAGAATAGGTTAGTAAACTCTTAATGAGAACATAAAAGATAAAGGGAAGAAAAGCGTCAAAAAGAACTATAAAAATTTCAATTTAGTCACAAACTCACAACACAAAAAAGAATAATCTGTGACAAGAATAACTCAGAAGAAGAAAAGGAAAGGGAAGGAACCTGCTTAGGCTAATGGAAATAAGAGGCTATCAGAAAAATCACTGTTGGGTTTATGAGATCTTTTATACAAACCTGTGGGTAACCACTAGATAAAAATCAGAGCAGAGCCACAAATTGTAAATAAAGAGAAAAGCATCACAAAAAACCACCAAACTGAAATGGCAGTCAGAAATGCAAGGGGAAAAAAAACCAACAAAAATGTAGAACCAAAAAACAGGACATAAAATGGCAGTATTAAGTCCTCATATAGCAATAATCACTCTAAATGTAAATGAATTGAATTCCTAAATCAAAAAACACAGAGTGGCTGGTTGATTAAAAAACAAGATCCAATAATATGCTGTCTCCAGGAAACACATCTCAGCAATAAAGACAAACATAGGCTCAAGTGAAGGGATGGAAGACAATAAGCAAAAGAAAGCAGGTGTTGCCATACTTCTATCAGATAAAGCCAACGTCAAGATAAAGAAGACAGCAAGAGACAAAAAGAGGCAGTATATAGTCAGTACATAATGATAAAAGCTACATTCCACCAAGAGGACATAACACTTATGAATATATATGCACCTAACATAGGAGCACCAAAGTATATAAAGCAACTATTAGCAGACCTAAAGGGAGATATTGACCACAACACAATAATAGTAGAGGACATCAACACCTCATTTACATCAATGGATAGATCATCTAGATAGACAGTCAACAAGGAAACAATGGCCTTAAATGAAATACTAGACAAGGTGGATTTAACAGATACATACAAAAGATTCCATCCAAAAAACAGCAGAATACACATTCTTCTCAAGTACACATAGAACATTCTCAAAGATAGACCATATGTTGGGAAACAAGGAAAGTCTCAATAAATTTAAGAAGATTGAAGACAAATCAAGCATCTTTTCTGACCACAATGCTATGAAACTAGAAATCAACTACAAGAAAAAAACTGGGAAAGTCCCAAATATGTGGAGACCAAGCAAAATGTTCCTGAACAACCACTGGATCAATGAAGAAATCAAAAGAGAAATAAAAAAAATACCTGGATGCAAATGAAAATGAAAGCACAACATACCAACTCTTGAGGGAAACAGCAAAAATAGTACTAAGAGGAAGATTCATAGCAATACACGCTCATCTCAACAAACAAGAAAAATCTCGAATAGGTAATCTTAAACTATACCTAACAGAAGTAGAAAAAGAAGACAAACAAAGTCTGAAGTCAGCTTGGTAAGGAGGCAAATAATAAAAATTAGAGCAGAAATAAATGAAATAGTGAATAAAAATACAATAGAAAGGATCAATGAAACTAAGAGCTGGTTCTTTGAGAAGATAAACAAAATTGACAAACCCTTAGCCAGACTCACTAAGAAAAAAAGAGATAAATCTAAAATAAATAAAATTAGAAATGAAAGAGGAGAAATTACAATGGATACCACAGAAATACAAAGGATTATAAGAGAGTACTATGACAAACCGTATGCCAACAAACTGGACAACCTAGAAGAAATTAATAAATTCTTAGACTCATACAACCTACCAAAACTGAATCCAGAAAAAATAGAGAATCTGATTAGACTAATAAGAAGCAAAGGATTGAAACAGTAATGAGAAACCTCCCCAAAAATAAAAGTACAGAACCAGATGGGTTCTCTGGAGAATTTACCAAACATCCAAAGAAGATTTAATACTTATCCTTCTCAAACTATTCCAAAAAATTGAAGAAGACAGAATACTTCCTAACTCATTCTATGAGGTCAACATTATCCTGATACCAAAACCAGACAAGGACAACACACAGAAGGAAAATTACAGGCCAATGTCACTGATGAACATAGATGCAAAAACCCTCAACAAAGTAGTGGCAAATCAAATACAGCAATACATTAAAAGGATCAGACACCGTGGGATGTAGGGATGGTTCAACATCTGCAAATCAATCAATGTGATACATCACATTAATGTAATGAGGAATAAAAATCACATTTCTAAAGATGCAGAGAAAGCATACAAGATCCAACATTCATTTATGATAAAAAAAAAAAAACAATAAAGTGAGTATAGAAAAAAAGCACTTCAACATAATAAAGGCCATATATGGCAAACCCACAGCCAAAATCATACTTAATGGTGAAAATCTGAAAGCCATCACTCTGAGAAGAGGAACAAGACAAGGGTGCCCACTCTCACCACTCCTATTCAACATAGTACTGGAGGTTTTGGCCAGAGCAATTAGGCAAGAAAAAGAAATAAAAGGTAGCCAAATTGGAATGGAAGAAGTAAACTCTCACTGTTTGTGGATGACATGATTCTATATATAGAAAACCCTAAAGAATCCATCAGAAAATTATTAGAAATAATGATCAAGTGCAGCAAAGTTGCAGAGTACAAAATCAACTTACAAATATCAGTTGCATTTCCATACACTAATAATGAGCGAGCAGAAAGAGAAGTCAAGAATATGATCCCATTTACAACTGCAACAAAAAGAATAAAATATCTAGGAAAAAACTTAACCAAGGAGGTGAAAGATGAAAACACTGAAAACTATCACATTATTGAAAGAAATCAAAGAAGACGTAAAGAAATGGAAAGATATTTAATGCTCATGGATTAGAATAAGAAGTATAGTTAAAATGTCTATATTACATAAAGCACTCCACAGATATAATGCAATTCCAATCATAACCCCAATGACATTCTTTGTGGAAACAGAACAAAGAATCTTACAATTTATATGGAACAAGAAAAGACCCTGAATAGCCAAAGTGATCCTGAGAAAAAAGAACAAAGCTGGAGACATCACAATCCCTGAATTCAAAATATACTACAAACCTATAGTAATCAAAAAAACATGCTACTGGCACAAAGCAGACACACAGATCAGTGGAACAGAATTGAAAGCCCAGAAACAAAATCACACATCTATGAACAGTTAATCTTCAACAAAGGAGCCAAGAACTTACAATGGAGAAAGGAAAATCTCTTCAACAAATGGTGTTGGGGAAACTGGACAGGCACATGCAAAACAATGAAAATATACCATTATCTTACACCATACACAAAAATTAACTCAAAATGGATTAAAGACTTGAATGTAAGACCTGAAACCATAAAACTCATAGAAGATAATATAGGCAATACACACTTTGATACCAGTCTTAGCAGCATCTTTTCAAGTACCGTTTATACTCAGGCAAAGGAAACAAAAGAAAAAGTAAACAAATGGGACTACATTAGACTAATCAGACTAATAAGCTTCTGTAAGGCAAAGGAAGTCATGAACAAAACAAAAAAAGACAACCCACCAACTGGGAGAAAATATTTGCAAATCATGTATCCAACAAGGGGTTAATTTCCAAAAGAACTCATGCAACTCTACTACAGAAAAACAAAAAACCAGATCAAAAGATGGGTGGAGGGTATGAACATTTTTCCAAAGAAGATATACAGATGACCAACAGGCACATGAAAAGATATTCGACATTTCTAATTATTAGGGAAGTGCAAAGCAAAACTACAATGACTTATCACCTCACACTGGCAGAATGGCTATAATTAACAGGACAAAAAAATAAGAAATGTTGGAGAGAATATGGAGAAAAGGAACCCTAATACACTGCTGGTGAGGATGCAAACTGGTGCAGCCACTACAGAAGTACGGAGACTTCCAAAAAATTAAAAATAGAAACACCATACTACCCAGCTTTCCCACTACTGGGTCTTTATCCTATGAACATAAAATCAACAATACAAAGAGACTTATGCACCCCTATGTTCATTGCAGAATTATTCACAATAGCCAAGATGTGGAAGCAACCCAGTGCCCATCAACTGATGATTGGATAAAGAAGATGTGGTATATCTATACCATAGAATGCTACTCTGCCATTAAAAAAAACAAAATTGTCCCATTTGCAACAACATGGATGAAGCTTGTGGGTACTATGTTAAGCGAAACAAGCCAAATAGAGAAAGACAAACTGTATGATTTCACTTACATGTGGAAGATAAGGAAATACATGGATAAGGAGAACAGAATAGTGGTATCAGAGGGGAAGTGGGTTGGGGTGACTGAAAGGGTTAAACGGGCACATATATATGGTGATGGATGAAAACTAGACTATTGGTGATGAACACAATGCAGTCTATACAGCAACTGATATATAATAATGTACACCTGAAATTACACAATATTATAAGCCAACATGACCTCAATAAAATATTTTTTTTAAAAAAACCTTTCAACACCAAAGTGGCAAAACACTTCCTCTCTGTAAAGTTCATAAAAACTGAGACCAAGTGAAGAAAGTACATATTCTAATTTCCCGTCTACGCTCACTAGGTCTGCACCACTGAGTGGATTGGCAGGGAGAATACCCAGATATTTAAGTGTGTGTGTATGTGCATGCGTTTGCGTGTGTGTTTTCACTCTGTTTCTCTTTCATCTAGCAAATTGTTGGATTTCCATATATTAAATATGTGGTTGATTAAAAAAAAGAGCCATATCCCTTGAAATTGGTTCCACTTTTAATATTTCCAAGCATTCTTTCTGCCATTCCCTCCATTGTAAATTAAGCATGTACCACCTGCTCACTGAGCATCTAACTCTCTTCTTTATCTGGAACCTTACTGATGTCCCAATAAGGAAATGACAGGAAATATCCAAACACTTGTCACATATAAGAGGAGTTATAATGGTTCTATGTTTTCCCTAAGGACAGAACCAATGGTGAGAAGTTACAGGGGAGCAGATGTCCACTCAACATGTGAACTTTGAACCAATGAAATAGGCTGAGCTGTAGAGCAATGAGTTCACATCCCTGGCACTCAAGAAGGGGCTGTAAAGATGTCTGTTGAGGATCTTTTAGGAGAGATTCTTATTTTGGATGGGAAATAGATTAAACTTTTTCAAGGTTTTGTTTTTGTTGTTGCTGTTTAGACTTCTAACGTATTCTCTTTTTTATTGGGGTTATGATACTTTACAACATTGTGAAATTTCAGTTGTACACTACTATTTGTAAGTCATCTTTTAGGTACACCCTTTCACCCTTTGTGCCCACCCCCACCCGTCTTCCCCCTGGTAACCACTAATCTGTTGTCTTTGTCCATGTGTTTGTTTATCTTCCACATATGAGTGGAATCATACAGAGTTTATCTTTCTCTATCTGGCTTATTTCACTTAACATAATACCCTCAAGGTCCATCCATGTTGTTGTGGATGGGATGATTTTGTCATTTTTTATGGCTGAGTAGTATTCTATTGTATATATATATCATATCTTCTTTATCTGGTCATCATTCGATGGGCACTTTGGTTGTTTCCACCTCTTGACTGTTGTGAATAGTGCTGAAATGAACATGGGGTGCATAAGTCTCTTTGAATAGCTGATTTCAAGTTCTTGGCTAGATACTCCATAGTGGGATGGCTGGGTCATGTGGTGTTTCTATTTTTAATTTTTTGAGAAATTTCCATACTGTTTTCCATAGGGTCTGCACCAGTTTGCATTCCCACCAGCAATGTATGAGGGTTCCTTTTTCTTCACAATCTCTCCAACATTTGTTATTTTTTGTCTTGGTTATTATAGCCATTCTAATGAGTGTAAGCTGATATCTTAGTATAGTTTTTATTTGTATTTCCCTGATGGTAAGTGATGATGAGCATCTTTTCATGTGCCTATTGGCCATCCATATATCTTCTTTGGAGAAACGTCTGTTCATATCCCCTGCCCATTTTTGGATCAGGTTGTTTGATTTTTTGTTGTTGAGTTGTGTGTGTTCTTTATATATAATGGAGATTAACCCTTTGTGGGATATATGATTTGCAAATATTTTTTCCCAGTTGGTGGGTTGTCTTTTCATTTCAATCCCGTTTTCCCTTGTCTTGTAGAAGCTCTTTAGTCTGATGAAGTCCCACTTATTTATTCTTTCTATTGTTTCCCTTGACTAAGAAGACATGGTGTCCGAAAAGATCCTTTTAAGACCCATGTCAAAGAGTGTACTGTCTGTATTTTCTCCTGGAAGTCTTATGGTTTTAGGTCTTACCTTCAAGGTTTTGATCAATTTGAGTTTATTTTCGTGAATGTCATAAGAGAATGGTCTACTTTAATTCTTTTACATGTGGCTGTCTAGTTTTCCCAACACCATTTGTTGAAGAGACTTTCCTTTCTCCATTGTATATTCTTGGCTCCTTTGTAGAAGATTAGCTATCTGTAGAGATGTGTTTCTGTTTCTGGACTTTCAAATTCCGTTCCATTGACCTATGTGCCTGTTTTTGTACCAGTACCACACAGTTTTGATTGTATTTTCAAGTGAAGGATTGTGATGCCTCCAGCTTCAGCAATTCAGAGTCTTTTGTTGCCCCATATGAATTTTAGGATTCTTTGATCTCTGTGAAGAAGGTCATTGGTATTCTGATTGGGATTGCATTGAATCTGTAGATTGCTTTAGGTAGTATGTTCTTTTTAACTATGTTTATTCCTCTAATCCATGTACATGGAATGTCTTTCCACCTCTTTATGCTGTCATTAATTTCTTTCAGGAAAGTCTTGTCATCTTCATTGTATAGGTCTTTCACTTCCTTAGTTAAATTTATTCCAAGATATTTTATTCTTTTTGTTGCGATTGTGAAGGGATTGTGCTCTTGAGTTCTCTTTCTATTAGTTCCTTATTAGAGTATAGAAATGCAACTGATTTATGTAAGTTGATTTTGTACACTGCAATTTTGCTGTAGTTGTTAATTATTTTTAGTAGCTTTCTGATGGATTTTTTAGGGCTTTCTATATATAAGATCATGTTGTCTGCAAACAATGAGAGTTCCACTTCTTCATTGCCTGTTTGGATTCCTTTTATTTCTTTTTCTTGCCTAATTGTTCTAGCCAAAACATCCAGTACTATGTTGAATAAGAGTGGTGGAAGTGGGAACCCTTGTCTTGTTCCTGTTCTTAGAGGGATGACTTTCAGTTTTTCTCCATTGAGTATGATGTTGGCTGTGGGTTTGTCATATATGGCCTTTATTATGTTGAGGTACGTTCCTTCTATCCCATTTTGTTTAGAGTTTTTTATTAAACGGATATTGGATCTTGTCCAATACTTTCTCTATTGAGATGATCAGGTGGTTTTTATTCCTCATTTTGTTAATGTAGTGTATCACATTGATTGACTTGAAGATGTTTAACCATCCCTGTGTCCCTGGTATAAATCCCACTTGATCACAGTGTATGATCTTTTTAATGTATTGCTGTATTCAGTTTTCCAATATTTCGTTGAGGATTTTTGCATCTATGTTCATCAGTGATATTGGCCTGTAATTTTCCTTCTTTGTGTTGTCCTTGTGTGGTTTTGGTATCAGAGTGATGTTGGCCTCATAGAATGTGCTAGGAAGGGTTCCATCTTCTTCAATTTTTTGGAATAGTTTGAGAAGGATAAGTATTAAATGTTCTTTGAATGTTTGGTAGAATTCTCCAGAGAAGCCATCTGATAATGGAATTTTATTTTTGGGGAGGTTTTGGGTTACTGTTTCAGTCTCTTTACTTGTGATTGGTCTATTCAGATTCTCTATTTCTTTTTGATTCAGTTTTAGGAGGTTGTAAGAGTCTAAGAATTTATCCATTTCTTCTAGGTTGTCCAATTTGTTGGCATATAGTTTTTCATAGTATTCTCTTACAATCCTTTGTATTTCTGTGATATCTGTTGTAATTTCTCCTCTTTCTTTCTAATTTTACTTATTTGAGTCTTCTCTCTTTTTTTATTAGTGAGCCTGGCTAAAGGTTTGTCAATTTTGTTTATTTTCTCAGAGAACCAGCTCTTTGTTTCATTGATCCTTTCTACTGTCTTTTTTGTTTCAATTTCATTTATTTCTGCTCTAATTTTTATTATTTTCCTTCTTCTACTGACTTTTGGCTTTATTTGTTCTGGTTTTTCTAATTCTTTTAGGTATAGTTTGAGATTGCTTATTTGAGATTTTTCTTGTTTGTTGAGGTGAGCCTTATTGCAATGAAATTTCCATCTTAGGACTGCTTTTGCTCCATCCCAAATGAGTTGGTATAGTGTGTTTTCACTTTCATTTGTCTCCAGATAATATTTGATTTCTCCTTTGATTTCTCCAATGATCCATTGGTCGTTGAGTAGCATGTTGTTTAATCTCCACATCTTTGCCACTTTCCCAGCTTTTTTCTTGTAATTGATTTCTAATTTCATAGCACTATGGTCGGAAAATTGCTTGATACGATTTCAATCCTCTTAAATTTATTGAGGCTTGGTTTGTTTCCTAAAATATGGTCTATCCTTGAGAATGTTCTATGCGCACTTGAGAAGAATGCATAACCTACTGTTTTTGGATAGAGTGTTCTATGTATATCTGTTAAGTCTATCTGGTCTAATTTTTCATTTAATTCTACAATTTCCTTGTTGAATTTCTGTCTGGATGATCTATCCCTTGGTGTTAGTGGGGTGTTAAGGTCCCCTTCTATTATTGTGTTGTTGTTAATATCTCCTTTTTGGTTTGTTAATAGTTGCTTTATGTACTTTGGTGTTCCTGTGTTGGGTGCATATATATTCGTAAGTGTTATGTCTTCTTGGTGGAGTGTCCCTTTTATCATTATCTACTGGCCTTCTTTGTCTCTCTTTACCTGTTTTGTTTTGAAGTCTACTTTGTCTGATATAAGTACGGTGGCACTTGCTTTATTTTGTTCACTATTAGCTTGGAGTATCATCTTCCATCCCTTAACTCTGAGTCTGTGTTTGTCTTTGAGGCTGAGGTGTGTATCCTGGAGGCAGTATAATGTTGGGTCTTGTTTTTTAATCCATTCCACCACTCTGTGTTTTGATTGGAGAATTCAATCCATTTACATTTAGAGTGATTATTGAAAAGTTGGGGCATAATGCTGCCATTTTATCACTCATTTTCCTGTTCTCCTGCATATGCTTTGTTTCTCATCCCATGTATTTAGGACTACCAATTCAGTTAGGTAGTTTTCTAAGTTTTCTCCTTATTTGTAATTTGTGTCTCTGTTCTAATTGTTTGTTTAGTGGTTGCCATGTGGTTTGTATAAAACATCTCATAGATGAGATAGTCCATTTTCTGATAGCCTCTTATTTCCTTAGACTAAGCCAGTTCCACCCCTTTTTTCTTCCCCTTCTAAGTTGTTATTGTCACATCTTTTTTCTTCTTGTGAGTTTGTGGTTAAAATGACAAGGTTATGTTTATTCTTGGTGCTTTCCTTCCCGTTATCTTTAATGTTATACTTAAGCATTTGGTAACCTGTTCTGATGGATTTCTGCAATTATCTGATTTTGTGTTTCTACTTATCTCCTTGCTCAGGGTTTTGTGAACTCTTTCATTTTTTTTTTCAGGTATGAGGGCCTTCCTGAGGATTTCTTGTTGGGAGGGTCTTGGGGCAATGAACTCCATTAACTTGTTTATCTGAGAAAGTTTTTATTTCTCCATCATATTTGAAGGATATTTTTGCTGGATAGAGTATTCTTGCCTGAAAGTTTTTGTCTTTCAGAATTCTGAATATATCATTCCACTCTCTCTTACCCTGTAAGTTTTCTGCTGATAAATCTGCTGACAGCCTGATAGGGGTTCCTTTGTAGGTTATTTTCTTCTGCCTTGCTGCCCTTAATATTTTTCCTTTGTCATTGACTTTTGCCAGATGTACTACTATGTGCCTTGGAGTTGGTCTTTTTACATTGATAAAATTTGGAGATCTATTGGCTTCTGTCACATGTATTTTCAGCTTCCTCTCCAGATCTGGGAAGCTCTCAGGTATTATTTCTCTGAACAAACTTTCTGCTCCATTCTCCTTCTCTTCTCCCTCTTGGATACCTATAATCCTTATGTTGCATTTCCTAACTAAATCAGATTTTTCTCAGAGAGTTTCTTCAGTCTTTTTAGTCTTAGTTCTCTCTCCTCCTCTATCTGAAGCATTTCTATATTCCTATCATCCAGACTGCTAATTCTGTCCTCCATATTACCAGCCCCACTGTTCAGGGAGTCCAGATTTTTCTTAATCTCTTCCACTGTGTTTTTCATCTCCAACATTTCTGATCAACTCTTCTTTATAGTATCAAGCTCTTTTGTGATGTAGCTCCTGAACTTGTCGAGTTGTCTATCCATATTCTATTTTAACTCATTGAGTTTTTTGATGACAGCTATTTTGAATTCTTTGTCATTTATGTTAATTTCTGTGTCTTCAGGATTTCTGTGTCTTCAGGATTGTTTTCTGGGTACTCGTCATTTTCCCTCTGTTCTGGAGATTTAACATTTTTTCATACTGCTTGATGGTGTGGATTTGTGCCTCTGCATAGACATTGAGTTTGGTTACTGCTTCTACTTGCTGCCACTTGGGGGATGGGGCAGGAACTGTGTAATATGCACCTACCAGGATCCCTGTCAGCTGTTCCTGACTGACCCTGGGCCACTCCTTGGCAACACAGTGGCCCAGTGGGGTCTCCAATTAACTGTGAAAACAATCACACAGGGGCTTTGGGTTGCTGTTGCCTGCTCCCTCAGGCCTACCTAGACATGCTCCCTCCTTAGGGAATGCAGTGGCAGCCAGGAGTTTCTTTGCCCAGACTCACAGCTCTGCCACCGTCTGGTCCCGCTGGATCTCACTTGCCCCCTGAGGGATGCAGCAGAGCTATGAGCATTTAAGGCAGCCAGCGGTTTGTTCTCCCAGCCATGCTGTGTCTCTCCTTGGTTGTGCTAGCCTTTGTGTTTGGTTGGCAAGGCCTCTCTCTAGGGCTGAACCAAGTCTCTCCCTGGGGCCACTGTGAGAGCATGGATTTTCCCACTGGACCAAGGAGTGATCACGCTGGGGCTCCAGATTGTCCCCACCCACTTGCGTGGTCCTGCTGTATCTCACTTGCCCCCTCAGGGCTGCAGCAGAGCTATGGGTATTTAATGCAACTGGTGGTTTGCTCACCCAGCTGTGTCATGTCTGCTCCTAGGTCACCCAGCCTTTGTGCTTGTTGGGCGGGGCCTCCCTACCGAGTCTGAGCCCAAGTCACTCCCTGGGGCTGCAATGTGGACTTTCCCACTGGTCCAAAGAGTAACCATGCGGGACTTAGGGCTGTAGTCACCTGTGTCCAGTCACACCTATGTGCACACCCACCCTCAGGGCCATGGTGGTGTTATGAGCACTTCAACCGAAAGAGAGCTGCTGATGGGTACTGGGCTGTCTGGGGGCTGGAGAGTTCTCACCTATCTCCACCTCCTCCCCAGGAGTAGTCCACCCACCTTATGATATATGGAGGCATGGGTTTCTCAGGCATCCTGAGGTGATGTGTGAATATCCTCCATTGATCACTGTATGTCCATTTAGTTGTAGTTCAAAGCAGGAGAGACAAAGAAAACCACTCCCTCCAGCATGTTGTTGATGTCACTTCTGTTGTTGTTTTTAAAATGGAAACTTTCCTGAAAATTTATGTGAACCCTATATAAACAGAGCAGCATTTTAGTTACGTAAATATGATTTAATACATTCAAATTTTTGACACTTGCTGATTGCAAAGTAAGCCAATAAGAAAATTTGAAAACTGGCAGTCCTCAATATGTCTAAAACTAAGGTATTTGACAAGTTTGGGGAGAGCTTTATTTTTAATAATTTACAAAAACATGAAATATAGTTTGAAATTTTTGAATCAAACAATTACAGAGTACTTGCACTCTCTCCGCAACCTGCTGGTTTTGTGGGATGAAGGTTGAAAACTAGGCCGCTAGAGTCTCCCGAAGAACCTTCTAGTTCTGAGATTCTGAACTTTGGCAAAATTTTGAAAGGACTATATCTGTATAACACAGTTTTTAAATTTAAATATTGCTGTATTTAAAGCAGTGATGCATCTATTGACAGAATGTAACAGTTGGAGAGTGTGGGTGGAGCGTCCTTGGTCAGAGTGAGGCAGGGTGTGAATTTGGGATCAAGAGAAAGCTGGACTGAGTTGTGTTGGTTCTCCAATGAAGATTTCAGGCTAATGGGTGTGGCATGGGGGAATGGGTCAGGCGGCAGGGATCAAAAGCCTAAGGTAACAAGAGTTGAAATCCACTTCATGGGTATTGATGGCAGGGAAGGTTACCTAGCAAGAAAGAAAGTAGCTTGTTATATGGCAAATTTTGTCCAAAGGAGGAAATCTTTCACTCCTTCCTGCCAAAGTCATATCACACTCTCAAAGGGTGGATAGACCTGAGTTCAGAATTATAGGTTAGTAAAAGGTCTTGTTTTCGGTGGCAAGGAGATGTAGAGGCAGAGTAGGACATCTCCGACACCAACATTTTGTGGATGGGCAGCTTGGTAAGCAACGATTTATGCTTAGAAATAGTGGTAGTTGGTCTGGTAAAGTCCTGAAGGAGATTTTCTAGGCTAACAAGCACATAGTACCCCTGGGGGTGAGAGAATCTAGCGTGATGATATGAGGAGAAATTTGAAGATGAACTTCTCTTCCAGTCTGAAGCAGGGAATGAATGAATCAAGCTCAAGCCATAGTGCTATTTCCAGGGCAGCACAGACTCTGCCCTCAGTGTTCTATCCAACAAAAAGCCAGACAATTAAGAAGGCGCATATGTTTTTTGGAATGCTGGTGATCTTCCATCTATTGGTTTATTCATCTACACCTACATAAATTGTACCCTCAGAAGTCATTTCAGATACAAAAGGCACTAACATGCATAAGTATATGTATATGTATAGATATACACATATACCTAGATATGGACATATGTGATATTTAGATATAGCCATACAGTTATGAAATTATCCTTCAATTTTTAAGGGAATACATTTATTCATTAAGTAATCATTAATTAACATTTTGTTGGTCTCCACTATGCTAAGTACTTCTAGGTAAATAACTAAATGACTTCCATACTTAAGGAAATTATAATGTTGCTGAGAAACACACAATACATACCTTTAAGCAGTAGTCTCATGCTATATTTTGCAGGCTGTTTTCATACATGTTATCTCATTTGTTCCACAGTATTTCAGAAATTTCCAGCTGAAAGAGACCCAGAGTTCCTCTCTTCTACCACGTGTACGGATGAGCAAATGTGAGCCCACAGAGACTGTGACTTGCTTCGATGATTAATATCAGAACCAAATCTTCTGACTCAAGAGCAATGCACAGACACATTCATCCTTCCTGTGAAATACATCAGTGATGCCGCGTTTTCTTCGTAACATACATTTAATCTTCAGTTTGTCCAGTTCAATTCTAAGTTTATCAAACAGCTTGAACTATGTTTCAAATATTTGAGGTTTGGCTTGATATAAATCACATTTATGAAGAACATTTTAATTTACAAAGCTGTATATATGTTTTAGGGCAGAATTAAAACATATGTTTCTGATTCACTCACAATTAACTCAGCCTTTCATTTTGCAATAGTTATTTGATGCCTAGATACTTATTTGTGGCTTCAAAATAGTTTCTCCTATAAGTAGAAATCATAGTTCTAATGAATGTTTAATGTTAATTAACATTAAATAAATTCACACCCAAAAATCATCATGTATGCCTCAAAATGTTTTCCTAATATTTTATTAGATTTCAAACTTAGTAGAAATTGTTCATTTTTACTAAAGTGAACTTATTCTCCATTTGAAATTTTTTCCAACTCCTTATGTGCTCTGTAGATAAAGTGATTTTGTTTTACATTTTCTCAGTCTTTTAGAATATATATATACATATATGTATATATATATATATGTCACAGTTATTAAAATGGCTTTTGTTGTCAAAAAGGAAAGAAGAAGGAAGAAAAATATCACTGGATTTTTTAAAAAAGTAATAACAAGACTTTTAAATGAATACCTCTTTTCACCATTCAGACGTGAGTGAACTTGGCATTTAAACCCGTTCTTAATTCAATCCATCTGTTCAGTGCCCACCACTTTATTTTTAGTGCCACCATTTGAAACTGCCTGAAATACTTCATAGTGAAAATTATCAAAGAATTCAACGTTTCCAACATAATAAACATATCTATGTTCACCAACGAATCATCTTTTCTGAGGTGGTAATGTTTATCTCCTGCCTTTCTAATACCAAATACACCTTTTGCAAAACAGTCTAAAATTTGTATGTCAGGGAAGTTTAACCACTAATCATGTGGTCTATTCACTGCGGCATTTGACTGTAAACCAATAATTTCATGTAGTGACAAGTATATATACTGGACTTGAAAAATTACCAGCAACAAAATAGAAGATGGAAGCATACAGTATCAATGTGTAAAACTGTAAAAGGCAATGAAAACAAACAACCCTAGGATATTTACTAAAATTCTGTAGATGAGGTCATCTGCGGTGGCAAGCATTTTGTGGAAGCTCAGGCTTTGCCACTGTCTTCAGACCCACGGACATCCTGCTAACTCCTGGAGTGAGAAGCCACGCAGCGACAGAGAGCAACATGGAGGACCTGCGGGCGACCTGGGACAGACAGCAAGCGGCGAGCCGTGCCAGTTCATGCCCAAGCTCTCCCTGCTGGTCCTCTGCTTTCCAAAACAGCCCTGGGAGTGTCTCAAAAGACCCGATTGTACTGCTTTGGACTACAGTTTTAGTCTCTATATACTTCAGAACCAGAGTTTCCTGTTTCAGCAGGAATTCCTGGTATTTATTTTTAAAGCCAAAAATCAGAAGTTTCCCCATACTCAAAAACTTTTTATTTTACATGGGCTGCACATCAAAGGCGCATGACCAGGTAGTTTTTATTTTATGAGATCCTGCAGTTGTAGCTTCTGGAGTAATATGTTTTGTGCAGAATTTTTTCTTAAACAGTCTTTTCATTTCTATTAAGAATCCGAAAGCATTGGTGGGGGTGGAGAGAGTAAAACTTTGTCCAGGTAAGTACATAACCCATGGCTTTTCTAGTCTTAATAATAATTTTTAAACACAATTATTGCTATTATATGAAGCAGCGTTGTCTAGCAGAGAAATGACATAAAGTCTTCAGAGCTGCAAGTGACCTCAGAAAGCATCTAGCTGGATTCCTTCATGCACAAACGTGGCCTTGCACGGCTGAACAATTCCCCTGTGTGACAGCAAATGGCAGATCTGCTCCTCAGCTTCTGAATCCACATCTGTTGTCCTCTTCGCTCCAGAATACATCCTCTTAGCTTTGAACCAACAGTGTGACCTTTCCAGGCCTCAGTTTCCCCATTCATGAAATGAGGGACGTTAGACTGGATGATTTTAAGGTCCTTTCTAAAGTAAAATTCTGTGCGTTCTAGACAGAAAGTTGCATGGTTTTAATTTACAGAGGATAAATTTATTTTAAAAAATGTAAAATTCTACATTTTGTCTTCAAATCCAGTTTGAATAATTAGTGTCATTATTAAATGAGATAATGTGTTTGAAGATCTAAAAATGCCTGCTACTTAGTAGATGGTAGCTGTTAATAGTCTCACTTCCTCTGAGGAAGCAGGAATATTTTCACTCCTTTGCCAAAGTGTCTTCTACGCCCTTTTCTTCAGGACTTGGACTCGCCTGGTCACGCTCCTGACACCTTCTCTCCAAACTAACAGTGCAAGTCATGGGCAGGAGAGAGTCAAGAAAGGAAGCAGAGGAGCTATGAAGGGGCTGGGGTGGGGAGATTCAGAGAAGTGTTCCAATGGAGAGAAGTCTCAAATAACAGAAAAGAAAATACTTAAAGAGACATCTTTTAATAGTTCACTACTCAGAATAATTAAAGAGATCAAATGAATTTCTGGGGATTTCCTGATAACTTCCAATCACCCAAGAGATAGAAACTGTTAAGCATTCAATTAGCAGCACCTGAGGACACCAAGGGAAGTGCCTGCTAGGATTCTGAGGGTCTCTACACTTCAATAGACCATGACCCGGCCTTAAAGTGGCTAATATGCAGCTAATATAATATTCCCATCTTGGCTATCATGTGTCTATAACGCATCTTGCTGCAAGTCACCGTTTGGGACTGCCTTATTGGCTCCTGATTGTTTTCTAGACACTTGGAAGCTGTAGTTGTATATGTGATATATACCCATTTATCCAACTGGTTGTTCCAAGCTTTCCGGTAAGCTGAGCCCCACATGAGCTTTTCCTCCAAAGCCCACTATGAAATAAACACTACCGCATCGTGTGGCAGGCTATTCTCAGTCGACAGACAACATAAAAGGGAGAACAGGCGACTCCTGATTTCTAATATCCAGGAGTCCCAGCTGGGTTAGAGAAATGATCCCTGGGATAAGAGCCTATCAATGGACAAATTTCCAAGCCATGAGGGTACCTGGAAGTGCTCAGAAGCAAGACTCTGCTAAATGGTAGCCTGGTATCCTCAAGAAATGAAGGCAACTGCAAAAAGAAGTTCATGTTTACTTGGGGAACTAGTAACTCATGCACAGGCTCCAGCCCCAAGGTTACCGTAGCATCTCAGGGATCCGTGAAATTGTTTCTGCACTCAGAGGGGAAAGGGAGAAGCAGGGCAACTGCTTCAGCTACTAGATTTGCTTTTCCTGACGGTAACGCAGAGAGCTTTCTCTTTCAAGACTCCAAGAATAGCTCTCGCCTTGAGACAATTTGTGCTAACGGACTATGTACTGGCCTTCTGAGAGTTAATCTTGAGTTCACTGCTGATCGCAGACCAATCTGCGGCTACCCTCTGCATTTTCAATTTCCCTATCTGCAAAATGGGGATAAATATATTTGCTTCTCCACCTCACAATGGCCTTTGTGATTAAGTAATTGATGTCCGCAAAGTTCATTGAAACCAGAAAGAACCATGTAAATGCTGAGAAGTATTATTATAACTAATCCCAGAGGCTTGTCTGGTTAATTTCCTGCTCGACCAGACAAAAGCAGAAATGGAATTGGATTTCTAGGATGGGTGTGACCATGTTTTGAGTCAGCTGTACCATGATTGCTTCAGATTGTTTACAGCAACCTTCAAGTATGATTTCCCCCCCGAGAAAAGAATAGTTTAGGTTAAATAACATTCTTTCATCCTATGTCTGTGGGAAAGATCTATTATTTTATTTCTAATCACAAATTTTGGTTGACACCATCCTCCATTTTATAATCACTGAGAAAGTATTTGGTACCCACATACTGAATATGTGTAATGAGAGAGACCAAAAACCTTCACTTTATTGCTTCTTTGTTCAACTTGTCACTGGTGTGTGTCATGCCATAATATTGATACCAAGTTGAAAAAGACACAGCCCTGCTTTGTGGGGGGGTCACAGGCTGGCTGGGCAGATGGACCCACGTGTAGCCAACAAGGATGTGGGGGCTGCCTAAGTGTTATCACCCAGGTACAAAGACCCTCCAAGAGTGAACCTCCTGAAATAAAAACCCAGTCATGCTATTCCATTTAAAACACAGCATTCAGGATAAAGCACAGTCCTTCACACAGACTTCCTAATCTGGTTCCTGATGAGCATCCAGCACCATCTTTCCCTTGTCTACCTCACACCCAGCAGTAGGCTGATCCTTACCATCCAGTCACCAAATCCACTGAGCTCCCTGTCACCTCCAGGCCTTAGCACATGCTGCTCCTCTGGCAGGAAAAGTATGTCCCCCTATGTCCCCTCCTTCACGCCCCCCGCCAGCTCCTTCCCCTTTGCCTACATTCTGGCTCACTCCCAATGTCTCACATTTCAGTTTAGAGTCACATCCTCTCGGAACCTTCGCCACTGCCTCAGATCATTCTTATGTGACTCTTTCTCCATTTGAATTTCTCCTGTATTCGCAATCAGTGCACAGGATTATAACTGCCTGTCCTCTTGTGTTTTGCACTGGACAGTTAAGTCAGGGACGGCAGCATGTGTCACTGACACGGCACCAGCATAGCAAGTGCACAATAAATACATGTGAGCGAATGAAGGAGTGTAGTCTAAGAGCGTCCCCCAGAGCTATTAAATGCATAACTTAGCTGTAAGAATGTGAAACTCTGCTTCATTTCTCCAAGATTATTTTTCGTCTTGACTAAATTATGTCTCAAGCTAGGATCTGTAGCCAAGATCACTTTCTTATGCTATATCTCCTCAACATGTATATCCTGTTTATACAGTTTCTAGTTTTTATGTAAAACTGTTGCAACAAAAATACCAACCTCGAGTGACATAAAAGTCTTAGTGTACTTTTAATTATAACTTTAAATTGAGTTTCTGTGTAATCCATTTCATTCATACGGGGGGAAACAGATTTATTGACATCTTTGATCACAATATCCGCATCAAATAAGATATATTTTTCAAATATTTTAATGTACATTGTCAATTTTCATTTTCCCTGAAAGTCTATTTTGACATTGATCCATACCCATTCTGTAAAAATTGTATTTTACTGCATATAATTATGTACTTCATGTTGCTCTACAGCTGTTCTCTAGAAGTTTCATCAATCAATCATCAAGACCTATTGAGTGCCTGCTAGGAAAGTGCTCAGCCCTGAGACGGGATCATGGGGGAAGAGAGAAGGAGAGTAATTAGTCTGCTTCCTGGCCTCAGGCAGCGTGAAATCTAGTTAAGGAGCTAACTGACATGTACACATTGACTTAAAAAATCAAAATGATTGTATCGTAGGTACAAATCTCTATCCACAAACTTAGGAAAACATGAACTGTATTTCTCTTTAGTTCCTTGCTACTCCAAGTGTGGCCTGAGAACCAACAGCACTAGAATCAACAAGCTTGTTAAAAATGCAGATTCGCAGATTCTCACCTGGTCCTGGAACTCCTGAATCAGAATCTGAGTTTTAACAAGCCCCTAGGTCATCGGTATGCACGTTAAAATTTATGAAACACTGTTCTGGTAGAATATTTTTCAAAGTAGTCCACAGGTGCATTAGATCACCTGGAGACACTGGTTAAAAATGCAGATTCTTGGGCCGGCCCCGTGGCAGAGTGGTTAAGTTCACACACTCTGCTTTAGTGGCCCAGGGTTTCACCAGTTCGGATCCTGGGCACAGACAAGGCACCGCTCATCAAGCCATGCTGAGGCGGCATCCCACATGCCACAACTAGAAGGACCCACAACTAGAACATGCAACTGTGTACTGGGGGCTATGGAGAGAAAAAGAAAAAAAAGATTGGCAACAGATGTTAACTCAGGTGGCAATCTTTAAAAAAAAGGAAAAAAAATGCAGATTCTACCATGACCTATAAAATCATAATTTCTGAGTATCAAATCTGAGAATAGGCAGTTATATAAAGCCCCCTGGTAAGACATAAGCTATGGAATATTTGAGAACCTTTGCCACACTACCTAGAAATTAAGTAGGTTCAAATAATTGTGGAATTGCAGTTACTGTTCAATAAATAACATACGAATATGTGTAAGCATTGAATAATGCATTTACAAATTTTGATAGAGAAGAAAAGAATAATCTGATATGTATTGGATTGATCACAAAGATATAAAACGCTTAAATTTCCAAAATATTTTGGAATTATATGCCAATGCAGTTTAACTAAACAAGCATTTATTTAGCACCTGCTACGGGTAAAGTATTTTATCGTTGCAACAATGATTAATTAACTGAATTTACGTTTATTAATTTTCTATTATGTGTTGGGACTGCATTGGGAAAACAGCAATATAATATGATACGGACTCATTCCTCAAGGAAAGCTGGGGAAGGAATGTTTTGGAGTTTTCTTAGAGTTTCGCTTCTAAGTATCTCACCTCAAAAAAGGGAAGATGAGCAGATGGAGGCTTGTTTGTGGGAATCTCCTAAAGAATATGGTTTATGATTATTTTATCTTAGTAGAAGAAGTAAACATCGTATTAAATATGTTTTTATATTTCAAATGTGTTGCTCTGAGTATATTAATTGGATATAATTCTACATTTATCATTGAGACTAGAACACAAATATTTTGGCTTTTATTATTACTAATCTTTACTACGTAATTTCCCCAAGCAGAATAGGCTAAGTTATCCTGCAACAACAAACAACCCAAAAATCTTAGTGATTTAAAAACAACAACGCTTACTTTTGTTCATGCTTTATGTCCATCATATTTGACAAAAGGTCCCTTCACAGTACAATTCAGAAATTAGGGCTGATGAAGGCTTCATCTTGACACAGGCTTCCATGATTAGAGAATCAGAGAAAAGAGAATATAATGGACAACCATACGCTGGCTCAGGAAGCTTCTGCCTGGACGTGACACATGGCACTGCTGCTTACATTTCATTGGCCAAAACAAGTCACATGACTCCCCAAGCTCAAAAGAATGGGGATATCTAATCCTTTTGCATGGAAGGGTGCCAAATATTTATGTAATCTATCATGGGAAGCAGATAAAACAGTTGATTAAATAATAATTAAGTCAATAAGACTTAAGCCCCAGATTCTAGTGCCATAGTGAGGGCTGTAGTTTAGTGAGAAGCAGGGTTGAGGAAGGAAAAGAAACAGGGAAAGTGTCTAGTCAAGGAGTGGAATTGCTGCGGTACACCTCTTATTTATTCAGTAAATGCCCTGACACTCAATTTAGCTCCTTTGCCTTTCCTCTTTGAACAAATAACCAATAAACTAGACCCATTCAAACCATTATGAAACCATTTGTATTCAAACCATTATCCAGAGGAGTCATTAGTTCTTCTCCATGGCCAATCATTTCTTTCACAAAGGCAAATCCCTTAATGTTGAAAGCATCCAGTTTGGCGAACAGAGATGGGAGATATCCACTAGCTAGGAGGTTCATTTTCTTCTCTTTCACCCATCACACCCAAGAAAAAGTCTTTTCTCTTTATTTAAGTGCCTTATATTAAGAATGCTTTATTCCACTGGGTTGTGTGGGTTCAGGAGGCTCAGGATAATCCATTTCTCACAGTTCTAATTCCTTCACTAAAAAAAGAGAGGTTTTCTATACATCATAAACAAAAACTACAACGCATTTGCTGAGGACTGCTTTAGAGATGAAAAGATAATGCTGAAAAGATGGGTAAAACATTTCTTCCTTTCAAGTATCTCACAATCCTCAATGTTGTATAAGGATGTGCAAAGAAGGAAAAATCCTCATTTTTCAGAGCAGAGTGTCTGAGGCAGAAAATGTAGAATGAGACCAAGTTGCCTGAGGACCCTAATGCCTGGCACATGATGGACAGATGCAATTAAAGAAAGCCAATGTGGTGCTGTTGTGCATTCAACAGAGTGGAGGGACCTGCGTCACAGGGACCAGACAGGAGGATATTGCATTGGGCTGGAAAGGAGGACTGACGGAAGTAGAACTTACGAGACCTGTTGACTGATGGGAGGTGGAGGAGCTCAGGAGCAGAGTCAAGGCCCACTGGCCACCAATCTTGCTCTCTCCGTCTAGGAAGTCCCCACCTGTTCCAGAATTCTCCATTGACAGACAATAAACACCAGGATTCAGGAAGTCCACCTAAACATGAAACCACCGTGGAAACAGGACTTTAGAGCTTTTCCCTCAGGACCTTGTCTTAGTGAAAAGAATAACTATAACCAGGTCACGAAGGTCAGTCATTGCCCCTGCAGTTGAAGTTACAGCCAGGTGGTAAGCTCCCAGGCCCCTTACTAGGCCTTTGATGTCTCTGGGATCCTCCCTTGGATAACCTTGACCTCTCAAAATATATCCTCCCTTAGAACCACTCCTGTCGCTACTTATTTTCTTGCCAAGGAAAATTCCATTCTTGTTTATGTGGCATTATTCCTCTTCATTCTGTCACTATTGAACAGGGGAGCAAATTTCTATGTTTCTGTGGTAATATGGTGATTTTCCTTGGGAAATCCTTTACCTAAGGGAAGAGATGATTAGACTTGGTTGGATTAATGAGATCCTCTGAGACCATGAGGGCCCAATAATGGAGTTATATGTGCCCACTTGGCATCCTCTGATCGGTGAAAGGTATGCAAAATGTGAAGGGAACCATTAAAGGTCAGTAAAAAGATATACCTGGTCTCTTCCTTCAAAATATTCCTCCCTAAGTAATATGCATAAAGCTCCCCCTGTTGATAGATAATATGTGTGACCGAAAAGAGAGAGAGCGAGGAGAACAATGATGGAGCAAATACTCTGAGGAGATGGGGAAAAGAAGAAGACGAGAGGAGGAGAGGAAAAAGTGAGAAGATAGAGAGGAATGTAAATAGGAAGTGAGTTAATCTATTGAGAATGAAGGTTGTGGAAGCAGGATTAAGGCATTAGAAGAATGGCACTTTCGGTTCCTAACGGTGATATGGGGGCATTTGGTGGGGCATCATGATCTTCATGCAGCGCTGAGGAGCAGCTGGCATGACAGAGCATGGATCTGTTGTAGATTCATCTCCTTTCTGAAGTCCTGGTGGGACAAACAACCTTACGTATGGAATCAGCGTGGAAAAATGAGGTGCAAGGTGAATAGTGCTTTTCAGAAATGTACATACTGCCTCTTCCAACTTCACCCAGACACCAGTGAACGACCTGGTGGGGCAACTGTATGAGGATTCTGTGATGTCAGGGGTCAGGAAAGTTTTGAAGATAACTCTACAGGAGTGAAACCCCTAAAGACGAGACTGGTTGCTGAGGCTCTGTGCTTTTGGCTATGAAAGACCCCATCCACACTAACGTAATTTATATTTTACTTTTAGGGTTGTTTTCCTCTCCCCTTGACTATCCCGTTCAGGGACAGTGTAAAGAGTTTAAAGGGGACAGGGGGATTAACTGATGGGAATTTTATATGCCATTTTAAAGAAAGTGGAAGCTGATGTCTTGTTCCCCTTTAAATGCTGATTTAAATAGGGTCTCTGTCATTTTACAGCCCTGCTAGAGGTCCCCAACACTTCTTAGGTATACAGGCCCCATGAGAAGAGAGGGACTGAGAGGGAGACACGGGCTATCATAAAACTGTTTTAGAATTCCCAAGGTGAAGACAATAATTCCAATTCTTTTTTTGATCTTCAGCTCTGGAATCTGTATATCTTTCAAGAGAAAACTAATCCTACAATTTATGATGCATTTCTGACTCATTTACACTTTATTTATCAAAGCCACATTTTTCAGATAATTCTCAGATAACAGACAGACTACAGGCCTCTTTGTTAAGCCACTTTAAAAGGTTATTCTTTGACTGTGAAGAAACCAGACTTTACCCAAACTTATAAGAATTTGTTCTTCAGTTTGATTCAACCCTGAGCTTGCAGGATTTCAAACATGAAACAACCTGCTCTCTAATCTAATTATCAACCTAAGCCTTAACTGACGAGGCATATTTTATTTATCAGTCACTTATGTCATGAAAGGTTTTAACCAACTCTTTATTGGGCAAGACCTGGCTACCTTCCAGTTTATAATGTGCCATCTGATCACTCCAGAGCCACGGGGCCAGCAATTATCCAAGTCATCTATACTGACACAATAAAAACAGATTAGCCATCTAAAACAAATGGATTTACAATTAGGTCATTAAGAAGATGGCCACCCCTCTAACCCCTTATCTCCATCTCTGTCAGAAAGAGGGCCAAATAAGTCTGCTCATTTCCCATTGTTTCTCCCAGAACCCCCGAGGTATTTGGTGAGTGAAAAACCTATAAACTTTCCCCAGTGCATTTTATCTTCTGCCATCCTCCTCCATCCTGCCACAGGTCATTTAAATAAATGTTTGCTGCTTAAATCCATTTGTCTTGGTGGCAGTGATTAATGCACCTGTTTGGTTTAATTTTATATGCATTTTATATCACCCATTGTGCATTTTCAGACATTAAATAAGTGCTCCATCTTTTCACACATAGTCAGTAAGCATTTTGTTTTTAGAATGTGTATGTATGTGTATATCTTATTTTAAAAACTATTTTCTTTTCCTTTGAAAATATAAATACCTATAGCTTTAACTACCTAACTGCCTGTTTATGTTTGTTTTCTAATGTGCAAGCTACAATGCAAATTGAAGACAAAGTTTTGAGTTTAATAATTGGCTTTACTAATTTAAAACAACACAGCTTCAAATTTTAACACTTTGGTTGACAATGCATTAGACAGATTTCCCAATAACTCACCCTGAAGCAAATATCTACACTTTTCTTAACAAATGGCTTTGAGTTAGGGGACTTATTAACATAAATTTGTAGGCAAGATTTTTAACTGATTTATATAAATTGTTTCATTAATGTGGAAATTCCCATTTTGATTGTAGGCAAATATTATTCTATCCTTTTATTTGCAAAGATTATTTGCTACCAAGACTATTAGTTTAAATCCTGGCCCACCAATCAAAATTCTTAATAGGATCCTCTTATTCTTTGGTTCATGTCAAATAAATAGATCTTCAAAGAGACATGCCGTCCCAATACCACCTGCTGTTTCCAACTCCATCACCAGGAGTACAAGGACCGTCACTAGAACTAGTGGATTAAATTAATAATCTTAAGACTTCTTCTTTTTTGTCTTCAATACGTTGAAGACAATATTTGCTTTTCAGTAACTGCCCCTGCAATTTGAATATGGTGCCACTAAGAAGCACTGTGAGCCAGAGAGTGTTACCCAGGAATAATTATGACCAAACACACACACACACACAAACACACACTACTAAAAGGCTAAAGTTAAACAAAGGCATTTGACTGAAAGACTGTGCTCATCTAGACCGAGAATTTCACCCATGATCTTTAACATCCCCAGATTATTCAAGGATTCTGCAAAGTTCTGCAGACTTATGATTCAATTTTTAAAACATATTTTAAACTCATTTTAAAACTGTAATGAAAAAGCAATAATCCTACTCACATTTGCTACTACCACATTTGCCAGTAAGGGACCATCAGCATGTCAACTAGGACGGCTAAGTTAACTTACTTTTGCGCCAGTCTCAGTTATGAAATTTCTCCTGTCACATCTGCATATATTTCACTTCTTGCAAACACAACTTTGACATGGTAGCTCTGTGCTTTTCCCATTGCTCTTTGTGGGATTTCAAATTTCAGACCTGAACTTGTCTATCCCTGTAAAAGGTTGCTCCTCATTAGCAGAGACTCTTGTCATGAATAATATTCAATTGTCCACATATGAATTTATTATAAAAGTTCACATCAATTGAGTAGTTAACTATATGCCAGGTAACATTTTAAGTTTTTTGCACACTCTATCTCATTTAATTCTCATACAAGCTTATAAACTAGGTACTATTGTTAACAAAGTTTTGAACAGATGGGGAAACTAAGACACAGAGAGGTAAGTAATTTGTCCAAAGCCATGCAGCTGGTAGGTGGAAATAGTGGGATCCAAACCTCAATGGTCAGGCTTCAATGTCTACACTGTTGGCCATTACAGCCAACTGCTTCTCAAGCTTTTTTAAAAAAATGAAACTTCTAAGATGTATGAATTTATCTTTCCACATTATATCCAATCACGGAAAACTCTGATATTTGTAGTCTACGAGGTAGAGGAAAGTGTCATTCATTTGTCAGGGAAACTCTGTTAAGCCATCCATGCAAGCATTCAGGCATCCAACAAGCATTTTCTAAAATTATATCCTAGTTACTGGTGAGAAAAAATAGAAAACACAGTGTTTGCCTTCAAGTTCACAGTCCAATTTGTGAGACAAGCAATTCCAGATCATAAAATACTCTAAGTGATATAATAGAATACAACAGTCTTCTGTGGGAGCATATAAAAAAGGTACCTCACAGACTGGAAAGGAAAAGACTTCCTAGCAAGAGTGATGCCTGAGCTGAATATTTAAGGATGGATAAGAGTTGATGAAGCAAATAAAAGTGGGAAAGTCATCGGATAGAAAAAGTCATCAGTGGGGAACTTCAAATAAATAGTACAGTATGGCTAGAGTTCAAGGTTTAACAAGGGCAGGAGGATGGAAATGTTGAAAGATGAACTTGGAGAACCAAGTAGGATGAAATCAAAGAGAGTTGTATGTGCTATGCAAGCAGTCTTGGTGTTGGTGTGAAAGGAATGAGGAGTCCTTGGAGATTTTAAGCAGAGGAGTGACCTGATAAACTTGAGAAAAGAAATTACAAAGGGAAGCAGAGAATGAATGAGGAAGGCAATAGGTACAACCCAGATGGAAAATGATTAAGCCGGAAGTAAAGGAAATGGTAGTTCCCATGGCAATGAGGAAAGGCTTGATCGGGTGAAAGTCTCTAGCGATGGAGAAGAGAAGCTTTCATTCTCTGCTTATGGAGGATTAGAACGTAAATCTGGGACTGCTGGCAACTTTGTCCCCTAACCTAGGAAGAGATCAGTCTACCGTAGAAGTTAATGACAACAACATTTATGAAGAAACAAAAGTGAGAGATGAACAGAATCCTGGTCCGAGTGTTATTAGTAGATTGCTCTTTGCACCTTTTTGTTCTCTTTTCACCTGTAACCATGTGTCCTTGAATAACACAAGTAGGAAAAACCCAGCACCTACCTTGAAACCAAAGATTATGATAAAACATGACCCTGTGGAAACCTAAGAAGGTAATTTTTTATTACCTCCTTAACTCTTTGCAACTTATTTAGTGACTTTCAGTTGCCAATATATTCAAATAGTCAACAGCAGTTCCACCAGAGATGATGTCTTTTCCTTGTCCCTTTTCCCACAGTTTCCACGGTCAAGGACAGACTCATTCATTTATTAAGTAATTGTTTATTGAGTGTCTACTACTCAAGGCATACAGGATAAAATTCAAAAAAAGAAGTCCCAGTTCTCATGGAACTACATTTTAATAAAGAAGTATAACGTAACCAGGAAGTGTGAAAAAACTAGGGATTCTCCCATGTGGAAAGTAGTTGATTTTCAGGCATATGTTCTCACGTTATTCCAGTAAACTTGACTTTGCTCGAAACTTTACTCAGTCTTTTCATGGATCTCCCACTGCTGCCCTTGCTTGACTAACTGTTCCAGATCCTGTAAGTCACTGCATATTTCCTTGCTAAGTTATGTCTGTCCCATCACGTTTATAATTCCATATATTCTGGTTTCACCTCTTATCAGCTATGAGTACTTGGATAAATTACCTCCTAAGCCTTGATTTCCTCATCCGTAAAATAAAGGGTGTTCCACGAGTATTAAACAGAAGAATTCATGTTGGGTGCTCAGTATAGTGATGGACACATAGTGATACCTCTTAGCTATGTTGTTGATGATGATAATAATGAGGAGGAGGAGGAAAAGGTAATGAAAAAAATTATTGTATTCTAGGCTTTAGAAATTATTGAACCTCTTGGACTAGATCAGGGGCTCACAAGCTTTTCTGTAAAGGACCAGATGGTTTTGCAGGCCATATGGACTCTGTGGTAACTACTCAACTCTGCCATTGTAGTGTAAAAGCAGCCATAGACAACATAGAAACAAATGGGAATGATTGTCTTCCAAAAAGACTTTATTTACAAAAAGATTCAGTGAGTCAGATTTCTCCTGCAGGTTGTAATTTGCCATCCCCTGGAGTGGATCATAGGACTTCCAAATCTAGGAGCTTTGTGTAACAAATTCAAGCAACATAAAGGATCAAATACCTTTTGACCAAAAGTTTTTGTCTGACTTTCAAAAGAAGCTATTTAACTTTGGGGTCGGTTAATTCAAATTAAGAAAATCAAACTGTAAGTTAAACCGAATAGGAAAAGTAGAATAAACCCTTGTAGGCCTTAAATACTGTTTGACATTATACCGTAAATCCCAAAAGTGCTAAAGAAATAATGATTATGAACAAGCATTATAAAAAACAAGTGTGTCACCCTGAGATTATGCCTAACTAGAGATGACCAAAAGTGATTTAGAAGAAATTTTAGATTTTGAATGTGAGGATCAAGACTGATACTTCATGAGATTTAGGAAGAAAATAGTATATAGTAGTACAGATAAATCTTAGCTAATTTTGTTAGTTTTTAAAAAAAATATTGCGTGCACTTAGTAAATCACTTCCTTTTCTCTGAAAACTATTCTTTACTTCATGGAGCTATTTCACTACAGACAGCATCTAAGAATTAAGGGAATATAGTATTCCTTTCATAAGGAAGTTTGTTTCTACAGAAATTTTATAAAAATAGAGTTAAGCTTAGGAATGTATTCATGTTTATCCAGGACTGTTTAAAGGAGAAAAACTGATTCTGGCAGACATGAGTATTTCAGTACCCAATATAGTAGACACAGTAATGGAAGAGGAATATTTTTCCAAGCTTAAATAAAATATTCCATAAGAATCACAACTCTTTTTCGACAGATAGGGTGTTCATCAAACTACTTACCGGTTATTCACATGATTTTCCAGATCGTAGGATAACAGAACTAGATCATGTCCCCATGATCTTGGTCAATATTAACTACTGCTTATTGAAGGTTGACTGTGACTCTAGCCCCCTAAAAAGTACTTCTTACGAATTAAGTCACGAGAATTTGGTGAAATGAGGCTATTATCTTCATTTTGCAAGTGGGGAAACCGAGGCTTAGTAAATTATGCAAGTTTACACAGCTAGTAAGTGGTGGACCTTGATTTAAATCTAAGACTGATTGACCTTAATACCCACACTAGTAACTACTGCTCATTCTTGCCCCAGGAAAGAAACAACCACCCACTGGAAACTATTCCGTGTGATAAGCTCAGCTCTCCTGAGCTTGACTGATATCAATCACTTACTAAGCCTATAAAGTTAGGAACACATCTCTGAGTACCAAGTATGTCAAGGCTCAAAGAGCCAAAAAACTGACCCAACCAAACTTTCCACTAAGCCATCCATCTCCCAGTCCAACTACGCCTTTAGAGTGGTTACTTTTGAGAATGTTCTTAAAGGGTAAATAAACACAAAGCACAAGTGAGCACAAATTCTAAAAACAAATTGCTTGGGCTCATATCCCATTATCCCTACTGCCCAGCTATGTGGCCTTGGACAGCTTACTTTAGACTGAGTTTACTCCTCTGTAAAATGGAGATTCTGTGTGGACCTGCCTCATAAAGTTGTAAGGAGGACTAAATGACATAATCCATGTAAAGCCCTTGGGACAGCACTCAGAACACAGTTAATGAGCAACAATTAGTATCTTTAAAAAAAAGCACACACCACTCAGATAGTTGATTGATAATGTTCAAAAACACTCTTTTTAATGTCCTTCTTTCTACCATACTGAGGCCAAAATGATTGACTGCTTTGCTTTGAGTGACAGACCCACATCTATAGTAGACTACATATGACAAAAGTTCCAATTTTTAAAATGTCCCTCATTTTCCCCTTGACTTGTCCAGTGAATTTTAGACGGTTTAGTAAAATGCAAAATGTCCTTTCTAAATGGCATTTCAAACATGAAACCCAAAATTAGAGATTTGATAAGCCAACCCAGTGTCTGCCCACTTAATGGGGGAGTCAGTTCCACCCTAATGTTCACTACAGAATTTTTCAGTAGTAGAATTATTTAAATATGTTGGAAGCTGTCCTTCTGGACTACTCACTTCAGTCATGGAAACCAGAAGATGAATTACCCAGCTGAAGCCAGACCAACGGTGCTCTGCAAACTTAGGCATTACATTTAAAGACTGACTGGGGTGGGCACAACCCTCTAAGACTGCCATTTACACCACACCAACTCCACTGAGTCAGATCAGCTTGTTCCAAAAGGAGCCACACAGCAGCTATATCATATCTGCAGATGAACATTCGTGAAAACGTTAATAAAATGGCTGTTAGTTAAATCTGACAGCTTTGAGATTTGGGACTCAATCTTCCAGATAAACACAAAATTAACTGAACAATTGCTCTAATCTGAACCTAGTCTTTATGTCTGACTCTATGTCTGTTTCTGGCATACTTTTAAGCATGTGTTTAGAAATAATAATTAGAATAAATAGACACAATGCAGGTAATGTGTCTTTCTTTCCTCTCCAGAACCTATAGCATAATTCTGAGTTTTAGAAACGAAAAATTACAAACTTATTTTGCAAATGAAGAAACTTAGAGATGATGGAAGAGGATCATGTGGCATTTGAAGGTGTTACATTTTTTAGATTCCAGACACACAACTTAAAATTAATGTCAGTCCTTAAGTGGACCACAATGCAAATATTGTTACAGACAATAATTGCCCAATCCAATAATTTCCTTGTCAAAAAATAAAATAAAATAAAACTATTTGGGACTTCTTTTTTCTCCCTGAAAACATTTATTAGTATGTAAGCTTATTAACATTAAAGAGATCCTTTAGGTAGATTTATCATCTACCTAAATTTTTAATTTACTTCTGCTGTGTTTTAAGATTTTCTTTTTCTTTCTTTTCATTATAAATATTCTCTGGAGTATCAATTACAAGTAGTTCAGTACACACAGTGTACTATAATAAGTATTAATGAAGTATTTGCAGCTATGGCACTTTCTATGCTTCTGAAAGGACTTTTATGAATAATATCATTGATTGCTAGACCAGCAAAATCTTATGCATTCTTTCAGGCCCAGTTTAAATTCCACCTCCTCCACAGGACTTTCTCTAATCAGCCCAGCTCAGAAGACATCTAATCTCTTAGAGTACGTATTTTCTGCCCATGCACTTGGTTTTTATCTTTTATTTTCCATGACCATTAGTAACTTCATTATCTGTTCATTTGTACATTTATTCACCTGCTCATTCATCCATTTATCCTGTAATAAACATTTCCTAAGTACATTTTACATGTTAGTCATCGTGCTAAAATCTGAGGGATATAAATCAGTAATCAGCTTTTGGTTTTGAAGATTTTAAAATTTGGTGGGTAAATAAACTTGTACAATGTTGAATTGCGTATAGAGTAATTGCTTTATACTAAAGGTATTATATATCGTAGAACAAGAGAATCAGAGCTGGTCAAGGGAAGTCAAAGAAAGCATCACAGAAGAAAAGGCATTGAGACCGGCTCTTATGGGATGCACGACAGTTTGCTCAGTGAAGAGGAGGAGGTCTCTTCCAAGAGAGACGAGGGTCATAAAATGGCATGGGAGCTTTCAAAAGTGGACACATTTTCACTGGTATTTCATCTCTTGGCCATATGCATTTCTTCCTGGTGGCCGCTTTCCTAGGAGCAGCGAGGGTCTCTCTGCTCATCCTTGAGTAGAACTTGAGTGGTCACATAAGTTCCTGTCTGGAAAGGGCTCTGCAAGAACACTAGAAGTTAATTTTCAAAGCATCAGAGTAATTAAATGTCCCTCTAACTGACACCCTTTGTAGATAGAATTCCTTTATTTGGAGGACATAGAAAAAACGAATTGAGAAATCCAAGGTTGGTTGACACAGAACTATGAAATCTAACCCTCTGGAAAAACATATACAACAGAAGTCAGGACTAGACATCAACCTTTTTTGTGAAAGATGCATGCAACACTACGAAAAGACATGTTGGTTAACCAGAGTGCTTAGATTGTCCACGTAGAGACAGTTAACTGGGAAGTCCTTTGTTTCACCGCCTTTAGTTGGAAAGTTTAAAATTTGCTTCCTCTTTTTTGGAAGGAAGTATACTAAAGATTCCTAAACCTTTTGTTAATATGTAGGGACTTACCTTGATTTTGTATTTTTGTCCTTCAATTACTACTGGACAGTACCAAAAATGTATACAGTAGAGGAAATTGAGATTAATGGTCAGTGACCTCAACACAATAAGTTGAGTTCATGAGGAATTCACTATTAAAATCCTATTTTGTATGCATAAAAGCCAAGCAAATGGGGGAAAAATACAATTTGGAGAACTGGCTTTCTGCTAACTTAATGTGGGGGGAGGAGTCGGGTGGGAAAGGCATTTCCATCATTAAGCTCCATCCTAGTTAGATTCAAAATATCACTATCTGTCACAGCAATTCTTCTAAGCTTTATCTGTAGCTGTGATGTTATATGGTTCTCAGCTTAAAATCTGGATATATCATCTGGCAAAGGAATTTTTGATAATTTACAAATAGATTTAAATGAAGTATTTTATTAAAGATTTTTTGGTCACATTTTATTAGATATTTGCCAATTTAACTTTTTTTTTTTTAAAGATTGGCACCTGAGATAACAACTGTTGCCAATCTTTTTTTTTTTTTTTTTCTGCTTTATTTCCCCAAATCCCCCCAGGTACATAGTTGTATATCTTAGTTGCAGGTCCTTCTAGTTGTGGCATGTGGGATGCTGCCTCAACGTGGCCTGATGAGCAGTGCCATGTCCGCGCCCAGGATCCAAACTAGCGAGACCCTGGGCCACCACAGCGGAGCGCAAGAACTTAACCACTTGGCCATGGGGCCAGCCCCCAACTTTTTCTTAAGATTTGCTCCTGAGCTGACATCTGTTGCCAATCTTCTTTTGTTTTTTTTTCTTCTTCTTCTCCCCAAAGCCCCCCAGTGCATCGCTGTGTATTCTAGTCGTAGGTCCTTCTGGTTGTGCTGTGTGGGACGCCGCCTCAGCATGGCTTGATGAGCAATGTCATGTCTGTGCCCAGGATCCAAACCAGCGAAACCCCAGGCTATCAAAGCAGAGTATGTGAACTTAACCACTACGCCACAGGGCTGGCCCCAAATTTAACTTTTTGACAGAAAAAATTGTGTTCTAAGAGAAGCAGTCCCAAGGTAAAAATTTGTGCTCAAGTGACGTATTAAGGAAGTGCCCCAAGAAAACCATGGAAGGGAATGGGGGGAGAACAATTTAGGGGAAGAAGGCACGGAGGGTGCCTCAAGGTTGGCTGCAGACAGGTCTTGCAGGAGAACTATGGCGTGTGAGCTATGCCTCAAAGTTGTCCTGAGAAAAACAAAGAAGGTGGCCTTTCATACTCCAGCACTCACTGAATTAAGGCCACCTGGAGCTCATGGAATTTTCCAGACACTTTTGTCTCTGAGCATGCAGACAAAGCAGCCTGTGGTAGCCCAAGGGTAGCCCACAGAAAAAGACACAGGTACCGGCTATTGGAAACAAGGTAGCATATTTTACAAAATGAGACAGAGAGAGAGAGAGAGAGGGAAAGAAAAAGAAAAAAAGAAAGAAAGAGAGAGAGAAAGGAGGAGGAGGAAAGAAAAAAGGGAGGGAGGGGGAAAAAGAACAGAGCAGTAAAAAGGCAAAGGCTGCAGGAGATCTAATCGGAGCACTTTTAACAGGCTCTCATGAAATAAGAATCTAGGAAAATGCCAGATGTGTAATTCGGTACGTATTTTAATTGTCCTTACCTGCCTTGCCTGCCACTTAGGGAAACTTCATTATGAACCTGTTAACCCCAGCATCCGGGGAAGCCAAAGTCCTTAGATGGGGCAGGGTGAGGACAAATGACTAGTCCTTATTCACAGTCTACCCACTACTCTCCCTTCGAATACATCTGTGACACCTTAGCATTGGCAAGGAACATATCCTAAAGAAATTCTGTCCAAGTCAATTAGCACAATCCTGTCCCGTGTTGTGGTTGACTCTTGCTTGTCATTTTCTTTTGCATGCTTTCTGAGCTCAAAATCTTGTAACCCGCATCGGGTCCCCCTGTAATTAGCGTGAGGTGAGAGATTATGGTTCTGTATGAAGTAGGCAGGTATGTATTAGTTTGATTTCTCATTGGGGAGAGGACTGTAAGGTAATTTGCATGCTCCGATGCTCCAAGATAACTTAAAAGTTATCTCTGCTTTCCTTGACATTGATGAAACAAGACTATACCCACGGGTGATGGCTCAAGGTCACACTTTGGATTTTCCTTCATCTTTGATTTCCCTTCATTCGATCCCTGCAAATTTATATTGGTAAAATGAGCTCACTTTGTACTGAATGACCTGTCTTAATGAATACTGATGTTGTGTAACTTCTCATACAAGGAGCTCTGTCAGACATTTACATGACAGTCTCTAGTGGATACAGCAGGTTAGAATATAATGGTTCTGTGAATTCCTATCTGCCCGTGGAGCTAAATATTTCCACCAGTTTCACTGAGATTTTTTTTTTTTAAAAAAAGGAAGTAATTCTACATTCTGATAAAGTTCTGTGCCTTAAACTCTTTCTTTCTGTTATATCCTCAAAGTACATATCTTGGTATGAGTATTTTTAATACGTATAAAAATGCTTTACTACATGTAAAGTTCTCAATTAAAGTGTTTACTGTTATAAACATTAAAGAAAGCAGCCACATAAAACAAAATTAACTGTATTTATGAAACTCCTAAATTAAGGAAAATTACTGGCTTTAAATTTTTTTTAAAAGATACATATATGCACATTGAAAAAATAAATTAAAATCATACTGCACTCTCATTCTCTAGCAAGAAGCACCACTAAAGCTTCCTGTGCATTTAACAAGACCTTATAACTCGTGCATGCAAATACGTGGATATACACGTCTATAGGTTTTCTATCTAAACAAATATTGGATTACACTATACATATTTTACAAACTGTTTGATCACTGAATAATATATCATCAACAACTTTCCACACCAGCCTTTAAGATCTATTATACTACTTTCAAAATCTTCATAGTAGTACATAATATGAAGGTATCATAATCGTTTTTATCTATTCCCTATTAATGGACATTTACATTATCTCTAAATGTTTGCTCTAACAAATAATGCTCCAAAAACCTTTTTTTTACTCTTACACATATAAGTATAGATTCCTAAAATGGAATTGCTAGAGCAAAGGGTAAGACATTTTAAATGTTGAGAGAGATTGCTAAATTATCCCCAAAAGATTGTACCAAAGTCCACTTCCCCCAGCAACGTGAGGGAGTTCCCTTCACCTATTACCATCGCAAAATTATATTAATATTTTGATTTTTTTATTATGATTGGTGTTTGTATTATCTCTATGAATTGCCTGTTCTCAGTTTTTGCATATTTCTTAAATTTGCTCACTTGTGTTTTTCAGATTGATTTGTAATGTGTTAAGAATATTATTTGGAGGAGTCTAGGTTAAATATATTTTCAGTTTCTTCTTGATGTTTTGTTTATAGTATCTTTCCCTGTGAATAAGTTTTGAGTTTTCAATCTTTTTTCTTTTATGGCTTTTGAGATTTTTATTTTAATCTATCCTCATGCCTAAATTTTAAAAAAGTTTCTACATTTTATTCAATAAAAATTATAGTTTTCAAATATTTTTGTTTAAGATGTGAAATAATGTACATTTTTCTCCCCTAAATTGGGAAAAAACTATTTACTGAATTTGCCCAAAACTGTTTACTGAGCAATCCACTATCTTTCCACTAACCTGAAACATCACTTTTACCAGAGACAAGAACCAGTTCTAGAACCTATTCTTATACCACTACTACCCTGTGGCATTATTTGATATTTTTAAGGTATATCTCTCTTTATTAACCTTTCTTAAAAATACATTTGTCTCTATTCTTCCAATGCACCTCATATTTCTCTTTAGTGTTATTTATTTATCTTGGCCAATTAGATAGAACTTCCAGAATGACGTTAAGTAACAGCGCTGCCAGAGAACGTCTGTGCTTTTTTCTTAACTCTAACCGGCTAGCCCCCAACGGCTCACTGCTAAGCATGTTTGCCCTGTGGGAAGGCCACCACCTTTGTCTGCCAATCAGCCCTCCCTTCCCCCCAGCCTTTGGGAGTAAGCCCCGCCCCCTATGTTTCTGGGAATGTGGCCTCTTTTCAGCAAATCATAGTATCCACTCCCCTGGACACAGCGGTTGTTTTAAAGATGAGCACATGACTCAAGCCCAGCCAATAAAAAACTCTTCCCCGGAATTTTTCAGCTGAGGCTTGCAAGGGAAAATCTCTCTGGGCTTTCAACTACCACCACCAGAGACGTGTGAGCCTGAAGCTGCGAGCGGCAGTGTTTCGTGGCATCATGTTTCATAACATATTGTGAATCCTTAGCAAGTAAGCGAGGTTGAAGCTCACCACAGATAAGAAGTTGAGAGAGAGAGCGAGCTAGTGAGTGCTGGAAGCCTTAGTTCATTGAACCAGTCACAATGAGAAAAGAGACCTCCTCCACTCTCACTCTTCGTAGACTGCACGTCTCTTTGTAACGTCATTTCAGAGGATCCTTTTTACCTGAGTGATGAAAACTTCAGAGATTTCTTTACCCTTTTCTGGACTTTTTCCCTCAACTCACTCTCTCTCAAATCTTCTGTCTCCTTTCCTGAACTCTGTTTTTAGTGATAGTCATTTTATTGCTCTGGAGTATTTACCTTTCCATACATCTATTTTAATCATAACCCTGTTTGATTCTCCTTAATCTTACCCAGATCTGCTTATTTTTGGCGCCATGGAAATATCGTCATAAACTCCATTATCTTCCTAAACTCTAACCTGAGGATCTGTTTTATGTTAGAACTCAGCTGGGGACAGAGTCACAAAATTTTCGTTTTGGAATCCCCCTTCAATTTCACTGATGCCAGCTTGTCATTGAAACCCCAGAGCAGCATGGAGGTGACTAGCTCTCAGGCCTGGTGATCTACCTGGGTTTGAGTCTGGAGCTCCGCCTCCCAAGAAGCTCCACCACCCTGGTAATCAGTGGAGGTACCAATCCTGTTACACCGAACTACCCTAGGAAACCTTGGGCAAATCGTCATTTGGCTCAATTTATCCATCAGTGAAATGAGATCGTAATAACTACATCAAAATTGTGATAAGAGGATGAAACGAGATTGCATATGTCAAGCATGTAGTGTAATCTGTGGTGCATAATGAGCATCCATAAACAGTCATTATTGTCATTATCTATCAAGTGAGTGGCTCTCAATCCTAGCTAAATATTGGAATCAACTGGGTTACTTTTTAAAAAATATAACATTTCCTCCTCACCCCTCCCTGGAGTTGAGGCCTAGGCGTCTGCAGTGGTAGAAAGCTCCGTCAGTGATTCTGCTGAATATCTGGGTTACGTGAAAGTCTCACGTGAGTCAACCAGTTTCATCTTTCCAAAGCTCCAACTTCTAGAAAGATCTTTCTTTTATTAAGCTAAATTTAGTTTCTACTCATATTTTTGTTTTTGGCCCTGAGGAGTAGACAGAACAATCAAATGACATTTTCTCCTTGAAAGTCCTTCAGACACATGAAAGCAGCTGTTACCTCTCCCACTTTGCGTTTTCTCCTCCCAGCTAAATATCCCAGTTTTTCAACCACTCTTATATAACACGATTTGAACTCTCTTCATCTTTCTAGCATGCTAAGCTTCAGCACTCACGACAAAATGAAGCTCCCCAACGTTCTTCTGACCAGCCACAAACAGAGGAGTCCTATTACTGCCCCAAATTGGCATTAGGTTTGTGTATGTTGTTGCTGAGAGGTTGAGAGCAAGGTGCTATGAACCACCTATGCTTGCTGATCCATGAGGAAGAGCTGATAGTTATCTTTCTTGCATATCCTTTTGTTAGGTTCAATCTATCTCGTCTCTTAGACTTTGCTGGAATCCTAAATCAATCATCCGATGCAATTGCTGCAATTTTACAAATTTGTGACACCGTATTAACACAACGTTAGTGAAACTATTGACTAGGACACGAATGAGAAGAAGCTTGCTGGCATACCATTAGAAAATACCTTTTTTTTTTTTTTTTGGCATATATCTCACTAGACTGAGAGGCCGACTCTGAATCAGAGCCTCTGGATCCAATCTGCTTGTTGTCTGCATGACTGGGGAAGGGAATCAAGTTTCCTGTGCCTCTGTGATCTCACGTATAAAACGAGAACAACATCAAATGGGAATAAAATAATAATAGCATGGACTCCTGGGGTGTTATGAGGAACCAGGGAGAGCTTCCTCACTTCCTCATGTGCAGCAAGGTAAGACAGCTGCCGAATGATGAAGGCTGGCAAGGGTTGGGTTGGGGCAGGAATGGAGATTCAGGTGGTGCCCCTGCTCACCACTTAGGAGTCACTGGAGCGTAGGCAAGCTATCTACCAACTCTGAACCAAAGTCCCCCTCTGTGCGGTGAAGACTGCAATGGTATTGTAGGGGAGGAGGACATTTCCTCTCCCCAAATGGGGGTTCGTCTGGCTGGAGAATGAATTAAATTCACATGAGACAGAATAGCAAGAGAAAATTAAACAAAGCTTTAATTAGGAACCATGGCCCGGGGCCTTTCTTCCCGAAGGAAGAAAGGGCACCGAAGAAGTGGGGTGCAGACAGTGGTTATATAGCCCCCAAACGGGGTGTTTCACATGTGATTGAAACGTCCCTCCCACAATAGTCACAAGATTGCCCTGTCGGCACAGTGCTTGATGGACACAGCAGGTAATGGTCTGCTATCTCGGTGGGCGTAGCAGGAGGCAAGTCTATGTCTGGAGCTGGGCGGTCACAGGTGAGCACAGCAGCAATCGGTTCCTAGCCTAAGGAAAGATGCTTAATCCTTAAGGAATGCCAACGTTGGGAGGGGGAGGGAAGTCAGTTACAGGAGGTTACCAGACTAGCACAATAAAATGCAGATTTTAAGTCGTTGCCTTTGGTATTGATTAAGAGTTTTTGGAGAGTAGGTCATCTCCTTTCTTCTTCCTGGTACAGAGAGGGAGGCACCTTTACAGATAGAGATTTACCTTACAAATGTAAATGTGTCCTAAGGAAGGGCAAGTTCCATTCCTCAGAGCCTCCTTCCCTGTCCCAGTTTATCAAAAGCAATCAGCCTCAAATAATCCTGATGCCAAAGAGACATATCTTGGCGTGGCCAATTCCAGGTCCCCACAGTATCAACTTCACAGGCTCATGATGAGGATTCCATGAGATGATGCAGGTAAAGTACTCAGCACGGTAGCTGGTACGCAGGGATCACTAAACCGTGTGTAGCATTGTTGCTGTTCTCGTTGTTGTTGTTTACAATATCTTTCATTTCTTTTGATTCCCTGTGCATTATTCTTGCCATTATTTTATATTACCCGGGCCCTTCTGCTCAAAACCAAACTACTTGGCCATCAGTGCCTAAATAAATCTTTGTTCTTTTAAAGGGAATAAAATGAAATAAAATAGAAATTTTCACGTGTAACTCCCCAATTTTTATACCTTTCCCTACAACAGACTTTTAAACATACTGCTTAGAATACCATTTCAAAGAGTTAATAAATCTTTGAAGCCTTTTATTTTTCTAGTTGTGTTTCAAGTTCCTTTTATTACATGCAGAAAATCATGCTATGACTTTAGAACAGTGCTGCTGTTAATTCTGCAGGCTTGAATTGCCCTTGAAATAAGGCTAAGTCATCTTGCATTGTTATTATTGCAGGATTCTCAAGCTAGAAAAAAGAAATCAGTGAAATTAAGGACCCTTACCACCACCTCTTACTGATACTTCATCTGAGTCCATATGAGTTATCACAGAAAATCTTCGCTCAGGTGCCAGATACAAATCAAAGTTCCTATATGGAAAAATAATGATTGCTGTGCTCGATTGCTTGCTGGGAAGGCTTCCCTGGGGCTTGCCTGGCAGGTGGCGATGAGAAGAACAGTGTCTCGGCTCCTGGCAGCCATGCGTCCATCACACCTCTGCCTGCTCATCCTGACGCCTGCTCATGTTGCTAAATGCCTCCTGCAGATGCTCTTAGGTTCTGATTCTCCTCTCGAGAATTATTTCCTTGGCTCCTCACTCAAGCTTGGCCTCCATCCTTCTACCACAGGGCTCTGTAGACTCTCCTGATTGCAGAACTCCCTTTTGACCTTTTCTTGCAGATTGACCCATATGCGTCTGCAGACTTGTCCTTCCTCTCTCTCCACATTCCTCTTCCCCTCTGTTTTGCTCCCAGGAGAACTGACCCCAGACACATGCAATTCTGCATCCTATAAATGACTTAGTTGGCTGTTACTTTGAGAACTTGGTATAAATACAGTCATTCAGTCCTGCGTGGGGTATAGAAATCTGTGATTAAAAAGATGCCCAGTTAATCCTGATGTACCTCTAAGTTTGAGAGCTACATTTTACATATCATTACCACATCAGTTTCCCTAAATCAAGGTTCAAATCATGCCAAGTTCCTGCTCAAAATACTTTAATGTTTCTCCTACCATGAGAATGCCTACAAATTAAATTCAAAATTCCCAATCTGATATGTAAGATCACCATAATTTGACCCCAACAATTATCTACTTTTCTTTCCATTACTTGCATGTACATATCATTTCCTCTAGCCAAACTCTGCTTAAGACATTCCACAGGGCTTCCGGCCTCCGTGATTTAACAAATGCCTTGCCCTCCACTTGGAACACCCTCCTCCTACCTCCATCAGCTGTCGAAATTCTCCCCGTCTTTTAAGAGTCAACTCAAACTCTACATCAGAGCCTTGCCTAATCTTCATCCTCCACCTTCATCCCAGATGGAACCTTTGTTTATTCGGTCAACAAGTATTTGCAGAGAAGCAACCATATGCCTGGTGGTTAGGAAGGCACTGATGATACAGTGCCTCATAAACTAGAGCCTTTGTGGGGCTTATAGTCTAGCAGATTTATGCCTTCGAACCCTTACAGCACTTGGTTTATGCCTTTCCTATGACACTGACCTTGTATAAGTTATTTGTGTGCATGTCCTGTGTCCTCTCTTAGACTGTAAATTCATCCACTGTGCCCTGCGGCGTCTGCCATAGGATTGTAACGTGGCTGGTCCTCATCAAAGTGTTACTGGACTGAACTGAATTCCTCCAAAGGGATGAGCACAAAGTGGATGCTCAGCATTGATTGACATTAGGCACTTCAACTACTGCGCCATTGTTCTCTGCAATAGAAAAGATGCTTTGTGGATACCCACAGAGCAAAACAGGCAAAATATTGCTAAATTTCTGAGGATAAATGTGTTTCCTTCACAGTGTCCTTAATATTAGAATCTGAAGCTAGAATACTTTGAATTACCCTTCAGAGGAAGGTACTGAAATAATTACAAACCCATGTATGATTTAGCAGCCACGTTGGTGAACTGAGATAAGAGAATATGCACAAGGTGCCCATGTCAGCTTAATTCTCAGGAATAAAGCTGAAGAGTTCCCTTTCTTGAAAACCTCAAGATAGGCAGGTCCGAGAAGAAATAAGAGTGATAAAAAAAAGCCTTGGAGGTATGTGACTAGCCTCTAAATTGTGCAATAAATGTGCTTTGTTGAACATTAGTGTCAGCGTGTCATAACGTCAGCTCATTTGATGTGGCATAACTCCTGTAAGTCTTCTTAAAATGTCAAAATGCAGGCTATAGCTCTTTTTTTTCCTGTGGAGGAAATAGGAAATAGTAATAAATTTCTCTGCTGTACACAGGCTGCTGGACAGGTCTGTTTCCAGGCTCCCAAGCTGGTTGTCAAGTGGTTATATCCCTGAGGAATATGAAATGTTGCTCCACAGGTAGCCCGTGATTGGTCCCCTGTGTTTATTAAAAGGCTAAAAGGCAGAGTTCCCAGGGAATGAAGGGCAGGGAAAACCTGGGGAAACTCCTCTGTTCAGAAAAAGGGTCTGCTGACTCTGTCCAGCATTGTGTTGGACGAATAGTAGAAGTTCAATAAATACTTGCTGACAGGTGAATGTTGAATGAATTCTAGCTTCTTACTGCTGGAATGTACAGAGGCTGGCTCAGAGGCTGAAAGGATACCTTATAAATCTATGGAGCTTATCCATGGGGTATCCAAGTGATTTGGGGCTTCAAAAGAAGTCCAGAGGAACTTAATTCAATATACATTGCCAATTTTCCTTCTCCAATTTGTTTAGAAATATCCTTTATACTAGCAATTATAAGCTTCTCAAGGGCAGGGTATACAACTCATACACCTTGTGTATCCTCCATAGCTCCTACACACTTCTGAGCACACTCAGTGCATGTTTATTAGCTAATTAAGAGAGGAAGCAAACAGGCAAGAGGAACCTTTGATGTTGATACACGTGACAAACCCACAAATCCCAAGAGAAAATATGGTTTGGGCCCCCAGTGGAGCCCTGAGACGTAGCTACTCCTGCTATTCCTATGCCCTCCTGTTTGTCCCAGCTTCTCCTTGTGGTTCACATCTCCGCTTTGTCACTGCTGGGGTCCCAGCACTGTGCCTAATGGATGATAGAAATTAAACACACATTGGTATTAGTATCTTTTCCCTCTCTCTCTTCAGGATAAGATGACCTTTTCTTCCACCTGCCAAATCCCCTTCCTACATGATGAGCCTACCTTTTGGCAGGCTCTGTGGAAGTTCCTTGAAAGTATAGGAGGCCACCCTAGGCCACTTTATTAACCTCCTATACTCTTTGGAATAACTAACAGAGAAAGTTTTCATTTTTACCCCCAAAGATCTCATGTCTCAGTCAAGAGAAGTCTAAGTCCTAAGAGATTCAAATGATTCCTTCAGGGTTGGCGCACTCAAAGACATTCAAAGTCACATAAGCTTCTCTGAGAACAGGTGCCCCTTTAAGAGTAGTCCCATGTACATTCTATTGACATTGTCAGCAACAATGCAAACCTTTCCATCAAGCCTGTGGGACACTCTACTTGCAACTGGTGGCCCAAGCCAAAAAAGTAGGCTATTTCCTTGACCCACACTCACTACCTCAACTTTTACCCTGGCCAGGTGATATGTTAAAGCAGCGTCGTGCATCAAGATAGTGAAGGAGCTCACCAGATTTGTCAGGACTTGAAAGGGTAGCGTGGCTTTGTGAAAAGACTCTTGGATTAAAGGAAAGAGCAGACCTTGTTTTCAGACCTGACAAGTCACTTATTAACTATGTGACCTAAGGCAAGTCATCTGTTTATTACCCTCTTTCTTCAGAGTGAACATGTGTCCTACAAACTCTCAGAGACCTTCTGAGGATTTTATGAGTTAATGCATGAAAATATTTTGACATGATACCCATGTTTAAGGCAATGTCAGTATTCTGATATTCACAGAGATGAGGGAGCAGTCCTATACCTACGGAACTCTCTGTCTTCATTCATTCACTCATTCAATCAGTCAACAAATACCTGTTAAATGTCTGCATGCCAGGAAGTGTTCTAGGTGTTGGAGAACAGAGGTAAGTAAAACAAAGCCCTTGCCCACCTGAAGCTTACATGCTGGTGGAGACAGACGAACGATAAGAGAAGTCCTATGAAGCCAAATGAAGCAGTGTTGGGGGTAGAACCTGACGTGGGTGGGAGAGTATAATATTGCATATAAGGTAGGCAAGGATGGCTTCTCTGATACAGTGGCGTTTGGGAAGGCCCCTGAAAGAAATGAGGGACAAAGCCAAGAGGATATCTGGAGAAGCAGCATTCCACACAGAAAGGACAGTAAGTGCAAAGATCCTGAGAAGGGAGCGTGCTCAGTGTCCTCAGGGACCGGGAAGAAGAGAGTGTGGCTGAGCTCAGTGAGCAAGGATCAGAGTGGTCAGAGAAACAGTCTGGTGGCAAGGGGACAGGACTCGATCTTGTCTTGGGTGTAATGAAAAGATATTAGAGAGCTTTGAAGAGAGAGAAACAAGATGTCATTCTTTTTAAGGGGAACTGTCAGACTGGAAGGTAGATTATAAAAGGATGGGGATGGAAGCAGAGACACCTGTTAGAGGCATTTTTCAGTCATGCAGCAAGAATTTCGATGACCTGGATGAGGGAGGTGATGATGAAGGTGGTGATTCTGGATATATTTTTAAGCTAGAGCCAACACAATTGCTGATGTATTGGATGTGAGGAGTAGAGAATCAAATGGGTAAGGAACGACACTAATTCATGAGCACATTTTTTTTGTAGGGAGTGGGAAGTGGGGAGGGGAGGAATCAAAGAGATCGAACAACAATACTTTTTCCTAAAAAGCTGTTTGTTGACTTCCTAAAATATATGATGTGATTTCTGACCTCAAAGGAACTTATAATCATTTGAGTAAGCAAGACCCAAATGAGGAGTGGGAAAAGTTAGACAATATTTAACAAAGAATTAATTACAAATCTCACAGTTTTAAAAATATGTGACTGTTTTTAAATGAAGAAGTAATGAAGTGCCTCATGTAATGAACTTATCTCTGGATGGTTCATTGAGGCCAAGGTTGAAATCCCAATGCTGCTGTAATTGTGCAATTAGGAGCCGATTAGCCTTAGTAGCCACAACAATATCATACAAAAGTTTACTTTTCCTAAGTCAGTTTAGTTTGATAGACCTGGGTTCAAATAATGGCTCAATCACTTATCAGCAGCGTGACCTTGGGCAAGTTCCTTATATACTCCAAACCTAGTTTTCTGTTCTGTAAATTCTATGATGAATGATAATGCTAGCTCGCTCATGGGGCTGTCGTTGAAGGTGGTATACATGTGATATTAGATCTGACACAGGCTCTCAATAACTAGTTGCTGCTGCCGCTGTTGTTGCTTACTCTGCAAGTTCTCGCACGTACGCTGCACGTCTGCCTCACTCCTGTGGACGCTTACTATTCCCTATATTCTTTTTACAGAGATATCGGGTCTCTGCCACAAACAACTCGATGGCAGGAATCATTTTGATATTCTTCACATTCCCTGAGTGCCTGGCATTGTGCTGAGTGCTAAAAGGAATGGAAAATGCGTTTGCCACTTAACACGCAGCAATGTAGCTCAAGGATGTCTGCTAATTGGCACAGAGCAGTGCAACATGGGAGCATTTTCTGAGTGACCAGCAACAACGCAGTTTGGGGTGGAATGCTACCTAAATTGTATGAGTGATGAATGATGATGTGAACCTCACAACTTCGCTCTTCCTCAGCATATTAGTTTGGAAAGACTGCCATGACAGTGTCCCACAAACCGAGTGGCTTAAGTAATAGAAACTTATTGTCTCTGTTCTGGAGGCTAGAAGCCCAAGACCAAAATGTCAGCAGGATTGATTACTTCCAAGGTTTGTGAAGAAGAATTTGTTCCATGCTTCTCTCCTCCTCTCCGGTGGTTTTCTGGAATCTTTGGCATTCCTTGGCTTGTAAAAGCATCACCTCAACCTCTGCCTTCATCTTCCCATGGTGCTCTCTCTGTGTGCATATATGTCCAAATTTCCCATTTTTAAAAGGGGAAATTTTAACATTTCCCATTTTATAAGTCACACTAGATTAGGGGCGCACCCTACTCCGGTATGATCTCATCTTAATTAATTACATCTGCAACGACCCCTGTTCCAAATAAGGTCCCATTGTGAGGTACTGAGAGTTAGGACTTCAACACATGAATTTTGAGGGAGTGCCGTGAGATCCACAACACAGTCACGCTGCGTGCCTTTCTGCATGATTTCTGTGTCCAGGACCTTGGCTTTCTCCTGCTTTCCTCTTCCTTATATCACACAGTTCTGGTTCCAAACTAGTATTTAGTAAACCCACACCCACAGGTCACCTATGGCAGTGCTCCGTATTCTGAGCACTGCTGACTTCCCAGTTCAGGCCCTGTGCTCTGGGAAGAAAGGAAGTTTGCTGTCTTAGGAACATCCCAGACGATAAGGAGCTAAGAGAACAACTTGTCTGAAGGACCCTTTGATGACCCACTCATCCTTCCTACACTCATGCTGTCTTTGCTTGTGTCTCCTTACTCACCGACTTTTCCTCTTAGCAAACTCCTTCAGACAAAGAGTCTCCTACCTCCTTAAGCCCAGCCCGCCCCAAGAGAGGATCTCGCAGGCAGGCCATGCATAGAGATGATCAGCATGGGCACCGCAGAGCAAGGTTAATGAAGAGAAGTTTTAATTCTATGGCCATCTCCACACCCCCTCTCCATTTATATTTTCAACATATGGCTGGCTTTTTAATGTCGCTTTAATGTTTTCTCTTGTATTTAATTATTTAAAGATTTAATAAGAAACTGCTGAGAATCAATTGCACACAAGGGACACATTTCTTTGAATTTTTGTTCTTTTTTCTCTACTTTTGCATAAGAGTTAATTTAAGTCATTGGAAACTAAAAACACAAAGCTAAAAGGGGGAAAGAAGAGAACAACGTAAAGGCATTCAGAAAAGGATATCTGTAGGTGAAATCAAACCCTCAACGGCATGTGATGTGTATCTCTTATCAGCACTAGGCAGTGGCGATAACCAAGGAACCCAAAACAAATCACTTTCATTCCATTCGTGTCTAATAATAGAAAGTCAGTAGCTTATATGTCAAAAATTTTCTTTTTAAAATAAATTCCTTTTGGGGTTGGTTCTGTGTGTTGGGGGCAAGGAAATGGAAGGATATTCACCACTACAGGGGTCTAATTTTATTGACAGAGAAAGGGAATTTTTATATCACTTTCAGAATTTTAAATGGTTTGTTGCTGCATATTTTAGGATCTCCTTTCCACATTTATAACTATTATCTGAATGAACTAATCCAGTTAAGAAGGCATTCATTCATTAACATATTCTGCTTATGTGTTCTGAATGACCAACTTTGCCAGACACTATGCCAGGTATGAAGGATCCAACCAGAAGAAATGCCAACTCGACCCCTGCTTTCATAGCCACTCACACCCACCCTTGGGGAGCAGAATCACAAAGGACAGTTATCATGCGTGTGCTCTGATGTGGGAAGGACAGGATACTACAGAAGCCAAGGGAAAGGCACTCAATCCAGATTGGAAGGAAAGGGACATGCTTCCTGGAAGAAGACATGGCTATCATGAGACCTGAAAAATGAATAGGAACACAAATGATGAAGTGTGGTGAGAAGGATAAATAACGGACTTTATGGAGAATCCATTACTATTTAGTTGTTTCCTATCTGTACATTTTATATAAGAATTAGAAATTAAGCATGCATTTTACAAATAACTCTGGAAACTGTTCTAAAGTTAAAATCCCATTGAATTTCTCTAGAAGAAGGCCCTCCCAAATTCTCACCAAATGTCTGGGTCTGACACTCTATGTGCTTGCTCCAGCTAACTCTACTAAGAAAAGCAACCCAAGTCTGCACTGCTGACCTTGGGGCTCCCTGGACAAGAACCCCTTCAACTCTTGGAATCCCAACTTTTGGTCTGGCCAGAGGGTATTCCAGAAAAAGTCAAAGAGTAGAATTAAGGGACTCCTCCTCACTTTGAACGGGGAGTTCATATCTTTTGAAATTCCCCCTGTGCCAAATTCCTTAGGCCCTTACATTGTACTTTCATTCTTATTTAAAACTGTGATGCTTACTTGCAAATGAAAATACAACTTAAAATGTATACACCAAAAAATATACACTGTCATGGATTTTTTCCAAACCACATAAAATTCACTTAGTTAACTTTCTTGTTTCAGGGGGCACACATTTATGAAACATATAGCTAGAATCTTTTTTAAAAGACAGTGAATAAATAAAATTTCTTTTTTAATACTCAATGATGTTCCTCCAGGACTTAATTGATGAAAAAGTTAGTCATTACTTATCATCCTGAGCATATGACAAATCTTACCAACCTATTTTATAATGCACCCATTTTCTTGCCAAGTGAGACCAAAGACACGATGCTATTGGTTTTGCAAAATGTCACTTAGGTCATTTTGGAACATGCGCTTTTAATAAACGATGACATTTGTTCCAAAAGGATTTTTTGAGCACCTACTATGTGATAAGAACTGTCCCAAGGGTATAGAGACATAAATAAAACAGACTGAAAGCAAACAAACAAAAGTTTATATTTTAGATGAGGGAGATAAAAATAGACAAATAAAGCAAATGATACAGTATATTAGGTGATGAGAACCATCAGGAAAAATAAAGCAGGAAAAGGAACAGAGAATTCTGGGAGGAAGGTGCTATTTTAAGCAGAATGATTGGCAGGTGATGCTTAAGCATTCACTTGAAGGAAGAGGGCAAACAAGCCATGTGTTTAAACAGAAGGAATGTCCCAGGCAGAGGAAACACTTAAAGGAAAGGCCCGGAGCCGGCCTGGCACATTCAAGGAGCCCCACGGGGGTCGGTGTCTGGAGTGGAGAGAACAAGAGGGAAGGTAACAAGGGTTCGATTATATGGGACCCTACAGGCCCTGCAAGGACATTCCAGCTCTTACTCTGAGTAGGAAGGGAGGCTCTTGGAGGGTTTTGAGGAGAGGGATGATGTGCTCTGACATCACTCTGGCTGCTGTGTTGAGGATACACTGTAGACGAGAGTGGACACAGAGACCAGCTAGGAGGCCACTGCGATAGGTCAGGCAAGAGGTGATGGTGGCCTGGGCCAGGCTGATGATGGTTGAAGTAGTACCCAGAGGTCAGATTTAGGATTAATTTTAAAGGCAGATCCAATACACTTTGCCCATAGGTCAAAGGTGGGGTATGAGAGGAAAAGAGGTCAGGGTGACTCTGAAGTTTGGCCTGAGCAACTGGAAGGATTGAGCGGCATTCAACTGAGCTGAGACTTCAGACAGGGCAGGTTTGGGCCTATTTTTCTTGGAAGAACACAAAAAATATGCCAGTACACTCTCCCATGTCTCCTTAAAACTATGGTATAGGTTTTCAAATTCTCAAATGTGAATTTTGTCTTGGTACGAATTGCTGCAGGTTAACAGCATACTTCATCTGGAAGGCAGTTACTGACAAACCTACCTGAGTGGAAAAATGAAGAACAAAGCAAAACACCTCTCTGACAAAAAAAGATTATCTACTCCTTCTTTATTCATGAGTGCTGCCCTTTTGCTATTTGCCATTGACATTTCTGGCTGGAGCTGAAATGCAGACATTTTCCTAAAACTAGTAATTTCCCTCATCACTTCCTTTGGCAGAGATATTTCCAAAGCTTGCTGAGGGCCTCAGTCTGGCCCAGGCGTGACTGGGACCTCAAATAGAAAGCAGAGGTAGCATATTACTAGCCCCATCTTGCCAATTGACCTCAATTTTACTGTTCTCTGTTCCCGCTAATCCTACATTCTCCTTGAAAAATAAATCTAAGTGACTCAAACCCATTTACAATCTTTTTCTCCAACTCCTTTCCCTGGTAAGTCATTTCATGTTTATTACTCTCTTTGTGTGAAATAGTTCTGCCTGAACTCTCCATTTACTTTCATTTTCTGAAATGTTAAAACATCTTTTTTTCTTTTTTAGACCTCTGTTATGTTCATTTGTCAAACTCTGTCATAAACCTGAAAATCAGCATCAACATGATCTTCATCATCTTCAAACAGCACATGGTAACAAGGAGTTGATATGGTCTGTGATTTGCTGCAGGACAGCATCCACAACAAACTGCGAACCACAGCACGGTGTAACAGAGTAGCCTCAAATTTCCATCAAAGGAATGAGTTGTCTGAGGAAGCAACGTGTTCCTCATCCTTTAAGAGACTGAGGCAGCAAGGAGAATGTTGGGGAAAGGACCTTTGGGCTGAGTTGAAGGTTAAATAATAAATTATTACTATTTTAATTTTACACATAATATGCTTGAGTTTGATTTTCCTTATAGGGTCATTGTAAGGATTATTTGAGATACTCATAAACAATATAGACCAGAACTTGGCAAATAAATTTTATTTAATAATCGGCAGTTGTGCTAGTAATAGAAGTAGCAGCAATAGTAATGAGATGTTAGAAAAAAAGCGGAAGAGAGAAAAGAAAATGCAGAAAAGGAAAGGAAAATTTAAAATATCCTGTAATATCTCTACCCAAAGAAAACTACTTCATGTTTTTAATATTTTCTCTGGGATGGATGGGAGAGAGAGAGAAGAAAGGAGGAAGGAAGGAAGGAATGGAGGGAGGGAGAGAGGGAGGAAGGAAGGAAGAAGGAAGGAAAGAAGGAAGAAATGAAGGAAGGAAGGAAGGAAAGAAGGGCGGGAGGATGGAAGGATGGAAGGAAGGAAGGCAGGCAGGCAGGCAGGTACGAAGGAAGGCAGGAAGAAAGGAAAGAAAGAAGAAAAGAAGGAAAGGAAAAGACATGAGTGATAAACTCTGAAGGCTTCTTTTTGCCTTAGTACTTGAATGATAAGTTGGTGGATACAGGGTTCTCCGTTCAAAATAATTTTTCTTCAGGACTTTGTAGACATTGTGTCATTTTTTAATATCCTGTGTGGCAACTGAGCATTCTGCTATTAATCTGATTCTTACTTTCTGTAAGCAACTTTTTCTCTCTCTTAACTTACAGAATTTTTCCTTTACTTTAGCTCAAAGTTTTCACAAACATGTTCCCAGGTGTCTTTCTTTTTCTGTTTGTTTTACTTTTCTTTCTTCTCTGTCAAGTCTTTATTCATATCAGAACATTTTACTTGTATTCCTTTTCCTTGCTCATTTCTCCTCTATTTTCTTTCCTTCTTTTACTTTTATTAGACAGATATTGGATATCTTAGACATATCATCCATGTCTTAGCAAAAAGGACAGCCATTTTCTCCCTCAGCAATGAAGAAGTTGCTGATCATAGAAACTTTGATTGCAGTAAATGGGGAAATGTGAGCCAGGAGGCAGCTTGCCTTCCGAGCCTGGAGCTCCTTATCCGTTGACTTATTCCACTTCTTTCCTCGGAATCAATACCCATCCTGGATGTTCTCATAAATCAATTGCCCCATTTGTTTAAAGAACTGTTCCTGTGTCACTGAACTGCAGGAAATGCTGATTCAGCCACTTAGCAGTGGAGACTGGAAAGTTGGTCCCAGAGGCCTTTTAATAATCACCATGCTAACCATTCTTTGGCTTATTTCCACTTGCAAATTTTGTGTCTCTGACCCAGGAATTTTTCCTGTATTCAGCTGGAAAAATTCACTCTTGAATGGTACTCACTTTCACTTTTATGGGTCACAGGTACTCCTCTATCCATCCAAGTCTATCTGCTATGTGCCTTCCAGGAATTCCTTAGCATTCCTAGCCTGCTGATGGTGCCTTTTCTAAGGGCTGCCAAAAATAAGTTTGTGAGGTGTTTTTGCTGCCAAATGGTATACAGTGGGTCTTCTCTTTCTGAGTTTCTAGTTTAACCATAGGTCTATCCTCATTTTTATGTTTTTTTTCTATCATTTCAGTAGGATCATGGAAGGAGAAAAAGCAAATGGATCTTCTCAGTCACACATCATGAACTGGAGTTGTGAATTATGTTTTGATTGCTCGTTTATGTAGCTGCCTATCCCCACATAAGCCGCTTGATGCCAAGATCTCTATATTACTTCATTTTTATATATTTGCCCCTGACACACAGAAGATACAAAACAGAGGTTACGTAATGAGTAATTACATAATGAATAATTAATTAAATTAGGTAGAATAGCTATAAACAAGTATTTTATTCCATTAAGTATACATAAGTAAGTAATAGAAAGTAGTCATCTCTTGAACTTGTCGAAAAGTGATAGCAGAGGAAATTTTTGCTGTGTCCATTGCACTTCCCTTGTGCAATGCAAAGAAGGAAGCTTGGTAAAGAAAGCAGCATTGTATGGGAGCTCAAACAAGGTGCCGAGTGGGTGGGGAGGAGAGAGCATGAGAAGTAGATGGAGAATTAATTCTCAACTGCTCTCCTCAACCTGTCCTTACGAGACAGTCCATCCTTGTCTTGTGCCTTCTATACTACTGGTCACCTCTCCTCTTTGAATTCATGCTTAGCTTCATTTCTCTGGCTACAGTCTGGTTTCCTATCCCCACTTCCCTGATTCAGGTTATCTCCGTGGAATCGCCTCCGGCTGAGTTCAGTCCTCACAGTCTGTTCCTTACTGCTGCCCTTTCAGGCTGTGCCACAACCACCCTCATCCCTGCAGTCCAGAACACAAGAACTGGACACATTTGTACATTGTTTTGCGTAGCTTTTCTCAGTTTCATATTTAACCCTGATAAAATGAGGGCAATAATTCCCTCTCTCCCTCAGTTCAGGAATAGCGGTGAGCTAAATGTACCATCATTTATTTTCAGAACCTCCAAGAAATACAAATAGTGCCTAATATCCAAGAGCTTTGGTGACCATGAGCAAAAAAGATGGAGTAATAAAAGAGTCAAGGTATCGAGTCTCCCAAGCTACTAGCCACTTACGCCTCCCCCAAAATTAAAAGAAGTGATAAATAAAGATTTCTGTGCATTAAGTCAAAATAATTAAACCTGATTTTCAAAAATTACATATAAGAAGAAAAGAGAGCAACAAAGATTATTGTAGCACCATAAGACAAAGAGCTTATGATTGCATAAATTTACACGTATTATTGTTAGCCATTCTAACAGCTGCTATAGCCACCATTTTCTTATCTGAAGAAGAAGTGATGCTTCAGGTCATTTTGAGGCATTGAATTTAATGAGCTGGAAAGTATATGCTGCGGGTTTTTATTTCTGGCAAGAAGTTTTACACTGAAGTATTACATTTGTATTTCAGGATTGAATCTTGATTTTTATTTAGGTTTGTGAAAATGGGCCACTTTGTGGGGATAAGTGGGATGCATGATATTAACAGTAGCAAGTTAAAATAAGTGAGAGAAAATATCATTGGAGATAAATTCACTCAGTCAAAGCCTTGTTTTATCGTATGCTCTTTTTTCTGGCTTTACGGTAGTCAGTAAATTTGGATATTTTCCAGGCCTTGGGAAAAAAAAACTCTGGAGAAGCTGACTGTCACAGGAACTGACCAGCCTTTCACAAAACTCATTTCCTCTTCTTCCAGGACCACACGGAGGCGACGTTTCCCAGCCACCTGGCATTGAGACACAGTCTTGTCCTGGAATGTGCACATCACCACTTTCTTTAAAGACCACAAAATCCTCCCATTTTTGATTTTTCCCTTTCTCTCCCCATCCACTGGCTGAATGTGGAGAATTCTGAGGTCCTAAAAGGGGATGAGGCTGGAAGATGGCAGGCATCTGGATCTCAAAAGATCACGCACATGCTAACAAGGAGAACCCACATTGAACCATTAGATAAATAAGAAGTAAGACTCAATTATGTTTTGCCACTGAGATTTTGGAGTGTGTTTGTTATAGCAGCTAGCATCAGCCTTAATGATTTATCATACTTACTTATAAGTTACTGGCTAGCCTTTCAAAATTAGAATTGGTAACTATGGCAAAGAAATTTTGCATAATCTTAATGACCATGGAGGTAGGAGTAGAGATGATGAAATAGACGGGGAAAGGTAAGCCATAAACCTGGAATGTCAAACATCTTTAACTCACCTCAGTTAAGTGAAACTCTTCTGAACCTTCCAATCATACAGGACGGGAGGATACAATGGTACCACATCAGAGGCCTTCATTCATCACATTAACCCCAATCAATATCCCTACTACATGGTTTTCCCAGTAGAACTAATCACTCATCATTTTAAATTACCCTGGACATTTATTTATTTATTTATTTTCTGTCACCCTCCCTCTTGAACATCCGCTCTTTGAGAGGAGACCTTGCTGGTCCTGTCACTTCTTGATACCCAGCAACTTGAACAACTGAGCCATATTAGACACTCAGTGGCAATTTTTGTTGAATTCATGAATGACCCTTGATGACCAAGACTGAAAGAATTTGTTTTTTGTTATTAGATTCCTCCTCCTGTCAACAAATATTCATGACTTTAGATGAGTATAAGACATTAGTCAGTGCTCTCAAGGAGACTAAAATCCAAGTGAAGAAAGATAGGATATGATAGAGTGAAGGATGACAAATGGTGAAACACAAATGCTAAATTTAATCAAGGTGGAAGAATTAAAGTGTTTATAGGGCTTCAGAGCAAAACAATGAGTGGTTAAGAAAAATTTTGTAGGAAAAGCAGCTTGCGTTAAACGTTAAAGAGGCGGTAGAAATTGACAGCCTGGAGATGGGCTCACCAAGTGAGATGTGCTGACCTCACAGCGGGCAGGGGGCAGGTTCACAAGACATCTACTGGGATGGAGGGGAAAATTATTAAAACTTGAATTTGTATTGACTTTTTATATTTTTAAAAGATTAGGCTTTACTAATATTTACCAAATGAATTAATAATATACATGCATACAATTTATAAAGCAAACATGCACATATTATGGGAGCATGTTCATAATCAGAAAGTTGAAAGATATCTCATGCAGAGAGGGCATTTTAGTGAGGAGATGTGAACAAGGCATGGATGCAGGAATGCTCAAAGGGGTGTAATTGTACCCTAGCTTGGACAGCGCAAAGGGGCAAGTAAGAGTGAAGTGTAAGTTAAAGTTAGAATAGAGGGTTGTAGCCAACTTACCAGGAGCATTAAATATCAGCAAATGCACTTATATTTGATCATTGACTCTTCCTCAATAGCGTATCCCCATGTGTCCAGGACTGCCTCCCTTAGAGAAGCCCCCATCTGTTAGCTTCGGGGTGACTGCAACACGTCCTAATTCATCTTTCTGCTCCATGCTAGTCCCACCCCTCTCTGCTCCCCACATAGTAGCCACTGTGAGATTTTTAAATTTAAATGGAATCATTCTGCTCCCTTACTCAGAAGCCTCAAATGGCACACCATTGCACTCAGAATAAAATCCAAGTTTCTACTGTTTCTACATGATCTGCTGCCTGCTAATTTTTCCAGACTCATTTCGTATCACTGCTTCTCTCCTTCCCTATACTCAAGCTACATCAGTCTATCCTTTGTTTGTCCTCATGCATGCAAACTCTTTCCTTCCACAGCACTGTTGCATTAGTTGTACCCTCTGCTTGGAATATTTCTCCTCGTGGATGCATGACCTGCCCCTTCTCGTCACCCAGGCTTCCTCTGTGCTAGGTACTTTCACATGCACATATCATTAATTTTATCTTCCCCACAACACAGTGAGGTAGGTATACTGAGAAAGGGTCAACTAGATTTAAAATGTAGATATGCATATATATGTGCGTTGATTAGTTTATAAAGCACTTTAACATGAGTCCATTTGATCCTCACCTTAATTTTGTCAGGAAGAAACAGATTTATAGAGGAAAGAAATAGGATTAGAAAGACTGTGATTTCACCAAAGTCACACACAGATTGTAAGTGCTGGACCAAGGATTCAACTAGTGGCTTTTGGCTTCAAAATCTGGTGGTCTTTTTACTCCACATCCGATGGAGGCAAAGATAGTTTCAAGAAGTGAGGAAAAGCAATAGCATCTCTTACAGAGTCAGCAAAGAACAAATGTATTGATTAGGAGGTCAGGAGTGGCCTCTGACAATTTAATGAATCGACCGACACATTTGTTGAATTAAAATATTCCTTAAATCCCTACCATGTACAAAGCACTGAGGTAAGCTAAAAGCAGCATAAAGAATGGTTCCTATTCCCTAAGATGGAGTTTTCAAAGAATAGTGGCAACAGAAGTCAAATTAAATGAAGGCAGTACACAATGCTCTGAGGAAAGAGAATGACACACCCAGCTCAGCTCTCTGAGAATCTGGCTGTGAAAGGAGGACCCACCAGTTTGGTAACTGGGAGAGAGAAGCAGGTCAGGTGAAGGTTGTAGTCAAGACTCAAGGCAACAAGTGATTAGGTAGATTTCTATTTTTCTAGCTTGACATTGTTTTGTGGGCTTTACAGCCTATACTAAGAAATTTGCATTTCTACCTCAGGCCTCCAGGTACCAGCGTGTCAATGGTGTCATCAAATTGACTTTTCCTAAGGGCCTCTTCCAGGAGCACACGTCAATACTGAAGGCTCAGTATACAGGGAGCGGTGATGTCGACTCACAGAAAAGGCCCTTCTGATGACTGATGCTCTCGCTGCCTCAAGTTGGCAGAGTGACACACTGCCCCAGAGCCTCCCAGGATTTGGCTAATCCTTGGGAGTAAGATGAGAGCTTTGGAAAGCCTCATGAATAACTCTGAAGGGGCAGAGGGCACATGATAGATACGCCTCTGCCTTAGTGTACTCACTGGTACTCCAGAAACCTAAAGGCAGGAAAGCAACCTCCAAAGGCTGCTTACTTACTCCAGAAGAGTAGGAAGACTCTTGAATTTAACTCAAAATACTTCACTATCAGATCTGAATTCAGTTTACAGCGGGTCCCTCAGTAACATTGTCTTAAATTGCTGATATCATCGTATACTGCCCAATTGTCCAGGTTCCGCCTTTGAAAGACATTCTTCAAAAAGCTCCACATATGAGAAAGTGGAACACAGTCCCAAGAAATGAGGTAAATTAGGGAATTTTCTATGAATTACCTAGGAGAAGAGATTGAAATATGACAAGGAAAGAAGCTGGAGTTAGAAGCTAGATATACCGAAGGGATGAGGCGAGGACCTTACAAAAGTCAGCCTATGGGTTAAGGGGTCAGTGGTTGGATACAACGACACAAAACCAGGAGTACAGTGGGTTAAGTCAGCAGACCAGAAATTATATTTATTCATTAAGAGAAACACTAAATATCTCTATAGTCTACAGGCAAACACAGAATTCCTGGGGAAGCTCAGTATCATTTCTCTCAATCTAGGTCTTGCTCTCTAATTCCTGATTCTGGCCCAAAGCCTTCCTGATACCCAGCTTGTCTGACATCCTGTAAAATCCATTTCAGATCCTTTCTCTACCGAGCTGGGAAGTTGTCTCCTGGGTGTTCCACAGCTATTGTGCTCAGGTCACTCTAAAAGGCTATCTATCCTGGAGGAAGGTAGGTAAGGACCCTTACGATATATTCCAATGGAGTTTTTTCCAACTTTTTCTGAGTATTACCGCCCCTCCATGCCAGCCTCCCACAAGTAGCCAGTTTCCACCCTGACTTGTTCCTTTTTACTCACCATTTTTCTCCTCTCATATTTACCTCCAGCACTGTAAAAGAGGAGAAAAAGTAAAATATAGTAGCCATGAGAGTAACAAGCAAACACTCCCCCAATGGACAATGAATGTGACATTTCTCCTGATCTGTATGATCAGCATGAATCAATTGTGCTTTTGAAGACACGGCCCTAATCCATACATGTTAACTTGAGGATTTACCTTTCCTCACAACGGTATAGACAAGTAAGTTGAATACATTATTTTAATATATTGCTGTATTATTTGTATTATTGTATTATTTGTATGTATTCAAAAATGGCTACATCTAGGTAACATACTGAGAGGGGGCAAGATCTATCTCAGTGGTTCTCAACCCTGGGTGCACATCAGCATCACTTGGCTTTTAAAAAATACTGATATCCAGGCTCCCCTGTGGATCAATTAAATTGCAAAATGTGAATGTGGGTTCACTCTTATTTGTCAAAGCTGCCAGGCTATGCCCTTCGGCAGCAGGCTGAGGACCACTGCTATCAATCTCAGAAGAGTGCAAGTCTTAGGATTGGATGCTGGTCTCTGCTCCACCACTCACTCATGCTGTGACCTTGAACACGGTACCTAACCCTCTGGGTTTGAGTTTCTTCCTCCATAAAAAGTCTTTGTCCTCCCTCACTTTCTCTCTTTTCCCCGTCTTTCTCTTGGACTAAATGCTCCACAAATATCATCCAGTTTTAAAAGTTTATGATTTTGAACACCAGCAAATGGCTCAAGTGGGATTATTTTGGCTTCTCAGATCATGGAAAGATCTCAGGACAAAAGGCACTGAGCCCATCAAGGATGATAGGGAGATGGTCTAAAGGAGAAGACGGGAAACAGCTGGTAGGCAGCCAGGATTTAACATGAGCATCGGGGCTGGAAGAAAGATCCAATCTTCCCCAGGGTCCACCCTCCATGGACTTAGGAGGAAAGTAATAAGGAGGGAATTGCGCAGTTTGTTGACAAAGCAGTAAAGCCATGGCAGTGTTTTGATGGGACAATATCAGAGTATTGATGGGGTTTTTTTTTAATTTTCAGTTCTACATTTTGCAGGAAATCAAACAAAATAAATTTGAGAACCTAGCCTTATATTATGTGAGTGCTATATTTAACACACATCTGTCTATTATCTATTCAACTACACATATTCACATCTGTTAATATCAATATAAATGTATTCATATGTTCAATGCAGTCTTTCACTACACAAATATTCGTCGAGTACCTATTGCATGTTTTACGTACTGAAGACACAGCATACACAGCAAAAGTTCCTTCCTTTCCAGAACTTACCTTCTAGTAGAGAAGATAGACTATGAACAAGATAAGTAAGTGTATGCTGATAAATGCTAGAGAGAAAAATATTGCAAGGAAAAGATATCGGAAGTGTTGGGAAGGGCGTGTAGTTTTAGATAGGGAACCAGAGAGAAACATAATCCCATATATCTTATTTGGATTTAGACCCAATTAATTTAGTTTTCCATTTCTAAATAAGAACTATTTGCCTTCCACTCCAGGTTTGTTGGGAGAGTTAAGCGAAATTTTGTATAGTCCTAGATAGGTGGTCTGGCAGGTACTACAGGGCTCAATTAGTAGAGAGAGTGAAAGGAACAGTGGAGCCTGGATAACTAACCCGAGTCGGCAGCAGGCCAACAGGAGAACCTCAACTCAGACCTAGAGTGCACGGCGGGTGCCTGCTCTTTCCCATGGCAGCCCTACAGGGCCGTGTGTGAAGAGTGGTTCTGAGTATTTAAAGTTCTGGCAGTCAAACCACATCTGTGGAAAAAATGTGAAGTCTACAAAGGCAAAGAGAGACTTTGCTTCCCACTATAATCCAGGAAGCTAGAGGGTACTCAAGCAATATTTGTAGAATATTAATTCTGCTTAATACTCTAATTTCTAAAGGTAACCCATAAAATTCAACAAATATTAGCCTGGAAATGCTGCACCTCTGTAGGTGTATTTGATTTTACACTGTGTGCTGAATGTGACACGAACACATGTTTAACGAAATTAATGTTTTGTTTATTGGTTCAGTTTACTTTAGATTATATGAGAGTAAGTGAATTTCAGGTTTGAAATGAGAACACAAAAGGTACCATTTTGAATAAATGTTTACTTTTTCAAGTCCCTTCTATCACCACAGCATTTCAATGCCTGATATTCTGAGTTCCAGACCTATTTTCTCAGTAAGTAAAGAAGACAGCCTTAGATTTTAATCACTACACATGCTGTTTCCACTTTGGAACTCCTTACCTGCTCTTCAACCTCTTGCCTCCGTAATGGACACTACTCTTTTGAGGATCACTTATGCCACTTTAGGACCTCAATTCCGTCCTATCCTCCGTGGCTTCCAGGCAGCCTTTGAGCCCTAATGAAATCGTCAGTCTTCCTTGAAACTGTCCCCATCGTCGGCTTTCAGAGCTTGGACCTTTGGTTCCTGGTCCTCTCCTACGCCTCCTCCCCGTCTCTCTACGTGTATGCCTTCTCTCTCTCTGCTCCCTATGTGGTGTCATCCCCTGGAACGTAGACCTCATTCCTCATCCCCTCTCCCTTGGTTAACCTGTTGTTACTGTTTTAATCATGTCTTCAATCATCATCTTTCTGAGGAGTGCCTCTAATTCTGTCTCCGGGTCAGACCTCTGGGACGGCTTCTCGGTGTGCATTTGTAGAAGCAGGACTTTTTCGCAGACATGTTCTCTGTTCTCATTTGCATAGTACGTCCAAAGTGGAATTCTTTATCCTCAGGCCTTTTGTCCCCCTCCATCCTCCTCCTCCTTCTACATTGTCTACCTCTGCTCACAGCATCGCTGTCCTTCTACTCACACAGGCTGAAAAACTCCGCTCCGTTGGCTACTTGTTCCTGTCCTTTACTCCCCATGTGCCATGAGCCATCAAATCCCATACACTTTGGTTCCACGATGTTTCTCATGTGCATCCCTTTCTTTTAACTCCCTCTGTTGAGGTCAATATTAACTCTTACCTACACCTTGGCCTCATAGCACTTCTCAGCCTCCTCATGCCCTGCAATCCATCCTCCACCCTTCCACGGTTCTACTCAAGTTCCTCTCCTTCTGTTGCTCCCAGAGTAAAGTTCAAAATCTTTGTAGCTAGGGGCCAGCCGGTGGCGCAGCGGTTAAGTTCACACATTCTGCTTCCACTCCTGGGGTTCGCTGGCTCGGATCCCCGGTGCAGACATGGCACCGCTTGGCAAGCCATGCTGTGGTAGGCATCCCACATATAAAGTAGGGGAAGATGGGCATGGATGTTAGCTCAGTGCCAGTCTTCCTCAGCAAAAAGGGGAGGATTGGCAGCAGATGTTAGCTCAGGGCTAATCTTCCTCAAAAAAAAAAAACCGCAAAAACTTTGCATCTATAGCCCCAAATACTCTTTTTCACTTAATTTCCTATCTTCCACTCTTGTGTACTGCTTCAGCTGCACCAGGTCACTCCCCATTACACAGACTGGCTGCCTCGGTGCTTTTGCTCCTATGGTGTCTTCCCGCTGGAATGCATTGCCCCCTCCTCTGCCTATCACATCCTTCAAGGTCCTCCTTCAGGAAGTTCCCCTTGATTCTCCCAAAGGAAAATAATGTTTTCTGCTTCTGTGCTCCATTGGCACTTTATCTGCTCTTTTCATCAGACTGTCTTTTATGGTTTCATCTTTAGTTTATTTTGTATAATTTTAAGTGTACATATTGTAGAGTCACTTAATCATGTGGCTGTGTGGTTCCCTCCCTTCTACTATTCCTTATATTGACCTAGCATATCCCCCATGACTGTCCTCTCAGTTGGGTTATTGCCCAAATGACCACCGGGCTCAGCGAGCCTTCATCATCACCTTTCGGCAGATCTAGCTCCCTTTTGCAACCCAGGATCCTCTCAGGGTGAGCATCCCAAAGGCCCAGCACAGCTCAGCCTAATAACAACTCTCCTTTGAGAAGGGCAAGAAATTTCAGTTAATGTCTCACATTTATATCTCCCATTTTCCTTTCACTTAGGCTGCTAATCAATTCTTTTCCTTTGGTTTTTTTTGGGCTTTTGTTTGATGAGGAAGATTGTCGCTGAGCTAACTTCAGTGCCAATCTTCCTCTACTTTGTATTTGGGACACCGCCACAGCATGGCTTGATGAGCGGTGTGCCGGTTCACACCTGGGATCCAAACTAGTGAACCCCGGGTCGGTGAAGAAGAGCGTGCGAACTTAACCACGACACCACCAGGCCAGCCCCACTAATCAATTCTTTTCAATCATCATTTTTCTCATCAGTCTCAAAGACCCAACCATCTTCCTGTTCCATAGGCTAAGATCCTTAGAGCAGGGTCATGCTGCAAAGCCAGGACCACCTGTCTTAGGAACCTCTTCCTTCTGCAATTAGAAATGCAGGCAGCAGCCCTGCCTTCTGCAGAGCTTCAGGGCTGCAAATTCAAGCAAATCCCTTGCCAGGGAACATTATGTGTTTACTTGGCAGCGAGGAGAGCATTTTCCAAATAATTAATCGTGAGCTCAGGATCTTCCTGAACTGTACTCAGTTCCTGGAATCTACCCCGAAGGGTCCTGTGTGCTACCTATCCATAACTGTCACCCAGCTATAGATCTGCCTCTATGCTTTTGATTTTTCTTTCTGTTTTCCTTTAAAGAAAAAAAAATGAATTCTCAGGTGCAGTATAATCTTAAAGATTTATTTTGATTAGTCAAAAATGGAGAACATGAAAAAGCTTTTCCCTGGGCTGTAATCCCCCAAATGCTTACATTTGAATTTGTTCTTGGTGTACTGTTTCTCACATTCCTGCTCACGCAGCCTCAAGTCCTTTGCCCGAGCATGCTTTCTATCTTTACTTTTGTCTGAGAGCTTAGTATATTAGCCGACAAGTGGTGCAAATTGTGAACAAAGCAGGCCTCAGTTCAGGGGAGAGCGGTGGGTCATATCGAAGCAAACCTGTGCAAGCGATCAGAAAAATATTTTCCCACCACCTTCTAGGTTCATTTTGGCCAAGTAAAACTTACAAGCCTAAACCAGATCATAACTCAAAGTTAGCTTCGGGATAAATAAATACTCTAAATCTACCCAGAATTATGTGTTTTTTCAGTATTGTATTGTGGCAACAAAATATGTTGTTGGAGCCTGCAAGAAATTACTGTACCGAAACAAAGGCTCATAAGCGATGGAAAAGACAAAGGATATCGGGGGTGCCCGGAGGCCCAGAAATGAAACTCACACAGTTCCAGAGCTGTGAGCCGTCCTCAGGGCCAGCCTTCCTAGGAAACTGAGGTTTGGACAGGTAACAGAGCTTGCCCAACCAAGGTCTCACAATTATGTTATCAGTGCTAAAACCAGATGAAAGTTTCACGACTCCTTTAAGTCACGTCGCCAAACCAAACCACATCCAGTACTGTACAGAGGACGCAGCCTTTGCAATTTGCCTAGAGTTTATCAGAGAAACCAGATTTTAAGAAAACAAAAGCAATCCCATCAACTGATGAATAAAATCTCTTATTTGGAGTGAGGAGGGATAAAGATGATATAAAACCAAAACAAAGTCATCACAAGCTCGAAGGTCTAGTAATCATGTCTTAAAATAAAAAAGAAATGCGTTTACTACCAACTAGTTTCTCCTTGTTCTCCACCCTTACATTTCCTTTGTCTTCCTCTTGCTTCTATCTCCTTTCTCTCCTTTCCTCTTCCCTCTCCTCCTAAAGAATCTAGCGAAGACTGGCCAGTAGCTCTTAAATCAGACCACCCAGTAGGAAGAAATCGCTGCCATTTACCTTTAATTAATCAAATGACAAATGTGAACTGTTGCTCAGAGCCAGCTTCTGGGGATCTCTGCGAGAAGAGTGCTCTCAGGGTTCAAGAGCTATCAATGTAGCCGGCAGCCTTCCTCTCTTCATTAGAAACAGATTCAACCCAATTGCATAAGTATTTTGAATGGATGCTTAAAGAGACTTAGCTTAAGCAGCAGCCATCCATGGCTGAGCTGTCAGAACCCAGAGTATGAGGACCAAAGAACCAGATCTTGACAAAACTTTTTATCTCCATGGAGATCCAGAAGCTGTAGGAAAATGCCCGCTCCACCCTTCTTGCTGCCAGCAGGGCCTTTTCTCATCACTGGGCTTCGTCCAATCAAATTGTTATGCCCTCTTCTGAGGCGAAAAGGTCCCAACAAAATGGTGCCACACCTGGTGTTTTGTTTCATTTTTCTGTGTACAGTACAACTTTTAAAATTTGTCTGTGAGACCTGTGCAGAAATGGCGCCCCTACTGGTATTCCCTTGGCAGGATCCAAATTCTAGTTTAGGTTCTTTGTCAATTTATCTCTCTTACCCACAGCAACCCAGGGTTTTCTCTAATATTCCAGTGCCAAAGTGCCAAGGGCTGTCTCTTACTGAACTTTTAACCCTCTCCCTAGTGCACTGCCAAGAAAATAGTAAGTATTTGACATGTTCATTGAGTGAAAGAATAGAGAGAAACTCAGATTTTTGCTTCCACCCTGAAGCTGTGCCTTTGGGTTTCTCTACCTCTGTCTTCCCCTCTACTCAGGACACTTTCCCCATGTCTGAACGTTTTCTGCAGTCTTCCTCACGTGGTCTTACAGGCATATTTCAGCTGCAGATTCTATCTGATTTCATGATGGGGCCGGACATTGAGTTTTTCTAAGGCAACTGGGGACATTTCTAGTGAGCATATTATTAGAGTGATTTCTCAGTGGCTAACCAAGCTGTCGTAGGCATTTAGCACTGCCAAATGGTAAAGCTCTTTGGCACTACAGGTCCAAGTGCTCCTTTATTTATTTTTACGACATATTTAAATGCTTTGTGGTTCACTTAAAACAGCTCTCGAGAAGTGCAGCAAGAAGCAAGTCAATGGGGGGTTGTTGGGGCTTTGTTTGTAGAATGCAGAATTTTATAATAATTCTGGAAGCAGATTTCTGGAGCATGAGATGTTTTCAAATTTATTACTGCTTTTCAGACAACAAAATTTCCTATATGAGCAGCAGCTTGGGACTGTTAGGAATGGAATTAGTGAGAGAGGTGACAATTTTTTTTTTCTTGGCAGGTGGCAGATCATTTTCCTTTTTATACTTGGGAGTTCTCTTGCCCTTGTGGGATGTGATCAGTAGATTCAACACTTTAGGGTATTTGGTTTCTGACTTTGAATGAGAGTAAAGTGAGAAAGATTAATTCTGAGACCTTCCAGCAATAGTCAATCTAGGGGTAGAACTTTTTTAATAATATTTTTAATCCTGCTTGTACCAGACATATGTTACAGAGTGATTGACCACTGGATTTTATCAGTCTGGGGAGTCTGGAAATGCTTCTTTGTGTTGAATAAGGACTTATTTCTGTGCAACATACCTGCTTGCATCTCAGGCACCTTGCAGGAATAAAGGTGCCACCATCTCATGATAGCCAAATAAATTTATTGTTTTAATTGTGTATTGATTCCACTCTTTTATTAAATTTCATATGGAAAGGGATTGGGGTGGAGGGTGGTGTTTCTCATGAAATTTCTCCACCAAGACAGAAGAGCTTTCCCAACTCTTATGACAAGTGCCCCACACACTCTCTGAAGGATTTGTGGGCTGTGGTCACACCAGCTGTTGGTTTCTATGACAGTCTGTGAAATGTGACCAAGGTGGAAAGGAAGTTTACCGCTTCCTTCGATAGAAGGCCTAAGGAAAGATACATCCCAAATGAAGAATGAAAGCTCCTCAGTGGACAAGTTAGAAGAGTGTGAGACCACTCAGGATGGGCAGTAACTCCTTAAAACTCAGAAGTCAAATGTTCATGGAACATCATTGGTTTTTAAGAAACCATGGGTCTGCCTATCCTGGAAGTCTATAACCTCAGAATGTTTGCTCTGGTTGGGACATCAGGGATGAAATAATTAAACCATCCCCCTCACTTGCCGTATGAGGACGTGATGCCAAGAGAATTCAGTGGCTTAGCCACGGAAATTGAAGCAGAGAGAGAACTGTAAGCTACACCCTGTGATTCACATCCAGGCCTGTGCATGTGGCTGTGAATCTCTAATACCTGGTTAGTAATGCTACAGTTTATACCATAAGGCTTATTTTGAGAATTTTAGTAAAAGAGGCAAGAAGGAAGCTAAAGTACATACTTAAAATAAAAGTTTAGCTTTATCTTATCCAAGAAAAAAAGGAGAACGGATAAAAGCAATGCTCCTACATTGCACTTTAAATTCCAAGGGTCCTCACAGCATGCTTTTTCCTGTATAGTGGGTGGGTTCACGCCAGCTGTTTTGAATCTAGTTCTCCGAGCTTAGGGAAGAAACAAACTTGTAAAGGTCCTACCCAGCATGTACATACACAAGGGAAAGAGAATTAGCTTCATTCTTTGGGCATTTGTTGCAGTGCGACAACTGTCCTCTCTGCGGCTCTCATGAACACCCTGGGGCAATGGTGTATTCATTTTCTATCGCTGCATTAACAAAGTACCAGACTTAGCACCTCAAGACAATGCTCACTTCTGAGGTCACAATTCTGTAGATCAGGAGTCTTGGACAGCATGATGGGATCTCTGCTCAGGGAATCCCAGGGCTGAAATAAGGGGTTGGCCAGGCCGAATTCTCATCTGGAGACTCCAAGGAAAAGTCTGCTTCCAAGCTCATCCTTGTTCTTGGCAGAATTCTTATCCTTGCAGCTGTAGGACTGAGGTTCCTGTTTCGTTGCTGGCTGTCAGCCCAAGGTGACTTTCAGCCCCCAGAGACCACTCACATTACTTGCCATGTGGCCTCCTCCATTGTCAAAGCAGCAATGATGCCTACAATCCTGCTCACATTTCCAGAGGCTGACTTCCTCATACCAGCCGGCAAAGACTCTCTCTTTTACAGGGCTCATGTGATTAAGTCAGGCCCATCCAGATAATCTCCCATCTTAAGATCAATTGTTTTGTGACCTTAATTGCATCTGCAAAATCTCTTCACAGCAGTCCTTAGATTAGTGTTTGATTGAATACCTGGGAGAAGGTGTGTGCAGCAGGTGCCAAGAATGTTGGTGGGCCATCAGAATTCTTCCTACCACAGAGGGCATGGTGGTACCTGTCCAAAGGCAAGAGTGATGCTTCTTTTCTTCCTTGAGAAACGCTGCCACCCAGCACAGAAGATTCAAAGACCCAGATAGATGTTTTTTATTAGTGTGAGCCCAACTCCTAACTCATATTTTTATATTTTAATCTCTATAGCCTAAACCATCTGGACTTGGATGTGAAATTGACGTGATCATACAAACATATTTCTGAGAAAGAGTTCATAAGTTTCATCAGATTCACAAAGGGATCTTCCACCCCATCATGATCCTATTACTCCCACCAGAATACAGGTACCCACTGTTTTAGTCCTGTTGGAAGTTGCATGTCACTCTCTCCATAAAGGAAACATGAGCAGTTAATAGAAAAACCTAAGGTTTCTTCTCTCCCCCTAAATATTAGAAACCATTCACTTGTTAAGAGTCTTGGTAAGCCCCCATTCCCTCGTGCCCCTGCAGACCTCAAAGCCTCCATTCTGCTTTGTGCCTATGGACTCCTTGGAAATTACGAGGCTAAAACGCAGCTGATATTTTGCAACTCCAAAAGACTGTGGTCTGCCTCATGAATAGAATGGGTTGTCAGTAGTAGGTGAGACACAGGCTGTCAAGCAGGAGGAGGCCATGTGTGAGATGGTTAAGAGAGCAAGCTGCAGATGGCCTGGCTGGATTTGAATCCTGCCTCCAGCATTACTTATGGGGTGACCTGGGGCAAGTTCCACCACTTCCCTGGGCTTTGATCTCGTCATCATCATAAGGGGGTTGCTACTAATACCCAGTTACAGGGTTAATGGGAGGACTAAATGAGATAATACATGTAAAGTATGTAGAAGTCACTCAATAAATGCTAAAGAACTTGTTTTATCAACCTATCATTATTGTCATAATTTCTCAGCTCTTAGCAGCATCTCTCTTGTCTAAAGCAGGGCATACATCCATGGGCTTTCTGGTGGTTTGAGTTTATTTCCCCACTCCTCCAAGGTGCTCTCTTCAATTGTCTGCAAGGCACCATCACCCTATTTCAGAGCACGCTGAGGAGGAAAGGGTGTCAACCCAAATGCAGAAGAACTAATAAGAAACCCATGAAATTGCTCACAAAGGCCTCCTTCTGTGGCTCTTCTTGCAAATAGAGTCTCCAATACATGACATAGACACCAGAGAAATAAACTTGGATGATTATCTCCAATCTAAGATCATAGTGCAATAAAAGACATAGGCATAAAATCTTGGAAAAACTAACATAGAGAGAAAAGCTTATTATTTCATCATTGGGCAAATGTGGATTACAGTCAAAAATCAATGATTGTAGGGAATGTCAATGCTTTCTGATGTGATGGAAGGGAGAGGAATGTAATATTGAATACCAAGCAGCTGCAGTAGCCGCTAGTGCTATAGACTGTACATAGATGGTACCTTCTGTCATTCGCTGTAAAACAGAGAACAGCCGCCCAGGAACAACGCCACGTGAGGGGAGAGTGAGTGACTGTGACCTGAAGGCTATGATCCCAAAGAAAATTAAAGGAATTATAATACTAGAGTCCTCAGTCCTTCTGGAAAGACATAGAAAAATGGCTGTGAAAATGGGATATGAATCTTACACAGAGACCTAATTAAACAATTTATTATAATAAGACATTACATTATTATCTTCATTGCTTAAAATCTTTAAAATGTCAATACTCAATAATATCTTGGGAAGATAATGCAAACTCGCACTTTTCACAAAGAAACAATGAGGATAAGGATGATGATATTGGTTAAGGGAAGATAATGATGATATAGGAACTGGAATGTTCAACCACACTAGTTTGGAGAACAAACAGTCTACAATGACAACCCCAGACTAAGCACATCTCTATCCAAAGTGGCATGGAAGGCTGAGCTTTCCCTGGGCTTCTCAAGCAGCTGCAATATCCAACAATATCAGAACATACTTACTCATACACAAAGATTTGGTTTTTGTGACTTCCACATTACTAATAAAGCCTGAATCAGATGCACCTTCATGAGATCAGAGGATTCCACAACTATTCACCCAAATGTTGCTTGCTCCAAAACTTGCTACCCCTGCTACTGTTACTACTGCTACCATCAAAGACAAAAGTTTGATTTCCCCATCTGCTGACTTTGTCCAGAGAGATGTGCCAGGCCATTGCTCCTCTTCCATCAGGATGTTGCATTTTCACCCAGAAGCCCATAGTGTCTTGCACATGTACGGAGGCTGGCCCAGCTGCCCAGGCTTCTCTGACCATAGGTGTGAATTATCGTCCGGGCCCTCCATTACAGTCTCCTGTCACTCAGCTCTGAGTCAGTACTACCCTGGAGCTTTAGGTATATTTTAGTAACTAGAAACCCTGATGGGAAGGGATTAGGATGTTTATCACATTCTCCTCTGCTGTTATGTAAACTCATGAGTGAAATAGACATCAGGGCTAAAGGCTCTGCCCAATTCACCCAGAGCAACATCCACATTCTATATACCAAAGGAGATGCCAGGGGAGAACAGAGCCTGAATCCATGACTCCAGGACTCCATCTTGGTTCAGACATTACAGCCTGAACCAAGACCCTCTTACAATCCAATGTGGCTTCACAACAAAAGCAGTATTAATAGCGGGTAAGATTACTGAGTACTTGTTAGGAGCCAGGAATTGAGCTAAGCAGTTTACTTATTAAATCAGACGTGAGTAAAACTGTGGTATTATCCATCCAAGGGGCACAGTTCCTCTCCGTCAGTGAGCCTATGAATCTCAAGAAGCAAGTCATCCGCTGGCATAATACAATGGGGGGATATATGCTGGATACCAAGTATAGACATTCTGGCTCAAGAGGGGAGAAAACAGAAGGAAAAAGAAGTCACTAGTGCTAAGAAATTTTGAAATCTTGCCAAGCAAGCTCCATTTTGTTTCAAAGCCTAGGAAATAATCCTCTGTGACTCAAGGCTCCAACCCCTGGAGTCAAGGCTCTACCCCAGGAGTCATTCTTCCTTTTTCATGAAAGATAGCATGTATTTGCAGCTGAGTAGGGTTTTTTTAAGACTATTCGTTAGAGCAGTTTAAGGTTCCCAGCAAAATTTAGAGAAAGGTACAGAGATTTCTCATATACTCTGGCCCCCACACACACATAGCCTCCCTCATTATCAACATCCCCCGCCAGAGTGGCATATTTGTTACACTTGATGAAGCTACACTGACACATCATGTTCACCCAAAGACCAAAGTTTACATTACAGTTCACTCTTGGTGTTGTACATTCTAAGGGTTTGGACAAATGTAGAATGACGTGTATCCATCACTATGGTATCATACAGAGTATTTTCACAGCCCTAAAAATCCTCTGTGCTCTGCCTGTCTGTCTCTCTGCACCTCCCCCCACACCCGAACCCCTGGCAACTACTGATCCTTTTACTGTCTCCATAGATTTACCTTTTCAAAATGTTATGTAATTGGAATCCTATAATATGTAACCTTTTCAACTTGGCTTCTTTCAGTTAACAATATGCACTAAAAGGTCCTCCATGTCTTTTCATGGCTTGATAGCTCTTTTGTTTTCATTGTTGAATAATATTGTATTCTCTGGATATACCACAGTTTATTTATCCATTCACCTACTGAAGGACATCTTGGTTGCATCCAAGCTTTGACAATTATGAATAAAGCTCTTATAAATGCCTAAACCATGAGGGGTTTTGTGTGGACATAAGTTCTCAACTCCTTTGTGTAAATACCAAGGACCAAGATTGCTGGATCATATGGTAAGAGTATGTTTAGTTTTGTAAGAAACAGAAAAACCGTCTTCCAAAGTAGCTGTACCATTTCGCACTCCACCAGCAGTGAGTGAAAGTTTCCATTGCTCCACGCGCTCTTCAGCGCTTGGTGTTGTCAGTGTTCTGGATTTTAACCATTCGAATAGGTGTGTAGTGGCAACTCATTGTTGTTTTAATTTGCATTTCCTTGATGACATATGATGTGGAGCTTCTTTTCATATGCTTATTTACCTCTGTATATCTTCTTTGGTAAGATATCTATTAAGGCCTTTGGTTCATTTTTTTAATGGTTTCTTATTGTTGAGTATATTTTGGATAACATTGCTCTATGCAAATATTTTCTCCCAGTCTGTGGCTTGTCTTCTCATTCTCTTAACATTGTCTTTCCCAGAGAAACTTTTAATTTTGATAAAGTCTATCTTATCAAATATTTCCTTCATTGATTGTGCCTTTGGTGCTGTCTCTAAAAAGTCATCACATACCCAAGGTTGTCTACAGTTTTCTTCTATTTAGGAGTTTTATAGTTTTGCCTTTTACGTTTAGGTCTGTGATCTCTTTTGAGTTAATTTTGTGCAGTGTGCAAGGTCTATGTCTAGATTCATTTTTGTACATGTAGATGTCCAGTTTTTCAGCACATTTGCTGAAAAGACAATCTTTGCTCTTTTGTATTATCTTTGCTCCTTTATCAAGATCAGTTGACTGTATTTATGCAGGTCTATATCTGAGTTCTCTTTTCTATTCCATTCATCTACTTGTCTAATCTTTCTCCAAAACCATGCTATCTTGACTACTGTAGCTTTACGGTAAGTCTTGAAGTTGGGTATTGTTAGTCCTCCAACTTTGCTCTTCTTCAGTATTGTGTTGGCTGTTCTGGGTCTTTTGCTTTTCTGTGTAAACTTTAGAATTAGATTGTTAATATCCACAAAATAACTTGCTGGGATTTGGATTGGAATTGCGTTGAATCTATAAATCAAGTTGGGAAGAAGTGACATCTTGACAATATTGAGTCTTCCTATTCGTGAACATAGAATCTATCTCCATTTATTTAGTTCTTTGATTTCATTCATTAGAATTTTACAGTTTTCCTCCTATAGATCTTATACATATTTTCTTAGATTCATATCTAAGTATTTCATTTTTGGGTGTGCTAATATAAATAGTATCGTACTTTTATTTCTGCAACCTTGCTAGAGTCACTCATTAGTTCCAAGAGTATTTTTGTGGACTTCTTCCTTCCAAATCTATATACATTTTATTTCCTTTTCTTGTCTTATTGCATTAGTTAGAACTTCCAGTATGATGTTGAAAAGGAGTAGTAAGGGGAACATTCTTGCCTTGTATCTGACCTTAGTGGGAAAGCTTTGAGCTTCTCATTATTAGGTATGATATTAGTTGTATGCTTTTTGTAAACACTCTTTATCAAGTTGAGGAAGTTTCCCTCTACTTCTAGCTTACTGAGAGTTTTTGTCTTGAATCAGCGTTGGATTTTGTCAAATGAATTCTCTACATCAATTGATATGATCATGTGACTTCTCTCTTTTAGCCCCTTGATGTCATGGCTTATATTAATTGATTTTCAAATGTTGAAACAAACTTTCACACCTGTCATAAATCCCACTTGGTCATGGTAAATAATTTTTTCTATGCATTGTTGGATTTGATTCAGCTGAGTAGTTTTATCAGCCTATTTCTTGCCTGTAGAATGTTGGAAGTCCAAGAGCCTTCCTTCATTTCATACCCTCTGTCCATTTCAGTCAAAGCTAGGAGAGATAAAAATTTCTTAAGAACTGTGCATCTCCCATGGGTATTTGCTTCATTAGACAAGAGGCTCCTCTGCAGATCTTTCTTGGATAATCCCATAATCCCATATCTTCTTCTGGCTTCTGCTGAGTGGCTGAGAGATTCCTGACTCATACACCTAATCTCTTCAAAGAACCTTCTGTGTGACTGAATATTCTGAACTTCTGATCCTTCTGAGGTACTAGCAAAAGGTTGTCCAGTCACACACTTGACCTTCTCCCCAAAGCCCACTTTTCTGACGTTGAATCTTCCACTTTAGCATCATTTGCAATATGGATAGCCTGAGAATTTCCAAAACCATCAAGCTCTAGTTCCTTTCACTGGCAGAGTCATTAACATCTGTATTTCTACTCACATTCCATTGAAGGCAATCTAGACTTCTTCTGTCACGCTGTTTCCATCAGATTTCTTGCAGCTGCTGCCCACTGATCAACACCAAGCCATATCCACATTTTTAGGAATGTGTTACAGCAGCACCATACTTTCAGGTACCAAAACCTATATTTATTTCCAATGGCTGCTGTAACAAATTAACACAAAGTGGCTTAAAATAACAGAAATTTACTATCTTGTAGTTTTAGCGGTCAGAAGTCTGAAATGGGCCTCACTGAACTGAAAATCAAGGTGTCAGTAGGGCTGTGTTCCTTCTGGAGGTTCTGGGAGAAAATCCATTTTCTTGCCCTTTCCAACTTGTAGAGGCTGTGTGAATCGTTTGGCTCAGGGTCCCTTTCCACCTTCAAAACTAGCAATGGCCAATCAAGCCTTTCTCATCTTCTAACATTCTGACTGACTCTTCTGCCTCCTCTTCCCCACTAGGATCCCTTGTGATTACATTGGGCCCATTCAGATGATCCTTATCTCAATCTCCTTATCTCAAGGTCATCTGATTAGCAACATTAATTCTATCTGCAACATTAATTCCCCCATGCTGTGTAACAGAACAAATTCATTGGTTCCAGGGATTAGGATAGGGACATCTTTGGGGGTCATTATTCTGCTCACCACACTTACACTATCTCTTTTAATCCTCATAACAATCTTGTAAGGAGGGCATTATTATTATCTTCATATTGCTGATAAGAAAAAGGCTCAGAGACTGAGTCACATGTCCACAACTAGTAGGTGTGGGATCCATCACACAACTATAGTCCTATAGCTATGTGTATGTAAATATCCCTCTCTTAAATAAAACTAAGGCCCATCTCAAGCACTGTTTCAGACTTTCCCAGCATACCTTTAAATATTTGTGTCAGTCATGGACATTACCAATGCTTCTGTGGGTGCCGGGTTTATGAGGAGACCTAAGAATTTATACATCTACCTCGAGTTGCTATGGTATTCCAAGTTACTGGTTCTCATAGGGCCCAGAAGTGCAGTGAGCAGATGAGATGGCCCTCAGCTGCTGGAAGGTTCTATCTTCAGTGGATGATGAAATGAATGGACAACTTGAATGCTGCTCAGATGGAAGGAGATAAAAACAGATTGGTCAAAAACAAACTGGCCAAAGCAACTATTTGGTTGAAAGCGAATTTTCTGAGTCAGTTTTTCTGATACTTTGGTACACTATGGGGGAAGTTTTGCCAAATTTTTTTGTGTTACTTAAAAAAATTTCCCAGTTTCCCCTATCTTTTCTTGGTTTTAAAAAATTTCTCACATTTTGTGTCTCTTCTGAACCATCTGTAATAAATAAGTAAATGTTGGAAGCAAACTCGATGCTCATCACAGGTGAAATCACCATGCCCCAGTTAAAACCATTTACTCAGTGCGAAGAAATTATAAAATATAAACTGATGGTGGAAAAGAATAATTTTCAACCAATTTTAACATTTTGTAGATAGTGACAATTAAACAAAACAGGTAAAATTGTTTGAAAAATAAAAATTTTAAAGAAATAAACAAGTTGAAAAATGTATAAATTTTCCTTTTAATGTCTTAAATATTTATTTCTTCTTATTTTGTTATTACAGTGCATTGCTCAGCACTGAAAAAATGAGAAACACGGACAAGCAGAAAAACATATACATCCATAAATTTCACTCTCAGAGATGATCATTTTATTCACTCCAGAGTAAATCTCTTATAGATTCTTTTCTGTTATATATTATGTGTCATATATATTACACTTATACTATATATTATTCTCAATAGAATAATACTTTAAAAACTACTTTGTAAACGGCTTTTTCAGCCTAAGAACACATCATGAATATTTCATGTCAAGATATACATTTTTGAAATATACTTTTTAATGGTCACATAGTATTCCATTATAGTGACATGCTATAACCTTGATTAACCAATTCCCTATTGTTTTACATTTAGGTTATTTCCACCTTTTAGGAAATAGTGCAGAGTAGGCACAATTTCTGGGAAATGAATTAGTGACAAAATATGAAAAGAATTTAAAAATCTAAAAATGTACAAAATGGCTTCAAAAAACCACAGAGTGCCACAAAATTTCAACTACAATAAATCAATGTGATCAATAGGGAGGAAATCAATATACAACTCAGAGTATTTATTTCTTGACCTCTTCTTTGTGCCAGTTGTTATCTGGATCATTTTTTCCCAATTAAATTGCTTCAACTAAATAATTTAAACCGAGCCTGCTTGAGTGAGGAAGCTCTTTGGTTATTCATTCTGTCACACGGTTTTTCATCCAAGTCAAAATTAGTACTGAGAAATGTGCCTCTGACGCGAAGGAAAAAAACTTTCTGCTAACTCGGGACAGCAAATGAAAGAGTCGAGTGTGATGGCACTGGGATGCAGGAAAGAGAAACCAAGTGATTAGTCAACTGGAAGAATCAAACATCATTATTGTTCTAAAAATGCCAAGATCATACTAATCTGAACTACGGAAACAGAACTGGCAGTCACACCTTGAGCTTACATCATGTCTTCAGATCAGAAATTTCCAAACCAAAGTCATCCACCTCGGCTGCGAATGCTGGCAGAGAGAGCCTTGCCCAGATCCAAATTATGAATTGGTCTCCACGAGTCATTTGTCCCGAAATTTCAAGCAGATTCTGTATCTTTCCCTGTCAAGATCTTCTGTACTGTGGAGTTACAGGATAAATGCAGGAAACATCATCTATTCTTGTGGTTTAAAATTATTCCTAAATTGTTAACTGGCTGCAATACTAGTTTAGTTAAAATGTGTTCAACAAGCTGATGTCCCCTTTAGGCCCTATTAAAAATGTTAGTACTTTACCAAGATGTGACACTACGTCTTCAAAAACTTTTTGAAAAGTAAATTATTTTCTCCAAATGTAAATGATCAGATCTTTCAAAATGACAAATTCAGCGTTTCTGTATTATTCTACATATAGATTCCCTATAGCAATTTAATTTAATTCGGTTTATTGTCCAGTAGAATTTAAATGGGCCTGGCCAGGATTTCATTGGTTCAAAGAAATAGCTACCTTATTCATTCCTGTCTATAAGCCTTATCTTTTCACTCAGCATTTATGGATAGTTATCTCATGCTAGGCAATAGGGATGTGAAGATGAGGAAGAAAAAAAGAGAAAGAAAGTTTGCATCAAGCACAGCGCCTCCAGGACTCAGAATAGTGCCCGGCACCTGGCAGGTTCTCTGTAAATACTCAGTAAATAGAATGAAGATAAAACGGGAGGGAGGGAGGAGAGAAGGAAGGATGGACAAGGTTTCTTCCCTTAGTAGCGTACAGACCTTTGTGTGGAGTTATAGAAAAGCCACAACCTGGGAGGCAGGACGCCTGGATTCCCATCGTCTGCTAGTAACCACCCAGAATCAGGGAAAGTTATTTCTCATCCCTGGGCTCTCATTTCCTGAAATGCAGGATTTGTGCTCCATTTCAGTTTAAAGTTCTAGAATGCTATAAATAACACTTTATCCACAAAAAGGTCCTTTATTTTTCCTAATTGCCTTCTGTGCACATACAGTCCTGGTGGCAGGAGCTCCGCTCGCCGTCCTCTTCCCTTACGCTCGTCACTAAAAGTCCTCAGACCCAAGGATAATCGTCATCTCCTTCCAGCCCTAATCCTGCATCCTAAGGGTAAATATTGCCTTCACCTTTTGGCCTTTGTCTTTTCTTTTTAATGGAAGGAAAAGTAGCCTGTTTGACTTTGCCCCGATCAATAGCACAGTGCGTGCAACTCCAAGGCAGAGAGACCGACCACAACTGCAGGCTGTTCTCAGAAAGATGAACGTTCTGAAGTGCCTCAGCAGGGTCGGACTTGCAAGAACTTCTTTCAGGGGCCACCCCTAAAATCTGAACTAAGTCTAGGGAAATGAGTTTGGATCTGAAGACACAGGAGAAAAAAGGAAAATGCCCTGGTCTGCCGTGCCATGGCAGCATTGAGACCGCCAATGCTGCTTTCCTCTGTCTGGCTGCTGCCTTCTGGGCTCCCATTAAAAACCTCTTGTGTGATAATTACTACTTTTTGCTCCTTCAAAATGTCATGGAGGCTATTTAGCCAATAGATCACCTCGTGTAAGGCTACAACTTCTCTTTTAAATATTGCATTAATCGTTTAAATGTCGAATGACGTGAGTTATTAGCTTGGCAACAAAATGGTTTTCCTCTTGGCTCTTCTTATTCCTTCTCTTATTATTACAGAAAAGCCGCACCAATACTTCACATGGACACTTATGTCATGTCCTCAGGGTCTAAATAATACTCCTTTGTTTCCACCTGTCAATCAATACGTACACTATGCTGTAGAGGCATTGTAGAGGTGTGCCTCCCCGGTCATGCCCATCAAGGACATGGACCACCCCTCCGTGCACATCAGCTGAGATTCTAAGGATGGGTCACAGCTGAGGAGAGGGAGCGGAAGGAGTCCAGGATGATGTATCCAAGACCAAGATCTTGCCTAGTTCTGTCACGGACCAGCTGTGCAACCAAGGGAAAGTCAATCAACTCCTCTGAATTCTTCTCTAATATGAGGGAGTTATAAGATCGTCTCTAAGCTCTGAAATTCTATGATCATCAGGCTCTTTACTGGCCAAAGTATTTTAGAGAGAGTATAGAGTAGCTACGGCAAGAAGCTTGCATTGTAAACTCTGGTCAAGAACGGGCATAATGATTCACATAACATATGAGAAGAGTGGTTGGTATTGGAATATATGGTACTCCCTTTTTGAAATTAGGCTGGTGATGCAATAAATGCTCAATTCTTTGGAGCAGAAGTCCTTATCTCATATCCTAGATCCATCATTTATGATGGCCTTAGCTGAATCACTTAAATTATCTAATGTTGATTTTCTCAGTTGTAAAACAAGTCTATGCATGTCTCTTGTCTGTGATATTGTGAACAGGGTGCTGTGTCAATGTGAGAGACATCTGCCATGTCGCTGTGTCTGATTGGCCATGTCACGGTACTCTGATTACATGAGTCTGAATCTGTGCTACCACAACTGAGAGTTTCTGTATCCTGGGAATGTCTGTGGCACGCTTCATGTCCCTGTTTCCTTGGGTATGTGACTGGGTTTATCACAGCTGTGTGTCTGAGAGCTGCCAGGCCTGTATGTGGTTTCCACCTTAACTGTCTTACAGAGCTGCTGGGAGGATAAAATAAAATGAAGAGCAGGAAAATTTGCCACATTTAAATGGCATTTTATAATTTATAAAGGGTTGCCCACACGACATCTGTTTTCTTGGCACTCTAACAACTGAATGAGGCATTTTATTACTTTTATTATTATTATTGTGTAGATAAGGAGATTTAGAACTTAACTGATTAACTTAAAGTAACTTAGCTAATCAAGGGGAGAGCTATACTGAGCCTAGATCTTTATCATGCCCAATACTTCACTTATGGTTTTTTCCCACTATATACCCACTTCCTTGTGAAAAAGTTACAAGGTTAACTGTAAAGCACATTCCAAATGTAAAACATTATTGTTGATTTTAAGGAAAATTCTGGAAGAAAGGCTATGCAGTTGTAATTTCCTAGGTTATTTATTGGTTAGGTTTTCCTGAGTAACTGCATTATTTCCTACTTCTTCACCATTGAAGATGTAGCCAAAGTGGATGGCAAAGTCAGGAAAGAGCCACAGTCTTGAATGTCAGCTGGTAAAAGAATTTGTCTGACAGATCTGCGCTGCCTGTCCTATGGTTGAAACTGTTATAACGTCTGGTTGGTGCTTTCAGCGTGTGGACCGAGTCTGCACCTGATCCACCCATGGTCAATACTGTCTCCAGCAGATACTGCAAAGGGCTCGCCTTTCCTCTGCTAAGATACCATGACCGAGTCACCGGCAGAATGGGGCCTGAGCCATGAACTACTTCTGCAGGGTCAAGCAGGAATTTTAACCGAGCCCAGTTCCTCCTTCTTATCACCCTGGTGATCATTTGCTCAGGGTAGGAGCAGTCCCCCACAGTCATGTGCTCGAAGTTTCCTTATCTGGCACAGAGTATAACAACAGCTGCCTGCCTTGGGGGATTGGTCTAAGTTCTTATAAAACAGCATGTGTGCAGTGGTGTACGGGAGAGACCGCTATTTTAATACAGACGTTACTACAAGGAAATCACATTCAAGATCTTTGCCTTTTAGCACAGAATTCCTCTACACTGAGCCAAGCAGCCAGCCACAGTCACTTCATTTCATATTCTGACAATGATTTCTTAAACGCTCATCTGGGGGGGTGGGTGATTAATTGAATAAACTCTTTTCATTAATAAATATTCTTAAATCAAAGGGTCCTATCTTTGAAATTTCTTATCTAAGCTTTGTGCATTTGTTTCCTCCTCTCTTTGGAATAATGAATAAGTTCATTTGTCTTATTGGGTGGCAAAGGATGCCATTGCGGGTGCCATTTATGGGTGAGAGGCTGGCTTTAGGTCTGTACCGAAGAACAATTAAATTCGTAGGATTCTGTGGGTCCTGAAGCGAGAAGCTAACACGTTGTTATTATTATTGTTACTAAATTTCATTTATTTAAAACGTAGTGTATGCCAGGTTCTGAACTCATGTTTTATATGCACTGGTAATTCATTTATTTATTGAGCACATACCATGTGCCAGGGCTAAAGTCAAATAAATCATTGAGAAGCCAGGGTTCTGATCTCTGCATAATAACATGCTACGTTTAAAAAAAAATCATGAATAATGATTTTCTGGGCCTCAAAGTGTTTCAAAAATATAAATGTTAAGAAAACCTCAGAAATGTTTGATTTAGGTTTTTCTTTTCTTCATTTATTTGTTTCACTAGATTCTGAAACATCTTTTATATCTGCTGGATATTATTAGACTGTTTTCCAGACAAAAGCCAAACTAAAGTGGTTTAACTGGAAAATTCTTATTTTTGCTAAATAACAGAAAACATGAGGGTAGACGATCTAAGTTCAACGATGCTGTTAAGAACCCAGGTTAATTCTATCTTCTTACCACCCCAAACTTAGAGTTTGGTTTTCTTGATTATACAATGGCTGCTTCACCTCCAGGATTGCATCCACATTCCCAGTAGACCTCCTCAGGAAGTTTTGTCAGATAATTCATGGAAAGAAGCTCTTTCCAGCTGTGTTTACCAGTCAAGATACAAATTATAGTTTCCCCCACAGAAAACTGATCAACTTATTAATAAACAAATAAAAAGAGGGCTGGCCCCGTGGCCGAGTGGTTAAGTTCACACCCGCTGCTTCAGCGGCCCAGGGTTTCACTGGTTTGGATCCTGAGCGTGGACCTAGCATCACTCATGAAGCCACGCTGAGGTGATGCCCACAACTAGAAAGACCCACGACAAAAATTTACAACTATGTACTGGGGGGCTTTGGGGAGAAGAAGGAAAAGTAAAATCTTAAAAAAAAAACTTTATAAAAAACAAATAAACCAATAAAAAGGAATGAGATTACTTATAAAGAAAATAGGCCATCTTTTAGGTGCTGTAGAGAAAGAAACAACCCCACGTAGTTAGTGGAGACCCAAAGGTTAGAAAGGAAATTAAATGGACTCCTGCCTGGAAACTGTCTCTAGGAATCAAATTTGCTCAAACAAGGGGAAACCAGAAGAGTTGAAAAACTGTGCATCACTCATACTATCAGAACAGGAGCAAAGGAAAAACGAAAACAAAATAAAGACAAGTAGATTAAAGTGGAGTAAGAAAGCTGCTTCTCTAAAGAGAACATATTAATCAGGGTTCTCAAGAAAAATAAAACCAATGGGAACTCAGGGAAGAGTTGATGTTGCGGCCCCTGTCTGAAGGCCATCAGCTGGCAGAAGTCCCTCTTTTTCCAGGGAGGTCAGTTTTTTTTCTTAAGTCCCTCAACTGGTTGGATGAGGCCCCCTCACATTATGGAGCAAAACCTGCTTTCTCCGAGTCTACCGACTTAAATATTAATCTCATCTAAAAAACACCTTCACGGCAACACCTAGATGTATTTGACCAAATATCTGGGTACCATGGCCTAGCCAAGTTGACACGTAAGATCAATCATCACAGGGACTATTGAGGTCTTTGAAAACAGGCCCGGCAGATAGGAAGTACAAATTATAATGATTTTCCCAGGGTGTCAGGATCTAGGAAGTTATGGGAGCCACCCTCATTAAACTCAGAGATTTTAGACTAAAAAAATAAACAATCCCTTGAATTTCAGGATAGCCATATCTAGCAGTTAAGAAAATTTGGACAGAGTTGAGAGGGAAGGAACAGTATGATCGTAAAATTCTGAGAGGTCATTATAGCACATTGTTAAAATCATGGCCCCCAATGAACCTTGCCTCCCGTTGTCCATTTCCGTTTGCTACGTCCGTTTGCTAGGCCTACCCATCCAGAGATGGAGCCCATTTCCTCACTCCTGAAATCTAGGACTATCTAGTGACTCTTCTGACCAAAAGAGTACAGCAAAACTGACATCATGCAAACTTTAGGGCTTACATCTCCTGCTTTTGCCATATTTAAGCTACCCTGAGACCACTATGCTGTCAGAAAACCCAGGTACATGGAAAGAGAGGTCCAGCTTACCAGCTGTGGCAGCTGAGTCCAGGCACAGTGACCTACTAGCTACTGGTCGCCTCAAGAATGAGCCCAGACAAAACTAGCAGATGAACAGCCCAGCCAGCCCAAAGAAGTATAAAAAATAATAGGTCATTTTTGCTTTAAGCCATTAATTTTTGAGGTGATTTGTTATAAAATCATAGAAAACTAAAACACAATTGCAATTCATTTATTTTCATGGCTGCCTAGTACTCTGCTGAATAACTGCACAATTTTTAAAAATCCATTCCTTTCTTGATAAACATTTGGATTGTTCCCAATTTATTGCTGTCAAAAAAATGCCAGTCATGAACATTTATATACATTTATTTGTATACATTTATATGAACAGTTACACAAATCCAAGGATTTCTCTGGAGTGTACACCTGGGAGTAAAATTACTCTTGTGTATGTGAGCAGTCTCAACTTAACTATCAGAGCAGTTATCAAGCTGCTTTCCAAAATAGAAACTACACAGATAAAACATTAAAAAGAGGTTAGTAAATATACCGTTATTTTTTTGAGGAAGATTGGCACTGAGCTAACATCTCTGCCAATCTCCCTCTATTTTGTGTGTGGGACACTGCCACAGCATGGCTTGATGAGTGGTATGTAGGTCCACACCCAGAATCTGAACCCACGAACCCCAGGCTGCCAAAGTGGAGCACTCAGACTTAACCACTGCAACACCAGGCCAGCCCCTAAACATACTATTAAAAACCAAGAATTTTTTCATCAAAGATAACATAAAAGAAAAGACAAACAACAAATTGGAAAAAAAAGTATCTACCCACATTTAATTAACAAAGAATTGGTATACTTAACACATAAAGAATTATAAATCAATGGGAAAAACGCAAAAAACTTATTAGAGAAAATATAAACAATGGTATCACAGAAGAAAAAATAAAATGACCTACAAACATATAAAATGAGTCTCAGCTCATTAGTAAACAGGGAAATGCATTTCTTAGTGAACCCAAGACGTTCCTTTGCCATTTTAAATGGGGTGGGTGATATCGCTAAAATGAAGTTTAGGTTATGTCTCATAACTATCTACCTAATAAATTTATCTCGAAACATTCAAAAATAGCAAATCTGGAATTGAAATAATGAGGGTAAAATACGCAATGTTGATAAAGGTGCAGGGAAAACTAACAGTAATTCTGCTTGTAAGAATGTAAATTAATACATTTCTAGAGATCAATTTGACAATATACACCAAAAGCTTTTAAAATATGTATACTGTTTGAGTCAAGAATTTCACTTCCAGGAATTATCAGACAACTGCAAGGATATTTGTGCTCGAAGTGTTGGTTGTGGCATGCCTTGATCATACACCCCTCTAAAAGATCTGTCCCTCCAGTAGTCCTTTCTGAGAGGCAGGGCCAACTTTTATACCAGATAAACCTGACCATATCCTGCCAGAGCTGAATGGATCAAGAACTGAGCCATCCCAAGAGGAAACAGTCCATAGACTTTGGACAAAGATCTGATTGGTCAGACATAGAATGATGAGCAGGGACAACAGGAAACCAGGAGACTAGAGCTGTTTATTACAGAGACAGGAGCCAAAAGGATAGAAAAAGGATGGCATTAATGATGCATTAATTGGGACAGAGAAAGCCGTCACATAACATAGATGAGAATTATGAGGAAGTAAAGGAAAACTGTTCACAAAGAGAATGAAAAAGATGCACAAGGAGCAGCTCCCCTAGGGCTGCCTTAGACTGCAGTGGCTTCCTAGGTCCAGCTCCAGCCCACATACAGCATTACAATAAAGCACCTTTTCACTGAGGAGCCTCCAGCAAGAGTCTTTTTTGAAACCCAAAACATCCTCACTAAAATAACTCCAAAATGAAATAATGTGTAAGAACGTAAAATTGTGATGCTGAGGCATATTAATTAAATGACAGTTATGATGATAAGCTTTTTGTCTCCTCTATGTGACATGTGTTCTGCAACCTTGGGGCAATTTAATGCTGTGGAAGAAAATTATTAGGAAGCCTTTTTGACTACAGGGTCAAGCTGTGTTTTCTAATCTGATCCCACCAGCAATATACAGCATTTTGAGCCCACCCAAAATAAGTTAACAAAATTAAAAGAAAAAGAAGCGCATCTAGTGTATCTAAATATTTGCATTCCTTTCTTGATATTTATGTATACCGTATGTGATAAACACAGATGTGGATAGATCAGAAAGGAGGTTCACCAAAATATTAACTACGGCCATCTCTGCATGGTGATATCATTGATTTCTTTTTCTCTCTGGGTTCTTAGTGAAATTGATAACTTTAGAAATGAATACTTAAATACTGTCATGTGAGATTGTGACTATTGGTGCCATTGGATATCACGCCTATATGTTTCTTCCATGGAAAGAACCAGTTCCATAGGAACAGCTTGAAGATGCTGATTCATGGTCAAATGTTTCAAACTTACTCTCATAAACGAGTACTACTGCTCAGAAACACAAGACAGGGGTCAGCCCTGCAGCTGGATATTGGGAAGATGGTGATAGTTTTAACTGAACTCCTGGCTAAGCCATTTCAGGACTGAAGCCAGGTACATGAGGGTGACTGTAAATATTCAACAAGAACAGGAATACCCTTCAACCTTGTTCCCAACACAGACACAGATGAAAAGAAGTTAATCTTGTTAATTTGATGTTTTGTTGTTTAAACTGAGGGGTGACTCAAGGGTCACAAGGATTCATGAACTTCTTTTGCAGAAGAAAAAGAACGCCTTCAAGGAAGTTAGGATCACCAGATAACCAGCCCCCACCTGCAGCTGATGCCCAGAAGTCTGATTGCCCAAGGGCTTATCTGGAGTGAAAGAAATATGAATTCTCCTTTGTTTTTCTGAAACTCCCCCTCCCAAGACCCTTAGCTTCATAAACCCCCTGCTTTCTTCTTTTGTGAAGGGTATTTGAGAGAACCTATCCTCCCGCCTTCCCATTTTGGCCAATTTGAATAAAATTTTCTCCATGTCCAAGCATCAATGTCTCAGTTATTGGCTTATTGTTCCTTGAGCACACAAATTTGAGATTAAGAGGTTCAGTATCAGAACCATCATAGTTGGATGTCCTGATTGTTATATTCACAAGTGCCTTGCTTTGCTCATGGGATTTAAGAAGAAATGCCACAGACTGCTATTGGCAAAGTGAGTTATTTGATGCATTATTCAACATCAAAAAGTTGTCTTAATGGGAAAAAATTAGTAGCTGAGTTTGTTTACTTTTGTGATAATATTTTGAATTAAAATTCTCTAATAAATTTATCATTAAGGTCTTATAAGATGTTTGTTCAATGTTGGTTTATTATTACAGGCTATTTATTCAGTAATGGCTTTAAAATAGATTCTATTTGTAATCTGCAGCAAATAGCATTTTAATAATCAAGAAATTGTTACTTTTATGCCATGCTAATCATTAAATTGAGCCAGGAAATAATAGAGTTGAATCAGATGAAAATATTAAATCTTTAGCAGGAGGCTGGATAAAACCATTCGATCATTTGAGGTTTACCTACGAGTTAACTCATTGTGAAAAGATAATGAATGATTTAATTCTTCCCCATCTGTTAGAAATTCAATTAAATGCTGTTTAGTTTCTGTAACCACAAACCTCCTGCCATCTCTCCGCTCCTAGTATTATCTCTTACTGCACATTGACGCCACTGGAGGGTAACCTAAAGCTATTTGAAGAAGAGAAATAGCATGAATCCTATTTTATATCCATGACATATCTACAGTCCAAATTTCATTGGCTAGATTTCATTCACTCAACATTTATTAAGTGGTATAAAACAGTGGGTCCTCTGGATCCCCAGACACACTTAGTCCTCCACCCTCAGCTTTCTTCTGACACTTGAGAGCTCTCTCTGCACTTACCTCGCAGTGTTGCCATGGTACACTTAGATGGCTACTTCTTCACAAAATGATGAGTTCTCTAAGGTCAGGGATGATATATAACTCACTATGAAGTAATGGGACAAAAAATATTATTTAAAGACAAAGCTGATAGTACCAACTTCTACCCTTAGGAAAAATACCATAGTTCTATTAGACAAAAAGCACTTTTGATATGCTGTCTTCTCCTCCCAGAGACTTTTGTAGAAGAGAGAAAAAATAAGAATGAAATTTTAAGACCTCTTCCAATTCTTTTGTGCTGCTATAGGACAAGAACTAGAGAACACTTCCCATTGTTTGGCAGAATAATTTAAGTGTTTCTCCACATATTCAAAGGTATACTCAAAGCAGAGGAATGGAAAATATGTTACTCTACATAATGCGGTGAGGAGAACTGAGTTTCCTTGGGGTACTTAGGGATGGGGGTCCCACTAAACTGAAAACATTAGAGTCTGGAGGATGGCATCGAATCATCTGTGGTGAAGGACCAGATTTTTGTTGCTTAGGGTTTTGGGTGGGGGGTTTATTTTCAATCATCACAGATCAATTGTTTGTAAATGCTTACTCTCAATTTCTGTACTTACCTCATGGTGGACTGATAACAGACCACACTTTGAGTAGCTTGGTCTAGAGGGTGGGGAGGTTGAAAGACTCTCAAGAACAAGAATGCCTAATATGTATTCTGTTTTAAGCTGTTATTGCTGATACAAATTCACCCTTTATGTTACCAAATTTTTAAATTGTAATCAACACAAAAATGCTTTCTAAGAGTGGATTTTGTTTGAGTTGTAGTTGAGGGTTAGGGGGTTTTGGAAAACAATCAAGGGATACAGTTCTATGTCTTGGTCAACATGGAGCAGAGACAAGAGAAGGGAATAGATGGTAACACACAAAAGTTCAATGAGATCAAGAAATTGAAGCCAGAGAGACCTTGAGGATGTAATCATTGTCTATTGCCAACTCCTCAAAAAGACCACCAAAGACTTATAGATTAAGCAAAGCCGAGTTTATTGATCATTGCAATAAAAGAGATCATTACCTTGACAGAGTCTTAGCAACATCTTGAAGGAAAGAGTACAAAGGAAAGATATTTATAAGGGTCTGGTTTAAGGTGGGTCCTTCAATGTGGGAGAAGAATTGCGTAGAGTTTGTGAAATAATAGTCTAGAATTGGTAGACATAGTGAGGACAGGGTTTTAAAAGGAGCCTTGACAAGTAAACAATCTTTTGATAAACCCAGTTAAATAATCTATTTTTCTCAGAAGGAGGCTATTTACCCTGAAGAAGGCTACTTGAGTAGTCTACTAATGAAATTAATGGATTTCTAAAAGTTCATGAGACAGACATACTCCTGTGTGAGAATTTCTTGGAAAAATCAAGTGAGGTTAGTGCAGAGTGTTGGATGGTAAAGTCATGCTAGTGTAGACAGTAAGCTATAGGTTTCAGTTTTGAGTTTTCAGCAAAGGCAAACCCTGTGAAAGACGTTGATTTCTTGGAGGTTTTAGAATAGGGAGGTTGATCTCATGTGAAATCTGGGTTATATTTGTGATCTTTAGAACCCAGCAGTGACAGGCACATAGTAGGGACTCAACAAATACTTACAAAAAAAGAATAAGTACATAAATAAGTGAGTGGACACACGACTCTAATATTATTATTTCAAAGCCTGAAAGCTCCACTTTTCCACTATCATAATGACTTCTCATTTCAGAATAATCTATGCTGTTGAGAGGAAAAAGCAAAAGCAACCAGGTTAAGCTTCAAACATGAGCATACAAGCGTATCTGATCAATGACCCCAGACCCACTGGAGTCTTACACAATTCATCTTGAACTGGTTGGAAATCTGGTCTCCCAGCATCAGTCATGTGACACCTGAAAGTGACCATTCATAAAGAAGTGGTGTCTGCCCTGGGAGGCAATCAGAGCCCTGAACTCAGAATCCTGCCTGTTGTATTTGATATGATTCCTCCTTTTGTGCTCTTTTAATTTCCCTTTGGAGAGACTCACTGACCTTGTAGCTGACTGGTGGAGCTCTCCTTTGCCAGGCGAGCAATAAATTCAGCTTTGTTTCGGACCTTAATGCGGTGGTCATTTTTCCTTAGTGCTTAACAATTTTAATAGAATCAGAATCTGGAGATATAATGGAGAAGTAGACTGCTAATAAAAATCCCAATCCCATTGTCAATGAGATTCCTAAGTTATGAGTACTGTTTTCTCCAAAACTATAGTCCAAAATTATATACAATTAAAGCTTAATGTAATTTTAAAATGCAATTGTTAAAGACTGTGGTATATGTATTGTGACTGAATGGTCACATTTCAAACAACAAAACATTCTGTGGACAATGACATGACCTATTTGAAACCAGGACTTCCCCCAGAAAATCTAGGATATTTGATCATGAATTCAAAAGTGTCTCTACACACACTGCTTCGCTTGTGTACTTTGTTTTCTAATACTGTTTGAAATTCCATTAAACATGTGTTTGGAACCAATAGCATTTTTTTTAATGTAAACGTCTCTATGAGGTACAGGGTATTATTCATTTCTATACACTCATTTATCTATTAGGAATTTGGTCAAATGAAGGTATATGATTTTGGCACTTAGTAGACCTCAGGGGACGGTATGCGTCTGAGTCCACTACCTCAAGGGCCTGCTGAGGACAGAAGGAAAGGACTGTAAATGAATAAGCCCCGCGAGAGCAGCGGCAAGAGAGATGGGCATATCCTACTCTGCACATTAGAGGAACGTTCCTCCAGCCCCATTACAAAGGGAGGTCTGCGTCTCCCTCTGTCTGTGAGTTGGGACCTGACTGTAGTACTTTTACAATATCTCAGGCACTGAAAAGCTACGATCTCTGAGCAGTAGGGGAGCCATATCTCAGCCCTATGTTTTTAGAATATTCTAGTTTTGTTTGTCTCTCCAGCTGAGCTCCTCAGCCTGATAGTCTGCCTTTAAAACGTTCTGTTGGAGTATTCAGTTCATTTATTTTTAATTAAAATGTTATTAAGATTATAAAACTGGTACAAAGATGAACAGCAGACAGTACAAATTACATATGTCATATGGAGACATTAAATATTTACCCACTAGCTGAAGTTTGGGTAAGTTCAGAGTGAACAGCAAAAAGTAACTAAAGCTTCCCACTTAGTTCTCTTTTGTTTCCCACCAGTTGTCCCTGGGCACCCCTCTCACTCTGTTGTGATTCAAGAGTAAGTGCTTCCTTCTGGCGTAATACACTGCTTCTAATCGAGCCTTGCAAATAAGCGATATCGCACCTGTCCATAAGTGTGGAAAAATGGGGGGAAAGGGAGTGGAGAGGCAGTTACCTGTTATCATCTCAGATAAGAAAAACAGTTTCATGACCAATAGAGCCCACGGAAGAGATGTAACACAGGCACCTTGAAATGATGGAAGAGCTCAGTGCACACTAGGATGTCTCCATCAGTTAGCTCAGGACCCTCAGGAAAGGTGATTCTATGTGGAAGGGCAATAGTACTACAATTATCTGGCTCTGACACAACTCCTACCCCTGTGGGTAGATGGTAGAGATGCTCAGGAGAACAGGCCCACCCAGAACCCACAGTTTAACAGGAAAAGAAATTATAGCTAGAAATCACTTTTAAATTCATGATCTTTCTTACCTTTCAATAATCCACTGAGGTTAAGAACGATAGTTAACAGAGAAGAGGTTTAGGAAGATGAAATTACTTACTCAAAGCCCTTACAGAGGTGTCAGTAGTAGAGTGAGCATTGGTAGCAGCCTCTCAGTCCTACAGTCTTTCCACTACGCCAAGCAGGGAACTCTAGGTGATATGTATTTATGGACGTATTTGTGTGTGTGTGTGAGAGAGAGAGAGAAACTTCTGTATAGCACGTAGAAACCCTGTACCTTCTTACCCTTGTTTCTGCAACGCACAATTACATTAGTTGATATCTCAGCTATGCATTTTTAGAAATATTACACTATATCCATCTTGGAACGCTGGATCAGCTGATCTAACCACTAACAGGTTATATAAGATGACTTCTAGAGGCTTCTTAAAAACAAAGTTAATGTTTATATAAATATTTTTATTAAAGAGAATAAATCCAGAAGAAAAAGTTTATACTATTTTTTCCCCAGATGTCACTCAGGTAAAAAGCAGGTAGTCTGAAAAATGACAAATATTTCAAAAATAAAGTTGGTTATAAGTGCATGAATGTAAAATGGCTTAGGAAAACAACAGAAGCAACTGGAAAGAACTCATTAAAACAATCTGTTTCAAAGAAGAAAGAAAAATAATACTAAAGTTACTCCTGAGTTTCTTAGCTAGCAGAAGAAATCCTAAACTATATCAATGGTTTGCCTCACACCAGAATCTGCATCTTTTGTTAATTTTAAAGCACAGAGCTAGATATACTTTCATAAGTACTAGGTACAGCATCTCAGTGCAGGCAGTGGGACCTTTGTCCACTGAGGTCTAGTAGGGTCCCCACTGGAGTGGCCAGCAATGTCATTGGAGAATGGTCTGGCTGTGCAGCTTCCAAATCTAGTTCTCTGGCCCCGTCAGAGTTTCTGTGAGCTCCCTGAGGAATTCATTCCTTTTCTGTTTGAACTGCCTAGGCTGACCCTTATTTTTTGAACACCCTCACACAGAGAAACACACAAAGTGCATCCTCCACATAAGGACCAGAGTGAGATTTCTATGCAAATGTCAATACCTGACACTCCTTTGATGAAAACCTTCCAATGGACTTCCTATTGCCACCACTCGATGGTCCAAATTCCTTGCCAGGACTGTGGGCCCAGACCTTGATCGTGACGTCTGCTGCAGCCTACATCCCCCTATGATCCGCCTGGCTGTCTCCTTCCTCTCTCTCTGTCAATCTCTCCACTCCAGCCGCACTGGCCTCCTTCCGTCCCTCAGACATACCAGCTCCTTCCCATCTCAGGGCTTTGCATTTGCTGTTCCTTCTACTTCAAACACTTTCTCCAGAAATCCACATTTCTATCTCCCTCTCACCATTGAGATCGCAATAAAATAGTCACCACCTCAGTTCCTTGACCACCCCAGGCCATCTCTATTATATTCTCTCATTTTATCTTCTACTTACTTAGTTCTCATATGTCCAGGAAATTATTTTCTCGGTTTATTCCCTTAACTGCATATTGTCTATTTCCTCATACATGAATGTGAACAACTCGAGGGTAGGAACTCTGCCTTATCATTTAGAATGCTCCCAGGAACATAGTATATATTTAATAAACATGCACTAAATGACGGACTTTCAAAATATCTTTGAAAATTTTGATGAAGCTTTAATCTTAACCAGACATTACTTATTTTCTAAAAGAAAGAAATGAATTCTCATTTGAGATAATTTGGAAGGTACAAAACATTACAAAGGAGAAACCAAAAATCACCTTTATTTCCACACCCAGGGATAAATACTATTAATAAGTTAATCTATTACCTTCATGCATTTTTTCTATAGGACATAGAGAGAGCTATTTTACATAATTGACATTATGTTCCATACTGTGTTAGTTTTCCAGGGCTGCTGTTACAAATTAGGGGGCTTAAAATAACAGGGATAGACACCTTACAGAATGGGAGAAAATATTTGCAAACCATATAGCTGATAGGGTGTTAATATCCAAAATATATAAGGAATTCCTACAACTCCATAGCAAAAAAAAAGTGAATAACCCAATGAAAAAATGGACAAAGAACTTGAATAGACATTTCTCCAAAGAAGACACAAATGGCCAATGAAAAAATGCTCAACATCACTAATCAGAGGGAAATGCAAATCAAAACCACAATAAGATATCATCCCACACCTGTTAAAACGACAATTACCAAAAGTCAAGTGTTGGGGGCCAGCCCAGTGGCTGAGTGGTTAAGTTTGCACGCTCTGCTTGGCAGCCCAGGGTTTCACCAGTTCGGGTCCTGGATGCAGACATGCACTGCTCATCAAGCCACGCTGAGGTGGTGTCCCCCATAGCAGAACCAGAAGGACCTGCAACTAGAATACACATCTATATACTGAGGGAGCTTTGGGGAGAATAAGGAAAAAAGAAAAGAAGATTGGCAACAGATGTTAGCTCTGGTGCCAATCTTCAAAGAAAAAAAGAAGTGTTGGCAAGGAAAAATTGAAACCTTTGTGGACTGTGAGTGGGCATGTAACATGGTGACGCTACTATGGAAAACAGGATGGAGGTTCCTCAAAAAATTAAAAATAGAACTAACTTATGATCCAGCAATCCCACTTCTGTGTGTACATCCAAGAGAATTGAAATCTGGATCTTGAAGAGATGTTTGCACTTCTATGTTCATCACATAATTATTCACAATAGCCAAGAGGCAAAAACAGCCTAAATGTTATCCCTTTATCCATATAAATTTGGTATATACACACAATGGAATGTTATGCAGCCATGGAAAGAAGGAAATCTTGTCCTATGCTACAACATGAATCTTGAGGACATCAAGTTAAGTGAAATAATCTAGTCACAGAAGGACAAATGCTGTGTGATTCCACTATTATCCTGCGTAATCCTCATGAATATGAGGTGTCTAAAGTATTCAAACTCATAGAAACAGAAAGTAGAATCGTAGTCATCAGTGGCTGGGAGGAGAAGAAAATGGAAAATTTCTGTTCAATGGATACAGAGTCTCAGTCACGCAAGATGAATAAGATCTACTCAACAACACTGTGCTTACAGTTACTACTGTAGTATACACAAAAAAATTAAGAGGGTAGTCTCATGTTATGTGTTTTTAACTCAATCTTTTAAAAAAATTTCAAAAACAGAGATTTATTCTTTCACAATTCAAGAGGCCACAAATCCAAAATCAAGGTGTCAGCAGGGCCATGTTCTCCCTGAAAACTCTAGAGAAGAGTCCTTCCTTGCCTCCACCTAGCTTCTGGAGGTTTCTCCCAATCTTTAGCATTGCTTGACTTGTTGCTACATCATTCCAATCTCTGCCTCTGTTGTCACATGATCTTCTTCTCTGTGTGTCTATGTCTCTGTGTGTTCACATGGCCCTCTATAAAGACACCAGTCATTGAATTTAAGGCTTACCCTAATCCAGTATGACCTCATCTTAATTAATTACATCTGCAAAGACCCTATTTCCAAATAGGGTCACCTTTCTGGAGATCTCGGTCCATGCCAGAACTCACCTCAACGTCCTTCAGGTTTTACCCTAAGACCCAAGATCTAAGCTGTACTCTAGCTCTAAAATGACCCCGGCCGCTCAGTCCCCCTGTTCCTGATCCTCTGGGTGAGGTACTTCTATTCTGACTCCAAAGACAGTCAGGTTCTTTTCCATCAGATCACCCTAGACTAACCTTGCAGGTTTCTCCTAGTCATCACGACTAGCGATTTCTCTGTTCTTAGCCCAGGGAAGTTGACTTTTAGCCCTTAAACCATTTCTTTTTATTAGTTTTATTTATTTGAGGCATATTTACCACAGAGATTCTAAAACTAGTTCCGCCCTTCAAAGAGGTTCAACTTCTTCACATGTTGTTCTAGAACGGCACGTGGACCTAGTTCCTGAGGGGGCCTCCTGTGTGGATCTTCTCTAAGTAGTCTGTTAAAGGTGGGCTTAAATTCTCTTTGGAAAGCTTATAACCTGTTGAACTCAGCCTTGAATTTCTTAGATTCCACCTCATTAGAAGAACAGAATGAACTAGAATATGCTGAGCTAAATGATGCTCAGGTAACACCGTCTGCTCATTTCTGGTACCCATCAGCCCTCTCCAAGGAAAGCATCTTGCAAACAATATCAAAATATGTTTGAAAATACAGTAAGATATTTTTCTCAGAGACATTGAAGATTTCCGGTTACAATTGTTCTTGGGAAAGCTAGCTGTTGTCACAGCAAGTACAGGGAATGAAGGATGGGAGAGAGAATAGAGAGGAGACTGGTCAGTAGGTCATTTTGAGATTGGAAGAAACTTTGTGAACTGGGGAGAACCAAGGGAAAATAGTCATGAGACCTATTCTGTTAAACTGAAGTGCCACTATGACTTGGCCAACTTTCCCATGCGTCAAGGAAATGTGTCCTTGAACTGATTTAGACGTGTATAGACTGTTAGAAAAACCTCTCTCTGAAAGAGACTGAGTGGAGTGCCAATGGGAGAACACGACAGCACAGAGCTTTGATACTGGTGCTTAAGCTAAGCAACATGCAAAATATGAAATCTCTAGGTGGCTTGTGACAGTAGAATGCCATTAGATCCAGTAAGTTTCAAATATCCTAGATGTCCCCATGCAATGAAGACTGGAGAAGGCAAGATACTTTGCTTAACAAACTACAAATATGTGAGAAAACAGAAAATTACTCACATTCTAAATAAAATTCTTAGGCAAGATACCAGTGTGCCTGTTACAAAAATATTAAAATAATCATCAAAGAAACCATAAAAGTGGTGAGGAATTAATTTTCTGGCTAGAGTTTAGAAAGACTTGCACTTAGACCCTATCATTTCCAGGATTGAAAATTACATACTCAAATACCATTTTTTTAAATTATTTTTTGGCCATTTTATGTTAAAATTCTAAAGAGAAGGAAGTGTGGAACAAATATCTTTGTACTTCCTCAGGCACAGCAACCATGACGTGGTCCTTTTTATCATTCTTGTATGCCTGTGGAAAAATTCAAAACCAGAACTACGATTCAATTTAAGAACCTTTAACCTTATTTCATGTGATGCTGTGCTGTTTGTCATTAAGACAGTTCTGATTAAAGGTTTATTGACTCAATGGATACTCTCTATTATATATTACTGTTTTAAAAAGAGCAAAGCCAACTCATTAGTTAGAAACCAGCAAAGCATGCAAGTGTTTTGTTCAACTGACAATAAGAGAGAGAACCAGTGGAAATTTACTGCTGGAAAGCATTATCACAAAAAGATATTCACTGAGCTGACAATTTTTGACATTTCCCATGTTCCTTCTGAAAATATTTGTGTTAGAATCAGACCTTTCAACATCACCAGATAGCTTCTGATTGATTTCCGTGTGATTTTTCAAACTCTGGAAACTGAAGTACAAGTAAAACAGGCCAGGTTTCTCTGAATCCACACCCAAGGTCCAAAGACACACCCGGGGTCCCACTCTCTCATCACCCCTACAGCCACCCAACCACCCAGGCCGTGCTTGAATGAGAATAGGACCTTGTATAACTCATGTTTCTGAAGCCATAAAAAAAAAAAACAAGAGAATCATCAAGGGATGTGACTAATAACAACAATCACAATACCAAGAAAAATGGCCTTGTCGCTGACTAGAGGGGAATGACTGGGTCCCTTCTCCCTCCCTGGCAGGAACACTCAGATCCTACTCCAGCCACATGTCCTCTGTTGGGCCCTTCTCCTGCACTTGCTGCAGCATCTTTCTGTCTGTCATCTAACAACCTGAGTGATGCAGCCTCCAGGTTACTCCTGTTTCTGCTGCATTTACCCCAGATTTCTCCTCAAAACTTGTTACAGCTGCTGCTGAGACTCAGCCTTGCCCTCACTCCCATTACATTTCCTCCTACCACAGCTTCTACAGGCCTCAGGGACTGGGTAAAACTCTCTTCCAGGCTCCCAGGCAGAGTGTCCTATTTCAGAGTGTGGGCTTCCCTTTTCTGCCCCAAGCACCAAATCGAGGGCTTACACTGTTCATTCCAGTGACATGGGATACTGCGTAACATCACTTCAGAGCAGGGGACCTGCTTTACAGCAGCTGCAGGCCCACGGGAGCAAGTGGACAACCTTCTGAAGATACGGCTGAGGCCCCACCGTGGAGACGATACTCTGTGAGACTGGTGAGCATCCTCCAGGACGCAGCACACACCCTAAAACAATGACCATTATGTGATGAGTTGTGTTCCAATAGGGCCAAACACATGGGTACAGGAAGCAAGGGGTGGAAGTAGTAAAGGCCCCTCTTACCATCATTCCCAGTGACCTGCTGGGGAATTCGTGCTTCCTAATCAGGCATCTTTAGGTTCTGGCGTCTAGAGGTCCTGGTTCTCAGAGGGGAAGGCTTCCACCAGAGGACAGAGGTAGAGTGCTATTTAACTTTAAGCTGCAGCTGCCACCCACTTTCTTTGAATCCTTTGTGCCAGGAGACCAGTAGGCAAGAAAAAGTCCCATTAAATTAGTAGTTTAATAACATTGACCATAAGGAGGTAGGACTGTTTTTACACAATGGGGGCATGAAAGAATATAGTTTGGCATCTGTTGGTATTCCCCTACTCACTTTTAATGGAAAATGGAGACATAGAGTAGCTACAGCCTGAGAAAGTTATGGTGACCAGGGGCTCAGAACACTCAAGGATGAGAGTCTGGGTCATGCTGCCAGGTAAACCACATAAGACAGCGAAGCGTTAATCAGGTGTGAGGAGAATCTAAAATGGGCAGTAGAGGAAGGAGAAGATGAGTATGGGTAGTGACTTGAGACAGCTACAGTGGCAAAGAGCGAGCCCCGTAAGCTTTCTCTTTTAAGGAAATAAGACCAATCAGAATTTTGGAGGAGTTCTTCCCCGAGGAGGGGATCTTAATCTATGAAACAAGCAGGTCCTAGGGATAAACTGCGGCGGGTGGTAAGGTGTGCCATCTAGATCTGCCCTTGGAGACTGCAGTACTCATCCCTCCAGCTTCTGAGAATGTGCGCTGACAACAGATGGAGGAATTGCCCTCAGCCAAATGGAGCTGCCTCATCCTGGGGTCAGCTGGTATCCAATGACTGGTCCCTGGGAGATTTCAAAGGACTGGCCCCCTCACCTTGATAGGATACAACTCTGAAAGGCCATCCCAGTGCCAGAGCTCCACGGGGGCTCTGCTGAGCCTTCAGTCACCCCAATTCAACTTTTTCCTCTGTCCCTAGTGCTTCCCTCACTCCCTTACAGGTGCGATTCAACACTCCTCCATAAATCTTCCGTACACAAATCACAGAATCGGTTTCCAGGGGAAACCGACCTAAGACAATCTGCTGAGCCTCGGTTTTTGCATTTGTAAAACTCACAGCAACACCTACATCACAGGATTGCTATGAGGATTAAATGAAAAAGTACACGTAAAGATCTAGCATAATGCCTAGTTCATACAATACTCAATAAGTGCTCATTCTCGTGTGGTCCAATTAAAGATTAATTCTTGATTTGCATGTCAGTAGTACATCACTATCACTAGAATCTAGCAGGTCTGTCCTTTAGCACCTCCTAAAACTAGTGCCATAAGAGAGCCCTCTGTATTTCCCCTGCCTTCTCTCCAATTGTAGTTTATCTTCGAGCTTGAGTCTCCTAGTGTCAACTTTAAGCCTCTGAAAGATTTTGTGATGTCTGTGGCCTATCTCCTTAGGGATGCAAGAAAAAAAGTCCACAAGGCCATGAAAGAGATGAAGGAAAATTATCCTACTTAGACCTAAAAGAGAAGTGGCTTTCAAATTATTTCTAACTTAATGGTAGTGCATGTTTAAAGATCATAAAGTGAGCACTGGGGGCTCTGCTATTGACCTCAGAAAATGAATGCCCAAATCTGGGTATTCAGGTCCTAACCTTGAAGTCCCAGAGTTGTCTTTGGAAAGATAACAAGTAGGGAGCTTCTCTATTTTCTTCTTGGTGTGTGCCTCAGAGATTCAGCTGAACAGTCCATTCTGCTAATAATGGATGGGCAGCCAGTCACTCTCCTCTCCGGTCAGCCTTCCAGCTGAGTGGAGGGCAGGCTGATGGCGTAGGGTGAGTTGACTGTGTAACAGGAAATTCTCACATCTTTCTGTGAAAATAAAGTTATTCTCATCACCCTGTTCAATCTTCCACATCATTCATCCACCAGTCTAATCTCCTCACCGCCTCCAAAGGGCACCATATTCCCTCCAGCCTTTGATACACCGTTCCCTCCATCGTCAAACTTGTCATTCTTTGACCACCGCAAACCCTATAACGCCTCTTTCTTCTAGAATCCCGTGGCAACCAGAGGTTGTATATGGAGCATTCAAAAATATTTCTTTTATAGTTCTCTCTTATTTTAGATATGTTTGTCTTGTGTCTTTACTGAAACTAAGAGCTCCTTCAAGGGAGAGATTCATATTCTAAATGAACTTGGAGGTGATACTCTGAGACAATGGTGAACATCCTCCAGCGGCTATCCACCCATGAATATTGATATCCATTGTCCCGCCAGCTATGAAATCAAATATGAAATCTGTTTATCTGAGCAAAGTAAGGGCCTAGATCTATATCATTCCCACCAAAAGGAGCCCCAGGTCCTTGGAGAAATAGCTGATTCTAAAGCTTGAGGAAAGGAAAAACAAAATAAGTCTGGAACATCTTTCTGTGTCAGAAAATGAAGATATGTTCAAAGAATAATGGGGACATTTCAAAAGGACATAAGATCCAATTTGAGGGGCTCCCTCTGGTCAAATCTGATGATTGAACATCAAATTGAATATTGGTTTAAATAAATTATAAATCATTGAGTAAAATAAGGATCCATGAGATTATATTGATAATCTTTCTTTGCCTATTCCTAGGTCAGAAAGATAGTCTCATATGTTTTCTTCTACAAGTTTTATAGTTTTAGAATTTACATTTAGATCTGCAATGCATCTCAAATTTATCTGTGTGAATAACATGAAGTAGAGATCAAGGTTCTTTTTTTTCCATGTATTTATCCAGTTGTTCCAGCACACTTATTGAAAAAAAAAAATCTTCTCCCCATTAAGTTATTTTGCTCCTTCATAAAAAACCAATTGACCATGTATATGTGGGTCTATTTCTAGACTCTGTTCTGTATTTTTCTGGTTCTCTCTTTATGCCGATTCTACCCTCTCTTGAATGTTGTGGCTTTACAGAAAGTTCTGAAGTCTAATAGGGCAAATTTTCAAGATTGTTTGGCTCCTTTCTTTCAGGGATATTTTGTCTCAATTTCCAGCAACTTCAGCATCCCAAACTTTGCCTTTTAATCCTCTGGTCAATAAGACTGCGACTTTCCCATAAGCCTCATGAGGACAGGAAGAAGTGCCTGCAGAAGAACCTTACGTGTGTGGGTTTCACTCAATGTAGTTTTCTTCTTTCAAGTGTTGAATTCCCTCCAATTCTTGCTAGCTTTTGGATATATTTATAGAGTCTAGAACAGTTGTCAGCAGGAGAGTTAGTTTAGTACAAGCTCCGTGGCCGCTTCTGGGAGACTTAACCTTTCCACTGGTTTTCAGCACTGAATTTCACCTCTGTGCTGATAGCTCGCATCAGCCCTACCTGGAGATTCCTGTCGGATGAGCCATCTAGGAACCATGCTCTGCTGTCCCCGCAGCTTTTCCTTTTCTCCACGCCTCTGATTAGCTCTCTCCAGCCCCACGCCCAAAGCACCCAATCGCACCCAGGGCACTGTTGCATTCCTAGCTGACCAGCTGGTTCCTGTGCACCATCGCATCCTTCTAATCCTCATTCAGGACAAACGGGAACAGAAGCAAAAGAGGAAGCACGTGTAAACACCCTGAGGAAAGATGGAGGAGCCCCGAAGGGTGGGAAAGGAGAGCAGGAACCTCAGCCATATCTGCACGTGGGCAGAGAAGATGCTGGGGGCTGGGATGCTAGGATTTAGGACAAAAGCTTGTCTTCTGTGGAAGCTGCTTCTCAATGTCTGCTGGTATTGAAGAAAGAGTTTTATTACTCTATTGACACTGTCTCTTTGTCCTCCCTGGGACCACTAATCCCTTAATTATTCCCAGGAGAACCAAAACTGTAATTACACTTCTAGCTACCCTCGACTCCCTGGGGAGCCCAGACGTCACAGTCATGTCAAACCTCCCTCCCCTAGCATGGATTCTTTTGTCTCTTTTCCCTTCAAAGGCAGTCATCCTTATTTCTGAGCCAACCCTATTATTAATCTTTTTCAATTTCTTTAAAAAGCGAAACTACATACTTTCTAATGAAAAGGAAACTCACCTTCCTTAGGAAATTGTGCTTGTCTTTGAAAACTCTGTAGCCATTCCAGCGGGAAGGGCATGAAGAAAATCTTCAACGATATGACTGCAGTTTAGTAAGACGTGAAGAGCCTCAGGTTATGGGACTTAGACCAATAGTTTCATTTATTAAAGAGAGATAAGGTGAGGCCTAAACAAATCCAGCTGCATGCTTGTTTCTTGACCTTTCATTGAACGGTTATCAGTTGTCACTTCAGCTTGCAGGCCGAGATTAAAAAGGATGAAAATACTGCTTTCTGGGTGCACATTCCTATTGACACAGCTTTTGGTCAGGCTGTGATGCTCTGACAAACTAGCCCAAGAACACAGGCCAGGAAACAACTGTCTTTATTTCTGCTTATTATCGTTTTTAATATCACCAAAGAAGGGATTGTTCCATATGCTCCCAATTCCACTTCTTATTCAAGAATGGCATCTGCATAGACTATTCCATAGTAAACACTTAACTAGATAATGAACTCATCGGGTGGGGATCTTGTTTTAAACCCCCACAGCACTCAGCACATTTCTGGGCACATGGAAAGTACTCAGCAATTCTTGCTTGATTGTATAGCGCACATATGGTTCAATAATAATATTCTATATTTAACCTCTGTTTCCCTGAGTGTCAAGAATCCACACCAATTTTATACTGGTCCTGTGTCAACAGCAATGTCTCTTCTTCATGGCTTTTGTAAATACAGTCAGAAAATCTTTAATAACTCTCGTTAATGGTTTTTATCTTCAGCTTTTCCTGTACTTGGTAATCAAATTGGAGGAGATAAGGCCTTTTAGCACACTCAAATCCAAGTAATAATACTTCAAGATAAAATGGCAAGTTCTATTTCAGCACGTCTCATACTAAGAAACAGTGTTGACAAGTATGACATTGCTCAGAGTGGTGATTAATGCCTGAAATATGTTTGAGAAGTCAGAATCCACTAAATAATTTCAAACTCTCCTTTGCTCTCCATACTCTGCAAACTAAAGTAGGGTGAATTACTTGGGAGAAAAAAATGTCTCTTAGCCTTAGTCTCTTTGCTTGTAAAAGAGGAATAGTTCCACCTGTCTAGCCTACCTCTCAGATTTGTTGTGAGGGTCAAACAGGATAATGCATGAGAAAATGACTTGTAAACTGCAAAGCTTTGCACAAGTGCAAGTTATTATTATAATTCTCATTGTACCCAGGTCAAAGCCTTACTGGGCAAGGATCCATTCTAAATTTCTAGAATATACACATGAAACCATTTCTAAATCTGCAACACGTGATGTGAATGTGAACTGTTTCTTTCTGTGCCACAGGTTGATGATGATACTGCCTAGTCACTTATTTCATCTGACGGGCCCCTAAATAAAAATAATTAAAAGCTGATATGCATAGTACAAAATCCTCATTGCCATATAGAGCCTTACAAGCTCATAACAGATCAATTGATCAATGTTTTCCTCAATTATGACGTGTCAGCAGATAAATCTACCAAACCAATCAAGAGTATTATGGGTCTACAGTTGTGCAGGAATGAATTTTGCAGCTGCTGAGCCATTTCTCTTGAAAGGAGAGGGTGAGAAATTATTGTTTTACCTCATCTTTTCTGCAAGCATAAGAAGTTTCCAACTTATAAAAGGGTTATGTTGAAGAAGTCACAGTAAGACACTTGGAATCTGTACGTAAACTTTCTGATGGAGCTGACCCTGGCACAAAGGACCTGAGGCATTCTGAGGAGCGCCTCATATTTTTCTTCTAGCCATGAGGGAAACGAAGCCCACCAGTGTATTCCTCTGTGGGTAAGAAGGAGCACAAGGTTCTGTTTCTGAAGCTGCATAAAAGAATTGATAATATTGTCACTGCTCTTTGGGAAGGCATCACGTTCCAAGGTGAATATACTTGTATGTTTGTGCATATTCATTTTGGTGTGTAGGACAATAAGACATTTTCATTAAGCCTGGAAAACATTTTAACTTTAAAGGCAAACTTTTCAATAAGAAAGAATTTTAATATTTTGTTCCCCTAACAAATAAGCCTCATTGAGACATTTCATTTATCAGTAAATCCCACCTCATTTGGTTTTACTTTTTCTTTTCTTTTCTCTTTCTCTGAAAGAGAATGCGGTAAGGGGAGAAATGCAGGGACCTGACTGCTGAGACAGAGCTGGCCCTCACTGTACTCAAGCCCCTAGGCATAGGGGGTCTGGAACGTTTGTTTCCCTTCTGGAATATGCAAAGCTTAATGCACAATGATCCTCCTCTTAGGAAAGTTATCCCAAACAAGTTCTCATTTCTAAGGTAGCAGGTGGCGGATTCTGGGTAACTGGCATGGGTTTATGGGACCCTAGAAAGTTGAAATCATGAGTTCTCTACCTGCATCTCACTTTCCTGTATCATCTTATCCCCTTCCTTTAGATAATTTACTCTGTGTTACAATTTACTGCTGGAAATGAATTTAGATTGTGTTTCCATCAGTGATATTTCAACCCTTTCAAAACATGGTCAACACCTGGGTCCCACCACCAGATATTTAGTTGGTTTGGGGTAAGGCCTGGGAACTAATACTTTTTAAAATCTCCCTGGGTAATTTTAATGTGTGGCTAGGGTTGAGAACCACAGTCTAGAATGTAACATGTAATGGATACTGGTAAAACTAACTTTGTTTGGGAAATGGCTACAGTTTGTGGGAATTAATGTTTATATTATAAATTGTTGCATGGTCACGTGTTTTAAGGAAATGTACTTGAGTTTCCCAAACCTTGTGGGTGTGAACCTTGCATTGATGCATTCCTATATATCCTATGGCCCTGTGGAACTTCAGGATAAGTGGAGCATATGAAAGAGTGAGGGTAAAATTAACCCACTTTTGGAGATTCAGAAAGAACTACAGAAGGAAGCTCCCATGAATGCCCCAGGCAGAAGCTGCCAAAGGTGAGTTCGGTTCTAACCAGGCTGCTGAAAGAAGTCCCTTTGGCTGATATTGAGAATATGAAAAAGAAGATGGAAAGGAAATTGTTTTATGTATACCTTGAGGGACTAATTTCTTTAGGGAAACAAGAATAGATTCATTTGGCGGGGAGAGGGGTTAATTTCTCTGGGGGAATAGAGGATTAATTTAATAGTGGAACATGGGGAGCTGGAGAGTTTGACTAGTTATATAACAAAGGTGGCATCTTATACCAGGGTAAACTTAACTAAAATAATATCCTGATGCCTTTTGCAGGCTTCTGGAGAAAATAGGCAAAAGATATTTATGAGTTCTTTGGGAACAGGAACTGCTCACTTCCTTGGCATAAGTGGATATATAGAAGCAATGACAGATGGGAGCAGTAGTTTCTCAAAGGTGTATGCATGACATCTCAGACTGTATCTACGTTCTCTTTTAAGAGGAACAGCAACTTCTCAGGTAGGTCATTGGATTAAATGATTTCCTTTAAGAGGAGCTCAAGACTCAGGTATGGTACAAAAGGAGCCAATTGTCTAGTAGAAGTCAAGGACCCTCAGTTGAGTGATGGTGCTGGGAGTGGAGTTTTCCCCGAAATGAGCAGGATCTCTGCCTCTTTGAAGGTCACTCTCTCTCTGTCTCTTTCTCTCTGGCTCCACCTTTCTCTGTCTTGGATACTCACTCCTTCCTTTTGGTTTGCTTTGTGTTGTTTTTCCCTATTTTATCTCTTCTCTTGGAGCTGGTGGGATAAGAGCCAATTATAAGATTCTCCAGAAGGAAAAGCATCCTCCCTTTCAATTCCCCAAGTCCTAGAGTTCAAGGGGGAACAGAGGAAAGGAAGGTCAGAATGCGTGTTTTAAGGTTGCTATGCTGTAGGCTGAAATGAGACCTTTCTTTCCCTTGTATTCATCTTTTGGACCTCCCAAAAGATGATAAAATTCCAGTTAAGATGAAGATGTGGCCCTGGGAAAAGGAGTCAAGAGAGCCCTGTGGCTGGCTCCTGGTCAAAGGTGTTGGAATAGAGGCACAAATGGAATCATTGAGATTCCCATTTCGTCTGTTCCAGTTCTCTGCATTTGGAAACAAGATCCCCATGGTAGAAAACTAGAGAAGTGCTGGGGTGAAATCCCTAGCTAACCTCATTGTAAAGTTTCTTCAGAAACCACAATAGCAGCAATGCTTGTTGAAAATGCAAAGACTGGGATCCTGGCCATCCTTATTTCTCTCCATGTGAAATGCAGCAATTAGCAACCAGTGTTGACACCCTCTGTTTTCACCATTACTTCCTCACCCCCGTCCTTGCTCAGCTGGAGTTCTTTGGTTTATGAAGACTCATGCCTTATATTGCTTTGATTGCTGTATCAAATGAACATTATGTCTAGTCTTATGTGCCTATCCGAAACAGTCTACCATTTTAAAGCACTGGTTTGAGCCATAATTTTTTACCTAAAATACCTAGAGACTCTGCAACTTTTGCTAAAATGCAAGATTCTCTATCGCTTCCCCTATGTTCTGCATCAGGATATCTGAAACTCTGTACATCCTCTGGTATAGGCTCAGAAAAAAAAAAATGGACCAATATTCTTTGTGAGTTACAAATTAAGAACTAAACCTCAGAAGTCACTGAGTACTGATTTCTAGAATCTGGTATTAAACTATTACTCGTGCTTTTAAAAAAATCAATTCTGGGGCTGGCCCCATGGCTGAGTGGTTAAATTTCCATGCACTCCACTCTTGCACACAGATGTTGGCTCAGGGCTAATCTTCCTCAAGTGGAAAAAAAGAGGAAGACTAGCGACAGATGTTAGCTCAGGTAGAATTTTCCTCACCAAAAAATTAAAAAATAAAAAGTCAATTTTATTTTTCTGAATTATGCATTAATAATTGGATGAAAACAATAATTTGCTGTTTTGTTTGTTTATTTGTTTTAACAAACTCACATTTTATTTATTTAATGTGTCATTATTCACCCCTGAGTAGAATAAAGGCAGATATTTCTCCTGGTACTGTAGACTAAATTACAAATGAAGGAAAACATTAGCAAATGAGAACATTGCAGTTATTTCATTATAATGTGATTCAATTTCCCTCTCCAAATGTTTGTTTTACAGCCCAGCTCTTCAGGAAAAGGACACAGAGGCCATTTGGATAAATCAGCCCAGACTTTCACTCTATATCGACAAAGATGAAGATATAATCACTCAAGACCAAAAATAAAGTATGATTGGAAGATGTCGTTCTCCAGTGGGTTCCTTTTCTTTTGAAAAATTATGATAGTCAAATGCATTCCAAATCCACGGACTGAAGTGTCAAGAACTGTGAAAGGTCAGAGATTTCCCCTACTTGCAAGGTGACAAGTTACCCAGCCACAGTTTCACAGACACTGGCAGAAGACATGAGACTCCTAGATCAGAGACAAAGGACTTTACAACTTACAGCATAGCAGGCAGCATGCACTTTGTTTTTATGTCAGTGCCCCTCTCCCTCCCAACCCTACATGGCATGGAGACAATATGGAACAGCCCAGGTGGATGCTGAGCATGCAGTGGGTGGCATTACAGCTGAGGAAGCTCAAGCTTAGGGATCTCAAATGTTCTATAATGTGCTGCTAGCAAACCTACCCCAACCTTTGCCCCAGAAGGACACATTATCTTTATTATACTGGAAAGTAAACAAATCTGCTGTCTGTTCCATAGAGAAATAGTGTCCCTATCTTCCAAGGCTGTTCCCTGTACAAATATCCTTGAAAAGATAATCCAGAACAAAAGGCTGCCAGTGCCTCTGCTAACAAGACCTGCAGAGAAATCCACGGAGAATGGTTCCCCAACACAAAGATTTTATGAAGTACCCATCAAAGCTTGTTCTAGTTCACATATTAATGAATAAGAGCACATATTTGTTTATTCTTTAATAATCCACTTTCCCAAGTAGACCATGAACTCCTAGAAGGCAGAGACGATCTGGTTCATCTTCATCTCTCTACAGCATAGCCCAGAACCCTACACCTAGGAAGGGCATGATAATGTTTAATAAATGAGCAAATGATTGGAACCACACAGCAAAATTTACTTTATGATGTATCCAAAGAGGTAAAATATATCACACTGGGGAGAATTAACTTTAATATTCATTCATTATTATATTTAGAAATAAACTGACCCTTAACAGATTTGAGTACCCATGTGTACAAAAGATTCTAGACAAAAGGTTTCATTAAATTTTTACTAAAACCTATTTTATGATTTTGTCTTAGAATAGGGAACTTTTGCCAGGCAAAATGCTTAATCAGTGTGCCGTGAAAGTAGCTAAAAGAGTTCCTTGGCCTAGGTCTCATCTCAGCATTTATGGAAACCTCTTAATGGAAGGTAGTTAAATTTGAGTAAGTCTTACATGGTTTTGTGTAACTACCAATAGTGATTACTTAGAAACACTGAATTAGCCACTAGAAGAAGAAGTCAGAACATTTCAACATCCAGTCCTCAAATTGTGACGCTTGCCTCCCAAATGCAGTGCTGATCTCTTAGATTTAGTGTCCATTCTTGTGACTCTCCTTAAGGATATATGGATGTTGATGATCATCATATATATAAAACAACAAAAATAATGACAAGGCAGGTCTTAAAACAATCTTTGAGTGTTAAGGCCGCTAGTAGAGTGATGCTGGAGCTTAGAGGTAGAAACTCAGAATGACTGCCAATGTCCTGGCCTAGGGAGTAGTCAAGAACACTAAGACTCCTCATCTATAATGGTTCCCAGGATGGGCCCAGAATCAGGATGGGAGTAAAGTGGACACCCACATAAACCCATGGGTGTGTTTATAATGTGTTTAATGGACTTACATGACACAGTAACATTCATCCAGGAGTTGGCAAAAATCAAGCTGGTGAGCGGCAGGAATTTCATTTGAAAATACCACACTGACTTAGAGTAGATCTGTGGTCAAGGTCCAGCACCTCTGCTTTCCTATGTGATGTGAGTTTGGGTTAGTTAAATAATCTGTAAAACTGTCTGTGATAATACCCACCTCACAGGACTGTTTTAAGTAGGAAGTGAATTAATATATGCAAAAGGGCTTCTCACCCCATCATGTGAGTGGTTATTGATGGCTGCCCCAGGGAAAGAAGCCGAGATGTCCTGCCCTACATACCGATCTATATCATCCTCTGGGAAGCATAAGGACATCCTGACCTAATCCGATCTGATTCTTATCTAAAGTTATAGGACCACCCGATAACCAGACTCCACCCGCACAGATACCATTTTAACGACTGTTTTACATAATCTTTCCTTTGTCTTGTAAAGAAATAACTCACATACCTATGCCTTATAAATTTAGCCCTACCCTCAACCCATGTTTGCAGCTCTTCACAGCCCATGGGTCCTGTCCCCATGCTACTCCATGCTATTCTCTGAATAAAGGAGCACTACTACCAGACCTTGAGAGTCCAAGAAATCTTTCTTTTGACTCTTCGGCTCACTGAGCCCGCATCAGTTATTATCATTGAAATGCAGACATGGTATAAAGGCAGTTGGGTTGCATTAGTGGCAAGATGGAATAGAACTGTGTACCCCACTCTAGGCCTCCACTGAAAAATAAACCAGACAACCAGGCTTTTGGCAAAAATTATAGGACTCCTGAATTAAAAAGCGAAAACTAATCAGATAGCTCTTTATAAATATTGCAATAACCATGAAATGTCTAAGGATTAACCATAGTGTTTCAGCTATGTGATTTTCAGATTGCATAGTGGATAGGCTTCTAGAACTGCAGTGGGATTAAATTCTTCTTTAATTAACTTTTGAGCAAGTCTGTACGCCTAAAAGCCTATCATCCTACGTTAAGCCACCAGGTTAAGTACAAAGGTTTCTCAAGGATGGCTTCTCTATCTTGTGACTTTCCCACTATTTCAGGCTTTCTCACCTCCAACTGAAATCTTGAGACATCACAAGAAAATAACTTTAGTCCTCGTGTGTGGTCATGACTCTAAACACAAATAGCACTTGTTTCTTTAATATGTGTGTTGATGCAAAATAACCGATAACCATTCTATGGATAAGAGAAATAGGGGGAGTTTTACTGGAGCCAGAGTGAAGATTATAACCTGGGAAGGCCTTAGAAAGTGTTCCACAGACGCATGGTTTTCAGTACAGTCTCGTATCTTTTTAGAACAAAGAGCACACATTAAACATACCCAGGATACATTTTCAAAGTTTCAAAAAGGTATTTAGTTGCAAATTAGCAGGTCAACATGACCTTGATGTCAGGAAAGAGACTAATAGAGTCTTACCAATGGGGCACAGCCAATAGGGTTTAGGAGGGGAAGTATGCATTCTTATCTTAAAAGAGTGTGTTCTTTACTTTAACGGTTAAAGCAGATGTACAATGTACGTTTGATCAGCCATAAGTCAGGCTTCTTTAGTTCAAGTATAATCTGTTTTGAACCTGAATAGTTACCCCATACACCTCAATATGTGAAAATCTCTTGTCAAGTGGAAAAACTTGTAGAGATACTAAAAAAAGATCACCCTTTAAATGACTTTTTTCTTTTTCTTTTTTTTTTGAGGAAGATTAGCCCTGAGCTAACATCTGCTACCAATCCTCCTCTTTTTGCTGAGGAAGACTGGCCCTAGGCTAACGTCCATGCCCATCTTCCTCTATTTTATACATGGGATGCCTACCACAGCATGGCTTGCCAAGTGGTGCCATGTCTACACCCGGGATATGAACCAGCGAACCCTGGGCCGCCGAAGCAGAACGTGCACACTTAACCGCTGTGCCCCTAAATGACTTTTCTTAAATGTGTAAAATAAACAGATTGTGATGGGCTGGAAAAAATTCTTTGACTCATCTGAAAACTTTCTGCACTCTTTGGTCTTTCTCCAAGGAGGTAAGTTTTTCTTAGGTGCTTAACAAAGGGCCTAGTATATAGAGTATGATTGATAAATGTTCAAAGGAAGGAAGAAAGAAAGAAAAGAAAGAGGGGGAGGGAATGAGGGAAGAAAGAAAGAAAAGAAGGAAAGAAAGAAAAAATGAGTGGAAAGAGGGAGAAAAGAAGGAAACAAAGAAGAAAAGAAAGAGAGAAGGAAAGTGAAGAGGAGCAGAATTTGCCCCCAAAATACGCCTCTTTGGCATATTGATTATTTTAGGCTGATTATTTTTAAGAAAAAGCAGACACAAGAGAAGCTCTGAAAACTGAGTAGAAGTTACCTTTTGTAAGAGACATTTACCTATATAAGGGAAATCTCCATTTGTAATCGTTCCTCCTTCTCTGTACCAGGAGGAGGGTGAATAAATCTCTAGGAACTCATATCAATGGAGAAGGCAGCAACTTCAATCTGCATAGCAACTGTCCCCTTGTTTACTATGTTTTTCCTGGTAACCTCCCATAAGTGGCCTCTCCTTTCCCCTAGCATCATCCTTTTTCTGTGGCTGGAGATGTATTTTAAGGTTATGGCTTCAACCATTTCACCAAGTTACTCAGTTTTCCTGGGTATCTCTCATACATACAGGAGGTATACATGCTATTAAACTTCTGTTTGTTTCTCTCCTGTTAATCTGTCTTATATCAATTTAATTAGACCAGCCAAAGAACATAGAAAGATAGAGGAAAAATCTTTCCTCCCCTACAAAAGAGAGAGGGAAGGAAGAAGAGTAGGAAGAAGGGAAGGAATAAGGAAAAGAAGGAGGAAAGAATGAAAGAAGAGAAAGAGAGAGAGAAGGAAAGAGGGGAAAAGGAAACAGAGAGGCAGAGGATAAAGAAGAAAGAAGAAGAAAGGAAAGAAGCTAGGAAGGAGGGAGAGAGGAAGAAGGAAAAATTCTTATCACAGAGAATGTTAAAGAAATGCAAACTGAAGTTCTCCATCAGGAAATTTAGTTTGAACTCAGGTATAAAATGACTTGATACGACACAACTCCTCCCACTGTGATCAATCTTACATTTCCCAGAATCAAAGCAAAGCAGGGCATGTGGACGTGGTCTTTTTGAGCCAGCCGTTTCAACGGTGAATGCAGTGAACACTTCTTATACTTACCCCATCCCTAAGCCTCAGCCCACTCCTTTCTCCCCCTCTACCCTTCACTCCCTCCTTGCCCTGCTTTTATCCCGCACTGGGTCTCACCCAATGCCTGAGCCATATTTCATTCTGAAGCTTCGCCTGTTCTCTAAGCCTCAGATAAATATTGAGTGAGGTGGTCAATTGGGGTGAGACTATCAATTGACCCCATTGCTTAGTAGTTTGAAATTTTAATGTTAAAGAGTGTATAAAAAAAAAAGCTATATCGGACTGTCTTGGCATCAAAATGCTCCCCCTTCTAAATGGCAGCATTAAATTGGCTACATGCAGTTGTCTTGTACCTGCCATTGAGGGGCTCTTGCTTTCAACTGGGATCATGTTTTCATCACCAATCGTCCAAGAAAGACAATTAATTCAATTTTGCATCACGGTTTGAGGAAAGCCCTGACAATTTCTAATTTGCTTCCTCTTGATCAATAATTCTAGACTAGTGCCAATTTCATCAGGCCTTTGACTCACAGAAGGTATCGTTTACTTTAGTAGAGTAGAGCAATTGAGGCTTGGGTTTTTTTCTTTATCGTGGAATAAAGAATACACTATTCCCTCCTATGGGCCCTTACTCCACACAAATGCACCTTCATCTGAAGTTGTGAAAAGACAGCATTGGCTTTGCCATAAAAGATCTGCTATGAGACCTAATTGATGAGTTACACACTGTTCCCCACCCTTACATCCCTCAACCCTTCTCTCCTCTGGGCCCCGTTTTTCAGCAGGGTAATTGCCTCCTGTTGATGGTCTCTCCTAATTTCCAGATTCCCTAATCTTTCTTTTACCACTCAGTGTTACACCATCAGCTCTTTGTTAATATCCTCTGGTGCATATTGACATGCCCTTCCTTCATCCTTCCAGGTTCTTTGATCTCTTTAGCCCTATTCTTATACCCAAGAGCATAAGCCCAGAACCACTGGCAACCTCCTTTCCACCTGCTTTGGCCTCCTGATCTCTGAATTGCCATTTCTCCTAAATCTTCTTGATATTTTCCTAGGCTTTTAGATAGCTAGTCAATGTCTCTTCTTCCCCTGGTTTATTCATCATTTTTACTTCATTTTCACTTCCATTTAAGCTTTCACTGATTCAACAAAATGTATTTATTGCCTTTTATGTGCAGGATCCTGCCTATAAAATTTCCATACCAATTACATCAACAACAGATTCCTATGCATCATTCATATCCAAACATTTCTTGGTAGACGTACATTTTGTGGATATATGGTAGAAGTTATAGGAGGAAAGTCCTTCTCACAGTTACAACAGATATTCCAGTTCACTGGAATACAGCTCTGTCAGTGGAGCAAATATATCATGAATGTGTGACGTTAACACTGCCTTTGCACAGCTGCTTGCTGAAAGAATGAGGGATATTTGGGGAGGTGGGAGAGGAGAATTCAGCCTGAAATGACTAGCACATCTCCACAAATGCTTTCAGAACTACCATTACTCTACAGTAGACTATAACCTTCATCTAGCTCTAAAGGTCAAAACAATTAGGAAAATAATTGACATCATACCTTTATTTCATTATAAATTACCTAAATCTGTGACTGCTAGATTGCGTTTCAATTTCCGGTCAAACAGGTCCTCTGAGCATAGTGAAGGACAATTTTTAATAAAAGATTTAAGAAAAAAAGAAGGAAGCAAAACAATCAGAACAAGAGAAAAAGAATCATGGAAATCTGGTCGTAGGGTTTATGCAGAAGGATCTTTATTTTGGATTGTGCTGCACTGACATGATGAATTCGTTTATGATTGTCTCAATTTAGGAAATTTTCATTCTTGCTTAAAGAGTGCTCACCAGCCAAGCTAATTTCTTTTACAGTTCAAGAAGAGGAATGTTTAAGTCAGATCTCCTCCTCGAAATAACTCTGAAATCCAAAAAATTGAAGGTATAAAAAATAAAAACCCACTTCACCAAAAGGACAATTTGGGGTGTATGAAGGAACAGTTTGTACTTCTGCTGAGTTCAGAAAAGATTCATTTAGAGGGCGACTATGAAATCGAGTAGCGAACCAGCAACTTAGTTAAATTGCTGGCTGGAGGGCAAGCCGGCTCTCGGCGCAGCTTTTATCCTTCGCATCGCTCATCCACAGCCGGGAACACCCAGTAGATCTTTTGCAGAAGTGCCGCACTGCCATCTACAGGACGTCTCTCCCAAGCACCACATCCTGGGTCGGGTCTCACCGCCCAGTCTGCTCGTTTTGTGCGCTATCGTTATTAGAAGACGAGAGTTAATTTTTCATTAAGAGAAATCACTCTAACTGTGAAACATCCAGGTCATTGTTTAATTAACACCAGCAATAAACAGACTAAATAAACTTAAGGGGCGCGTTTCCTTCTTGGAGGGAAAGCTGTTTTTAAACCTGAAAGACTTCCTTTAAAGAAAGAAATAAATCAGTGATGCATCTACTGTATTGTTCTTAGCTGTCAAAGTACAATTATACAGGCAGCAGGCACTTAGCTGGGAGAAGAACATTTTCCCTGACCTTCATTTATAAATTTGTTACCAAGTAAAGAGCTTGTGTTCTTCCAAGAACATACAGAGCCACGTGAATAGGCTTCCCTTTAAAAAAAAAAAAAAAAGAAAAGGGGCACCTGTATACTCAGTATTTAAAATACGCTTAGAGGTTCCCAGTTCCCATCTCTACAAGACAGCTTAACTCAAGGTGGTTTATGTAGACTCAGTTCCCAAACGGTGGCTTTGGGTCTATTCGGCAGGTGATGCCCCACACAGACAATACCAAATTATTTTAGAGTTAAGCCTCCTACAAAGGTATTTCGAAGTTTTTATTCATATAGTTATCCCCTTAGAGCAGAATAAATTTTTCATACGAGGCCAAAGATGACCAATAAACTCAGAAAAAGCTCAGTATCAAACGAAACAATAGCTCGCGGGCTGATGTAGATGGCATTGCCTCTCCTCTGATAGTAAGTCTGCAAGCGTGGTTTGGAAACCCCACACCGCTGTAGGCTCAGCCATCCCAGATCTCAAACACACACACAAACAAACACTCCAAAGACAATGGTTTTAAAACTTTTCAGAAGCACATTTAAAAGGATGCAGAGGGCACAGAAAATGTGAGGTTTCTTCCCCTGCTTTCTGGTTGATCGATTGCAGTAGCAACGCTGACAGTGAAAATCATAAGGATAATTAGAGCTCGTTTCTACTCGAAGCAACAGCCTGAAATTTTCATTGAATTTACACAAATTAGAGAAAAATCAAACTTAGCATTATCTCATCCTGAAATTTCTCACTCATTCCAGGAGCGTTCATCGTCTCAGCCAGACCAGGATGAGGATGCGCATGGTGTCATGTAAGTTTACTGCTGCTGCTTCCTGCCATTATTTTTCTTCCCTCTGTTTCATCTTTCTTATTTCTTAATTTACTTTATCTTGGTCTATTGTTTGCATCTTTGAAAGGAACTCTAAATCCTTTTGGGGATAAAGTGAGAATAAAAATAAATAGGTATATAAATTTTGCTGCTGCAGTTTATGACCAGTCTTATGCTTTTCAGGCTTAATGTCTCTCTGGAATCCTCTGGACCTGTCCAAAGGGACAGAACTGAGCTTGTCAGTTATGAATCCAATCTCTTCCCACGACTGACCTGGTGTGGGTCAATGTGCAGCTCCCGTTGCCCAGGAGAAAGGCCATGTGTGTAGCCGGCTCACCATGGCCCCTGGACAAGGAACTTCAGCGGAACCTTTGGAATTTGAGTCCCTTCATCTGCCTATTACTTTCCTGGGGCTGCCAAAACAAACGACCGCAAACTGGGTGGCTTATAGCAACAGAGACCCGTTTTCTGACAGTCTGGAAACCAGAAATGTGAAATCCAGGTGTCTGCAGGACCGTGCTCTCTCTGAAGACTCCAGGTGAGGGTCCTCCTCTGCCTCTTCCAGCTTCTAGTGTTGCCAGCATCCTGGGTGTTCCTTGCCTTGTAGATGCATGGTTCCAATATGTCCCCGTCTTCTCGTGGCCTTCTCCCTTGTGTCTCTGTCTTCATGTGGCCTTCTCCTCTCTGTATCTGTGTTCAAATATCCCTCGCCTCAGAGGGACACCACTCATCGGATTAGGATCCATCCTAATTCAGTGTGACCTCATTTTGACTTCGTTATATCTACAAAGACATATTTCCAAATAAGGGCACATTCTGAGGTACCAGGTGGGTATAAACTTGGGGTGGGCAGACATTATTTGTTATTTGACCCAGTACAGTGCGTAAAACTGGTATAATAGTACCTACCCGAGAGAGCTGTTGTGACAAGTACACGGGACTCTACGTGGCACATGCTGAGCATGAGTTGAATGGCACCTCTTATTAAAATCCAACCATACCTTCACTTCTCATAACCTTGTCCACAGTGTTGACTGTTCTATCAGGAGCCTAAACTCAAATTGTCTTCTTATTTGTTGGTTTTTTTTAATATATTTCTCTTTAAAGCAAACTTTATGGGTTTACTTTCAATATTTTGCATTGTTTTCCAAACAAATATCAAGGAATTATATTTACATATTTTAAGCAAAATACTTCTCTTCAGAAGACAGGGAGCCACACTCATTATCTGACGTGCGTGATGGGAGAGTCGGGGAGGTGGAAGGACCAGGCAGAGAGGTTGTGTTCCTGGATCTTGCTAGAGGCTAGAAGCATCTGCTTTGGGAGTCAACAGCTCTTTTGAGTTGACTGCCCTGGACCCTTCTCAGAATTCCATTCACCCCCACCTCCTTTCCTATTACTTCTAGAGACTGAGTAGTACTCTTTTTTCTCCCTTCCCCCTCCAATAATCCAGAGAAGCTAGTGAAAGCTTAAAGAAGATAGAACAAAGCTAACATGAAAAGACATGTTCAGACGTAATTCAGAGCAACACCAGGTAATTATTTGACTTGAGCAGACTCAGAACAGAACCTTCACTGAGCGAGAGGAATAAGAGATTATTCTATCCATTTGATGTTCTTGTTAACCTAACAGCCTTTCTCACCATCACTCATGCTCCAGAGAAGTATGGCATGAAATGAATACTGGATGCTCTGCTCTTGCCTCATTTAAAGAAGACCAGCTCCCGGTTTATCATGGTTCAGTAACAATTCTGTTTTTAACATATTTTAATGTGTGTTTTTCCCACCATTAGGTGTGTACAGGCTTCACTTGGCCAGGATAAATGCCCTCTGCATTCAATGCACAGCAATGCCTGTCCATTCACGCATCCCAGAAGCCATTCCTGGGATTCTTGGTGCAGAGCACATTGATGACAACACAGGGACATGTGTGCTGGTGCGTGTTACCAGCATGTCCATAAGGTGCACAGGCCATATAGGAGAGCTCTGTAAACATGGTCTTTTCCCACCACATGCTTGTTCTCTGAGTCAGGGGCACACATGTGGCAAGAAAAACTGGAACTTCTTCTTTTAGGAGGAAAATTTGGAATGAAGAGTTACTGCTTCCCCATCTGTGTGGAAACAGAAGAGTCACTTAAAGCGAATACAACCTTTTGTAATTTAATCCAGAACCAGGAAGGAACACGATAATACTGGGACTTATAATTAAGAAGTGGTAAGATTAGAGTTATGTTAAGAGGAAGAATCGTCTTTCTTCATATGAGAGACTATGTTCTCTCTAACAGAAGCTAATGCTCACCTCAGCGTGGACCATCACCTTATAAATAAACCAGAGCAAATCATCCTCTTGGCTCTGGCTGATGAGACAACCAGGATGGAATTGGAAAACTTCACCCTGAAGCTGAGGAAGCTTCGGCTTCAGGTCCCTGTGAGCGCTGGGAGTTGCTGGGATGTGGTGTTCTACCCGGTTAGGAAAAGCGGGGTTGCAATCAGGAAGCATTTTGATGTAAGCATTCTGGAAAATTGCCTAAAAAGATCTAAAGACGTGCTGAAAGATGGGCTCTGATAATTACTTGTGAATTCTTTTCTTGTTCAATCATTTACCTACTTTTTTATTCATAGTTTCATCTTCTTTTTCTAAAAAAAAAAACAATGTGTGTCAAAATTGAGTCAGCAGAGGAAACAACCACGGCTGGAGGGCCGGCCAGGGAAGTGGCCCTTCTCCTGCTGTCAGGTGCAGCGGAGTTTCCCAAGCAGCGGGCTGGAACATCTGACTACAGACCAAGTGAAAAGATACAAAGTGTAAGAAAGGAGGTGACTGAGGAGAGTGGGCCTTCAGCTGTACACTCTGCTTCCTAAAGTCTTGGCCTCTAGCCCTCTCCTTGGTTGGAGCAACGGTAAAGTAAAACTGTTCCTTTCGTAAAATTGTTCCTTTCTTTAGAGCTCTAACTGATCCTTCATAAAGAAGCTGCGAACCTCCAAAGAAGGTGAATAGGAGGTCCTCAGAAAGGTTCGCTAACCACTCCTGAACGGCTATGTGGGGCTTCAGTGAACTTGGGGCTGGGAAGACAAACCCTGGGAGACATACCCTGGCCATTGGTTTTTGGCCACAATGAAAGCCTTTCATGGCCCAAGAAAATCCCAAAGCAAGAGAAACATTAAGAATGAATTCCCTATGCCTCATCCCCCCAAACATATTGACAATAAACAATTCCTTTTGAGGTTAAAAACAGGGCTCTGCCACACCCACGTTGCACATTTACGCAATTGGAGTACATGCTCTGCTGGTTTCAGGCCAAGGAAAACAAGACTGTACGGAACATCCAGAATTTAAATTACAATTCAGATGGTGATGATGCTATCTCGTGAGAGACAGAATGTATAGGCTTTTCTCTAAAACATGACTGTAAATTTTGGAACTCCTTATTGTAAAAATAAATTTCATACAACAATAAACCTTTATAAATGTGTATGCCAATTCTTCTAAGAGTATAGTACTGTCTAAAAACAGGGACGCTGATTACATTGGGAGCCCAAACATTTTCATGAGAAAAAAAAAATATGAAGGCTTTACACTATTTAAAGCCTTCAGATTTTCCAGGGAAGAAAGTTGTGTAACGATACTAAAGACCCATTAGGGAAAGACAGAGGAAGGAGACCAGAGACATCCCCCAGAGAACCAGGAGGATGGATTGGGTGGTCAAATCAACTGGAAAATCCATTATATTATTAGATTTTTGAAGACAAAGCCTTGGTTTATTTATTTTTCTATTTCCTATTAAACTTATTACAAGGTTGCACACATTATATAACCTTAATAGATATTTGTTGAATGAATAAACAAAGTATAACAGGTTAGGCTTAACTGTACAATAGTAGGCATCATGCATTAAGTCAGTGGTTCTTAGAATCATTTATAGAGCTTTCTAAAAATACGATGCCCCACCCCAGGCCAGTTAAATCTGGTATCTCCAGAGTTGAGACCCAGAAATACATAGATTTCAAAAGTTCCCCAGGTGGCCCTGATATACAGAGAACAGCGAGATCTAATAAATTGAGTTGATCTGCCAAGATCCCTTCCAAGACCAAGAGTCTATGGCTTCTAAAACATTATCAGATTCTTTGGATGCTGTATCAGTACCAGGTGTCTAAAAGCCCTTTAGCAGAAGCTAGGACTGGCAAGATAATTTGCAGGGCTCAATGCAAATGAAAATGTAGGGCTCTTTACCCCAAATTATTAAAAATTAAAAATTGTTAATAATTTCAAGATGGCAACCCTAGAGCTTTAAACAAAGTGTGCGGTTCTCATAAGCATGAGGCCATGTGACTGCAGTGGCCACACACCCATGAAGCCAGCCCTGTCTACAGCACCTAGTCCTAGGAAATAACAACCTTATAGTCTTTATTTACATCACTATTATGACTCTTTGTTCGTGTACCGTCAGAGAGGTGAGGTGACTATCGTTATGCTCTTTCTGCTCCATGAAATTTTGAGAGATAAAAAGGACATTGTAAGTAATCTGGCCTAACTTTACATCCAAGGAAGGAATCCCCTTCAGATTGCCTCTGGTATAGAAATCAGACAAATCATGTAGTGACCTAGAAAACATAACTTATCTTCCCGTTGCCTCATTTTCCTCATCTGTAAATGAAGAGGGTGATGCCCACTGCATCCTGTTGCTGTAAGGATTAATTGAGTTGTGTAACACATGTGTGCTGTTTTACCATGGTCCACCAAGGTTGCTCTGAATCTCTTTGAGAGCCACATTCAGCACTTACTGGGTTCCAGAAAACATAGTCAAGGCCACAGTTAATTAATAAAGAAATGTATATTTTATAGAAGATTATGTAGGGAGATGGGGAAAAAAGATTTTGTACTAGAAACCCCACAACATAAACATCATCAAATTCCCCATTAAGCATCTCTGCTCTTTTCTCAAGGTTTCTTTCCCCTGGAAGCGACCTTACCCCACATTTTTTTTCCCTAAAACAATCACCCTAAAAACCTCCCCTACCTTTCCCCCATTATTGGAAATATTGAGCTCTCTCCTCAGTTTGCAAATGGAAGACAGCAAAAAATCCTAAAAGCTTGGTAAGCACTTGAACAATGACCATCCAGTGCTCCTCCAGTGTGTGAGCATCTCAACTCCACGCCCGCCCAAGAGGCTTTTCAAGATATCCCCTCCCCCCAAAAGATGGTAGGGTTTGAAGAGTCTGCTGCCAAGAAAATAAGGTCACCTCCAATCACATATCTAAAGTGACTAGTTCACAATAAATGTTAATTTCCCACTCTCCTCACTGTTTCTGCCTGAACCCTTCAAGACATGAGAGAGATTCACCCCTTCACAAGGTAAATCCATTTTATTTTTCAACAGCTCTACTTGTTGCAAAATTCTTCCTTATTTTTCTTTTTTTAGGAAGATTAGCCCTGAGCTAACATCTACCACAAATCCTCCTCTTTTTGCTGAGGAAGATTGGCCCTGAGCTAACATCTGTGTTCCTCTTCCTCTACTTTATATGTGGGACAGATGCCTGCCACAGCATGGCTTGATAAGTGGTACATAGGTCCGCACCTGGGATCTAAACCAGTGACCCCCCAGACCACCGAAGTGGAGCACATGAACTTAACTGTTACGCCACGGGGCCAGCCTCTTCCTTATCTTGACCCAAAATCTGTATCCTTGTAACTTTTGTCTGAAGTTTGTCCTTCCCCCAGGGACAAGTTAGAGCAAGCTTCATTCTTTTCCAAGATGGCAGCTTCTCCTTCCATTGGTTTCTCCTCCGTTCGTTTACTGCTCTTCCTATGACAGATTTCCCAAATCTGGACTATACAGGCTTCCTCCTACCAAACAGTTTCCAATTCTCCTCTTTTAAAAATGTGGTACCCCAAACTAAATATAATCTCTAAACGTGGTCTGTGATGTAACGTAGACTTCCAAAGGACCATTTCTTCCCTTGATCTGGGCACACTTTGATTATTTAATCAGAGCATCTCTCAGTTCCCTTAGCAACTTGGGCAGCCTTCTGAAGAGACTCTTAGGAATAGCACAGGGGTAGAAGAGGTGCACTGACCCCAAGTCTTTTGGTTTGGTCTCTAATCATGCTGAAGTGGGCCGACCAAAGTTCAGCAATCAAAGATAGAATGGCTATGACTCAGAGCAAAGGCATCCAGCAGCGTTAATTGAAGTAGCAAAGGCCACAAGTGACAGACTTCTTACTCCAATGGCTGTAGTTGAACCAAGAGAAGAAACATCACACTCAATGACAGCTTGCCTGCTCCTGTCCCTTCTGGGATCCAACCAAGTGAACACCTGCTGTATCTCAGGCACTGTGCTGATATGTTCCCATTTTCAAGCAACTGAGAGCCTGATGATGGCAAATAAGTAACTGAACAAATAAGGAGGCAATCACAAATTAGCATGAGGGCTATGAAGGAAAATAATAGAGTGTAACAAGAAGCAGGATAAAAGGAGGGATCTACTTAGAGTGTGGATGATCAGAAAAAGTATATCTGAGAAGATATTTAAGTTGACCTCCTGTGGAAGAGAAAGAACTAGCCAGGCAAAGAGTCGATGAGGAGAGGTTACGGCAGCAAAGGGCATGATCGGTTAAACATCTAAAAGTATCCACTTTATATTTGGACTCCATGGAGATTTCTCCTTCCATATACTCTGAGAAACATCAGTTACCTGCTTTGTTAATCACTGGAAGATTTTTGGTTTGCTTTGGTGCTCTCTCTCATCCTGGGAAGAAAGAGAAGTTTGATTTATTGCATTGAGTAGACATTCACTACCTGACTTGAGTCTAAATTAAAAGTGGCTTTTCTGTGTATGCAGTACCATGGCCCTTCCTTTGGCATGCCACTAAACATCTCCCTAGAAGCACTGGGTTAACGATGTCTCTATTAGACTATTTCACAACATTGTTGGGTGGGCTAATTCGAACTGATTAGCACAGATTATTAAGAATTAAAAATTTATAGCGTGACCCAAAGAGTAGTCATTTGAGTTTCAAGTTTGGAGTTTGGGCTTGAAAAAGTACAAGACATTGCAATGGATCCTGGAAATGAGGAGTCAAGGCAAAATGGTAGAGTTTCTGGAGTGCGCAGACCACTGGAGAGAAGCAAGCACAGCATTTCCTAGCAAGAATTCCAGGTTTAGAATAGTGTGCAGAACATTAGTAGGTCCTGAAAAATTAGTTATTCATTCAGCCTTGAAAGGGAATGAAATTCTGATACTTACTACAATGTTGATGAACCTTGAAAACATCATGATAAGTGCAATAAGCCAGACACAAAAGGACAAATTTTATATGATTCCACTTATAGGAGGGAACTAGAGCAGGCAAACTAGAGGAGGGAAGTCACCAGGGGCTGGGGGAGAGAGCAATGGGGAGTTAGCATTTAATGGATTTCCATTTGGGATGTCAAAAATGTCCTGGAACTGGAGAGTGATGGTTGCACAACATTGTGAATATGCCTGAAGCCGCTGAATTATACACTTAAAAATGGCTCAAATCGTAAGTTTTATGTTATGTATGTTCTACCACAATGAAGTTATTTTTTAATTAAGAGTTCAAAGAAAGCATTGAATAAATACTTGTTTGCTGATATCTCCACAGAACTGTAATAAAGATGAAATAACATGACATAGAAAATGACTGCGAATTCTCATTACCGTTATAATGATCACATATTCTGAAATCATTATGTTTACCCTCTGCATTATCAGAAGACCTCAGAGTTGAAACACAAGGTGTCTGTATTTAGAAAGCAGACTTTTTTAACAATAGGGCTATGCAAATGCGATCGCAAATATTACTCATTAGTCCTTGGAACTCCTAGACCTCATCCCTTCATCCTTGGTCTATCAGAAACATTGGATGTCGGTGACTAAGTGAGTGTATTTCACAAATCTACTTCACATGTTCATCTTAATCCACCAAGAAATTAAAATTTTATTGTGAGATCCCTCCATTGTTTTTACATTAAATCTAAGAAGTTAATAAAATTTAAAAGCTAAGCAGTTTCTAATTTTGTAAACTGCAAAAACCTACCAGACGGGGATTTTTACGCATAATAAAAATCTGCATAGTTTTCTCAGAAGGGGGTTTCATACCACAAGACCCTCACTGCTCTAGAAGGAAAATGTGATTCCTGATCTGTAACTGCTAGTCCACGCACCGGCCCCTTCTTCTCTAATGAGATGAAATTATAAGGGAGAGAGTAATTTGCGGATATCCCTCCCTTAGCTGATTTATGCCTCTAGAATGTGTGTCAAATCTTTTCTGAATTCTTTTTGCCGCATATATGGAAAGACATTTAAAAAAGGTTTGAAGATGCTTCTAATCTTCTAAATCAACAAGAAAGAAAAAAATAAAGCAAAGGTCAAGGTTTTGATACACTGCTTCTAAAATACAGCCCACACTGAGTAAAATGCCATGAAATCATCTGTCAGAACTGACTTTCTCCTAGAGACTACATTCCAAGAGCGTGAAGAGAGCTGGAGTGACTATTGATGGTTTCTGAGATTCCAATGCACCTTAATCATATTCACAAGACTGTACTTTTTCATCACTGCAGGAGCTGACAGAATTTTGTGACAATTCTGGGAAATGCTTTCAGATGGCCCCTTCTATGAATTGTGAATGTCTCGCAAAGCTCTGTGGTAAGTGGAATAGCCTTCTTCTCCACAAATAACGGGGGCTGATTACCAGACGGCCTTTGTTTTCTTTCCTTGAAATTTAACATTCTTTGCAAAGAGTCAAAGAAAATAAATTTTGGTAAGATAAATAGGCTCTAATTAGTTTTAAAATAATTATTTTATCTCATAAAGAATTGTATTTATTTTATGCATTAGAGAAGATGGCAAAAATTTCACAATTTTCTTTTCCAGAAGGTGCTTAATGTGATAGTGAATAGATTTATAAGTGACTCCTTTTAGGTGCTAATAAAAAATATCCGATTGAGGGGCTGGCCCCGTGGCCGAGCGGTTAAGTTCGCGCGCTCCGCTGCAGGCGGCCCAGTGTTTCGTTGGTTCGAATCCTGGGCGCGGACATGACACTGCTCGTCGAACCACGCTGAGGCAGCGTCCCACATGCCACAACTAGAAGAACCCACAACAAAGAATATACAACTATGTACCGGGGGGCTTTGGGGAGAAAAAGGAAAAAAAATAAAATCTTTAAAAAAAAAAATATATCCGATTGATTCTCATTATTCCTGTAGCTATGTTCTATAAACAATGAATTCGTGAACTATTGCTCCTAAGGGAAATACAGACTCAGGTTCCTGCGAGTCTCTAGTCACATTTTCATCAACCGAGCAATACATAACCTTGTTTTATGTGTATCTCTGTTTAAAGACACCCTATAAAATATATATTGTTTTTCATTAACAATGGACTCAGCCAACAGCACTATCACTCAGGCCTGAATGAAGTTATCTAAAACATATTTTCTCCGTAAGACACATCACAGCCTTGTTGCACTTAGAAACACTAGCCAGCACTTCAGCACTACGCTTGGGGGCCATTTTAAACACTGAAATCACCAAGAAGTAAGCACACAAATGGAAAAAAAGTGCACTAAATAGATGGCAAAAAGGGTCCTTGTTTATAATGAGAGCTGAAACAAAAGACAGGGGATCGCCTTGTTTGGCCTCAGCTGGAAACATGAGCATCAAGCAGCTCAAAGTTTTCACTGCTCCGTGCATGTCCATGAATGACCACAGAAGTTCCATTGAGTATTGATTTTGAGGTTAGAAGTAAACTTTAGCAAGTGTGTGAATTCACAAATATGAAACCCATGAATAATAAGGATCAACTTTATACGTGTTCACCTGACACATCTCTCAGCCTGGGAGCAATTTTTCCACTTCGAAACAGTGACCATTTGTTAGGACACAGAGAGGAAAGCCCACCCAGTTGTGCGATCCACGACAATGGTTGTCTCCATCCTATTTCCAGAGTCTCCAGATAGTCTTATAATAAAAGTTATCTTACTCATTCCTCTTTGTTCTGAATGAATTTGGTGTTATGGCAAGATTGGCAACTGTCTGAGCTGATGGGGTGAGCAGAACCTGGCTAGACTGCCTGTCATTTATAGCTGGGCAGCTTCTGGTTCGGAAGTTCTGCACCATATCCCAAGACAAGCTGACACAGAACCCATGTCTTGGTGCAGTAGGTTCCAGGGAGTCACTCAGATAACCAGATAACCACCCAGAGGGTCAAGCTGGAAGAGAAAGGAGAATTTGAAAGATGACGGAATGAGGCGGGAGCTGAGAGGACGTACAGCAGGAAGGCAGGCAAGGCTCCATGGAACTTTCAGGGTAAGCGTCGCATTTAGACCACAAACAGAAAGTGCTGGAATTTCCATTCTCTGAGGTGTTTGGTATGTGACTCCCAGACTAGGGAAAGTTATTCAGGAAGAATCATGCAAAACTGCACAAAAATTTTATTTAATAAGCATTAAGTTGTGCTCATGTTTAATAGATTTTTAACTATGTGACTTCAGAAAACACAATCTGTACTTTGTCTCTGAGGTACCGGTTTACCACAGACAGTGATAAAAATCATAGAGCTAGAATAAACATCTCAAAATCATCTGTCCAACCCTCAGCTTCCCAACCACTCTGCAGAGACATATGTCTATTTTATTTCTAAGTATGACCCAAAATAGAAACTTTTAACTATCCATTGGTAGCTCATTTCTGTGGTTTTATCACTGTAAGTCTCTAGGCCGTGAATTTGCTTTTGCTAATGATAGAGCACTATTTTTATGACATACAGATGGCTATCCAAAGACTCTCAGAAATTGTTCAACTCCTAGTAAGTCACTTGAGAAAGGCCAATAAAGCAATTTTCTATCAAATGAGTACTTTCTCCACCAGAAATAGGGCTGCAAGATTCTCTTTCTCAAAAAGACAGCACAGAACGAGGGCAAAGTTTCTCTTTGGTTATTCTTCTGAAGTGTTCTCTAGACACCTCCTCCATGACAGTTTTACTGTGTGGTAATTATGTGTTTATATGTTTGGTTTTCCTCCAGATTCCAAACTTCCTGAATGGAGGGATTATGTCTGACTCATCTCCAGCACCCATTACAGCGTTTGACAGTAAGTGTTCAATGCAGGCTTTATGAATGAATACAATAGGCCAGATCTACCTCCAGCTACGTGTGTTATCTTATCACCTACATTTTGGCTTAATTTGAGTAACAAAAAACTGGGGAGGGTTGTAAATTCAATGATTTCTAAGGACTCATCCTGCTTTAAAGTTCTCTGAGCATCACGTGGGCATCAAAGTCAGTCTAGAGCCTGATCAACATGTCTTCTCTGAGCTTCCTTTCCAAGGCAGATCCACACAAAGAACCAACGTGATTATTGGAGACCTCCTCCCTTAATCTACTTTGGCAACCTGTCCCAGCCCATTGGAAGCTTCTTCCTTTGACAGGATGATGTCCTAGAGATTACCCCGCTGCCCAAGGAAACTCTGGTCTGGGAATCATCAAGCTCATTCCTGCCCCGGGCACTTGCTATTCCGCTAACTAGAATGCTGTTTACTAGCTCTCTTTATGACTAATTCCTACTACAATCATGTCTCTACTCAAATATCCCCTCCTCAGAGATAACTTCCTTCACCATTCTCACTAAAAGAGTACCCCTTGGCCCTTTTCTCATTCTAACCTGCTTTATTTTTTCCTGATAGCACATACTGACATCTTATGCTTGTTTATCTATTGTCTCTCTCCCACTCGAACACAATTTCTTTGAAGGCAGGGACTTTGTGCTCTACTGTGTCCTTAAAAGCTATAATGACTCACACATAGTATGTGCCCATTAAATATTTGTAGAAGGAGTGAATAGATGTGCAAATGTAAGCAAAGGAATACAAATTCTAATGATGAGATGTAATTAAAGCCAGAGAAGTAACAAAGATGAACAGGAAAATATTTGATCTGAAAAGAACCCTAAAGCAGAATTTTAGAACTTTGTAAAGAAAGTTCTATGAATTTTTCCATAAGGATAAATTATGAACATCTCAAATTTATACATAGATTGTAAATTATTTGAGGACAAAGAACGCACTTTTATCTCTCTATACATCTCCTCTCCCATCGCCAAGCAGAGTACCTAGTGAAACTAGATAAAATGTTAGTTTATTTGTTTACAAAGACATCACTGCAATGCAGTGCCACCTGACAACTTACTCGGGTATAGATCTAGTACTAATTCAGAGAAAAGATAATGGCCCCTAGACAAATCATAGACATTGTTTATGTCTCAATTATATTTCTTGGTGATGTCTTGCTTAAATAAACCCAATGTAAAAATCTGTTAAAAATCACAGCCTGGGGTAGAGAGGAGTGCTCAAGAAACAAAATTTATGGAGGGAAAATGTCTGTCCCTCCATGGATTTCCCTGTTTCTTTCCCTTTTCTTGCTGTCACAACTTTGCAAGCTCAATAAAGATGGTGATAACTTAGGGGAGGAGAGATGGTGGGAGGGATGATTGGAGAAGGAGAGAAGAGAACAGAATGTAAGGAGATGGCATCCACATGAGACTAGCTGAATATGGCAGGAAATCCATGAGTCAGGAAGTTGAATGTGTACCTTGTCAATGACCTATTGTAATGAAAGCCAACTGCACACAAACACCTACAAAAATCTTGCAAGCTGTAGAAGAAAACCATGGGGGAGTTATTTAGCATGTGTACACAAGTTCCTTATTAAAGCATTAATTATTTTTAATCAATTCATTCTGCGTGTATGTATTAAATACTGACTATGGGCATGCCATTACCAAACCATGAAGATTTCACTTTAATTTATATTAATAATATTTGTATTATATTTGACAGAATGACTAGGACTATTGTTCAGTTACTCAAACTTGTCAACATTTAGGCAGCCAAATCTATCAACTCATTACAACAATATTTAATGGGCATCTACTATATTTTGAGAAATCAATGCAGGAGACTCAAAGTACATGACCTGTTTCCTTGCCCTCAAAGAACTTACCTTGAGATGAAAAGAAATCAGGTAAACAAATAACTGTATCTCACAAAAAACTGTGACATTCCAGGTCGGGGGGAAGCCAGGGGTAGAGGTAGGAGCGGACATCATCAGAGTAGGTAGGATCTCTTTGGAGTGAGTGGGCAGAGTGAGAAAAAAGAGATCTGGTTTCAGAGCTCCAAGAAACACCACCATCTAAGGCTTGGACCAAGTAAAAGGAGCTGTGGTAAATGGTTACTCCAAATTTCCTGGGCCCTCTTGCGATTAGGTCAGTTCCTGTGATTGGCTAGTGGAATATGGGAGAAAGTGGTGTATGCCAGTCTAGGCCTGATGCATGAAATCACCTTGCTTGACTTTTGTTCCTTGTCTCTCAACTGGATGCCAACACCCAAGGCTACCTGGAGCCATAAGGAAGATGGCAAAGTTTCCATCAGCTCAAGTCCCTGAATGACTCTTTGAAACAGTCCCTCACCCCCAACTCCCACCTCTACGACCACCACCTCCATTGACTATGTAGGGGAGGAAGACATTTCCTCTACCCTCTCTGGGTCTGGCCAGAGAACGAATTAAATTCACATGAGACAGAATAGCAGGAGAAAATTAAACAAAGCTTTATAACATGTATACATGGGAGAGGCTCAGGCAAGCTGAGCAACTCACCAAAATGGCTGAAGCCCCCACCTTAAATATCATCTTCAGCTAATGACAAAGGAGGATTTTGGGGGTGGGGAGGGCGAGTCGATCACAGGAGATTACTACACAAGTACAGTAAACAAAATGCAGATTTAAGTCCTTGCCTTTGGTATTGATTAAGAATTTCTAGAGATAAAGTCATCCCCTTTCTTCCTGGTACAGAGAAGGAGATAACTTTACAGATGGAGATTTCCTTTACAATGTAAATGTTTCCTAACAAAGGGCAAGCAAGTTCTACTTTTCAGTTGCTTTACTGTCTGCAAGGTAACCAGCCCCAAATAATCATCATGCCAAAGAGACACATCTTGGGGTGGCCAATTCCAGGCCCCCACAACTAAAATATGATCAAAAAATAAATTGATGATGTTAAGTCACTGAGATTTCTTACAAGACTTAGCCTACCATGATGAATTCAGAAAATTTTATTTCAAGTTGCAATATAATACTAATAATTCGAGATTTACACAACCCTTTGAAGAGGTGGGGTACCAAGGTGAAAGAAATACCACAGCCAGCCTTCTAGAAATTTGGACAGATAGGAATCACAGGAAAGCTCCCGCCGAGAGTCTCCCCTGACTGCACCAAAGCAGGCGATTTGCAGGAGCTCTCCTGGAAGCTGCTGTCAATCTCGTGTCTGCTGACTGCCCACCTGTCTGCCTGCAGCTGCCACCAGAGAAAAACGGCTTTTCCTCTCTTCTGTCTTCCAAATCTTGTGCAGTGCTTCTTTTCAGCAGAATCTAACCCATAATCCTACTGGAAGAAGAATTCTGAAAGATTTAATTTGGCTGCTTCCACCCTGAGCTGCAGGAGAGAGTTTGGAAGGGGAATGAGGATGACACTACACTCAGTTGATAACAATCTTGCCCAAGAAGAAGCAAGGAAAGGAGGGAAGGATCGGGGCAAGGAAGGAGGAGAAGCAACCCTCCCGTGGACTCCAAGGGAAGGGGGATTTAAGAAGGAACAGTATCACTATCACAGAGACGTCATATAAGAGGAGCACTCAAAAGACACTTGGGACAAATGGGAAAAGAGCTCAGGGACATGGAATAGGTGCCTGATCCAGTTGAGAAAAGGTGGGACGTTTGTATCAAAAATATGGAAGGAAAGAATAAGTTTTAGGGTGGATGACAACCTATGCAACTAATAAAAGACAGGATTGGATCACAAAGAAGGAAGACAACAGTAGGTTTGGGAAGGGGAAATAAGCAGGATGACTGTAGAAAGATGGGAAGAAATTTAGGAAATCCTTATTTTGAAATCCAACAGGGATTTCCAAATGTACAAGGCATATATGCGTAAGGCATATGAGAGAAACTGTGGATCAGCAGGGCTGGGAAGAATCCTAGACAGTGGCTACACTGAACTTTTCACTCTACGAGTGAGAAAATAGAGCTCTATGTTGGCCCAGCGAATTCCCACGTTTACAAAGTAGAGACTAAAGTATAGGATCCAGAGTCCAGCTGGAATCAGGGGTTGCAGCTAAACCAGAAAGACAGGACCTAGCTCAGCATCACTAACAACAACCCCTCACTCCCAACCACACCTAGGATTGAGAGAAACTTTCCCATGGCTAAAATTAGTGGGAATAAGAAGGTAGAGTTTTGTGCTACTCTGTGTAAGGCTATCTTTTACCATCAAGCTTACTGTCTGTCTCGGGATCTGGCTTGCCACTGCACACTCACCAGAATGGCCAAAATTAAAAACACTGACAATACCAAGTGTTTGCAAAGATGTGAAGTCAGTGGAACTCCCGCAATTCTACTCCTAGGTATGTGCCCAGAGAAATGTGTGCCTATCCACTAAAAGACATCGACAAGAATGTCTATAACAACTCAACTCATAATAGGATAAACCTGGAAACAACCTAGATGTCCATCAACAGTTGATGGATAAATGAATTGTGGAGTGTTCAGATAATAGAGTACTATGCAACAATGAAAAGAAAGAACTATTGCCATACACACCAACATGGTTGAATCTCAAAAACATTACATTGAACAAAAAAAAGCCAGACATGAAAAAGCACATGCTGCATGATTGTATTAATATGGAGTTTAAGAACAGGAAAGGCTAACCTACAGTGGGAGAAGTCAGAAAGTGGTGGTCACCTTTGAGAGGAGGAGGATATTGATGGAGAATGCACATGAGGGAGTCATCTGGTTCTATACCTCTATATGAGTGATGCTTACATGGGTTTGTCATATGTTATTCAGGGTAAATTACTTACCATTCTGTATTTCAAATTCCTCATCTATACAATGAAATCAGTATTAATACCTACACATTGTGTCATTGTATTAGATTATTAGAGAAGAAAATGTGAAGAGGCTTTGTGAACTCTAACATCCTTATATTAATAACAATTATCCTCTGGAATACTACTGTTATTTTATATGGCTACTTGGACATAGATTGTGTGTGGGTATTTTCAGCCTGTGTAGCCAACCAGCCCAGCATGTATCATTTGCGTGACTCACAGAGCAGGGAAAATGAAAAGACAGTGATGAGGGCCCAGTCCCGAGGGAACCATCTCTCCCAGGAAGAAATTTCCTGTAAGGCATTGGGTGGTTGATGAATAGTGAGGGTTAGAATCAGCTGACGCTGAAGGCGGGGAGCTGCTCTTCAGTAGGCTCTTGGCAGTTTCCTCATAGAAGCATAAGAGATTAGGGAAAAGATGGAGAGATATGCAAAATTGGATGATCTGTTTCCAAGGCCACATTTCTAGGGAAAAACCCACAGTGCAGGAAAGAAAGAAAACTAGCAACCACAAAGCTGTTAGCCCTCATGCCCCACAAAACCTCTATCTTGAAAATCCCTCCCTCCTTCGCTGTTTCATGCCCATTACCACCTGCAGGACATCACCGTATAGCTGTCCCTTCCTCCAGGAAGACTTTGGGGATTATCTCTAGACAATTCTGAACACTCCTTGACTCTGCCTTCTTCCACTATTGCTCATTTTTCCCTTGTGAAGAGGATATTTTGTTATTGTTTGCACGGCCTTTCAGATGTATGCTTTGTAAACAATACTGTGTCTTCTCTTCCAGGAGATTTTCCGTCCACATTCCCTTATAAAATTATTCTTAACAAAGGAAGTACTCAATGAATGTTAGCGGGAACTGTGCCTGCCACATAACAGGCGCTCAGGAAAGATTTTCTGAATGATGAATGGACGAGCATGAATGAAAGACACCTCGCCAAATCCTGACTAAGTGCCTCCCGGAGGGCCTGGAATCGTTTGGGCGCTAAGAGTGATAGAGCTTGATAGGTATTCAAATGAAGTATCTCCTTTGTCAGTTCCAGTTGACCGTTCTCACATTTGCTGAGATGGTAACTTTAGTTAAATCAAGAGTGTTAATTTTTTTTTAATTGCATAAGCTTGCTTCAGATCTTATCATTATCTATTCCATCAAATTTACTTGCAGGATCTGTGATACCATAAGATCCACAACGACTTTGAAAAAAAATTGCATGGCAGTTGCATAAGGAAGAAGGTTCGGTAAAAAGCACGCCGGACTGGGAGTCAGGAAACAGTCTCCCACACAGGTCTCCAGCCACCACCAGCAGCATGAGCATAACAACAATAATAAGAATTGGTGACACTCTCTGAGTGCTTATGCGCCAAGCCCTGAGCCACGTGACTTACAACTCATTTGGTCCTCAAAAAAATCTCCGTGACATGGGTTAGAATACTCACATCCAAATCACATAAACTTCCTGAGCTTCAGATTTTTCATCTGCAAAGTCAGAGTGTTGAAGCAAAGAATAACAACTTACAGCTGATTAGCACATGCATTTCTAAGGTGCTTTCATATTCTTTAATTTACCATTCAAGTTACCCACGTGTTATTGAATTTCATGAGAATAGCGCTGAATGGGGGCCAACTGCACACATCATGATGTCTGAAAAATGCACAAATCAATTTCCAAAATTACTGCAGTGTCACTGAAGTTTTCTTGAGGAGTCTGAGGACGGTGGTCATGTCACACACTCCATAGCTCACTACCTTTCTTGCGCAAACCCCTTGGCTTCTCCAGACACATCCCCTCTCCTCTCACACTGACAACCCTGCCCCTGTTATTTTATTTTATTTTTTTTAAAGGCAAGTCTAAAACATAAAGCAAAACAAAATCGATGGTTGGTCAAAGCAATAACCACCTTTTGACTCTCAGCACGCTCAAGGGGAGCCTTGATCCTCCCACCGAAGGCTCCCCAGCTCCACGAAGCAGGCCCGGCAGGTCCTAGGAGACCTATGGATGGTTTGCTGCAAATCCAGGCCTTGAATCCTTATCTGCTGACCCTAGGCACAGTGTTGTTTCTACTATAACACAACATGATCTCTAAGGGCTCTTCCAGCTCTGAAATAGTGTGATTGTTGGAAATGTAGAAATAAACACAATGCAATAACACAAACAAGGAACAGCATGTTCTTCAGTTTTTGAGAATTACCAAACTCCGTTTTCCCATCCTTGTTTTACAGGGCATGTGGATTGGATTTGGAGTTACTGCCCGGGACAGTCCTATTGCCAGTGATGGTCACGGTTCAAAGTGCCTGGGATCACTTTCAGAGATTTACATCCCTGTCTCCTAGGAAAAATCTGAGAAAAATAAAATAGAAGGAATTAGCATCCGCTGAGCATCCAGAATGGGCCAGGCACTCTGCTTGACACTTACACTATGCTCCTAAGAGCCTTTCAGAGCAGGCACTGTTCCCACTTTATTTATGAGAACACTGAGACGCCTGGGATCCAAACCACTAATCAAAGTCCACAAGGCTTGTAAGTAGTAATGCTAGATTTTGAATCCAGATATATTTGATACAAAAGCCCCAGAACAACCTCTCCACTACACAACCCAGGTGCTAAAACCTGAGAAATTTAACTACCCTGATAGGCACAGACATTCTGTATCCCTCATTCCCTTTCTGCTGAGAAGGCAAGAGTTCAGGGCAGGTCTGTTCCTGTCTAGCTGAGAGCTAGTTGGTAGCCCTAGTTAGGCAGGCCTATCCAGAATCAGATATTTCACCTTGAAATTTTTCCTGTTTAAGGTTTCTAGAAAAGGGACAGATGACCTTCTGCCAGTCTTTTGTGATAAGACTAGCAATTATTGTTACAGATGAAAGAAGGTGATAGGTTGAATTGATACATGGTGGTGGAAAAGATAGCCAAAGAGACAGGGATTTGAGAGGATTTAAAAGGCTGACATGGCAGGTCCCAGTGCTGGATGAGATGTGGAGAGTAGGACAGAGGAATCAAAGAGTATGGACAGATTTAAGGAATCAAATCATGTGAGGTCTTTTAGACCTTGATAAGGAATTTCGAGTTTGTCCCAAGCATAATAGAAAGAAGAGTTTTAAGAAAGGGAGAATACGATATGATAGATGTTTCCAAAGGATTGTTCAGGCTGCGAGTCAGTGCTCCCCACTCTTGCTATTGGTGTACAAATGTAACCAAGTAAAAACATTTGGGGCTTTCTCTCTTAAAATAGCATTATTCTTGTTTTCTTCACAGATCTTACCATGATTTATAATTATATATTTTCTTAGTTTATTGTCTGTCTTTCCCACTAGATTGTAAGGTACATAAGGACAGGTTAGGTCTGTCCATTGTACGTTACTCTCTAGTACAGTGTCTGTCACATATTGGCTGCTGAAATATTTATTAAAAGATTGTTACCCCCTAACGCTCCCTGGGATAAGAAAGGAGTCAATATCATCCTTGTCCCCCACAGTCACTTCCAGACGGTTGTTTGACAGCCATCTTTCAACAATCACTCTTCTTTTAAGCCCATGTCATCTACTGTTTTCCCAATTTTCCATTTTCTACAGGCTCTTCCTCTTCCATCATAATTTTACCTTTGCCTTTACCGTCCCACTCTCCCTCATTGTTCATGCTGAGGAACTTCCAGCATTCATACACAGTCCCTTAAACTTTGATACTCAGATTACTGTCATCTCCACTATATTTTAGCCTTCATAAGCCTAGCCACATCTCAGTACTTTCTGCTGCTAGAGCCCTTTGTAGATCTTACTCACTCGCTCCTCCTGAGCCTAGGCTTCATCACCATCACCTCCAAGACCCTCCCCTCCTCGTTCTGTTCTCCCAGTCCATTATCCCCATCCTGGATCACGTCCCTTTATGTCTAAGCTGGACAGCATGATCCGTCATTCATTCAGTACTCTCAGGAGCATGCTGTGTGCTCTCACTCTCTCTGTACCACACACATTATCTTTCCCACCCTAGGAAACCCCACTGTCTGCTTTCTCTGATCCCCCTCACACATGGCTGAGTATTGCTGAGAAATTGCAGATGTGGCAGGATCACTTTAAAGGCACACTCTCTGGCCGGCCCAGTGGCACAGCAGTTAAGTGCGCACATTCTGCTTCGGCAGCCCAGGGTTCGCTGCTTCGGATCCCGGGGGGTGGACATGGCACCGCATGGCACGCCATGCTGTGGCAGGCGTACCACATATAAAGTAAAGGAACATGGACACAGATGTTAGCTCAGGGCCAGTCTTCCTCAGCAAAAAGAGGAGGATTGGCAGATGTTAGCTCAGAGCTAATCTTCCTCAAAAAAAAATAGAGGCACACTCTCTCACTTCCGCTTTGTCACCTGTGCTGCTAATCAAATATTTCAACTTTCTGTGGTGGAGCATCTCTCTCACCATCCAGGATCTATTCCAAATCTCTCCTGCTGTCTCCGTGCTCCAAGCTTCCACACTGTCTTTGGTCACCTATGTGTATTACTTACTGATAAAATTAAGATAATCTAATTTAAATCCTCTCAACAATTTTCTCCCTCTCTACTTGTCTCTGTCCCTTCACTAATCTTTTCTGCCTTCTGTCAGAGAAAAAACTTGTTCAGGGGCTGGCCCCACGGTCGAGTGGTTAAGTTTGCGTGGCTCTGCTTCGGCAGACCAGGGTTTCACTGGTTCAGATCCTGAGCTGGGACCCAGCACCACTCATCAGACCATGCTGAGGTGGCGTCCCACATAGCACACACGGAAGGACCTACAACTAGAATATACAACTGTGTACTGGGGGGCTTTGGGGAGAAGAAGAAGAAAAAGAAAAAAAGATTGGCAACAGATGTCAGCTCAGGTGCTAATCTTTAAAAAAGAAAATTGTTCTGTTTCCTTTTTTTCCCGAGTCTCCATTTTCCTCTGCAACCTTGGTCCTAACCCCTCTTGCTTCTCCCAACATATTGATCTACCAATTGTCCCATCTCTTTCTTGAATATTTTTATATCTCTCTTTGTGCTGGTTCGTTTCCTCTGTCCTATAAATATAATTAGATCCTCTATCTTAATAACAAAAAAAGAAATCCTGGGAATTTTACTCTCCTGAGTCATCGTTCCAGAGCTCTCCCTCTTTCTTCTTACTACGAAAGGCCATTTAATCTCCCTGCCTTTATTTCCTCAGCCCAGCGCACTTAAAAAATCTCCTGAAATCTTACTTCCAAAGCCAACAAGCTGCTGAACTACTTTCTCAAAGGCCACCAGTGTCCTCCTCGTTATCAAGTCCAGAGTATTTTTCTTTGTTTATCCTTCTTGATCTCAGGATAATTTGATGTTTACCACCTCTTCCTTCTTAAAACTTGATATTCTGTCTATCAGTCATTCATTTAAGGAATACTTGTTAAATACTATGATAGGCAGAATAACGGCCTTCCAAAGATGCCTACATCTTACTCCCTGGAATCTGTGAGTAAATCACGTTATATGGCAAAAGAAAATTAAAGTAGTAAATGGAACTAAAGTTGCTAATCAGCTGGCTGTTAGATGGGGAAATTACCCTGGATTATCAGGGTGAACTCAGTGGAATCACAAGGGTCTTTAAATAAGGAAGAGAGAGGCAGAATCAGAGGGATGCAATGCGAGAAAGACTCAACCAGCTGTTGCTTCCTTAGAAGGCGGAAGGGGGCCCCAGCCAAGGCATGTGGGCAGCTGGATGCTGTAAAAGGCAAGAAAAGAGAGTATCCCCTAGAACCTTCAGAAAAGAACGCAGCCCTACCGATGCCTTGATTTTAGCCCAGTGAGATTCATTTCAGACTTCTGATCTCCAGAATTGTAAGATAATAAACTTGTGCTACTTTAAGGCAAGAACTTTGTGGGAATTTGTTACAGCAGCAATAGGAAACTAATGCAAGTATCAACTAAATTCGAGGCAATTTTCTAGACATTGCATCCTCGATTAATTTTCTACCCCTTCCACTCATTCTTCTTTACTCCCTTCTAAAGTTTTTCTTTTTCTCCCTATCTCTTAAGTGTATACATCTATCCAAGATTCTACCCTATGGACATACTTTCTCCATTTAATAATTCATCCATTCAATGACTTTAAGCATGAATTCCTGCTGATGCACCTCTACTTTTATCTCTTTGCCCTTTTTTTTCTCCCAAACATTAGCCCCATTACCAAAAGCCAGCTGAACACCACCCCTTGGACATTCTGCTGGCAACTTGAAGTCAACAAGTCCAAAACAAAAGTCGTGTCTGCCCACAGAGTATATCTGCCATGAATCTAATGACATTTACACTTCAGGTCCTTCACTTTCACAGGTCTGTTCTAAGGACACGGAAGAGGCCCACGGATGTGTTCACATAGTTCTATGTTTGTGAAATTTGTGAAAGTAAGATCTTAACCAAAATTGGTCAAGATCATTCTCTCCTTCCAATATGATTTCAGTTCCATCACACTTCCTCTCATGTCAAGTCGTGGTCAAGTGGTCAGGCATTTGAGAGATGTGGCTAAGGGAAAGATGATTTTTTTTTTATTGAGTTCATAATAGTTTACATCATTGTGAAATTTCAGTTGTACATTATTTCTTGTCTGTCACCACATAAGTGCTCCCCTTCACCCCCTATACCCACCCCCCACCTCCCTTCCCCTGGCTAACCACTGAACTGTTTTCTTTGTGCATGTGTTTGTTTATATTCCACATATGAGTGAAATCATAAGGTGTTTGTCTTTCTCAATCTGGCTTATTTCACTTAATATAATTCCTTCTGGGTCCATCCATGTTGTTGCAACTGGGATGATTTTCCCTTTTTTATGGCTGAGTAGTATTCCATTGTATATATACACCACATCTTCTTTATCCAATCATCAGTTGATGGGCACTTGGGTTGTTTCCATGTCTTGGCTATTGTGAATAGTGCTGCAATGAGCATAGGGGTGCATATGTTACTTTGGATTGTTGATTGCATGTTGTTTGAGTAGATACCCAGTAGTGGGATAGCTGGGTCATATGGTATTTCTATTTTTAGTTTTTTGAGGAATCTCCATTCTGTTTTCCACAGTGGCAGTGCCAGTTTGCATTCCTACCAGCAGTGTATGAGTGTTCCCTTTTCTCCACACCCTCTCCAACATTTGTTATTTTTAGTCTTAGTGCTTATATCCATTTTAATAGGCATAAGATGGTATCTTAGCGTAGTTTTGATTTGCATTTCCCTGATGATTAGTGATGTTGAACATATTTTCATGTGTTTATTGGCCATCTGTATATCTACTTTGGAAAAACGCCTGTTCATCTCCTCTGCCCATTTTTTGATCGGGCTGTTTGTTTTTTTGTTGTTCAGTTGTGTGAGTTCCTTACATATTATGGAAATTAACCCCTTGTCAGATATATGATCTGAAAATATTTTCTCCCAATTGGTGGATTGTCTTTTTGTTTTAATCCTAGTTTCTTTTGCCTTGCAGAAGCTCTTTAGTCTAATAAAGTCCCACTTGTTTATTTTTTCTTTTGTTTCCCTTGTCTGAGAAGACATGGTATTTGAAAAGATCCCTTTAAGTTCGATGTCAAAGAGAGTACTATCTATATTATCTTCCAGGAGTTTTATGGTTTCAGGACTTATCTTCAAGTCTTTGATCCATTTTGAGTTTATTTTTGTATATGGTGTGAGATAATGGTCTGCTTTCATTCTTTTGCTTCTGGCTGTCCAGTTTTCCCAGCACCATTTATTGAAGAGACTATCTTTTCTCCATTGTATGTCCTTGGCACACTTGTCGGAGATTAGCTGCCCATTGATGTGCGGTTTTATTTCTGGGCTTTCAGTTCTGTTCCATTGATCTGTGTGCCTGTTTTTGTACCAGTACCATGCTGTTTTGATCACTATGGCTTTGTAGGATATTTTGAAGTCAGGGTTTGTGATGCCTCCAGCTTTCTTCTTTATTCTCAGTATTGCTTTAACAATTCAGGGTCTTTGGTTGCCTCATATGAATTTTAGGATTCTTTGCTCTATTTCTGTGAAGAATGTCACTGGGATTCTGATTGGGATTGCGTTGAATCTGTAGATGCTTTGGGTAGTAGGGACATTTTAACTATGTTTATTCTTCCAATCCATGTGCATGGAATGTCTTTCCATCTATTTATGTCATCATTTATTTCTTTCAATAATATCCTATAGTTTTCATTGGATAAGTCTTTCACCTCCTTGGTTAAATTTATTCCTAGATACTTTATTCTTTTTGTTGCAATTGTAAATGGAATTGTATTCTTGAGTTCTCTTTCTGTAAGTTCGCTATTAGAGTATAGAAATGCAACTGATTTTTGTAAGTTGATTTTGTACCCTGCAACTTCACCGTAGTTGTTAATTGTTTCTAATAGTTTTCTGATGGATTCTTGAGGGTTTTCTATATATAAGATCACGTTGTCTGCAAGCAGCAAGAGTATCACTTCTTCACTACTTATTTGGATTCCTTTTATCCCTTTCTCTTGACTAATTGCTCTGGCCAAAACCTCCAGTACTATTTTGAATAAGAGTGGTGATAGTTGGCATCCTTGTCTTGTTTCTGTCCTCAGAGGGATGGCCTTCAGTTTTTCCCCAGTGAGTATGATATTGGCTGTGGTTTTGTCATCCCTGGCCTTTATTATGTTGAGGTAATTTCCTTCTATCCCCATTTTGTTAAGAGTTTTTATCAGAAATGGCTGTTGGATCTTGTCAAATACTTTCTCTGCTTCTATTGAGATAATCATGTGGTTTTTATTTCTCATTTTGTTAATTTGGTGTAGCACGTTGATTGATTTGCTGATGTTGAACCATCCCTGTGTCCCTGGTATAAATCCCACTTGATCGTGATGTATGATCTTTTTGATATATTGCTGTATTCAGGTTACCAATATTTTGTTGAGAATTTTTGCATCTATGTTCATCAGTGGTATTGGCCTGTAGTTTTCCTTTTTTGTGTTGTCCTTGTCAGGCTTTGGTGTCACAGTGATGTTGGCCTTGTAGAATGTGTTAGGAAGATTCCCATCTTCCCTAATTTTTGGGAATAGCTTAAGAAGGATAGGTATCAAATCCTCTCTGAAGATTTGGTAGAATTACTCAGGGAAGCGGTCTGGTCCTGGGCTTTTGTTTTCGGGGATGTTTTTGATTACTGTTTCAATCTCTTTACTTGTGATTGGTCTACTCAGATTATCTATTTCTTCTTGATTCAGCTTTGGGAAATTGTAAGAGTCTAAGAATTTATCCATCTCCTCTAGATTGTCCATTTTGTTGGCATATAGCTTTTCATAGTATTCTCTTATAATCCATTGTATTTCTGAAGTATCCATTGTTATTTCTCCTCTTTCATTTCTAATTTTATTTATCTGAGCTGTCTCTCTTTTGTCCTTTGTAAGTCTGCCTAGGGGTTTGTCAGTTTTGCTTATCTTCTCAAAGAACCAGCTCTTTGATTCATTGATGTTTTCTACTGCCTTTTTTGTTTCAATAGCATTTCTTTCTGCTCTGATTTTCATTATTTCTCTCCTTTTACTGACTTTGGGCTTTGTTTGTTCTTCTTTTTCTAATTCAGTTAGGTGTAGTTTGAGGTTTCTTATTTGGGATTTTTCTTGTTTGTTAAGGTGAGCCTGTATTGCAATGAACTGACCTCTTAATATGACTTTTGCTGCCTCCCACATGAGTTGGTATGGTATGTTTTCATTTTCATTTGTCTACAGATATTTTTTGATTTCTCCTTTAATTCAGTGACCCATTGGTTGTTCAATAGCATGTTGTGTAGTCTCCACATCTTTGTCCCTTTCTCAGCTTTTTCTTGTAATTAATTTCTAGCTTCACAGCATTGTGATCAGAGAAGATGCTTGTTATTATTTCAGTCTTCTTAAATTTATTGAGGCTTGCCTTGTTTCCCAATATATAGTCTGTCCTTGAGAATGTTCCATGTGCACTTGAGAAGAATGTATATTCTGCTGTTTTGGGATGGAATGTTCTATATATGTCTATTAAGTCCAACTGGTCTAGCTTTTCATTTAATTCCAGTGTTTCCTTGTTGATTTTCTGTCTGAATGGTCTATCCATTGATGTGAGTGGAGTGTTGAGGTCCGAAATTATCATTGTGTTATTATTAATATCTTCTTTTAGGTTTGCTAATAGTTGTTTTATGAACTTTGGTGTTACTGTGTTGGGTGCATAGATATTTATAAGTGTTATGCCTTCTTGGTGGAGGATCCCTTTAATCATTATATACTGCTCCTCTTTGTCTCTCTTCACCTGTCTTATCCTAAGTCTACTTTGTCTGGTATAAGTATTGCAACACCTGTTTTCTTTTGTTTGCCATTAGCTTGGAGTATTGCCTTCCATCCCTTCACTCTGAGCCTGTGTTTGTTGTTGGAGCTGAGATGTGTTTCCTGGAGGCAGCATATTGTTGGGTCTTGTTCTTTAATCCATCTTGCCACTCTGTGTCTTTTTATTGGAGAATTCAATCCATTTACGTTTAGGGTGATTATCGATATATGAGGGCTTAATGCTGCCATTTTATCACTCATTTTTCCAGTGCTTCTGCATTTACTTTGTTTCTCATCCTGTGTATTTTGGTCTACCAATTGAGTTATATATTTTTTAATGTTGTGTTTCTTTGTTTTCTCCTTATTTATTATTTATGTTTCTATTCTGCTTTTTTGTTTAGTGGTTACCATGAGGTTTGTATTTAAAATCTCATAGATAAGATAGTCCATTCTCTGATGGCCTCTTATTTCCTTAGACTAAACCGATTCAGTTCCTTTTCTCTTCCTGTCCTAAGTTGTTTTTCTCACATCTTATTCCATCTTGTATTGTGAGTTTATGATTCAAATAACAAGATTATCTTTGTTTTTGGTGTTTTCTTTCCCTTTAATGCTATTCTTGAGTATTTGCTAACCTGTTCTCATGCATATCTACAATTTTCTGATTTGTCTACCCATTTATCTCCTTACTCTGCTTTGTAACTGCTTTCTCCCTTATTTTTTCAGGTATGAGGACCTTCCTGAGGATTTCTTGTGTGTGTGCGGGGGGGGGGGGGGGGTCAGTTCACGGTTACAAACTCCCTTAGCTTTTGTTTATCTTGGAAAGTTTTTATTTCTCCATCACATCTGAAGGATATTTTTGCTGTAGAGTATTCTTGGCTGAAAGTTTTTGTCCTTCAAAGATTTGAATATGTCATTTCAGTCTCTCCTAGCCTGTAAGCTTTCTGCAGAGAAATCCACTGAAAGCCTGATAGGGGTTCCTTTGTAGGTTATTTTCTTCTACCTTGCTGCCCTTAGTATTTTTTCTTTGTCATTCACTTTTGCCAGTTTCACTACTATACGCCTTGCAGTAGGTCTTTTTACATTGACACATTTAGGAGATCTGGTAGCCTCTTCCACGTGGATTTCCAGATTTTTTGTGGGTTTTTTTTTTTTTCGTTTAGTGGGATACATTGATGTGATTCACAGTCACTTTAGTAGACAATTAGGTTATAGACAACCAACTTAAGAAATACTCCCATTGTCCAGTGTGTGAACTCATCTAATAATATAAATGTCACACCCACAAAACATATCACAATATGAATAAGTCCTGCTGTGCCTGCCATCAGAGGTGTGTAGAAAGTAAAGGAGAAAAAGGGTTAAAATGTGTAAAACTAGAAGCTAATCTATGGAAAATTTCTCCAATCATCAGACAGGTAAAATTATAAGCAAAGAATTTGGTTCTCATTGATGCCTACTCAAAATGGAAGTTCTCTTTTGTAAGGAAATAAAATTTAGTGAGTACAACTATAAACACAATATTTTTTTTTCTTTTCCCATGGGCATTGCACAAAACAGAATTTCTTAGAATTCCTATACTTGTAAGACATATTTACTTTTGGTTGTTCCACAAACAGTGAGACTATCTGTGGGTGAAGTTGCATGCTTCATAAATCTCAACTACTAACTTGAAACAATTTGATTAAACATATCAAAGTCCAAATTACCTTTTTATTCTCACTGTAGATAATTATATTACAAAATCATTGTCACAGGAAGATATCATCAAAGAGCAGGCAGCCAAAAAAATGTAAGGACAAAACTATTTTAGAGGCATATCAGGGAGTTAGCTAATAAAATATTATAACATTTTTCTGGAATTTTTATTTTTGCAGCATTTGTTAGCTTTTTAAAATTCGTAATTTGATGTGACATTTTTCCTAATTCTAAGTTAAGTTTTCCTTTGTACCTAGTTTTCATTCATAATTGTATATATTTTCCTTGAAAAGGACCCCCAAATTTTATAAGCCTTAGGTCCCTAAAACCTGGATCTACTCCCAACCTTCCTTCAACCAGACTTTATATTCCTTCAGAACATAGCCTATTGTTGATAACTCATTCCAGTCACTGTGCTGGAAATGCTGAAGTTCGAGGCCTCTCTAGAAAGATGGTGGGGGGGGGTGGATATAGCGCTACATCAGGCCAACATTTATGCACAGTGGTAAGTGTACATTGGAGGATGGCATGAGTCCTCTGGACTGTGCCATAAGAATACATTTACAGGTTTTTGTTGTTATTTTATACGTACATGGCCTATCAGGAAGAAATATGCCAGCTGAAATTGTAGACTTGGGAGAGAAAGAAAGAATAAAATGTCAAGAACCTGGAAAGGGGAACAAGTGGTGCTTTACAGTGGAAGGGCAAAGCAAGAATGGAGCCAGAGAATAAATTATAATTTTGTAACTAAAGAACTCAGAGACAAGAGTTATAAAAAAGTAAAGGCATGATGGAGGAACCTAAAGAATTAATGTCTTGATCTGAGTCTGTTAACCACAGAGACTCTCTTGGCTGTCGATTAGGGTACTTCATAGGGTACCAAGCAGAGCCAGAAATTAGTCCTTTTTAATTCTTCGCATCCTTCACTTCCTCCATCCAATCAGTTGCCAAATCTCATAAAATTGACAAGCTCTATCAAATGTGTCTCCTCCGTTCCCTTCCCACAATCACCACACTAGCTCAGGCCTACATGGCTTCTTGTCGGAATTGCTGAAACGGTCTCTAACCAGTTTCCCCATCTACAGGCTCACCTCATGTGCAGCAATCATTCCAAAATCATTAATTCCCACTCTTCACTATTGAATTAAACTTGGCTATTGAAAGCCGCACAGTTAGACATCAATTCACCTTCTCTGCCTGAAGTGTTAGCTGGTAGCTCCCATCATTCATCTATACAGATGCCCTTCAACTGAGCATATCTGTTATGTTTTTCCTAGTTCAAATATTCTATAGGCAATTCATAGGCTTGTTAGTAAATTTTCTCAGGGCCTGGATATTCCCTATACATTTAACTCTCCTTCCTCGCTTCTGACAAAATTCACATGCCTCCCATCCATTACTTCCTACAAAATTATTCAATGATTAGTTAGTCTCAAGAGATAACTGGGGCAGAAATTTGGCTGGGATCGATCATTATGCTCTTCAGTGGCATGCTGACTGGGTTTGTATCTTGCTGCAGAATGAGGGAATTATACGGACAGAGATGTCCTGGAAAGGGAAATCATAGTATATATAGTACCAATATTATTCTGTTTCCTGGAATGATGGTTCCAGTATCTGAGAGGTTCCACTAACACAATGGGAATTCAGATGTTTCTGAAACCCGAGGATTCTAATCAAGACTATCCTGGATGCTATTCACTAGAGCAAACGCAGCTTGCTGTTGCTTAAAAATCAAAGCACTAAGACCAACATCCTGATGATGTCCTATGAGCCAAATTTATACTCCTCCCACACACGTACTGCTTCCTATGTCCAACTCGGTCACCTGCAAGTTCAACATTGCTGCAAAATCGACTTCTGAGGAACCTCTCCATCTCCTTTGAAAAAACTAGAATGATGGCATGAAATTTTCAAAAGTAATCTTTAGAGCAATGGGAAATATAGATTCTCTTAAATTTAAGTTGCTTTTTAGCTGTGAGATTATTTGCTTTTATTCTAATTCACACTAGACCATATTTTATTTGTTTTTAATGTATACTATCGTCACTTGCCAAAAGATTTGCAGGTGATTAAAATATTTTTTTAAAAGGACAATTAAATGCTGCAAGTGAAAGGCTTAGAGACTAATGATGAGTATTAACATATTCATGATGGAGACTCCATGAAAGACAGAACCAAGCCTGTGCCCTTCACATGGAACCCTTTGTCCCAAAGTGGGATGATAGTGAGTGAGGGATTTGCAAAGTGATTTGTCCAGCGGCCGCTTTTCTAAAGCCTCAGAGAACACAGCTGTCAAACTGATATAGCACGTCCTGACGCCACCAAGATGACACAATATGTACAAGGAGCATCTCAGGAAACTGAATTGTGGCAACACAAACACTTCATTCACCATGTCTATGAGCTGTAACTGGGGAGGACAGCTGAGCATCCCAAAGCATCCCTACTGAACACATTTTTGACTTGAATTTGCATTAAAATCATGAGATTCTTATTTAGAATTTCATATATTTTCAGGTATTTTTCTTCTCATTTAGCATTATGACACGTTTCAGCTGACCTTTGTTTCTTGAAGTAAATTAGAGATGAAATTATTTCTTTCCGATTAGCATCAACGAAATGACATCTATTTAGCTTTGCTATCCTGGCAAACCCTACTTTTGAGGAGAAGTGCAACATCGTGCTTGGGGTCAATTAATAGTTTTCTTTTTCCGTCACATGTTTGCGTGTGTATGCACATGCGACTCTGCCGATTTTGGATTTGGTTTCCAAGCAGGAATGCTTCTTTTCATCTCTTCTGTGATGCCTCCGGGGATTAGCTGAAGGGAGACAATTGCTAATAAAATTTTACACCAGTAAACTTGGCTGGAAGAGCTGCTGTAAAAACCCCACTGATTGTCATAAGCACTCATTCATAAGAATGCACACTACCGCGCATATGTGGGACAGGATGTTTTGCTATGCCAAAAGCGAATTTTCACGCTGTTGAATTTATGCATTTCCCGCTGCTACTCAAAAGGCTTGTCTGAATGTTCAGGCAGGGGAGAGCACTCTCTGTGGGAAAATGCTCCTCTTCTGTTTGTGTCAAAAGGTCTGACATGTTCTCCAGTCCCCATTCAGAGGTAATTTGCAGACTATGTTAGATAATCTTCAAAAAAATCCACCAGGAAAGAACAGTGGGTTAATTTTTGCTTAAAAAGAAAAGGGCTGTAAAAAGCGTATTAGGAAGGGAGAAAATGGTCTTAAAATGGAAACCAAAACACGCATTTGGGAAAGATAAATGTAACATCCCCTTCACCCTCAGGAAATGAAATTTTTCTGACAGGGTCAGAGCCTCTGCTTGGCAAACCTTCTTAAATTAATTACCTTCTTGACATTTTAAAGGAAGGTTTCAGATTGTAAATTTAACCCAGACAAAGCATTCTTTTTAATCTTGTCAGTATGCAAACTACTTTGCACTGCAGGCTGTGAATTATTTATCAGAGGAACGACCCCAAAGGGCGAAAGGAAAAAGCAGGCATATTTGATCTGAGATTCCTCAGCTAGACGTGGTTCTTCGCCTTAGATCTGTACCTGTTGCAACTACTTAACTTTTTCTGCTTTTGATGTTTTTGATACCCTGAGCATTCTTTGTCTGTGAGAGGAAGACATTCGGTGCCGTTTTATAGTGCGCTTACCAAGATGAGGAAAATCTATGGCTCGGCAGGTTTCGTATGGCAGCCCCAGTCAGGTTGGCGCGAGGCACAAGGGGGCTTCTTTTCAATATACCTTCACATTATACATGCTGGACAAGCGGCATTTTAACCTACTCTTATGCCCATGTGAAATGGAGCCCGCAGAGATGAATCGTCAAAGAAATTAACTCTTCCGAGTATCGATAAACTGGTGCACATAATATTCAAACAAACATTAGCAGATTCGTTTAGGGCTTAAAAAAAATGAAAAGTTGCAATGCCCAGAAGCTTTAAAACAAAGTTATGGCTTTAGTTCTAGAATTAAATGTTCTTAAACTAAAGGATTTTGGATCAAGAGCACACATGCAACGGGGCATGCTTATTAGTTCCAAAAGATTATATAATGGATGTGGAACTGCACTAGAACAGCAACAGGGCACATAAGATCATAGCGAATACTATCTGTTGCCTCCAGTGAAAGAGTTTGCAGAGTGATGGCAAACCTCAACTTCTAAAAACATCCCAGGGCCTGGCCCATGGTCAAATGGTTAAGTTTGTGTGCTCCACTTTGGATCACCAGTTGGGATCCTGGGCACAGACCTATGCACTGCTCATTAAGCCCTGCTGAGGTGGCATCCCACATGGAAGAACTAGATGGACTTACAACTAGGATATACAACTATGTACTGGAGCTTTGGGGAGAAAAAAAAGAGGAAGATTGGCAACAGATGTTAGCTCAGGGCCAATCTTCCTCAACAAAAAAAAGAAAAGAAAAGAAAAGAAAGAAAGAAAAAGAAAAACATCCCAACCACTTAGGTCCTTAGAAGATTGGATATACACATAAATCACCATGTCTTACCTGATAAGTCTTTGCAAACCCTGCTACTATCTCTTCTTGGGGAATCCCTGGGCTTCTCTTGAGAGAAAAGGAAAGATGCAGCCTCACTGTCCCTTCTCCCACCACGTGCAGTCATTTCACTCTGAACAGACACCCCCAGCCCAAATCCAATTGTAATAAAAACTCACAGCATGCACAGTTACACTTTTGCATGAGACACTCCTCCTGAAACGAATAAAAGAAATAAATATGATAACTAAAAAACCCCTAAAAAGTAAACATAATTTTCCATTGAACTTCCAAGGCTATATGGGTCTGATTTATTCTCCTTTGAAATGTATTTATGGAGTAACTGCTATGTTCTGTGCCCTTGCAGCTCAGCTGAGGAAACTGAGGGTCGAGGAGAAATTAATGGTCCTGTAGCTAATAAAGCTGAGATTCAAAGCCAGGTCTCCAAGACCCCAAATTCTGTACGCCATGCCTCTCTAAAGGTGAAATGTGATCTTAAACCTCATTGGTTGCCTGTGATTCTTTTCTTCATGCACATTTAAATCTGGTAGAAGTGTGGTACACCTAAGACAGGGCACTGAATAAAGAGCTGCACTTTATTGTTTTGGTCGGGCTAGAGATTTTTCAAGCTTGTATTCATATCTTAGCAATCTATCCTCAGAAGAAGCTGTTTTGGGCAGTTTATTTAAACCAAACAGATTAAAGACAGCATATAAATTTGAGTTCCGTGAGTATGTTTTCTAGAAGAATTAGGCAGGCACCTACCAAGATTATAGCATGCAAACAGCAGCGAGTAAATTGAAATCTGTTATCTGTGCTCTGTCCGACACACAGAGGATTTACCTACTTAATAGGACTTAGAAGAACAAATCCCCTGAGTGTCAGTGAGAGAAACTGGGCCCTCCGAGGTTTATCCTTTCACAGAGCTGTCACACATACTAATTCAAGGACCACAAGTCACCTGCTTGCTTTTTCTTTTTCTTCTTTTCCTTCTTCTCCCCAAAGCCTGCGCCCGCCCCCCCCCCCGCCCCCCCCCGACCCAGGACATAGTTGTATATTCTAGTTGTAGGTCCTTCTGGTTGTGCTATGTGGGATGCCGCCTCAGCGTGGCCTGATGAGCCGTGCCATGTCCACGCCCAGGATCCAAACCCTCAAAACCCTGGGCCGCTAAGCGGAGCACGTGACCTTAACCACTGGGCTGTGGGGCCGGCCCCTCACTTTTTCTGATAATTCCACTTTCATTTACCTCTGGATTAAGCACCAAATGCAGAGCATTGGACCCTCCACACCAACGTCATCTTCACGTGGTTGAACCTGAACAGTAAGAGCCAGACCCAGGGAAGGTGTCCTCTCAGAGTCGCAGCATATCCGATGCCAGAACTGGAAGGAGATGCAGAGATCAGCTAGTCCAAATCTTTCATTTACTAGGAAGTGAAGAGATGGGTACAAGGCCACCTGCCTTGTCTGAATTAGAACAAGGACTAACTGGACCACACGTGTCATGAGACTCATCATGACTTTAACTGAGATAGTAGTTTTTTGTTTTAATATCACTGGATAAGTCAGAGTTCTCCAGAGAAACAGAACCAATAGGATAGATAACTAGAGACAGAGATAGAGATACGGATATAAATATGTAAAGAGATTTTTTTATAAGGAATTAACTCATGTGATTATACAGGCTGACGGGGCCCAAGATCTGCAGGGTGAATCAGCAAGCTGGAGACCCAGGAGAGCCAGTGGTATGGCTCCAGTCTATACCATTGACTGACAGGCTTGAGACCCAGGAAAAGGCTAGGTTTTAGTTCCATTCCAAAGGCAGGAAAAAACCAATGTCCCAGTTCAAAGGCAGCCAGGCAGGAGGAATTCTCTCTAACTCCGGGAAGGTCAGTCTTTTTGTTCCATTTAGGCCTTCAGCTGGTTGGATAAGGCACACTCACATTAACAAGGGCAGTCCGCTTTACCCAGTTTAATTTTAATCTCAGCCAAAAACACCTTCACAGAAACACCCAGAATAATGTTTGACCAACTATCTGGGCACTCCATGGCCCAGTCAAGTTGGCACACAGAATTAACTATCACATCACCTAAGCTGAGGATTGTATTCTATTAATTCACATATCAGTTAGGAACTCATTCTTATACTTAAAAACTAAAAGAAAAGCAATTCAGATATTCATAAAATACAGTAGTTATTATCAAAGCATAAAATAAGCAGATCTAGGGCTGGCCCAGTGGCGTAGTGATAAGAGCCTCAATGACATTTACCGGCTCTGTCCAATGTTTTGAACTGGATGCTTAAATTATTCTTTCTGCTTCTCTAAAATACAAGCACAAAACTCACAGATGTAAATAATACAATTAATCTTAAAGTCTAATTAAGTTCAATGTTTATTTAGACATTTAAATCACTTAAGCCAACATATTGTGAAAATCTAGGGTACAGTGATTTGTTGTCTAAAGGATGTGAAGGGCTGAACAAGATTTTTCCTCAATCGTACTAATATAGTCACACACTTCATCCAGTACTCCATAAATATTTAATGCCAATGAAAATAAAACAAGTTTGTCATTCATTTATTAAGCAAATTCATAGAAATAGATGTATATTTAAGATCATGCGGGTAGTGGTTTTAAAATATATCCACAAATTCTTTGGTACTTCTCCCTTCAAGAGGCAGAGCTGAACTCCCCCTCCCCTTGAGTGTGGGCTGGACTTAGTGACTCACTTCTAAGAAACAGGCAGAAGGGATGGTGTGCAACTTCTGATATTGGGTCATAAAAGATAGCATAGCTTCTGCTTTCCACTTTCTTGAACTGCTGTCTCTGGAAGAAGCCAGCTATGATCTCATGAGGGCACTTAGGCAGCCCCATGGAGAAGTCTATGTAGTGAGCACCTGAGGCCTCCTCCCAACATCTAGCAAGGATCTGAGAGCACCTGCCAACAGCATGTAAGAGTGAGCCAGCTTGGAAGCAGATCCTCCAGCCCCAGTCAAGCCTTCGGATGACTGCAGCCCTCCTGCGGTTCTCACTATAACTGACTCTACAGGAAAGATCCTGCATCAGAATCATCCAGTCACACTTCTGATCCACAGAACTATGAGATAATAAAATTTATTGTTTTCAGCTGCTGAGTTTGGAAGTAATTTGTTTTACAGCAATAGGTAATTCATCCATGTGAAGTCTAAATTGCCATTATCTTAAGACTTTTTGTCCACAAATTATCATTAACTTACAGTATGTTGTATTCACAATTTATAGGTCGTGTATTTTTTAAGCCAAAATAAATTTATGCATGTATCTATAGGAATAACTCAATTTTAATATTTGCAAATTATTTTCCTCACATGAGCATCACCCTGAGCACAAGTGATAAAATTGTTTTTCAATGTTTTGGTGGAAAAATGGCCCTGCTACAATAGCAGAAGCTTGAAAGCTACTTTGAAACCCACTTTAATCTTATTCTTTTTTTTTTTTTCTGGTTGTGATATTATAGTTTTATGAGACAATATAAATGATGGCTGGTACTTTGATTTTTTTTTTTATTTGCAAAGCTCAAGCATAAGTTAAAAGCACAGTTAGTTCTTCCAAATAAACTCCCAATTATAAAAAATAATTAAACATTATCTATAATTATTTCTTCAAGATTAAAAATTATTCCCCTTTCTGCATCCTCATTTTTAATTATTTTCTTTACTCATCTATTCATGCTACATTAAGATTCATTTAATTAATTACTTATTGTCTGTGCAAATCTACATTTTTATTCTTTTCTAACTGTTCTATATCCTCACCTCTTTCCTGGTGTTTTCCTCCTACGCCTCCAGCCAGCACTAACCCCCTCTTCTCTTTACTTCAGCTGCTCTTGTAATGTAGCTCCTTAAAAGTAAAAAGAATATTGTTTATGTCAACGTCCAATTATTTCAACTATGTCACCCTTGTCTTTCAAAGAACATTGCAGGCTCCTTCAATTTCTTTTCTCTTACACGCTTTTGAGGCCTAATCCAGTGCTTGGCACACAGGAAGCACTCAGGAAAACTATGTTGCATTGTATTTATTTTCTTCTCCCAGTGGTCCTTGCCTCCTAGTATCTTATTCTCTGCTTTTGAGAAGAGCCTTATCAGGCACTAAGTACAGCTGCAAAGAAAAACAGAGATGCCACAGACAGGAGGCAGGCAGTTGGAGAAGGAACTAGCAGGAAGAGACAGGGCATGGCACTCTCGTGCCTTCTGAGTACATTCCTGAATACACATTCGCTCCAGGGACACAAAATCATTGCGTCTCCTCTCTTTTTTATTTTTCCTTTGACTATCATATTGACAGAGTACAAATATATAGGCAGTGTCACTTTCAGTAAAGTTAGTGCTTAAGGTTTGCTCATATCTGCCCAGCCAGCTGAGTTCATCACTGTCTCATACTTGACTGCATATTTATGCATTTTTCAGAATCCCAATGTTCCCCAGATGCCCACTCCAATGTATTTCCCTTCAGACATTTTCTATTGTCTATAATAGAGTGGCATATAGTCATGGATGGTTTTACCTCCTATATGTGTATTTGTTCATTGCATTTCCTAATCTAGCATTCAGTATTTATTTTTCATCATTGACAGTTGACTGCTTTGTTTCAAATATTTGAGAAAGAGAAAATGTGAGAAAAAAGAAGGTGAGAATTGCTGATAACTCAGTTTAGGTGTGTTAACAATAATAATTTCTCACAGAAAATAGAAGAGTGAGGAGGATGGCAAATATATACTGGGCGGGGGTGGGGGAGTCTGCATCCTCTGCCCATTACTATTAGGCCGTGTCTCCTGGAGTAACTAATCCAGAGGAGTCTTTTGGATAGTTTGTTTGTTCAGATTTGCTCAGCTCTAGAGCTATATAAACACATGATGATCAGGTTCGGTCTAATTATTTTCTCTAAACCTGACTTTTCTGGGTCATTTGTCTCCTTTAAAACTTCTTGGGCAAACAGCTTTCTTAAACTCTTTACTTTCACAAAATACTGATATCTAGTATGAAATAGAAAGATGTTCAGAGAGTGAAAAATCGTGTGAGGAGGAAATGTAAACATTTTGTCAAAATGGGCTAGGTTTGTGTGAATGACAGAGAGCCCTAAGAAAGTAGGAGTACCACAGGTCTACCATTTGTGTGGTATCTTAAAAAATGAGTACTGGCTTTCCTGATGAAGAAAAAGTGAAGGGAAATCAGTCAAAGGGAAGACATGGCACCATGGAAGGACATAGCTTGTTCAGGGAAAGGTGAGAAATTGGATGTGGCTGGAGTTTAGTGTACATGGTGGGGAGTGGTGGATGGGAAAAGATTTTGACAAGGTCTATTCAGACTAGATTGTGAAAGACTTTGTACTCATCCATTCATTCAAAAATGTTATGGAGGACCTACTATGTACAGTATACTAGATGAACAAGACCATTGCAAGCCCTGCCCTCAGGGCACTTATGATCCATGTAAGTCATGAGGGAGTTTGAACCTGATCCTCTATGGGGATGGCTTCTAGACCTCACTGGATCATAACTATGATTTTGCTATAGATTTTACTGGATCTTAACTCTGGCAGTGGGGCTTTGGGCTTTCCAGGGAGAGGTTAGGAGACCACAGAGGGCTGAGGTGATAGCGAACAAGATGAAAAAAATAATAATACGAGGGGTTTAACAAGGCAGTAATGGGAGGTGGAAAGGAAAAGTTAGGTTTTGGGTAGATTTTTGAGGTAGAATTAACAGGATTAATTAGCTAAATAGATGTGGCCTGTGAGGTCAAGAGACACAAAGTGAAGGAAATCCCAGAGTTTTCCAGTGTGAAGGGCAGAATGAGTGGGAAGAGACAGGAAATGGAGGAGGAAAGGTTTTTTTCGGAAGAAAAGGACTTGACTTCTGACTCTAAGTTTAAAAGGGCCCTCCAGAACTTCATGGGTGTTTCCTTAAACGGCCCTAATCCTCTCCACCTCTCAGCTTTACCCTTTCCTCTTCTCGACCCAGGAACTTTGGGAAGGTGGGGAATGTGGACAGAACCAGGGCATCTTCAGGGTGTGTGGGAGGAGACCTGATCGGATGTGTAAATCTTGGGCTTCTAAACACCAAACCACAGGCAGAAAATGGAACCCTCAGTGACGACCAGGTCTCTGATTTACATGAGGTCAAACAGCAGGTTGTTTGAAGTGTTTATTTTGTCGGATTGGATTTTTTTTAACTGGCTGAGAAGAATGATGACTTTGCCATAACATGCACAAAAATCTTCCTCACCCATAACATACAAACCCCATAAAGCTACTTCCAGCCTGGATCATAGGCAGGGCCAGCTGATCACGTAGATCTCATGTGGTTTGCTCTCAGAAACATCAGGAAGGGAGTCTACCCCAAATATCTTCCCCATAGGCTGAAATTCCAACATGAAGGGACCCATTTATTTGGTCCAAACAGGATCACCCTACAAACATACCACAGTGAGATAATATATTTGCTCTCTCTGTGTTTCTCTAAGATATTTGCTTCTCTGTACTCTTGTGTCTCCTATATGTGCTTCTCTTATAGCAAATGTCATACCACATTATCAGTTTGGGTTTTGGTATCTTTCTTGCTCACTGGAGGATGAGCTTTTGAAAGGTGGGGATCATATTCTTACATTATCCATTTTCATATCCCAAACATGTAGCACAACAAACAGTAAATAGTAGATAAATGTTCACTGTTGAATCATAACCAGGGTAACATCCCTCTGTGGGTGACCCTCCAGGCCCACATAGAAAATAAGACAAGGATAAGAAATAGATTTCAACTTATCAAGCCCAGTAAATTACTCTTGCTGCCTGGAGCTTTGTGGGGAAGGAGACCATGATGCCATCTAACCTCAGGAGGAAAGAGTCCCGTGATCAAGTAGAGATGCCCACCGTGGCAAAAGGGGCAACAGTGGTAGCACAATTATTTTCTACCCCTGAACTAAACTGTATTCTCAGTAAGGTAATCATTTACTCGCTCAACATATAGTCATTGTGCATCTGGCACTGTCGCTAAGCGCCAGGGGACAGGACATGGAGATAATGAACATACAGCCTCATACAGCCACCCTCAAGGAGCCCAGAGATCTGGAAAGTAAATGATGTGACAACACCTGTAATTTACTCAATTGTATAATAATAATTTGATAGATATGAGGTAATGATGATTGTAGTAAAAAAGGAACCAGAAAGCATATGTGTCATCTGCCTGTTATATTGCCGAGGGTGGAGAGCGCGCTGACCAGTGCTCCAGGGAATTCTAGTCCCCAGGATGGGCGACTGCATAATGCCATCATCGTTTGGTGATGCATTCATTTGTTCATTTAACAAATGTTTATCGAATGCTCACTACATGTCAGTCTATATGCTAGACACGGATAGGCGATGGCAAGTAAAACAATCTAAACACAGAAGCAAAAAATAAACTAGTCATGACACAATAAAAAGTGGAATGACAAATTCTGATGACTGAGAGCATCCCAATCTGTTTCTTTAGTCAGACCAAACAGTCTTCTGACTGTAATTTTGATCCCTAGGTTGACTCCTTTTAATGAGGAAGGAGTGCACTAAGCATTTACATAAATATGCCATTCTGGTTTTCTCTTCCGTAGTAAAGGGGCTTACCATTAGTCTCACATATTCAGCGGTTCCGCATCAGCCCTCTGGAGCCCAACTGCCTCCAGGTAACCAATCAGTGCATTTCCCGACAGCAAACCTGTGGGCCTCACCTGCATTGTTTGGATCTCAAAAAGTCAGTGCTGCTAGAGGTACATTGCGCTAACGGCCAATCTCCCTCTCGACATCTTTCAGATGTTTTGAAATCTACATTTCTAACAAACCTAACCTCTTACCAAGACATCACACACAAAAATTTCTACAAAATATTATTTGCAAAAATTGTATGCAGTAGAAAACAGCTCTGAAATAAAGAGAATATGTATATAGCTGGCTGAAGAGGTCCATTACCTAGAAATTCATTAATATTAGATACTATTCCCTTAATCGTAAAACTCTCAAGGTGTGAAAAATTCATCGAAAAGTATACTCTAACATCTAGAATTGTTTCACATTCCATGTTGCCAGAAATCATTTTTCACATCATCTTTTTTAGTTTTTTGTTGTTGTTTACTATTTTATACAAATTTATATTGCCTGTACCCAGTGTCCTTTTTATAGACCAGTTTCTGCTGCCTGCATACCATTACAACCTCTCAAGGCCCACCTGTACATTCAACACGATTATGCTCTAGCCTCCCTCAGTAAAATAATTCTTCCTTTATTCGCTCTTTTGTGATGAGCGTTATAAAAAGAGGAGTTAAGTAAAAGCAATCGAGGATCACAGAATCTTGGGGTTGTTTGCTGCCTCCCTCCTGGTACAGAAACAGCCTCTCCAGACCCTGTAGAAGTCCCAGCGGGGAAGCGCCCTGTGGAGCTGGAGAAGCACTTAAAGCCAGAGTCCCGGCTCAGCTGATGGCTGGCTGTGTGACAACTCTGAACAAGTCAGCACTTGCCGAGGCCTTTAGTACCTTTTTACACCTGTTTCAGAGGCTGCTTGTTGTGACATGCACAAAAGTGCCTTGTAAGCTGTGAGGAGCTCCGCCACAGCAAGGGGGGCTGGCAGCTCCATTTCTCACGGGCAGTCCCATCAGCTGGTTAATGCCGTCCAGAGGACAGAGCCCGGGCTCTGCCACAAACAGTGTAAGTCTCCATTTACTCCTTGCATGGCCCTGAACAAGTAGCCTTCACCCTTGGTCTCCTCACACCTACGGTCAGGGTCATGGTGCCTGACTTGGGCAGGGGTTTGTGTAAGAAATAGACAATGATACAGGTAAAAGATTGATGTTCGGCCAACGTTTTGCTTTTTTGTCATTCAATTTTGTTTTTGTATTGTAACTGCTGGTGGTGGTCTCTGCAGTAACCCGGAAGAGCCCTTTCACGTGGCAGCCCTTCGTACATTGGCAGGAAGCTACTATGACCCTCCCGTCAATTCTCCATCAAACAGTTCTTCTTTCCTTAATTGCGCAGCCTCCCATCAAGATTCCTGGGTCCCTCACTGTTCCACCATCTCTGGGCTCTCTCTGCCTGTCTTCGTTCCCTTACGAAGAGCTACCCAAGGCGGCCGTCCAGTCTGCAGCGGAAGTCTTTCTGTTCTCTGGGGGTAATTACTTCTGCTGCATCTGTGTTTACTTTAGGACCTGTGGCTAAGGTAATTAGCTGGCAGCTGGCTAAGCCTTAGATAATAATGTGCCTGACATTTTAGGTATCTCTTTTCTAGAAATCATTTTTTCACTTCACTTACCCAGTCAACAGACAGTACTGGCAAATCGGCCCTATGTGGAGCACAATTAGGATTCATCTGCATCTGGGAGGAGATCTGCTTTTTGAAGTATGGCTTGGCTCAGAACTGCTTCCACACAGATTCCTCATTGTTTCTGAGTGCAGAACTTTTTCATTTACTTGTTAAACATTTATTGAGAGCCTACTATGTGTAGGGCCCTGGGCCAGGTGCTAGGGACACAAACACAAATATGACATCAGCCCTTTCCTCAAAAATTTTGAAATTTGAAGAGAGATGGGCATTGAACAGGTGTCCGTGCCCAGTGCTGTGGGGAGGTCAGTGAGGGAGAGGGCATTCAGGAGGAAACTCAAGAGAAATCTGATATGCAAACATTTACTGGGCCTGTTGGAGGATCCAGACGAGAACTTCCCTCCAGATCGAGGAGCATAAACAAAATTATGAAGGATTCACACCCTCAACACGACAAGATTAGTCGACAGTCAAACGCCAAGATGAGGCACCTAGGATGCAATATTTAAGGAGGCACTGCCAGTGCAGGGGTAGCCAGAAGCCTTCAGAAATGACACCCCACTTGCACCCCCCTGAGAGTGAGCGCTGCCTTAAATTTGGCACCCAACACACCTCATTTACCTCACCCTAGTCCCGGCCCTGATATATACAAGGATTTGTGTGTGTCAACAGAACCTATACGTTACTGGAGTGAGGCTACAGTACTCTAAGTATTTACTGATTTGTGTAAGCCTAGAGGTGATCAACTCTCCACACATTTAGTTCTTTCACCTCTCCCAATAATAAAGTTGAGCCTGACCTCATCTAACCCAATCAGATGAGCACATATTAGGGAAATGGGGCAAAAGAAAATTAAAATTCCAAACAGCCATAATCCCAGTCATTTGATATGTGATAGCTTATAATCATCCAATATTTTCTAAAAAGCTATTTTTATCTAGATGTTCTAAATTAAGTTGTCTGTGAGAAGAGAGTGATTTGGTACCAAGATCTAAAACACAATATACTGAATGAAACCCTTTATTCTTGTGACTAAAAATAAAGGTTTTATAGAAGAGAGAATAAAAGGACCTATCTGCGAAACAACTCCCCAAATGGGAGGGAGGGTGTTGATGAGTAGGCTGTTACACGAGTCTGTATATTGAGACATAATAATTATCTCAATGGCTTAGGCAGGGTAAATGCGCATGATAAAATCTCATAAGATAAGATTACCAAAAGAGCAGAAATCACACAATTACATAATTGCAGAGTAAACCTGAATGATGATAATAGCAGATGTGTAATGCTATAGGAGAGCTTCTTTACCGCCCGATGGGATAACAAATATAATATTTCATTTCTATTCTTCAGCTAATCCTATGTCATAACAACTTAATGACAATCATGTGAGATGTCCGCAAGTTTTCCAGTTCACTCTATTGAACATCAGCGATTTGTTAAGGGAACCTATTATTTAAATTTGATACTATTCACAATTTGTCACTGCACAGATTGTGTTCATTAACATATTGACATATATACAGGATATTTTTTCCAGAAAATTTTAATAGCTTTGGGACTGTATTTGACTTATCAGCATAGCACCTTACCAATGCAGTCTCCACACTTACCCCAGGCGCCCCCACATCTTCAAAGCCTCTCATGGCTCCTACACCCGCCTTCTGTCCTACACCCGCAGGAGTCTGCTTTCTTGTCATGGATTAAGCCTCACTAGTGAAGCTGGCATTGATGCTGCTGAGCACGGTGCTTCTGCACACAGAGCTGTGTCTGGCACATAGTAGGTTCTTAATAACTATTTGTTGAACAAATTATGCATTGATGACTATGTTTTGGTGTATCACTGGGTAAGGGTATATGTCTGTCTATTCCCAATTCAGCAGCCAGGGTGACCCTTTATTTTTCTTATATATGACTTTTATTTTTTATTTGTTTATTTGTTTATTGAGATATATTTGACATACAACACTGTGTAAGTTTAGGTGTACCATATATTGATTTGATACGTTTATATTGCAATATGAATGCCATGGTAGCATTAGCTAACACCTCTATGGCATCACATAATTATCAATTCTTCTAGTGTTGGGAACAATTAAGAGCTAGTCTCTTAGCAAGTTTATGTTTATGACACAGTTTTGTTGTCTATCATCCCTGTACTGTGTATGAGGTCTCCAGGACTCATTGGTCTACTAGTTCCAAGTATGTGCCTTCCACAACATCTCCCATTCCCCCACCCCAGACCCTGGTAACCCCCATTTTACTCTCTGCTTTTACAATTTCAGGTATTTTAGATTCCACATATAAGAGCTATCATCCAGTAGTTGTCTTTTCCTGTCTTATCTCACTAGCCTAATGTCCTCGAGTTCCATGCATGTTGTTGCAAGCGGCAGAATTTCCTTTTCTCTCATGGCCGAACAAGGGTGATCCTTTAAAACGTAAGTAGGGTCATGGTCCCTCTGATGAGAACTCTCCAAGGGCTTCAGTCTCACTCAGAGGAAGAGCTCAGGCCCCGGCAGAGGCCTAGAGCCCCCATGTGACCCAGCTCCCCTGCAACCCCAGCCTGGCTCCTCGTCCTCTCCTCTTCTTACTCTCCTCTCCAGCACACTGACTTCTTTGATGCTGTTTTGTTCCATTTTTGACATGCCGGGCACACTGCCTCCTCAGTGCATTTGCTAGAATTCTTCCCTCAAACTTCCCAGCATTCACTTGCCTCATTCTTGCACTTCTCCGAGCCTTCGCCCAAATCCTGCCTTCCCAGTGAGGCCTCCCCTGTTTCTGGCATTCCCCAAAGTGCTGTTCCCCCTCGTCTCATAGCCCTTGTCCTTCTAAAATACTATATAATTTACTTATTACTACTATTTTCTTTTGTTAGCCCTCTTTCTCCATTAGAAGCGAAGGCCCTCAGGGCAGGGTTTTTGTTCATTTTGTTTAGTGATCCATCCCATGTGCCTAGAACAATGCCTGAAACATAAATATTTGTTGAATTAATGCTCTGCAGATCGCAGCTGAATAAGCACTACCAAATTTGATATTTGATATATTTTTACTTCATACCTCTTTTTCTTACTTACTTTATCCTGAAGACTTTTGGTGATTGGTACTGTTATAATTATCCTCATTTAAATTGAGCCTGAGGAGTTGAGTAGCTTTCTCTTTGGCCTCAATAACATGAGTTTCTTCACTCAACCTCCATTTGTGCCTCCTTCTATTTGGAGATAGTGGAAAACTAAAAGCTACATTTCCTAGACTCCCTTGCAGTTCGAGCTGAACGCACACTGAGAGATTGCAAGGCAGAGGTGAGATGGAGACCGTCCTTCTGCCTTTGTCTGTTTCTGCTGGCCAGCATGGTTGTGGAACCATGAGGAAATCTCTGTAGCAGCATCCCAGTGTCCGTTCTCCAGCTTTCTGGGTGTTGAGAAGCCATTTTGGAGACAGTAGCAGCAGCAACAGTTCCTGATCTGGCTTCCTAAGCCCCAACTCACAGCTAGAGTATCCATTCTTCAGCTTCCTGGGCACGAGGGGCTCTGGAAACCAGGGGACAGAAGCAGTTGTGTCAAGATCTTGATTCCACATGGTCTCAGGGTGATCTCAGGGCTAGCCGCTCCTGCAACTTCCCACCGTAGGTCAGTTCTGTATGATTCTGAGAATCAGAACTGGAGGCCGGTTTATAACATACTCCTTCAACTCTTCCAACAATTTTGCAAGCCCCTACTTTCTACACTAAAGTCCTCTCTACTTAAAATATCTGAAGTGGCTTCTATTTCCACTGTGAACCTGATGGATAGGCCTTCAGATCACATCATAGAAGCCAGATCCTCCTTTTAGTACCACTCACTTCAACAAACTATTCCTGAGTGCCTTTAGTATACAAGACACTGGATTATGTCCACGGCTACAAATGTGAATATACAGTGGTGCATAACAACAGTACTCTCTCGAGATCCATCCCACCTGCAGAAGTTCGGGAGCCCTGGTCCTTTTCAAACCCTCAGCATTCAGGAGAGCCCCCGGGGCTGTTTCCCATGTGCTTCCAAATGTGATCTCCTATTGTCCACTGGCAGCTTTCTCCTCTCTGTGACCAGTTCTAACCACATGACAGCAACCTTGCTGTTCCCAACACAGGTTAAAAAGGGATAAATTACCAAGGTGAAGCGACATCCAGTGCCATCCACAAGCAGTGGTTTCTCCTCCACTCCACGCTCCAGGGATAAGAAATGCCTCTCACTCCCACTGGTACTGCCCTCCACAGTCATAAAGCAGCAACAAGAAAGTCAAGGGAAGATAACGAAGAGTCATGGAATCTGCCCCAAATCTAACCTTTCCTTCCCACCTCCCATCACTGCCAATGATGGCTGTGAGGTTTTAAGAAATTTATTTAACTACTCTGGGCCTCAGTTCCCTCAGCAGTAAAATCAACAAAAATATCTGCTGTGCAGGGATGTTTTGAGGATCAAGTGAGGCAGTATAAGTAAATATTTGGCTAACTGAATGTACTTAATAAATATTCATAGCTAACGGTTAAATACTTATTATGTATCAAGTTATATGCTAGACACCTACACGTGTTTAATTCTGATTAAGCTGCAAGATATTCCCATTTTAAGAGAGAGGGAAACTGATTACTACTACTACTATTATGGTCATCATGGCCCTATCCCCTCATGTTTCTCAGAGATATTCTCTTCCAGATATTCAAATAATACACTTTCCACTTTGTTACAATTTTCTCTCCTCAGAGCTTTCTGGAAAGAGGTAAGTGGCCAGCCCTGAGCAGTGCTGAGTGAGGAGCAATCTGACTAACACAGCCCTTCACATATTTAAAATAGTCTCTCCACTCTCGCCACTGTCACTGTCCTTGGACCAAGCCTGTGAACCGTCATCTTCCTTTCCCAAGAGTACGAGAACGTTCCCAAGAGTCTTCTTGTCCCCTCATGCTCACACACATTCCCCCCAGGAGTCATGGCGACGTCCCTCCTCCTCTAGATATGTCGGACATTTCTGAACTCACAGAAGGCATACAGATTGCGCCGTAACTTTCTAATACCCACCACCAACACCTGTACTTTACATAGATGAATAAGACATGGCCCTGCTCTCAGGAACCTATAACCTTATTGTAAAGATGACAAAAATAGATGCTCATTTAAAAACTGTCCACACAGAGGGATGGCATGGCATGTAAATAACAATAGTGAAAATGCAGGCTCTAGAGTCAAGAAGCTTCCAGTGTCCATTTTCCTCTGCCATATTCCAACACTAAGACCATGGGCGAGTGATGGAGGATTGCCGAGCCTCAGCTTCCTTAACTGAAAATCAGGCATCTGTGAGGACTAGATGAAGTGACTGCGTAGGGTTCTAGGCATGTAGCAAGAACTGAATAAACACAGCTCTTATCATTTTCACTTAAGTTAGCTTACGAAAACCTCTTACAGAGTAGGGTGGACACTTCTAGTATCTTGTAGATTGAAAAATCTAAATTAAGTCGCTGAAGAGAGAGTAACCATCCCTTAAAACAGGGATAATGGAAGGATTCACCACATTTAAATCCATGGGCCAGAAAGCTAGAAAATGTGCATTACTGTACAGGTAGCGAATTAACAAGTATAGACCAAATCTTTGTAGCTCATCACATATTGGTATCACACCCTCAAAAAGACATGGTGTATAATGCAGTGATAAATTACTTTTCCAGTAGCTAACATAAAAATGTATTGCACACTGAGCAACACAAAATATTGACATGAGTCATCACTGGTCAATATTTATGCCTCAAGTAAACAAACTTAGATATTGAACATAGCCTAAATCAATTTCTCTTTATTATCCCTTTTCATGATAATACCATGTTCCAGATGAACAGATCTCTTTTCAACATAATCATCCCCATTTGCAATTACATTTCAATATGTTTGCCTGTTATGGGGATTTTAATTACCTATTCCAAACTTAGCTACTATAATTAGCCCACTACAATTTTAAATTTTTTATCAGTTTTATTCCTTTGCACAGACATGTGAGGGAGATAAGCTATTAATGATTTCTGCCTGTGAAGCTCAGAATTAAATACTGTCAGGGTAGAGTAGGTGACAGTTAAAAGGGTAATTGTCTTCTAAGGCAGTCTTACCCACCTGCTTTAGATTAAAATGCGCAGTTTCTCTGCTGTACCTTCCGTGCCACAGGTTCTGAGACCAAAATTCCAGGTCTGATACCAAAGCTCTGAAAGAAAAATAAACAGCAAAGAAACGCAGAGAGTGGAGTTCCATAAACATCACCAACTTTATGAGACTACAGAAATAGATACTCCCATTGAAGAGCTTCCTTTCTGTCATGGCTTGGAGTGTCCCTTTCACCTTCTTGAGTTCTTATCACCCAGATTCAAGACCTCTGGTCAAGTTGAAATCTCGCTTTCTCCCTCACCCTTGACTTTCAGTCAGCCAACAAATCTTATTGCTTCTTCCTTTACCAACTGGCTGTCTGCCTAATTATTTCTACAGTTGTTATCTAAAGTCAAGGCCTTGGTACTTTACATCTGGATTATCGCAACAGCCATCTGCTAGTCCTCCAAACTCTCATTTCTGCCCCGTCCAGTTCTGTGGGCAAATCACCACCAAATCAATCTACGTAAAACATCACTCGGAACATTTCACATCCTTGATAAAATTATCAATGATCCTTCAGAGCCTGCCTATGTAATAGGTGCTTACTTTAGGTTTAATATATTAATAAATACATGAATAAACATATATATACATACAAAATACATATTCATAAGAATTCTACAACTATCTCCACTCATTTTTACTGTAAACATTATGCTCCTGCTATGTTTGTAAATCCTCTGCTTTCTTTAGTTGCTAACAGATCTGTGTTGAAAACAAAAGCAAATAAGAAAATACACCCTAAAATGAGTATGCTTACAAAGAAAGCCCCAGAACCAGTGAATTTTTCCACACACTTAAGGAGAAATAGCACCAGTCTTCATAAATTTTTCCAGATTATAGGAAAAGGAAATAATTCCCCACTTATGCCTTGAATTTGGAAAGACCACGACCCTAGGCCTGACAAGGATGTACAAGAAAGCAAGTGAAAGTCTGTTCTCTCTCATCAATAAAAACACAAAAATCCTAAACAAAATGTTAGCAAAATGAATCTAGCTATAAATAAAAATGATAATGCATCATACTCAAGCTGGATTTATCCCACAAATGAAAGAGTGGGTTTTACATTAGGCAATCAACCAATGTAATTCAACACATTAACAAAATATAGGAGAAAAATCATGTGATTATCTTCACAGATGTAGAGAAAGCATTTGACAAATTTAATATCTATTCATGATAAAAGCTCTTAGCAAATTAGGAATAGAAAAGAATATCTGTAATTTACTAAAGAGTAGCTACAAAAGACTTAGGGCAAATATCATATTTAATGGTGACACAGAAATTTGCACAAGAATGAGATGAAGATGACTGTTATCATCAATCTTATTTAACTTTGCAAGGAGGTCTTAGCAAGGCATTCAGACAGAGGAAAAGAAAGATTAAGAACTAAAAAGGAAGAAACATAACTGCCATCTTATCTATAGACAATATGATTATACATATAGAAAACTCAAAAGAATCTTCAGATAAATTATCAGATTTAATAAGTGAATTTACTAAGATCACTCAAAACTAAATCAATATATCAATTTTATTTCTATGTACAAGCAACAACTGAATGTACAATAAAAATTCTTGAATAATATTATTTACAAAATCATCAAGTATCTACAGTAAATGTAATGTGCCAGACCTTTATACAAACAACTATAAATCAGTGATAGGAAAACTATATAAAACCTAAATAAATAGAAGGATATATCATGTTCATGGACTGGAATACTCAATATTGTCATAATGTCAATTCTTCTTAAGTTTATATATAGATTCAATGCAATCCAAATCAAAATTGTAGCAGATATTTTTGTGGAAATCAACAAGTTGATTCTAAAATTCATTTGGAAATGTCAAAGGTCAGAAATACTCAAAACAATCTTCTTTCCTGAAGAAGAAAAACAAAGTTGGAAGTTTATATTCCCAAATATCAAGGCTTACTATACAGCTGTAATAATTAAGATGGTGCGGGACTGCCCGTAGAAAGACAGATACATAGAATGGAATAGAAAGCCCAGAAATAGACTACCGTTTATATGGACATTTATAAAAAACATAGCAATGCACACCAGTGGGGAAAGGACAGATGTTTGTTAAATGATGCTGGGTCAATTGTAACGCATATGAGGACAACTTGAATCTTGACCCTTTACTCACACAGTACCATTCCATATGAATTACAGATCTAAATGTGAAAGGTAAAACAATCAATTTGTGGGGCAATAAGGCAGAAAAATAATATTTTCATGACCATAATTTAGGCAGAGATTTCTGAAATCCCTCAGGAAAACAAACACTAGCTATATAAGAAAAGATTAATACCTAGATCTCTGTTAAAATTAGGAACTTCTGTTAAATAAGAGATATTTAGACACAAAGAAAACCACAATAATATACCATTGTACACCAGAATGGCTAAAAGTTAAAAGTCGTATAATACCAAGTGTTGACAAAGATATAGTGCAGCTGGAATTCTCATACACTGCTGGTAGGAATGTAAAATGCTATAAACACTTTGAAAATATTTTTGTAGTACCTACCAGAGCTAAACTTACATGTGTACCCTGTGACCTATAACTTTCATTTCTTTGCATATGCTGCACAGAATCGCTTACTCATGTGCACAAGGTGACATGTATAAAATGATCACTTCAGCATTGATGATAATTCCAACTTAGCTCCTGGAGAACAAAAACTTTGATTATAACTGGTATATCCCAAATACCTAAGAGTGACCGTCATACATTTCCATGGCAATATTTTAGCAGTAACCATAAGACTTAAATGGCATATGGAACACAGAGATTAACTAGTCTATCATTGAATCGCATTGTTTTTCTTTATTAAACTAAGATGATTAACAATAGTTACCTCTTATTGAGTCTATATGATGTGCCAAATACTATGCTATGTGTTTGATATAGATTGTCTCCTTTAACTCTTAATACAGCTTCAGAATATAAGGATAATTATCCACATTTTATAAGTAACGAAAACAAAGCTAAGAACAAAGTCACTTCCCCAAAGTCAACACAGCTACAAAGTTAACTCCAAAGTCAGTCAAATTTCCTTCTAACGCTGGTATCTTTAAACTCATTGAAACACATATAAATTGAGATTGCATAGAGAGGATGATTAAACTAAATCAAAATATATTTAATCCAAATTAAGGCTTACACTGGAGTATATTGTGAGATACATCACAAAGAAAAATTTAGTCATTGTTTTAATTTAATAAATAACTACGATACTAATTTATGGAAGTTTATTTCAGTCCTTGTAAAACCGAAGACAAGATATTGTATTTACCAGTAGAATGCTGAAGATCTTTTGATCAAAGAAGAGGGTGTACATATTTGTTCCTCCTGGTTTACTAAATATTGTAAAATCTATATGTTAAGTTTCCACGGTGCTGTCCCAGCAAACCAGATGTTCCAGATGAGGCTGTCTTCAGTTGACTGAGTTCCTACGTACACAGGCAAAATAGACCTCCCATCTTGGACTCTTCCAGGACTCCCTGAGCCTCTTGGTAACTCTGATAAATGAGCAAATCTGGTCTTTAATTCACCTTGTAGGAACTTGGATAATAAACAAGAAATTAACGAGTAAATGGGTATTGATTCTACTAAGGGAAAGAACCTACTATATATATGACACTCAGTGTCCTGGTTTCTGTGTGACAGATTTTAACAGACCTGAATTACTCTTGCTGAGCTAAGCTACGAGGAGTTGAACAGGTTAAACAGTTTACGCAATCAAAAATTTAAATGTTAAGTGATACAGACTGGACGGCACTACTCTTCTGGAAGGAAGGAAGCAGAATCATTATCTTAATGCCCTGGAGCCCACAAGATGAGAGAAAAGCTAAAGCATCGAGGATAATGACTTAGTTTCACTTGGAACAGAGATGGCCTCTTGTTGACAGCTAATCGAAAAGGAACGGTTTCAGACAAAACGTTAGTGAACATCCTCTGTATATTTAACTAGGGTGCTTATAATCAGGGGGTGCATTGTTATGCTGTTAAATAATGCCTTTGAAGTAGAGCTAAAGGTAAGGAGGAAATACTCCAGTGAAAGTCATTGTAAATTTTTAATTAGGTCAGAAAAGTCCAGCACCAGTGTTACTGGTAATTCCAACACGGCTTTAGCCCGTGGTGAACGATGTCTGTTACAGCTGAGGGACCCTTCCTGGGGTGGATTTCATATTCAATTTGTGGGTTTTGCATGGAGCACCAGCCCGCCTGTCTCCCAAAGACGTAATTAACGATACTAAATTCCCTCCCATGAATCTAAGCTTTAAAATTTATACTGCAGGTGAACAAATTAGTCCTCACATTGCCTCTGAACATCAGGTCAAATTCCTAATTTTTTTTCAGAGCAGAAATCTGTATTTATAAGACATTTACAAGGCCACAGAAATGAAAAGTGATGGAGCTGGGGATTAAAAATTTAAATTTCTAGTATCTCATCTCATATCCACATGATTTCAAATCTCTGTGACTTAAATTTTATGTGTAAAGAGCAAATGATCTTGTGCTGTGTTTTCATAGTTCCTTTTCTATTTATTTATACATACTTTTCCCTATTCTAGTATGGATTTAAAGTGACATGTTGAAATGCAATACCAAATGGCATAAAATCTAAAATAAGAAGCTGAAGATGAGAAAAGGTGGAAAACAAGGAGAAAGGGTAAGATAAAGTCAGGATTAAATTCACTTGCACAATGTAGGACTCTTACATTTGTGAGAGGTAGGACACAGATTTTGGACCTTTGCTTTCTCATGGCCAATGCAAAGAGATAATCAGTGTCCAGAATATAAAACAAATGTGATGCTCATAAGGAGCACAATTATTACTGAGTCTAATACCAGAAAGAAATTACTCACCTGCCTCCACATAAAGAGGACCATCTATGATATAACGGATGACCACCTCAACAGTACTCAGCAAGTAAATACAACACATTTCACAGGGTAGACTCTTCAAAGTCCCTCAGTCTAAACAGAGGGAATACATTTGGGTTTTAGGGAATGATAAGTAGAAAATTTCTCTACTTCCTAAAAACACAAACTGCTGGTTTTGTCCTTTCTGCTTACTCAGAGAATATTACATGTCAAAAAAGACCCTGAGACCGAAGTCATTGCTTGACTGAGACTGTCAGCTGGGCTGGCCCCAAAGCAAGCACCTCTTATTATCAGTCATGTTTTTCCTTCCCTGAGGTTGTCAAAAACAAAGAGGGTCAGCTCATGCTCACCTCTGCCAAAATTGTTTTCCCTGAAAGTCAGAAATAGGAAAGTACAAAACTATAAATGTGGGAAGACATGGGTTTTTCAAATTCAAGTCCCTTAAAGGAGAATAGTATTAGTCAAAAACAATTTGGGAATCATTTGGCTGTGTTTCAGGATAATCCTTCATTACCGAGAAGCCTAGACTGAAAGCATCATATTGCAAGCTTGGATGTTCTATTTATAGAAAATATCCACAAAGAAGTAGGAGCCACATGGGGATCAAAGCATCAGCTTTATTTGTGGACTAGTCAAGTACCCAATAGCTGTCAATGTACAGGATTGTTGGATAAACTATGCTGACAAAAATGGCTTGAACCTGAGGACAAAGGAGTAGGATTATAATCTGTCTTCACTTAATTGAAGATTTTGGGCCCAAATTATTGGCCTGAAATGGTGAGACAATGAGCAAACATCTGGTTCACTGTATAAAAACTGAAAATGATAAGTGACTTCCCTGAGCCCAACCAGAAGCAATCCGAAAGAGAAAGGAAGAGACAAGAGCAATGGCTTTAGGACATTAACCCAACCCACTGATGAAATGTGGTCCAGTGGATGTAAACTCTTACTAATCAGCTCTGCCGCTCTTTCCTTTCTAGAGAAGAGGAAGTTCAAAGTATAAAGGGAGGCAGAAAGCATTCACTCCAATACTCCTCACTCACAGAGAGAGGTCACAAGCTCCCTCATCCATGAAAATGAGAGGGAAGGTGAATAATGGTTCCCAACCAAGCAAGGCCAGCTTCACGGGTGTGACCTGTGCAATCACACAGGGACCCGTGCTCAGAGGGACCTTGTGCTTGGCTTAATGCTCTGCTGTCACTGTTTTAAAATTTTTAATAATTTTTGAAGAGGGACTCATATTTTCAAGTTGCATTGAGCTTACAAATTATATAAGTGATCTTGAAACAAAGAATTAAGACAGCAATTACATTAGAAAGAGTGACAGTGAGCCAGAGGCAAAAATTGTCTAGATATGAGGGAAACTGACACCAGGGTCAGTAGATGACAGCAACCAAAGGAATAGTGGTTAATATAATCTGATGGCATGAGCTTCAAGGTGGGGGGTGGTGGAGGAAGGAGGAAGAGATGAGTGAAGGGAATGCCTTTCTCACATCCAGGCTCAGCTGCTTGAAGGCTACGGCAGAAAAACAGCCAGTGCTTGAAAGGGCTGCAGGAGCCGCAGTGTCTTCAGGGGATAGTGATTCTTGGTTCGTCTGTGTGCATGTGTGTGAGTGTGTGTGTGCGTGTGTGTGTGTGTGTGCATGAGATCAAGCAAAAGAGAGGAATCCAGAAATTTGAAACCAGCAAATGGTCATATAAGGTGAGGAGAGTGTAAAATGCTGATTATATGATCTGCACAAGAATTGCAAAATGAGGCGACGTAAGCTATGGGTCTCCCTGATTTTCTAGGATGAGACTTTTTGAACACTCAAACTTGAGAGATCTGGAAGAAACATTAGGAAGAACCTGAGGCTTCAGCTGAGAAAAAAGGCCCTGATTCCCCTGATTTATGGGGAATGTTTTCCGTCTGGTGTCTTCCTCAGGCTGTGCTTCTTTTTGGCTATTATAAAAGCAAAACAGAAATCAATAAAATATATTAGAGACTAAGAATGGGAGAGAAAAAATATTTTTGAATATATCAAAAATATTAGGAGATTCAATACTAAAAGAGCTAAAGGAAGATAAAAGATAAAGAAAAAGAACGGTTAAAAATCAAAACCAGAATTCAAAAGAACAGTAAAGGTTACAAGTTTTAAAATAATGTTAAATAGATGAGATTTCAAATAAACTATCAAATACCAATAAAACTCTGCTCCAAATTGTTTTACTTATTCTTTCATTATTCAAAACTAACAAATGGTTAGTTTTGTGTTAAAGCAGTATGCAAATAACATTAATTCTTCTCTTCACTACAAATAATAGGGAATATGTATCTAAAGAGTGACTTTGATGTCATATAAATAAAAACAAGCAAACAAATAAAACTAAAAACACAAAGAAAATAAATTAGGCAATGGTACAACATGGCCAAGTAGGATTTATTCCTGGAATGCAAGGATGGTTCAGCACATGAAAATCAATCAATATAATACACCACATTAACAAAATGAAGGGGGAAAAATCACATGATCATCTTCAATTGATACAGAAAAAAACACTTGACAAAATCCAAAACACTTTTATCATAAAAACACTCAACAAACTAGGAATAGAAAGAAAGTACCACAACATAATAAAAGCCATATATGAAAAACCCACATTGAACATCAGAGTCAACAGTGAAAGACTGAAAGCTTTTTCTCTAAGACCAGGAACAAGGCAAGGATGCTTGCTTTCATCACATCAATTCAACATAGTACTGGCAGTTCTAGACAGCACAATTAGGCAAGAAAAAGAAATAAAAGGCATCTAAATTGGAAAGGAAAAAGTATAATTATCTCTGTTCACAGATGATATGGTCTTTTAGGTAGAAAACCTTAAATATCCCACAAAAAAACTGTTAGAATTGATAAACAAATTCAGCAAAGTTACAGGATACAAAGTCAACATACAGTTGACATACATACAAAATTCAGTTACATTCTGTACACTAACAGTGAACAATCCAAAAGGGAAATTAAGAAAATATTTCCAGTTACAATACCATCAGAAGAATAAAATACTTAGGAATTAATTTAACCAAGGAAGTAAAAGACTTGTACAATGAAAACTACAAAATACTACTGAAAGAAATTAAAGAAGATGTAGATAAATGGAAACTCTCTCTTGTTCATGAATTGGAAGATTTAATATTGTTAAGAGGTCAATACTCTACAAAGAGTGATTTAATGCAATCCCTATCAAAATCTCCATGATATTTCATGCAGAAATAGAAAAGTCTATTCCAAAAGTCACATGGAATCTCAAAGAACCCCAAAGAATCAAAATAATCTTAAAAAGAACAAATGTGGGGACTCACACTTCCTGATTTCAAAACTTAACTACAAACCACAGTAATCAAAACAATGTGGTACTGGCATAAGGACAGACCAACAGAATAGAATAGAGAGCCCAGAAATAAACCATTACGTATATGGTCAAATGATTTTGACAAAAGCACCAAGACCAATCAGAAGAGGAAAGAACAGTCTTCTCAACAAATGGTGCTATGAAAACAGGATATCTACATGCAAAAGATGAAGTTGAACCCTTAAGTAACACCATATACAAAATTAACTCAAAATGGATCAAAGACCTAAAAGTAAAAGCTGAAACTATAAAACTCTAAGAAGAAAACATAGAGCAAAAGCTTTGTAACATTGGATTTGACAGTGATTTCTGAGGTATGACACCAAAGGCACAGACAACAAAAGCAAAACTAGACAAATTGGACTTTATGAAAATTAAAAACTTAACTGCATCTTAAGACACTATCAGCAGTGTAAAAAGGCAACCCACTGAATGGGAGAAAATATTTTCAAATCACCTGTCTGATAAAACATTAATATCCAGAATATATACAGAATTCCTAAAGTTTAACAACAAAAATCAAACAACTGGATTCAAAATGAGTCAAGAGCTTGAATAGACAGTTCTCCAAAGAAGATATACAAATGGCCAAAAAAGTACATGAAAAGATATTCAACATTCCTAATAATTAGGGAAATGCAAATCAAAATCACGAGATACCACCTCACACCCATTAGCATGGCTACTATAAAAAAAAAAAACAGAAAATAAAAAATGAGGACAAGGATGTGGAGAAATTGGAACCCTTGTGCACTCTTGGTGGGAATGTAAAATGGCATAACTGTAGTGGGTAACCATATTGTAAGGTGGTTCCTCAAAAAATTAAAAATTTGAAATTTTTTTAAAAATTAAAATTTATACAAAATTTAACTAACAACCATATAATGCAGCAATTCCACTTCTGGTTATATACCCAAAAGAATTAAAAGCAGGGTCCTCAAAAGATTTTCATATGCTCATGTTCATAGCAGCATTATGCACAATAGCTAAAATGTGGAAACAGCCTAAGTGTCTGTAGAGAGGTAAATGATAATCAAAATGTGGAATATACACAAATAGAATATTATCCAGCCTTAAAATGAAGGAAATCCTAACATATATTACAACATGGATAAATCTTGAGGACATTATGCTAAGTGGAATAAACCAGTCATAAAAAGACAAAAACTATATGATTCCACTTATATGAGACACTTAAAGTGATAAAAATCAGAGAGACAGAAAGTAGAACCGTGGTTGCCAGGGGCGGCAGGGAGAGGGAGAATGGAGGATTATTGTTTAATGGGTACAGAGTCTCACTTTTCCAAGATGAAAAGGGTTCTGAAGATGGATGGTGGTGATGGTTGCACAACAATACAAATGTGCTTAATACCACCAAATCATTCACTTAAAAATGGTTAAGATGCTAAATTTTACGTTATGTGTATTTTATCATGATAAAAAAAAAAGCAGGACTCCCAGTTGAAGTTGAATTTCAGATGGACAGTGAGTGGTTTTGTAGTGTAAGCATGTCCCAAATATTGCATGCAACATACTTATATTCCCCAATTTTTTGCTGTTTATTTAGAGTTCAAGTTTAACTGGGTGTCCTGTATTTTACCTGATGATCCTAAAAAGGTGAGACAGACAGAGGGAAATTAGGCAATGCCAGGAAGTTTCCTGAGGATGGATTTGCTACTGCTTCTCCTGCCCAGGTCAGCTCTATCTGGCTCAGCAGCGGGAACACATATTAACAACCTAATCAAGGCATAAGATTTTACTTTTGCTTTAAAAAGCATGATCTTTCCCAATATCAATGTAAATGAGACTTGGATGGGTGATTTTGGATATTTGGCTATTTCAAAGAACAGGGAGAAGAAAAGAGGTGCATGTTTTATTCTAATTCAGATACTCTAAATGAGCAAAGCTTTTTTATCGGAGAAATTCTGTCTTGGGAAGATGGAGAAATCTTGTGTCTAAGCTCCTTATTTCTCCTTGTTCTTCTCTAGCCTCTGCAAATGCTTGTGCAATTTTATTTACATTAATGGACTTGGATGTTAAGGCTATGAGCATCCTTTAATAACACAAAAATAAACTATTACATTCCATGCTGATATTATCTCCCAAATTTCTTCTCTCCTTCAATGAAACTTTCCAAGCTATCTATTTCATGTACTAATATTTGCAGATAACTACTTTATATTTCAATATATTGAGTCATTTTATTCCATGCCTCTCATTCTATTACCTTGATTTTAGTCTCAGCATTTTCTTTCTGCAGAGATTCAGTTTACTGTTCACAATGTCTGCCAAGGTCACTTACTCTTAAAAGTTCGAACGGGCACTCCTACTAGACTGCAGACTTTCATCTTGACGTCTGACCTAATACATCAAACATCTTTTCCTGTTACCTGCACAGCATACACATGCTGCCTTTTTTAACATTTTTGTTTTGCTCTTTATCTTATTGCTAAAGAAATTGCTACATCTTTCTTGTCTTCTGATACATCCCTCACATTCATTTCCTTTTCCTCTCCTCTTCACATGATACATGCACTCATCTCCACTCCTAGCCTTTGCATTAACCACACCCAGTCATTTATTTTCATTTTATGACTAAACGTCCAGTAATGGCAGACAGATAAATTTCATAAGAGCTTGTTTTTCAAATCTCACATGAGCCCCTGATGATTCAAGTTTGTTTTTCATTCTTCAGAGCATGAAATTTCCTTATTTACATTGAGAGCAATGAGTTTTGAATAGTGGCTTTTAGGATTTTGCCCAAAATCAAAAATAGTAGAAATTACTTTCAAAATGAAAACAAGGAGCTTTCCCATTGTCCTGACTCTTTGTGCTTTTGTCCTTAGCAATATTTTAGGCTAGAAATGGCATCAAACATGTCTTTGAACACTCCCACTCCAATCTCAAATCAACTAGGTTTAGCATCACTTCATTAGATTTTACAGTCAATACCACCATTACAGACTTGATTAAATGAACTCCACTGGGTTCTATAACATTAATTATAGCTGCACAACTCCTGCAGCCATCAGAGGACATTCATTATGTATGGCTCCATCCACAGAAGGAGAAAGCGCTGACTATTTGGGTGATGTCTTTTCAGAGGAGATCTGTAGTCTTTTTGATCTCTACAAATATAAACTATTTGAGGAATACATCTGATAATATGAAACTTTGTGGGGTCATTTTATCTCTCAAATACAAGAACAGCAAAAGAAATGTGCTCTAGTCCTAGTGAGCCCAATTTAGGTTTTGCATCCTACTCCAGCTGTGCCTGATTCTACAATAAATATGGTTTCCCCAGAATTCACAGTTATTCAACAAATGTCTATTAAGTAGGAGTCAGGTTTCCTACACTGCACTAGGGCTCTAGAATATGCAAAGATAACACCCCAATCTCAAAAGTTTTATATAGGCTATAATCTCAACCGTGTGCAAAAAATATGAAGTTTACAAGGTGTCTGATAAAGCAAAAAATTGTGGATTCAGGAATAAAAGATTTCTTAAGCCCTAATGTCACCATTTGGCTCCTGTTACTTCCCCCATAGGAATCGTTCATGTTTACACCCAATTCTTGGGTGGGTAGGTTCATGGAACAAGTGGCCTGGATTTCTAAGACTACATGGATTCCATGATAGTGACCTCCATATGATTGATTAATTCCTCCTGGATTTGAGTTTTTTTCCTTTTAGAAACATTCTTGAATATAGGAGAGGTTAGAAGAAAAGAAATTAGTTGGAAGGAGCCAAAATATTGTGAATAAAATAAATATGTAATTAGAAAGCAGTTAATTTCAAAATATATTTGTGTTTGTACAATCATTTATACCTGAGTCATATAGGCATGGCTCTTGGTTTAATCAACAGCACAATCTCATTAGGCATTTGTGATCCAAACCAAGGATACCCACAGCCAGGGACTTGGTCCTCCTTTTGGCTCTTCCCATCTTCTTGCATGTCATCCTCTTCTGTTTTGACCATGGTACCCTCTTCTTGAACCAAGGCTGGGCTTTGCTCCACTGGCTATGGGCGCTTGGACTCTGAGTTTACTTACAACATTGTGTTAAGATCCTTAAATGCAAAAATGTCACTACTACGCTAATATTGCTTCTCTTTTACTTTATTAATTATTCTTTTTCTTTAAATCTGCTTCTAAATGCAACACCATGCCTCAGAATGGGCTGCACCCTCTCGCACAATAATGACGATAACAATAATTAAATTATCAGGACTATTACATGATGATATTATCATCACCACAGCAATGACTGACCATCAATCCCAGGTCAAGGAGCAAGAGGTGTCACCATGGCCACCTGGGTTGGCCTCATCTTCTGAGCAGGGCAGACCCCAAGCAAAGCTGGACCCTGGGCAAAGCTTCGCACTGGCCCCTTCTCCTACTGGAGTCTTCTTGTCTCAGCCTCCCCGTCTCCCAACATGCCTTCCTAGATCCAAGTCCCCTCTGACACTTTTCTCAGCCTTGGTACAGCCTTCTCCCTAACCATTCTGAACATGATTCCCCATCTGTGCAAGGGAGATAGAGATGGTACCAACCTCAGGATCCCATGAGATGATGCTTGCACAGTGCAGTGCTTAGCACAGGCCCACAAGAGGAAGGGCCTTTGGTTATATCGTTATTGCCTTTAATAGCTTCACACCTTCAAGGTACCAGTTCTGGGAGGACAGATGCTCCTGGGAGATGCTGCTGCTGACGTGCACAGGGGCTCAGCATGAGGCTTCTTCTTGTCCTTATAACAGTCTTTGGACGAGGGCATGGACATTCCCATTTTAGTGAAGGATACCAGCTCAGGGTCACACAGATAGAAAGCAGCACAGCTGAGTCTTAAGCCCAAGGCTCCCAGCCTGGCCTCCAGGGGCCATGAAGGGCTCCCCTGCATGGGAGGCTGACACTGGGTTTGGATCCTGGGCACAGACCTACACCACTCATCAAACCATTCTGTGACAGTGACCCACCTACAAAAAATAGAGGAAGATTGGTACAGATGTTAGCTCAGGGCCAATCTTCCTCACCCAAAAACAACAAACAAATAAATAGGCTGGTCAGTGCTGGACTAGCTTCTGATCACAAACAGAGGTAACAAACCCTCATAAGGATGCAGAGTAACCAGATCGGGAAGCAACAGTGAGGAGAGTCCTTTTGTGGGGTATTTTACACATGAGGTGTTTTATTTAATTCCAGGTACAACATGCTAAGAGTTACTCTAGCAGGCTTGAAGATGTCAAGGGTGTAACTCATTTAGCAAATACTGCTGAGTTCCTGTGGAATACTACTACTGTACTAGCTCTTTGAAGATGCAAAGTATTTTTCTTCAAAATGCTCAATATTTAAATTCCTCAAGAAACTCAAGATCTGTGAGGGAGGAAGACAAGTAAACAGGCTATCGTCTACACTATCCTCTCAAAAAAAGGAATTGTGCCCTCCAAGATGGAGAACTCTTGTTCTGGCTGGTCAGATTCTATCACATTTGTGGGGTTCTGTTTTCTAGGAATAGAGCTTTCAAATGTGGGTAGAGTCCCATGCGTGGCTTATGTTCCCCTTCCACCCAAGTGGACAGAGAGGTAAATTGAAAAATTGACCAGAGGCAGGTTCAGCTATGGATCCTTTCTTTAGGCACTTGGTCTTCTTCCCACGTGACTGCCAGGCTGGAGACATTAGCCAGGCTACATCTTAGGCCAGCTCAGCACTGTCCCTGACACCGGTGGGTGGGTGTTGGACAAGCACTTTCTTTTCCCCTAATGTTAACATGCGAGGCTTGGGTTAGTTGGGGAATCTAACGGATCTTGTGATCTGCTTTAGTTTGAAGTTATTTAAGCATAACTAGCTTAGAAAAAAAGAGTTTTGTATTTGGTCAATCTAAACTGTTAAAGTTGGACATTGGAGTTTAAAGCCAAAGTATTAAAAGGGTCTATGTAAGGAGGAAAAGAAGTGCAGGGAAGGGGTACCTAGTCCTACCTGGGAGGCAGGGAAGAAGCAATGAGAGAGGATGTCTAGAAGAGAAGCCAACCAGGCAAAGAAAGCTGCTAAGGATGCTCCCCGCAGAATAAGCACCACATGCCAAGCCTCGGGGGATTAACAGAGCAGAGACAATTCAAAGATTTACCTGGAGTGAGGAATCTGGAAACAGTGCTCCAAAACAAATATTCGACAGAAACTAGAATGTCTTGTATCTGTAAGAGAAAGCTTGGGTAGAGGCCTTCTTACATTTTAAGGGTATCCTATGGATGATATTTTGGGCTTTCTCTCATTGCATGGAATGAGGACGGAATTAGCAGCAACAAGAAAGTGACCAGGCAGCGGACTCCGCTCAGTATAAAAATGTCTCCTCCTACAGAAGCTGACTAACAACAAGAGACTGCTTGCCCCCAAATTTGCTCAGGAGGAACAGAGAGACACATGTGAGTGTGGTAAAGAGGACATTCCTGTGTCAGATGGGAGCTCAGCCTACGTGACCTCCTGTCTTCGCACCTCAGGATTCTATCACCAGCCAATTCTTGGGCACAATACTATGCTGAAATGAAATGAAGACGAACTCTCTCAATGTCTCTCTCTCTTTCTCTCTCTCTCTCTTCCTCTATCTTAAAGAGCATGAATCTTGAAGAGCAAGAAGATGAATATTGCATTCAAATACTGCAAACTTTTACTTGCCTGGTTAGGACATGGTTAAAGGGTAATTATCATATATTTCAAACAATAAAGAACATTTGAGCTGAAACTCTTTGAAAAAATAATTCTATATTTATTTAAAATTCAGAAGGCACTTACGAACCTTGCCGGACCTCACATTTTTGTCCTTATATATATCGTAGCATTTACAGCATTGTATTATAATTTATCTGTGTACATTTTCCTCCCAAATAAACTATAAGCTCCTTTAAAGCAAGGACTTTTATTTATCTCAGGATCTGCTAGTCCATTCTTACATTGCCTGGCACACAGGAGGTTCACAGCGAATTAATGAATCATCTCTTGATTATCACAAATTTTTTGAGTTGCAGCATTCTGAGTACATTTGCTACAAAACCAGATAACAGAGGTCAGTGCAATTGTATTGACATAAGCGTTCATTCTCTGTATCTCCATAACCTAGTTTTCATTTCTCTTTCTATTACGATTCAAAGGATAAGGCTCTCCCACACTGAAATCTCAAGATTCTGATCGAAACCTTGCTTTGCTCTTGTTTTTCATGATTATTGTTGATAGTTTTTAAAAGTTGACTTTTTATTTTTAGATTTTCCTTGTTATCTGTTGGGTAGAGTGAAATTACTAGCCCAGTTAAGTGTGGGTCTATGTAAGTGCCTGTGTGCTAGGAATGCATAAAACCTTCAGCAGTCTTTCCCTGGCACTCTGATAAGTTCTCTGAGGGATGATCAGCTCTGTTCATTTGGTGATGCTATCTGATATTTGATTGACTAGGTCATTTACACTTTCTTATCTGGTTTCATTTGTTTGCACATTCTGAAAGCTTAGCCAGGATCAAACTCTCTGAGTCAAGTCCCTTTAATAATTTAGAATATTCAATTTACTTCCAGTTGACTCTTTGTGTGGGAGTTTTGTTTTTTCCCCCTAATGACATAATATAGTTTTCACAGGAGTTGAATGATCACGTGCTTCCTTCACATCTCTGCAGTCACATATCTTATTAGAATCCTTATTATCCATAAACAGAAGCAAATTTTCTAAATACATTTGCCTCTGCTTTCTGGTGGGTAGGTGCTGGGATTTGCCATATTACATTTGAGGTTTGGCTCTGATTTCTTGGGGAAATTGTATTAACCCCTTATAGATTTAAATATTTTTAATAATATTAGGTTATCTCTATATGCTGAGCACTGTGCCAAGTGATGGAATGATAAATGGCAGCAACTGTAAATTCTTATGCCCAAAAAGCAAGAAATTAGTCCCACAGTTAAACTCACATGGAATAAAAAATTTAGAGGCAATAAAGCCAAGTTAATATGTTAAACAGTGCTCTCTGTGTGTCAGATGTGGCCTCCTGAGTTTACAAACAAAGTTTTCGGATGGATGCAGGCACAGCCAGAGGAGGAAGAGCACAGAGCACCAAACTCCGTATGCAGACGCCATGGCAGGACCACCCACCTGTCCAGGTGAAGCACGCTGACCATGAAGTGATGAAACAGTAAAATCCCTAAGTCATTGCTGCTAGAGAGGAGGCTAGTGGTCATCTGGGAAGAGGCACTTTGTGATAGAAGATAAGTTTTTACAATGAGGTCAGGAGAAGTGCTCAAAAGGACACCATTCACTCCAGAAATCTCCCCTCCTGCTTTTTTTTTTTCCCTGTATGTTAAATGCTTAATACATGCCAAGCACTAAACTAAGCACCCATCATACATTATCTCATTTAATCCAAATCAAAACCATTTTGAGGAAGATATTTATGTTCCCATTTTACAGATCAGAAAACTGAGGAGCTGAGAGATGAAGTAACTCACCCCAGCTCCTCACATTAGTAAGTGGCAGTAGCATATAAATCCAGCTCTCTCTTTACGTGTTCCACGCTCTGCACCACTACACCAAGCTTCTAGAGTAAAGCAAGCAGTCAGCATTCTGGAAGGTATATTTGAGAAAACTATCTCCTTAGAATCTGCTTCATAAGTATTTTGACTGAACTCTGAGCCTTTTAAGATGTAATGAATAAGACTTAGTAAGCACAGACCTGACTGCAAGACAGAGAAAGGCACAGACCTGAGCAGCATAAGGCTGAATTCTCTTGACTATTATCAAGGTTATAACACCCAGAGTTGGAAAATCCAGGTGAGCAGCACATCTTCTTACTGCCATTGTACCAAGGTTCACGTCTGCCTGGGGTGCTGAACGTTATAACAGCATACTTTCTCCCAACACACAATGATCATGCTGCATAAAAAACAGGCTGGTTCTGGGAAAGCAGGCCGAGCAGCTTCTGTTTGTGCCTCACTGTGCCACACACAGAGATCCTGCTTTATTACATGGCCTTTAATTTCCCTTTAGCTTTATGAGGTTTGCCATGGCTTACAACTGGAGATTTCTAACTTTAAATCTTGAGTGCTTTTGCTCTAGGGGAATTTTCCCTTCCATTTTAGCATCCTTCTTCTAAGGGGCGGTGATGCCTCTGTGGAGAAGTTGGATTCAAGCAATCAGCAGATCCATAAACACAGTTGTTTGTAAGAAACATATATTTGATCCACTTTTATAAAAATTAGTGCTTTATTAAAATGGCTGTGAAATATATTTCTAAGAAATACATACTGTTTATGAAGCCAACGTTCCACCCAAAAACATAGGTAGAATTTAGTCCTCGTTATGCAAAGTATAACTTATTGATTGCAGCTGACTCTGACTTTATTCTGGTCCCTGGATTAAAGGTTCCTCTCTCACTTGCTCCAGTGCCTGTCGTAGGATCGGCCCCCACATGAGGGAGATGTGGGGCTCCAGAGCTCCTAGCCAACCCTGCAGCAAAGATCTTTGCCCCCACTTTGCATCAGCTGAGATCAACCTGTCAACTACCTTTTTCCAGAATATGCCGCTGAAAAATTCTCAACGCTTTTGGTTTTCCTCTCGTTATGGCAGAAGCCCAAAATGTAAACCAATGTCACTTACCTAAAGCATAATGGAAAGGCCGCTTCCTGTACTGGTGTTGGCATTTCTGTGCTCCAGCTCAGCTACAGAATCATAGATATCCATTCACTCAGTAATAGCCACTCATTCAGCTCCTGCTGTGGGGGGCACTGTTCTTGGTGCTGAAAAGACAACAGCGAACAAAATCAAGTCCCTACCCATAAGAAGCCTACATTCCAATAAAGGGATTAAAAAGCAAACACATACTTAGTCAGATGATGGTACATACTATGAGGGGGGGAAAGTCAGGGTAAAGAGGCTAGGTACTAGGAGGTGGAGCAAGGAAGGGAGCTGTGCTGTTTTATAACAGTGGCCAGGAAAGGCCTCACTATCGTGTATCATTCGAGCAGAGACTGAAGGCAGCAGAGAGAACCTCCTGCACAGAGGCTTTGAGGCAGGAGAAGCCTAATGATTTAGAGGGACAGCAGGGAGACCAGTGGTCAAAGCGGAGTGAACGAGGAGCAACACTGCAGCAGGAGAGGCCCGAGAGAAACTGGGGCTCTTGCCAGGCCTATATAATTTTTAAAATGCTTAAAGCAGGAAAGTAGGAATCTTACTGACTTTTAAGTTGAATTTGAATTGTGAATATGATAATTAAATTTTGATGACCAAGCTAGGAGGAAGAAAAGATCTCAAACTGGTTGGATAATGTCTGGGAGTAAAGCGGTGAAGAGCTGCTGGTACATTTAGAGAAAACCAGTTAGGTCATAAATATCTAAGTTAAAAGCCATTTATTAAGCACCTAATTTGTGCCAGGTTCTGTGCCAACTCCCAAAAAATCCAGGATACACCACACTGCTTTCTTATTGGGTTTATAACTTTCTACCTGCAAAGTGTAAAATTCCTTATGACTGATGACTTTCGGTCTGAGGGAATAACATTTATAATATGCTGGGTGGTATGTGAGAAGAAATGGGATTTTAAAACAAATCTGGTTTTAAACCCCAGCCCTGAGATAAGCCTATAAAGTACTCAGTGAGTGATGTTCAAAAATACAATAGGTTCTCTGGGGCTGGCCCCGTGGCCGAGTGGTTAAGTTCGCGCGCTCCGCTGCAAGCGGCCCAGTGTTTCGTTGGTTCGAATCCTGGGCGCAGACATGGCACTGCTCATCAAACCATGCTGAGGCGGCATCCCACATGCCACAACTAGAAGGACCCACAACGAAGAATATACAACTATGTACTGGGGGGCTTTGGGGAGAAAAAGGAAAAAATAAAATCTTTAAAAATAAATAAATAAAATTAAAAAAATTTTTTAAAAATAAAAAAATACAATAGGTTCTCAACATATGACAGTTATTTTTTTAATTATTATTTTAAACAAGAGTGAAACATTTCCTGTTCCAAATGCTTTTTTAGCTACCAGGTAAATCACATTTGAAATGTGCACAAAAATATTTTTATTAACCACTTCCCGTCTATTTTCACAATTTGCAAATTATCTCTGAAGAAAATAGTGTGTTTCAGATATCCATTGCTGCAAAAGAAACTACCCTAAAAGTGTCTTAAAGTAATAATCTATTATGATCTCCCAGCTTCAGCATGTTCTCTGGCCTCAAATAGGGCAGCTCTTACTTGGAATACCTCATGCAGCTGCAGTCAGACAGAAGCTGGGACCAGAGTCATCTGAAGGCTGGGCTGAGCTGGAGATCCAAGATGCTCACTCACGTGCCTGGTAGCTGCTGCTGGTTATTGGGTTGGAGCTCAGCTAGAGCTGTCATCTACAGCTACTACAGGTGGCCTCTGCATATGGGTTCTGAGAGGCAATGACCCAAGAGTGAGTGTTCAAAGAAGTCCAAGCAGAAGCTGAAAGCCTTCTCATGAGTGAGCTTCAGAAGTCCCAGTCACTTCTGCCACATTCTGTTGATCCAGAAAGTCACTGAGGCCAGCCCACATTCAAGAGGATGGCAATTGGACTCCATCTCCTGCTGTGTAAAGCAGAAAGCATACACAGGGAGAGAAGTTAGTGACGGCAGCCATCCTTGGAAACTAATGTCCCATAGCACAATACTTGGAAATTACAGTCAGAGCGGGGGTCCTTTATCATGGAACATTCTCAAATACTACCTTTAAATAAGCTTTTGTGTTAGTGACAAAGACCTTAGAATTTCTTTGTGATTTCTTTTGTCCAGAGTGTCCCATAGACAGTGAGCATTCAATATTGTTGCTAACTGAATAACCCTCTGCTTCCGGCTGTTGCGAGTCTACCAGGAGATTTGGGATGTGTAGGATCCTTAAATTCTCTCACTGAGTTAGAACTTTTGTCCAGTCATGTTGTACCTCTTAACACAGAGACAGCAGAAAAGAATAAAAATAATAGTGGCCATGTGTCAATAGCTTTACTCTTCAGAAAGTATATTCATATTCACTTGATTCAATTCCCTTGATTTTCACAACTACCCACGAGTTAATGGGAAAAGCAATATTACCAACATCTTTAGCAGAGGGATAAACTCCGAGGGAAGTGAATGACTTGCCTAACATATAGCTAGCAAGAAGAGGAGGCACAACTTGAAAACTTCAGAAACTAAAATACATCCTTGCTACCAAATCACACTATTTTTCCAGCAGACATCTTGGAAAAGTGCTTCATTGCATTCCAAGGCATCAATAATAGCAATAATGAACATTTATTGAATGTTTATGTGCCAGGCATGGCACTAGGCACTTTGTGTATATTATTTCATCTAATCTCCACAACCACTCCACAAGATTGGGAGTAGCTTTATCCCTGTTTTGAATTTGAGAAGCTAAATCTACACCACTAGAAAGTGGTAGAGTGAGCATTTTAATCCAGACAGTCTGGGTTAGTGCCTGTACTCTTCACTATCACATTTTGTCAAAATATTGTTGCAATATCTCAAAAGATGTCTAACATCTCCTAAATTCACTAAGAAGCTGATTTTCAAGAATTATTTGAACCCTTCTTGAATCTCTTTAATTTTCAACTTGTACGTATGTCTTGTGACAAGACTCGCTAAAAGTCTGACACTTCTTATGAAAACTAGAAATTGGTTTGATTCTCATGTGGGTAGAAAACTTGTTTTGTTTTATGGCCATAGGTGCCTTGACCTTGAAGAGCTATCTCATACATGCGGGCCCTTCTTCGCAAGGGAAAACTTAAACAAGAGAATGGAGAGTCAACACAGCTCTACCTCTGCCAATCATTCAGCATCTCGGAGGCACGTTTTACTCATATAAAAATGTGAACTTGGATAAGATGCTTTTGAAGACCTCTTTCAAGTCTAGGAGCTGTGATTATGCCCCATAGTGCCACAAGGCATAGGGCCTCCTGAGGGCACCTTTGCATAATTAAATGTAGAATTTCCTTCTAAGTAGTTGGTGTATCTTGTATATCGGCAGGAAGAACCATGCTCAAAGTCCTGGAGTACATTCACATTTTTGCAGCATCGTCCTAGATTATGCCTCTAATATAGATTACAAATACATTTGTGGCCAAGGACAAATAACAGAAAATAGCTCTGCTTTGCATGACATTCTGGGGAAGTTTGCTCTTCCATGGTTTAGCCTAAGAGGATGTGTGACATAGAGAGAATATCGAGCTGGCAATCCAAAGCCCTCGGTCAGGGCTCAGTTCCTAATGCCTGTGACCTTGGACAGGTCACTCTCAAACTTGTTTCTTCATCTGTAAAATAAGAAGCCTGGGATGGGTGATCTTACAGTCCTGTTCGTTTTAAATTTTACATTTAAGCTTGTGCTGATAGTCAGAATTTGAAGATGAGAATATCAATGAGAAAGCATACTATTTCCTTTGTAATTTATATGCTATTTTGTGCTACAGAGTTGCGAATACATTTGACATAAGGTGAAATGAATAGATATTGGTGTTACTGCATAAAAAATCTTCCGTATTTCCTAGGAATTGAAAAGGTGGGGAAGAGGGCAAATCAAAAGCTCTGCTAACCTGTCGCTTTTAAAGGTCCTGACTTTCTTAAAAAAAAAAAAAAAGGAAAAAAGATATAGCAATGCATACTCTAAAAATGAGCTAGCTACACCAATTTTTGGTTTAGAAAATATTTTGGTTTTATTCAAAGGCAAGCTTGTTTGGTAGATAAGGCATTCTCAGGTCTAGCATGTTGTCATTTTAAGTGACTTACTTAAAATGTTGCTCCTTGGGTGAAGTTGAGCAATCTGTCCATGCAGAGATAGAGAGTCATTTCCTAAATGAGTTCATTTTCATTATTATTACCCATGACAGGTGCACAAAATGGTGTGCAGTGGAACAAGCAGGCCCAGCAGATGCCTCCTATGACGTCAGTGCTGATTTTCCCGTGAGGTCCCTTGTATCCTGCTGACATATCTCAATCTCTTTCTCATTCTCTCTTAGGGTCACAAAATCTATTTGTTGCCAAGAATCTTGACAATCTTGTTCTACTTGTTAACTTTCGGGATTACAATGATATCATTTTCCTGACCAGGAACCCTCACGGTCTATAGCTCCCCTTTGATTTTTGTTTCTTATTCACAACTCCTGAACCTAACTTCCTTGGGTTGTACCTGGAAACCACAAAATCATAAGTGGTATCTGATTTCTCTCTATTATAATTACATAATAATGATAAAATAACATAATGAGAGTTATTAAAACAACTACGTAAAAAATTGTTCTTGATTTTACATCTATGTGTTCGTCATTCCCACACCTAAAACAACCACGAAAATTCCAAGTTTGAAAAGCAGATGAGCTAACCAACTCACTAGCTCAAACTTTAGAAGTCAGTAGTAAGCATTTTGTATATAATTTAATTGTTACTCTCCCAAAAGTCTAAAATGAAAATTAGTGGCTCCATTTTATGACTAAATGCAAGGAGACAAGAAGAGGTGTTACTGGCTTTATGAAAAAATAAATCCTGAATATAGAATGCTGAATTTTGTATTAATTACATAGGACTTAAATCTTGCATTTCATTTCTGGTTTATAATTTACCTAACCTATATCTTGTCTCTCCAAAGAAAGTATAAGCTCTTTGAAGGTAGAAAATACGTCTTATAATTGTTAGCATCCTGTCCAATTTAAAGCATCAGAACGACTTTTTCCTAACAGGAACTTAGCAAATATCTATTGATTAGAAAACAAGAACTCTGCCTCAAATAAGCTAAAAATGAAGTGAGGGCTTCCTTCACGGCTGGTTTTAATGTCAATAAAACTTTGGCACTGTTCCTTCTCTATGCCCTATCATAGTTTCTCAACTAGTACATATATAAGTCAAGATATTACTCTGTCAAAGCACCTTACATTAACAATTTTTAGAAGGGAATCTTGTTTAGGGGAAAATTATAAAATTTTTTGAGATCATTGGGTAAAACTCTGTCTTTTATTAAAAAGGAATATTATGTGTTTCTCTTTGTGTTTGGAAAATATTTCTTCAACTGTCCTCCCCACTCAGGATGCTAGAACTCATGTTCCTCCACAATTATAGTGTGTGTACTCCCCAGTAATTGGGCAGGGAGGAGGGTGTGTGGAGTCAACAGGGAAGCTGGGCTTTAAGCCAGTACAAAGGTCAAAGCAAGGAGTGAATATGAAGGTAGAAAACAAGAAGCAGAAGTAAATTCTGGAATGAGAGCTTCTGATAAAAGAGGAATTCAATCACAGAAGCTGGAAAGCCAGAGAGAGTCAAACCAAGAATGGCCATTACGGTGGGAGCGAATGAAAACAACCAGCTCAAAACCAAGGACTATTGAAAGCAATAAAGGGTTCAAATTGAGGGGCAGTCCCAGGGCCCTCACAGAACTCTGACGGATGATGCACTGTGGGCTCAGGTGCCTTGTGTTCCCTTGGGAGGCGGTTTCCAGCCCCAGAGCCCTCTAGAGACATCAAATGTTTTTTACAATATCAGAAAATAGCAATGGAGAGTCACTGCATTTTCCTCTGTTATCTATTTTGCCTCTTTTATATCTCTTGGGGAGATCAGACCTTCTGCATGCAAAGCAGTAATAAATTATGTGCCTGTTTAAGTACTGAGTAAATGTTAAGCAAATAAGTACAATGATACTTCACAGTTGGCAACTCTCACAAAACTCCCAGCTCCCTCTCATTGTGTCTATTCACCAACGGGTCTTGTAGTGTCTTTGTGTAAGCAGCTTCTGGTTTTGAGATCTAAAATAAAATAAAGCTTACTTTCAAGTACTCTTGTCCTTTCAAGAATGACTTTTGCTCAAAAATCAATCCCAAAAGTCTAGAGTACATGTGAAGGTCCTTTTACTTCTCCATGAACACATTTATTTAAATGCCCTAGCTATCTTCCATGACAATACAAGAACTTTCACCAAGTCTTGACATCTAATTTATCAGAAAATTTTTCCATCATTAAGAAAATGGCTCTCTAAAGCTATCTTTACCCACCAGCAATTCGGAAATTGAAGATTTATGAATCAAAGCTAGAAAAGTTGTGAAATATGAATCAATGGTTTGACCTCTAGTAGGCCAGAAATCCAAGCAAGTTTTGGTGGCTAAAGTGGGAAATGTTCACTTTTTATTCAGGGATTATGAAAAAAGAAAACAAAAATCACCACTAATACAACTTCTCTTCATTTAAGCTCATGAGTTTTTTAGCTCACCAGGATGGTTAACCAGCATGTTTGAATATCATTGTTTAAAAAGGAGAGGAAGGCTTTTCTGAAACCATTCTTACCAGCAGCCCACGTTTTAAAATGAATTCAACTCAATCAGTTAGTATTTTCCATATATTTCCCAGTCTTTCTTTTGTGTGAAACTTGCAAATTTAAAACTTAACTTGCTTACATTTGGGGGGCTCCTAGGGAAAGTATACCATTATAAGCAAACATATGCAAAAGTTTATATATATTTATGACAATTTTATTTACAAGAATTTTACTTTTGTAAGAAACACCAGTTCAAGCATTTGTTGCTATTTTAGATTTGAGAACTTTACACAATTAATCTGAAATTTTAAAACGTAAGGGGAAGTTTAGCGTCCACTTCATCCCCTGAAAGCACTGCATCATGTATGGATAGAACTCGTTTAATGGCAATATACTTAACAGAATTCTAGCTGAAGCAATTTAAGAAGCAGTCACAGATCCTCGCACAGCCTACGTGACAGGGCAGGTGAAATGGTTAAAAGGATGGACAGTGACTCTCTGGGGTAGAGGAGAGGCTTAATGACTTCACAACGGAAGTGTCCTGAAATCCATGTCTCTGCCAACGGGTGACTGGGTGATTCGTTTTTATCTCAGATCCCAAACTGGAAGTTCTTCTTTTCACAAAAGAAAGGAGGATAAAACTCCCCAAGGGGGCCGGCCTGGTGGCGCAGTGGTTAAGTGCGCACGTTCCACTTCTCGGCAGCCCAGGGTTCACCAGTTCGGATCCCAGGTGTGGACATGGCACTGCTTGGCAAGCCATGCTGTGGTAGGCGTCCCACGTGTAAAGTAGAGGAAGATGGGCACGGATGTTCGCTCAGGGCCAGCCTTCCTCAGCAAAAAGAGGAGGATTGGCCGTAGTTAGCTCAGGCCTAAACTTCCTCAAAAAAAAACACACAAAAAACTCCCCAAGGACCAGAGCCCAGGGGCAATCCACATATGAAACACAGGAGGGCAGAACTGTGATCCTCGGGTGCAAGAAACCAGAGTGCACCATCAAGCAAAAGTCCAGCAAGCCAGTGTCTGAGTAATAAAATTCCAATGAAAATAGCATTGCATCCATTATCAGAGGGGACTGAATCTTCCTTAGCAAGATCATGAAAAGATTCAGTTCTGGGCAGAGGCAAGAGCCTATGTAAAGACCCCAAGTCAATAGAGGATAATTCAAACTGACCACCTGATTAATTAGAATGAGGATTTTCTTGGAGCTCAGAGACTATGACATTTTCATCTGTGCATCCTTCATGATACTTACAGATATCTATAGGAGATATTCAATATGGACATAATTGTTTCAGTTGGATTACTGTTATCGATTATCTTTTTCTAAGTGAATGTAATTCTTTTAGCTATTAAGTTTAGGTATATTCTGGGATTTTCTTGTCAACTTGGTCTTCATGGAAAAAAACAGATTCCAGGTATGGTTTATCAGGTGTGTAGATATCAAAGCCTGGCTAACGTGGATCAACAACTTGAGTAGTGTGGGCCTGTGGACATTTCCACTCTCAACTTTATTTTGGTTCATTTTACTAATGACTGCTATTCTTATGAATGCTAATATACCATTTGCTATTCCTTGATAAAGGAAAAATGGTAAATTTTAATTGTGTCCATTTGTTTCCCCCCAGGAATCATCAGTAATAATTTTATTGTGCTTTGTTATGTTAGTAATACTTAACAAGGAAAAGAAAGTGGCCTTCACTGTCATAAACAGGGCCAGTCTCTTGCTTGGTTTACCTTTTTCAATTCACAGACTGTGGCACCACCATAAAAGCCTGTAGGAAGTTGGGTATGTGTGTGCACATATGTGTATATACACACATACAAACACACTCTCATACAATAAAAATATCATTCTCCATCTCCAAGTGCAAATTACATGAAAAGAACATTTTTATTTAGAACTATGAATCAGACATATTAGCTGTAATATTTGACGTGATACGGAATCAATCGGAGTCGGAGACTGACTGGTTCCCTGAGAGTTGTGTGAAATACAATGGTTCATGAATAATGCATGAAGAGAAAAACTTAGATATGCTAAAGCAAATAATCTCAGGACTCAGAAAGCCCACTCTGAAAATTCAATCTCCATACCTGGAGAATTCAGCCTGTCACTTGCAGCTGGCAAGGAAAGAGTCCAAGCATTCTGCTAATCATCATTTTTGTTTGGATTTCCCAAAGAAGCTATTAATCGAGGTAAACATAAGGCATGATATCAACCTCTTTTCTAAGGAAAGTGTCCTTTTCCTTGGGTGAATGCAAGTGCGTTTGTTGAAGGAATGATCAATTACGTGCATTTTTTCATCACTGTAGTCTAATGCTGCTCCCTGCTTTGGCTTCGAACTTTTCACAAAGGAACTGACACAAAAAGTTATTGGAAGTTTTCCTTAGAAGTTAAAAATCTGTCATACAAATGCAGAAATAGACAAGTGCCTAAATTCAATATTAATCAAAGATGCTAACTCTTTCAAAGCTGATTTTTAGGTGACTTTCATGAATCCATTAGTAAAGAGTGCGCCAAGAAGTGGATGGGTTTCAAGTTTCAAAGACCTTACAAGACACTTATTTTTAGAGCAATGAGACCATCTGTAACCTTTGAAACTGTTATAAACTAAACAGAGGAGGCTCCAGAATTTCTATAAAAAAGGGCCTCAGGTCTTTTGGAATGGAATACTAGGAATTCTTTTAATGATATAGTTCATAGCAAGCACATACTTTTTCCTTGGATTGCATATTTCTTTGCTATAGGCAGGAAGAGGCAGAGATTGATAAAGATTACGAGAAACTCAAAACACCCCCCGACCTTGGCATCTCCATTAAGCATCCTGGTTCATGTTCTATAATGCAAGGCGAAAACTTTACCAGTGCATCACACTTTGTATCCGAGCCTCATAGACTTCTGGCCTTTGCATCACTGCATAAGCTACATCAGCCACATCATATACAGGACAGTGAGGAGAGAAGAGCATGGTTGATAGTGCCAGGCAATCTTGTTTGAAATGTAACTCCAGCACTTATGCGCCATATGACATTGGGCCAGTTGATTGACCTTCTTGTCTCTCAATTTTCTCACGTATAAAAGGAGGGAAATTACGGTATTTTCCTCATTAAAATGTTGTGAAGATTAAGTGAGTGCCTGATAAATAAAAGCACTATATAAATGTTAGCTAGTATTTTCATGCATGATGGGAGGAAGCCCAAGGCTGAGGCTTCACGTTCCTGACAGAACAAAACACACAGGGTGCAGGATGGTGCAATGTGAGAAGCATGTTTGTCTGGATGTATTGTTCTTCGTGTTAATCATTCTAAAGAGAGAAAGCAAATAGCCACCACAGAACATCTTGTAAAACACAGACTAAAATCCAATGCCTGTTATACACGGTGAGAAGACAAGACAGAGTACATCTTGTCTAACCTTATAAAACTAATATGCAAAGGAAATTATTCACATAAGTTTGGTTCCATGCAAGAGCAATAGAACTAATGGGCTCCAATTTATTTTTGTGCCCTATACAATCACAAATGTGCAAAAGTGACCTACGCATTTGAAATGGCGAGAGAATGTAACAGCCTTTGATAAAAATTTGGTACTTCCACTGAGAGACACATACTTAACAAAGAGACATGAAGGGCCTAAGAAAACATTACATCTGTGACTGTGGCAATGAGAAGGGACAGAGGGGAGTCAGCTGGAAGTAAAGCCAGGATGACTAGAGGTCTCAGAGCATCTTGATGGGGTTCCTTGTTGGGGGGGTAAGAAGGTTCATAGAAAGAGAGTACAGAAAAAGATAGCAGAGGACAGAGGCCAAGTAGTCTTGGCTATAGTGTGGGGAGGAGCCATGGCTGGAAGATCTGAGCTTCTAGGACACATTTTCAGATCTTGGTGGTTCCCAGAGGAGTGTTGACTCCTGGATGAGAAACAGAACACTGAAAAGATATGCTCCAGAGTGTTTGAGAGTCTTCATGCAGGAGCAGCTGCACATTCACACAGTGGTGTGTGCACACCCAAACATCTTGCTAACAAGTAAAACAACTTTTGTGGTTAACATCCAGAAAAAGCTTCTAATCTCACTTGTAGCACCTGGAGACAATTCTTAAAATTCGTATACTCTCAAACATCATGCTTTCGTTTCTCCTAAATTATGCCTTTGGGTTTTGTTTTTCTTTTATCAACATGTGAGCTTGATTTTTCCCTTGTTTTGATTTTATTCTAAGATTACATATTCCTCAAAGTCAGTAAGGAAAAAGGGGTGACTTGTTGCTTTATAGTTATAGCGATTTCCCATGGCTAAACCTTCTGAAGTATAATTGAACTACAATATACAGAAAAATTGTGACTTAATCCTCATGATTTCCAAGTGCTCTCTGTGTAGTAAGATCTCTTTTTATCAATTGAGCAGTATTGCCTCTATTATTTATTAAGTTCTGTCTACACAGAGCTATAAAACCGAATGAAGATGTCAAAGTTCTGCCCTGTGGTTTTATAATCTACTCATAAAAGATGAACCATTTAGCTGAGTAAAAACCTTGATGTACCTGCTCTGGGTCATTCATGATCTCCTCTTGGGTTATGCAGATAAGCAAAATTAGGCAGTGTCTAGCTACTTTAGAAAATATTTGTTCTGTTATTTATAGCATTCTAATACAAATATCCAGTTCTTAGATCTATTAGCCCCAAGGAAAACCAGAAACAGAAGTTACTTAATAAGCCATTTTCTTTATAAGAAAAATGGAAATGTATACATCAACAATTATGGGGCACATGGCTGTCTCGTCATACTCATGAAAATGCCTGGGAAGCAGGGTCCTGCTTGGAAATTCAGACTATTCACACTAACCCAGGTGCACACTCCACTCCACCCCTGACAATAATCTATGCAAATATTGACTGGGGTGGGAAGAGACAGGTATTCCTTAGAGTCGCGGCGGCAGAGAAGCTTTGGGCGAGGATGAAGCAAAACTACAGGTACAACACAGGACACAAGGAACTGGTTTCCAGCAACACAGAGATTGACTTGGCAGGAAATATTCACAAGAGATAGAAATCACAAGAGAAGAGACATGGGACCAAGAGGAAGGCGACTATAAACCAGCAGAAACATGCAGCTTTTCTATTAACTAAGCGCTTTCACACACATGAATCTCATTTGATCCTTACAATGTATTAGAGGTGGTAAGTGGTCAGGTTTTTGAGGAATCTCCCCCAATGGTATTTAAACATGAAATTTTTCATTTTTCCAGCTTCTGCTTTCAACAGTGCTGTGACTATTTAGCCCGACTTATTATTCAATGTTATCTTGAGAAAACTCCACTTTCTTTAAAGATTTTCTTTTTGTCAGAGAAGTTTTAGATTTACAAGAAAATTGCACAGGAAGAACAGACAGTGCCCATATATCCCCATCCTCCCACACAGCTTCCTCCATTATTAACATCTTGGGTTAATACAGCACATTTGTTACAATTAGATCCCACTGTTTTTTCATTTCTTTATATGACCTTCTTGGACCCTTGCTCTTATCTTTTATTTGCCATAGTCTTTCCCCCAAAAGGTTAGTGGTTGTTCATGAGAAACCAGAAAAACTACAATTACAAGAGTGGGCTCCAGCACCTGGCTGCCTGGGTTTGTATTCCAGCTCTGCACCTCGCTGCCATGTGACCTTGGTCAAGTTATCTAAACTCTCTGCTCCTTGGGGATAATAATACTATCTATTTGTAGAATGTGTCAAATGAGGACATGTAAAAGACTCAGAACAGTGCCTGGCACACAGCAAACTCCACAAGTATTGGCTCTATTGTTTTACTTTTATCATTATTACTACTCCTCTTTCTCTCACTCTCTCTCAAGCTCTCTCCCTGCCAATTTGACCCCAAGCCCAAGCACCATGCTCCTAATGATAGAGCAAGAAAAAAGCTCACGAATGGCAGTGGCCCAGAGCCCAGGTCAGGACGAACCTGAGACTGTTAGTCAAGCTGGGGCCTCAGGGGCTCGGGAGGAAGTTCAGGAGCAGCCATGCAGAGCAGCCCTCACGGGCTCATATATACACGCATGGCAGGGCAGTCGTTAGCCCTGTCCCACCCCACACCCAACCCGATGCCATTGCCTTTTTCTCCTAATGTACTGGGGGTGTGGGATTCTCCGAAAAGAAAAGCATTGGGATAAGTGGGCTTTTCTGGGGGCCTGGTCTGCCGAAGTTTCTCTCAGCAGCCCTCTGAAATCCAACACTTGAAGGGGAGAAGGGGGCACCACTAAGGCACCAACAGAAGGAGCATTGGCAAGACAGGGAATCCTCTCTTCATACTCCGTCTAAGAAAATCAAAACTGTCCTGCCCAGGGGCCAGCCTCGTGGCATAGTGGTTAAGTTCCATGTGCTCCACTTTAGCTGCCCAGGTTCGCTGGTTCAGATCCCAGGCTTGGACCTATACCACTCATCAGCCATGCTGTGGTGGTAACCCACATATAAAATAGGGGAAGTTTGGCACAGATGTTAGCTCAGGGCTAATCTTCCTCAAGTAAAAAGTGGAGGACGATTGGCAACAGATGTTAGCTCAGGGCAAATCTTCCTTGGCAAAAAAAACAAAAACAAAAACAAAAACTGTCCTACCAAAACAGCACAGTGCCTGGGATTGGCTTCAGAATCATTTAGTGCATGTGTGTGTATGCAGTGTGGGATGGGAAGTGAGCAGATGAAGGTAAATATGAAATGACAGCCATTTGTTAATAATTTTTTGAAGTTAAGTAATAGGTACATTGGGTTTTGTTTCACTTTTTCACATTTCTTTGCATGCCTGAAAATGTCCATAATGAAAAAAAAAGCAAAAAATAAAATAAAATAAAGACAAACCTTCTGGTCTAATATATCATTAAAAATTGAGGGTGAGATTCTTACACTTTATCTGACTTCCTGGTCACCAACACAGTTCCCCACAGAGAGTGGGGATAGACACCATATAGACATTGATGTCACTATATAGACATTGATTGAACGAATGTTAGAGAGTTAAAGGTCAGAAACAGAATCAATAAACAGAGAGACCAAGGGAGAGAAACGCACAAAAACTCACTTGCATACACACACACACACACCCCCCACACACACACATCCCCTGGGACCAGGGATAAACAGTCATGAAAAACACCGGTTCTGCCCTCATGTAGCTTAGGCTGCTGCTGCATGTCTTTTTCTCTTGATCTTGTCAACCATTTGCCCACATGCAGGAGGCTTGGAGCATAGTGGGATCTGAGGAGAAGGATGCAGTTACAAGAATGGGCTCAGGAGTGAAATCACCTAGTTAGGCTTCTGCTGAGAAGGCTGAGAGAAGATTGGAATTCAGACTGACTCAACTCCCAGCCCTCTATTTTGCTCATTAGACTTTCCTTCCTCTATTGCACATTGATCAAGCCCTTCTATCAATTACCTCCTGCATCACTTCAGGCCTTATTTGGAGATGAGATGCATAATTCAGGGACAGGACAATAGGCTGACCGGTGAGTCTCCAGTAATGACTCAGATTGGAAAATTGTGAGAGAAAGCGTGTCCACCCAAGGGTTTATCAGAAAGAGCGGCTACGAGAGTCACTCATTTAGCATTTGTGAAGGCTTTAAAGGCAGGGGGATTTAAGCATGGAACCTTGTTTTTACTAACCCAAGTGTGCTCCAGGTTGACCATTTGCTTGTCTGTTCTGGTGTGCTTTGGAAAGAAGGTTGTTCCTGATGCCTAATTTATAGCTCTGCTCTTTTATACTGGAGAGGACAACAACAAAACATCTCTCTCCATGAAAGTTAGTGTAAAATCGAGACAATAGCTCCACAGCGAAGGCATTAGTTTCTAGGTGAAACTATAAATGAAAGGCCTCAGATATTAGCAATATTGAAAAAAGGAGGGACTACATATTTTCTGACTATCTGGAATGACTAGCATCTTAGTCAGTTCAGGCTTATAACAGAATATCATAGAGTGGGGAGCTGGAAGTCTGAGATCAGGGTGCCAGTGTAGTCAGGTTCTGATGAGAATTCTCGTCTGGATTGCAGATGGCCATTTGCTCGTTGTGTCCTCATATGGTGGAGAGGGAATGAGGTCACTCAGTAGAGGCTGTATGGAGGACACATGGCATTTAAATTCTTCAGCCCCTGAGCAAGTCCAAGCTTCTTTGCCAGGGAACCCTGAGCCAAATAGCTAGAGCTTGCTGGGAACAAGATTATTTCTTCAAAACGACTATTCCACTTAAGTGAGAAAGCTCTTCCACATGCATGCTACAAGCAAACCTCATTCTCCACTTGGGTCTACAGAAATCTTGAGAGTTACTCATAGCATTAGAGAAGCCTGATGCCATGAGAAGAGATTCATGCTCAACTCTGCAAAAATGTTGTTGCTTGACACAAAACTATCAAAAAAAGTTTTCTCTGTCCCTTTTATTGTCATAAAAATATTACTTTAATAAAGCTCTTCACCCCAGAGGCATAAAATGTAAGGTCACAAAAATGAATTTGATTTTGTAAAAATTAAAGATTTTTCTTCAACAAAAGATGTCATGGACAAAGTTAACAGAGACACGACAGATTTCGAAAAGATATTTGGAGTGTTTAGAACTGACAAGAGATTCTTACAATTGACAAGGAAAAGACAGGAACCCCAATAGAGAATAGGCAAAGTAAACAGCCAATTTATGGAAGATGAAACACAGAAAGTCAACCTATAAAGAGAAACATTAGCAAAAACACAGTAGGTTAAAAAATGTAAATTAAAGTAATAAAGGGGACCACTTTATACCCATTGAAGCTGCAAAAAGTAGAGAGCTGGGTAATGCCAAGCAGGCTGACACACAGGGATAGAGGAGCCCTCGTCACTGCTGTGGGAAGGTAGACTGGAAAGCCATTCTGGAGAGGAAGTAGCCGCAGTCAGTTAACGTAAATATACAATTTCACACATATGCCTTTTTAATCCCATTCCTGGTTATATATGCGCCACAAAATTATCATACACATCATTAAGGGGACTACACCAGGATGTTTGCCATGTCGCCACTTCTGGAGTGGAAAATCAAAGGCGATCTGGGTGTCCAATACTGAGGAGTGAATAGGTCAAATGTATTGGATGTCCCCATGGAAGATATGAAGCAATTAAAGGCTATGGATAGGATGTTCATTCAGTACATGGTGGCTAATAGTGCTTGGAGAAGACAATTAAAATAATAACAATAGTGAGAAGATCTCACTAGTGCAATAAAGCATAAATTATAAATTAATGCACACAAAATAACTCGTTTTACATAATACAGGAGCAAAAGGATCACAGCGAACATAAACATCATCATATATTGAAGAGTGGGTAGGGGGTTGGGAATAGGAAATGGGGATAAAAAGGAACAAACAAGATTACAAAGTTCCCGTTTTCTTTGGAGAACCTAACAGAGAGAACTCTGGAAGCTGGAGATTTTCACAGGGGAGCATTTTGAAAATCTGATCAGAAAGGGCAGTGAGATGGAAGGAAAAAGAGCAGTCTTGTTCTTTTTAACTCCATCACTTTCAGATTATTGACTGTAACACAAATCAAGTCAGGACCAGTAAGCATTGACATCCTTGATGTTTCTGAAAATGAAAGTAAAAAGAGCCATTTCTACCCCTTCGCTCGCGTATTCAACCACTATTAAGGTGCATTGTGTGTGAGGCACTGTTCCAGGTGCTATGGGGGCTACTCCTTAGGCCCCTACTTTGTGGAGTCTGTACACTGACAGAGAAATCCAGAAGCTGCCTGACCCCCTCTTCTATGGCAGGCCAAGCGCCTGGGCCCTGAAACTTGTGCCCAAGGCAGAAATCTGGGCACAGAAATCCGTATGAATAGCTTTCCTTCTCCTTGCTTCTCCCCAGCACAGCTCAGTATATCTCACTATATCTCTCTCACAGATACTCTGAGAATCCCCTAACTTCTTCAACATGGCAGAATCTTTTCCCCTGGGGTACTGGGAGAACACGTGCTGGTGTACAAGAGAATGAGGAAGCCACCCAACCAGCCCTCTCTTTCCCCTTTCCCCAAACTCACTTTAAGTAAGAAAAACAGAGTTTGGAAAACTGTGTATGCCAGGATCGAGCAGGAGGGGAGAGCCTTTCTCTACTTTCTGGGTCACAGACAGCTCCTGAGTTTGGAGGAGAATTACGAAAGAGGAAAGGAGGGAAGACAGTAAGGTATGTTCCTTATCTCAAAGGCTGCCAAATCTGTGGATAAACTTTTGCCTCCTTAAGAGTTGATGAAACTTCTAACTCTGGAAAGAAAATTCGATTTATGCTTAAATCTTCTCAGGAAGCCCAACTCAGCCAGCCCTATTTAATGGAGTTCATTATCTGTTGTTCACTTCTATGTAGGAGTCCTCTTCCAATTGAGAAACAGAAATTGACTGTAGCAATTAGAATTGAGAGCTGAGTTACAAAATGCAGATGTATGCTTAAAGTGAAATATTTTATTGTGCTGGTCAGTGGTACATGAATTATTCAAGACATAAAAATGAATATCGTATAGGCTAGCAAAAAAAAAGCACAAGTAAGATTAATTTTAAGAATGGATATTTTAAGCCAAATTCCAAACTCTCCCTAATTCCCTCAATAGAAATTTAGTTCTCTATAAGAATCCTATCCCTGATAAATTATGTTTCGTGTGTCTCCCTAGATTTCCAATTATATATATTTTTACAATCTTCAGTGGGAAACTGAAGGACACAGTTGAAGTTCCCTCTCCTCTACTAGTTTGAAGTATGACTTTGGAAGAAAAAGGTATCCGTTGGAAATGAAGTACTAACCTTGAAATAGGGTCAAAGATGAGGATTTGGTCTTCGGGACCCGGCCTTTGAGAATGAGGGTCTCGAGATCAGATTCTTGGATAACCTCTATACTGAGAGGGCAGGAGGAGAACGAGGAGCCACAGAGAAAGAGCCCCAGGAGACGTGCAAGAAGAATTAGAAGACTATATCATCCCAGGTGTCATGACATTTCAAGGGGCAGGAAGTCAAAAGCTGCAGAGAGGCATCAGGGAATGAAAAATAAGAAAATTACACTGTATTCGGAAGCTTGGGGGTCACTTTAAGAGAGTAGCTTCCCTGAGGTAAGTAGAGAGGACTAAAGGAATAAAGGATAAGGTCAGAGTAGGAAGCCAATCATTCATGACTCTTATACTGTAATTTCCTCTCTCAGAAGTGGAGGGATAACGATGATTATAATAATTGTAACCACCACTTACCACACACTTACTACGTGCCAGTAACTGTGCTAAGCACTTTGTACTTCTTATATACTCATTCATTCAATAAATATTTATTAAGGACCTCTACCTCCAAAATATATCCCAATTTCATTCACTTTCATCATTCCCAACTGTGGCCACACAAGACTAAATTCCCTCTTCTCTTGCCCCAACTACTGCAAGAGCCTCCCCTACCCCCACCCCACAGTGCATTTTCCACAACAGCAGACAAAATGCTTTTTTTTTTTTGAGGAAGATTAGCCCTGAGCTAATATCTGCCAATCCTCCTCTTTTTTCCTGAGGAAGACTGACCCTGAGCTAACATCTGTGCCCATCTTCCTCTACTTTATATGTGGGATGCCTACCACAGCATGGCTTGCCAAGCAGCATCATGTCTGCACCCGGGATCCGAACTGGTGAACCCCGGGCCACCGAGAAGCGGAACGTGTGGACTTAACTGCTGCGCCACCAGGCTGGCCCCAAAATGCTTAAATCTAATTCGATCAAATAAAAAACCCTCCAGTGACTTTCAATTTTACTTACATAAAATGCTTCTGTGTGTGTGTGTGTGTGTGTGTGTCTTTCACTCCCTGTCTGTCGTTCACAAATTCAATGCATCCTTAGCTTACTGTCTTCATGTGAGTAGCATCTAGGATGAGCAGTGTCTACGATGGCTATTATGGCTAACTCTCTGCCTTTCACAAAGACAAGAAACCTATGTGAAGTCTACTATTGTGTGGCAATTTTAACACATGGCCACAAATTCTTGAATGCTCTTCCCATCAAGGGGTAAAGTCTCTGTCCCCCGCCCTTGAATTTGGGCAGGCTTGTGACTCCTTTAATCAATAAAGAACAAGAGAAGTAATGCTGAAGGACTTCTCCCATCCAAGTACTAAGCAGGGTTCAGCTCTGTCTTGTGCTGCTGGAATACCTGCTCTTACAGCCAAGGCTGCCATGTAAATAGTACAACTACCCTGAGGTCACCATGCTCTGAGGAAGCTCAAGCCACATGGAAAGCCATGTGTATCTATTCTGGTTGATAGTCTCAGCTAAGCCCAGCATTTGAGGTACCCCAGCCCAGGCACCAGATATGTGAGTGAAGAAGTCTCCAGATGATTCCAGCCATCAGCTCTTCAAGTCTCCCTCAGTTTTTGAGCCTTCCCAGCTGAGTTCCAGACATCTAAAATCAGAGATATGTCATATCCACTGTTTCCTGTCTAAATTCCTGACCCACTGAATCAGTGAGCATAATAAAAAATGGTTGTTGTACTCCACTAAATTTGCAGCAACCCATAACTGAAAGAGCCTACGACAGAGACTGGAAGAGAGCAGAATAACACAACAAAGCAGACAGACACATCCTGAACATCATCTAAGAAGGCAGGCAGATTTTAAGTTGAGAAGAGGGTAAGATGAGCTGAGAATATGATTTTTTTAAAGCAACATATGAGGAGAAACTAAAGTTCCCATATTAAGCACAATGTGGGTCGATCATGAGGCTAATTGCGTGCCAATAAAGGGATGGGGAATTGGAAAAAGAAGAGTGTGGATTGGGCTAAGAGTTATTGGATGATAAGAAGAGAAATATAGTATGGAAAAAAAGAGGCTAAAGATCTCAAAAGTTTTCAAAGTGTTTAGGAACTTTGCCAGCAGTTTCTAACCTTGCGAGGGTTAACTTTCTAGTTAATATCTTTGTGCAATTTATGTGATGAAACTCCGTTAAATTGGTCTATTTTTGATAATGTGTTCACGATGATTCTTTAGGTCTAGCAACTCTCTACTACCCAATGGAAATCAAATTTTGTTTTATTAAAGGAGGAACCCTACAATTATAGCTGCAGGTATTTTGAGGCTTGTCAAAATTATGCTGGCTTAAGCATAAACTTACAATGATCAATAACAGAAAAAGGTATTTAAAAAGAAAGTTTATAACGTTATTCTGTTCATGATGGGAAGATTTTTCATGTTTGCCCTGTGGCCTTCTTTAATAGGTAAAGGAAAGCATTCCAGAACTCCAAGCTCTTCCAAGTGACAGTATCATCCATGTCTATTTGCTGGCTAAAGAAGGGTCTAGGGTGATGTTTCTCATTGTTGCTTTGAATCAACTAAAAAGTTTCACATTTTGTGAGTTCAATAGGATTCAGAAAAAGTCTGAAAAGAGATGTTTATATTTCCAGGACAATTTATTTCCCCGTAAAATGATAGAACACTTTGTTAGCTCAACCATCATATAGCTTTCCATCTCACTCTCACTACGTCTTGAAAAACTCAATTATCAAAATGTTTGATGTGGGTCTGGGTTAGCTCTGAAGTTACAGACAGACTTAAAATTTCTAGTAGTTTCTTCAAATAAACTCTGATAATTCTAAGGGTAGAGTTAAATCTTTATTTCTTACTTTATCACTTTTAAAAATCTATCACACGCTTAGCCGGAGGATGAGAAAAGATGGTAAAGACAGGCATTAAAATGACCACAGCTGACCCTGTCTAGGGTCCACTCATTCTTTTCAACTCTTTCACGTAGAATCAAAATCAACTCTATTCATTAACTCTTCCAGGAAACGAGTCTCATTCAGTTAGGGTTGCCAAGCAAAATACAAATATTACACAGGACTTAGTTACACCAAAAGATTATTCATTGCTTGTCTGAACTCAAATTTAACTGGGAAACCTGCATTTTTATTTTCTAAGTCTGGCGACCCTCCATGTAATATTCCTGGAAGAACCGTTCTCCGTTGTATGAACCCCTCCCAGGCCTCCTGGGAGCACCTAGGATTTGATGCTAATACTGTTACCACAGAGCTATATTAGAAGTTCAAACAAGGAAAATCCATATTCTGCATATACAAAGCTTTCAGTGTCTGGGTTTCACGTAAACAGTGGTGTCTCCTGAGTTGCCTTGGTGTTTAACTCCTCCCCACCCACGTGCATGCACACACACATGCACACACATAAGCAACTAATAAGCATGTTCCTCTCACTTTCTCCTCCAACAAGATGAAGCACATCTTGTAAGCGGGAAGAAAACCTTTTCCTCCATCTTCCAGCACCAGGGCCCTCCTGCAACCACAAGCCAGGCTCTGTGAAGCTGTGCTGCCGTCATCTGCTTTACTGAATGTTTCCACTTGATGGACCACAGTATCATGCAATCAAACATCTCACAAATAGAACCTTGCTTATTCTGAAATAAAAAAGGGGACAATCTGTGTTACTAGAAGATTCCAATCTCTCCTTGCTACTATTTTTCCCACACTGGGTAGAGAATACTTCCAGTTCACACAGGGTCCTCTTCCCCTAGTTGGTCTACCAAAGTCCCAAGTGCTGGCTCAAGCCCACCTCTTTGGCTAGTTTCTCTGTATCACACTCTTGCAGCAGTTGGAAGTAGAAGGAATTAACAGTTCTCTAGTCTAAACCTCATATCTTTCAAATGGACTTCCTGAGGCCCGGAGGGGACGTGACATACTGAGATCAGAGAGGTAATGAGCAGCCAGTACTGGACAAGGTTCCCAGTCTTCTGACTGTGCAGTGTACTTTCCAACACCACCCTATGCGTCTCTCAGCAACTGGGCTTTATCAACTGAGAGTTGATCACATTGAATCTGAGGAAAATAATTTTTGCGAGGCAGCATTATAAGAAATTGCTTTTAAAAAACAGACTCTTAATTTGCCCATTTATAAGAAAGAATCACCTCCCTTGTGGGATAAATAATACTTTTTATCTAGACCAGGGGTTGGCAAACTCTTCTGGTAAAAGGCCAGACAGTAAATATGTTAGGATTTGCAGCCATACAGTCTCTGTATTTCTATTTCCAATACAATGGTTTCGAGATTCCATTCCAACTAAAATATTTAATCAATGGCTATTTAAGACCTCTTTGTGGCCGCCATGGAGGTGCCCCACACAAATCTCCCTTTAAGAGAACTGGCTAAGAGGAACACAGCTCATTCAAAGCCTCCAGCTGCCACACTTTCAAATTCACCCAGAGGCAGCATTTGCACCAAGGCTACATGTTCCTAGGGCTATTCTCAGACAGTAACTGAACATGATAGGGGCAACTAGAATGGGCCATTCCTGCCCTAGATGGGATTACTCTAAAGCAACGGTCAGTAAATTTTCTCTCTAAAGAGTCAAATAATAAATATTTTAGATTTTTCCAGCCCTGCATTCTCTGTTGCAACTACTCAACTCTGCCATTTTGTCATGAAAGCAGCCATAGACAACGCGTCAATGAATGGACATGACTCTATTCCCATAAAACTTTATTTGCAAAACCAAATAGCAGGCTGGATTTGTCCCATGGACCATAGTTTGCCAATCCCTGCTCTAAAGGGCTCAGGGACTTGGTTCAGGGACTCCCCAGTGACCTAGCCAAAAGTTTCTCAGAACTGTGCTGTGGTCTGAGGCTCTTCCTGTGCCACCTTTCCATCTTTGTCTCCTTTCACCTGTCTGCTCCTGCGTTCCCTGCCTACTCCTCCTCCATCCTCCTTTACTCTTCTTAGGCATTTCAACCAATAAAATCTCTTGCACATCAATTCCATGTCGGTATCTTCTACTCTGAGGACAAGCTGGCCCTCCATGCATTTATTTCAAATGTGATTGGCTGCCAGTAGAGTCTGTGTAAATGATGAATAAAATGCGACATAAAGTAGAAATTATTTCATTCGTCTCATTCAAGAGAAAAGAATTGGCTAAAAATAAAGTGATATACAGAAGTCAAATATAATATAGGGTGGAAAAGGAGAAAGTATAACGTAATTACAATGGACTGGCCTCAGGAGAGCTGAGATGAGCTCTTATTTGCCCTTTTCTGGCCCTATGACCTTCAACTCTTTAAGCTCATCTCAGAAATGGGTTACTCCTGCTTTGTCTATGTCAAAGGATTGTTGAGAGACCATATGAGAAAGCAAATCACTGTCACTGAAGACACTACCTGTGTTTAGCATCACATTTGAATCATGATAACTCTTTTTATCCCTAGTCAGGTCCATAGCATTTCGTTGAGGATTTGAATTGTTGATTTTAGAGGAAATATAAGATTATTCCACGTAAAGGGATAACAAAGATTATGCGTAGTTCAAGTAAGTTGTTCTGGCTGGCTATTGTCCTTGACTGAAGTATGTGCAGCCAACACTGCAGACTTGATCCCCTCACTAACCAATTGATTTTGAACTGAAGACAAATGAGGCATCTCTCACCTACATCAATATCCCTGCTTCCAAAGGGAACAGACAAACAGTCACCACTACAGATTAAATACGCAAAATTTATATCCTGTTTACAATGGACTAAGAGTCTCATCTTCAACTCCCAAGCACAGCCCCACGGCTGCCAGGCGCAGGCCACGGACTTCTCACTGGCCCCTCCAGACTGAAATGGATTGGTATTCATTCCCCAGGTATGAAAGAAGGCAAGAGCAATAATTGAAACTTTCCTCAAGTTTGTAGTATTTTATTGGAGCAGAGAGGCACAGAAGGCAACAACTAGAGCGGTTCTGTAACTGTATGAGTTTCGAAAGTCAACATTGGTGTATTGGTGCAGACCACATAAAACAAGTCTTTTGTCAAGAGAATGGACTGAGAATAACAAGCTGAAGGACTCAAAGTGCAAAAAGAATCACATGAAAAGGGAAACGCAAGAGCCTGGGTCAAGGCTTTTGAGAGTGCTTGTTGAATTATGAGAAATTAGCATTGATCCAAAGAAAGAGTTGCAAAGTTTACTTATCCATTCATTAAAAAACATTTATTGACTCCTACAATGTGCCAGGCACTGCTCTAGGTACAAGGATTCTGGGGTGACCAAGACAGACAAGAATCTGCTTACACTTTATCATGAGAAGATAGCCCAAAAAAGGAGCACATACTTAAAAATTACTTTCGGAGGATGATAAAGGCTATGAAGAAAATGAACTAAGGTAAAATGGGGCAGAGGGAGGAGAGAGAATGTGGTCAGGAAAAGCATCTTTGAAGAGGTCACATTTGAGGCTAGACACAAATGATGCAAAGGAGCCAGCCACAGGATGACTGGGGAACAGGCTTATGTGCAGAGGAAACGACAAGTGCAAAGTCCCTGAGGAAGAGACAAGCTCCAACCCTGCCAGGAACAGAAGGTCAGTGTGTCTGGAGTTTAGTGAACAAGGGGAAGAGTAGTGTGAAATAAGGCCACAGAGGCGGGCAGGGGCCGGGTCACAGCTTCAAGACCATGACGGGAAGCTCAGATTTTATTCTGAGTGAAGTGGGAAGCCATTGGAGGCTTTTAATCATCAGATTAATGAACCAGCATGACTCCTTGTTAAAGACATGGACGTTGTCTTGTTTGCCTTTCTTTATCTTGGGACCTAGTCAGTGCTTAACACATAGTGTGTTCTCATTAATGCTCACTGCATTGAATTGAGAAAAACAATTTATGTCCATCCTGCACGGATCCTTATATACTCTGAGCCCCTTGAGGGGCATACTTGTTTCTTATTCTTTTTCGTAATTTCAGTGACTGAAAAAATATCTAGTATTGTATTTTTCAGAAATATTTGTGAATGAATGGATGGAGCAGATACTGAAATTACAGTAAAAGGCATAGTTGCTAGATGGATAGATTGCATCCTGGGGAGAAATGCCACTTTCAGGATCCACTCTAGCTAGGGAAACACTTTGGGGAGTGAAAGGGAGCTACTGTTAATACTTATGCTGGGACAACAGGTGTGAAATGGGACTATCTTGAGCACTCCAGAAAAACATGGTCACCCTGAATATAATTTTTATTAAGTCTTTCCAAATCATCAACTCTATCTACTGTTCATCGGTTCCATCTTTGCCAAGAAAACTTCTAATGAATAATTTTTTCATTTGTCTTGTTTTTAAACCAAGCTATCAGGAACACTAACATCCAGATCAGTCCTCCAGTTAGAGAGTAACATTTGAATTTAAAATGTAGGTTGATCTCACTTCTTCCATTGAGAAACCAATGTGTTATTGTTTTTTTCCCCAAAACTATTGTTTGTTGATATATTGACCCAATCACAAAGTCATGGCATGCTATTCTTCATAAAGCTTTTATTTCACGCTTATTATCAACCTTTGGAATCAAGCTGTAAGTCTGATATTTTGGATTTTTTCTCCTTTTTAAATATACCTCTGATCTATCATCTTCAGCAACACATTGTTGCTTGTGGTTTGTTTATTTTGCCTTTGACGAAGCCAGTAGTATAAGATAGCACTTTGCTATACTTTGCTTTCAAACATGAGTGATTTTCCTGCAGTTTTCTCAGTGCTAGGAATGAGAAAATAGGTTTTGTCTAAACAGGTTCTCTAATAGAGTAATCCTGGTGGGCTGGATCCCTAAAATCACATTCATTTGTTTAAGTTCCTTTTCAGCTGATTTGCCAAAAAGCCTTAGCTTTTCAGAACAGAGCCTGGACAGAAAGGGAACCTATAAAACAAAAAAAAAGTAAAATGATAAAGAAGAAGTTTTCTATTTGAGTCTGCAGTTTCCTCTATATTACTCTGAAATTGGCATGGATCAAAGCGCAACCTGAGGAATGAGGGAAGCGAGAGAGTGCCTACCTGAAGCAGCCTCTTAGAGACTGTTAAATTGAATTCTAATGTTGTAAGTTCAGCTTCACAGTAATGTGACTGCCCAGAAACCCAGGACTCCCCAGAGGAGCTTGGAAAAGGCCGTAGTTGTCCCTAGCTACACGTAGCGGGAGAAGCTTGCTAATTCTCTACATCAGTCCTATAGAAATGGAAACAAACCGCCTCCTGAAAGTCACCCCAGCTTTTCTGCCCCAGACATGCCAAGATTAGTCCTGACTGGGGACAGTTAAAATAACTGATCCCTCCACCTGAAAAGCCCTTCCCCCAAATCTTCACATGACTGACCCCCCTCTCCATTTAGCTGAGATTTCATCTCCTTAGAGCAGCCTTTCCCAACACTAGTCCCACTCATTACCTTGGTTTCCTTTTTAGTAGCATATGTGTCTGTTCACTGATACATCTGTGAATTTACTATCTTCCCCTCACATTCACACATTCCCAACTAAGTTCTCTGAACGCAGGAAGCTTGTCTGTCTTGTTCACCTTTATAACCCAATGTCTGGAACACTGCCTGCACAGTAAAATTCAGATAAATGATGAATGAATAAATGAATGCCTTTTGGGGTCAGCACCCTGAGACCTTCTGCAACAGACATCCCAGATCTCTCCCTTCTACAGCACCCACTAGCTGCTGCCATCACTCTGGCACTGAATCACCACCTGCTTTGGATTAGGAGCTGGCTAGTTTCACGTGTCCTTGTCCTTTCTCTAAACAACTAACTTGTGGGAAATTCAAGGCCACAGGCCGTACCTGGTCTTCTAATGCTGCATTAAGCTTGGGTGGAGGGGTAATTACTTCCCTTTCTGTGTTGTGAGTTTCATGTAGACCCAAACCACTTTTCATTCATCTGTGTCCCCCCCTGCATTCAGCATCAGAGACGATTACATCAGAAATGCTAGCTACACGTTTGTTGAACCACAATTATATTCTTTTAACCACTTGTTCAGTATGTTGGATTTTAATGCTTCCAAAAAAAAATTTTTCTTATCTCATTCCAAAATAATCCATTATCTTCTTCTTTTCAGCTTTATTGAGATATAACTGAGATATAACATTGTGTAAGTTTAACGTGTACAACATTGATTCGATTCATGCATATATTGCAATATAATTACCACTGTAGCATTGGCTAACACCTTCACCATTATATTCTAATTGGGAAAATCAAAAAGAGGTATTATGCAATAAGAAACAAAAAAAAATGGTATTTTCCTTGAGAAGCTCTAAAATTAAGTATGAGATCAATAAAACTGCCCTTTAATGGTACCCATTTATCCAGGAATTGACTAAAGTCCTTTATTCCTTCACAGATACCAAAAAGCAAGTTCAGTGTTTCCAGCTGACAAGTTGTCTCCCAGATGCCCCTCGCATTTTCCCCACCAACTGAGTTCTGTGCTTACCAATAGTCCAATGTATTTGTTTCCAAATCTGTTTTGCTAATTGTTTGTTATTACAATTGCACAACTTAATTACACACATTTGGTAACATTTTAAAATATGAAGGAGAAAAGAAAGAGGATTTTGTTTATACAAAAATTAAGTAGAAAGTTTAGAGAGACTCAATAAAGATCTTAAAAGAAATTTCTGTTCAATCAAATCTATTAAGATTCTTATAAATGATCAGGGAAATTTTGTAAAAACCTACAATAATTCTGTCCTCAAATTGTTTCATGAATGTCTTTAAAAGAATTTGAATTGGAAATCAGAGAACATGCATTATGGGTGTGAGTATTCCAAAAGGAAACGAAACTTTGCTTAAATAAATGGACTTGCCTCTAAATCAAAAGATTGGAAAATGGGTATTATATGTATGGTGATCAGATAAAATGTTTAAGATATGAGCATATCATTATTTCAGTATTCTCTACATTAATAGACTTTTTGAATATCTTACCAACTATCAGTACTAATCTTAGTTTATATCAAGATTTTTGGATGCGAGCAACAGAGAGCAGTTCTAGCCAAGTTAAGCCCAAACAGGAATTGAATATAAGGAAATGGGGTACTCAACAAATCAAAGGGAAATCCGAACAACCAGCTGCCAGAAATGACAAGAACCAGGAAATTTTTAGTGATCTGAGAAGTAGGACCTAGAGAATGAAATAGGAGGACACCAAAACGATTATTCAGTACTATTTTTCATTCTCAAAATACAAATTCTAAGGGGAAAGACCCTGCTTTTCTTACTTTGCATTATGTGTCCGTCCTTCCCTTGGTAAGTCTTGATTGAGACTCCAACTAATACTGTAGGTGATCGGGAAGAAATAATTCTCCAAAGGTAATAGAGGTGCGGTCATTAGAAGGGGAAATGTATCCTGGGGAGGAAGATAAATAAAGAGTCCAACAAATAATTAAACATCCATTCAATGGCAGACAAGAGGAAAAACATCCTTTAATGTGCTCCATGGTGGTTATTGAGAATTTTTTCTTTCATTCAATAAATATTTACTGAGCATCTACTCTGTGCCAGGCCTTGTGCTAGGTGTCAAGGATCTAAAAGTAAAGACATGGTTCCTGGCCTCCTGAGCTCACAGACCTGCGGAGGAGGCTCCTAAGTCAGCAGACATTAGAAAGTAGCATGATGGAGATGTTCAAGATAAGGAATGAGATCCCTGAGGAGCACGCTCCTAACAGCCTGAGGACCTCAAAGAAAGCTTCCCAGAGGAGTTAAGATTCGAGCTGTTCCTGGCAGCTTTTGTGAAGGAGTGAGGACACATGCCAAACAAAGGAAATATGGGAAAAGTCAAAATTATAAGAACTATGAAACAAAATAAAGCATGGAGAGAAGATAGAGAATGTGAAGAAGCAGGAAGAGACTCTACCTTTTTAAATAAGATGGTTGGAGAAAGCCTCACTCGGAAAGCGACGCCTGACAAAGGTGAGAAAGTGAGCTACGTGGATACCTGTGGGAAGAGCGTTCCAGGTAGAGGCAACAGCAGAAGTCCTGAAGTGGGAGCATGCCTAGACATTTCTACTTGGCTCTCTCTCTTCAACTCAACTTGTATAAAACTGGGCTCGTTGTCTTTGTCCCCTACCCGCTCTGCCAAACTTGTTCCCCTTCCCAGGTTCCCTGGTTTGAGAAGTAGCACTATGGCTAATCAATCCAGAAACCTAAGAGTCATTCTGGACCCCTTCCTCTTCCTCTCTTCCCTTAGGCAGGCATCACCAAGCACAGTTAATCTGCCTTCTAAATATCTCCCAAATCTGTTCATTTTCCCCTTCATCTCAACTCTTGTCCAAGCCACCGTCATTGTTCACTTGGATTATTACAACGGACATTGTAATCATTCTCCCTGCCTATTTCCAATCCACACAGCAGCCAGAATGCATTTTCAAAAATGCAGACTAGATAATGTCACTTACCTGTTAAAACAAAACACATAAGAAACTATAGTGGCTTTTTATTTCCCATAGGATTAAATCCAAACCTATGACATGGTTTATAAGGGCATTTGGCCCCTGTCTACTTTTTTAGCCTCATCTCAGGCAACTCCCTTCCTTACTCACTATGATCCACGTTAAACTTCTTTCAGTCCCTCAAGAATACCGCATTCTCTCTCACCTTTAAGACTTCACAATGTGTTCTCTGTGCCCATGAGAGCTCCTCATCTATGGCAGCACTCCATCTGGATAACTCTTCGTTATGATAAGAAGTGGCATGAACATGACTTCCTCAGTAAGCCCTTCCCATTGCACTCGTATTTCTCCCACCATAACGCTTATCGTGAAATATTGTACAATACTGTACCTATATAAGCCAGTGGAGAGGATTCTTCCTTTGTCATGCTATAGGGTGCTCCTCTGGGGAACAGAAACTTTGGAAACTGTTTTTTAATTGGATCATCGTTTGCAGATATTTGCTCCTCACTTCTCTGCAACACACAGCAAGAGTCCTAATTCTGTCTACTGATAACCATGAAGGGAGAAGCTTCTCCTTACCTGCTCTTGACCCCATCTTATTAACTGGTACCATGATGAAGGTTCAAGTTGTTCTCTCCTGTAGAGCTTAGGGAGTTTTTCAAAGACAAACAGAACTGGGTTGGGATCATGGGATAGAGAACTATGCTTTGTTACCCTAGTCTTATTCCTCCACTCACTTGTATACAAGGAGAAAGGTCTCATTTCGTAGGACTTTAGGAACTGCCCCACTTGGATAAACCCTTGTTCCCAAATTCATTCCTTCTCTCTTCAAACTCCATAGTATTCTCCCTCTAATGCCTTTTCTACCTTATGTCTACAACCTCGCCACCTTTTCTCAGGCTGCTTTACCCCTATGAAACTAATTAACTCTTAGTCCTCTGGTCCCTTCTTGTGTCCTACAAGGAGAATTCTAGTGATATGGATGGAGAGAAAACAATGAAAATATCCTCTGTGTTGTAGGAATTTTTCCTTGGAAAATCCAAAATCAAACACTATTATAAAGATTTCTTTTGGGCCCGGCCCCATGGACAAGTGGTTAAGTTCACACACTCCACTTTGGTGGCCCAGGGTTTCTCTGGTTCGGATCCTGGGCAGGGACATGGCACCACTCATCAGGCCATGCTGAGGCAGCATCCCACATAGCACAACCAGAGGCACTCACAACTAGGATATACAACTATGTACTGGGGAACTTTTGGGAGAAGAAGAAGAAGAGAAAAAAAGAAGATTGGCAACAGATGTTAGCTCAGGTGCCACGCTTCAAAAAAAAAAAAGATTTTTTTTGAAAACCTCCAATCTGTAGGTTTAAACTTGGAGTTAAATACTACATTAAAATTTCAAGGATAACCAGCAAAATAATAGAGCTAGACTAATAAATTCCAAACCAAAAGACAGAAAAGTGGAATGCACAAAGCACACATAACTCAATCTTTAAGATGAAAAAAAAAATACAACAAATATCTATAAGAGAGTTTAAAATTCCAAATATATGAATAATCATAATAAATATTAATAGACTAATTTGCCAGTTGAAGAACAGAGGCTGTAAGATTGTGTATATACATACGTGTGTGAGCATTTTGCAAAAGATACTCTTAATTGGAGCCAGCCTGGTGGCATAGTGGCTAAGTTCGTGTGCTCTGCTCCGGTGGCCCAGGGTTCATGGGTTCAGATCCCAGGTGTGGACCTACACACCGCTTATGAAGTCATGCTGCGGTGGCGTCCCACATACAAAATAGAGGAAGCTTGGCATGGATGTTAGCTCAGCAACAATCCTCCTCAAGCAAAAAGAGGAGGATTGGCAACACATATTAGCTCAGGACTAATCTTACTAACCAAAAACAAAAAAGATACTCAATGCATAGGAAAACAGCAAGCTTGAAAGTAAAAGAAGAGAAAACTATATCAGAAAAAGGCATAGCTATGTTAACGTCAGACAAAACAGACTTTAATACAAAAATTAAATGATAAGAATATTGATATTTAATGATAAAAATTCATTTCATAAGGAAGATAGGAATTTTCTAAAGCTTATGCATCTAAAAAAAATAGCCTAAAAAATATATACAATAAAATTGAGAGAATTATAGGAATAAATCGAAAACTCCATCATCACAGTCAGAGATTTAAACACATTCCTCAATTATTAGTAAGTCAAAACCTCAATAACATAAAATATTTGAACACAATTAATAAGATTAATCCAAATGACCAATTTCAAACTCTACACTGAAGAATCAGACAATTAACATTATTTTCATGCGCACATGAACACTTAGAACAACTGATTAAATACTAGACAAGGCATCAGTGAATTTCAAAACATCAATTTTATATAAAGCATTTTCTCTGACCATATTACAATTAAGTTAGAGATTAGTAACAGAATGTGTCCATGCAGTGAGACTTTTAAAAACACACTACAAATAACTTCATGAATTCAAGAAAAAATTTTAACAGAAATTTAAAATTTTTAGAATCAAATAATAATGAAACCACTACATAGTATAAAACTTGCAGGAGGCAGTAAAAGTGGTGATCATATTCACATACTATAAATATTGGCTTGTGATTTAAATATCCAGTTAGGAAATTACTAAAAGAACAATAAAACCAACCCAAAGAAAGAGAAGGAAAGAAGATAACAGCATAAATTCATGAAGTAAAAAATATTGATGACCAAGAGAATCAGTAAAATCAAGTTTGTTCTTTGAAAAGACTAACAAAACAGCAAAAGCCTCAGGCAAAACTACTCAAGAAAAAAAGAGAAAGAGCACAAATAAATAGTATTAGGAAGGGATAAATGGGACAAAAATATGGATACAGAAGACATTTTAGAAGAAAATAAGGAAATTCTATAGACAATTTTAAGCCAATAAACTTGAAAACTTATACAAAATGGACACATTCCTAGAAAAACACACCATACCCAAACTGACAAGAAAAAAACTGAATTATCCTTTAACTATTAAAGAAATTGAAGTCATAGTTTTAAGTTCTCCCACAAGGAAAACACTGAGCCTAGACAATTTAGAAACAAATACTACCAACCTCCAAGGAACTGAATATTTCAATCTTAAACAAATTCTCCCAAGAAATAAAAAAAGAAGGAATACTCCTCAACTTATTCCATTGGACCAGTAATAGCACTAATACCAAAACCAGACAAGGAGAGAACAAAAAAAGGAAATTACAGGCCAATATAATTCATGAAAATATATGCAAAAATTCTAATTATATAAATCAATAGAAAATTTAATCCAGAGGTGCAAAAATGGTCTAACATTAGAAAATCTAAATGCATTTATCTGATTTTAAAGATCTATAAAATGACCCAGAAAAAGCATTATTCCTGTTATGGAAACGTTAGAAGCAGTCTACTAAAATCAAGATGAGGATACCTACCATACTTTCTACTATTTAACATTGTATTTGAGGGGTCCTAACTGGCATGAAAAAAAGTAACGAAATATATAAGGATTTAAAAGAAACATGTAAAATCAACATTCTTCACAAATGATATGGTTTTCTACATAGAAAAAATTTTAAAATGCATTAGGAAGAATATGAGAGTTTAACAAGGTAGCGAGCCATTATTAGATCAATATACAAAAATCAGTAAAATTTTTATATATCAGCAACAGCTACAAAACATAAATTTTAAATAATACCATTTCTAAAAGCAACAAAAACTCTTAAAGATCCTATAAATAAATCTAGAAAAAATGTATGATTTATAGTGTTGTTAAAAATATTAAAGAAGATCTTAAAAAATTGAGAAATATACCATGTTCATGGATAGTAAGACTCAATAAAAAAGATGCCAAATGTTCCAAATTGCCTTACAGATCCCAAATAAAATCCTTATATGAATATTGAAAACCTGATTCTAAAATTTATAAGGAAAAGCAAAGGGCCAAGAAAAGCCAAAACACCGCTGAACAAGAAAAAGAAATTGGAGCATCCTCCTCTATCAGATATAAATTCTTATTGTAAAGTTATAATAATTAAGACAGTGCATTATTGGAACAAATACAGATAATCTGACCAAGGGAAAGAACAGAAAGCCCAGAAACAGATCCATGCACACAGGCACCATCATTACTGAGACAATCATATGCAAACTCCATTCTGAATACAGAACTCGAGATTTCCCCCATCCTATTCTACAGAGGCAGAAACTAAAGATCAGGAGGGTAATCAAAGTGCCCGTGTCTCAAGGTTAGTAAATTACAGAGCCTGAATTTGAAGACAGATCTGCCTGAGTCCAAAAGCCATATCCTCTTGGGGCAGAGACCTTGCTTTCTTCGCCTTTGTATCGCCACAAACTCACCCAATGCTTGACACATAGTAGGTCCTCATTATATATTTTTTATTGGTCTGTTTGCACCCAGTTTATTTTGGTTTATCAGTTAATTCACATAGGATGTATTGACCTTTACAGCTTTACTTATGTAACAGTAACTTTTACTTTAGAGAGAAGGAAAAAGCATTTCCTTTCATATAAAACCAGCCTGATCCCTGTGATATTTCGAGTAACATGTAAAGAGGTGCAGAATGAGCCTCCCCAAAAAGTGCCACTTTGGCATATGGACTATTTTGAGCTGAAGGCAATCTAGACCCAGCAGATTCAAGAAAAACTTTTACCTCTCCCTTGACTACCTAAAAGAATTTAGATGGAGGCCTGGCTCAAAGAGAGAGCTATTCCCAAAGATAATTTTACCTGAGTGCATTCTCTGTATGGCAGGACAAATCTAATTACCAAACACCTGCCCTTCCTACTGTCCTGTGCATTGCCCTCCGTCCCTTTGAAGCCCCAGGCTGCTAACCCATTCCCAGCTCAGGATGGCATATGAGCCTCAATTGCTCAACTTGTCCTTGGGTCTCATATCCTTCTGATTCTCTTGTGCATGTGTAATTAAATTTTTTCTCTTGTTAGTTTCTTATGTTAATTTGATTATTAGACCAGCCAAAGAACCTAGAAGGGTAGAAGGAAAATTTTTTTTCTCCCTTACCCATGAAGATAAAAAGGCATAGAAGAATGGAAACTATTCTTTAATAAACAGCTAATGTGCATCAGACATTGTTTTGTGAGCTCATAAAACTATTGTATCTTTATTACATTTTAGAGCATTGGAGACGTGGATTTGAACCTTGGCTATTCCTTATCTGTGGTGTAAACTTCAGAAAGTCAATCTCTCTAAATTTTTTTTTTTAGGAAGATTAGCCCTGAGCTAACTGCTGCCAATCCTCCTCTTTTTGCTGAGGAAGACTGGCCCTGAGCTAACATCCATGCCCATCTTCCTCTACTTTATATGTGGGACGCCTACCACAGCATGGCGTGCCAAGCGGTGCCATGTCCGCACCCGGGACCCAAACCGGCGAACCCTAGGCCGCCAAGAAGCAGAATGTGCGAACTTAACCACTGCGCCACTGGGCTGGCCCCTCTGTCTAACTTTTTAAGTTCTTAACTGTAAATAGACAGTAGCACCCTAGATACTATATTTAGGAGATATTAAAAGATCCAAATGAGCTTATATTTAAAAGTGCATTGCAAGCTGTATGCAAATCAAGGAACGGCGGTGATTTTATTGTTGGTATCTTATGCATAGTAATTATCCTATTTCACTATACACAAATATGGCATCAAATATGAAACTTTTAACTTAAAAATACAGCACTTCTGCTATTTTAAGCTTATCACCGTTTACTGGGAGTCCTGAATGACCCACAGTGGGAACTGCTGCTCAGTGAACTGTATTATCTTTTAAGACTTAGGCCATCATTTCTCTGAGCTGACAACGGGGAGGGAACTTGGGACCCAATAGCTCAAAGAATATTTTCAAATTGTTTCCCTTTAGAGAGTTCTAGATGAAATGACATTTTCTAGCAAGTAGAAATGGCAGATGGTTACTAGGGTTAAAACATTTAGATTCTTGCTTTCCCTGAATGCAATTCTGCCTCTTGGATATCCCAAATGCAGTGAAAATTTAGTTGAATTAGTCTTTACACAAACTGGGAAATACAGCCCTGATTTTAATATTAAATCGTATTAAAGAGTAAACCGTAAGTAGGTTTCCTCTCAAGGTTTTCCAACTTTTACATTTATTAAGTGAACCAGAGTAGTAATTTTTAGTTCACGAGAAATAACATAACTATGCTAGAAAAAGTCTGGGAAATTGGATTAAACTGGAACTATACAAGATCAGAATAATTCTGCACTCTCAAACTCTCTGCGTCATCAAGTGCCTTTTCCCTAAAACAACTAAAATTTCAAAGTAGCCTCAAATTCATTACCAAAACTCAAGAAATGCTAATGATTAGAATACCAATATAGAGAGATTCGTACTAACACTCATGTCTCTGGTTAAGATATGAAAGCAAGGTAGATGCGTAAATTCATCAAAGCACGCAATTTGAAACAAGATAAGAAAAAGTCAAGATACCTAATCCTTGCTAAATAGAAATAAAACTCATCTCACTTTGCAGCTACTTTCAGAGCATAGACATCTTGCTAGGAGGAAGGAAAAGCATGCCAACCCCATTTTGATTACATGGCTCCAGAGCTCTTCCATTATTGAGTATAATGAAATTGGACCTTCTACCGAGAGATGGAAATATCTGGATTTAAAAATAAGGAGTTTTATTTACCTTGTTAGTCTAATGAAGTTACTAGTTTAAAAAATCCAGAATCACAAGGTAAAAGGGTATCTTTCACCTCCTCTACTAAGGATATCTCTGAACTCCAGGAGAGAGCCTTGAACAGGTGACCTGCAACTAAAAGTATTTAGTCAAAAAGAATTTTTCTGAGTTGATGCTGAGTTTCCATCAGGAGAACTTATTTATACCGCAGGAAAAAGAGAAAATAAAACTTTCACTTTTTGGCATATTGTGCAATAGGTTCATTTGTTAATATGCCTTTTGGGTTCATTATCAAAACCTGAATTGAACTTTTACAGTACATTAGCTAGGCTATTTCTAACGTTCTTTCCAAAATGAGAAGATTTATGTCAAAAATTGGCTATCTGTGACCTATTTCTAATAAATGAATGGATAGGTGAATATCAACTGCCTCTGTGTCCCACTGACTTGAAAACTGCTAACTTCAGACCATTTCCAGATAATTCTAGAAAGTTATAATGATTTGCCAGGACCATGCAAACGATGAGACTCTGAGAAAGTAAGTCTATTACGGTAGTTTTATCCTGGAATTCAGTATAACGAAACTGAGCCTTTTGTCAACAGCTAAAAATATTTCAGATTTGCTGAAGCAATCACTGTAGCGCTAATGTCTTTGAGTTGACTTCATAATTGAGACAATATGAGCCCTCCTGAATGCAATTGTTATTATAGAAAGCTAATCTAAACCAAGTAGGAACATGATACATGGCACACATTCTCAACCACGTCCAACTTGATCTGTCAGTTTCAACAGTGAATATACCAGACTGATGAATATTTTATTGTTGTATAACCACCAACGATACTGGCCAGGCAGGTAAGATATTTTAATTTTTCCCGCTCTGGTGAATACAGGATCCATCAATGTCAGGAGTGGCACAGTGCAATTGTAAAGTAAAATTTTCTTTGCGTTTCAACAACGGAAAACATCTCTGGCTGCCAACAACATCTGCATTTAAATTCTTCAGAATCACCATTGCTTGTTCTTGCAAAGGACAAACATTAGGGCCTGAAAGGCCTTTGAAAGTCATCTTATTTGGATTTGAGTGAAGACTACATTATACATCTTTTCCATGGAGGAAGAAAGAAAGTGGATTAAAGAAGAAAGAGAAGTGTTTGAAATGCGTAATGTCTTTCCTAGGAACTAAAGGAATTGCATTCAGAGGAAGCTGAATTCCAGACTGGTAAACATGTCCATAATCCTCTCATTGTTTACTGAAAATGAATCACTTCTCGATTTCTGAAAGGAAACAAAGAAATGTGCTCTGTATTTGCTAAGGCTATAAATCCTCAAGTTGAGGCCACTTTGAGCTCGCTGAGACTGCTGGCATGGTTGAGTCATGCTCTTACGAACGCCATGGCACAGTTCCAAGAAGAAAGTCAGCAGAGTTGTTGAGCAAACTGACAATGATGCTCCAGGAGAATCAGCCTTCAGCCCCGTGCCCACAGTCAGGTCACAGTGATTTATTCCTCTGTGTCAAATGGCAAATGTGTTCAAGCTGGTAAAGGTCAGTCTCCATGGCAACAGGTCCAACTCTTACCCCTGGAGAGAAAGCTGGAAACCATTTGGGGCACTTCTTATTGGCTTAGGAATGCCACCTGAACTTGGAAACCTGCCCAGACTGTATTTTGCCATGACTGGCAGAGAGAGAGACAAGATCCTGCATTGACTTCTCAGCACGACAGTCATGAAGATGAACTCTTCTGCACTGGAAATACCAACTCTCAAAAAAGTTAGTGACATTATATTCCTGGTTCCTCAACAAAGTCCACTTGAGTTAGTGCTCTGTTAGAAGATAAACTGAGGCGTATTAATAATTTTAAGTTTATTTGAGCAAAAATTGACTCAACTTGGGCAGCATTAAACCAGAAGTGGTTAGAAGCGCTCTGCCAGAGAAGAACCAGGAGAAAGACTTCCATAGAGAAAGTGCAGAAGGAAATTATTTGGTTGACTGTAGCTTAAGGCCTAGGTGGCTGTTTGTGATTGGCTGTCCTCAGCATTTGGATTCGTAACCTTGAGGCATTTACAGCTTAGACTTTGGTTGGCTTACGTAGGCCTCCACAGCATTAGAGCCCCCTCAGGCTATTGGTCTTCTTGTTTAATTTATTTAACAGTTCTTAAAATACCGAATTTCAAGGAAATGACTCAGCCAGTGAAAACCAGTGCAGCTGGCGTCAAAAGCTTGAAAGAGCTTCTCTCTAAACATATTTAAAAATTAAGATACGGCGGGAAAAAATATCACATCTTAGGTGTTGGCTGGATTTTCTAAGAGATCTGTTTTTAGCCGTCAGGTTCATAAAAGTCATTAAAAAGTAAATAGAGCCTCTTTTGCTAAAATAGTAACAGTATCATAATTTTTTTTAATATGAAGGAAATAACCTAAAAATACTTCCCAGATCATCTAACATTTCAAATTTCTCAGACGTTATTCTTATCTAAACTGTTACCACCCAAGGGGGATGTCTGCTCGCCACAAGACACACCAATAGTCAGGAAACAAGGAGGTAGGAGAGAAAGGACTTTGTCACAGCTTGCTAGCAAGAGAGAAGATGGCCGACTCAAGTCCAAAAGAACCATCTCCCAGAACAAAGACTACAGGTCAGTTATATATGGAGCTATTCTCCAGGTGGGGGAGGTGGCTGATCTTTGGGTGGGGCAGACATCTGGTCCCAGTTCCTGATAGTCCTTTGTTTCACTGGATGTGCATCAGAGAATGGAGCAATGCCTTATACCCTGATCTTTCAGTTGTCATTGATGATGGCTCTTTGCCCACGAGTTATCATTCCTAAGCAACTCAAAAGAACAAAGTTATCATCTTAAAGCAGCTGGTAGGGACCACAAAATCCACAGAGCATGTCTGGGCTAGTTAGTCAGAAGGCATTTAAAGTTACAATATTATTTCTTTTCTACAATATGGCTTCCCTTATGTCAACCTTGTGTTGAGCCGGTATCGAAATCTGTACTCCTGAGTACATTACCTAAACCAGAGATTTCTAGCACCTGGAGAGCTTTTTAGAAATACAAGCTTCCCCAAACTCATAAAATCATAATCCCCACGGGGAGAACCCTTGAATGTTTTTTGTTTTTTGTTTTTTTTTAATGTACCACAGATCATTCTGCTGATTAGGAATCATTGGTCTTTTTTTTTTCATTTTTTTGTTTTGTTTTGTTTTGGAGGAAGATTAGCCCTGAGCTAACTACTGCCAGTCCTCCTCTTTTTGCTGAGGAAGACTGGCCCTCAGCTAACATCGTGCCCATCTTCCTCTACTTTATATGTGGGATGCCTACCACAGCATGGCGTGCCAAGCAGTGCCATGTCCGCACCCGGGATCCAAACTGGTGAACCCCGGGCCACCGAGAAGCAGAACGTGCGAACTTAACCACTGCGCCACCGGGCCGGCCCCATCATGGGTCATAGATGAGACTTAAGTTCCTTAAGGAAAGACACAATCAAACCTGTAGAACAAATGAAACACTTAAGATTTGAATTGTGTTTACAACCTTAATTACATCTTGAATAACTAATCTTGAAATTTGTAGTTTGAATTTTCTAAATAAGTCATTTGGTTATCAAAATTTAAATTTTGCACTTAGAAAATTTTTCACCTATTTTGCTCTACTTATGATGGAAAGAATGTGTAGCTTTCTAAAATTAGAATGTGATATGATTAATAATACAATTTAAAGGTTTATACATGTCAGTAGTTTCATCACAACTCAAAACTTCTAATAATTAGTGCTTTTGAACCCCATTTAGCCTGAGTGCTAATTTGGCCCTGCATCTTGTTAAGCTTCATTAATTAGCTTGTCACCAGGTATTTAATAAGTTCACAATTTATCTAGTGTGGTAGGAAAATAAATGAGCAGCAGCAAGCAAACTTACTGCTGCCAGTGTGTGTTGCTTTAGTTGAGAGCTGCTTTCTTTTTTTTTAACTAATTTTGGGTCATGCCACCATTAACACAGGAATCTCAGGCATGTGTTGTACACCAGCTCGAGATGATAAAGCACAATGAATGAACATCTCCTTTAAGTGGAGTGTTAATGACCACTACAGCCTGTGGCAAAGACTGCTAATTGTCCTGCCTGTCAGCCCTGGCCTCTAGCAGACCCCCAGCATTATACTGGAGAGGATTAACTCCTAACTTATTTAAGCCACTGTTATTTTGTCTCTGTTGTAGTTAAACCAACAACTGACTAATACATAGCCATTGCTGGTTGTTTGGTCCATTTTGAGGATGCTTTAAATCCATGCCTATCATTTTGGCATTGCCAGTGTTTGGAATGATCTAAATTCTGCAAACACACACACGCACACGCACACACACACACACATACACAATATCCAGTGACAGTCTCTCCTTGACTAAAGTTTAATCAGGCTCCTCTGAACTCCTTCTCAACTAGGCCCTGACATTTGGGTTTCCATGTTAGTCACTGCATTGTCCAATGTTAGCAAGAATCCTGTTAAGCCAGTTTAGACACAGTCCCGCACCCTCAACATCTGATTACTCTCAATATCTGATGGGGTTCCTCATCCCCTACCCTCCCGGTGATGTCTGATCACCCTGACCTGCCTTCAGCAAGAATCATTTTAGGTCAGTTTAGCTGGAATCCCCATACCCTTGATGCTTCCTCTTAGGAATTTTCCATCCACTCACTCCCACCCTGCTCCCAGGTTATAAATTATCACTTTTCCTTGTTGTATTCAGAATTGAGCACGATCTCTCTCCCCCACTGCAAAATCCCATTGCAATAGTCCCGACACCTATTGCAAAGGTCCCAAATAAAGTCTGCCTTACTGTTCTTTAGCAAGTGTTAAGAATAAGTCATTTTTTTGAAACCAGTCAATAAGACAGTAGAACCTACACTGATACAGTATTTCTGTTAATATAGGAGAGATGACGCTAAACAGCAAGCTCATAATACATACGTGAATCTTGGATTCAGGGGTTCAGATATTGAAAGGGTTGCAGTCCTTCCCTGGGTTTATTGTATCTGCACTAACTCATTCTGAAGGACACACTAGGGAAGAGGAAAGGGAATAATTGGACAATTAGAAGTCAAGAATTTTTAACGTGACTTATGAAGAAATTGATGAACATTTAGCCCAAACTCTCAGTTAAAGAAGTCATAATCTCTTTGCCACAACTGTCCCCATATTGAGCCATCTTTCACTGGACTGTTTGCCCTTGATGGAAATTGGTAAAGTATCTGTGGGAGAGGAAGAATAATTTTCCCTCTGTCCTTCTAGGTTCTTGGCTGAGACCCCTCCCCCATAATAAGAGACAGATTAACAGGAGAAAAACAAACAGAAGTTTAATAACATGTGTATCTCCTATAGACACGGGAGATATCTAGGAAAACTGAATAACTCCCTGAAATGGCCCAAGCCACCCATCACCTTAAATACCATCTCCAGCTAAAGACAAAAGAAAGATATTGGGAGTAGTAGGGGATGAGAGGGAGGCCAGCTATGGAAGGTTACCAGCAAAAGCACGGTAAACAAGGGTATAGCTGTTATACAGATTTAAGTGGATGCCATCTCCAGTGATAAGGGTTTCTGGAGACTTAATCATCCTTCTTTTCCTGGTCCGTAGAGGAAGATACCCTTACAAATGAAGATTTCTGTTATAAGTGTAAAGGTCTCTTAAAAAAGGGTAACTTCTACTAGGTTTTTAGAGCTTCTGCTATGTCTGCTGTTTCCTAAAAATAACCAGCTCAAGATAATCCTTATGTCAAAAGGACACATTTTGGGTGATAAGTTCTGCTCCCCTTCATATCATTGAGAGCTTTGATACAAATCAGCAATGGGGTGTATTCTGCGGCAAAGGGGAGAACTGAACTGTATTCTGCCCTGAAGAATGTTTAGATAGCAGATATGAAATCTATGTTAGACGGAAATCGGCTCTTAGTGAAAGATTTCCTTTTAATTTCAAAATCGCTCAATAATACAAATGCACGTTCCATTAGTTTGGATAAATTCCCACATGTGAGGTTATCTTGGGAAGGAAGAATGATCCTTCTTTCCTACATCAGCTTTTTTTCCTTCTTTTATCTTGTACTCTATCTTCAAGGGTGAATCTTTCAAAATTTTGATTTACTTCTTTTTACCACTTTTTTATTTGTTTATTTTATTTATTTGTTTATTTATTTATTTTGGTGAGGAAGGTTGGCCCTGAGTTAACATCTCTTGCCAATCTTTCTATTTTTGCTTGAGGACAATTGTCCCTGACCTAACATCCATGCCAATCTTCCTCTATTTTGCATGTGGGATGCCACCACAGCATGGCTTGATGAGTGATGTATAGGTCCGCGCCTGGGATCTGAACCTGTGAACCTCAGGTCATCAAAGCAGAGCACTCAAACTTAATCACTACACTACCAGGCTGGCCCCATAGTTTGTTTATTTTTGCCACTAATTTCTTTCATGTGATTTCAAAGGCAATACAAACATCTTGTAATGAATGTTTTTTAAACACCTTTTTTATTTTCCATTAGAGTGTAGGGGAGCAAAATTTGTCACCCCAAAATGTGTCTCTGTGGTATGAGGATTATTTTAGGCTGATTATTTTTAAGAAACAAAAGACAGATGAGCTTTTACCTCTGACTTAACTACCTAAAAGAATTTAGATAAAGAGTCTGTTCCAGGAGGAAATACTATCACAAGAGATATCTACACAGAGTATGAGCTAGTGTGGTAGACTGGGGAAAACTGAGCAAGGCCCATTTGACCAAAGTCCTCTCTGGGTTCCAGTGACTCTACATAGCATGGCAAACATATGTTTACCAAACATTTGCTTTTCCCATCTTCCTGTGAATTGTCTCCCTTCCCTTTCAGGCCCCAGAACCCTACCCGCTTCTCCTTAGCTCAGAGTAGCACATATACCTCATTTTGCCTGACTGCCTTTGGAATCTCTCATAGTTATGTGGATTTCCCATATATATGAAATTAAATTTGATTTCCCCCTGTTAATCTGCCTCATGTCAATTTATTTCAGCCAGACAAACATAAAAGGGTGGGTGGGGGGATTTCCCCTCCCCAACAAGAGTTACCCAGACAATAATATCCCATTATTTGTCTAGCAAATATATTTTACGGTGGATTATTTATGTTTCTCATTTCAAGCTTTTTCTTTATACAGTCAGACTTGCAAATAGCCAATTTTATAAAATGTGAGAGGTGAAATACTGAGTGTTGGAAATGTTCACTGTCTGGTCTGACCCTCTATACACCAGCACAGCCTTCCTGCTCTTCTCTTCACTCACCGGCAACATTCATTAGAGGAACTCCAGCATTTGGTCAATGAAACAGTGAATGCAATGCTCCCTTAAAAGCATGTTCAGATTATTTAGATAACATAGAAGTTTTTCATATAAGAACACCATTTCCTGCTTAAAGGATCATCTTCCACCACGCATAAGAAATTGTCTCTCTTATTTACTGTGGAATCTCTTGCACTTGTCTAATTCTGGGCACTGAGTATACGTTCAGAAAATGTTTGCTAAATCTTGCCTGCCACCAACAAATTACATGAGAAAAACTGGTGGAATTTTCTTGTCTTGAAGAACTAAAATCTCCTTAAATAATACATCCCACTGTTTCATCATTTCAGTAATTAAGATGGTCTTCCTCATGCTTAACTCTAATCACTTCTGCTTTATTTTAATTCTATTTCCTTCTCTCCAGTTCTCTGACTCCACCAGTCTTTTCTTTCTGCTTGTTAGCATTATTTTTAACAACTTTATGACGTTAGAAACTTTCATTTGTCAAATTAAGAATAGCTACCCAGTCCATGAGTTAATACGTTGTTTATCACTTTACCTCTTCAATTAGATTCTCTCTTCAAAGTATAGTATCAGTAACTTACTTTTTAATTCTGGAAAAAGCATCTAACTTTAAATAGATTTTTTTCATCCTCATTTTCTGATTGCAGAAGCACATTTTAAGAATTTAAAAATATAACTAGAGTCATCATAATACATAACTAAATTTTGCACTGCAGAAAAATTGACCACAAATTCTTTCAGCTACCACAGTTATTTTAATATGCAAAATTTATAATTTCCCCCATAAAGCTAGGACTAACCTAATATGTTCACTGTAAAATAAATAGGCCTTCATGCATGTCACTGTTCTGTGCAAGTACATTTAGCAGTGCTCCATTGCCTAGTGAAAAAATATAAATCCCTTAGGTCGACACCCAAAGCTTTCCATCTTACGGCCCTGATCTTCCTTTAGTGCCAAATCTAAATACCTTATGTTACAACAAAAGGGGACTCTGCTTTATTCTTCAAATATGTCTTTCACTTTGCCATCTTTATGACTATGCCCGTTCTCTTCCCTCTGCCTGGTGGAACCCCACCCATCTATCTCACCACCACCATCTATTCCACCTCCACCTGCGATTATTTTTACTTTCTTTTAACCTCATTTTAATTCTCATCTCTTTGACATGAGCTTTCTCAATTCTATCAATTGGCTCCAGATTGTTTTTATTCATTGTTACAGACCCAGCCAGACCAACACAATGCCTTGAACATTGTAGGTCCTCAGTATTTAGTGAATATGTCCATTTCTTATGGCTGCTATAAAAAAATCACCACCAACTCAGCGACGTAAAACAACATAAATTTATTCTCTTATGGTTCTGGAGGCCAGAAGTCCAAAATCGGTTTCACGAGGCTAAAGTCAAGGCGTTGGCGGGGCCGTGCCCCCTCTGAAGGCTCCAGGACAGAATCCATTTCCTTGCCTCTTCCAACTTCCAGAGCTGCATTCTTTACATTATTTGGCTCCTGGCCCCTTCCTGCATCTTCAGTGTCAGTAGGTGGCATCTTCAAATCTCTGTTGGCTTCTGTTACATCACATTCTCCTCTATATCAAATCTTCCCCCACCTCCGTCTGATAAGGATATGTGGTTACATTTAGAACCCACCTGGATGATCCAGGATACTCTCCCCATCTCAATATCCTTAACTTAATCACATCTTTTGCCATATAAAGTAATATTCGCATTTTGCCATTATTCACAGGTTCCGGGCATTAGGGCAGCAATATCTTTGGGGGCCTTTATTCAGCCTACCACTGGTGCTGGTAATTTAGCAGGCTTCACTGGTGCTGTTAATTATTTTTTGCCACTAGATGAGATGGTGCTAGTGAGCTCTCTGACCAAGACAAGGCTATGTGACTTTTTAAAAAGCAATTTTGGTGTGTGAACTTTTTGATAAAAAAAGTACTAGGATCCTGAATAGTTTACAAAGCACTTTCCTATTTAATCATCAGGACAACTCAGTGAGGTGGGTATTGTTAGTATCAATGTTTAAACGGCAGGGAGGTGGCCCCTAAAGCTGTAGGGCTGCTCTGCCAGCAAGCCAGGTCAGGCCGACTTCTCCTCTTGACATCCTAGAACCACCAGCCCTTGATTTATTTCTGGGCGTACTTCCCACTTCCAAAGTACCCCCTTCTGTTAAAACTTTGTAAGCTACACACATTTATAAGGCTTCTAAAATGTCACCATTCAATGCAACATTCAAAATATTCACACATGCTGAGTCTCCCTCTAATGGAAATTTCTCCACTAACATCAGATGTCCTCAGAGGTACAAATGCAACCCTAACAGCCTCCGCGTCTGCCTGTCGGACCTTGTGAGTCCTCTGCCCCAGGAACTGACATGGGTCTGCCCTCTTTCTCTCGTAGCCTTGTTGGGGAGTTCTCTCCAAGAGCTTCACGTTACAAGCTGTTTCTTAGAAGGTAGTGACTACCTTATAATAAGAATTGTCTGCTCCTAATGTGGTAGGAAAATGGCTGCCTCTCTCCCCTCCCTTCCTTCCTTTAGCACAGTCTAAGATTTCGAATAGAGTCAGACCCCTCAGGTACAGCATACGACACCACGGCATGCTCCACAATCTCCTGCCTGGGCCTCCACCCTCTCCCCACACAGAACTGTGTCTTCCCACATAGTGTGGCCTCCAACTGAAACACCTGCCCTCGCCTCTCCTTTGTCTGCTTGAAAATACCTCCGCCGCCTTCAGGGCTTAGCTCCACCCACCACCTCTGTGAAGCCTTTCCTAGTGACTTCTCCCGAATAGACCTGGCCCTGCCCTCCTTCGTCACACAGCGTCTCTAGGACCCTTCTGTCTAAATAGTGCTTATCACACTGAAGGGCATCAGTTGTCCATCTTCCCACAACATCCTGGAAATTCCCAAAGGGGCAAAAGCTTTATGTAATTTGCATTTGTACTTAACCTCTCTGTATCTCAATTTCCTCATTATAAAATATTGATAATAATAATTCCCACGCTAGAGGGTAGTCATGAGGATTACATGAATTAATATGTGCAAAATAATTAGATCTGTGCCCGACACATAGAAGTGATCAATAAGTGCTGGCTATTCTTATTCATGACATTTATCACAGTCTGACATCACCTTTATATGTTCGTTTATAGTTTCTCAATGTGCTTAGAATGGAAGCCCCACATGGCAGGGATTCGTGTCCATCTTGCTCACTGCTGTATCCCCAGGGCCTGGGGACTACATGCCTGGCGCATGGTTCATTCGAAACTTTGGTGAACAAATGTGTGAATGAATGAAACCCTAGCATCCAACATCATGCCTGTTAGGTAGTGGGCACATAGTATGTGTTTTCTTAAATTTAATTAAATTTTATTCTTTAATATCTTTTTTACATATCTGATTCTAAAACTGAACAATTGCTTCTTCAATGAAGTATTTTCCTCAACTTTTATGAAAGACAGAACATTACATCTTCATAACCAAAAGTCCCTTTCTAATTCATTTTGGTTCAAGGTTCCTTCATCTCCAGTATTTTCTGTCCAGTTAGAAAGGCTTTTGGCAGGTTTTCTCCAGCAGTTAAGGAAGTTTTTTAAAGTATCAGTCAAGATGCCTCTTTAAATTTAAATTAACTAAAACTAAATGAAACCGAAAATTCAGTCCCTCAGTCACACTAGCCACATTTCAAATTCTCAATAGCCATATGGGGCTAGTGGATACCATACTGGATGATACAGACATAGAACACTTCCATCAGTGCAGGAAATTTTATTATACGATAGGCCTAGTGTAGGTTATGCTGCAGTAACAAACGACACCAAAATCTCAGAGATTTAACACAGCAGGAGTCTACTTCCATGCACTCAAAGTCCACTGCAGGTTCGGATGTCTCTGGGGTACTATCCTCCATGTGCTAGCTCAGCATCATAGGCCATTTTGGTTTTGTGACCCTTCTGTATCCACATATACTCCCAAGACCACTGTTGCCGAGGAAGAAAACATCGAGAATCTGCACCAGCTCTTCAATGTTTCCACCTGGAAATGACAGCCATGCCTAACTGGGAGAGCCTGCAAAACCTAATGCCCCTGTACACAGAAATGGAAGGAAAATAGTAAACACTGGTGATTTCAGCCACATCAGGCACGGCCTTCCATGTTCAAACTGCCTCCTTATATGTCGCCTCTTGTAATTAACATCATGCATGTGACAATGCTCAATATAGCTTTGAGAACACAGTAGGCTCAGTAAATGCTACTTCTCTACCTCTTTCTCTTTGCAGGAGCTTTTTATATCATGTCGCATGTTCTGTCCTTAGCCTCATTTAATCCATTTTCTATAATACCATCAGAATGACCAGATCATTTTCCTAATTTACAGGAAATCCTTCTACAGTTCCTCACCAAATCCAGATTGAAACACAATCTCTTTAACATGATATCCAAGGCCTCCCAGAGTCTGGCCCACCTGGCCTCCCAAACTGATCTCCCATCACCCTCTGTGCTCCAGCAAGATTGTGCACATGGCTATTGTACTCCCAGGTCCTATGTATAATTCCCCACCTTATGCTGTCACTCTTCCTGGAACGTCCTTCCCTACACATCATGGTTCTCTAAACCCTTAAAATGCCACCTTCCTTGACTTCCTCAGTTAAAATTAACCTTTCCATCTCATATCCTCTCAGAGCTTGTATCTTACTCTGGTTATGTGTCTCTTATAAGCTGCTTGAGGAAAAGGATGGAGACATTCATCTTTGATTCTCTTACTCAAAGCCAGGAACATATTCTGTGCTTAGTAAATGTTGGATGAATTTAATAAAACTTTCCTCTGAGGAGCTTTTCTTCAGAAATTTTCCTCCTATACTATTAGCATCTTATAAGAAAAACAACATATCCACAGAATAGAAATACAACCTTTTGTTTCAAGAAACATTAATGTATTATCTCTAATATTATAGAATGAGACAGACTGTAACCAAAATGACTTGGGTTGAAAATATAAGTAGAAGAATACTTTAAAATGAAAAAGAAATTACTCAATGCTTTATTCCTAATGGAAGTAAACATTTTATTTAAGTAATGTTGAATCAACATTTTCTGAGACTTTCGAGAAATGGAAGATTATATTTTAAATACTTTTTAAGTAGAAATCAGGAAAGTTAGAGCATATTTAAAAATAGTGCACAAGAACTTCCTGTGTCCTTGAACTATTTGTGTATGCTTCAGCGTTATAAGAGAAAGTAATGTGAATTACCTCCAAAATTTCAATATCACTGAGAAGAGATTGAAAAGAGATTTTGAAAAGAGATAGCAAAGACTTAAGTTGAAAAAAGGAAGTATAAGGAAAGATGTAATGTAATTTGTTAAATTATACAAGAATAAGAGGAAACATCTCTTGAAAGAATAGAAAATGGGAAAAGGAAAGACATTATCTCAAAACATCTGGAGATGAATGATAATCACTTCCAAATAGGATGAAAACTGAGGAGAAGTATTATCTCAGTGATAGTCTACATAAAAAGTTGGGAGGTTTTTCTTAGTCACTTACAGAGATGATCTGTAAAACAGAAGATGGACGATAAGCAGACAAAGTTAGAGCAGGCTATTTCCTAGGAGAGTGTTCTCCAGGGGCTCTGTCGGAAAAAGGATCTTACAGCTGATTTTTCTCTTTAAGTTTTTAAAAGTTTATCTCCATTAAAAAAATATGCCCACCTTCATTTTCAAAGAATCACAGGAAATGTATAATCATACTTTCATACACCCTTTTTGGAATAAAGCAGCTGGTTTTCTCAAGGCTCGCTCATATCATCAAAACATCATGGTGGATGGGCTCCTACCTGAAAAGTCAAGGGAAAACAACACTCTCTGATGAGCCAATCACAAAGCAGATAAAGAGTACATTTGGGGGGTCCACCCAGTAGTGCAGCAGTTAAGTTCACATGTTCGGCTTCGGTGGCCCAGGGTTCGCTGGTTCAGATCCTGGGTGTGGAACTATGCACTGCTTGGCAAACCATGCTGTGGCAGGCATCCCACATATAACGTAGAGGAAGATGGGCACGGAGGTTAGCTCAGGGCCAGTCTTCCTCAGCAAAAAGAGGAGGACTGGTGGCAGATATTAGCTCAGGGCTAATCTTCCTCAAAAAAAAAAACTCTACATTTGTGTCTGCATAGCTGGTGGCATTCTTGAACCTCCTTCCCTTTGATTCTGCTGTGCTGTCCCTACTAAATAGATTCGCTCAATTAGAGCAGGATCCCCTGGATTCAGGTCTACAGCTGTAACCCTCATCCAGGCCATGAACTGTGTTCAGAGAGCCACAGGAGGTCTGTAGTCACAGGAGGTCGCTCTGTGGGGGTCATCAGACTCACAAATTAATGCCATTGGTCACAAGAATCTGGGTCAAGATCCTTGAGCAGCATAGGGGAGATAATTTCTAGATTTAGCCTTGGAAAGCTCTCCAAAAAAAGGTTTCTAAGGACTCTGATGAATGAGTCTCCATCCAGCCCAGAGAACGAATCAGCCAACTTGGCCCCAATTTGCCCTAAGTGCTAAATGTGTTTTAAAGGTATGTAAAATGTGAGTCTCTGAGAGAATATAAAGAGTGCAGACCCCATTCTAGGACAGCAGTGCAGACCTAAGAGATCCACCCCTTTAAGGTGTAGAATATGTGCCTGAGAAATGGGGCTGGCCAGGAAAGCGTTGTGCTGTCCCATGTTGGAAAGAAAGGGTCCTGTATGTTCCTGTGGGTCACTGACACAGATTCTGCCTTGTCTGCCCTTGTCTGACCTCAGTCTGATTACCAAGCCTGGGCTGGTCTGAAACACACCTCTATTCTTAGCATCCTATGCCTCCACCTGTCGTTATGGCCAGTCTTCCTGACCTGCTCTTGCTTTGGCCTTGTTCAACCCTTAGTTCTGATCTTTTTCTATCTCTTAGGCTCCCCAGTGCCATGTTTCCCATCCACCTTAGCTGCTGGCTCACACCTCCTGCAGAAACTGGCAGAAGCTACAGAAACAAAATGGTCCTTTGCTCCAACTGGCCCAGCAAGAAGATACACAAGCTGGAGCCTGGGCAATACAGAGAGTGGACACCCATCACGTCACTTTCAACACACCTCCCACCTTGAATGTCCTGGCATCTTCCCTCATGATATCGTCTCTGCCAAGGAAGCCTCTTTCCATCCCCTTCCCACTCAGTGCCTATCTCTTCCTCCATCCATCCTTTAGGATCCATGTCAAATGTCCCCTCCTCCAGGAAGTCTTCTTAGGCAGAAGGTTCTCATAGCACTTGGAACATATATCTCTCCACTATAGCAGTTTTAATATTTAATCACAATTATTTTTTCAACCTCTGTCTTCCGCATACTGTGACCTTGGTAAAAGCTGAGGACATTCCCTTCCTTGCCTCTGTGCAACCTTAGCATTTGTCACAGTACTTGACTTGCTGTAGATGTTTCATAAGTGTTTCTTAAATATATAAATATGGCTTTCTAGATGACATAGATCTAGATAACTTCCAGATAATTAGAAAATGTCACCATATCACTATGCTATCCCCAGGACTATTTTCTTTTCACCAAGTAGGTGCAAGATAACTTCAGAGGAACCTGAAACTAGTAGCCAGTTTCTTCACCAAATATCTGCTATAAAGGAAGTTGTGGCCATCCAGCCATCAACAACTTCCCTACTGACATGATCAGCCTGCACTGCTGGAGGTGCTAACCCTCCACCCACTACGGGGCATCCTTGAATGGATGACTCTGGCCTCCTAACAGGAAATGGAGAAATCTCCTTACTGAAGACAAGTAATCTTTTAGACATCAGCAGCATGGGAGGGGGCATCTCAACCACCACATCCTGCAGCTGCAGCAAATATATACAAGACCCCTTGACTCCATCAGTGCATTCAAGCTGAGCGCTGGGGCCTATATTCTTAAGAAGGTGACCCTGGAGAGTCAGTTCTACAACGTTATCAGTGATCCATTCTCAAATAACACTTCAGGGAAAAATCTACTCATGTCTCAAAATTGAAGGATACCTAGAATTTGAGAAAACCCTCTGCAAAGGGCAAATGCCACCTCAGCCCAAACCCACACTCTCCTTCCAGGGAAAGCCTGAAATGTCGCAGGTCCACTTGGGCACCCTAGCTGAGTTAGAGTGTCACGTAAGGGGGAACTTAATGCAGCAGTTATAAGCATCGGCTTTGAAGTCGGGCAGATCCAGGCTTGACTCAGCTCTACCACATGGCCTCAGTGTGATCTTGGGCAAATGCTCTAGCCTAGCTAAGCTTGGTTTCCTACCTGTAAAATGCGCATGTGACTTCCTCTTAAGACTAAGAATTAAATGAGATAACTAATAAGTATATAGCATTTAATAAACAACCAATAAATACCGTTGTTATTGTTGTCGGCATTATGCACCCTTCCTCTGCCACATGCTAAGGTTCCTCATCAAGGATCCACACCATCATCACATGTGAAGCCCTAAAGAGAACCACCATCCAAGATTCTGAGACCCAGGCACATATTCTTATCTAAAACCAACCACTGGATTTCATCTGGCCTGGGGATCCATGGGGTGTTTTGGGCATCATCAAAGACCATCAGCCGTGAAATGATGCTTAGTACACACACTATCCGTCATGATATCTACAATATGATATCTAATCCTCCAGTTCTGAGGACTAAAGAGATGTGATGAGGTAATGAACTTCCTAAGGGCAGGGATCAGATCCCCTACTGATCCAACACCTACTATGCATCTGGAATATTATAGGCGTTCAATAAATATTTGGTGTAAATGGGAACCTGGAACTCCTACCCCTAGCCCATGAGTCTGGAATCAATTCATTCAATTCAACACGTGTTGAGTACCTCCCATGTACCAAGCATTGTTTTAGGTGCTGAGAATACAGAAATAAGATACAGCTCATAACCTCAAAGAGCTTATGCTTTTGATTGCATTATTTCCCCAAACTCCATCACTCACTGTCCTTTTAGGATGATCATTTAGACCATCCCTGAGATTGAGCACCAATCTGTTTCTGCTCTAGAAATTATATAATTTCAAATGTGTTTAACTCTAGAATCACCAGTCCCCAGATTTTCTACTCCTAGCACTCATTAAGCCAGTACTGGGGCATGTGGGGATCATATATTCCCTAACAGAAACAGAGCCATTGGGTACACTGGGGGGTTTCCAAGTTGGTTAGGACTATGACCCTTGAAGTCAGGTAGAATCCCAACTCCCCCCACTTACCAGCAGTAGTAACATACTTATGACAAAATCTCTCTGATACTCATTTTTATTTTTAAGTCTCTTTTAAAAAGGCTAGTAATATTTACCTCACAGTTTAGTCATGAAGATTACGTAGGATGGTGTGTATGATGTACCTAATACAGTACCAGGCTCCTAGCAAGCATTTAATAGGCTAACAATATTGTCCCGACTCTAGATCATGAGACAGAGGGAGTGTCTGTCACATTCATCATTATATTGCCAACACTTAACACAATGTTTGGAACATAGTAGGCACAGAATCATTATTTAATGAGTTAACTAACTAATTAGTTAACTAAAGGCATGGGTTTATTCAGCTTCCCTCTTCTCCCACCTGGTCCCTTGTAACAAGAAAAAGAGTAAAGCCAAGTTAGGTCAGTCAGACACAATATCACCATTTAATAGACCTGAATGCCTCGCCATAACTGAAACAAAACTAGTTCTCAGGGGGACACACCTCCAGGTTAAAATCAGGGTAAGGGACAACGTTGGAGGCATATCTTGGCCATAAGGATGACTGTGACAGTCAGCCTGTGTAATGCTCTCTCATTGTTCTAGAACTTCCTGAGCAAAGGCTTCCCAGGTCAGTAGACCTCTGCAGAGTCATATCCTGGAGGAACATTCTGGGACTCCTATGCCCAAGATGGATCCTCTGCCAGTTGTCTCCTTCATCCCTGAGGCATTTGTGTTAGTTAAGAACTGGGTTTGTCTGCAAGTTACAGAGATCAGTTTACAGTGGGTTAAACACATAAGGGTTTGTCATCATCAATAACAAGAAGTCTGCGGGTAGCAGCTGCTGTCACTGGTCCAGCGGCTCAAAGATTTCAGGGCCAAGGTCTCTGTGATTCTCTTGGCCTTCTCTTCATTGTCTCCAGTGTCCAAATATCAAGTCTGTATTCCAGGCATGAAGAAGAAAATGGAAAAGCCAGAAAGCACAGTATCTATAGCAGGAAAACAAGTGTTTCCAGAAATCCCACACTTCAGTTTATGCGTCATTGGCCAGAATTCTACCACAAGGCCTTCCCTAGGTGCAAGAGAGATTTGGAAATGTATGGATTTTTTTTTTTCAGCTAGACATATTGCCGCCTTCAAAAAACTCCATGAGTAAAGCAGAGTGGAAAATGGAGATGCGGTAAGCAACCAGAACACTCTGCCCCAGCATCACTTTGCTCACTCCCTGAGGCTTGGAATGAATGACAGCCAGGGTTTCTTACTGAAATCCTCGTCCTTACTCACCTCCTTTGCGGAACTGTTACAAAAGTATGAAGTCTTTCAATGGCTGCCTGAAGCCCAGCTGTTCTTCAGCTTCCTGCTTGGGAGAGCTTGCCCCGCTACCAGGTCAGTGACAGTCACTCTCCTTGAGAAAGATGCTCTGAATATAACAGTAGGGCCAGCCTCATACCCTGTCAAGAAAAGCTGCTTCTCTCTCCTCACAAGAAGGCATCTCCAGACCAATAGAATAAACTGGATCAATATTTTTTTCATTACCTTACATATCAAGACGGCAATTGAGCTTTGCCCTTCTGCACTGTGGAGTCCATATAAGAAGCCTCACCACACCCACATAGCTTTCAAGCAAGTTAAAGAGTCTCCTATACTGATGGATAAGTTCCCCCTTCCTCCCACACACACCATCCTCCTGGCTGTGAAAAAAGCGACCTCACAGAGCACCAATATCCCCAGGTCAGTTTGGAAATACACCTACAGCAGCCTCTGTAATCTCACATGAACCAAGCAGCCCAAAGATGGGCCTCAAGAAATCCCCGCAACGGAAAACCAAAATACAGCCTCCACCAAGCTTCCCAGCTCAAAATCGTTAAGCAATGATTCCACTCTCAACAGAAGTCTCCAAACTCATAGCCTGTGAACTCTTTTTGTGTGTGTGAGGAACACTGGCCCTGAACTAACATCTGTGCCAATCCTCCTCTGTTTTACGTGAGATGCCACCACAGCGTGGTTAGACAAGCGGTGCTAGGTCCGCACCCGGGATCTGAACCTGTGAACCCCAGGCCACCAAAGCAGAGCATGTGAACTTAACCACTATGCCACCAGGCAGGCCCCAGCCTATGAACTCATTTTTTTTTTATTGAGTTATTGATAGGTTACAATCTTGTGAAATTTCAGTTGTACATTAATGTCTGTCAGTCATGTTGTAGGTTCACCACTTCACCCTTTGTGCCCACCCCCCACCCCACCTTTCCCCTGGTATCCACTAAACTGTTCTTAGTCCATAATTTTAAATTCCTCATATGAGTGGAGTCATACACAGATTATCCTTCTCTCGCTGCCAGCCTATGAACTCTTAACTCCCCAAAAGCATAAACAATTACTCCTTTCATAATATTGAACCAGGCACAAAACACCGGCCTCAGTCCACACTCCAAAATTTCCAGCTGATTCTCCAGACCAGTAGAAATGGCTCCTTGATTTAGATTAGAAGGAACACAGCTTAGAGATCTTCAGCCTCATTCCCAGCTGTGTCCCCATAATGAGGGGGAGTTGGATAACGAGAAAGACATCACAGAACAAGAAAACTGTCAAATGTCCACCTCCTGGAGCTGAGGTCTAGAAGATTTCAGTGAAAAAAAGTGGGCCCTTCAGGATCTGGTCCCAGTCACCTCTCCAGCTTCACCTCCTGCCGCTCCCCGCTTCATATTCTGTTTCCCCACCAGGACGTGCTCTCTCTAACCTCTTTACACATGTTGTCCCCTGCCTGTGACACTTTTCCAGCTCACTCTTGCCCTCTGCCTGACTAACTCCTACTTGTTCTTTAGGACACAGCTTGGACATCACTTCTGGCTTAGACATCTCACCTCTGTGCTTCCTTTCTATTTCCCTCATCAAGCACTTGTCACATATGCAACTATAATATAACTTGCCTGTTATATATCCCAACAGCACTTGCCTGTTGGTACCATCCTCACCCTTCTCCCACCCCACAGGCTCTGTCTGCCTTCTCACAGATGTGTCCCCCATGCCTGTAACTGTGCCTGGCACATAGTAAGCACTCAGTAGAAGTTTCCTGAAGGAAAGAGCAAGGTGTCTAACACCAGGTAGAGACAGGGGGCCTCATGTTCCCTCTCAGAACTTGCTGGCCAGATTTTCCTCCAGCTCAGATGTCTGAACTCGCCCTGCTGCTAAGAACATGCAGATAAAGGGAAGAGAATGCAGAGGATTCACCGTACAGCCCCACAACCAGCGAAACAACTCATCATGGCTTAAGTAGTACAGGGTCAGAACATCACCCTGTACGCTGTCAATCAGTGTGTCTGTGTGAGTTTCTTTACAGGTTTGGGAGAAGGATTGTTTTGTCTTGTTTTCTTCTGTTTGCATGTATTCTGACATTATTTTCCTCTTCTGATCAGTCGCAGCTGGGTTTGTCCAAGGCAATTTAAGCATCCTGTATAAACTCAACTACCATCATGATTTCAAGAGAAATAAATATACCAAAATGATTGTGGTCCCCAGACAAATTGTCTCAGCGTTTTGACACTAAAACTGAAGTAGATACTATAATGGTGGGAGAATCTAAACAAGACATAGTGAGAAGAAATGGGGAAAAGCTTAAAATGAGTTGTTTTCACTTAGATTCCAGGCTGTCTCACTACAGGCAGAACAAGTTTGGCTGAATCAAAATCTATGTCCCAGTGTGTTAGCCTTGTCCCAACCAGGCTGTAGGTAATCTGGGCACGTGGGGCCATATGCTCCACTCCCTCCTCTCCTTCACAGAACACAGCTAACAGCTCTAGCAACTGTTAATCTCTCCCCTCACAAGCCCGCATAGCACAAGGTCTAAAACTCTGACAACAGTTACCGCACTCTACTTGGCACTAAAGAACAATGTGTATGTATCTGTCACCACAACCAATTGTGAACTCCTAGAAGGGTCCTGTACAACAACCAGCCATCCAGTGCACCGCCTGCTTATGTCTCTTGAAATTTCTTTGGAAAGGATTGGTTGTCAAAAAGAATTAAAATGTTGAGCATTTAATTAGAGCTCACTCCATAATTTTCGTTGTTGAATTGATGTTTAATTCCATGACATCAACAACATTCAATTCTAATAATTATTATGCTTTTCACTATCTCCCCCCAAAGCCATATGACTGTTTTGCCACTGTGTAGCTTGAGTGTTTTTAAATAGTTGTTGAATTGCTTCAAAATTCCATTAACTTTTACTTTTTATCTGGCGTGCTCATTCATTCAATCCATGAAATTTGACTAATGGAAATTGATTTCTTTCTCCTAAGTGTCATTCTCTTGCCACATCTAACCCACGTCCTTTGTTGCAAACTCATAGGTTTCGATGCAGGCGTTTCTCGTGTTAAATTTGTAAATTATCCTTATATTTCTCATACTTGAAGAATATTGCTTTGTTATCTTTTCAGGGGTATTTAATCTAGAATGTTATGTTCCATTCCAGGGGAATTTTCACTTTTTTAATCTTTTTTAGGAGAGGCCCAAATGAGATCATTGCTTTTTCATTCAACAAACATTCAAAGCCCCTTCTGCTCCCGTCTTTGGGGGTGACTGTTGCTATCATTGTTTATTGAAATGATCTAGGAATCCTTTGTTATGTAAAACAGGCCTTAGTGCTCCTTAGTGGGCAGGGAAGACACCGTGGTTATGCTTGTCTTTGTCACTCAGACCTGCTATTAACTATCTGTGTGGCCTTGGGCAACTCACTGGACCTCTCTGAGCTTCAGTTTCCTCATCTGTACCTGAGTCACAGGGTTCATGGAAGATTTGTATAAGAAAACGTTTGGGAAAGTTCCAGGATAGGTGCCCACCACATAACAGGGATTTAAATAAGAGTCCATTATTTTCCCTCATCCTCTTCCTGAGACTCTCCGCTCTTCCTACACCTGTTCATACCCTGCGAAGCCTGCTGTCAGACTAGCTAATCTGATCCTTTAATAGGATACTTTTCATAGGAGACTCTAAATGCCTGGAAAAATAATAAATGTTAATAAAAGAAATGAATTTGGGGGAGGAGAGATGATAAGGAGAATTCTGGGGCCAGAAGAACCAACTGGTCCCATCAGACCACATTGTTTTGGGCTGTGGCCTCTGCTCTCACCCAAGGGCCCGTCCTCTGGGCTTACTTTTACAGTCAGGCAAAAAGAGAACAATAAGTTGAATTTTTTAGAATACTTGAGATTAGATGTGTCACTTGGGAGCAGTGCAGCTTCCTTCTGAATTTTGGCCACCGGCTCCATATCACCCTAATGAGAAGAGAAGAGAAAAAGATAAAAAGTATCTTTAAAAAATTAAAGACATCGTGGAGTCTCTGAAGCAGGTGTCTCATCAGCTATCGGCACATTTCTGCTCCCCAAGTCCCGTTCTCTTGAAAGTTCGGTATCGCTGGACTTTGAAATTCAGCAACAAAGTAAGATGATGGGTGTGGTCAGGTGTATTTTCCAGCTTTCCCATTCTCCTGTATGGTGGGGATTTTCCACCAGGATTTTAAATGCTTCTTACTTTTATTAAGTGTCAGTTCTGCTGCTCAGCAGCAATTAAACTGAAAGGAAAATGTCAAGAGTGATAAATTACTATTACAGGTTTATTCTTTCTTTTCTTTTCAGAAACGAGTCAGCCCTGCATCATGAGATTCTAAAATATTAACTTTGAGGGTATCGAAAGAGAAAGGCTTTCTGCTATGCTAATTTCAAGAAATGATGTCTCAAACCCATGTCAATTGTAAGGTCTATGATTTAAACATAATCCATGGTGTCTGAATAGCCCGTGTTTATTCAATTTCTTTCAGAACTACCTGACCCTGCAGAAGTAAGCTACTGTAGTTGAAACAGGCACGCGTGGCCCAGTTTGCTACAGGACTAACAGGAAATAACCCTGTATTTCAATATTCAACATAGGGAATAAACCGGGGCTTAGTGAGTGAGTTTTCTGAATAAAGTCAATCATTATTAAAGCTTTTAAGAGACAAATTTCCAAGTGCCTCTGGCATTTCCATTGAGTCCAAATAGCGCCTTAGGGATCATGAGGAAGGACATTCAGAGCCAGTGATTTTTTCTGAGCATCATATTCCAGACTGTAAGTTTCATTATTTGAGATAATCAAATTTCCAGCTCCTTTCTCAAACAAACAGAAGTTAAGATAATAGACAGAGTACAAGGTCTGGAGCCACTCAAAGACCCCAACAATTGATTAGTTTTGGATGACTATATCGAATTGCAGTGAGGGAATGTGTAAAATCTGGAAACATAGTTTTCAAATCAGTGGTGTGTATTAGTCAGAGCTCTCCAGAGAAACAGAATGAAAAGAACTACATATAGAAAGAAAGAGAGAGTTTTAGAGAGAGAGAGAGAAAACTATGTGTGTGCATGTGTATATATATACACATATCAAGAGAGATTTATTACATTGTGAGAAATTGACTCACTCAGTTATGGAGGCTAAGTCCCACAATCTGCTGTCTGCAAACTAGGGACCCAGGAAAGCCAGTGCTGTAGCTCAGTCCAAATCTGAAGGCCTGAGAACCAGAGTGCCAACATTTTCACGACATATAGAGGAACAATCAGAAAATTAGTGGGTGGCAAGAAAAAGGGCAGAGAATAATAAACCCTAAAGATATGATTATAACAGCTAACATTAATTGAACGTTTATTATACGCCCAACTCTGTTAATGTTTATAATCACATTTTATATTCACAACAACCCATTTTACAGATGAGGAGCCTGAAGCCCAGGGAGTTTAAGTAGCTTGCTCAGCATCACCCAGCTAGTAAGAGGTCAGTAGGTCTGACCAGAGTCATTGCTTTTAACCACAATTCAGTGTCTCCTCTCATTTCATGAGGAGCAAGGATTGCACCCAAGGGTGGAGGACTCATGGTCTGGAGTTGTAACAGAGGGAACCAGCAGAAGAATAAACTCTGAGAAACTTTACCAGATTTAATACATAATAAAAATATTTACATGAATTAAAGCTCAATTTTTCAGGTTCTGTCTGTAAACTTGCAATTTAATACTGTGAAAAAAACTAAAAAGGATAGCTAACAATTAAGTGGCTCACTTTTGTACGAGACAACCATTCTTTTCGGCAAATACCTTGTAAAGAGATTTGAGAATATTTCAGCTCTTGGGAATAAAAGAATGCCGTGAACAGAGGACCTGCATTTCAAACTTTTTTATGTGTTTTTTCAAATCTACATCACTCTTTTCGACCATAAAATCCACAGTTTCTAGAGTTAGATTCTAAAGGTTTGCCATATTACCATGCATGTATTTTATTACGCAGTTAAAAACAAGATTATAAAAATAAGCATTTTATGTTCTATTCAAATCAAATTTTCTAACTAATCTCAGTAAAAGAGGAGAAAACTTTACACACGCGCACTTTTTTCTTATAACAGAGCTTGTGTAAAATAGCCAGCCGGATATAGGGGTAAGAACTTACCAACTTATGCTCCTTTTCAACAAAAATAAACTAGAATAACTCCACTCCAGCAGCACTAATTTCTAACAGACTCCCAAATCACTAGTATTCCTGCCCCCTCTCTCTTCTTTAGCTCTCCCTATTCTCTAGCTCCTGACATCCTGCCAATTCCATTTATTAACGATTAATGTGATACTCCAGCCCGTAAGGCTCGACCACTTCTTGTTTCTGCACAAGGGCAACACGCTCAGCTGATCCTTTGGCATTATATGTGGTAGTAGACAGACTCTAAGATGGCCCCCACATTCCCACCCGCTGCTGTTCAAGCCTTTGTGTGATCTCCTCCCCTTGGGTGTGGGTGGGAGCTGTGACTTGTTCTAACCAATAGAATATGGCAAAGATAATAGGATGCTACTCCTTTGAATACTTTGTTTTTGGGGGTTTTTTTAGGCGTTTTTTTTTTTTTATATTGGCACCTGAGCTAACAACTGTTGCCAATCTTCCTTTTCCTTTTCCCCACTTATTCTCCCCGAATCCCCCCAGTACATAGTTGTCTATTTTAGTTGTGGGTCCTTGTAGTTGTGGCATGTGGGACGCCACCTCAACGGGGCCTGATGAGCAGTGCCATGTCTGCACCCAGGATCAGAACCAGAGAAACCCCAGGCCACTGGAAGAGAAGCACGCAAACTTAACCACTCAGCCATGGGGCAGCCACTCCTTTGAATACTTTGTTATACAAGACTCCATCTTGCAGCAAACTCACTCTAGAAATCCTCCTTGCTCATTTGATGAAATAGGTAGCCATGTTGGAAAGCCCACATGGCAAGGACCTCTAGGAACTGTGGGTAGTCTCTAGGAACTGAAGATGGCCTCCAGCTGACAGCCATCAGGAAGCTGGGACTTCAGTCTTACAAGGACAAGGAAATGAATTCTGCCAACAACCTGGGTGAGCCTGGAAGTGTTTTCTTCCTCAGTCGTCCCTCCAGATGAGAAGATAACCTGGCTGACACTTTCCTCACAACCCCTGGGACCCTGAAGAGTAGACCTAGCTGGGATGTGTCCAGACTCCTAACACAGAGAAATTGTAGGACAATAAATATGTGTTGTTTTAAGTCACTAAGTTTGTGGTTTATTTGTTATGCCACAAGAGAAAACTAATACATACCTTCCTCTGAAATCTTCAACACAAACACCTCACGCTGAACCTCCCCATTCTGCTAGCTCTGTCTCTTCGTTGCTTGACTTGTGAGACTCCTCCAGGCCCTGCCTCCTCTTCTTCTTGTCTATGTATTAACTTCCTCTTAGGCAGACATTATTCACATTGGAATCCATGGTCCATCACTTCATCCACTTTCTTGCCAATATACTCAACAACCTGTTCCATTTTCTTCCATAGCAAACACCTGGCAAATCCCGAAACCTGAACAAACCCAACCATTTTCCTTCTCCTTTCTTACCTTGTAGCCATCAAGAAAACCATTCAACTGCACAGACTGGTAATACTGAAAATTCGTGGGTACAGAAACATTTATTTTATTAAAAATAACCAATAATGTGTGCACATTTTGCAAAGAATATTTAAAAAGTAAGTGACAAAGTACTAGATACAAATTTAAATGAGAACTCTCTCCACTGGAGGATAATGCATAAGAAGGTGATTGCTTTAGTATTCAGGTAATGCTATTTCAGCTACATTTTTAAGCCCCCCAGATGCCTAATTATTCAGGAATTCCTGATATGCTCGGCTCAAGGGAACACAGGAAATGGTGATTCCAAGAATGTTTCCCTGTGGCTCAGGAGAAGTCATGGCATAGACTTTCTGTCCTCATTTCAGAAGCAGTGATATTCATGAGATGTAGTGGAAGAAGCCACCTCAATGTTTAATTTGCTTTGACTTAGGTGTTATCCTTTACAATGCCAGTCGCTCCTGAGGGCGAAATGGACTTGTTTTAACCATTTACAGCCCTTGGGAATGTGAAAGATACAGCTAAACACTTTATCACCTGCATTAGATGGATTGTTCTTTGTTACCGTGCTTCAACACTGACGAAAACTATCAACTGCTTTTTCTCCCCCAGATGTCCCTAAATGCACCATTTCTATATTTTACTTTTTTTCAGATACGGAGAATCCAGGAAATAGGCAGATAATATTACTTTAATGAATTCTACCTGTTTTATAATATTAATTTAACACAATTACATTAAATAATTAGCATTATATATTCAGGACAGCTTTGTTATCTAAGACCTAGTGGGTTTTTTTTTTCAGTTCTAAGTGTACGTATTCTGAAAATAAGCAGAATTTTTGTATTTTGTTTGTATTTGTAGGTATGGCAGGGAATTTTCTTCTTTCTCATTTTCACTTCCCTAAAATATCTTAAATTATTTCCTCTTCTAGCTTTAGCATTTTCTGCTTTTTTCTCTCTTCCTTTTTCTTCCCTAAAGTTTCACAAATATAGCTCTAGGATATCAAAATCTAGATCCAAAAGATAAGTTTTATTCTTTTTATAGGAATTATGTTTACTGATAATGGGCCACAAAATAATGTTTCAAAATGAATACAGTATTCATTTATTCATCACTCCTTCTAGAGCAAGTTTTATGCAAAGCTGTGAATTCACTTCAGTTATGTGCCTGCCAGATTCTGGGAAGTAAATGAAGTTAATCGTAAGTTTCTTTTATTCCCTGTCTACCCTCTTTTCCTCCTTTCAGCAACAACCTCCTTATAGCAAAGGAAAAAGTGCCTCTGACAGCTAACTACCAGCCTTGGTTCCTTTCCATAAGAACCCATTCATTCAACAAATGTCTACTGATACTGTATGGAAGATGCTGTGCCAGAGCAGCTGCATTTCTCCTCATTACCTCCTTACCTTCTGCCTAGAACAACTTCCTTCTGTGCACCGTGCTTCACCTGATTTCAGGTCTCAAATTGGTCAACACTTCCTCTAGGAAGCCATCCTTGACTGAGCTCACTGCCCCTCCCAAGTGATCCCATGGCAATTTTATTTAGCCCTTTTGTATTACTCTGTGTTACAATTATCCATTCACTTGTTTATGATCCTCATTAGACTGTAAGACCTTGGAGGTTAAGGACTTTTTCCAGTTGGGATTCCCCAAAGCCTAGCAGAGCACCCAACACGTCACTGGTGCTGAATAAATATGGGGTCAGACAGGAAGGGCAGCTACAGTGCTATAGGAGTGAAAGAAGCAATAGATTAACTTTCCTGGGAGGATTACAGAAGGCTTAGTGATTTATGCAAGGCTTAGTAGGATAAATAGAATTTAGGGATAAGGCATTTCAAACTAAAGGAAAAGTTAAGCCAATTATGATGTAGGCTTTGTGAAAGTCATGAGACATGGTATAAATTGGAACCAGAATGCTGAATGAAGGTGTTCTGGTTTGACTGTCTACAGTCAAATATATTCTTAAATTAGATTGGGGCAAAACCAAAAATAAATAAAGTAAAATTCATCAACTTCCATTTGAGATGGGGATTGTCCACACACCCCACATTTTTCCTAAAACTGCTTTTACTAACCTGATCCCACTATCTAAAATGACCTTGCATCCAAATGCTGAATGTCCAGAGCCTACCTATGCAGCAAGGTCTGCTTAGGTCCAGCTCCTCTTTACAACTACCGATAATATTAATAATGACGATAACAACTGCTGGTTATTGAAAACCCATCATGTCCTCATGAGGAATTTAAAATTATGGACTAAGAACAGTTTAGTGGATACCAGGGGAAAGGTGGGGTAGGGGGTGGGCACAAAGGGTGAAGTGGTGCACCTACAACACGAATGACAAATGTTAGTGTACAACCGAAATTTCACAAGATTGTAACCTATCATTAACTCAATAAAAAAACATTTAAAAAAATTTTTTTAAAAATTTTAAAAAAAAGAAAACCCATCATGTCCAGGGACTATTTTAAGCACAATAAGCACATTTCCAGTAATCTCATCAACCCCAAAACATAGGCATTTTAATATCCATTTTATAAAGAGGGAAACAGACTCAAAACTCTCAACGTTAAAAAGCAGCACAGCCAGTATTCAAACCCAGGTCCACTAACTTCAGTGCCTACAGCCTCTCTACCTCACTGTCTGCTTCCTGGGCTTTTCTCCTTCTGGAGCCCAATGGCACCTTATCCCTGTCTCAATCACAGCAACTGCCATGTGGCTCTTGTGATTATTTTTGTACTATAATAATGCTCCCTTCAGTGAGCTCTTTACCTCGAACATCCTGTGAAACCTCACCAATCACCAAGCAGTGCATAAATTATCCATTGTGGCCAATAGACAGTTGTTGAATGAAAATACTCTCAAGGTCATTTTTCATAAGAGCCCAAAGATAGCTGCATTAACAAGATGCATGAAATCAACTTGCATGAGGTGTTAATTATGTTTGAAGTTAAGCTCTTCTAAACTGTTTTTTGTTGTTGTTTATACAGTACCAGGGATGGAAGGAAGAAAGGAAGAAAGATAGGAAAGAAATCCTATCATTGGACTGAGATGTGTTATCTCTGGTCACACAGCCTTAGGGGGAGATCATCATTTGTTTTCATTCATAGAAAGAGGCATATCTGATGCCCCTTTTCAAAAGGTTTTGGCTTTCATCACAAGCCTTCTCCCCAATTTTTGAAAAGAAACCTTGGCTAGTAATCAGCACTCTCATTTCCGAAATATACACCAGGAGTAACTGATGATTCTTCCCCCTACAGAAGCGGGGAGAAATAAATTTCTACCCGCTAATATATATACAAATTCAAAGCCTCTTGAGTGACTGCATGACTAAATTTTCCTTTTTGAAAATCTAACTAAATCAATAGAATTTAACCCAATTGAATACATAGCCCAGTTTAAGATTCAGTCATCACACAAAAATTAGAGTCAATTTAGACCCATCAATAGGGCCTCTACTGCAGCTGTCACCAGAAATAATTTTGCATATGTTTGTGAAGTCACATTTTAGTCATTTCAGCATTTGTTCATATATAGCCTATTTCCCTTTGGATTACATAAGCAAGATGAAATGTATAAAATAAGAACTCAAAGGAAAGAAAGCAGTTTGGATACAGAGAAAAACATTCTACTGGTATGCTATCTTATGGTGGAGCGTGTGTGTGTGTGGGTGTGTGGGTGTGGTGTGTGGATATGCTCTGCTAGTGGCATCCTGTGGAGCTGATCTGAACAAGGTGCTAGCTTTGAAATAAAACATACATGAGAGAGCTACAGAGACTGGAAGAAGCTGTAACTCTTGCCTTTAGTTAATTAAGATCCAGTCAAAAATAGGTTCATATTTTTCTTGGTTTTTGACTTCCTAACATTTTTGATGAATGTATATTCATAGTATCAATCTAATTCTATGAAACTAATTACACAATTTGTAACTCTGCTCTAATATCCCACCATGACTATTTCCTCTGAGATCAGATATATCCAGCCAGAAAGAAATGACAAGTTAAGGAAATTTTATACAACTTCTTTCTTTGGTCTCGACAATTTATGTCATTGCTTCAGTCTCAATTTCCCTTTGTCAGCAAAGTAATAACTACCCAAAAAATGTACCCTAAATACTCAGTCAGGATGCATATAAACATGTCAAAAAGGTCTGATCACTCCAAGACTGAGGGCTTGTGGACTTTTTATATGTGGTGAGATGGAATAAAACCGCCATCTCTGACAATAGAGGAGAAACTTGGGTGTCAGAGAGAAACTTGATGTGCGAGCCACCCGTCATCTTGTATGGCTTCAGCTCAAGCGTTTGCTTTAAAATCTGTGGGGAGCCTTTCTAAAGAAAACCAAGTCAGGAAGGGGCAAAGGTGCTTTAATTTAATAGAATCAGATTTATTATTTTGCAAGAAGGGTCAAAGACATGGGAGGAATATTCATTCCTTACACAGACCAGACTATGTAGTCTTCGGAAGAAAATTAATTCTGACTGCGCTAGGTATTTAACTTTAGGTAAATGAATCTGCCATATCACGGATGGAGAGTCAGCTGGAGTTAAAGCACCACTTATTATCCACCTCAACTGCCAGCCCGGAGTTTCTCCCCTTCTCTCTGTGGAACAACAATAACAAAAAATGATAATAAGAATAAAACATAATCAAATGATTCCACTTCTACCCAGTCAAAACTGAAGGAGATAAAGTGCACAGGACACCAAAAGGACGTGGGGACAGGACTGTGTTATCCTGTGAGGAAGGAAGCATACATGAGGAGGGAGTGGAGGGGCACAAAGACACCAGAAAAGGATGAGCTGTGAGATGAACCTGCTGGGAAACAAGGACATGAGACTGAGGACAGAGGAGATTGACACAGTCAAGGGACAAGGGAGATGGTGAGGTTTTGTCACATTGTTTGGACAAGGAAATGAGGCGGCTACAGAAAGACAATTCCCAAATTCCTGGCACTATACTGCTTTGGGATAACCACTTGAAGCCTTCTTCACCCCACTGCCCACTAGAATTTAGTGTGAATTTAGTCTGGGAGAATAATGGCCAACGTCTGAGTGGGAGTGGGCTAAGACGAGGGGACAGTAGGTGGGCACGGCAGCCTCAGCCCCTCATTCATCTGACAGGCACTGGTTTGCCCTTCACAGATCCTACCCCAAAAGGATTTCCAACCTGCAGATTACTGCCCTGCAGTCACTGTAAGTTTAATTCCCTGACATCCATGACCCGGAGCCTGGTGAAGACAGCCCCACAAAGGAAGGAAAGGAGGAGAGTCTGGCCATAGAGATGACATGAAGTTTCCTAGAGAGACAGCTTAAATCCCCGGTGCCTGAGAAAGAAGAGCCCAAAAGAATCATCTTTCATCATTGTTTCTGAACTTTATTTCTCTAGGAACACAGCTACTTATACAGAAAAAAAATGATGTGACCTGTTTGAAGGGTAATCAGGAAGTAAGAATTCTTTTTTTAAATGTTTATAGACTTTTTTAAAGCTAAGGAGGGAACCCCTACCCCCTTCCTTGGTAGGCTTGAAAATTTATATCCCACTCCCTTATTTGAGCTAAAAGGTCCTGTACCGTCCATTCCATTCCACCTACCCATTCTAAGAAAAAAGAGAGCCAAGCAGTGTCATCTGCCTTGAAGGCAGCTTCCCCTCTTCTCTCTGGGATGCACGCCTCCACGAAACCCTGGGTCAGGTCTCCAGCTTGCCTCCCCTCAGCAAGAACCAGGACCAAGCAGCTATTTGCAGGACACAAGGGTCAGCAAGAAGACACTCTGTTATTACTAACTTAAGTAAAATTCATTATCTAATCATAGATCTATAATGATAGAAAACTACTAATATCTACTAATGAACATCATGAGACCAGAATATTTGAAAGAAAGTTTAAAGAAACAAAATAAGCAAGGTATAGCTCATATAAGCACATTAATATAAATTAATTTTAATCACTGTGGAACTTAAGCTGATCTTGGTTTTATCTTTTCTGAAGAACAAAGACCTCAGTTCCATGCTCACTTCAGTATGGGAGCACTTCTGTGTTCACTGAGGTTTATTCCTGAAGTCCTATGTAGACGTCCTACAACCCTGTCACAAGCCACCCAGGAGGGCACTTTCATTAATTTTCTAACAATGTGTGGCTAACCATTGCTTAGAAAGGCACCCAGCCCTGCATTGATACTCTGCCATTTGATCATTTAAAAACATGTTTTCTGCTCTTCTCCTGCCCCTTTCTCCTGCTCCAAACCAAAAACAGCTCCCTCTTCTCCATACGAACTTCGGGGTTCCTCCTCCTAGCTCCAGGCCCCGGCACCTCTTATCAACCTATGAAGACCTGAATCACTGGGTCACTGGAATACAGCTCTTCAGCTGTTCTAATGAATTCAGGTCTGATTGCTGACAGAAGAACAATGTAAATACAAATGCTGACCAGAACAGAAGAGAAGTCATACAAAATGTGCTACGCATGCATTTCCTTTCACATCCTTGACTCCATTTCATTAATAAGTTTTAAAGATCCAAGTCTTCTGCAAAGGCTTGGCTGCTCCCCTACAACTTATCCAGCGGGGACCCAGAATCCCAATGGCTGCTCTTCTTGATTTCCTTCCAAAATACATCGTGACTTTGTTCCCCCGTATTCATTACCCCATCATCGCTCACCTTTCCCAAAATAAATCCTTGAGCTGTATGTGATTATAGTATTTTTAGGTGCCACATGTGCATTTAATATCATTTTTTCTAATATTTATAAATATTTGTATCTGTTATCAGTATGTTGTAGTTTGAATAGTTACAAAGGACAAAAAAAATTCAAAGTGTTTCCCTCTGTGTGGAGGTTAGCACAGTAACACGTATAAAAAGGCATTTAATTAATGGATTTCTGTCATAAGAAGAATCAAGATCATCCATCTAGCGCTCTTTCCATTAGCCCATACTGCCCTATTCATAACCATGATGCATTTCAGAAAATGAACAATCTCTCCATTTCCATGACTGACCACTCAGGGAAATTCGCTTGTCAATATAATAACTGTAATGTGATGATAACATCTCCCACAGTTAGATTTAATGCCATGTGGACATATATAGATCGAAAATATGGATCTTGTCAGAACCAATGAATTCACTCCAGAAACGTGTTAGCAATATGCAAGACCAGGAAACTGGGACAACAGTCACAGTGATACAGAACTGATAGACAGAAAGTGCGTAGATGCAGTCTACACTGGGTTCAATAAGGCAACATGACTGCAGGATAACTCTTTGTCAGGTGTTCTTCACATACAAATGCTTGGGAATCATCATAATGATGGAAGCAAGTCAGAATTACAGTTCAAGCCTTTGAGCATTAAACTCAACATAGAAAAATATTGATTATTTATTTTAGAATCCTTCACCATATCATTTCATCGAATTTTGCTTTGGGAAGCTGAAACATAAGACCTGGCCCAACACATTTGCCCTGAAAGTTCCCAAGAGGAACCATCTCTTCCCAAATGGCCCTGCTTATGCTGGGGCTAGTGGAGCTCAGGCAGAGTTCCCGATTCTATGAAGATTTCAAATGGAAAATAGATGATGTGTCATTAAAAACGTAATGTTTATTTCCAAATAAACTTCCTTCCCCACCACTGCCCCAGCCCAAGCCGCCCATGTAAAGGACAAGTTGACCACTACCTGGGTTGAGGAGGGAGGAAAGAGTAGGGGACATGTTTGCATCTGCACCACAGAGACAGATAATACGAAACTCAACTGGATGATCCCTATCTTACCAACTTTTTCCACTTCCTGATCCCACAGTCCACCTCAGTAATCAGTGTAAGCACAAAAGCAGTAAGTACACTCATAGCAAGAATTCAGCTTTTAAACCAACACATCAGAGAGCACACTCTGGGATCTGTGCACCTCCAGCCCGAGCTCCTACACATTCTCTAGTTTTACACCGACAATTCACGTTCAGATTAACGATACCCAAAGCACCACAAGACCTCCAATCCTCAAAAAAAGACTCAATATTAGTTTTGAAACTATACTTGCTAAATCAAGAAGCATTTTTAAAACTCTCAAATTAAAAACAACTGTTTTTTTAATCTCTTGTTAAGCAAAAATTTTAATTAAGCAAGAGTCCATTCCCTCAGCATTTTTACTGATCACTATATTCCTTTATAAGAGATTTGGGAATTATCCATTCTTTGGTATAGTCCATGTGTCTCTTCCGCTGCATTTGAGTAATCAAAAAGTGTCTGCATCTGAAAATAAGCTTGTATGATTTTAAATAAACAGTTAACACATGATTGGGTTCTCCTTTCAGGTATTTTGTGTTCAAGTACCAGAGAGAAAAGACTCTCAAAAGGTATTTTCCAATAATGAATTCCAAATCTTATGTCATTTCCTTTCAGGGTCTATTTTGTAAAAATGGGCTGTCTCACTCAGTCTAACCTTGAAGAATCTCTATAGACCCTCAAATAACATTGTTCAGTCCAAATTCCATCAGCATACTAAAAGTCAGCCTTAAATGGAAGGCAGTGAGAGCACTGATTGAGATCTTAAACGATAAAATAATACGAAATGATAGGTTGTGGTTATCAAAATAGCTACCACTCAGAGGTCCTACCTATAGCATGTTTAATATGTTTCCCTGCTGTGCTTTATAATATATATATAATCAACCAATGAGCCTCATTTCATAAACCACATACAATCATTAGGCATGTCGATTTATAAGCACAGCTTGAGCATACCATTAGGGAGAAGCAGAACACACTGAAACCCTCAATTAACTAAACTTTTACTGCACTCTACTTTTATGACAGAAGGCAATCACAAGAAAACTCAAGGAGCAAACATTTTAAAATCTATTGAATCCTAGGGTTCCGTGAACATTAAGGCCAAACTCATACATCAAGGGCTTTCAGTCATTTTTTTAAGCAATAGGAAGTTTTTTTTCCATATAAAACCAAAAAAAAGAAGAATTATTACAGTTAAGGTAAGGCACGTGGGGGGCAGGAGTTAGTTCTTGACCTCTGCTGCCTTCTACCCTATGGATCAGCCAGATAAGGCTGGGATATGTTGTGGTATTTAGAAATCCCCAAATCTCCGTGGCTCAAAATAGTAAAGGTTTATGTCTTACCTCTCTAGGCTGCAGATGCTCCATCTTGACACATGCTTCCATGTTACCATGGAAGGAGAAGAGTGAAGTAGATTCTCAAGCCTGGCAATTAAAGGCTTCTACTCAGACTGACACTCATCACTTCTGTTTCTATTTCCTTGACCAGAGAAAGTACATGGCCAGGCCTAATCTCAACGTGGTAGAAAGTTCAATCTTTCCAGGGAAATGAGACAGTGGTGGATGGGAATCATGTCTGACATATGCCAACTAGCAATGTCAAAACTACAGCACAGCTCAAAGCCATTGCCCTCCATGTCTTCACTTGGTGTTATTCAGAATGAGACATTGCAAGAGGCAAATTGATCAAGAAAAATACTATTTTCTTCCATACAGTAGATTTATTAGGAAAATTAAAGTGGACTAATATATTAAGGAAAGATCTTAGCAACAAGAAGGATTTTCAGAATATTTTTTCAGTAAGCTGGAAAATTCAATTCAATTCAGAACAGCAGAACACAATTTCCCAAATATATCATCTAACTCAGATTTACTTGTTTTACTTTTTAAATGAGGTTCAGTAACACTTAACATAAAACAACCTTCACAAACTACAAGAGAACTAATAGTTCCTCATCTCTTTTCTGCTGTCAATCTAGTTATATAGCCAAAAACCAGAAGCAAGTGAAAAAAGACCAAAAAGCATCAGTGAAAACAACTTCAAGGGGCATCTATGCTCTTTAAGAGCTATTGTCACCCATAGGTGACTGTTGACTTAATGCTGTGTGTAAAGTGGAGGCCATCAGCTTATAAAGCATGGTCACCCTTCCTGACCTCACTTCTTTCCTAGCATAAAGTAGACGTAAGAGTAGAGGCAACAAGGATGATCAAAGAACTCCCAAAAGCAGCAGTAACAAAGAGACAATCAACCGAAAAAGACAAATGGAAAACTGTCTAGAAAAACACCTCTATTCATGAGGAGTAAACAGTCTGCACTCAGCAATCTACCCTCCATGTATCACAGGAAAACCTAACGATTAATGCTGATAATGATGACCCTTAGTCATGAATAAAATATTAAAACTATAATGATCTTAGGGACATCATTCAGCCTCATTCGTGTTTAGTTTTATTATCTAAAAATAAAGGAGTAGGAATAAATGATCTCTGGTCATTTTGCGATTCTATGAGGCTATAAACAATTGATCATCACTAAAAAATATGACCCAGAAACCTAAAGAAAAAAATGAAAATGAAACAAGGTAAGGAATTAGGCAAGGAGAAAAATCAATGAAGCAGGCTGCCAAAATGCTTCTATGATTAAATAGGCTGAAAATATAATGCATCAGTCATAAAGGATTTTGGTTGTAAATAAAAGAAACCCAGCACAAACCAGCTAAAATAACAAAGAAATGTATTAGTTCTCATCCCTGGAAAGTTCAAGAGTAATGTGGGTTTGAGGTTTGGTTTAAGCCAGTAGCAGAAAAATCACTACAGGGAAACCCAATCTCTGGCTCTATGCTCTGCCTTCCATAATATATACCTCATCCTAAAGCTACTCCTCTCATGGCTGCAATACGGCTGCCAACAAATACCAGGGCTACATACTGTTTTGGCCACATCCAACAAGAAAGAAAAGGCACCTCTATCCCAGCCTTCTAAGGAAAAGTCCTGAGATTCACTGCAGTTGGTCCAGGCTGGGTCTCACATTGGTTCTTCAACCAAACACTGTGGCTAGGTTGTAGAGTGTGGTTTGGCCTAAATCACTGAGGGCCCACTTCAGAAGCGCAGGATGGGATGACCCTCCCTAGAAGCATACAGGCTACAAGAGGAAGGGTAGATACCCCCCAAAAAGTAGGAGTACTGGCAAGAAAAGGGAAAGGATGGTTGGCAGATCATAAGCAAATGTCCACTATTCACAGAAGAAAGCAAGATACAAAAGGAGCAATTTAACAAGTTATTTTAATTTAGTGGGAAAATATTTAAATACTTATATAGCAAAGCACTGTGCTGGCCACCAGTAGCGTGATACAGAAGTAGGTAATACATAACCTCTGCTTTCCAAGGAACTTACAATCTAATAGAGGAGAGCAGACAAGGAAACAGGTGATGGATATAACGCAGAATAAATTAAGTAGTGTAGTTGCAGAGATACAAGGCGAAGGGTGAGGAAAACCTTTAGAAGCTCAAAGTTTCCAAAAGAGCAAAGCCTAACAAAGCACGTCCCAGAGTCCTGAGAGTGTCGATCAGACAACCATTTACGTGCCCTAGAACATAAATAAAATTTCAAAAGAATAAAAAGAGGCACAGGTAATGTCTAACTATTAAAATTAGACAAGACTATCAAAGAGGGTAGAAATCTATCAGCTTACTTTGTTTCCCAGAAAGACACTAAAACAAATATTCAAACAATTTTCAAAAACCTAAGCAAAGAACTTAAGCAAACATCTTAAGCAAAAAATTTAAAAGAAATAATCAAAATGGCAGTGAAGAGTCAGGTCTCTTCCCCAGTGAAGTGTCATGCTCCTGATGAACATGAGTCGTTGGCGTCCTGTCTTAGAGACTGAGGCTTTGGGCGCGGGGAGGACATGCGCAGATCCAGCAAACATTTGTGAGCACCTGCCATGACACGGCAGCTGAGGCCAGTCCAGTGGTGGAGAGACGCATTCAAGCAGATCATTTCTACAGAAGGGGTTGAAGCAAATTTGGAAGTAGCTGAACGGTGGTTAACAAAATCCTGGCTCCCACCAACCCCTACTTCCACCCTGAGCAAACACCCAACTGCAGTTGTCTTCCTAACTAGGGAAACATTCCATTTATACTGTGCTTTTGATTCCTTACCTTCCCAAAATCCCATCAAAATGACCAACAGAATACCAAACTAAGGAAAATTCTGCATGATTGCTAGAAAGTGGAGAACAGCAGTATCCACATGATAGAAACATTGGGGAATTTCTGCTAGATACTATACAAACGAAACCAGATTGGAGCAAAGGCCTACCTAGCCCACCACTCCTTGTATGAGAAGGAATTGTTGGCTGGGAAAGTAAGTGGACAGGCATCCGTGAGAACTCCTAAGTCTGACAGGCATACACCACCCTCCACGAGGACAACAGAGAAAAGGCACAGGATGCAGGAAACAGCACAGCATTTCAGAAGAACGGCATTGTGCTAAGAAATCAAAGCAATGTCCTCCAGTGAACTAGGAAAACTAAAAGAAAACATGACAAGTTTATAATTTGAACTCTTAATAATAAAAGAGATATTACATCCAAGAAATTAGGACAGGTGACCATTAGGAGGGGGTTTCTGAGATAATAAAAGACCTCATGGAATGTAAACCATAAAATCCAAATTAAATGCTACAATGGAGGCAAGTGGACAACAGAGCCACCAATTCAAAAACGCAAAAGTGAAAAAAGAAAGAGATTAACAGATCAAAAAGATAAGAGGCAAGGAAGTTAGATCCTAGAGATCCAATTCATTACAGTAAGAACTCCAGAGGAGACAAAACAGAGAGGAAGCAAAAATCAAGAAATAAAGAACTTTTCTAAGCTAGAGAAAGACTAAGTATTCACATTAAACGGGCTTACCAAGTAGCAGGTATAACTTGTTAAAAGATACTGTATTAGCGTGCTAGGGCTGTCATGACAAAACACCACAGACAAGATGGCTTAAACAGCAAAAATTTATCGTCTCACAGTTCTGGAGGCTACAAGTCCCAAATCAAGTTGTTGACAGGTTTGGTTCCTTCTAAGATCCCTCTCCTCGGCTTACAGAGGGCCCGTCTTCTCTCTATCCTCACGTGGCCTTTCCTCTGTGTGACACATACCTGCTGCCCCTTTGCATGTCCAAATTTCCTCTTCTTGTGAGGACACTAGCAAAACTGGATTAGAGCCCTCCCTAATGGCCTCATTTTAGCATCTTTAAAGGCCCTCTCTCCAAAAACAGTCACATCCTGAGGCGGTTATGCTTTCAACACATGAATTTGGGGAAGGGGGACACAATTCAGGTGATAACAGATACCAAACCCAAGATGTTTCCCGGTCATTTCATTTTAAGCATTTTTTTTTTAAAAAAAGTGATATTATCAGAGGAGAAAAAAACTGAACAACAATGTAACAACAACAATAAAATCAAGCTCGTTTAGGTTTTTCACCTACGTTGTTAAGCACCAGAAGTTTTCACTGGAAAAAAGTCTGCAGAGTTGTCTAGGGCAAAAAGACTTGATCCAAAGAATCTATATACAACCAGATAAACAGAAAGACATTCTCAGACATAAAAAGCACGAAACGTATAACACCCATATACTCTTTCCAAAAATAATTACTTCAAAAATAAAAATTAAAAACAAAAATTGGTGAGTTGTGGTATTTTAAAAAATTCAGCATTATTCACAATAGCCAAGACATGGAAGAAACCCAAGTGCCCATTAATGGACGAACAGATAAAGAAGATGTGGTACATATACGCTGTGGAATACTACTCAACCATAAAAAAGACAAAATTGTGCCATTTGGGACAACATGGATGGAATTTGAGGGTATTTTGCTGAGCAAAATAAGCCAGACAGAGAAAGACAAACACCATATGATTCCACTCATGTGTGGAAGATAAACAAACACATGGACAAAGAGAACAGATTAGTGGTTACTAGAGGGGAAGGGGTGGGAGGAGGGTGAAAGGGGTAAAGGGGCAGATATATATGGTGACAGATAAAAGTTAGTCTATTGGTGGTGAACACAGTGCATTCTATTCAGAAACTGATATATAATAAAATGTACACCTGAAAGTTACACAATAATATTAGCCAACATGACCTCAATAAAATAATTTTTTTTTAAATTGTAATCAGTAATGATGACATTTAAATATAGAATTACATCTAAGTAATTGTATATAACAGGGTCATAAAATGTAACGTATTCTTCAAATAATAGTATATAATACATATAATTCTTTAAATAAAATAATCTTGATGTAAAAATACAAACGTAAAATAAAAACCTGGATCTATCGTACCAGAGCATATCAAGGAAATCTAGAAGAAGGAAGAGAAGAGAGAAATAAAAGAATACTAAATGAGAGAAAAACTGGTTTAAATATATTGTAATTAATGACATATGCATTAATTACATCGAATAAAAATTGGATTAAAACTTTTAAGATTATTGAGAATAGCAAAGATAAATATTTCATAAGGCAAAAAAAGTTTTTTAAAGGGAACACCAAAAACTAAAAAGTAAAAAATAAAATTACAGTGAACCAAACCTATCACTTGTGATAATAAATATAAATGGATTAAACTTCGTTATTGAGACCAAATAAAAGATCTAACAAGGGTTTCTTCTTTGTGCTTTTCTTGAGTTTCCAAACTGACTTCTAAAAGATGTTTGAAATTTATAATTATAAAAATGATAAATATTGTTATAAAATATAGAAAAAACTAACTAGATAATGGAGTCTGGGTTGACATACACAATGTTGTAAATTTGCCATTCTTGCAATGTCAACTAGTGCTGCTGGGAACCACACTGCACGAACCTCAGAATGCCCCTTCCAGGCAAACGACCCCACCCACAGCCCCTGTTGAAGGATCAGCACTCTGCCCCTGATGCTCAGTCTCCCCTCCCTCCTCAGCACCCTGCCAGAGTGCCTTAGACAGGTTACCCAAGGCCAACCAATCACGGCCTTGCTCATGGATGGCCCACTGGGACAGGATGAGCTGGAGCAATCAGGTTCCCTTTCTGGGATATATCGGAGCTGGAAATATGGGAAGAGGAAGTCAGTCAGCTGTGAGAGCCAGAGTTCCTCTGCTCCTGACAGCTCCCTGGGTATCCCTGTGACAAATTCTCCCTTTTCCAGAGACAACTTGAGCAACTCTCGTTCTAGCAGCCAGAAGAGCAGAATCAAAATATGAGGGAGAAATGGAAGATTCCATTAATTAAATAATCTGCTCCAGGTCAAATTTAAAAATTGACTAAATTGGCCAAATTGATTCATTTTTTAGCACATTGTGAGGATGTGATTTTTACTCCATACTGTGCAGTTACTTAGGAACTCTGAGTGACTAAGACAATTAACAAGTCGCCTAGTGTTTTCACGTCTATCTGAGTGAAAACGCACATTCTTCTCTCCATAGATAAAATCTACACTGTCATTGACATTCAGGCAAACACTTTTCAGGCCTAGGCCTGTTGCAAATTTCTCATTATCTCTTTTGGGTCGAAGGAATGATAATACGTTGAATTTAATTCCTTACGATAAAACCTTTGTCTTATGTTTCATGGTGGCTGATAGTTTTTAAAATGGTAGAGTCTGGTTAGTGTTTTTCAGAATCAGCCATCATTGTCCTGTTTCACATTGGCTGTAGATGTGATCATTAAAAATAAATAAATAAAAGTCCTTGGAGTCTCTGCTTGCTTGCCACCTGGCCAGTGTATCTTGTAGGATCCAGTTGCTAGGCGAGAATTCTGTAAGGGGTGCTGCCTTCCCTGTTTTGCTAACTTTTGAGTAACAGAGTCTTCAGAATAATCAGTTGAAGCTGGCCAAGTACAGATCCATAAAGAAAAAAGATGAAAAGACGAAATTTTGCGTTTCTAATGAAAACAGTAGCATGACGGGTGGAGGATGGCTGGAGTCACACTGTAGCTTTTATTTATTCAGTGAAAGAATGGATGGATGAACAAGGGAATGAACAACAAAATTCATAAATACGTGAATAAAGGAAAAACATTAAAGTGAGATGAACACTAGAAATAGTTTACCTTTCAGTTAAACAGTTATACATGGAAGCAATGGATAGTTTACTATAGTGTTAATGAAGTTAATTTCTAATTTCTCACATTGGAAATAATGGAGGGAAAAAAAGCCTTTGCTAGAAAAAGCTAAAAGGATAGTCTCCCTTTTAGTTAAATATTCTCTCTTCTCAGTTTCTGCTAATCCTTTTCCCATCGCCCTGGTCAGGAATATTCACTCCTTACTATTTCAGAGTCTGTGTTACCAATAATGGAAAAATAGCTTCTCCTTTGTTCACTGTGCACTATAAATGCAGTCTTTATCGATGGCGCTTATAAGGAGGGATTCTTTTATTAAGTAATTTCCAAAATGCCAGGCCAGCTATGTCCTCTATTTATTGCCCTAGGAACGGTTTTTCTTTCTGTTTGCATGTTATCATAGCACTGTGCTGCCTTGCGCTCTCTCTGTCTCGCTCGCTGGATGGTGACATTCTCATGCCATAGCAAAAGAATGGGGTTTTATATTTAGGCGCTTTTGGTAGAAAAACCATTTTCTGAGCAGAAAACGGATTCCTCTGTTGGATGGAAACATAGCCACCATATCACTTCCTCTACAGTCCCAGTAAACACTGCCTCCCCCTGACTCAGCTGCTCGAGAGTTTGACTGCATAACCATTTCAGTATCGATATCTGAGCGCTCTCATTATACCATTCACCCTTTCAGTAAAAAAAATTTAACCTCCAATCTATTGTGTCTTTCTTGTACTCTATTAAACTGACCCAGAATATTTTTCTATCATCAACTCTCTAAAAGCAGGAACTCCATGGGACCTAAGAGTATCCTCTATATATGTGATTTAAATTAATTTGAAATGACTTAATATTGTTCAGGGCTTTAAAAAATATGGGAAATAGTATAGTGTGTAACAGAAAGTAATCAAATTATTCGATATGTGAGGAAACACCAGATACATGGACAAGTAAAAATATTAATAAATGCATCCAAAATGTAATTTAGCTTACTATACGATTTGGAGACATATTAAGTGTTAAATCACATCTCTTGAGATGCAACTTCATAGAGTAAAATTCTAACGTAACAGAGTTATTCTTTGGGTTTTGTTCTCCCACCTGAGCTCCATAAGGAGGTCTGATCTCATGGATTGGCCTGGCTAGCCAGGGGAAAATGACATAGAACTGATGAAGGGAAATACCTTGACAACGAGGTCTGCCATGTTAGCGAAACATTCTGAAATGGAATTGTGACAAGTATCAGCTCCTGGGGACATAGAAAATTAGTTTGCTCAAAATTCCAAAAGGCGTGCTCGAGGAAGGCAGTTTCAATCAATGCAAAGGAAGGGAGACGGGCTCACTAACCCGCCAGGTCTATTCCCTTCCTTTTGCCTCTGAATGTGTCTGAAGCACATTAAGAAAACATTTATGTGCTGCTCACCTTGAATGCAAAGGCACACGCCACAGTACCCACACAGCCCATGCAGGACCTTTCATTTTCAAGTTTACAAAGAATAAAATAAAATTAGAGCTTGTCACCTTCAGGGGAAAGAAAACAGACTCAAATCAAGCAGCAACCTGATTTGTTCCATCTTCAATGAAGAGTAACCAGAAACGGGGTTGCGTGGCAGCCTGTTCTTAAGCACGGCCAGTGATGAGGTTTTTCACACACAATGCAAGCAACTTAGGATTGTTCTTGGAACCTGAAGCTTTCTATCACCTGACTCTGGGGTCATAAAGTCCCACAGACTTTGTTCACAACCTCACAGCTTGTGGTCGTTAAGCTGCAAGGAACTGCATTGCTGGCTCTCCCCTACACCTCATCTACTCAGACTCCACGAACCAAGAATTTTGTTCACTTCAGAAAGTAATTTGGGCTGAAGCTTATCTTACGTATGAAGAAAATATTTCTAAGATATTAGTATTATAAACAAATTTGGAGCAAAATGAACATATTCATGGCACAGACAGAACCAAGATAGTCTTAAGGTTCCCCTCAGCTTGGCTAAATCTTAGACAGGTTTCTTCCTGATTATTGGCCCATGATTCCCCTTCTCCTAGAGCATTTATTTTGGAAAGACTGCAACTGTAAATTCTTTCTCTGCCCCTTTAAGGTATAAATCTTCTACAATCCAGGAATGTCTTCCCCAAGGACCTGGAAGTCATCCCTTCAGAATGTAGCCATCCAGAAAGATTAGTGCCCCATCTCCCAGTCTCTGTGGAAGGTAGGAGCCTAACTTCCATAAGTGACAATTAGCAAACACAGATGGCCTAATCACATTGGCCAACCTCTCCTCTAACATCTTCCAGTACTTTTCATTCGCTCACCCAGTATTTAAAAATCCACTAACCTTTTATTTCAGCAAAGTTAAGCTCAAAGTCTTTTCCCTGTAGTCTCTCTCCCTTATTGCAATAGTCTTAAATAAAATCTTCCTTGTCTGTTTAACTGGTCCGGTGCAATTTTTCTTCTGCAAACAATAGTTGGCAATCCCATCATCCACTATCTTACACTGTACCTTTAAAATCCACTTTTCTTGAGGGCAGCAATATTCCCAACTAAAAGGTTATGTGCTCCAGCCTTCCCTGCAATGGGGTGTGGCCATTCCTGCTCCAGCAGCCATCTGGACTAGACGCCGTGTGCTAAGGACGGCTGAGGAGGAGGGACGGCTGAGCCTGGGAGCCTGGGGACCTTGCAGAATTAGCACTAATGCTTCAACTGCTTATTCCATACTTCCTTTGCACGAGAGAGAAACATATTTCTCTCTTTGCTTAGGACACTGTGATTTGGGACAGCAGAAGGAAACGCTCAAACCATATGACAGGATAAACTTTTCAAACTTCCTCCAAAACCTCAAAAACATCTATTTCACATGTATCTTAGAACTTGAAGGGACATTAAAGAAGATCTAATCCCCACCCTCTATTTTACAGATAGAAAACTGAGGAGACCCAAAGATTTCAATCAGCTTGACCAAAATCCTTTATACTGTCGAATAGAAAAAATGTGAATTATTACTTCTCTCCAGTGCCCAGCCTGGTGCCTGATATGTGGCTCCATATGTGTTTAGTGAGTAAAAGATCATGTAAACAAATAATTTAAAAAATAATTATAGTACTAATTACTATAACAGTGCTGACGGTTATAACAAACAAATAATGTGATGCAGGAGTCCAGAGGCATGTGTCACTAACCACTGTGCTTGCTAGTCACAGCTTTAAATTTGCAAAACTGATGTTTGGAGACATATTTATTTTTAATTCTTTAAGTCAAATTTTTCGCTGACAAGAAGTGACCTTCGTATTAGTGATTTTTATATTGATCCCAGCAGGTACCTTGTTCAACACAGAGTCTGGCTAAAATATTCAGTGGGTCAATTCTCTCCATATATGAACAGCACTATCTGAGTCCCAGACTCTCTTCCTCCTGGGGATCTGCTGTTCAAGGTCTGTGTAAATTTATAGCAGTGAAATGAAAATATTAAATGTTTCCATTGGGTTAGTTCTGCATTGCATGTAAATCCACACCAAATGCGTCAAACCAAAGTGTAAATTCTTTCCTATGCCAGATTTTCAATCTTATTGTTAATTGTATTTTAAAATTTACAAATATTTAAAGTCAAAACACGGATGCAAATTTTTTACCAAGGCACAAGTCATATCAAACTGGAAGCCTGCTTTTTCCGTTTCTTTTCAGATGCCCTAATACACAGGAGACAGCAAAGGGGAGCTTCCTTTAGCCTCTGTTACTTTGCCTTTGTGGAGCTGTTTCCTCATCTATAATGATGGTGTCTGATCAGACTGTATTGGAGGTCACGTCAGCTCTAATAGTCTGTGATATGATGATTTAACTTCTATACTGTGTAATATGGGGATAGCTTACTTCCCGTCTCTCACATGCCATACAGAGAAGAAACTTCCTCTCTACTTCCAAGGAAGGAGAGTACAGGACAAACACTTGGGTTCCCTCTCTCCATCCCCTCACTTGCTCACTCACACCTCCCAGTGGAAGGAGGAGTGATTTACCTGATGGGTGAGGCAAGGAGCCCCTAAAATCCAGAGGATCTTGTTTACCAAGGTAAGGGCACAGCATCAAAAATGGCACCATCCAAGTCTCCTGCTATTTTGCTCTCTTGGCTCATATGTCCTCATGTAAGGGGATCTGTCTCTCTGCTTCCTGCACCAAATAGTACTTTCCTCCACCAGGAGATCCAATATTCTCTAGCTTCTCTGCTCGGAAGTGATAGGCAAGCTTCAGCTGGGGTATGAGACTCCATGCCAGGCCACCATTCTCTAACTCAGCTTTCCTTGTGTAAAGATGATACTGTACTTTAATCTACATTGGACAACTGGCATCCACTATCAGTTATTGAGAACACCACAGGTAATAATTGTCCCAGAAAAGGGCCCAAACTGGGTATCCTCTGCACATTCCAGAAAGTCAGAATATGACCCTGTGCTAGAGGAGAGAGTGTGACTAAATCCCGGACAACTATGGCTGGGCCTCAAAATCTGGGCAACTTGTAGAATGGGGAAGAAATTCACACATGGAGAGTCAGGGGAAGGCAAAGAGGAACACTTGGAGTGTAGTCCACTGTGTGATGGTGTTTGCATCCTTTTCCAACTTGGCCCCAAAGGAATTTACACCGAGTATTTGCCAAAAACATTAACTTAAAGAGTAAGGTTAATGATCAACTTCTACCATCAGGGACTCTGTAAGAAATAGAGTCAAACTATTTGATTCCTTAAGACAATAAATGATAAAGGAGTTTGCAACAGTCAGAAAGGAGGCTCTCTCTCCTCTCCCACTCAGCAGTGATGGGCATGCATCAGCAGTCAGCCATGTCTCAAAGCAATGGCAGGAGCAGCGACTACCTCTAAGAGGGGCAGACCAAATACAAAGAGAAGGCAGAAGAATGGATACTGCCTGCAGTCATGGTCAGAGACTGTATGCTGCAGAGGAACCCCAGAGGAGACACCAATGATGAGATCCCTGAATGTCAAGACCTGGTGGCTAGAGTTCCAGTAACTTTCACAGCTCACCATGAGATGCCAGAGGATCAATCATCATGACGTATGATGTTAGACCAGCACTGCCCAATAGTAACATACTGTAAGCCACATAAGTGAGTTTCCTAGTAGCCACAACAAAAAAATAAAAATATAGAGGTGGAATTAATTTTAATAATATATTTTATTTAACCCAACATATCCAAACTATTACTATTTCAACATTTAATCAACACAGAAAATTATTAATATATTTTTCTTTCTTTTTTAAATATTGTCTTTGAAACCCAGCATGTATTTTACACTTAAAACGCAGTTCAATTCAGACTAGCCACATTTCAAGTACTCCGTAGCCACATGTGGCTAGTGGTCATGACATTAGACAATACAGCATTAAATTATACCCGATAAGCTGAGTGCAGCGGGAAAGATGGGCGTAGTATGTGGGGGGGGGGGGGGTGTATACATCAATAAAACATCTCCCAACAGCAGCAGAAAGTGTAAACTTTGAACTCTAAAGACATTACTGCTGAACCAAATCGTAGATGACATCATTTTGCAAAGGAGATGATGTTCTTATTCTACAGCCACCATTTACCCTCATATTGTAGGTTTCATCCTAGACCCCCAAAAAAATCTTTTGTTTCAGAATATCACAAAACTGCATTGTACAATCCCCAGCTCTTACATATTCAAGAACAGCCTCTGCTGAGCAGATCTCCCGCTGCCCTTACTGCAATCCTGGGTTCATGTGAACACGTGGGCCACAAAGTTCCTTTGCTCCTGAGAGCAAATCATTGCAGCTTGTCTCCATGGGCATCCAACAAAGGCTGGTCCTGCAAACTGCCAAGGAAAATTCATCTTCTCTCCCCATGAAATCATTTTCAGATGTGCACTAGTAAAAGATTAGCCAAGAATGAAAAGACGTTGTCATCAAAATTTGCATCAACAAATGGGTTTCCTGCCCCTACTTTGCACACTTCTTTTGCATTTGTGAAACCGGAGACACAGCTGGTGATATTTAAGAAAAATATATCCTTCTATTCCTATGAAAATGCACTCTGGAGAGAATAAGATGGGTTGCCTAATATCAAAAAAGGTAATCTTGTTTGAAAAATAGGCCTTTTGTCTTGCCCAGAGACAGCTGATAAATTAAAACAGAGGAATTAAGTAAAAGAAGATACATAAGTTAATGCAGCCTGAAGGCAACCTCAGCTTTAAGGATAACAAATCATAACATTTTTACAAGTTTTTCCTACTGATTTTACATTAGAAAAATGAATAGCTAATATAGCAAAAACAAGCATCTTCTTGCAAAAACATGTATACGTATATATCAAGGATAGAACAAATGGACCTCTTCTTTTTTTCCACTACTGAATCAAATTCTAAGCTACAGCAATTAGCAGTCACTGAATGATCAATACCCAAGATTGATTTGCTCGGGCACTTGTGAAACTAGATTTTGGCAGCAGGAGTTAGTGCAGTGTGCTAGTGAAAAACCACAAGGAAAGAGAACTTTGGGTAAAGAGTGGATCGACAGTTTCATCATGTGTCAACTGTTCTCGTCTTGCAATTTAGTCCTAGAAGTTCAAGATCACTCAGCATGACCCAACAGAAGTGACGCGACATTTTGATATCCTACAAGAAACACATCATCCCTCACCTCACACAAAATCCTAACCATCACCTCATGCTCTCATGACTGTAATCATTCAGACACACCCAATCTCAAAAGATATACTCTACTTGTTTATATGCCTCTTCATCATTAGTCGACTTTACCTTTAAGATTTGAGGTTAATTTCTCCTAATGGTGGATGTCAGTAAACGGTGGTTAAACTCTCTTGCGTTAACATTGGCATCCGTTTGAAATGGATTTCACCAAGTAATTTTTAGGTCTTGTGGCCCCAAAGTTACAGAAACTCTCTTGACCAAGCCTCCCCAGTAGCAACCCTGCAATTTCCTTTGGGGATGGAGTTATAACTGATAAAAACGATTGATTTTTGATAAATCTATTGATAAAATCTACGATAAAAATCTATTTTTTTATTTTCTACTTGAAAAGTGGGAAGAAAATATTTGAGGGCTGAGCCTCATTAAATAAATATAAAGAGTGTCAGAAGGTTCCAGAAAGAAGTTTTATGTATGAACAAATGTTGAAAGCAAAATTTTTTAGTGGCACACTTTTAGGAAGTCTACAATATGTGACTACTCAGTAACTCACTTGATTTTCCATTGTGGAATTTTTTTTATAGTACATCTCTTATCTGAGTCACTGAAACAAAATAGATAAAATACGCCTTCTCAATTGCCTTCCCAGTCATTCTCCCCTGGTGAGTTCCTCCGTTGCAGTCACCACTACCCATCCACAACTCATACTGAAGAAAAAGGATGAGATCAAAACAATGTCTAGCTGACCACAATCCATGACCCCTCCAGGCCAACCAGAGAAAATCTACCTAGAGCACCTGGGACTTTAACTTAGGGATTAGCACTTGGATATACTGGAGAGCACCCTGCAACCTGAAAACAGATTTTGTTGGTGACATTTAATCACTTATCTGTCCCTATCCCCTGCCCTATAATAGTGGCTGGAGACCCCAGATGTCACTGCAAAGGAACATGTGAAAGTCAGCTAGGCCAGGTATACACCAGGACAACCCTCCCATCTGGAGCCGTGGCCCCTTGCTCTCACATATTTGGTTCTATGACTCTCTTGGCTTCATACTCAGGTTCTCAACATCAGCATCAAGAGCTGCTTCTTGTGACCATTTTGAACTCTCTTATATGATTTACTATCCTCCTAACTTGATACCCTACTGTAGCCGCCTCTCTCTACCATCCCTCTAGAAGAGAATGATTGTGCATTTCCTGTCTGAACTTCTGAACATCACATCTGTTTGGATTCTTCATCACTGTGCACCATCTGTCTGCTTATAGTATGCTCATCAGTTACTTTAGCATGAGGTGGACTTCCTACCTAGGCTCTATCCTTTGGATCTTCTGTTTGGACAGGTAAAGCTAAATGCTGGCCAGTACTGGCAGCTAACTCTATATCCTCCCCACCCCCAGCGCCTGCCCCACTCCCATGAATGGGATAGTCCCATGTCTTATTTATACCTTCTTCCTTCCCACCCCAAGTCACCTCCCTTCACTCAGTCTGCCACATTCTCTCATAGTTATTGGCCATTCCTGGCTCTTCCTGTGAAGATAGTTTCTCTTAAAATGATATGGATTTCAGGGAATTGAGCAGTAGTCAAGAAGTTGGACGTCTTTTCTTCTCATCCTAAGTTTAGCTATCAATGGTACTTCACTGTTTTCTTAAAAGTCATTTTCTAGAACATCAAACGCACGCATATTCATCAGCTCCTATCTATATTAGATTATCCATGCTTCGCTTTCTTGCATTAGTGAAGTTGATCAAGAGCATTAGAAAGTAGAGCCACCCTATGAAGCTTGAATTTTGTGGCAAAGTGTGTGCAGAGCTGGCAGATACTCTTGCTGTATTTGTTGACTTCTCATGAAGGCACAAAGGAAACGGAAAGCTTCAGATATTTCAGAGGATTTTAAATGGTTTGGGAGGAATCTGATTTGCTTAGAAGTCTTCTCTAAGGGGAATTGTGTTTTGAACTGTTATATCACATATACATTTTATTGCCATTTCTGTTCATTCAGTCATCCAAATACCAAGATAAAGCATTGGACCATTGGACACAAGGATGAATTCCAAGAAGATTATGGAACGAGGAAAGTGCAGAATGGGTTTAATGACTCATGGGTGAAGCATTAGTCATTGGTCATAAACCAGTATGGAACCAGAGACACTTCGAATGACTTCAGGCTGCAGAGCAACAGGCTCTGCATGTTCCAGTTAACAGTTCAAGCAGCTGACTCAACACTTCCACAGAGTTCACGAAGCAAACAGCTCTGTTGGTTCACTCTATTTCATCTTCCATTTAACCTTTCACAATCAAGGTCTCTTTCAGCATAGTAGAACAACACGAAAAAGCGATTTATGGAAAAATATGATTCCTAAGAGAGAGAACAATGACATAAAATACCCAAATACACACATAAGTAAAGAGCTGCAATGGTTAAGTTAGGAATATTTGTTTAAAATGAATGCACTGAAATATAGTTTTTAACATAAGGAGTGTCTAGTGGTTTCACGGTGACTGGGAACTAAGAATTCTGGCTCTGCTTAATTCTGCTCACGGTTCAAGTTATAACTGAGTCTAGGTGAATCCCTTGTGTGCTATGACTCCCCATTTAGGACACATGGGGAGGAATGTGTACCATCTCAGGATCCTCTTCAGGCCTTGCCACATTTCTGAAGGCTTCTCTGACCCTTCCACCTTCTGTATAGTAAATTACTCCCCTCTCTGTACCACCTCTCTGTCCTAAAGGTATTTCCCCCTCTGCACATACCTACTGTATTAGCGATTTACCACCTGGTACTATCCCCCTAGCCACTACCTAATTCTTCATATACTATTAAGAGGGATTCCTCACTGTTTAAGGCTAACAAACAAATTTTGGCAGGGATCCAACTGGGCAAGACATCTCAAGATTAGAAAAAGTGTAATGACTTTAAACTAACTGACCAGTATCGTGGATTCCAGTGTCTTGGGAATTCTTATCCCCAATATCTACATTCAGTTAAACAACCAACAGGATATGGCATACCAAGACCATGGATTTTGAAGCCAGAAAGTCTTGGATTCAAACCCAAACTCTGCCTCAGATCCACTTTAATTCCCTCATTCAACAAGTATATAGTATGCATCTGCTCTGTTCCAGACACGGTTCCAGATACTGAAAGTATAGAAATAAACAAAACAGATAAAATAATTAAGGAACTGTGAACCTGGAAGAAACTTTAGGGATTTTCTAAGTTTGATTGAGACACACTATGCACATTTGCTTACATACTGCTTGCTTTACAATGGCAGAATTGAATAGCTACAACAGAGACCACATGGACCAAAAAAAATTCTAAAATATTTACTTTACAGAATACGTTTCCTTTGCAGAAAAAGTTTTCTTGTCTTTCCCTAAGGGTTTCTAACTTTTCTTATTGAGTGCTGGCTGTGTACCAAAGCATTCCTCTAGACTTTAGGTGAATAATGCACATGCCCTGTTTTCAGGGAGCTTGTGGTTTAGGAGAGATGGCACAAGTAAAGAGGCCATTAGTATCCAATGAGGTAGGTAGACCGTTCCGTGTTTTGTTCACCAATGTATCCCAAGCACCTAGAATAGTGTCTGGCACATTGAAGATGTTGAAGGAATATTTTTTAATGAATTAATTTCATGTTTCCCACAGGAAGTGGTGTCTCAACAAAAAACTTAAGGACTTTCCAGGCAACTAGGAAAAGAGGGAGAAGAAATGTATGTTCAAAGGCCAAGAGGCTAGTGAATATGTGGAATATTTTCAAGAAAGTAGATCAGTAGATCTCATTAGAATGAGAGGTGAGAATGGTGGAGAAAAGAGGCTGGAGCAATGAATAGACCTCGCAGGGTCTTACATTAAGATACGCTGATGAGGGGCCGGCCCTGTGGCCTAGTGGTTAAGTCCGCACGCTCCACTGCAGCGGCCCAGGGTTCGGATCCTGGGCTCGGACATGGCACTGCTCGTCAGGCCACATTGAGGTAACGTCCCACATGCCACAACTAGAAGGACTCACAACTAAGATATACAACTATGTACGGGGTGGGGGTTTGGGGAGATAAAGCAAAAAAAAAAAAAAGAAGAAGAAGAAGATTGGTAACAGTTGTTAGCTCAGGCGCCAATCTTTAAAAAAAAATGATATGCTGATGAGTTGGGACTTGAACTGGGAGCAAAAGGCAGCCACGGAAGGATTTCACAGTTGAGTGTGAAGTATTTAGATATGCACTTTAGAAAGATAGCTCTGGCCATGGTGTGCAGAGAGAAGAGGCAGGATTGAAGGCCCAACAGTCAATTAGCAAGCAGTGATAGTCACTCTGCAAAGCAAAACAAGAAAATCTTCCCCTTGAGGAATAAGTCTAAGTCCAGGCCTCCTCACATGGGTGATTCCAGGTGTTTGGGTGTCTGTGCTCCTTGGGTCGATGGTTACACAAAGTTCAGGAGAGGCAGGACAGCAAAGCAAGGGACAGACAACTGGGAACTATTCAATGGTGAGGAAATGTGGTATTTTGAAATTATTGTTAGAGCAACTGGAGCTTTTAAATAGACATCTCAGAAAATCCAGAGACTTCTGGTCAGCAAGAGGAAAGGAATGTTCATCTTCTCTGAAAATCATTTTCTCTTAAAGCTGATTCATGATTCAGTCGGGGCAAAACTCCTCCCTTCGTTTGAAACCCAATGTGTGGTTTCTGTCCCTAGATTTTACTCTTTCCCCACGGTGAGCAGGTGTGCAGCAAAGTCACAGGTCACCAAGGATACCAGCGAAGCCACAGGGAGGAGTCACTATCAGATGGTACACATTGTCTTGCTCAACTCATCATTGTCCAAGGTCCTGGCATGAACCTCATGCATCCCAAAACTCAGGTCCTAGAGATCATCAGACTCAAGGAGGCTGACTCAGGCTTACTAAGTTCACAAAAGACTGAAGTATAAACCAGAAAACCAACTTATTATTTTACAATGATAAATGTAAGCAGCTGAGGGTTATTAGCTTCTTCAGTCTGGTGTGTATTTTTTCTCTATAAGCAAACTATACAGGGAGCTAAATTATGATCATACTATTTCACAAGAAGTATAGAAGACGTATAAAATAAATTAGCTATATGCTTTGACTATGTAGTGACGTCAGGCTAAGACAGCCTGAGATAGACATCCCACCACGCTGATGGTTTTGCCCATGGGAAAGAAACAGTCAAAGTCCCTTAGCTAAGGCTCCTTCTCCCCTGGCTAGTTCTAGGAGGGCACCTGCCAACATCTGCCTCCCTGACTTTCCATTTTCTGCTCTTCCACTGCTAGCCCACTGCAGGTCTGCATGACGAGTTGTCTCTTTCGATACGTTCATTTAGTTAATCAGGTTACAGCCCAGTCTTGCTGACTCCATTTAAAGTCATTCTCAAAAGGGCCTTTCATGTCTTTGTGCTGGTCTGCTAGGAGCAGAGGGCACTTCTATTCCCTAGTTTCCATATCTTGGAAATCCTTTCCTCTTTCTCCCTTGTGCAGATCCAGTTTCTGATGCTCAAATGCTTGCCCCTTGTCCCACACGTATCTAGAAGCTGGAAGCAGGATTTGATTAAGATAGGATCTCACACGGTATGTGCTTCCCTTACTTTTTACTAGTGTGAATTTTTCTGCGTGTGAAACCTGGTTTGCTTATGATATCATTAAAGCATTTATGCCCTTTACTGATTAAATTTTAAGATCTCTTGGATATAAGAGATAGATATAACACTGCAACTTACAGGGTACTTGATATTTACAGGCACTGAACTAATCACCTTATAAACATATTTCATTCAAGCCTCTAAATACTCTAGGATGAAAGTATCACTACCCTTCATACCCTCCAATTGAGGCTCAAAGAAGGTAAGTGGTTCCCAAGGTCACTAAGCGATACAGCTGGAATTCAAAACTAGGCCTGTCAAACATCAAAGTATGTAAGCGCCCCGTGTTCACAAACATTAAAGAAGAATTCACCTGGCTACTCAGATAGAGCCTGGCTGTTTTCCATACTCATTGTACTTCTCACCTCTGTCCAGAACTGAAGCATTCAGCATGTTGTATTTTGATGGTAGTCTATCTGGCTCCTCTGATTTTGGTTTTGTCCAAGTGTTCCCAGCCCATGGCAGCCCCGTCATGTGTCCCTGCACTTCCGCGTTGCCCAGGAAAAGGTTGAGAAACAGCACTTTATATTGTTATGATCTACCTTTCCCCTCATCGTACGCTTCCAGGTGCTAGTAATCAGTCTGAACCAGCTAATCCCAAACTGTCGCAGGGTGGATGCTAACACTTCCCAGGTGTGGCTCTGCGGACTTGCAAAAGATCCACTTACCTACGTCCCCAGAGTCAAGAAGAATTTGTACTGATTGGTGAGAGAATGGTGTTTCATTTACCTTAGTTTTGTATAGTGGGTTCCCAACGAGGTTAATCACCAGAAACAGTTCAGAGATTTTTAAGCATATAGATTCTGGAGCCCACTCGAGGGATCAGTAAATTTGAAAAGCTTCAGGGCTAATTCAGAAACCCATTCAGGTTTGGGAACCCGGTGGAGTGGATACACCATGGGTGCTGGGAGCAGAACACCTGGGTTTAAGTTCTCGTCTGCCACAGTGTGATCTGGGCAAATTAACCTCTTGGAACATCAACTTCCTCTTAAGCAGAGGGAGGTTGTAAAATACTTATTTCTTGGTATGTAGGGGGGAGGACTGAATAAGATAACTTAGGTGAAAAATATTCATACGTAATTATTTTCATTTAATATTAACCTGCCTCATTAAGAAAGTCTCAAAAGTAAAATGAGCACGCAGTCCAACTTCAGATTCATTTTTGGCACTTAGTTAATGCATCTCCCCACATTCATCCTTGAATTCAATAATTCCAAATTCATGACAAATACAGCCATAGCTATCCCTTATAAAAACAAACATGTGCGTTACAGTTACATTTAAAGAGAAGCCAAGAATCTTGAGAAGCCTTTTTTGTCCTCAAGCCATTAATTTGTCTGTCTTTTGGGAAAGGGTGTTTTGGATTTCTTGCTATCAATCCTTCACTTAATATGGAACTTCATGAATTCCAGCTGTTAGCCACATAATTTCTCTCCACATTTGATTTCTGGGCTTTTCCCTCGTCTCTAAATCCTTCCCATATGTTAGTCAGGGGGCCCCGGGCCTGGGGGGCAGAGGACAAGAGGCTCAGAGCTACCCTCTGTCCAAAGGCTAGACTGATTTGTGGGACCACATGACAAGGCACAAGTGCCCTGATTAGGAGGTGCTCTCTGTCCTCATACCAGGCCTTCTGCCCTCCAGGCTCTGGCAGCCACCTGCTCCTTCTTTTCCCGAGCTATTCTTCAATTCACCATGTTAAAAAAAAAAAAAAAAGTATACTTTTTTTTAAGCTGAAACCACCCCTAGACTGTCTGCATTCTGGCTTTTGTTTATAAAGGCTCTGCGGTGTTCTTGCCAAGGGAAGAAGAAGAAAAAGATACCCCCCTTCATCTTCAATTTAACCTCTTACAATCTCTTTTAGTACTCTAGAAAAATATGAAACAGTGATTCATATGGGAAAGATATGATTCCTAAGAAATGGAACAGTGGCTCAAAATACTCAAATACATACATAAGTAAAAGGCTGCAATTTTTAAGCCAGGAATATTTGTTTGAAATGAAATGCATTGAATGTAGCCTCTAACATAAGGAGTGCCTAGCGGTTTCACAGTTGACTTGAAACCAGGAATCCTAGGACTGTTAAATTTTGCCAGCAGCTCAGGTTGTGCCCCAGCCTGGACGCGGTGGATCCCTCCGGCTCCGCCTCTCCATCTTGGCACGCGTGATGAGGGACCAGACCACCTCAAAATCCGCTGAAGCCTTCTCTGACCCCTCCACCTGACAGAAAGTTAATTACGCTCTTTTCTGAACTATTTATCCATCCATCATAGCCCATTCTGCCTTATTAAAATTTTGGTGACTTCTTCAGCCTCCCCAACCTCCCTTCAGCTCCCCAGCCTCAGGAGGCTGAGCCCTCCTTAAGGTGAAGATTATCCCATATTTATCAGGATGCTCCCCCCGCCTCCAGTAGCCGGCACTGTGTCTGCCAAATCCTGAACGTTTGTTGCCGAACTTCACCAGTGGCAATGTCTGTTTGGAGAATTAAGGAAAGTATATGTGTTGGGTATTTGTGATATGTTCATCTTAAACTATTTTTCCACAACTCTAATTCTTCCCTTCCTCTCTGCCCTACAATCTTCTCCGGACAGACTATATTTGGAGCGCTTATTTAATTCTGAGCGCCAGCTCTTGAAATGTATGTGGAGAGATGAGAACACATCCAGAGCTCAGCAGACAGCCTGGTGGGTAGCAGATGCATCAGATGCCTCTTGTGCCCAATTCTGATTCTCTTGGTCCTACCTGTCCCTAGTTCCAGCCACTGCCACAGGACCAGATCGACTTCCCACAGGTATACCTGTCCGCACTTGCCTCAGATCCAGCTTCCTGCCTTTCATTGCCTCCTCAGGGCTTCTTTGCTGAGGAGGAGGTGAGGTTGGGGGTGCCCGCTCTGCTCAGGCACACGCAACCCAAGAGTGAGGAAGAGTAAACACCTACCTCACTGGGCAAACCTCTGATCAATGGGGGTGGCAGCCAATGGGTAAATGCTCCCCCTGGACAGACAGTCCGGAGACACATGTCATATGGCTCCTTGGGCCCTGTGGTGGGATGGTGCATCCTGTCCCCAAGCAGTGGCCAATCTGAAAATGCATCTTTTATTGACTCTCCCTCCTTCCCTGCACAGCTCCTCCATCTCACTTCTGCTCCCTAGATCATACTCCCCAGTAAAATGTTTACACATAAGCTTTGGTCGATACCTGAGTGAATGGATCAGGATGATGAACGTCTACAAATGACATCCCACGGTGCACAAAGAACCAGGGCAAGATTCTTTTTAAAAAAGAAAGACCTCGGGGCTGGCCCTAGTAGCATAGTGGTTAAGTTTGGTGCACTCCATTTTGGTGGCCTGGGTTTGCAGGTTCCGATCTGGGGGGCAAAGCTACACTACTCGTCAGCCACACTGTGGCAGCCACCCACATATAAAATAGAGGACAACAGGCATAGATTTTAGCTCAGGGCTAATCTTCTCCAAGCAAAAAGAAGAGGAAGACTGGCAACAGATGTCAGATCAGGGCAAATCTTCCTCAGGAAAAAAAAAGACAGAAAGACCTTGAAAGAATATGAAACTTGTCATGTAGAAGAAAGAGTAGATTTATTTTGTGTTGCTCCAATCAAGTTCAACTAGACCCATAAGTGAAAGGAAAAATGAGGAAGACTTTGGCTTAATCCAGATTTTAAAAAAATGTGTAACAGTTAGAACTGGCTTCCCCACCAACGTCCTAGCTGCCAGCTTTCCTCTCAGACCCATCCCACACAGGATTCGCAGAATCTTCCTTTAATTAACAGCCCTTTAATGAAATTATCCCTTGTTTAAACACCTCTAATAGCTTGCAGCTCATTTAAGGACCAGATTCAAACTCTGGCATTGGAATTGTTCGGCAATACAATGAGCAGAATTGTGAGGTAAGGAGAGCTCTGTCACAAGGAGCGTTCAATTGGTTGTAAATAAGACTCTCACTCAGTTCCCTCTTTCCAGGTGCCTCCTAGTCACATACACTCTGGGTTCCATTATCGCTTTGTCTTGAGTCTATCTAAAACAGAATTCATGTCCTCCCCAACCTCCACCAAACACTTTCTCGACTTCTTCATTTCTGAAGCGGTGCTTTCCCATCCCCTGTTGAATTCCTCACCAGGGGTAAGACCCTGCCCAAATGCTGCCTCCACCATAACTTCTCCCCACTTCATCCTCTTCTATTCTTTTCACGCTGACATTATAGTACTCAACACGTACAGCCGTAGGTGCTGCAAACAGACACAAGTCTGCGAACACTTGGAGGACAGATACTGTCTCACTTTTTTTTCTTTAACAATCTCAGCACCTAAACAGTGTCCTGACCATCGTAAGCACTCAGAAAGTATTTGGTAAATGAGTCAATTAAAGAACAAAGTGATGTTAAGGGACATGATTCCTCAAATTACCACAGTGTGAAGACTGAGAGTGACTGTTGGCTCCCCGCCTCAAATCCCACAGCCAATCACCCACGAGTCTTGCTTCTCTCTTCCAATCCCTCACCTCTCCTGGCTTATATCTCCATCTCACAGATCCGGTCTGGGCTTTGAATCTCATTCAGTAACTTCCCAGCCTCTGTCTCTACCTCTAGCTACTTCCAACACCTTTTATTATCCATTCACTGTGGATAAAAACACCAGATTATTCATTCTTAAAACCCTACTGCTCGTTTCCCTCTACCCATGAGATGAAATCCAAGTGCCTCGTCTAGGAATCCAGTTGTCTTCTGGTCCTATCTTTCCAGCTTTATTTCCCATACTTCTTAAGTCAAACTGGCGTCTTCTCTTCCCTATGTTCCCAAATGCGGCTTCTGGTTTCTTCTGCCTGGCCAAATCCTACACTGTTTTAAGCACTGATTCAAATCCCCTCGCCTCCATAAAGACTTTCCTATCGACTCCAGTCCTGAATGCTCACTCCATTCTCTGAATTTCTAATGCACTTACTGCCTACAACCATCCTCCAAGATTGGCCCTCACCAAAACACACACACACAAAAATCTGTGAAGGCAAGTAAGTTTGGGAGAAGAATATCTATACATATTCTGTAACAGTTAACACCTATTGAGGGCATGTGTCAGCCATTAGCTTTACTGATGCTGTTGTTTCAATTACTCCTCACAGCAACCCTGAGGTGCTGTTCATATCTCAGTCTACAGATAAGAAAACTGAGTTGAGATATTTGACCCCCTTAAGCCTCGATTTTCTTACCTGTAAAGTAGGATTCAAACCCATGCAGAGCTTGTGACATGCACTTCTTGAGTATACATAGTTGGTCCAATTTGCAGGTCTATAAAATGCAGTACAAATGGAAGAGGTTGCCACTATCAATATCATTTTGTTCCTCAACTAGACGGAAGCTCTCTGAGGGCAAACACCAGTCCCATTCCACTTTATGTCTCCACAGCATAGAGCACAGTAAATGCCCATCCCCCAGTGAAGTGGGAGATCTTTTCCTTCATTTTCACATTATTAATGAACTCTTTTTAATGTATAAAAACAATACATTAAAACTCTTCACAGCACTTTCTCTGCCATTAACCCCTTTTATTTTCACAACAATGCTCAGATAGGTCAGTATTTTCAGAGCTTTTCATATACAAGAAAATTGAGATCCAGAGAAGTTAGATGATCCGCCCAGGAGTGAACATCTAGGATTTGGCAAGTAATAGGCTTCCTACATCTCACCCTAATGAATGTACAATCCTCACACCTCTGACACCAGGGTCCCCCGTCAGCATTTCCAGGAGGGGCTTGATTGTCCACGTTGAGCAAGGCCCTTTATTTCACTCAATCGCCACTGGACTGTCAACCTCAGAAATATATAAAAATGTAACTGCTCTTTCAGGAAAAAAATAATAAAGGCTTTCTGATGCATCTACCTTGAATGTATTCGGGCCACTGTTTTGTGGAAATTAAATCACTGTCTCTCTGAAGTGAATTGCTAGAGGAATACATAATATTACACCAAATCAAGCCCCTGTTCCTTTTGTGACTTCTTCGTTATTCTTACCTTCTTTGCTTATCCAATCATGTCACTTGTTTGTATTCAGTATTTGAACCCTGTAATGGAACATAAAATATAATAGATCTTCTTACATCTCCTGGTGGGTATGTATATGGAAATTGTTCACACACAGGCACAGCTGTATGCTTCTCTGTGTAGGACTTAGTCCTCTTGTCTTTGCAAGGCCACATCTTGTGTTCTCAAGGCTTTTGCCTAAATAATGGGCTTTGATATTTCTATCAGCAGCAATCTACTTTCTCTCAAAAACTCCCTCTGGTCTGCGGGGGAGGTTGTTTTCAATGAATTTTTCTGCTCTTTCCTTTCCTGTCGTCCTTTTCCTGATCAATGTTTTAGTCTAACTACTTGATTTTCAAATTACTTTGCAATTACCAAATGTTTAGCTAATTTTAGCTTAATTTCAAAAAGTGATTTTCATTGGTGCCATCTCTGTCTTTGTCTGTTCTTTTCCTTGGCAATATTATAGCTAGATGTGAAATTAATTGTGCCCTGATTTTAACAATGCTACCCGAACTAGCTAGCTGTTCTTCTTTGAGGAAGCATCAATTAAAAAAAAAAAAAAGCATTCAAGCTGATGGATGAAAGAATTAGGATCTCTTAGCCTGAAAAAGTGTCGAGGGGTGACTATAATGGCCTTTAAGTACATAGGAGATAATGGCTAGTTGTCGGTGACTACAGGGAGAATAGAATAAAAGAGAATCGGTTTTAAGAGGGAACATGGAGATTCAGAATAGAGATAAGGAATAAATTACTATCTAAAGATAGGACTGGTGTCATCTGCAAGTGGGACAAATCTAGGGTACATGTGGTGTTTTGAAGATTCCTAGGAAAGCTCCTACTCCCCCATAAACTTATCTTTCATGCTGGCCTTTAGAGAGCTCTCAATCCCGTCCATCACTCATCCTTCCCACACTCCCTAAAAATCAAATAGTCTTATGATTCATTAAGTCATAAGCGTATCGGTATGGCTTACAGGACCAGCCGCATAATCTGTGGGGCCGAGTATGAAACGAAAATGTAGAGCCCGTGTTCAAAAATTAAGGATTTCAAGATGGTGAGCGCAGAGCATCAAAACCAAATATGGCCCCCCTTCTAAATGCAGAGATCTGTGCAACTGCCAGGTTATAAGCCATGAAGCCAGCCCTGATGGCTTAGTTTGGCAAGATGTAGAAAACAAGGAGGTTGGACCATGTGGCCTCTAAGATCCCTTAAGCACGGAGCAAATGATTGACCTAGATCCAATGCCTACTCATGGAGCCACCAGCCTCATGAGGTCACGGAGGTGGGAAGAGGTCATGGAGGTGGGAAGAGGTCATCATGAGGAGAGGAGGAAAGGAGACTGAAAGCAAATGAAAATGAGCCCAATTCACCCTGCAGGCATGTGAAGGCCTGCTCTGGGTGAAGGATAATATCATGAGCACAGGAAAACCTGAAAAGTAAGTCTTGAGTCCCTGGCCATTCTGTTGCTGATGCCCGTTCTCTACAATATCCCCAGTTGGTCCTTAGCCTCCACAGAAGAGCCCTCTCTTCTCAGCCTTGACCAATCGCCATGTTCCCTCCATCCCAGCCTATGGACTTGTGCCTCTCTAGTCCCACTCTCTGTGTTGTAAATTGATAAGGTTGACACAAGTTAAGGTGTTAATAGCTAATAATGTGTTAACACCTAAATCTATTATTTTTTAAATGGTTCATTTAAAAGGAAAGAAAAGAAGATGAAACCCAACCCTCCAGGGCCTAGGAGAACAGCCTAAAATGGAATGAGATAAATTCAAAGTTTAATGTAAGGTAGTTTTTTTAATCGTAAACCTATATGTGAATTCTACTTTCTAGACTATAATACAGTTGTGTCTATTTTCTTTCTTTTGTTATTTCTTTTTTTCTCTTTTTTTCTTTTTTTTTTTTTTTTAGGAAGGTTAGCCCTGAGCTAATATCCATGCCCATCTTCCTCTATTTTATATGTGAGATGCCTGCCGCACCATGGCTTGATAACTAGCGCACAGGTCTGTGCCGGGGATCCAAACTGGCAAACCCCCGGCCACTGGAGAGGAGGGTGCACAATTAACCACTACGTCACCCAGCCGTTTTCCTATTTTTAAGAAACTTTAGTATGTCAAATTACTTATATCTAGAACAAAATAAGTTCTCTACATTTTCATTTTTCTCCAGGCATAAACAAAATATTCAGTCCAGTGCAATTGTGAGAAGAAGCCACATTCATATGTAGGAACCAGTTGATTTTTATTTTATTTTATTTTTATTTGGAATAACTAGGAGTTCAAAAGCACCAGTCCATAAGGTGACATAACTCATTTTTCAAAGACTAGCTATGGGGTTTTACCAAGGCCTAGGGCCTCAGCTCTGGAAAGTTTGCACTAGCCCTTGTGACCCATAAAATTAGCATGTGCTCTCCCCAAACAGAATGTCTGGTTCACTTTGATGTAACCAATTCTCTAACAGCTGAAAGTTTCTTTTTTTTTTTTTTTGAGGAAGATTAACCCTGAACTAACATCTACCACCAATCCTCCTCTTTTTGCTGAGGAAGATTGGCCCTGAGCTAACATCTATGCCCATCTTCCTCTACTTTGGATGTGGGATGCCACCACAGCATGGCTTGATGTGTGCTGCATAGGTCCACACCTGGGATCAAAACTGGTGAACCCTAGGCCACCAAAGCAGAGTGTGCAAACTTAACCGCTATACCACTGGGCCAGCCCCAAGCTGAAAGTTTCTTGATAACACAAAATTAAAAAGTACCAACTTTTCCAATCATGTACTCTTTGAGCTGTTAAGAAAGGATGAAATTGGCCAATACAGAAAAGGTGGATTTAGGAGATTTTCTTGTGCATTCTGTCACTAAAGCATTTATGAGAACAGAAATTCAAACTTAACCCCTGCTCCATTGACTCCACACATACGCACACAAGTTGATGCTCCACATTCGTTCTGTGGCTTCACCAAACTGCTGGAGGGAAAACACTGGTCAACTTCCTTGAGACAACGTTGGTATGTTAGTTACTGGTTGCCTTTTAATAAATATCAACAAGAAAATAATTGCTGTTGTATTTTGACCGTTTCTCACAGACCGGGCTCCACGCCCACGGCCGTGCACGCATTATCCCAGTCGCACTGATGCTGAGTGGCCACCATGAGGATTAAATGAACTAGGCATTCAAAGTTAGCTAATATTAGCTAATTTGTGTATGTTATTTTCTTTAATCCCTTTAATAATCACATGATTAATAAATTAATAAGATCAAACTACTAAGTGACAGCTGGAATTTACTCCAGTTCAATAAAATGGAAAACCTGTGCTCTTTCCCTTCCTCTGCTTTCTAACTAGGCCCAAGGCTGGGCCCATGGGACTTTTTCCCATGAATCCCCTCTGCTTCACCCCCTCCATGAATCTACCTCCACAGCACGCCAAGGAGAAGTGTCTGCTTCATTTGCTTTTTGTCCTAGCGATACTACTCATTTGACATTTATTATTTATTTCTTTATTTTTGTATCAATATAGCTTCTCCTGGTAAAAAATGTATGACTAGGTGGTGGCTGAACCCTTGAAGGAAACCAGCCTGAGTGAACGTCAGTTCCAGACCTGGAGGCGGCAGGAGTTAGAAGGGACAGCATCATATGTGCAGAAGTAATTTCCAGACATTTAGGAGAGGAGCACCATGGAAGAGGCACAAGCAAAGTGTCTCCAAGGGTCAGAGGCAGGGTCCTCTCAGGTGTGGGGGTCAGGGGAAGCTTCACAAAGAAGGCGACATGGGGATGGGCCTTGAACAACAGGTAGGTTTGCAGGGAGGACCTCCCAGCGGAGAGCTCACAGCATCACTACGGAATCAGGAGGAGTTCAGTTAAGCCGAAGGCACGTGACTACATGAAATGGAAGCTATGGCTGGAAAATCGGGTGAGGTACAAAGAATGCCAGGACAAAGGTTTTATCATTTATTCTCCTGCCTAAAGGGAGCCCTTAGGAGGCAAGGGGACAGGAAGGCGGCCTACTCAGACCTGGTTCTGGGCAGAGTGTGCTGCTAATGCACAGCAGTGTGTATAATGGAGGCAACAGTGAGAGGGCACCTGGGAGACCTGCTCACACCCAGGCCAAGTAATGAGAGCCTGACCCAGGGGGGCAGAGAGGGTGTGGTGCGAGGACAGGTGCGGGGACACTGATGAGCTAGTCTTGGCGGAATTTGGAAAGTGGCTGGCGAAGGGAAGGGAAAGGATGTGGAAGGAATCAAAGTCCATCTGTGGCTGGAAGAATGTGGGCACCATGCCTCCCCAACCTTGATGGGCGTACTCAGAGAGGAACGCAAGGCGCTCCCGTTAGAACACAGGGAACCCCGGCTGCGGCGCCTAGCACACTCCCTTTTCCTTTATCTCCCTTGTCTTCATTGTCATTACAACTGTACCTTTTTTTCCCTTGGAGGTATATTTCCGTATCTACTCACCATGCCCTGCAAGGCCCTCCCTGACCTGACTCCAGCTAAGCCTCGCCAACCTTCTGCTCCTCAAACATAACAAGCTTGATCCTCTCAAGGCCTTGCACCTTGCTCCCTCTGTCTGTAACCTTCCCCTCACCTCCAGTGTTCACCTGGTTGGCTTCTCACCATCGTCAGATCTCAGTTCAGATGCTGCTCCCTCAGAGAGGCCCTCCCTGACTACCCAGTCTGAAGCAGACCCAGTCTTGCCCTCCCAGCCCGGGATCCCATCATCCTGCTACATTTCCCACATGGCACTTCCAGCCGCCTGCAGGTTTCTCGACTGTCATCTGTCTGCCCTCACCAGAACACCAGCTTCATGAGAACAGGGACCTCACCTGCTCACCATTGCAGACCTAAGACCTAGAACAGAGCCTGGCTCCTCATAAGCACAGTAGTCCTGGAATGAATCAATCTGCCACACCACGTATCTCCCTCATGACCTGGCTTTCCTCAGGGAACAGAGCTGCAACCTCAGCCCAATCTCCCAATCAAAATACACCTTCACTGCGATAGCATGTCAACCACACTGACCGACACTTCTCTTATTTCTACTACCACTATTACTACTACTGCTTAGTACCTATCACATGTTGAGTGCTTACCAAGTACCAGCTAGAGTACTGATCATGTTATACACAGTATTCCATTTACCACTGTTACTATCCTCGTTTTAAAGAAGAGGATTCCAAGATTAATTTAATGAGGTGATAGGACTTGAAAGTCGTACAGCTAGTAAGTGGCAGAACCAGGGCTCAAATCCGGATTTTTCTTATTCCAAAGCCACAATGGCACACTCCCTCCCATGTCCAAGTGTATTGTTTAAAAGCTTGAGAGATACTGAACTAAATGACAGAAACCCCAGTCGGGGAGGGCTTGAAGAAAATATTTCTTTTTTTTTTTTTTTTTGAGGAAGATTAGCCCTGAGCTAACATCTGCCAATCCTCCTCTTTTTGCCCAGGAAGACTGGCCCTGAGCTAACATCCGTGCCCATTTTCCTCTACTTTATATGTGGGACACCTACCACAGCATGGCGTGCCAAGCGTTGTCATGTCTGCACCCAGGATCTGGACTGGCGAACCCTGGGCCGCCAAGAAGTGGAACATGCTCACTTAACCACTGCACCACCGGACCAGCCCAAAAATAATATTTCTAAACAGTTTTTGAGGGTTCTGGATTACAGACAGGAAGGTGAATCCATCCTTTAAAGGAAAAAAAGAAAGTGTTTTTCCAAAAACAAGTCTTAGCCAGTCGGTTATCCTTTGTTAACTGTGTTCAGACAGTCATTAATCACCCCACTTCAGAGAGCCCCATTTGTGAGAGTGGCCTCCCAAAGCAAGGACACAGATTGGGTTTGCAAGAAATGCAACCCACTGAGAAAGAACGGCTTCAAAGCGCAGCAGGACCCCCCCACGCTCAGCCCCGCCTGCTGCTGACACCTCGCACACTCTCAGCTAAGTTAGGGAAATGGAGCGGGACGCTGCCGTCAGAAGGCGAGAGCAAAACCCGTGCAGATTTTTTAAGAATATGGTAGATTGTTAGAGTCATCTGTGGGTTTCCAATACGCAAGGCATACCCTCATCTCTCTTATGCTGCTAAATTTAGGGTCCATGATAAATAATGGGTAATCAACTCTGAGATTCACTGAGAGACAGTTTGAGTTGGGGGGAATTTCTGTGAATCCAGCAATAATGCTATAGGAACAAGATTATGCAGGGAACCAAATGACCCAGGTTGCGAAAAATAAATATGAACTAGTGAGGTGATGGTGACCCCACTTTTCAAAGCTGTAAATAGTAGAAAGAGGATGAGAGAAAAAGAGGTTTTCAAAGCAATATAAAATTTAGCACTTCCTAGTTTATGGTCAAATGAATTTAAGACTTCAGCAGGAAAGCCAAGGACCTTGATTATCACGGCACTTGGGTATTTCAGATGATGCTATACTCAGCACGCATCCTATTAATATTGGGGGCTATATTTCCTTTTTCTAATTTTTAATATTTGATCATTTTTCAAACAGAAAAACATAGTCTATATCCCTGCTGAATTTATCAGGCAGAAATTCTTTTAAAGACATGGCAGTATATCAGTAGAATTTGTTGGATTCCTGCATCCGCCTTAGAAATGGTCCTTATACGTGCACATCTCATGTGTCATTAATTGATTTTAATACTTCATTACTAATGAGTTCTTCTAGAAGCCATATTTCTGTACTGCTGGGAAACAATCTTTAAAGAAAAAAAAGCTGAACCAGAAATAGCAAAGTTTAGTCCTCTATTATTCTCACACCACAGAAAGCATGGGTGCAATTCTGTTTTAATAGCCGAATAAATGGTAGAGTGATAATGTTTCACACTAATAAATTAAATTTGGGTCACCAATGTAAAATAGAAATGTTTCTGATAGTTATGGCCTGGAATACGGAATCTGAAAAAGAACTACAATTGCTCTGGGAAATATTTCTTTGTATTTAAAAAAGGAGACTATCATTTTAACATTTCTCTTAACTTTGCTAAAAATAATAACCATGACAGAATGCTTTTTCCCTAACAGGAAGGCCAGATGGAAGAGAATCACTAAAGAACCACAGTGACCCCTAGTGGGGAGAAGCAGACTCATTCTTCGTGCTTAGTAAGTGAACTACACAGAGCATTTGTGGGCAAAAACATTCTCTTTCTACAAGGGAAATAGGAAGAAAATGAGAGTATTGTTAATTTCAAAAAAGGATTCAGTGTTCATGCCTGGATCTGGCTTTCTTAGTTACTAGCAGTTTCCTAGTTTTTTTAAGTACTAGTTTATGTAGTTGTAATCATGCCATATGCATGATTTTTCATGGGGATTTGCTTTTAACATGACAACTCAAGCATTTCTCCATATTATTAAAAATCTTCATAAACATCCTTTGTGATTTACGATAATTTATTCAACCTTTTCTTTTTTTCCTAAGAAACTTTAAAAGAATTTAAAATATTTTAAAAGAAGTGAAAATTTTGCAAAGGAATCCAAATAAGATTAGCAAAACCTTGCAGGGTAAAGAAGGTTCTTGGGCAATTGCTTTAAGGAACTCATAGAGATGATTTGTAATCAAAATATCAATTATTCAGTGATCCCCTACAGCGTTCAAACTGCTAATGTTAGATACACACTGTGAAGGACCCAACAAAAGGAGTGATGCTGGACGGACAGGAGGAACGGAATTAAAGGGACCGGCATGTAAACAACGCAAGGCCGTGCACTGAAGCAGGAACTAAACACTGTAATGAGCTCAGGAGATCAGAAGGGCGAGAGCAGCCAGCCCTCTAGAAAAGCAATCAGGAAAACCGTCAGAAGGGTGGACAGTTGAAGAGAAAAGGACAGATATCAGAATCACAGAGGCAAAATTGCAGAGGCCAGGGCTTGAATGCTTTTCTCAAAGGATGAGGAGTAGATGGTTCCAGCAGAGGGTTTAAGAGGAGCATTTCTTGTATTACAACGGGAACACAAAGGGAAGAGCATGGAAGGAAGGTGTGCTGAGCGTGTCCACGTCCAGTCTCCACGCCAGGAGGTTTCTGTGCTCTTCTCACTCACTCATCAACACCTTGCGATTGTGTCATTGGCCCCTTTAAGAGGAGAAGCTGAAAGGCTCAGAGCGGGTGATTCATGGCCAATAAGTGGAAAAGACAAGATTTGAACCCAATCCGTTGTCCTACGTGGACTGTATTTTCTAAAGTAAGAAAATCTGATCCCTTGCAATCGTGTTTAGTATTCACTTACTTAGAAAAAGAAAACCTTCTGATTGTAGAAAGATCAGAAGCACATTTCAATCAAGATTCTGTCTCTGTGATCAGAAACGTAGAATATGCAGCTTCTGAATTGATTACAATTGCAATTAAATGGCCTATACTTTTTCAGACTCCTCAAACCACAACTTTCTCTTGTGTGTGGAATTTGTGAAGGCTGAAAACCATGATATGCAGAGTAAGGATGCTAAGCCAGCCTTTGTGAAATTGCAGGGAGGGTAGCCCCTCGCTCTCTCTCCCAAAGCAGAGGGGTGGAGTGAGAGTAAGAACAGCAATGTGGCCTCTTGGGATGGAGTTTGGAGTGTTGGACTTGCTCTCAGACAGCCACACATGCCCAATATTCCTACACAGAAGAAAACTAACATTTACAGGACCCCTACCAACTGCCATATGCCCTTCATATATGTTACTCAGTTAATACTCATGCCCAGCCCCTCAGGATCAGAGTACAAGAAAGCTGTGACCACACAGTTCAGGTCCTAGGAGTTCTCACATTCAAGAAATACAGTCCAGGGGCTGACCCAGTGGTATAGTGGTTAAGTTCAGCATGCTCCACTTTGGCAGCCTGTGTTTGTGGGTTCAGATCCCAGGTGCAGACCTATACCACTCATCAGCCATGCCATGGTGGTGACCCACATATAAAATGGAGGAAGACTGGCACCAATGTTAGCTCAGAGATAATCTTCTTCAGCAAAAAACAGAAAAGAAAAGAAATACGGTCCAACAACACAGTCCATTCAAACTAACTTGAGGTTTTTAGTTTTGTTTTTTTTTTTGAGGAAGATTAGCCCTGAGCTAACTGCTGCCAATCTTCCTCTTTTTACTGAGGAAGAATGGCCCTGAGCTAACATCCATGCCCATCTTCCTCTACTTTATATGTGGGACGCTTTCCACAGCATGGCGTGCCAAGTGGTGCCATGTCCGCACCAGGGATCCAAACTGCAAACCCCTGGCCGCTGAAGCAGAACATGTGCACTTAACTGCTGTGCCACTGGGCCGGACCCGCAAACTAACTTGGACTCTTTACTTGCATTTCTCACATATTCTGAAGGGAATGTGTAGGTCACAACAATACTCTTTAAAATCTTCTTCCCTCTCCTTCACTTCCCTTACCAACCAACAACTACTCTGGCACCTCTCATACTTCAAATCTCCTCACAAAAGAATTATTTTTCCAAATTAAAATTTTTTGCTCCAAAAGACACTGCTAAGAATAAAAAGACAATCCATAGACTGGGAGAAATGTATCCATTGGGAGTAAATATTTGCCAAGCACATGTCTGATAAAGGACTGCCACTAAAATATACAAAGAACTCTTAAAACTCAACAACAAGAAACCAAACAACCCAATTTAAAAAATGAGCAAAAGACCTGAACAGACACCTCACCAAAGAAGACATACTGACAGCAAATAAGCACATAAAAAGACACTCAACGTTAAATTGCAAATTAAAACAAGATACCACAACAGACCTATTAGAATGGCTAAAATCCAAAACATCAAGAGCACCAAATGCAGGCAAGGATGGGGAGCAACAGAAACTTTCATTCATTGCTGGTGAGAATGCAGAACGGTCCAGCCACTTTGGAAGACAGTTTGGCAGTTTCTTACAACGATAAACATACTCTATACAATCCAGCAATCAGACTCCTTGGTATTTACCCAAGTGAGTTGAAAACTTTCATCTACAAAAAAACTTGCACACTGATGTTTACAGCACATTAATTCATAATTCTCAAAAATTGGAAGCAACCAATTGACTGTCAATAGGTAAATGGATAAACAAACTGTGGTACATCCATACAATTGAATATTCAGTGATAAAGAGAAATTTGCTATCAAGCCACAAAAGACAAGGAGGAACTTAAATGCATATTGCTAAGGGAAAATAAACAGTCTGAAAAGGCTACATACTGTGTGATTCCAACTACACGACATTTTGGAGAAAGCAAAACTATAGAGACAGTAAAAGCAGCAATAGTTTCCAAGGGCTGGGAGGAGGCGGGGGAGGAAGGATGAACAGCTGGAGCACAGTGGACTTTTAGGGCAGTGAAACTTCTGCACGATACTGTAATGGTGGACACAGGACACGTGCATTTGGCAAAACCAACCAGACAGAGCGAACTCTGATGTAAACTGTGGCTGTTAGTTAGTAACAGCGTTATCAAGACTGGTTCATCAGTTGTGACAAGTGTACTACACCAACGCGAGATGTGACTAATAGGGGAACTCCAGGGAAGGGAGTGGAGCACGTGGGACCTCTCTGTACTTTCTGCTTATTTTTTCTGTAAACCTAAACCTATTTGTTCTACCAAATACAATCTATAAATGTTTTTTAAAAATTATTTTCCTGGGGCCGGCCCAGTGGCTTGGTGGTTAAGTTCGCACACTCCGCTTCAGCAGCCTGGGGTTCGCAGGTTCAGATCCTGGGCACAGACCTACATACCACTTATCAAGTCACACTGTGGCGGCACCCCACATACAAAATGGAGGAAGATTGCCTCAGATGTAAGTTCAGGAACAATCTTCCTCAAGCAAAAAGAGGAAAGACTGGTGACAGATGTTAGCTCAGGGCCAATCTTCCTCACAAAAAAAATAATAATAATAATAATTTTCTTCTCCACTAAGAAGTGGCCACAGGCCACACCCCACCAGCTGTTGGGGTGCTAGAGGACGTGGAGAGATGTGTCCTCTTCGCCATATTTTCCCGTGAGAATCTGCCCACATGGTTTTTGACCCTCTATCCTTCTTCCTGGCCATGATTTTGTTTACTTGGGATTAATTTTCATCCTCTCCCGCTGGTTATTTTTATGCCCATGTCACAGAACGCTGTGTTGTGTGTGATGTTAGGTGACCTTACGAGAGGCCCTGAACACAGATGGCCCACTCGTCCCCAAGTGGGGTTTCTTTGTGGAGAGACAGAACTTCCTGGGGGGCAGCAGAGGTTGCCCCATGGGAAAGCAGTGATGACCTGGAGGTAGCAAGAGAGTGTTCAGTGTCTCCCCAGAGGGATGCTTTGCAAAGGAGCTCAGAACTGATTGGTGAGATTTCCAGGTGCCCGGACAGAGGAACCAGGGACAAGGTCAGCCCACAAGGGAAACAACCATCCCTGCTTTGACGGGCTGTTCAGAGAAATCGTTCTTCTGAAACTGCTCCTTCCTTTGCTCGTTTGTGAAGTTTTTGCTACAAAAATGACACTCAGGGTCCAGGTCTCTCCAAACCTTCTTGAGTCTACTTCAGAAAGATCTTTTAGGAAAGGCCTACTTTGGGAGAGCAGTCCATATCAAAGAACTCAGGATTTTCTGAGACAGGTCAGAGCGAAAAATAAGCCATGTAACAAAATCCTCAAAAAGAACCTGCATAGCAGACTCACAAGTAATTCTAACTAACAGAGAGAGTGAGCCCCAAACTGATCCAGATCAGTCCTCCACAGTGAGCTCAAAAATAACATCTCTTAGTTGGAAGAATTCACTTACGGGTTTTGAGAGTTAAACATGCAAATATCCTCAGGCCCAGTCCCTTATTTTCAAGGGTTAAATCTTTCCTAAGGTTCTAAACACCCTCACTCTTCTTGTCTGATAATTGTCAGTCTGCCAAATCACGCTGGAGGAAATGTTTACAATGCGCTACATACGTTCTCAGTTTATCACTTTGCCCTCTGTTCATGGGAAACCATCAACACCAGCACATATGTACACACTGTCCTCTGGTCTCCCACTATCTAAGCAGTAAATACGAGCAGAAGTTTGGGGAAGAGTTATCAGCGGCAAATGACCTTTCATTGAGAAGCACGGAGCATCGCCTAGACGCACAGAATGCGCGGGATTAGATAGGACGCCAATTTAATGGATGCATGCCACACAGAAAACCATTTTTCTCACACAACCTCAATTAAAATAAAAATGTAAAAGTGTAGAACTGGAATGTTTTTAAAATGACATCTTGCCTATAAGAAATACAACCATGATGTCATTTTAGAAAAATTTCTACTGATTTACAAAGTTTAGCATGGACCTATTCCCTTCATAATTTTCAAGTTGCTATATAGAAGCTTTTCTTTACTTTTATGAGTAAGGAAGAGTATTAAATTTACTTAACGTTTCCTGAGTGTCTGTTTTGAGATTATTGCTCATTATATCCTCCTTATAAACATATGGAGAATTTTACAATCTTCTTAAAATATGGTAAGTCTACTAGAGAAAGAGTGTTCTGTGATAACCTCAATTTAAATTTACATTTCTCTGGGTTTTGATCTTTCATATTATTAAAGATTCATCCCTTTCATTATGGATTTGATTTAAATTTCAGCTGAACTTTCCTGAATTTAAAGCAAAGATTGATCTAAATAGGGCTGAGCAGCGTACATTCGTGGGATTACTGACCTAGCTGACCCAAGAAATGAACAAATTGAGAAGAGATGGTTAATTCCAGGTTTACTGACTCTTGACTAAATTTAAGCAAGTTATTACTTCTCTTACAAAATCTCAAGTAAAAGTAGGCATATGATACCCTAACAGAGTACTTGTCCGTTCCCGGGTTGGTTCACTCATGCTGATAATGACTGGTCCTAAGGACGCATGTTGTGGGGATTTGAACCTCAAATGGACCACGTTTCTTTGCACCAAGAAAACTTTGATTGCTCCCATTAAGCCTCTCAAAGACATATCATCTTTGTTCCATGGATACCAGTGAAGACGTGTGGGGGGATCTGCACAGATCCATAATCACTAATCACTTCTGGAATAATCACCCGGAACTTCAAGCTCTAATGAAAAAGACCCATTGCATCATTTTGAATAGAAAAAAATGTACCTTTCTCCTTCATTGAGGTAAAAACTCTGAAAGTGAAAGCTCGCTGTCACATGCTAGGCTCTGCCTTACCCACCCTGTATGCATATTCATAGAAGAGAGTAATACCAATCAATACCATAACTATCCTCACTTTTGGTTCTAAATCCAACTGAAAGAAAATTATTGCAAAATATACTTTATTTTCTCAAAACTAAGATCCTACCTTGACTTTAGCCACAGAGATAAAACATAAATTTAAAATATTAGATTCATTTTATAATCAAGCAGGGAAATATTTCCACCAAAAGCTCTATGGTGTAAAGACAAAAGCAGATGATTAATATGAAGGCACCATTTACAGAAAATCTGAACATCAATAAATTAATATATATTTTTTAGCCCCAGCCATGAGCCAAGCACTGAAGTTATTAAAGGAAATTCAAAACCTATCATTTTCAAAAAGCTTATGTTCTGCTCACGAAAATGCGACATACATGCCAAAACAACATGTGAACAGCAAAGACTGTGTCAAGTCGTATTCTGGAAAAGATGGCATGGATAAGTCCTATGGGATCAAGAAACAAAGATCTTTGTGGAATGAAGCAATCAAAGACAGGCTTCCTGGAGGTGGGAAGTCTTGGGGTAGACTTGATTTGATTTGGAGGTGAGTGAAAGGACAGGTATTACAGGTCAGAGGCGGCTGCTAACTTTCATTAGGATGCTGAGGGAAGGCTCTCTGAGGAGATGGTGTTTGAGCTGAGACCTACATTATGAGGAGTCAGCCTACAGGCATCAGGCAGAGGAACCAGCAAGAGGACATGTCTTTAGGAGAAAAATAGTTCATGTTCATATTCAAAGACAGAAAGATGGCCCGTGCAGCAGGTGCACAGTGAGAAGGGGGAGAGCAGTGTGGTAAAGTCGGAAAAGCAGGCAGACCCACCACGGTAAGGCTTTACCTTTCATTCTAATAACAACGGAAAGTCAGCAAACTATTTTAGATTTGGTAAGGGATTCAGAAAGGGAAGTTAAATGATGTAATTTATATTTTTAAAGATCACTTTGGTAGCTCTGAGAAGAATGGATTGTGGAGGGAGGGGCAAGAGTAGAAGTAAGGAGGCATTAGGAAAGTCCTGGAACAATGATACAGGCTGGGACCAGGGAGGCGGCCGCAAGAGTGGGACAGGCAAACTGCCTAGAGATGTGTTTTGGAAGAAGAACCTACGGGACTCGCTAGTGATTACAAAGCAAGAAGAGGAGCAGGGGAAGAGAACTAAAGATGACATCTAAGCAATCTGGAAGATGGTGAAGCCTCTTATTGAAGTAAGAAAGACTTAAAGAAGAATTTGGCCAAGGGTAGCGGGAAAATCAAGAGTTCGTTATTAGATATGTTATTTTTTTATGCCTGCTCTGTTTCTATATTACTTGTGAATAGGAGTTACCTACAGAAACTTGGTAGCAAGGGCCTAAGAAGGCAAGAAGCCCACGGAGGGGTTGGCTGTTCAGAGCTAGTAGAGCTAATCAAAGCTCCCTTTCCCTTCCTGCTCAAGCACCAAAAAAGAAATTGCTCTGATTCTTATGATCACCCCATGATTGCAATGCGTGTTCCATCCAACTTCTGGTCCATGTTTAGGCAGGAATAAAAAGGAAGCAAAATGAGGAATGATGTGTGTCTCTATTAAGATTAAAAATTTCCCAAAAATCTTTAGGAGACTTTGACTGACATCTCCTATGACTACCCATAGCTGCAAGAGAGTCTGAAAATGTAGTTCTTAGCTGTGCACATTGTTACCCCAAACAACATCAGAGGTCTGTAGGGGAAAGTGGATACTGAGACAGTAGCCAACTGTGTGAACCACAATATCCAAGTACAGATTGAAAGAAGACAGTTGGTTATAGGAGAATGAAGTCCAGGGGAGTGGTTAGAAATATAAAAAATAGTCATCATCCTGTAGAGGATATTTACAGCCATGGGACTGAGTAAAATTAGTTAAGTAAAAAGTGAAGAAAGAGAAGAGGACTCCAGGCTGAGCCCGGAAACATTGCAACTTCCTGAGGTCCAATAGAGAAGGTCACAAAAGATATTGAAAGGAGCAACCAGAAAGGCAGGAGGAAAACCAGAAGAATGTGCTGAACACTGCTGAGAGGTCATGTTAGAGACGGCAGAGGAGGGGCCACCAGATTTGGCAACATGAAGATTGCTGGTAACCATGAAAAGAGTAGTTTCAGTAGAGTAATAAATTCAAGGTCAAGATTGGAGATGGTTGGAGAGTCACTAGTAGGCAAAAAAGGGAGACTGAGGATTGACAACTATCCCAAGAAGTTTTGCTATAAAGGAAACAAAGAGATAAAGCAATGACAGAGGAAATGTGACTTCAGAGAAGGTTTTTGTTGGTTTGCTTGTTTTGTAAGTGGGAGATACTAGAATATGTTTCTTGGCTGATGGAAGACCTTGAATTCCAAGTTGAGAGGGTGAGACTTAATTTTGGAAACATCGTGAGTTTTTAAGCCAGAAAATGACATGATGAAGTCAGTGTTTTAGGAAGATTCATCTGCAAAAGCTGCCCATAAATTGTGTAAAATTGGAAAAGTATACACAGCAATGAAAAGTGCTGGATGTCACCCAAAGGGAGCCGACTAATGCAACAGAAAATGGCCTTAAAGAGGCTTCTGAGATAAGTCAGCTGTGAGTCTTTCAATGCCTAAAGAATGAGCCCCAGAAGGCGCATTCAGAATCGATGCTTCTCCAAAACGCAAAATTTAAACGTGAAGTCTGTCTCTGAGAGACTACCATAAAAACTCCAAACACTATAAAATATCGAGGATAAAATATTGGAGGCATCACTAAAATCTGCTAAATATTAAATGGATGAATGTGTTGGATCAGCACTTATTTTTATTCTTATAATTTATAGAGCTGAGTAAATGTATATGGTACTTTATAGAACATAAAGGATGAAAGACAGAATTCCTGTCCTGTGAAGTTTACAGTCTCATTCAGACATAAACTAAAACACTGGATGATAACCCCTAAAACATTTTTTTCTGCCAAAGTGATTGGAGAAGACATGAGCACTGCCAACACAATGGATCGATGTTTTACATGTCCCAGTCCACAACCCCAAGAGCAAACCTTGTGACTTACCAATGGTTATTTACCAATTTCTTTTTTTATCTGTGTTCCATATACATTCTGAAATATTTGGGGGGAAAAAATGTGTTTATTTTCATGGCTCCTCTTTGATAACATTAGGATTTATTAAAAGACTCAAATCATAGAGTAATTGTGTTAGAAGCATGGAGACTACAGCGATCAAGCAGCCCAATCAAGTCACTTTCCAGATGGAGCCAACAGCCAACAAGGTGAAGGTCAAGTAATTCACCCAAGGTCACCCATCAATTAGCGGAGCTGGAACTCGAACATGAGAACCCCAATGCACAGTCTTTCTCCTTCAGAAGTAAATCAACTCATAGAAGTACCATTTGTTTATTTCCCCATTGATATTCATGAAAATCATGTGACTCCTCTATGCCATTTTCTCTGAAATTCATCTGCATTATGCTGCACTTTAACAAAAGCATCAGCAAAGGACACCAGGAGCTGCTTTCTAAGGTCCTGATCACAGATTCTGATAGCCCAGAGTAAAGGATTGGCCATATTTAACATGGAGCCATCTCTGTCAGGTGGCTTTTCTGTTTCTTGAGTCCACTTTAAAAGCTTTCTCCCTACAAATCAGGTGGTGCCCACTCTCAGCAGTCACATTTAAATCAACCAAAAAATGTAGGAAAAACTTGCAGTTTGAAGAATTTGGGTGTCTAGAACAGCAGCCTACAGAAAATAATGTACAATATGTGGTAGATTAATTGGCTGTGAAATTACAGTTTAAGCAACAAAGTTTTTTAAAGTGTTAGGAATGTGCAGAAGCATGTAAACAAACTGATTTTCATTATTTGCTGAAGTCAAAGAGTTTGCCTTTTCTCCATGCCTTTCTTTCTTCCTTTCTCTTTATAAATGTCTTACAAGCACTTGCTCTGGGATCATTGCATTTAAAAAGCTTTCCTACACACCGCTCTCTGAAAAGACAGATTTATTTGCAGAGGTGCTGAATGATTCTTAGCTAAAGTGATCTGCAGTGGTTTCTGTGGCTGTTAAAAGCTAATAAAGCATTACACAAATCAAAGGTATTATATCAATGTTATGATGATGAATAAGAAAGGTGAACGGTCATTATTGTTGGGTAGTTTAGTGATTGCCTGGCACTTTACAACTGCAAAGGACAACAGAGCAATTAATCCAGCCCACTCATTTTAAAAATGAGGAAAATGAGGGCTAATAAGTAGAAGTGATTTGTCCGGGACCCCACAACCAGTTAGGGGCTGAGCTGGAGACAGAACCTTACAAAACTACATTCCAAAGGAAGTTCTCTCGTGTGATACCCTCAGGTGTTGGTGTGATACCCTGCACCACATCATACATGTCAGATCCCTTATTCTTGCCCGAGAGCAGCCTATGGGTCAGTGACTGAAGGTGTCCAGCACTAAAGCCAACGACCAAGAAAGGTCAGTCATCTTTAGACCCATGTTTCCCAAAGTTAAGGCAGGGGAGACGAGGCAACTATTTTGGAAGAGAGAGGCCATTAGACTATTTATTCCACAGCAGTTAGCCTATGATCACAGCAATATAGTCAACATAAATGCACTCAATCAGATTCTGGAAAAACTTTCAATTTTCAAAATGTTCATTTTTTCCATTTCATTGGAATTCTACAGCATGCCCGATTTGGCTTTTCTATTTCCAAACGCCATATTGGTTTCCTGCATGATAATCATTTGACAGGGTACCAGTGTAATGATTACACACAGTCCGTCTGATGAACAGTCTATTTGTTATCGGCTTTAACATGATCTGCTGCCTCTTATGTATCATCCAGTAAAGAACAGAGTATGCCAAAATTTTCAGCAAGACATATGGAATCTTCTGTATTCGGAATAAGAGAATTCATTGAAAATTTAAAGTCCAGATGTAAAATATTTATCCCCCAAAATTTTAGGTTTTTCAAAATATCGCCAACTCTATGGAGGCTAGTTACAGATATGGTGATGCAGTCAGGCTCCTAATTCACAGGAACACCTATGGGATCATGAGGCCATCACTGTGTGACTTGATGGATGTACGCTATTGAGAGAGATCGCAGCAACTATAAAGCTCAGGGGAAAATATTGTGACTGATCAGGGAAGGAAGAGGTGGAAGGTCGAGTGTGTCTCCTGCCTGCTTACTTTCTTCATACAATGGACCATGCAAATGACTAAAACATATGGGTCCATTCTCTTTGTATGAAATCCTTACTTCTGGGTTATGATCTCTTCATCCCAGAGGCATCCTGTCTCCAATTCCAGCTATTTACAAGCTCAGGGCTGTCATCATCCCAGTGAGACCCTCAGTGGAGGCCACCCAAGTCAGTAGAGGTCCTATCATGACGACGGGCAGAAGGAAGAAAGAGCTCCCTGTGGGTTGTTTTTCTCACTTGGGCACTTGGTCAACAAATTCCAAACAAAGATTTGCTTTTCACATAGCAACACATTACTCCTCCTGTTAGCAGTTTATCTAACCTAGAGTGAGAACACCCACCATGGCAGAAATAAACTTTCTGGTATCAAAATAAACTCTCCAAATTTAGGGAAAAGGGAGATGACAAAACTCAACCTCAGAATTTCCCAACCAAGCCAAGTGACAATAGTGTTAGTAGTGCTGTGCAATAGTAAATAGAGCAGTTACTCATTTGCTCAGCAATATCGAGTGTCCACTCTGAACCAGACACTGTCCTAAGTGCTGGGGATACAGCAGTGAACAACAGAGCAGGAAGATGAGTAAATATATAGTATGTTAGAGGGTGATAAATACTATGGAGAAAAAGAAAATAAGGCAAGAGAGAGAGACAGGGACTCTGGATGGTGGGCCAGGTTGCAACTTTAAAGCCTTACTGAGAAGATGACATTTGAGTAACGGCCTGTAAGAGGTAAGGGAGTGAACCAGGCAACTGTCTGGGACAACAGCAGGGGCAACAGCAAGTTCAAAGGCCCTGAGGCAGGAGCGTACCTGGCACATTGGAGGAATTGCAAGGAGGCCAATGTGGGTGGAATGGAGACAAGGAGAGGGAGAAGAGTAGCTGGTGAGGACAGAGAGAGAACATGTAGTGTCTTGTGAGTCACAGTAAGGACTTTCACTCTGAGTGACACGACCTGACTTACGTTTTAAAAGGATTATTCTGGCTGCAGTCTTGAGAACAGATTGAACGATGGGGGGGTGGGGGGGGGTGGGGGAGTGGAAATAAAGGTGGGAGACCAGGTAGGAAGTTATTACAGATGATGGTGGTTCAGACCAGGGAGGTAGCAGTAATGATGGAGAGAAGGATGGGTTGTGGATATAGCTGCAGATAGAGCCAATAAGATTGGCAGATAAATTGGATGTAGGGTATAAGAGAAAGTCAGAGACTTCAAGGCTTTGAACCTGAATAGCTGGAAGGGTGAACTGAAATGCGGAACGCTAAAAGAAGCAAGTTTGGAACGGATGATCAGAAGTTCAGTTTGGGACATGTTAAATCTGAGTTGCTTCTCAAACACCCAAATGAAGATGTAAGGCTCTGGATATGCAGGTCTAGAATTGGGAGAAGAGATCCGGGCTAGAGGTGTGAATGTCAGCCACTAATACAAAGCTTCTCCACCTGCTGATCCCTCTTCCATGGTGCCTCTTCATGTTCAGAAATTGATCATTCCTTCACGCCCTTTGACTCTAGGAGGCCCTATTCCTATGGACTTTAGTTATTCAGTGTCTTTCCTCCTGCAGAAATGTCCTAATTTCAGGGCTCAAATGAGTAACTGGAAAAGGAAATTATTACGCTTCTAATATCTCTAGAACCAGAGCTTTTAAATTTTTCTCCATCAGTTACTAAAGCTTGAAGGAGACCCTTTAAAAAGAAAATGAAGTAAGGAATTCTTTGGTAGAATTATTATAGAATTTAATTTGTGACCCTCTTCATGGTAGCTTTGTGAGATATCCTCAACATTTCATTGTTATGGCACTGGAAACATTATTTGTCATTTTTCTCATGGTAATTAAAAGTTCCCTATTGACTCAGTTTCCTCAAAATAAAATCTTCCGTTTCTTGTGACTAGTTTCCAAAATTTGAGGATGCATTATTGCTACACTGGCATTTTAAGATCTAAGAAGACTTCCCCTGGTCACCCGGGCCACACATTTGCCTCCCTTTAAGAATTTGATCATTCCAAAATCAAGTCTCTATCTTTAGCTTCTCTTCCAAAAATCACCTTAAATCCACTGACGATTAAATTGTAAGGAGGAGAATTTCTCCACACCAGACTAAGATATTATTAAGGAGTCAATCAGCCAATATTAGAAGTACTATTTTCTACTGACTTTTGCAAAATCTTAGATTGTGTCTGTCTTGTACTGAATAGACACAGCACATCACACAGCTCAGAGAATGGCCATGTTGCACTAAGCAAGACTCTTCTCCTGGACGTGGAATCAGAATTGTCTGTTCTGGCCACAATAATCCGTTTGCGTTTGTGACAATGACAGTGCTAAGGTACTCCTAAACCCTAAGTAAGTAAAAATAGTTGCCACCTATCTAACAAAGAACTCGTGTGACTTCTACATGCCTAAAAGCAAAGGAATTAATTTCTCACCTACTCCCCATCTGCCAAATAAGTATGCTGAACCTTCTTCTCTATCCCCATTCTCGATTAATCACAAACATAAGGAGACACATTTAACCGGATCCCTTTCTTATCAAGCTCACCCAGAAAATACCACTACATATAAGTAAAACACATCTTTCTAACTTACCCTGGAGTTTTTCGTTTAGGACTTCAAATTGACTCCTAGAGCAAGAGTCAGCAAACTTTTTCTGTAAAGGACCAGTAGTCAACATTCTAGGCTTTATGAGCCATACACTCTGTCATAACTGTTGGGCTCTGCCATTGTAGCATAAAAACAACCACAGATCCTATGAACATAATGGGCATGGCTGTGTTCCAACAAAACATCACTTACAAAAACAGGTGGCCAGAGTCGACTGACTCCTCTCCCAGAGCCGAGGCCTGAGCCTCCCTGCTCCTTCCACAAATATAAAACTCTACGTCTTCAGAAAACATATTGAACTCGTTTCTTACTTTATAAATTCGGGATAAATTAAAACTACGGATGTGAGACTGTTAAATAAACAACAGGATAATCATTTATAATAAATATAATAGTTCTTCTAATGGCCCACAGTGAATTAAAAAATAAATCATTGACCCAACTAATGCATTGTATCAAACAAGAAGGCCCATTCAAAAAAAAAAGCATATGTTTATGATATTATCTGCCAGAATAACAAAATACAGCTGCTACATAAGAAGAAGATTTTCAAATTTTAGATATTTACCTATATGCAACAATTTCTACTTTTATCCAATTGCAGTATTCTTAGCTTGTAAATAGAGATGTCGGAAATAATATTCAGAGATTTTAAAACATATACTCACATCTGAGTGACCCATCGATAAGGACTTAAAACACTGGTGAGTGCTTCTGACTGTAATCCCAAAATTCCCAGGATGATGCAAACACAGGAGTGGAACAGGGTCTCAGATTCTCTCTGAGTGTGTGATTCTTGAATGAGCTATCCTAACTCTTTCTTGCTGAAACATGATGTATCAGTGCTAATTTTTGGGGGGTCACACAGACTGCAGTAGCCAGTCTCTAAGATGGCCCCCAGTGAAGCCCAGCCCCTGGTGTTGTCCTTCCCACATCGTATCGGGGTACGTCTGTGTGACCAACAAAATAAAGCATAAGTGATGGTGTGTAACCTCCGAAATTATATTCTAAAAGACACTGCAGCTTCCATCTTGGTTTCTCTGTCTTGCTCTGCAATCTAGATCACTTGCTCAGGATGGCCCACTGCCAAGTCATGATCTTCCTGTGAAGGGGCCCACATGGTGAGGAAGTGAGGCCTCCTGCCAACATCCACATGAGTGAGCTTGGCAGTAGATTCTCCCACGTATGAGAAGACTGCAACCTGGCCAATAGCTTGACTACAACCTCCTGAAAGACCCAGGATCAGGACCCACCCCACTAAGCTGCTCCTGGATTCCTGACCCTTACAGACAATGTGAGATAATAAATGTTTGTTGTTTTAATATGTTAAGCATTGAAGTAATTAGTTACATAGCAATAGATAATTAAATACAGACTAACAAATATCTAAAATGTAAACTGGTTTACGTAAAAGCAGATTGTAATCCATTTGCAGTCAGTAGAGAAAAGACGTTATATTCAAAGGCAGACAAGAAGTAAAACCTCTCCAGGTGTTGCAGCTAGACCTGAAATGTGGCTCACACTGATAAGATTCAACCATTATTGTGAGTTCAAGTAGCCAAAATGTGAGGCAATACTTCCTTCTTAGGCCACGTCCTGGCCCTGAAATTCCCTCTTCCTTCCTTCCACCGATGTCAATGTGCAGATTTTGTTCGTTCTTCATGGTCCAGGTCAGTGCTCAATTCCTTCCCAAAATCTTTTCAGGCCACTCCAGCACCATGTTGCTGCCTTTTCTTAACCTCTATTGCATTTAATTCTATATCACAGAGTTTATGATTGTTAACTAGGAATTCATTTGATCTCCCTAAGTACTTTGAGAGCTGAGCACCTTTTTACAAGAATTCTCTACTTCTCACCTCACCCCACCCTTATCTCCGACATTATTCATTCACTAGCAAAAAGACCCTGTCTTATGATTGTTTTGGCAATTCTGAGTCATGTTCTATGATAGATACTGTATATGACTCATCATCAATTTTTAATCTCTTCCATGTTTCCCTGGGGATTCTGGGCCTCCAAGGTTAAAAACTACAATTCCCAGACTCACTTGCAGCTATGATTCTGGATGCAATTCAGGTTATGCTAGTAAGATTCACTTGTGTGAGATTTGGAAGGTGGAAAAGAGACGGAATGCTTATCTTTTGAGTTGTGATTGGCAAGAAACAGGCTCCAGCCAGCACAGTATTGGCAGCACACCAGCTTCAAGGCTGTAAGGAAGTTATAAAGGCACTAATGATGGCAGGAGCAGCAGGTTTCTGAGCTTGAGTCACAGCTCAGTCATAATCAAAAACTCAAGAGGCAGCTCTTGCCTCCAGGCCTTCCAGTGATTTGGTAAGCACCTAATTCCTTGTACTAAATCCCTTTCAGAGTGTGATGCCCCATTGGTTTCTGTTGCCTGCATTGAACCTTGACTGATAATATGTACCATGCAGCCTTCTTTTTTTAAGCCTATGGTGATGACTGGGTACTTTTTTAAAAATTTCATTCATTCACCCATTCAACTCTCAATAGACATTTGCTGAATGAATAGATAAGTGGAGAAGAAAAGGAAGTCTCAAAGGAAAGATAATAATTTTAGGTTTTGATAACGTGCTTGTGGGTTCTCCAGGTGGTGATAACCAACAGACAGTAGAATGTAGGGTCGTACTTAAGGACAGAAATCCCCAGCTTCCTTCATTACTCTGATTGGTGTTAGTGAGATGTCAAGTGAGGAGACTTAGCACTCACTGTTTGTTGATTACCTTAACTGGGTCGGAGTCTAAGCAAATGCACCCATTACTTTGAATAAGCAGATACAACGAGAGAGGATAAAGAGGAGAATGTCAGGGTTAACCCTAACTTTTTCTTAAATGCTTGGCAGTGAGACAAACCACAGTTTTATTACCATAAAATCTTCAACAACATTTCAGTAACTACCATAGTACTTTGAGGCCAATTTAAAAGAGTAGAATTACTTTCAACACCTCTGCTTGCTTCAGCAAAATTCAAGAAACAAAAAAGGAGGTATTCGCAGAATTTCCTCAGACGGGGCTTTTAAGAACTTGGGCCATCCAAGTCGTTCCACAAAGCCCTCCTAGACTCCTAGGAGACATAGAAAATTACTGCTACTTAAATATTTAATGTTAATTAAAACAAGCATATTAGTTTCCAATCAAATTTATGATAGAATGGAATTATATTTTTTAAGTGTTACATGTATACTTGATACTACATTAAAGCCTCCTCTACCATCAAAGTATATGGTACCTTTACACCCATTTTTACAGCATTTGGATCAGAATTTTAAATGGCTATAAATGTTCATAGTAGCTGTAGCTTTATCGTATTGTTAATAATTTTTATAACGCTGTGGTGCCCAGAGCTGAATATGAAGCACGCACCGAACATGACACGTTTTTTCTGTGTGAAACATACACTGTAATACACTGCAGTCAAAGTTAGGCCCTGTCTCTCCTTTTTGCAAATCTCCCACAGGACTTAGAACAGTCTGGGCTGCAAAGAAGGTGTCCAATATTTTCTTGTTGCTTGACTAAATGCTTCAGTGTGTGTATATCTGTAAAAACATTCTCTATCTGAAAAACTAGTGATTTCTTGACTTGACATGATCTCTTCTCTTTCGACTGTTTTTCCCGCATTGTTCATTCATCCTTCTACATATCAGAGGGTTTCCTGAACCCAAGAACTGTCCCTGATGATCTACACGATACTAAAATCATGAGTCTGGTGGAGATTAAATGACTTCCCCAGCTAATTTCCTCTTTGCTCTGACTGTCTCTATTTGAAATAAACCCATGTACCTGCTCGCTGAGCCTGCGTGCCAGCCCACAGTCAGGTCTCATGCCTCGGTGTCACCTGTCTCTATCACCCAGGCATTCATTCCACCATCACGCATTAAGGACCTACCACCTGCCAAGCACTGGGAAGGCAGTAGAGCACATGGATAAGAGGACAGGCTCTGAAGCCAGACTGCCCAGATGTTTTTATCCTAGCCCCACCTGTTACTAGCTGTGTGGCATTGAATAAGTTACTGAACCTCTCTGGGCCTGAGTTTCCTCATTGATACAATGGAGATTACATCAGTACCTACATCACAAGGGCATTTTTGGCATCAAAGGAGTTACTATGTATCTTTTAGGATAGCACCTGGCACACAGAATGTGCTCAATAAATGGTACTAGTCTTGGGGATACAAAATTGATTGAGTAATCTTGCTCTCAGGGAAATCACAGTAGGTAGTCAATGGCCCCTCACTTACAGAATAAGTGTTGTGACAAAGTGAAGCACAGACAGAACTAAATGTTTAAATTAGACTGCAAGTCTGGGTAGGCTTCCTACAGGAGTCAATATCTGAGCCAAGCTCTGACAAAAAAGTATGGAGAAGACATTCCAGCCAGAGGCAACAACATCACGAAGGCCTGGAGGCGGAAGGCTGAAAACAGCCTGAGGGATGACCCACGGTTCAGTGCCGCTGCAGCAGCAGCTCAAGCCAGAGGGGCTGGTAGGAAACAGCTGAAGATGGACCTTGCGTGCCACCCTAACGGATGTGAGCTTTCACACTAAAGGCAGAGGCCCACTGAAGAACTTGGATTTTGAAAAGATCATTACGGCCTTAGGGTAGAAATTGAAGATGTGTCAGACGGCACCAAATTTCACAATCTGCAGAAAAAGATAAGAAACAACCACTCTCTTTACTTTCTTCCTCTGCTGTCATTCTACCCAATAAGGATTTGTCAAGTCTCTGCTCTGTGCCCTCCCACTAAGCCAACGTTAATACCCTTAATGAAGTTTATTCAAAATAATAACTTTAAAATTATACCTGGACTCTAGATTCCAGTACGCTATATTAAAAGAGAACTTCAGACCATCTATATTCAATCGGCTCTACTAGAAAATTAGCAATGTGGCAGCCCCTATTGTTTTATGAAATTTCCATTCATTCGTGAGGTGAATCTGCCCAAAGATACAGATGAGGATCATAACTCTATTTTTAACTTCCTATTCTTCCCAGGTGAAAACTGGTTAATTATATTTCAGAAGTAACCTTTTCCTTCCTTTAGATTGGTAATGGTGTCAAATAATTTCATAATGGATAATAAAATTCCCATTAGTGTTATGAATTATATTAGTATCAATCTTTTCCAAAGTCTTAAAATGTTTTAGCTGATATTTTAACAGTCTTAAAATTATAGTAGAAAGAACTTTTTTTCATTCTCTCATGATTCAATCCCAGCTCACCTGAAACCGGCAGTCTCCACCACCGCCCTGTTCACATTCTCCTCTCTCTCATAGAAAGCAGTCAGTAATTCTGCAGTTGATGATCTTACTACTTCTGTTCCTGTATATTCCTCAACAGGTCCTTTCATTGCAAAAACAAGACTTAATTGTCCAAGGAGGCTCCTTACACCTCAGAAATAATTAATCTATATTGATTAATTAGAGATATATATCTATTATATATTAAGATATTATATTATATAGATATTAATTAATATAGGTATTAATTAATTAACAGACCAGTTGTTTCTGGTCTCCCATTATAACTGCTACCCATCCCTAAAAGCCATCCTTTCTCAACAAAATGCTGCCCCGCCGAAACTTTGTTGCTTATGGGTTCCATGCTTCTCTTTGAATGTCACAAATACTTTGAGGACAGTTATTAGAATTATTCTAAATGTCTCTTTGGCATTCAAATGAGTAGACTTGGACTATGATTACATGACTGCAAAATATTATTTGAGAAGAAAAACCTCAGTAAGCTCTCGGGACATTTAATTCTCCCCAAGACAAGTAACAGATTTATTCAACATTTTACCTATGCCATGGAATTAATATGTAGATATACCCTTAATTTTTTGCCCTGTAGTAGGTTGTATTCATTTTTCCTTTCTGCATAACAAATGACCACAAACTTAGCAGCTTAAAACACACGTTTATCATCTCGCAGCTGCCATGGATCAGGAGTCTGGGCATAACATAACTGGCTCCTCTACTCAGGGTCTAGCAAAGCTGCAATCAAGGCGCTGGCTCATCTAGAGGCTGGACTGTGGAAGAACTTGCTTCTCAGTTCATTTAGCTGTTGACAGAATTCATTTCCTTGCCTCTGTGTGACTGAGCGCCCTGGTTTCTGACTGGCTGTCAGCAGGAGGCCATCCTTGGACCAAGAGGCCAGTGCAGTTCCATGCCAGGTGACCCTCTCAATAAGCAGTTCACATCACAGATTCTGCTCCTTCAACACCAGCAGGAGAATCTCTTCCTCCAATCTGTTAAGATAGTGACTTATATAACAAAACATAATCAGGGAGTGACAACCCATGACCTTTGCCACATTCTGTTGGTTGGAAGAAAGGCATAGACTCTATCTACACTCAAGTAGAAGGGATTCAGGGGCCTGATCCATCGGGGTTCATCTTAAGGGTTTATGCGACACATAGGTCCTTGAACTACTTTCTAACATGGACCGCATCCCACCTTTTCATCAGAAAGGAGACAGAGTACAAATAATCCTATTGCAATTTCATTCATTGTTTGGGATTTTACTACTGCAAAGTCATTAACTCAGCACCTAAAATAATATTATACAAAGAGAAAAAAATTAGTACACTTCCTCCTGCATTTTGAGATGCCCTGCTGAGGTTTTGAGACACCCTGCTGAGGCTTAAAAATGATTCTGAAGGCATGCCTCTGACATTTTTCAGAAAAGCAAACAGGATTTTTAGAGTAGAAGAGTGCCAACCTACAGTGCTCCCACTTATCTTACTTACATCAGGCTGGTCGCAGTTAGCTCAAGCCTTCACTGGGTTTCTAGGGAGTGTGTCTACAGTTCCAGCTCATCAGCAAGCCTGCATTTTCTCCATAAATCCACCTGAGGGTGTCCTCAAAGGGGTTAAGTCTGGGTGTGGAGACAATGCAGCCCTTTGTCAAGAAATCCCTGACAAGATTCTCTTGGTTAAATTCAACTATAGGCCACGATAGAAAAAAAGTAATTTCTTCTTCATGATGTAATTTTCCAGTGTAATTCTTAATTCTTAGGAATGTTTGGCAAGTTGACAATGATATGTTGGACCATTTCTGCTCTAAGATGTACCATGACTACAATCCGTAAGAATTTTTCACATCAGAACTGAAAGCCATTAATAGAGAGTAGTATTGATCCTCACGATTTTCAGCTTTGTCCGGTGCAATTCAGGACAAAAGGGCATTACCAGAGCTATTATATTGCAGCTTTTAACATGGGTTCAAAAAAACTAATGCTTAAGAATGTTTTCACCAGAGAGCAAAAAGCAATGACTCAGCATTCTTTAACTCCTGTCACCTCTCCTCATCACTCCTAACATGAGCACTGGCTACATGACCTCGTTAAAGGAATACTCAGATCTGGGAGATCCACACAAAGTGAAGCCTTGAGGCCACTGTCACAGTGATTAAATAAAACCAAAGCAGAACCCCAAAAACATTTTCCTCTATAGAAACTAGAGTTGAAACAACTTTCTGCTTTAATAACAAAGATATTACAAAAAAATTGGGAGGAGAAACAATTAGTATTTATTTTTTAGATGATTATCTCAAATATCTGCCTTATTTTGCATATGTAACTAAATGTAACAAGAAAAACGAGCCAACATTCTGAAAGTTCAATGTCTATCCTCCTTCCTTCATTCACTCACTCACTCGACATCAACAAGTCGGCCAGTTCTCTGCTGGACTCTTACAGGATCCTAGCCCTACAAGTTTACACAATCTGATTTATGAAATATGCACTCAATTCTAATACACATCAAATTAAATGAAAAGTGAACCAATAATGTAATTCCATTGAAATATGTAGATCAGTATTTGTACAGGCACTATTGGTGTTCAAAAGAAAGACCGGACAAAGGTTAAATGCATATTTCATTCTTTTCATTTATTTCTTATCTCATTTATTTCTTTGAGATGTGTCCATTATTAGACACCAATTGTATGTAGAATCCTTAGTTCAGAATGAAGGTTACTATAACAATGTGTTCCCCAAGGCTGACTTCAGCATGAGAAGTCTACCAAAGTATTTACTGCTTATTTATTTTCATTCTCTATTTTGAGCTCTTTTTAAAACTAATAATCGAATCCTGTTTTCAAAGAGTACATCACAGTCACAGTACATCACTGTCTTTAAAAGTAGACAGAGAACAAAGTCAGACTCCTGCGTTCAACTGTCAGATAATTCTGAGGGAGACTGCTTCCTTAACTTTGTGAACCTGTGCATATCGGGCGGTGGAATGGTGGGAGACTGGGGGCGGGGAGGGGCAGAGTTGTGAAGAGACACCAGCTCACTCAGAGCACGACAGACTGGAGGTGAATCCTTCTGCGCACCCTTGGAAACCTTGCTTAACTTCTCTCGGACTCAGCTTTCTTTCATCTGTAAAATGGATGTAAACAGTGCTGCAGAGGTAAATACTAAATGGGATAATGTATTTGAAGCACTTTGCACATAGAGGGCACTTAAAAATGGTTGCTCTCTCTTCAACTATAAATTGGGGTAATAAAATACCCACCTCACAGGCTGTTGCGGAATTGCTTTGGTAAATGTGTGAGGAAATGCACAGGCACAGTGCCTGGTGCTCAATAGATATCATGAGACATTTACTATAGATGAACGAATGTGTCTGTGTGTACGGGCATACACATATGTTTGCCAAAGTGAGTATGTTTATTTTATTTTCCGAACCATCATACAGACTGGGAAAGAACTAAACTGCTACACTGGGAAATACACAGAATAAAAAGGCTAGTTTTGCCACGTCCCACAGTCTATATGGTCGATATAACCTAAAAAGATCCTATTTCATTGGCGTTGTAAACAATGCCTCAGGAAGCTCTGAGGTCGCCCCCAGCCAGTAGGTAAGTCTGCTTTCCTTCTTTCATCCTAAATGAGCATCTGTCTGATGACTTCATCATCACACTTGGCTCTCTGTCCCCCTTGGTGGGATTCAGGCTTGCCCACCCTGGCTCGTAATCTGCTCAGGTAGTTTTCATTCCCTAAACCTTTCAATAGAACCCAAGTTGAAAACGATGTATGAACATTTGTTATTTTGGATAGTAAGGTTTGAGTTTTACTGCAACTTCTTTGAGATTGGTTTAAGATATTTTCAAACTGTTAACAAGTCAGATCTTCCTTCTACAGGCTTCATCTTGAGAAGGTGGCATTCCCCATGAGCAGCAAGGGTTCTTCCATCAAAAGCAAGAGAAATCGTATAGTTGACTGCCATCGTACTGATGACACGGTCTATCAGTAATGTCAATTTCTTGAAGTATAGACCTGAGATCTGACAAATGATTGTAAAAGATTTGAATACTTAATGTTTTCTGTGCTTATATGTAATAAAATAAACCCTGATTTATAGAGCTCAGAACTCTCTTTCTCTTTGCTTTGATCCATCAGCAGATATTCAAGCAATTATAGTAGGTTTACCCACCATAGAATATTTGGGCTATGGACAAGAGAATTTTCTGATTCTATTTTATCATTAGTTTATTTCAAGCATTATCCAAACTAATTTCTGATCTCAAAATACTCTCCCACTTTCTCTACCTTTGTATTAGAGGATACATAGATTCAGCTACATGTTTTATGGGCCAAAAATAGCTCTGTCTTAAGCAAGGCAGAAGTCCATTTCTCTCCAGTCAAGGGTGGTGGAGGGCTGGTAGGGCAGCCAAGTTCTGCAAAGTCATCAAAAGACCCAGACCCCTTCCTTCCTGTTGCTCCACTAGCCCTGTGTAGGCTTCTGTCCTCATTCACGTGGTGCAAGGCAGCTTGTCTCCAATCTACATTCTGAGCAGCAGGATGGAGAATGCAGCGGGAAGAAGGGCACCTTCATCCCTTTAAGAATGAATTTCAGAAGTTGCATGCATCTGAGCTCTTCACGTCTCTTTAGCCAGTGCTTAGTCACATGGCCACACCTAACTGAAAAGCAAGTGTGGGAATATAGTCTTCGTTCCAGAGCCAGGCGCACAGCTAAAAACCAAGGGTCCTCTTATAGCAGAAAAAGGAAAGTGAATATTGCATCACAATTATTGGTCCCTGTCACATATTTTTTAGAAATCCAGTGATCATGACACAACTCTACAAAGAATTTTCTCTCAGCAAGGACTTCTGGAGTTGGGAGGGAAAAAAAGTTAATCCTAAAAGAAAAATAAAGAATTACCATTATGGACAGAGGCAGGCTGATAGTATAAAAAGGCAAAAAAGTTAACACTAAAAATTCAAAGTTTACAAATACCTCTTTTCCATCTTTTTTTTGCTAATAACACTGAGTGTTCTAAAAGTTTGTCTATTCTTAAACGTCAATAAGACATAAGTTCTCCTGATTTTTATTTTCACAATTTGAGGTTTGGGGATTTTTTTAATGCAACGTTTTCTTAGAATGAGATTGTTCAGGAAACTTAAAGAGCCCAGATTTGCCTGCTTGAGCCTACAGAGGGGAAAGCTTTTTAATAGATTTAATATTAAAACCACTCATTTGTATATATTAACTTCACGAGCTATAAACACCCCTTGAAGTAGGTAGAAGAGAAACTCTGTTCCTGGCATTTCTAGCCCGGAGGCAGCTGGTATAATGAAAATGCACGAGAGCCACGGCCTGGGCTCTGGCACTGAATCATCTTCTTCCCAGCCATGGGACCTTCCACAAGTCAAGTAATCACTCTGTAACCACTAACAATTTAATTGGTTGTAACAGAGGTGCAAGTGGCAATTGGCATGCTCAAGACACTGATTTTTTTTTTTTGATGGATTAATATAATGTGGTGTCTAACGGGACTATTGATTTAAATACTCCAGGGAACCTGCACTGAAAGGGATGTGTGTACTTTCTTAAAAGTAAATTCAATAAAAACTGTCGATCAGATCCTGCTATCATTGGCACAACACCAAGCTGAGTATCAAAAATGTTTCCACTTCAAACTGCAGTCGTTTTTAGCAGTAGGCATCTCACAAAACCACAGGTTTGGCTTAATGTTCACAACGAGCTGTTCCTCTTTCTGTTTTCATGATGGTTGAGGACAGGGGTCCTTAAAAGTCCCTTTCAAAGATGGGATCCTTTAACTTGTCCCTCTTTCTGTGTGAAGGCTGAAAAGTATTAATGAAGACGTTGATTCTATTTCTGAAAGTTCTACACTGCAAAAGTGTACGTTAAAACATATAGTGATAAAATAGAGAGTAATCGTTCACTAAACAAATATTTGTGAAGAGATGACCATGTGCCAAGCTAATGGGAACCATAAATTAAAGGTTTAAAATACAGTAACATATGAGGCACTGACCTGTCCTCAAAAACTGGAGTTGGAAGCTGGGGGGCAGAAATTAATGATATTATAATAATTATTTATAATAATATGCTAGATATTTGTCTCTATTTTACTGTTTCTGAAGTACCGTCAGCTTTTCAAGACACGAGTGTGATCCAACTGAGGAACAAGCCTGTCTTATCTCTCTTATACTTTTAATTTTCCAGTTAGTATGCCTCTGTCCCTGAACACATCTGACAAGGTATAAATGGCACCAGTGAGATGAGAATAACTGAGGTGGATAAAGGATGTCTCGAGATATTTCAGAATCCCACTTAATCCCTTTCCTGGTGAAAATATGCAAGGAAGAGCTATTTTGACTATGATACAAAATCCTTTTTTGGAAGATACTTTGAGGATGGAACAGAGATTAAACACCTACCCTCTTTAACCTCTTACCTAAAGGAAGCTGACAAGAAAATCTTAGGCAGAGCCAGATTAGGTTTGTACCAAGCACTGCACAAAACCCAGGTTATTTTTCTTTGTCACGACAAAGCCTGAGTTGCCTTGAAGTGACCTCACAGGCTGTGAATGCCAGAACGTGAACAAAACAAAACCATCTTGAGTCTTTAAACTTAATGTTTGAAGGAGAGAGTGGTTCTCAAGAATAAATCTTGTCGTCATCAAATAACTACTTCTCATCAAACCAGGTGATGCCAGAGAAAGAACACAAATGGAAAATAAAATCGAGGCTGTAATAGTTTGTTCAATTTTGTCAGTCCTCATCCTCTGCCCACTTTTCAGAAAACCAGATGGACAAAAGATGGTAATCTTGAAAAGATGGAAAAAGATCAAAAGTTTATCTTTTTCCCAAAGCAACAGAACTTGAAAGCCCATTCTGATTTTGGTGTGTAACGATTTTCATGCCTTCTTTTGTTCTTGGTTTTTGGGTTTGCTTGGTTTTTTTTTTTAATATAAAAGAATTGTTTTGTTTTCTTGACTTTTTGTCTCTCAAGTTCATTTCACTCATTACAACATGTTGTAAAACTAACTGAACACTGAATAAATTTAACTCTGAGTTACCACAGTGTCCTGTTTTCAATTATAGAGATGACTGATGCTAAGGCCTTGTGCTCATAGTGGGAGAAATAACTTCTCCCCAGACCTTCCTGAAGAAACACCAGCGCGGCCACTACAGAGGCGCAGCTCGCCAGGTACTCGCGGAGGGAGAACCATTCTCAGGAAAGCAGGGTGTCAGGACCGCCACTGTCTTTATCAACACAAAGATAATTTGGCCTAAAGAAATTACACGCTTGAATCTGACCCATCTTCAAAGCAAACAAAAATAATGTCAATTAAGCAACTGAGTTTATTTTACATAACAATATTTTGAAATATGGACATGGTAGGTAAAAATCTTCCAAAAGGTTGTGTTTGCAAATGTTTTATAGCCTGTCTGAAAAAATGTTTTGGTCTTTGACTCCAAAATGTATGATACATCTTTATTTATTTTTATTTTACTCTCAAGGATAGAAAATAGAAACTGCTCTGGCCTAATTTAATTGAATGATTTACGCTATAGGTAGTAAGTTGAATGTAGAAAAGACAGTAGTGGAGATAACAGCAAAGGTGGTGGAGGTGATACTGGTTTTTAATAAGTGAGTTATCTTTGATTTTCTTCTTTGAAAGTTAGGAAATAGAAGATGAACCAGAAGCAAACTAGCAGGCCTAGGTTACTTGGGGAATTCAGAAGACTCACATTTTGCAGTAGAAACATCCCATAGAGGTGATAAGTCTAGCTAGAATACGGTCTTTTTTAGGACCAGAACATGATATTTCTATGAGAAATGTAAATGAAACAGCATCTAAAGAAAAAGATATTGGAAATATCACAAATGAACCTGTGTTAGAATTTTATTTACTAAATCTGTGATTTTGGGCAAGCTAGTTGACCTCTCTCAGATTTAGTTTCTGGTCAGCAAATGAAGATAATAATACCTACTTCAAGGGTTGTTGTAAGGTTCAAAATAATTAATAAATATAAAATATTTAGCCCAAAAGCACTGAGCGAATATCAGTTCCCTCCCCCCACCCCCTTTTCTTCTAGTGTTCTCATTTTTTCTTTCAATAGAGTAAGACTATTTTGATAGAATAGGATTAAATGTCTCAGAGGCACTAATAAAACATATCAAATAATCCCACAAATTAATTCAATATAAGACCTATCTCCAATTGCACGACCCTTTGTAAACCAGAAACACTTAAGACTTAACATGCTAAGAGAATAGAACTTCTTCAGAGACAGGCCTAATGCACACCTAAATATTTGATTGTCTGTTCTATTCCATTCGGTATATCACCTCCATCATTTGTTCAATCAACATCTGCCCTCAAGAAGAAAAAATTGATTAGATATTACTTCTTAATGACATATGAAGCTTCAGTCCAAGTCACTAATTTGGAATTAAAAAAGCAATTTTTGGTGTAAGTAACACTTCTATTCTATTCCTTTTCAAGAGAAGAATGCCTCATCTAATACTCTGTGTCTCTGAGATAAATGAATGCATTAAAGCTCTTAACACCCGTTTGATGGACTACAAATGGTCACAATACAGGACAATATTTGAGCAGTAATGATTTGTGCTTTCTTCTTAAGTGTAAGCTGATTGCAAAGGCTTCCAGACCACACGAGGTAAATAGCTAAAGGGGTCATGAATCTTAATAGCTTCCAAATCAGAAAGATCTGCAACTTATATGCTCTGACTGGAGTGTGAATGGAATGTATAAATATTAATAGGCCTGGCAGAGCCTCTGCAGACAAGCTGTCTAAAATTTCACAGTGGGAAGATTGAAGCTGCAGCGGAGGGAGCAGACGTGAGGCTCCCACCTGGAAATGAACTGTCGGCATGTGTGTAAATACATTTTTCCTGGAGCAATATTTAACACTCGGTGCTGCCCCAACACCCGGCCACACTGCACATTGATATTGAACTCCAGTCCATTATCAAAGATTATGAAAATGTAGACCAGGCTCACCCCTAGAAACACTAAGACAGAGCACCGAGTTTGAGAGTCTCAAAATACAACTTTGAAACCAGCACTAAATCCCTGGAAGACTCTAAAACAGAACTTAGCTCCATCACCCAATGACTTGCTTGCTATTGGGGCACAATTGGGGCGTGGATAACATCCTGTTCTCAGTGGACGGGACACAGGGGCATTGACTGGTCTGATCAAGATAGATTTCAGCTTTGTGTCATGAGGAATACAGGGAACTGCAAATAATAAACATTAGTAAAAATGATACCATAAAGAAGAAAATTAGTTTTAAAATGAAGAAAGTCTATGTTGAACAATAAAGAAGTTTTCGTCTTTTCTACTCTATAGCATCCTGGGAAGAATAAGAACTATATATTAACTTTTCTGTATTTTTCTCTATAAGCAGGGACCTCTCTCAGAACCAAGGAGACAAAGCCTACCTTGCTATTCATAGATGAAAGAAAGAAAGAATAGAAAGATGAAGCATTCGTAGGGGTAGTGCAGAGAATTTGGTCAAATTAGAAAACAAACTTTCCTTTATATCAATATTTGTGAGTGAAAAGGAAATGCATTTATTTTTGTATTGGTTTAAGGCTGTTTCTGTTGGTATTTTCATGAAAGGAATGAGATAATGATTTTGAATTTTTCTGACTTTTGCTCATCTTGGACAAAACCAAAGCCAAAAATTTCTCCACTAACCACTCCCCTCCCTACAAAAAATGATGTTGATCATTATTTGCCCTCAAATGAGAGAGGTAAGGAAGCCACCAAGAAAAAGCAAATATTCATTAGGTTTAAAGATTTATGCATTTGATTCCTGTTAAACATTTATCAAAAATTTGTCTTCACCAAGTTGGGACTCTAAGAGAAATTTCTTGAGATTTGTCCGATTTTTTCAAACCAAAGGCTGCCATGGACAGCCAAACCAACAAAGCTTCATCTACCCCCTTTCCACACAAAGGCAATCTAAAATAATTAATTACAACCCCAAATTAATTCAAGCTGAAAGCAAAATTTAAATCCAAACTCTAGTCTTGGAGTAAGAACCATGATGGCCCTGGCTACATTGGCCAAGGAAGTTATCACGAGGTGCCATCATTGGCCAGTTATGTGCTGCCTCTCCTACAGGGGGGCTCTATTTCATAAATAAATGAGCTCCCGGAAAACTGGGCACCTCTCAGACCTGATCTTGCTACTTATTTCAGACATACTGAGTTTTCATCTCCAATAGATCTTCCAATGCGAATTATTCCTAATACCTCAGCTTTAAGTTCCTCTGTCTTTGCCCTCCTCCTCTAGCCTCTCTGATAAATTGTTGGAGAACCCAAGGAGCTCCGTTGTAAAGCTTTCATAAAACTAATTAATCTTTTCATAATAATCAGTCCTCAATTATCTGCTTGCTACATTTGGAATTTTTTAAGCTGCTACACACCTCTGTGGACATTTAGCAGAGGCAAGAATTTCATTAGCAATTTTTTCCCAAGAAAATTCCAACTGTACTAAAAAGAGAAGAGTGTCCTGTGGGAACATGACACCAAGGACAATCCTGGTCAACACACATTTGGCAATCAAAATCCTAGAGCAATTAGTACCTCAGTTACTCCCAAAATTACAGATTTAAGATTAGATCTGCATTCCAAAGCTGTCTGCCTTCAGCCTGCAGCCTGCAGATGAAAGAGCAGCCCTTAGAAGTCACTGTGGAAGCCTTCAGTGTTAATCATGGCCGTCCAGTGTCATAGTGTCCTTCTGGCTTTTTCTATTTCCAGTCAAACTTTATTTTTGAAATGCCTGTCTTTAGCCCCCTAAGTTCTGAAACTTGCTCCTTTCTATTTGAGTGATGTATAGGGCAAAAGTGTCATTTTTATCCCCAGGTTTGGATTTCTGGACTATACAAAGACAACTTAAATTTCAACTTTATGTGTGATCGTGTTCAATACGTATTGATGCCCTTGCTCCTGATATGGTTGCTAGAATGAAAATTCATGGTTAACATTATGTTCTATTTCTTAAAAATACAAAAATCAGTGATTCATCAGTGCAGAATTGCATTTCTGAGGTTTATCATTGCAGGTCTGTATATCCCAAACCAAGGTTTTCTTGTCCTGAGCACTTTCAAAGCCTGTAAAGAACCATCCTCAGCTGAATACAAACGTCATTTACCCCAAATACCCCTTTTGTAGTCATGCTTTTTATTACGGTGCAAAGAAGATGTTTTTGCAGCTGGGGGATGAATTGGTAACTGACTGTGATGAGTAATGAAAGCACTCTAGAAAACTAGACAGCCCACGGGTTTATCACACAATGAAAATGGTTTAGAAACACTGAACTAAGCAAAACGTCCACCCTATGTGATTGATCGCAATCTTTACATTTTGCAGCATATGAGCGTCTGCTCAGGCGATCACAGCTGACAATCTCTATCACTCTGCTTTTCTATTTCCCTGTTTTAAATCGGTCAGAATTCAGCTGAATGTCTTCAGTGCACCCCAAGAGGCTCTGGAGTTGGGATATAGAGCCATGCACCCACAGAGGGCAAAGGGCTTCGTAACTCCCCGAGGTCAGCATAAAACTTGGGTGTTCTCTTTCCAGCTGCCGATTCTCCTACAAAACTCCAGAGTTGGAACAAAAGTAACTTTACTGAAAATTCATTATAATTACACATTTCAACATTTTTAGAACCTATTTCTACCAGAGAATTTTCTAAATCACTGTGCCTCTTCTTTTGATTTTTCAAAACATCCATATTAAAATACATTTTACAGAGTTCTTTCGAGCATAATGTTCAAGCAGAGATGTACCTTGGTTTCGCAGAATAAGCCCTTAAGATGGTTCTTCAATGTCTAGGTAATACTACAGGGACTATATTTACATATAAATTAGGCCCAGCCCTTCAAACAACAATGTCGTGACTTTCAGATACTGCCAGAAATTGTAACATCTAATTAATTCCTTTTCTTGCTAAGAAAAAACATTCACTTACAGTCACGCTTACAGTGTGGTTAAAAATTAAATAGTTTTGGGGTTGGCCTAGTGGTGCAGCGATTAAGTTCACACCCTCCACTTTGGCAGCCCGGGGTTCGCCAGTTCAGATCCCGGGTGTGAACCTAGCACCACTTGTCAAGCCATGCTGTGGCAGGCGTCCCACATGTAAAGTAGAGGAAGATGGGCACGGATGTTAGCTCAGGGCCAGTCTTCCTCAGCAAAAAGAGGAAGATTGGTGGCAGATGTTGGCTCAGGGCTAATCTTACTCAAAAAAAAATTAAATAGTCTTTCAATATCATTCTTTTTTTTTTTTTTAAGATTGGCACCTGAGCTAACAACTGTTGCCAATCTTCTTTTTTTCTTTTTCTTTTTTTCCACTTTTTCTCCCCAAACCTCCCCAGTACCTAGTTGTATATTTTAGTTGTGGGTCCTTCTAGTTGTGGCATGTGGTTTGCAGCTTCAACATGGCCTAATGAGCAGTGCCATGTCTGCGCACAGGATCCGAACTGGAGAAACCCTCGGCCGCCAAAGCGGAGTGCACGAACTTAACCACTCAGCCGTGGGGCTGGCCCTCGATATCATTCTTCACTATATTAGACTACCCTAAAGGTAATCTTTATCTTGACACAAATGTTAAAAACAAGTTTGGCCCAAAAACAAAACAGTAAAGAAGCAAGAACAGGAAAATGGAGTAAAAACCAAACTTGTCTTAAGGAAGGTGATTTAGCAATATGTTTTGGGAGCCTTAAAAATATGCCTGTCCTTGACCTAGCAATTCAACTTGTAAGAATGCATCCGAAATTAATAATCCTACCTTGGAAACAAAATAATTTGAGCACAAATATGTTTACTAACATTTCATTTATAATAGTGAAAATTGAATACCACCTAAATGACGAAACATAAGACACTGGTTGCATAAATTGAAGTACATCTAATGAGTAGATCATGCAGTTAGTACTACGGTAATTAAGCATACTGCATAATAGCACGGAAATGCAGATGGTACTTGTGAAGCTTTAAAAAGATATAAAAATATACATACAGAATGCAATATAATATAAACAATATGACGTAAAAAATTATGGAGAACAGACTGGAAGGAAATGTACAAAAATACAATTAAGGAGTGAGTTTATGAAAGATTTTCTCTTCTTTCTAGTTTCAGGTCTTTAAAAATGTTTCATAATGGTGATTATTAATTTGAAAATTATAAAGCTTTTCTAAAAGTAAAGAAAGAAAAGTCACTTTTAGTTCTAGTAATAGGGAACTCAGTAATTTGAACCAATCCTCTTGCTGATAACAAGAGAAAAGCTGAATGAAATAAAAAAACATCTACTTGAAGGCATCAGAGACTTACCAAAATAGTGAGGGATAACTGGGCTCAGAGAAAATCCAGAGAAGTGAGCTTTTCCTTTGGATCTACTTTGGCCTTAGGATGAATTCCAGAAGAGGCTGCAGCACAAAGCAGGACAAAATTTGAAGCCCAGACATGCTAAATGCAGAAGCTCAGAGAAACCCCTAGTGTTTCAGGGTTGGGATCCCAAGACCTTCATCACATGCATAAGGGAAAATTACAAGGAAAGCAGCCCTCACGGGGACTAAAACTCACCTTTGAATCTTCTAGATGGCCCAGAAAAAAAATGTCAATACTTAAAATTGGATTAAAGTCATCTTAGGTTACTAGTTACCAGCCTAAGGGCTCTTGGCAAAAGCAAATTCTCTCTGGACAAAGAGACCTTCATCCTAGACTTCAAATTATTTCTACCATTTTTTAAATACAATGTCTAGATACAATAAAAAATAACCAGGCATACAAAGATATGAGACCACAGGATTTTAAAATAAATCTGCCTACTATGTTAAAGGAGCTAAAAGACAATATTCCATTTTCAGTAGAAAGTTAGAAACTAAAAAATACAGAGAAGATTAGTAGATTTTAAACAATAACCAAAATTATGAGCTAATAGACTGAACAGCCTATAGGGTACAACTAAACAAAAATTAGTGAACTACAATACCTCAGAGGAAAATGACCAGAATAAAGCATAGAGAGACAAAAGAATGGAAAATATAGAACAGAGGGTAAGAGACAAGAGAATAGTATATAACGATTAACATACATTTAGCTGGAGTCCTAAAAAGACTGGAGAAAAATAGGATAGAAGAAATATTTAAGATAGAACGGGAAAACTTTTTCAAAACTAAAGAAAGATATCAATCCACAGATTTAAGAACCCTGTCATAAAAGGAAATGAAGGAAAACTCAGGATTTTTGCTGATTCAGCTCTTATATCAACCAGCTTATGACCTTGGGCAAGGCATTTCAATCCCCCTGGATATCTGTTGCATTATTTGTAAAACAAAGGCATTAGATTATATAACTTCTAAGAACTTATCAAATATTTTTCTGAGAACAGCTATTATTCTCAATAATAGTCTTTATTACACTGTAAACTTATAGACATTTCAAAAAGCCTGCATAAAAACATATCGCATTCCAATCAGTAATGTTATAAGCTTCTATTTCTACTAGCCTGTAAAATCCCACAGTAGACGTCCTTTGGGTTGAAGAGCAATGTTTTACCACCACATTATTGGGAACAACTTCTTTGATTCCTAAATCATCTATTTAAAAAAAAAAAAAAATAGAGGAAAGAGAAAAGAAAAAAACAGGCAGAAACTACAAACAAATGATGTTAATTAATATTCTACTTGTACGCCATAGGCAACATGGCTTTTTTTAAGTGTCTATTTAAATAAGAAATGTGCCCCATGAGTTCACCATGTTCGTGAGCTGAAGATAGGGTACAATATTTCCATTACCGTTGATGAGGGCTGACTAACTTTTCCACCAAACTAGTGTTACATTTATTGATCCTTTATAATCACTTCTTACAGCCGTTGTAAATAAGAAACTCGTATATCACATTAGAATTTGAGGAATGTACTAGAATTTCTTAAATAGATGACTCAATCGTGATTAGGTAAGAGATTTTTTATTGGGAAAAATAGAAATAGAAATCCGATCTGATTTCTAATATTTAATGAAATGCAAATTGAATGTTTCTCTCTGTTAAACGTCACAAGGGTCAATGTATAAGTTATTCTCTAATACTCAGATTCATGCTGTGAATTTTGAATTCTAATTCCATAGTTCATTTCTCTCTCACCTCACCACTGACAATATCTGCTCAGGCCTTCCCTGGAGTAAGGTTCATTTTTGTTGGTGATAAAGGATTGAAATGTGGCTTTTCCTAGCTTTCCTGAAGCACTGCATTTGCCATTTCCATTCGAGGTCCAGTAGGTATTAGTAATCATGCAAATTTGCAACAATTAAAAAACTCTGCAAAACATTTGGACTAAGTTCAAGAAAAGTGGGTTATGTCGAACTAGCATTCATATCGAGAAGGAAGGAAGAGCATTGAAGCCAAGCACATAAATAGGGCTGGGTCTTTTAAAGTCATTAATGTAGAATGTGGTGACAAATAAATGGCAAGCAATAGGATATATTGGCATATATGAGGAAGCCATTTGGTGTAAACCTAATTCGGCCTGACTTTGTTTTTCCAAAAAAGGCCTAACATGGCCCTAGAGCATGCATTGTATATCTGCTTTAAGCACTTCCTATGACAAGAACAAATGCCCTTAAGATAAAGATGCAACTTTCCCCCACATTGGCATTTCCTTAAGGATAAGCATCTCTCCCTAGGATAGGAACTGATTGCTGCACTCACCTGTGACCACCCAGCTCGAGACAACAGACCTGCTTCCTGCTGTGTCCATCAATCGCTGTGCCGACAGTGAGCAGCCTCACGACTATTGCAAAAGGGACATTTCAATCATATGTGAAACATCTTCTTTGAGGGTACATAACCACTCTGTACACCCCACTTCTTTGGTGCCCTTCCTTCCTTGGAGAAGGAAGGACCCTGGCTATGGTCCTCACATTTTGGCTCAGAAAAAACCCACCCAAATTTTCATTTATAGATTGGGTATGGATTATTTGCATCAACAGTGGTTTACAAAGAAATACTATCTGTGAAACCCAAATGTAATTCTGCAAGATCAGTAATGGGAGCAGCTGACATTCAGCAAATACAAACCCAGTGCCATTGTTCTGCCGCTCTAATCATGCATTTTATACCAGCCGCTGGAGAGGAAACATTGCCAAGTAATACACTTAAGGAAAATCAGTTAGAGACAGGTCCTCTCAACTAAGAATATTTTATGTGTAACAAATGGTAACGTATTCAAATCACTGCAGGTAAAACCTGCACAATAGTCTGCACATAAAGGTTGGGGCACAACACGTGTGGTCCAAACCCCTCCCTCCTCAGGGGGAAGCTGGGAGTTGGGAGTTCCCTCCTAATTGTAAGGCACTGTGCTGGGGGTGGAGTTTACAGTGACAGTGTGTCTCGGCCTTTCCAGTCCTTTCAATGTGGGTATTTCTTAAGCCACCAGATGTGTAGTAGTCACTCCCCTGGTTTCTGTGACCCATGTGTGGCTGTGTATTCAGTGCGTCGGAGGAAGGAAATTCAGGAGCTTCCTATGTCACCATCTTGGTGACGTCTCTCATTCATCTTTTTCTCCATCCTACCAACCAATACAGTTCATGAAAAGAGTAGGTGCTCAACATTTACTTAATGAGAGGAAAAGAACATTACAAAATGTATTCGAAGCCAAGCTTCAAAAGTGAAAAATCAAACTGATCTTCTTACTAAATAATCTTCTGATTTTATTGAATCTAAATTTTTTTAAATCTAAAAAGAAATAGCTGCAGATACACAAATGTAGGTCCAGGTTCCTAGAAATTCATTTGCCTGGAAGACTTCCTTCCCCAACATTGCTGAATACATAAAGTACTCCTCTATTTTAGAAAACTAAAATTTGACGAACTTATTTTTTTATTTACAGAGTTTTAGGAAAAATGGTATATACAGCGATTATAAGTGGAAGAGTATGCTCAAACAGCTGCTGCTAACAACATAGTGAGCGGCTAATAAGAGAGTATCTGTACCCTACCCACGTCAAACTGTGTTTTATGGGCTAAGCACGGGTAAGTCAACAGAAGGGCCAAAGCCACCATCTAGGAGAGAGGCTCTGAGCTTAAACTGCAACTATTACAAATATACCTTATAAAGAGGCATATTTCTTGCAGAATAGGATTCTACTTTCTTTGGTGGACTTTGCACCATAAAATTTTAGTAAAAAGTGTCCCTGAGAAGGTTATAAGACGCTGACTATAAAAGTTTTGAAATATACCAGTAAATAATGGTGGCATTAAAATATTGTTTTCACTGAGTGATCTGTGACAAAGTGAAAAAAGGCTTTTGTCAGTAATTCTGAAGTAGATTCTAAAACTCAAAGAGGGAAGAGTCCTCTTATCTAGTTTTTGGTTTTGTTTTATTTTATTTTATTTTTTTGATATCTTCTGTGCTTGTTCTCAAACTTTCAAGAGCATCAAAATCGCCTAAAAAGATTGTTAAAACACAGATTGCTGGACCCCACTCCCAGAGGTGCTGATACAGTAGATACCTGGTGGGACCCTAGAATCTGCATTTCTAACAAGTTTCCAGGCACCGTCTATACTGCAAATCAGAGACTACACTTTGAAAGCGACTGTTTGGTACAGTTGCTAACAATCTATTATAAGAAGGTAATTTTCTGAAATATTTTCCAAACTAGAACGCTGGGAAAGAACCCACAGTAATTTACATAAGACATTTGTTTAAATTGGTGTACAACACCCACTTGTAAATTTCAAATTCTGTCATAATATGCCCATAGAGGAATACGTTTATTATTTCATAAAACCTGTGATGGACCTTGCATAAAGGGAAAAATCCTTTGGTAAATCAAAACTCATGTGGTAGAGACTTTAGTGGAATGGTGTGTACCTTAATGATTTTATCACCCACAGGACCGCACACATTTGTGGACACATAGTAATTGCTCAACAAACACAAGTTGATTGATTAACCAATAATTCCATTTTGTATGGAATATACAAATCTAGGTTTTTATAGATCTAGTTCATTTTCCTAACCCATTTCCCCATATCCATTATATGGAATGTCTTGAACTCCAAAGTCATCTCTTGCACCCAGCCCTCTCTCTCTCTCTCTCTCTCTCTAGTTTTACCTTCATTTCAACCATATCAAAATCTTGAGTTCCCTGACCCCTCATATTCTCACATCTTTCAGCCTCCTTTGGTTTCAGGTTCTTTTCTTCCAGCTCCATGACAGATTATCTCAGTAGGTCCCCCTACATTTTTCACAACTATGCTGTCTCCCTTTGCCTGGGCCACATCCTTTCAACAAAACCTCCATCCTGGATCACATCAATCATCTAGTGTTGCCATTTCTGCTTCACTACATCTGAGGGAGAAAATTGCACAACCAGGCAGACTGGTGCTTCTACACATTTTTGATTTCCCAGCTCAGCTCAATTCTCAATTCTACTTGACGTTCTGCGCACAAAAACACTGCCTCTCCCATTCTCCTGAAGAGTGATTCCAAGCCTCCATCTCCCTCTCCAAACTCCCTCTCCCACCCTCTCACTCTCAGAAAATGACTTTGCCTCCCACTTCACTGAGAAAATTGAAGCCATAGGTCATCCTCTCTCAACTTCCTCCCCTTTCGTTCACATTCCTTTTTTACGGAGCAAAGATCTTCTTTTTGAGCTCTGTGGTAGCCAACCTCTAAGACAGACCCCAGTGATCCCTGCCTCCTGGTGTTCATACCCAGGTGTAGTCTCCTCCAACTTTACACTAGGATTAATCTGTATCAACATTTGAACATAACAGAAGTGACGGTAAGTGATGGCGTTACTCCAGCATTAGGTTATAAAAGATACTGCAGCTTCTGTCTCGGGCTTTTACTCTTTTGCTCTCTCATGGATCACTTGCTCTAAGTGAAACCTTGTCCCAGGCAGCCCTATGGGGAGGCCCCTGTAGTGAGGAACTTAAGCTTCTTGCCTACAGTTTGGAAGCAGCTGCTCCAGCTCCGGTCAAGTCTTCAGAGACTGTAGCTCTGACGGACAGCTTGACTGCAACCTCCCAAGAGATCTTGAGCCAGAACTACCCAGCTAAGCAGCTCCAAGATTTCCAACCCTCAGAAGTGTGTGAGATACTAAATGTTTATCATCTTAAGCTGCTATGTTGTAGGGTAATTTGTTACACAGCAATAGACAACTGTGCAGAGTCTAAGACTAGCCCACCTACCTCTTCTTGCCCCTTCAGAGGCATTATCCAGTCATCTCTTTCATCTGTATTTCAAGCTTTCCCATTCTGTCTCCCTCCCCATGTGAATTTGCTCAAGTCTCCTTTTCCTCACAAAAACAAAAAACCACTCCTTTATCCCTTATGACCTCTCCGGTTGCCCCGCTACCTCTCTCCTTCTCTTCACATCAAAATTTGCTAAAGTAATGACTTGCCATCCACAATTTATAACTGCCACTCACTCCTCCATGCTCAGTAGCCTGCCAGTCATTTGCACAACTTCACTAAAATTTCTCACTGAGGCTTCCAGTGGGCTCAGTGTTGCCGAGGCCAATGGCTATGGTAAGGATTTCATTCTGAGCGAGAAAGAGACAATAGGCAGCCAACTGCAGTGGTTAAAAGTACACGCTCCAGGGGCTGGCCCCGTGGCCGAGTGGTTAAGTTCGCGCGTTCCGCTGCAGGCAGCCCAGTGTTTCGTTGGTTCGAATCCTGGGCGCGGACATGGCACTGCTCGCCAGACCACGCTGAGGCAGCGTCCCACATGCCACAACTAGAGGAACCCACAACGAAGAATACACAACTATGTACCGGGGGGCTTTGGGGAGAAAAAAGGAAAAAATAAAAATCTTTAAAAAAAAAAAAAGTACACGCTCCAGAGCCAGACCGCCTGGGAAGCAGGAAGAACAGTTAGAAAGAGGGTGATTGTAGCAGCCCGGAAAGAAATGATGATGACTTACTCCAAGTCTGTGGCAGAGGAGCTGGAAAGAAAAAGAAAGACTGAGAATATTTCTTTGGCTATTGAAACAATAGCACGTACTGATGGATTGCTTATGGGAGGAGAAGGAAAGGAAGAAACTGGAAATGACTTCCGAGTGTGGGGCTTGAGCAACTGGTGATGGGTGATAATTTTATTGAGATGTAAGATTTGGGGAGAAGAGGTTGGGGGAGGAAGTGTGATAAATAAGACTTTTGGCATTATGTTTGAGATGCTTAGCAGACATCCAAATATCATGAAATGAAATGTGTGATATAATGACCACTAGTAATTCCTACCCATTTTTAAAATGTGACAAGTGAATTCAAAAACATCTATCAGAAACTTCTCATTATTTACATATTTTAGCAAGTGTAAAAAAACTACTTTCCATAGTTCAGCAGTTCCTGAAATCCTCATTTATAAAGTTTGGTTCATACTTCTCGAAATTAAGGCTCAACTAAGGTTTAATATTACATGAGCAATCAGACACAGCGACAGAGTTCAAAATTGGTGACTTGCAGAAGCAAAGTCTGCAGGGATTTTAGGCTTCTGATTAAAATATAGAGACAGCACATAATTTAGGGTTAAGTTTAGCTCACATTCTTGTCCCATAACTTTGGCCCCAGAGGAGGAACGAGACTCAGCATATTAAGCATCCATCAGGGAGTCTGAATACCAAGATCTAATTTGAGTGAGTCTTTTACTGGGTCACCACGTCCTAACACTCATACAAACACTTTCGACTCTTTATTTCAGTATAAGAAAAGCAAGCACAGTAAAAATAGAAGAAATAAAATACGTTAAAATAATAAAAGATGCTGGAAGCAATAACAAGAAGAACAGCTCACAGAAATGGCAAAAATAATTGTTAGTGATCAGAAATTCATTTAAAAATATCAAAAATTATATTGACAATAAACACAGAGACATCTACTATCAACTGAATGAGCCTCGACAGAGCCTTAAATGAGAAAGGTACCTGATCAACTGGAACAGCAGCAATACCCTGGACTGGTACACTGATTTACTTTGCACTTTGCTATACATCATTTCATGCAACATGGCTATCCAATTCAAGTCACTCAGTCATTCAGCAAGCATTAAAGATCACCTCCTTTGCAGCAAATATGGCGTGAGGCGCTAAAATGAAAGACCCAGGCCTTGCTCACAAAGAGTTTACATTTAATGCAGTAAGTGCTATCTGTGATACGGAACTTAGCAAGATCAAAGGGGTTCCTACCTCATCCTGTAGTGTGGAGTATGGGGGAGAAGGAAAGTTGAATGCTCATCTCTCCCAACAAAATGATACTTGAGCTGAGTATTGATAGTAAGTAGCAGTTAAGTTCTCAAGAACTGGAAGAAGAATGTTTCTGGCTGAAGAAACACCATATATGGAAAGGATGGCATCAAGAGCTAGCAGGACCCTGCTGGAAGGTTTGCGTATAATTTAGCTTGATTGAAGCATAAGGTGGGTGTGCAGGAACTAAAAGACAAAGAGGAGGAGAGGGAGGTCATCAAAGTCTTTGCATGGCAGATGGGGGAGCTCAACTCTGATCCTAAAGGTTACAGAACGCCACCAAAGGAGTTTCGTAAAAGAGGTGACATGAGCAGACCTCCATTTGGGATACACTGCTTTGGCCACTTCCAGGAAAGCGGATTCAAGGACTCAAGACTCTAGAAGCAGGGAGCCTTTGTTGCAATCATCCTAGAATCCATGCCCTGTAACCTTCCCATAGGCACTTGGGCTCTCACTTAGATCCCGTCACTCATATTGCAGATTTACTTGCAAGAAACCCGAATATTTAGTTTCCTAGACCAGAGAAGATCAGAAATAGCAAATTAGTAGGGCATCGAGGGATATTGCTATAAATGCAAAGATATAACAGGTAACAACCTAACAACAAGGACAAACAAAGAAATAACTAAACAAATAAAAGCACAGGAGCTTGAAGTCATTCAGCAAGGAGGCTTGCTAGCCTCAGCAGGGAGATCTTAGTGTACAAAAGCAGCTGCGTACGATGATAATTCAATGCATGTGTACCGAGGACCTTCTATCTACTGGGCACTGTGCACCCACAGATAAAGGAACAAATTAACCAGGAAGTGATAAAATGCATGTTTGGAAAATTTCCACTGAAAATGACTTTTTAATGCCTTTATTTGGATGATTAGCTTAAGCAGAATGCCTCATTCACCCACAATGAAGCTTTGCCAAGGGATTTTCTTTCTGTTTGCCTTTCAAGAACATTTAGTAAACTGTGGTGAATTTGAGTAGAGACAACCGGCACAGATAAAAAAGATGGAGATGAACTCTCTCAAGAAACAAATGAAGAAAAGAATAAGATACGACATAATCCCTACACCGCCATTCACAACTGTGTGATTGAGGCAAGTCACTTACGTAAGCGGAACCTTACTTTCCTTACCAGTGAAATGGGGCTAATCCTATCCATCAAAGTGTTACTGTGACATTCAAATAAGCAGTAAATAAAAAAGGACTTTCAAACTACAAAGCACTGTGTAACCATAAAGCAGTAACAGAATTTTTATTTCCACTTCAACCCATCGAGAACATCACCCCAGGCCTATCACTGCTTGGGAATTTCCTCTGCGTAGCTGCTGCCTTCATCATCACCACCCCTCACTACTGCCACCAGATCCCTCACCAAGGGTGGTACAGCCCCTTCACCCCTTCTCAATTATCCCTACATGCCACCACCACCCAGAGACAGCCAGGGTGGCTTGGAGGCAAGGATGATGATCGCAGGATGCAGATGAATAGTAGGAAATCTTCTAGTCATAGATGACTTGCCTTCATGTTTCACATAGTTGATAAAGACCAATCTTTACTAATGCATCTAAACGTTGGTTATCCACATATTTCAAACTTTAAAGATATTGTGCTGAAGCAACACATAGAAACTGAGACCTCAAATCTGAGAAATCACAGTTATGAGCCAGAATCCATATTTTGATATATTATAAATGTCTTGTTTTATCCTCCCCTATTCTTGTACTTCTTTCTCCCTTCCTCTGTTCTTATTCCCAATGAACGTGTCCATGAAGATAGAAATTTAATTTACTTTAGTGACTCTATTACTTGTGCACAATGCCAGTGAATAACTATATTATGAAATAAACATTTTAAAAAATTTTATCATTCATCTGAGGATAGTGCTTATTACCCAGTTGTTCATCTTGTAATATCTTGACCATGGCTAAGCCGAAATATCTTCTATTTTTCCCCAACCACCTTATGCTCAGAGATTTTTTTTTTAAATATAATCATATCCATCAACTCCTAAAAACTCATTCAATTCTCCTGACCGTTCTTTGAAAAAAGTTCAAATTTCTTAACATGGTTTAAAGTACAGCATGACCGACATCTCTCCTAACTTACCTCTCACCACTGACTCACCTTAGACTTTATGTTCCAGCCACACTGAACTCCTTTAAGTTCTTCAACTGCACCGTGATTCCCTTCACCTCCAAATCTTTGTATATACTGTTACCTCTATCTCCAACACAATTTCCCCCCACACATCATCTGCTAAGTTCCTATTGATTCATCAGGCTTCAGCCACAATGTCATTTCCTCCAAGAGGCTCTCTCTGATCCCTCCCACCAATACCTAGATTGGTATAGGTTTGCATCCTCTGTGCTCCCATAGCATGCTGTACTTTCTCAATGAAGTACTTATATCTGTAATTGCCTGCATTCCTCAGAAGACTGCAAAGTCTGCAAGGGCAGCAGCCATTTCTGTCTTGACTCACAGTTACATCTTCAACATCTCGTAGAGTCTGGTTATAGGCACTAAATGAATATTTGTTGCATGAATGAATGAATCTCAAATTCCAAAATACAATGCTAGATATAGATGTATGGTCGTGAGAAAAATTACATAACGTCTTTACCCTTGTGAGACTTGAACTTTAGAGTAAAAGACACTAACAAGTAAACAAATAAGTAATTACAAAATATTAGGTTCTGCAAAGATTTTTAAAGCAAATAGTCTGCTTAGACAGAGAAAAATTACATAGACAAGGTCTGGGGGGAGACCTATTTTGATTCAGTGATCAAGGAAGGAATCACCGGAATGGTATTTAAAGTGAGACTTGAAAGCTGACAGGAAGCCACTATGGGAAGATCTAGAAGAATAGTTCAAAGAGGACAGTGAGTAAAATCCTAAGAAGGAAAGAGTGTGGCAAAATGACTTTAAAAAGGCAGGAACATATGATCTAAGAGGAGAGACAAATAAGAAAAGAAGTGGGCAAAGGCCAGAACACACAGGATCCTGAAAAACAAATGAAAGAATCAGAATTTTACTCCAAAGACAAAGTGCAAGCCATTGAAGAATTTTAAGTAAGTTAGTGACATGATGCAATTTACATATTTTTTTGACTATTCTGTTGACTGTGTTGAGAATGGATTGTTAAGAGGCAAGAGAAGACAGAGAGAGACCAATTAGAAGCCAGTTGCAGTCTTCCAGGAGAAAATGAAAATGCCTTGTTGAAAACAAAAAGAGAAAGTAGAAGCTAAAACATTAAAGCTTACTAATGATTTGGTTCTGGGCAGACAGGGAGACAAAGGATGCTAGGATAAAGCCCCAGCCTCTGGCTTGATCCACAGGGGACATAGTAGCATCAGTTATTGAGATGTGGAAAATTCAGGAGTAAGAGATTTCCAAGAAAAATGAAGAGTTTCATTTTGGATATTTTAAATTTGAGATGTCTATTAGACATATAAGTCACAGAAGCAGTTGGGTATATGAGTCAGAAGCTTCAGTAAAAGGTCTGGGCCAAAGACATAAAATTAAGAGTTATTAGCAATTAGAAATAAATGAGATTACATAGAGAGAGTGTATAGACTATAGACAGAGAAGACAACAAGATGTAGGAGATGTGCAAAATGTACTTCCGTTTTGTAACTGGAAAATACAATCTCTAAACTAAGACCTCAGTGGATGGGATAAATATCTGAAGAGCTGAACAGCTATACTCAATGGATTGGGCATAGTAAAGAGAGAATTAATGAGTTAAAATAAATCTGAGAAAATAACTCATAATGAAGCAAAAAGAGATGGGAATTATAAGAGAAAAGTTGAGAGATGAAAGATAGAATGAGTAGGTACAATATACATCTAATGAGAATTCCAAAAAAATGATAATAGAGGACACAGAGAGAGATAATATTCAAAGAAGACCGAAAGAGTACACTGAGTTCTGAACACGATAAATAAAGAAAAATCTACAGTTAAATTTCTTTTTGGCACGGCAGTAGTTGAAAGATATAAAAGACATTAAAAGTAATCTAAAAAAAGACATTACCCATAATGAAATGATAATTAGGCTTAGGATCTGCAATGATAGATGCCAGGGAAAAAAAAGGAAATAATACCTTAAAAGTAATCATGAGGAAATAACTCAATCTTAAGTGTTAATCCCATCTAAATTAGGACAAAGGAGTCCATGTAAAATAAAAACATTTTCAGAATATCAGAAGCTGAGAGCATTTACACCCATAGATGCTCTCTGAAAGAACTACTGAAAGATATACTTCAGCAAAAAAGGAAATTAAACTGAGATGAAAGGAAAAAAGAGCAAGAAGCAATGGTGAGAAAGAAATTTTATAACCATGTGGGTAAAAATAAATAAGCATTGATTTAATAATGATAATTAACTAATTTGGACAGAGTATAAAAAAACAAAGTTGAACTAACTTAATAGACAAAATTTACATGAAATATGGTTGGTGAGGGAGGCCATGGAATGGAGTTAAAACTTTCTAAAAACCCCCTAAATTGTTCCACAGGAAAACAGAGACACTGATTAACTTTAAACATTGTAAAGTTAAAGATAAATATCAATTTTAAGGAAAACCAGTATAAAAATAGAATACATGACTTTCAAAGCAGCAAATAGAGAAAAAGGAATAAAGAAACCTGAATCACACAACAAAAGGCAGAAAAGAGTGGCAGGGCAGGAAGTAAGCAAGGAAAAAGCATGGTAAGATATACGGCATAAATAAGGACAAATACAGCGTTAATCACAATTAATGTAAATGGATTAAATTTGTCTATTAAAAGGAAATAAACAAGCTAAATTTAAAACAGAAACAAAGCCAGCTATAAACTTTTTTTTTTTTAAACATTGGCACCTGAGCTAACATCTGTTGCCAATCTTTTTTTCTTCTTCTTCTTCTTCTTTCTCAAAGACCTACAGTACCTAGTTGTATATTCCAGCTGTAGGTACATCTGGTTGTGCTCTGTGGGACGCTGCGTCAGCACGTTCTGATGAGCGGTGTCACGTCCCCACCCAGGGTCCAAACCAATGAAACCCTGGGCTGCTGAAGTGGAGCACACGAACTTAACCACTCTGCCATGGGGCCGGCCCCAGCTATAAACTTCTAATAAAAGACATATTTAAAGTAAAATTAACAGAAAAGGGAAATTATTATACCAGGCAAATACTAACAGCCAAAAGAAATCTGGGCTAGAATGTTAGTATTAATAAGGAAAAAAGCATTAATAAGAATAAAAAGGGACATTACAATGATAAAAGGGGAAAGTATTGAACCAATAAGTAATAACATGATAGTCTTTTAATATACTGCTTGTAGAAAGTAACAGATCAAGCAGAAAAAGTTGTAAAAATATAGAAGATTGAAACAACACAATAAACTACTTAAACTAGTAGATCTATAGAGAATCGTTCATTGGCAGATCTCAAATATATATTGCTTTCAGGTATACATAATACATTTACATAAATTGACCAGGTTATAAAAATCAAAAAGAAGTGTTAAAGTCTTAAAGAAGTGATAATAGAAAAAAAATAATCTGAACACAGTGCTATTAAAGTAGAAATAAATACTTAATATGGTGTTCACTGATGCATCTTTATGACATCATAAAAATTGCAAACAACTTAAATGTCCAAAAACAGGAGAATGAATAAATTGTGAGATATATGTATAATAGAATACTATAGAAGAGCTGAAATAAATGAATTAGGACTATATGTCAACTTGAACAGATCTCTAAAATATAATAACTGAGTGACAAAAACAAGAGGCTGAATGATAAGTATGGTAAATTTATCTTCATTTATGTAAAGATTGAAAATGTGGAAAACTTTATATGTCATTTATAGTTTAATATATATGTCTTAAAGCATCAAAACATAAATTGAAAGAATACTTGTCAAAATGATGATAGTAGTGGCCTCTGGGAATGGAGGGAGAGGTTTGGGACTGGAAAAAGGCTTTCTACAAATGATCTATTTCTAGAGAGGTGGTAACGTATCGTGATTAAGAGTGCAGGCTCCAGGGCTGGACTGCCTGGCTTCAAATCTTCATCATGTCACCTTCTGTGTCCCAGTCTCCTCATCTGTAAATTTTAGTTAACAATTTAATAGGGCTGTTTGGGTTTAGATAAGTTAATGCATGTAAAACACTAGAAGAGTGCCTACAACATCATAGCCACTCAAAAAATGTGTTAACTTACTTTTTTAGTTGAGAATTTTAAAAAGTGGTAAATGGAAGATGAGAAATTGGAGAGAACATGTATAGAGAACTCTGTGGAGAAGTTGGGCTATGAGAAGCCAAGGAAAACAGTTTGCAGCCAAAGTAGCATGTGGGCTCCAGGAGGGTTTATTTAAAATGGGAGATAGTTGATTGTGTTTGTAAACTAATGAAAATGAAGAAAATGAGAGGGAAGAATTGATGGTGCAGGAAAGAGAGGAAATAGCCTAAAAAAGGGAGTCTTTGATGAGACTGGAAGAAAAGGGCTCACAGCACATGTGGAAAAATAAATCCTTGAAGGACAGAGAAACAAATTTCCATTATTTCAGGAAAGAAGAAGGAGAAAAACGATACAGACGTGGAAGTTTGGGAGGAAAGGCTGAGGTAGCTTCCCTTTGTTGATTTTTGTTTTCTCGATGAATTTGATGAAAGGTCTTCAGTGGAAGTTCAAGAAATGAGAAGATGTGAGTCGATGTGGCAAATGAAAGAATGAGCTTACAAGAGAGAAGCAGTGGGACAGTGTGCCAGTGTTGAGTTTGCATTGAGGGTGGTGACCATGAGGTTACACTTTTTCCAAACTGCCTGTCATATATCAACACTTGGCTATGTGGGCACACAATGGAGATGGTACAAGGCTGGACCTTTCAGAAGTGTGGATTTACCAGGGGATAATATAACAATTCAATTATACTAAAAAATTATATGATTAAAATTATCATGGATTCAAGTGTATGAGGAGGAGGGGAATGAAGACAAAAGAGGGCTGAGGGATGGAGAGAAAAATGGACTAAAGCCCTCAGGGTCTTCGAAGAATTGTTTGCATAAGTGATTGAGGAGGTAAACAGAAAATATAAGACATTGCTCAGAGAATGGGATGAATGAATTTATTTTGAAATTTTGATTTTAAAATTGGAAGATTGGAGAGAATGCATAGCTGAGTTGGGACGAAGGAAATATCATTGGGGATGAGATGGCCAAGACAGTGAGAGACCAGAGTATTGGTTGTCATCTACGGAATGTTGAAGGTACTTCAAATTGAGGAGTAGATAAAATACTGTGATTGGGTTTGTATTTTAGAAACATTCCAGCTACAATGAGGAGAGTGGATTGGAAGGGATGACGACTGGAGAAGGAGAGACCGTTGCCAAAACCCTGTGAGATCATGGTGGTTTGGATTAAGATTGTGATAGGGAAGATAGAAAGAAATAGATGTTTTCAAGAGATGCTGAGGTAGTAGAAGGACTTTGTGTTTTGTGGTGGGCGAGTGGGAGTAAGGAAGGAGTCAAGGCAGCAAGAGCAGGTGACTGAGGCAGATGCTAGTACCATGCTCTGAAAAAGGAAAAAGAGAAGGAAGAGCCTCTGGGGACATTGAAACCACCAGTGATAAATCACCTCAGCAATACGAATATAAATACATCATGGAAATGACAAACATTAACATCTAGACACTAAGATTCCAGCTAAGGTTTATAGTTTGAATGTTGAGAATGCATTTCAGAGGTTTGATACAGTTTCCATATAACAGCAGCACACAATGAAGTCTTTCAAGTCTAGAAGAAAAATTAAGTTATTAATAAATTTGGTCTCAACAAAATTGCTTTGCCTGAAGATTAAAGGATTCCCAAACATCATAAAGATTAAATATTAAAATAAGTTATTTCAATTTCTTAATAGATGAGTCAATATCTGGTTTTTAAATCTGCATTTTAAAAATCATTTAAGAAGCATAACATCAGTGAAACTCCATTGGGCTAATATTTTGAACCTCTCCCTAAAGAAATTAACATAGTGCTCCATAACAGACAACTTAAATATTAAAAATATTTAACAAATGAAGATATTACTTCGCTGCATGTTATACTTTCTCAACGACAATTTCACGTTCACTATGAGCACAGGTTTTAGAAAAAGCTATTTTTCTAAAACGTTGCTTTCATACATCTTCCATTTGCTGAACCTCAACCTTCTGAATATCATGGAAAAGTCAACATATCAACCTGCATAGTAAGAACTTGTGATTCATTCAAATAATAACCCAATATCTATGTTAATTACTGTGATTTAATTACGGCATCTTCCCTTTTCCCAGAATATTTATGATTTATTCTTTGTGTAATCCCAAGGCACATTATTAATGCACATCAAAGGGCAGTTTAGTTATAAATATTAATGACCCACACAAAGTAACTTTGGGCATGAAATTTCATAACACAGTCAATTTTTGTCTTTAATTCCTCATATTACTTGATTACAGATGTTTCAATGAGGCATGAGTATTGTTTTATTCTTTTTGATTGAAGGTTAGAAATTATTAATCAAATTTTTCAAAATTTAACGTAATGTGATCTGAGGCAGTTCTTGAAATTTTCATTTGGTTTTAAAATATGTTCTTCTGTATAACTAAGTACACAACGAATTTAAGGGCTAAAGAACAGTGGCTTTATAAGATTTACAAGAAGTAATTTACATTACTGAAAGGAAGTAAGAAATTTTTAACATAACCGTAATTAGAATTCACTGGACCCCTTTTCTATTTGTCTTGTAAAGATAGGTCTCTCTGACACAAATTTTTCAACAGTCATTGAAGAAATCCAGTGCTTTTCCCCACTTGTAGTATAAGGGTTGAAGGATGTATGAAATTCTTAAGGCAATTTACATTCGGGCTCACATGACTAACTATCACGGTGGCTATTTATAACTACTGCAGCCTCAGTGATTTATAACTAGTTCTCAAAATTACTTTATGCAGCTTACTTCTAAACATGGAAGTACACTCCAGGAAAGTCTGCAGATAAATATTGCTTAACATTTTAGCATTTGGAATGTTAAAATTTAATAAAGATGTCAAAGACATAAGGAGCTGGAAGAGGGCTAACAATGAACTAATATTTAGTAAATATTTTTGATAAAGAAAGATTGCCAGATTCTGAATTAATTTCCACCAAATAATTAAAAAATGGTTAATAGCAGTAAGTATTTGAAATTGTATTAAAATTGTTGACCATCTGTGTCATTCTTACCATGACAGAGCAGGAGAAATGCGCAAAAGCTCATTATAACGAGTAGCGTTCCCTGAGGACTTGCAATGTGCTAGGCCCAACACTGAGCACTTTATTATGTATTATCTGAATCAACCCTTATAACTAGCCTATGAAGTGGGTACTATTACTGCGCCCATTTGAGAGATGAGGAACCTGAGCCTTTGTATGGGCAGTTTGCCCACAGTCTCCAGAAGGCTATGCCTGCCTGACCCCAAAGGCTATTGGTCTCCAACACTTCCCCTTTCTCCTCTCTAGGTAGGATAGAGTCAAGGTCAAGAACACAGACAGCATGCTCTCCCAATTCTTCTGTAGCCATTTTTAAAACATGATATGCCTTATGGTTATTAAGAAATTCAGAGAATAGGCTAAATATGACTTCAAAGAATTCCTTCCAAGTCTGACTCAAACAGCATCAAGAAACTTGACCCTAACATCATGAATGCTCTTGACTTGAGAAGCCAATAGCAACAAAGGAAGACTGACAATGGGATGCAAGGAGAAAAGTGTAGCCCTTTCTCATAAGCCTTTATTCCACTTTGAGCACGCGATGCTTAGAGCCACTAACTGTCCAGTCACAACTTTCCACAGCTGGGAACAGAGACACTGATTCCTGAGATCCAGTGGAAGCAAGGCCCTCTCTGACAGAGATTTTCCATTTGTCTTAAGGAGCACGAGGGATTTCTCTAGCTTCATGACTGCTGCTTTTTTTTCTTTCTGTCCTTGTAGAATGTTTACTAAATTTTGGAGTCAAACAGTTGGAACAGCCTACCACGTTTATCTACTTAACAACTCCAACGCCACATAAAAATACCCTCCTCGGCGTTTCTGATCAGTGCCTCCCAGTCTACGTGGGAATCTTCCCGGAACAGGAGCCCAATAAACTTATGGCAAGGACCATCTGAACTTAGATCAGCTCTGATTATTAGCCTTCTCATTCGGAGCCATAATCTGCTTCCCTGTTATTTCCAACCTCTGCACCCAGGCAAATCTCTCTTTCATGATCCATCCTTCAACTTTTGAAGACAGCAGTCAAATCTCCTTTTGGTCTCAAATCCTCCAACTAATCCCAATTCCTTGAAACACTTCTCATTTGGCATGAATAGCCAGACCCTCCACCAATTCTGTCAACCTATTCTATCAGCGACCTTCTTCAAATGTGTTCCACCCCAAGAACTGCTTATAATGCCCCAAACATCATCTAATGAGAGTCAAGTACAGTGGAGGATATAGTCCCTTATAGTCTGGACATCATCCTTTCATGGATGCGACCTAAGATTGTGTTGGAGTTTGGAGCAGACAAATCACATGGGTCAAGCATTGAGCTCACAAAGTGCTTCCCATGAATTCATGTTAACGTGTTTACATCACTTTATTATGTCTGTGGTGTGCATTATCAATAATCTAAGCATCCTCCAACTCTACAGCCAACTTTCCCATTATTTTGCCCTATAAATTACTGGACTCTTGCCTCTGTATAAAACTAAAAGCTGACACATATTGAGCTCCTACTACATGCAGGAGCTGTGCCAACCACCTACACACCTGATCTCACAGCGTCCCCACAGCACAGGGACTCTCTCATCACACCCAACTTTCAGATGAGGAAAGTAAGGCTTAGAGAGATTACATGAGTTCTCCAAGGTCACGATGCTAGTAAATGGCAAAGCCAGGACTTCAGCCCAGTTGCGTCAAAGCCCAAGAGGCTCCCCAACCTTGTTCTTTCTACGTCACACCCATGCCGTCCTCAAACATATTCTGTTATGCAGTTACAGCTGCGTGTTTTCTCCTTCCCCATTACGTTACAGTGTACAACCCTCTGGATCCATCTGGAGATCTGCCAAGCTCCTCTCTGATCCTCTAGGAATTGTCTGAAAATAGCAGAAAGCTAACTTGGGCTAGACTGAGACACAACTATAGAATAAACTCCTCAAATTGTTTACTACACAGCTAATCCGTGCAAAAATTAAATACAATAAATTATAAACAATAGAGAGAGAGATGCTAGTATAATCAATGCCAAGTCCTCAGTCCACAGAAACTCTTATCCAGCTGCCTAAGACAAACTGTCTCCATGATGAAATGTTCTGGATTTCTCCTGTTTTCTTTTTGCTCAGTTTTTGCTAGGCCTATTCTGCTCTTGCCATTTGCCAGCCTGCTCTGGGACATTCACACTTTAGCATCTGGGCCTTGGTCACTATCTGTGCAAAACTAATAGTCTTCCATCTGCAATTGTAAGTACGTGGTACTTATCAACGGTATTGTTAAGGAGGCTTTCCCTCCCTCCCACATGCTCTGCAAGACAGACCTGGCAGCAACTCTTCCTCCCCGCTGGGGACTTGCATCTCTGGTCTGTGAGGCTGTGGCTCTGCTGTCTGTTCACTCACCTTTGTGTTCTGTCCCACCCCTTGACGAGAAAGGAGCTTCTGTTAACTTCTCCATTTGGTAAAAAGAAAAATCTTAAAACTTGGAAGCCAGCTAAGACAGATTTCTCCATTAAGCAAAAAGTCAATGCCATGATACTCCCAACGGATTAACTCTACATCTTTGCTGACTGCAGCAGACCAGAAGTTTGAGAGTTTAACTGTTGATGCCCTGTGCCCATGTAGGCTACTTACACCACATCAGGCTAGATAATATGCAATGATAAGAGTATTTCCTCATTCTCTCCCTATGTCCTCCCTTTCTCCCGACAAACTACATAGATTATGAACTAAAAGCCATACAAAATATGGCATAAAATCAACAGCACAGTACACTGTGTGGTGGCCAATTATATCTTTGGGCAGATGAGCACGAATTCCTCCCTCCTTTTAGTAACAGCACCTAGTGTTCTTTTAGGGAATTACCTCTCCTCCATTGGGCACAGGGGGATAAGATCATTAATTAAGGAACCCAACTGGCACTAACCATGTGGGGAGGGGGGAGGGTATGACCATAGTGATCCAGTGGGATGCCCCTCCCTGGAACGTGACCCCGAGACCCCTCATTCTGGCAGCACTCTGATGAGCCCAGAGAGGAATTCCTGCTCCATGGAGTCCCAGAGACCCTCAATCCTGTTTCTGCTCTGAACCTAAGTGTCCAGCATTCCTCCTTCTCCATATCCTTCCAAGAAATTCTCTTTTTACCCAGAGTCAGTTTCTGTTGCGTGTATCCAAATAACCTTGACTGATACACATTTCCATAGTGGCACCTCTTTTGGACATTGCCTATGTCTTAAATGGCTGCATGCACGATAGATCACGTCTTCATCTGTGGAAAGAAAATGAGGCTAAACTAAACATTTCCATCCGCTTTAGCATTTGGCCCAACTGAAGCTCAATGCCACGTGAAATTTACCGGCTGCTCCCATGGGACTTTTCCTAAGTAGCACGCTGCTGTGAGTTTTGTGTCTATTTATGCAGTGTACCCACCACTTAGTGGTCCTCTTGGGAAAGGACACCTCCCTTCTTTGATTTACACTCTCATGAGAGCCACCCATATTTGAATTCTGAGCTTGCTGTTTATTTGTCCTTTCTTCTGAAAAGGAAAGGGGTGGCGTGAGGAAAAGAAAGAAAAGTTTATGGCATATTCTACTGTAAGTAACAGGGGAGGTTAAAAAATTCTTACTCAGAACACCAAGAGATCAGAAGTGGAAAGTAAGCAGACCTTAGTACCTCTTGTTGGTTTAATTCACTTCAAACACCCTAAAGCTACTTTTAAGCATCTCCAGGCAGGTTCAATTTTTTTCCTAACAAGATAACATTGCCTAGCTATGAAGCCCTAACAAACCTTTAAAACAGCCTTGTAGTGGTCTTCTTACTGCCATCTACCTCTGAGTTTGTAGAGACTTCACCCTAAACTCACCCCAGGTGAAACCTGCATTTGCACTAGGTGTCAGAGCAGAGGCCAGGAAGTCTCTAAGATTGGTGGAAGCCAGCACTGGATACCTTATTTTGTGTGTGTCAGAATATTTATATTCATTCAGGACTGTTTCCTTCCTGTTGAAGTGCCAAAGCTGAGAATTCATTTTGTTAATTCAGTGTGATCTGTTTTTCACCTTTTTCCTCACACCTGAAACACCTGCTGTCAATTTATATCTCTACTGCCACGTACGGGAAACTTGCCATTTACAGAATGCAAGGAAGCCATATCCATGGTCTTCTAAAATAAATCTTATTTTTACCCACTTGAATATTTTTCTGCCTCACTCGAATAACTTTGACAGAAATATAGCATAAGAGTATTGCAATTTAATAAGTCAATTACTAATGTTTGGGGCCAGCAAGAGATGTAATATGATGTTATGTTTCTTTCACCTCGAACACATTAGGTTTAAGCTGTAGAATATGAACTATGGTTGTCGTTATCTGTGTGCCACCAAAGAAACCCATAAAGATGAAGAATGACAGCATCTGAAGAAGAGTTTGCATTTCCAAACCTACCTGTCATTTCAAACGGCAGAAGAAACATAGAATCAGACAAGAATGGAAGCCAGCAGACAAGAGGTAAGAACTGGGAGGAAAATCTGATGTCTCTCATCTGTTAAAAACAGTGGTTTCAATGTTGCATGGTCCCACGTTCACTACAAAGGAAATTAGCACAATATGCCTTCACACACTAAAAAGGAAGAAGGAGGGAAAGGGGAAATTGGGGGTGGAAGTGAGTGGAGAGGAACTCTGGAAAGATGTATCACAGATGTTCCCTGAAACAAAGGATGCAAACACAGCTCAGCCACGACGAGTTCTCAGCGGCCTGTGCTGTTGACACATGCACTGCTCCGATTAGCGCAGCTGCGTACTTAGGCCTCGTTTTTGAACGATCTTGGCCTACAATAATTTCCATTTCAGAGAACTGGAATAAAGTATGAGGTTGGAACACATCAAGAGCCACAGCATGTTGTGTATCCTTTACCATTACATCATTAAAAGTTATGGAGACTAGCAGTTCCTCATTCTTTTCTCCAAGACAGCAACTATTACAGCTAAAACCTGCAAACAAACCTGCAAAAATATGCCAGATTCTTACAGCAAAAGAGACAATATTTAGTGGGAATTTGAGCTCTGTGGATCAAAATCCCTCTCCTTCTTATTTTTTTAAAGAAAACAAGAAACATCACACATGGAAGAGCTGGATCCATTTTGGTGAACATATGGTGGTTGTTGGAAAAATAAGCGTCTTTTACCCCTGCTCGTTCCTCTCTAATGAGCATCCTCCCCATCTATATTCATACCATGGTTGTCTAATAACTTCTTTTCTTTCTCTTTTCCAGTGTGCATAACATTTGTTTTAGAAGTTACAGTCTAATTATTGCAGCAAAATGAATTCAATATTCTGTATCAAAATGTGTCCTATACTAAACAGAAGTGATATGTTTGTATTTTACAGCTTGGCTCCTTTTAACTCCTTAGCAGCTAAACATACTGGAAAAAGGCAATTGTAATAGTTCTTTGCATTTTATATTCCCTTCATTTTAACAGTGGTCACTTTATTCAACACTCCGATTACTCCATAAATTTGCTAGATTCATTTTTTTCACCTAATAAAATATAAAATGTGTTATACAACATCCTGAAGTTTAGAGATAAGCGAAAACACGTTAACAAGACTGTGGACCAGTAGTAAAAGGTCCAGACTTTGGAGCTGAACAGAACTGGCATCAAATTCAAGCTCTAGCACATACAAAGCCCTGTGACAAGTTACTAAATTTCTCCAAGCCTTTGTTTGCTAATAATTAAAATGGGCCTGATAATGCTTATATCACCAAGCATAAGTGTAAGTGAAAAAGTGGAGTAACATGCTCGATACGGTGGCCGGCACAGAGTTAAGTGATCAAGAAAGGGTGATAATGGGGGCAGTCGCAGTACAATGGAAAGAGAAGTGGAGTCGGACCCAGGATGCCTGGTTCTATTCCTGGCCCCACCATTGCCTGGGAAAGTAGCCTTAGTTTTCTCAGGAGCAAAGTGAAAAGGGGTGGACTAGATGATGTCTTGCTGGGGGGACTAGATCATGACTGGCCCCTCCTGGGAGTGACATTCTTTGGATCTTTGATAAATGTTGATTATAATCTAGCACATTCTTTCATGCTATCTCCTCCACCTGGGCACTCTTCCCTGGACTCTTCACAGGGCCAGCTCCTCGACTGTTTTGGGGTCTCAGCTCAATGTCACTGGGAGAGGCCTTCCTTGATACTCTGCATTACGGAGCAAGCTTCCACCCCCTCCTCACCATCACCTGCTCACTCTTCATCACATCCTCCTGATAATTTCCTTCATCATGCTTGTCTATCATCTGCCTCCTCCGTTACATTGTTAGCTCCATGAGAGCAGTTATCTTTTCTGCTTATTCACCGTTTTATTGCCAATGCTAACAACAGTGCCTGGCACAGCATAGTTTCTCAATAAATATTTATTGAATGAATAACTATCACACCCAGCTATAAACACCAGAGAAATGAGTGCACATGTCCACAAACTATTTCCACCAGAATGTATTCAGCACCTTTATTCAGAATAGCCAAAAACCAAAAACAACCTAAATGTCCATTAACAGGAGAATAGATAAACAAACTATTTGGCTGTTCAATCATTAGAGCAACATCTGTGTATTATAAGCAGGCAAAGAACTGGAGCATCTTAACTGATATACATGGCACACATCACTGAACTCCTTCACCTCAGTCTGCCTACTTTCATATATGAATGTCCTTTTAGATCACAGAATTATGGGCTTGATGGAGCGTCGGCAGCATTTGCTCTAACACCCTCCTCGCCATGAAGCAACATACCCAGAGTTACACAGCTATTAGCAGAGTCAAGGGAAGAAGCCAGGCCTCCTGACTCCTGATTCAGTGCTCTTTCTACTGCCTTCACCCCTGTGTTCCTCAGGAATCAAACTTTAGTTCCACCACTGACCAGCTGGGTGACCTGTGCGACTTCAACCTCTCTTGGTCTATGTACCTCCCTCTGTGTTATAGAGATGTGAGGGTACCACCTCAGAGATTCGCTGTGAGGGTAAGTGAGACAATGCAAGAGCCGTGGCATAGTCATTACTCAATGGAAATCAAGTGTGCTACATCCTTTGAAATAAAATTCCACCTGATATCAAGTAAGATGGGAGCTGAGTCACAGCCAATTCTTGAAAGCCAATCATATCTTCAGACCAGAAAATTCCATAACATTCTACTTGAAAGTTAAGTGTATTTAAATATCAGTTTTCCCTGGCCCTTTTCAAGAAAATTTCCCAGCTTCTTCCAAAAGCAAATAAGTCCTGGAATAAGTTAGTAACTATTATATTTTATATTGTAATGGAAAGAGTTGGTTTATTTCTTTCACAAAGCAATATCCTTGCATCTTAAAAGTATACTAGATTACTTATAGATACATGGCATTTTGGAAAGTTGTTGAAAGTTCTAGTATGTTCATTTTCTACACTAAGGTAAATGGTTTCATTTTAGACAAAATCACTAGAATTTTCCTTTTATATTTTATCAGTTATTTGAGCTTAAATGTTTCAAAAACTGATGGCTGTTTGGCTGAGAAAAATATGTGGAATTAGTGGGGGACGGAAAAACACTTTGAAAAAGCCACTCAAATAAAGCAAATAGATACGTAATAGTCGTCTAAAACCATAAGTGGAGTTGACAGCAATGTCTCCTCCCCATGAAAAATGCAAACAGTTTTTCATTAAAATGAGTGACTCTACGAATGGTCCCATTTCTTTGTCTCTGCAAACTCTGGACTTGTCTTTTGTTTTTACTAAACAAAACCTTAAGCCAATGGGTACACGGGTCATTCTCTAATGTTAAAACATCAGAAATGGCATTGCATTATTGCATGGCCTTTTTGGAGCCTGTAACAGGTGGTGGCGGGAGCCGTCGAAACCCATGCAAGTCTAAAGGGCATCCCCAGACCTGTGTGATCCTGTGAGTGAGCCACGTCAGTACATTAAAAACCAAGAGCTTTTCTTGTCAGAGGACAATTTGATGGCGGAGAAAGCTTTACATTTCCTCTGTTGTCTCTGAAAAGAAATAGGAAATACACTATTTAGATTCCAAGCCAGCTAAAATAGAAGCATTTTGTGGCAGATGGGATTTTTATGAGCTGTTTGTCACCATATAGCAGTCTTGTTAAGAAGCAATCGTTTTCTGCTTCATTACACTAAGATAGCTCTGTTTAGGGTTCCACTCAGCTGTGAAATGATTTTAAAACTTCTGTAAGGAGTAGAGATGGGGTTTTTTTATATAATAAAAGAGTGTTGACAAAAATGTACTAAAACACAAAAAAGTGGTCAAACGCACTATTTTTTGTGTCAGGGAAATAGAGATACGCTGAATCTCCTACTTACACTTAATCTGCTCATTTATGCCGACTGAGAAAACTACATAATACTTTTATCTTCTTCGCCTAAGAAAGGTAACAGTTCCCTTTATGTTCGTATGTACATCGTCTTCATAGCATCTATCATGAGAATGGAAAGGGTTGAGCACTTGAGTGAGGAGCAATTTCAGCTTAAAATATGTAAAAGGAAAAACGAATTTAGTAAACAAAAGAAATACGCTTTTTAATCAGTTTGGTTTTCTTAAAACTAATCAACTTTTAGGTTATCTTTTCATATTTGACCATGTTTTTAAAGGATCAGCACTGGGATGAGGAGGAGCCTTAAGCTTGTCATTTTAAAGATTATAAATTTATCTTGTCACCTTTCCTGGCTCTACTCCCCATTTGGTGTCATTCAGGAGTGTCAGGAGGGCTTGGGTCAAATCTTCGCCCAGCCACTTACTTATGTGACCTTAGGTACATTAATTAACCTTTCTGAGCCTCATTTTCTTCTTCTATAAAAGGATAGTCAATAAGGCAAACCTTACAGTATCTATTATTTATTGCTCAATGATGCTGCATAACAAATAATCACAAAACCTCAATGGCAGACAATATTAAACCTCCATTTAGCCCATAAGTCTGTGGGGTTCCGTCGACTTAGGCTGAGCTCATTCAGGCTCAGCCACACACACTCACACGCCTGCAGCGTGGCTGGCCTGCTCATGCTGGGGGTTGGCTCTGCTAGGGCTTGGCTGGCGGCTGGCTGATCTAGGATGGCCTCAGCTTGTACAATGAGAGCAATTTTGCCCTGTTTCATGTGTCTCCCATCCTCCAGCCAGCTAGCCTAGACTCATTCTCATGACATGGCAAAGGCACTAAGAGAGAACAAACCCAATCGCACAAGAATTTTTCAAGTCCTTGCCTGCGTCACATTTGCTTACCTTGAACTGGCCAGAGCAAGTCACATGGCCCCATAGAGTCAGGTGGGTGAGTGCGACACAGTTGCAAGGCAAAATGTGAGGAATTAGACCATTAGCACCATCAATCTGCATGCCTGTTGATTTTTTTCTTTTTTTTGAGGAAGATTAGCCCTGAGCTAACTGCCGCCAATCCTCCTCTTTTTGCTGAGGAAGACTGGACCTCAGCTAACATCCGTGCCCATCTTCCTCTACTTTACACGTGGGACGCCTACCACAGCATGGCTTGCCAAGCGGTGCCATGTCCGCACCTGGGATCTGAACCGGCCGGCCAACCCCGGGCCCCCGAAGCGGAATGTGCGCACTTAACACTGTGCCACAGGGCCAGCCCCGCCTGTTGATGTTTGTAAAGACTGAGATAGCTTGTGGAGGTTTATGAAGCCACGAGCATAGCACTTGGCACCCAGAAGGCACTGAGTAAGTGCTAGTTTCCTTCCCTCCCAAATGTGCCCAGTCTCTTTAAAATCGACCTCGATTAATCCCTTAAGATTTTTGTCTGTTCAAAAGGCCAAATGAAAATAAAAAATATTATACAAAGGACTTGCAGTTTTCTCCTCCTCAAACCAGGGCACTCACCCTCAGGGAGACAAGAAACCATGTGACACAACTTCATTAAATAGCTTACGCAAAGACTGGGGAAATGAAATAGGATTTTTACACTAAAACACATACAGATGTAGCATTGACAGCCTGGGACGGCACTGGAAGGGGGTGGCACGTAGCACGGTCACTCTGCTCTGCCCTTCGGGGTCATGGTACTTCAGAAGAAAAGTCTGACAACCTACAGAGATGACCCTCTAAGTCTGAGCCTGTTCTGTGGGGGTAGATGTTCCCCATACACATGCAGCTGTTGAAACCGTTCCCCAAAATTCCAGGGCTTCAATCAGTGCAAGGGGCTCTGAAGCAAAGGCAAACAGTAACAGAGGAAAAGCGCGCCCATGTTCATCTTTCAAGCAAGCGAAGCTTCGCTAAGCAGATGGAAGATTCTGCAGAGAGCCTATTTAGAGGAAAGCGGGCATGATTTTTGTCTCTGAAGGTAGGAGCAAGCTCACCAAAGGAGAGACGATGGAGTCTCGAGTCCTGGCCGCTGCTGTGGGAGTTTCCACAGTCCCCAGGACGCTGGAGAAAAGAGGCCCTACCTATGCCACCTCACCCACTCCACTCAGGCTGGTCCTCGGCAGGGCCAGACCCTTCCACCCGGGGAGTGAAGCGCTTTGGCCTCAAACACTTCCACGTATGAAGCAAAATAGCGGAGGAGGATGACTGAGCACTTCCGGAAACGGGATCAGCCCACAGCAGCCCCGCCCCCATCCCTCCCTCTCCTAATCCCCTTTAAGGCCTTCCTCTTTCATTAACATATTCGTAAATTCTGAATTCTACTTCATAATATCTCCTGCTAGCTTCAATGGCGTAAATATTTCTTCTTCACAATCTTTGAGAAAAATAGATACACTGGGAAAAAGCACTGAAAAACTGTGCCCGTGCTTTGCCAGGGTGCCAGAATAGGCAGAAAACGCCAAAGGTAGAATAGAAGAATAAAGTAAACCTGAAGAAAGCAGGAAGAAGGGATTAAAAGATAAAGTGTAAACTGATTAGAAAACTGGAAGACAGCAAAATTTATTTCCATCTAAAAGCTACTCAGTGAAAAGACAAGTAAAATAAAAATTCGACACAACCACGGAGGAAACCCAGCTTGCCACCTATGTTAAGGAATCCAGCTCATCATGCATTAAATATCAAAGCTCAATAGACGTTGGAGGAAGATTGGTGGCTCAAAAGAGACCCATGACTCAGGGAATAGAAGAACTCCATTATTTATCATTCGTCATAGTATAATTAGCATCCTCCGAGATATTAGTATTCTCAACAGATTGTGAAGAAAAAGGAACAATCAGGAAAAAGAAAGGTTCTTGCAAATGAAAAACATGATTGCTAAAATAAATTCAATATAGAGAGCATGGTCTGATCTTGTTAGTAGTATATATGTTTGAATGCAGGGAGATCTGAAGCTTATAACCCAGACTGTTGACAGAAAATTGCCTCTGAGATCTGGAACCGGATTGATGGCCTGAGCAGGGGGTGACCTTGCACAACTTGGTGCAGTGCTTAGGAACACGGAGTCTGCAGCAAACTGGCGTGGTCCACATCCAGAAACCCCTCTTAACTAGCTGGGTAACTTTGAGCAAGTTACTTAATTTCTCTGTGCCTCTATTTTCTCATCCATAAATTTAGGACTAGTCATACTACCTAACATGAATACTATACACACACACACACACACACACACACACACACTAGAATATTATTCAGCCATAAGAAAGAAGGAAATACTACTACTTGTGACAACATGGAGGGACCTTGAGGGCATTATGCTAAGTGAGATGTCAGACAGAGAAAGACAAACACTGTGTGATCTCACTTATATATGGAATCTGAAAAAATCAAATTCACAGAAACAGAGACTAAAATGGTGGTTACTAGGGGCAAGGGGTTGGGAGAAATGGGGAGATGTTGATCACAGAGTACAAAGTTCCAGTTATAAGATGAATTAGTTCTGAGGATCTGATGCACAGCATGGTGATTATAGTTAACTGTGTTCTATGCTTGAAAGTTGCTGAGAGAATAGATCATAAATGTTCTCACCACCACAAAAAAACATGGTAATTATGTGACATGATGGAGGTGTTAGCTCACACTATGGTGGGGATTGTTTTGCAATATATAGGTGTATCAAATCAACATGTTCTGCACCTTAAACTTATATGCTGTTACCTGTCAACTATATGTCAATAAACCTGGGGGAAAAAGAAGCATAGCTCTCAAACACATTAATTTATACAACCCCATTGTATATCAGTTTTTTTTTAATTTTCTTTTATTCTCTCTCCTTTCAGCACACCTTTACCAGAAAGTGGACAAAGGAAAGAGATCATTTGTTTTTACCTCTTTTTACTAAAAGATTTAAGGAAAAGTTTAGAATCAGGAGTAATTAATATTTCCTTCTTGTGTGTCAGAAAGAAAGAGAGAGAGAGATCTAGCTGACAGAATTCCAGCTCCCAGCTTTTGGCCCTGTCATGACCACAGAAGTCACGCCTCTGCAGAAACCGCGGGTTCTGAAACTTAGCTTAAACTGACTGCCAAATGGGGACTGAAGGATCATTTGTAGAAGCCCGTCATTCAGATTGTTGTTAGACAGAAGCACGTTCATACCAAGTTCATTCATACTACTAGAATTCTCCTCGCTCTACGCAAAGTTTGACAGCCCTGGGTCACTGCAATTATGTAACCCTAGCACATTTGAAATATACTAGGGGAGTTGGAATTTTAAATAATCTTATGGTGAATCTTTTTGTAAAGTAAATTATTAACTTTTAATTGTCTTGTTGTGTAAAACCAGATTGTGATAGGTGACATGTTTAAAGTGTGACATACCAAAATCTGGAATTCTGCTTTTCTGAGGTGTGTGATCTCCTGGGACCGCGAGCATCGGCATCCAGATGGCAGGCAACGTGCGTCCTCATGCCTTAGATTAAGCAAATGCAGTTTTATGTGCCTAATTAAGGGCGGAGATGGCGGCCTGGTGTTTGCCTTCCTTAATCCCACTGGCCCTAGGGACTCTCAAGTGCTTGAGGAAACCACGCGAACATTCCTCTTTCTGTGCCTCATGTCCCTGAGACCAAATCCCATAACAGGGAATTCATCTCACTCTGCCCTGAACCCGACACCTTCTCGCTTTTTTAAAACTGGTTCCTTTACTACTCTTCTGCTTCTATTTTCAATTATTAAAGAAAAGCAAGTCTTCTATCAAAACCAAAACTTATCTATAAAAAAAAATTAAAAAATTAAAAACTATGTCTACTCTCTACCAGGCACAAAGCAGACATTTTTTAGTGCCTGTCAGGATGAAGGTTGGGTGCCTGGCTGAGCTGCTGAAATATATTGTGTCTACATGTACCATATCCTTAAAAGTAAAATGCAATAATGTTCACTTAACTCAAGAGCCCTAGTCGATGCAATTCAATATTTTAATTCACTGAAACAAACATGTTTTGAAAGCCAATGTGAGCTAGAAAGCGCCATAAAGGAGAAAATGTCAGTAGAACAAAGAGGTGGCAACAGAGAAAAGTTGGAAAAAGCATCACATATTATAAAGGCCAAAGAAGATAGCTTTTTGTTGGTCTAGAAACCCCTTCTGTTGTGCCCTGGGCCTTATGACCACCATTGCAGACATCTGTGGGTACTACTACAGGAAAAATAAATGTCATCAGACCTCTTTGTGTTACATGTATTGTAATTTTTTTAATGAAATTAACTACAGCTAGGTTTTACATGAAAAATTTTGTAAACCTCAGAATCAGACCGGCTAAAACCTCCATCTGGTACCATGGCAAATGATGCCTTTGTGAGCTGACCTTGATTTTGAATGTTGCCCTTAAGAAATTCTTTTTGGGAAGGAGAGGACCTGAAGGAATTCCTTCCAACGTATTAATAGCTCTCAGCAAGACAATTAGGTCACGGCTGAATGAAGTCAGAAGCACCTCCATCTCTAGAACATATTGAGTTTTTTAAAGGATCTTTCAGTCCATTTTGTAGAACATCCTGAAATGCAAAGCATGACTCACGCTTAGAGACTGGGATCTTTTGGACCTTTCAGAAAGTCAGGGGGCCAGAGACAAGTTCCATCCAAATGCACCTCAGCCTGGCACTTCAGGTGGGAATGACATGGCCATGGGTATTTCAGGAAGTGATGCAAATGACGATGCAGAGATAATGAGGTTCTGAACTAGGGCAGTATCCACGGGAACGGCAAAGAGGGAATGAGTCAAGAGCTCTTGAGGAGGCAAAGTGAATGTGGTTTCTTGACTAACTGGATACAGGAGGTCAGAAGAATGACAACAAAATTTCTAGGTTGGGTGAATAAAGGGGAAGGTAAGATCGTGAAGTTTAAGACACAGAATGAAGGGGAAGGAAGGTCCGACTTAAGGAAGGAAAGGAATCCCATGTGGACATGCTGAGCTTAAAACACTTTTAGGACATACAATAAACAATTGGAAATTCAGATCTGAAGTTTGAGAGAGACAAATAAATTCTGAAGAATATGATCTGGGGGCCATAGATATGGTACCATAAAGTTCAACCCAGGGAAGAAGAAGAGATCCCCTGAGGAAAAGAGTGGGGAAGAGAGCTTAGAACAGAAGTTTGGAAATGGCTGAATGCAATGAGCAGGCAGGAGAAGATAAGCCATTCATTCCTTCCTTCCTTCATTCATTCAATAAACAGTTTGAATTAAGCATCCCCTTCCTTCTACTTTGTGGAGAGAATTTGTTGAGTTGGTGCGTGGATGGGGAGGAGATGCTACCCAGTTCTTTGTCCTGCTGTAAGAATGGTGTGGGATGGAAAAGAGGGGCTGCTTTCCAAAACAGCCAAGTGTGGGTGACCTAAATGAGTGCAGCGAGAACTGTGGGGGCTATGTCAGAAGTCTCTGGACAGGATCCATCAGAAACCATTTCAAGCACAAGGGTGAAAGAAGGGGCCGAAGTTGACGCACTCTCCCACCACTCTACGCTGCCCCGCCAGCAGTGCCTACCGCCGCTTCTCACCCTCCTCTCTCACTCCAGGTTCTTCTTCCAAAGCCAACAAAATCTCAGTGATCTTTCAGGTAAAGAGGAGGAGTATTTACCTGTTTGGGACAGTAAAATCATTCAAAGTAAAGAACCAAGCCTTCCCGCAGTGAATGCATGCATAAAACTCACGTAAAGGCATACCTCAGCAAATGTGTTCACAGCTTCCTTCTTGGCCTAATGGAAGTTTCTGGACTTTCTTTGTACCACCATCCTCCCCTGATGTAGCTCCCTTCTCTTTCCCTTCCATCACTGTGGCTTAATTCTGACACGTCTCGTGCCTTTTGTTTCTCCGTGTATCTGATTGGCCATCTCCAGGTGAGCTACTCTGGGCTTGCCTCTGCCTCCGTGTCTCCATTTATGCCTAACTCCTACACTTGCTCCTCCTTGCATGCCTACGTTGACCCTAAAGAGCACACAAGGTCATAGTGTACCGTTAGCACGTGTGAAACCTACACAAGTCAGCCAGCCAAGTCTGTCAGGCGAGGGGCTCCTCCCCTACCAGCTGCAAGGAGGGTAGTCTATGGAGAAGTTAGTGTCAAATCCTCGTATTAAAAATTGTGCCACTGTGGCCCCAGCCAAGGGAACGTTAGAAATAAGCAGCCTTCAGAGAGTCATGTTGCTCTGAAGAGATACATACTTTCCTGAAGTAGAAGCTCCTTTTTATGAGCTAAAACATAAATTCCCATTTTTGCCAATTGTTCATGATTATTGGGTCAGAATAACTGCTTTGAGTAAACATTCATATGTTTCCATTATTTTCTGAGTAAACAACACTCCTGATTCAAATATATGCCCTATAACTTGGCGAAGCATTGTTTTTATCATTACTGTACTTGTGTTTTTACTACAAAAGCTCATTGTTGCTGATCTATGGTATTTTTCTTGCCATCAAATTACTTGCTGCATCTAATTCTTTTGCCCTCTGTATAATATTTCAATTTAGAAAGGAATATCAATATGTTGTCTCGTGCTGAGAAGACTTTTATAGGGAAAATCTAATAGCATATTCAATCACCCTATTATTGTTATCAGTATATCTTGATACAATGGTAAATGTCTGAGAAAGCTAAAGTTTTAGGGGAAAAAATGTGAGGTCATCCACAGGGGATGTGTATATAGTGATTATTACTGGGTTCACATCTTCAGTTTAATCACCCTCTATGACCCATTCGCCCTGAGGATATGACTGTTGAAACAAAATTATTTCACTTATATTCCTGTTAATGGGAACTGTAATTCTAGTCAGCAGCCCTTCGTGTAACAAAAGACTATACCTCCAACCAATCCTTCACAAGGTTTAGAAATGCATTATAATTCAAATAAAATTTCTCTTGTAAGGTAATGGAGCATGTGACCCTTTTATGATAAACTATAATTTGGGGTGCATAATGCAATTGTTCCATCATTTGGTATTCCGAGACATAAAACACAGATTAATATTAAAACACCCCACTCTATGGGGTTCACACAATGCTACCTCATAACACATCCTTTTGTTTTCTCGACAGTGGTTTAAAAGTGTTACAAACCTCTGCTATATGCAGAAAGAACATTTTCATAATCTCCTTAATCTCCCTCAAATCTCTCTAGCATAATGGTCCTCAGAATTATTCTTTACCACAAGCCAAACTAAACAGGTCCCTAAAAGAAGTCTAGGTAATCTTCTATTCCCCTATTTACTTGGCTACCAGAAAGCTAACGCCGTGACAGGATTAGAGCTGAGTGAAAGAATACTTCTTTGAAGGAGCTTTTCTGTTGTCCCAGCCCATCAGCCAGAACTAGGACACCTTTCTGTTAGTTGTGTATCCAAAAGACAAGCAGGATTCTGAGTCTCTAAATCCAAGACCATCTGTCTGTGGTGACAGCCACATGGCAGTCACTTCCTTCCTCCAGCACCATGGCCAGGTCACCTCTATATTTTCCCAGAGACACATGTAAGGAAACGCTCCAGGAAAATGTGCTTTGTGGCCTGGCACCTGAACTTGCCTGGCTCTGGCCCTGGTGAACTTGGCTAGGCCAGCTCTGGGCCTCAGGCTCTGTCGCACGCCTTTGGCACGGGTCTGGATGACAGCCAGCTCTTCCCCCTTCCATCAGGGCCCCCTGTGGTCCTGCCTCTTCTCCAGGGTGCCCCCAGGTTAGAGCATTCCTAGACAGATTCCCAAGACCAGAACAAGCAGAGACACAGAGAGGAGCAGAGGCCTGTAGCCCAGCCCCTGATCACAGAGGGATTGAACTGTCCACTTTCTGCATCTCTTTCTCATAGGTTGATCCCCAACCCCCACCCTGAGCAGGGCTGGCTGGGCTTCCAAGTCTCTGATAACCTGTCAATGGGATCCTGACCCATCTTATCACAGTTTTACCTCAACTTAACTGCCTTGTGGAAGGAAGAGAAGAAGAGAGAGGGGAAAAGGAAAGGAAAGAAGACACCAAGGGCCGGAGGGTAGAAGGGAAGGGAAAAAGGCAGACAGGCAGAAAGATATTGTTCCTGATAATTCTACTTAAAATGCCTCCATTTCTCCAGTTAAGAGCTACATTTCTTACTTTCCACCCCATCCCAGTTTGGTGACCTCATTAGGTGTCCTTGAGCATTCCACTTTATCCTCGACCCTCACAGGTCGAGTGAGGGGGCTGGGGAGATGTTGACCTCCCCCCAGAAATGGGGGAGTATGCTGAATACCCTCTGACTCAGGCCCCAGCCCTGAGTGTCTACACCAGCTGGGCTGGAGTTTTCTGTAACCCATTGAGCAGGCTTTCCCGGGCCGGCTCCATGTTAGTTTCTTTGCTCACTGAATCCTGACATATGGGAAGGAAAGGAGGCCACATAGGTTCAAAACTCTTCAGCTCTTTTCCTTTCACCCAAATAAAAGAGAAAACAAAATCTAACAAGAGGGAAAAACGTTTGAAATAAGAAAGGAAACCCTGAACTCCCAAGGTACGTACGCCATTTTGTCCAAAGCCTGTCTGTTTATTAAAATTATACTTCAAGTAAAGTCTATTTTAGATCTTGAGGATTCCAGAAATCATTCTGCCAAGATTTACTGAGAACTAAACTTAACGAAAGTCACTGGAGATAAAAAGAGAGGATCAGAGACCCACTCTATCAGTCAGAGTTCAGCCAGGGCAGCAGAAGCGGTAGGAGATGTGTGTTTGTGTGTGGGCATGCACGTGTGTGTGTGTGTGTGCATGCGCGTGCGTGACAAGGAATGGGTTTACACAATTGTGATGGCTGGTTAAACAAACCCAAAGATACTCACAAAGGGAAGAAATCAGCAGGCTGTTAACCCAGGAGCACAGGCTGAGGCTCCAGTCCGTAGATAGTCAGGAAGAAAGATAACAAGCCGGCTGAAGCCCCACAGGCACGAGCTGAAGCTTATTGTCCACAGGCCATCAAGAAGGAAAAATTATAAGCAGGCTACACCTCTCAGATCCAGGGGGGAGGGAGAGCAAATGCAGACCGGGCAGCTGTTGGCGTCTCTGAGCCCAGGGAAGGCTTTTTGGAAAGGGCTCATCTGATTAGGTCAGACCCACCCAGGATAATCTTCCTTTTGATTAAAGTCAACTGATTAGGGACTTTAAACTGCAAAATCCCTTCACTGCAGTGCCTAAATCAGTGTTTGATTGAATAGCTAAAAGACTATAGTTCAGCCCAGCTAAGCTGACATATCAAGAAGCTATCATACCCTCTGTCCCCTGAATCTAGTTGGGGAACTCTACTAGTCTACACTTCTTCATTACATGAGCACCAACCATATGCAAAGCCCATGCTATACACTAGAGGAAAGTGGCTTTATTGCACAGAAACCTCCAAAAAGGAATGGTGAAAAGTGAGGCACCAGCAAGGGCAGAAATATCTAATAAATAAAACAGAATTAATGACAAGGACAGAAGGTTTTAAAAATAAGATAAATACAGATTTTTAAAATTATATTAGGAACCAGTGCAAAAAACTTGGTTTCTGTAAAAAAAAAAAAATAAGAAAAGACTTTTGCATTGGTATATTATCAAAGTCATATTAATATTGATGCATAATAACATTCTCAGAGCATAGACCATGTCTTAGTTGATTTTCCCAATGAAACCTTCTCAACTTATAAAAATTTATAAATACATAAAATGTGTTAAAGGGAAAATTATACTTAAGATTCCTGAGAGGATTCCCTGCAATTCCAGGCTATAAAAATTAAATTCCATCCTCAATAGAAGTGTATGTTATAAAAACAACACATCTATCACTGTTGTTTTGGTTGTGCTCAAGAGAATGAAAGATAATGCAAAAATACACTACAGAAAAGACATGAGGAAAAACAAAGTCGTGAAGATTTTGTATATATTTTGTTGTGAGAACTGTCACACCCTTATGAAAGCTGAGCCCTCTGTGTTTATTAGTGTAACCTGCATAAAACTGGGCTTTCTGGAGTCCAGCCTGAGCCCCACCGAGCATCCAAAGTCTGTCTCTCATCTCTCAGCAGCTATTCGTCATGCTCTCCCCTCCCTCTACTCATTCATCCATATTCTCTCTCTCTCTCTCTCTCTCTCTTTCTCTCCTCCTGCCTCTGCCTTTGAATCTCCTTGTCCTCCCCTCTCCTCTTCTTTCTACTAGAGAATAATCTGGCCTATTCTTGGCTCCTGCCATTCTCCTCCCCGCTCCCCAGCACACACACCTCATTCAGCAAGACGGAGGCCATGTCTCAGGCCAAGAGAACAAAGGATCTCTCCTCCATGGAGGGTGAGGGGAGCGTACGATTGTGAATACTTTATACAACTTTCTCCTGACAGAGCAGTAAATCTCCAGTGCATTTGCAAGTAATGAATCGAAACCAGTTATTTCATTTCTCAGATGCAAAAAAACAGTCAGAAAAAAGATAAATATACTCATCCCGGGTGTCACACTGAAATCAAAAGAATATGTTCTATTTGTCCATTTGCTCAACTGCTCTTGAAATTCTTATTTCTCTAGATGAAAAGCAAGGTATTTGGGATCAAAAAAGATAAAGGTTTATTCTTTACTAGATTATTTTTAAAGTCATAGAAAAGGAATCATATGGTCCAGAATGGTTTTGAGACAGAAAAAAAATACGGAGTTCATGCCCTGCATTATTCATGCCCCGGGAGGGAGACCAGATTTGTTACCGCTGACTTCGATTATTCCAGGAGCTGACTGGGCAGTTTGTGAATTAACTGGAATCTTTGCTTCTCCTTATGGCTCCCGCTGCAGGGCTCCTGGCCACTGCCCTGAGGGTTGGGACTTCCGTGGGAAGGTGAACAGACCAGAGAAGCCATCGGTGCATTCTGCTTGCCTGCTACTTGCTAAAAAGCTTAGTGAGGCACTGAAAAAAATCATTAAGATTAGATGCATAAGTTTGGGGGGCATTTCAATTACCTCTGCTATTCCTGTCCCTCATTATTTTTCATATTCAAGAGTCAGCTTCATACGCAGGCATGCAATTTAATCACCCAAATTCATTACTCAGGCTGAATTAACTGAAAAAATGTAATGTATAGTAATAACACAAGTTAATATTTAGTGTAATCATTTCAACATTATAAGTCCAGGGAATAAGATTCAATAAAAATGTTTAACGTTTTTATTTTTGAGAGAATCAAGATGACCTGTTTTATTTATTCAGTCAAGATTTTCTCTCAAGATCTTTACTTCTTGAGGTGAGATGCAAAACCTTCACTATTTATTTATTTATTTTTTAGGAAGATTAGCTCTGAGCTAACTGCTGCCCATCCTCCTCTTTTTGCTGATGAAGACTGGCCCTGAGCTAACATCCGTGCCCATCTTCCTCCACTTTATATGTGGGACAGCTGCTACAGCATGGCTTGCCAAGCGGTGCCATGTCTGCACCTGGGATCTGAACTGGTGAACCCTGGGCCGTTAAAGTGTAAGGTGCACATTTAACCACTGTGCCACTGGCCTGGCCCCTTCACTATTAATTTAAAACTTTGTAGTGAAAATTATTTTTTTATTCTTTTATTTTTTTTTTGCTGAGGAAGATTCACCATGAGCTAACATCTGTGCCAATCTCCCTCTATTTAGTATGTGGGATGCCACCACTGCATGGCTTGATGAGCAGTATGTAGGTCTGCGCCCCAGAACTAAACCAGGGCCGATGAAGCAGAACATGCCAAATTTAACCACTAGGCCACAGGGTCAACCCCTGTAGTTAAAATTTTTTACGTTTGTCAAAACTTCAAATGTCTGCCTCATTCAAGCACAAAATAATATGTCCATAGTAATAAAATACAAGAAATGAAAATCCTGAGAACTCAATTCAGAAAACACAAGATGGAGAATAAATTAAAAATACAGACAGGTGTTTGCATGCAAAAACTTGGTATCAAAGCCACACAATGCTGAGCACTTTCCCTGTTGACTGTCAATACACGCTTAAGTCATATCTCACTCACGCATTCGTTTATTCACTCAACAAGCATTTCATTTCTTGCGTACCAACCCTATGCCGGGCACTGAGGCTACAAATAGGAGGTAGGACATGATCCCTGGTGAGAGTGTGAGAGCCACGAACTCGAGACCTGGAAGCAGTGAGGGCTTAGAGCAGCATATTGACAGAGGCTGGTTAAGGAAAATGCCCAAGTCCCACAGTAAACAGAGACTGTCGAGTTAGTTATGACAGAATGGGGACTCGTGTGCCTACAGCTATACCCCGTGTGTGTGCAAACTCCGGGCTTGTACAAAAAACTGAAGCAAATGGGGAGCCTAGTCCAGAAAGAAGCCAAAGGGAGGATAGAAAACCAACTGCAGGAGATTCGCCTCAGCTCTCCGCTTCTGGTAACAGCAGACAACGAAATTTGGGCCAATCCTCCCGACTGTGCCTTTTCTGGCTCACTGTTGAAACCATCCAGAAACCAGTTTGTTCTCATTACTGAACCAGACCATGAAGGAAGCAGGAAGTCTGTCCGGGGACTCAGCGCCACCATCTGGTGGGGATTGTCGTGCCTCCTATGGATCCCGTCCAGCTAGACCCAGCATTAGGAAAGGAGCCTAAACGTCTGAGTGGCCCTGCTTTGACACCCCACTCCGTAGTCGGCCCGATACCACTGCCTTCTTCTGTTCAGTCATTAATTCACATCTTCATCCAATAAATATTCATTGACACTTGGTGTGTGCTAAGTACCATGCTGGTGCAGGGCATCTAGGTGTAAACAATGCCAAAAGGGCCCCTGTCCTCAGGGAGCATTCAGTCAAGGAGATGGTTTCTAGAACCAGAGCTTCTATCCCCTACTCTAAGTCATTAGGTTCAACTCGGAAACAACGCTCCTGCCAGCATTCTGCCCTAGGAGGTGGGATCCTTGGACCCCATCCAAACTTGCTCCTTTATATAGTGGGGGCCAGGCAATAACATGGAGCTGAGGGAGGAGAGAGAAAAAGATGGGGCCATTTTTACCTTTACTTACAGAGAAAGTCATATCACCAAGCCAAGAGAATAATCTGAAAACAAATCCAAATGTACGTGAGATCCAGGAGGCAAGTTTTTCAGTCAATATCTAGGTCACCAAAACTGAGAGGGGTTTCCAATGACAAGACACGCTGATACAGGGGCAAAGCTGAGCACTAAGTCTAGCAGCCAGCTGGCAGAGGAGAGAGGGAATCTAAACCAGCATGTTGAACAGCCAGGCCCTATCCCTTACCAGCTATGTACCTCAACTTCCCCATCTGTAAAATGGAAACAATGATAGGACTCTCATGAGGCCGTCGTAAGGATTCTATGACTTAATACATTTAAATTATGATGCCTGGCACACCACGAGCCCCTTAATAAAATGTTAACTCTTACTATTCCTCTCCCTAGAGAGGTCAGAGAAACCATCAAAGAAGGCTTCTTGAGCTCAGTTTCAAGGGACCTTTATCTTCTGCTCCACGGACTGCATGCCACACATGATCCTCATAACTTGTCAATTAAGATAGACTAGATTCTCTTGGTATGGCTGACATGTAGGCAGAATCTTAAGGCAAAGAGGCACAAAGAGTTCTTTGATAAACGGTAAAACATTACCAATGTTCATGGAGGTGACATTGAAAACCAGGGAAGTGGGGAGAATGTGAAAGTGTCTAAGATGAGAAGGAAGCCCCCTGATGGAGCTGGGGGAACCCCAACCAGCACCTCAGCTGGAAGACCCAGCTCTGGCCCTCCTGGAATGGAACTGCTAAGGGCTCGTCTTCCTAAAGAGAACCTTTCATGTTTAGTTACCCAACATTTAAAGCAATTAATCTATTTTAAAAATTAAATAAGGCCAAGTTGTACTTTAAATTTTTTGCTGGGTCCACCCTTGTACTTCTTGCTTCATTCAACTGCATGAAGAGTTTCCCCTCCACAAAGAATTTTTAGCCACTTTAGTTTGCCCAGTAAATCTTTGGCTTTTGTTTCCCCCTCAGTGACCTGTTTTGCTATGGATCCAATTTTGCGGCTCATGAATGAAATCTCCTCAGAAATGTCCTGTGAAGCAGCCTTACCGGGGCTGCCCGGGACTCCAGCGCTCTCATTTCCTCCCCCGTGGAGAGCTGCAATGATCCGGCCTGGAGACCAGAGTGAGGGGAGCGCAGAGGAAGTGGCGTTTAGTTGTCAGAGCTTATGTTTTGCAGTTTGTCCTTGTAGCCACGGCGATTCCTTAGCTCTTCTCTGGGGTTGTGAAATAAATTGTGACCTCATACCTTAATTGGCATATAAACGTAAATTTATTAGAAAGTAAGGTATGTTCTAAGGGGCAGTTGAATTTTTACCTTATTCATTTATATTATTCAAGGTGATTCGGTTCAACTGTGGTTTTGCAAGCAGATGAAATCATTTCTGGAAAAGTAATAATAACAAATCAATGTCTTATTCCAGAATTATAAAAGCATAAGCCTCTTTTTAAATAACTACAGTTGCATGTCAGGAAATCTAAACAAATGTGTAGTTAAGAATGATTGTTATACCTCAGGGACTTCGTTTATACAAGATAGATTAGCAAGATACGAGCCTCATTATGCATGGAAGTCATTTATTTTTCCAGGAATCTGGCACAGCACAAGGTCTGGGGTTGCAATTCATAAGGAGAATGAATGTGAAGACTGAATGTTGTTATGACATTAATCTTCATGAATATGGAAAGAAGTGAGTTATTGTCTTTCTCTTTATAAGGTGAGAACTGTTGCAACAAATTTGAACCTTGGTGCGGATTGGACTGTGACAGCTGGAAGGCCCTTGGAGACTTCCATTTACCCAAAGGAAGTGGAGAATTGACCTTCTTAAGAGTCTCACCCACCTTCATGTGGGGAGTTAATGGCAGAGATGGTACAGACTTCAAGACTCCCAAAATCAGAGATCTTTTCACTGACCCAAAAGAGGGGCAAATTTTCTCCTAATTGCAGTTTCTCTAAACAGTCAAGAGTCTTCTATGCGTGGGTCCCCTTTAACACACTCAACACAGGATCCTAAACTAAGTTTATGAAGAATCGGTCAATTTTTGACTGCTTCTTGTGAGCTAACCCACTTCTTGGTATCAATCTACTTTTTGTCCATATTTATGCTATGCACATTCCACTGGTAAGTTCTCGGCTCTGTTCATGTTCCCTAACGGGAAGCATCTGAGTGTTTTTTGTGCAGGTGTCAGCACCACGACCTTCTGAGGAATGCTTCCAGGCTACTCGGCTTCGGCTGTGCCCGCATATATTTAACTCCTGTATTTAAAAATTCCACTGAAAATCTTTTGACATTCTGTTAAGTGGAAGGAATTGCAGTTTCTGGGGGAGTTGTTAGGACCCTTTTTCAAGAAGCAAGATTCCTTGGCAAAGACAGAAAAAACATTTTTAAAAAGTAAAGCGAGCAGTCACTTCCAAATGCCTTAGAGTCCTCTGTCATCAGAAATGTTACTAATTATGAACACGTATTCTATTAATTTCTGTCAGAAACATGAACTTGTGAAAAGGATATACCAGCAGAAAGGCATTTGAAAACTAGAAAAGAAAGCCAGACTTCAGTTTGAAGCATTCGTTTCCTTGCCAGGGAATACAGTGAGGGAAGAGTGGTATAATGGTGTGAACCCAGCCTGGCCCCAAGTTCAACTTCACCACCTCCTGCTGGTGTGAGCTCAAGTCTGTGTTCTAACCCCCAAGCCTCGGTTTCCTCCTCATCAGTAAAAGTGAGTGTAATTCCTACCTCAAGTGTGGATGTAAGAATGAACCTAGATAATGTATACAAAGCACCCAGCAGAAGGCCAGGCTCATAACTGGGGCTCAGTGAATGCTAGTTTATTATCTCTTCACACATCCCTGCCCTCACCCTCCCTAATCTCTCCGCCTTGGTTCCTAATCTGGATAACCTATGTTACAAGAGCACTGTAAGGATTAATTATAGGATGATGCACAGAAAACATTTGGAGCATGACTCATGGCAAAAACCCTTCCATAGGAAAAAGGATTGCTAAAAGAAAAATTTATAACAAAAAGTTCTCTTTCCAAGACTTAAGACCCATGGCGGAGGCACAGGTAACAGAATGAATTGGTAACCATGCAAGAAGAGAAGAACTGGGAGATGGGGGTCGGGGGGTGGTTGGGGGAAGAGTCTTCTGGCTTAGGCAACTCAGTGCACAAAGGTGCCTTGAACTGAGCTAGGCACGGTAAAGGCTAAGACTAGGAGGGGCTCTGAGGAGGGGTCGCCCTGGGTTTATTGTCAGATGTAATGGACTGAGTTGTAGACATTGCTGTGGTCTGAATGTTTGTGTCCTCCCAAAATTCATTTGTTGAAATCCTAATCCCCAAGGTAACGGTATTAGGAGGTGGGGCCTTTGGGAGGTGATAATGTCATGAGGGCATGATTGGAATTAGTCCCTTATAAAAGAGGCTTCACAGAGCTCCTAGCCCCTTGGCCATTGAAAGTGAAAAGACATCATCTATGAACCAGGAAGTAGGTTCTCACCGGAACCCAACCACGCTGGCACCCTGACCTTGGACTTCCAGCCTTCAGCCTGTGAGCAATAATTGCTGCTGTTTCTAAGCCACCAGTACATGGTATTTTGTTACAGTAGCCCAAACAGACCAAGACAGACCTGTTGCGTTTGGGTTTTACAATTCTCTAATCATCCCCCCACATAGACAGAGGTCTCTAATCAAATATTTCAAGCTTGTGCATTCCATTAAGATGACCTAATCTCCAAGAAGCCCCTTTATAAAGGAAAGACTCATTTGATAAAGCAACTCCTTAACATGTGTTCAGTGAATTCCAATTCCAGTATCTCAGGTTTTCCCCTGCACGTGTGCTCATTATGACCATTAAGAACAGATTTTCTAACTCATTGCCCTGGGAATGGTGACTGCCAATTCTGAAACTTGTCTGAGTTGCATGCCACAACTTCCATTCGGTCCCGTTTATCATCTCAAAATTGAGTTGTCGTCTTTGTTCAAAAGGAAACAATTTGGTCTTTAGAAGCACTTTTAGAAATCACATATGAGTTTCTCAAAAATCATTGTATTTAACACCATGGCTTTTAATTTTGACCATAGATTTCAAGTCCCCTCCACCCAAAACCTCCTCCCCTCCCTACACCCTATGCCACCCTCACTGCCCCTGCTGCACACAAAGAATTTTAAGACCTTTGAAAGATTCAAGAGTTCTTACTTCAGAGGTACCACCTCCATAATATATCAAACATGCAAATCACTTATAATTTTATAACTAGTTGATATAATGTTATGTTCTAAAGATATTTAAATTAAATATTAATCAATTTCACTTTTGCAAGATTGGGTTTTGGGTTTTTTTGTATTTTGGTGAGGAAATTGGCCCTGAGCTAATATCTGTTGGCAATCTTTCCTCTATTTTGTATGTGGGTTGCCGCCACAGAACAGCTTGATGAGTGACACAGGTCTGCATCCAGAATCTGAACCCGCAAAGCCTGGCCACCAAAGCAGAGCCTGTTGAACTTAACCACTAAGCCACTGGGCTGACCTCTTGGTTTTTTTTAATTTCAGAGCCAACAAATGAATTTAAAATTTCAAACATTGTTGTAGGCCCTTGAAAAGCTTGTAGTCAATTATTGCTTTTTCTGTTAATGGCCGATGGATAAAATAGTCCTAACAACAAATCCTCCTCAAAGAAAAAGATAAAACATTAGCATTTTCAGAATATTTTCCTTGTTTTTTCCCTCTCCCAACATAAAACATTCGTAGGTTTTAAATGTTCCTTATCCTGGCCTCTTTTGTCCTAATGCGATAATTGGCCTGCAGCCCCAAGATGTTTGGGAACCGTTGATTAGCTAATTGTTGACTGTCCTGCAGGTGGGGTGCACCTCTTTCCCTGCCGTGGGCTTCACTAATGTACCCAGGCGTCGGGTGGGTGAGTGTGCCCCTGGCCAGTCTTATGCACCTCTGGCTTTTACAAGACCTCTCAGCAAGCCCTTTAGGGTCTTCTAAATGGTCCCACTGAGGCCTAAGATAGGGCTCAGTCATCCATGGAATTGTGTTCCAATTTCTATAAATTTTGGAAGACGTTCACAGGAAAGGTATTGCCAAAAGCAAAATGTGATTATTTAAAAGACTTGTCTCACCAAATTGTCAAATAAGCAATGTCAAACATGCAAATATGTCTTGGGTATTTGCATTGGCAGAAATCTGTAGCAGAAAGATCCTGAAAACTAAGCTTCTCTAAGTTTAGAACTGATTTCAGAAGCTACTTTGTCAGGTTCCTCCCAAGGCTGAAAAGCCAAGGACGAGAAGGACCGTGAGTCGCTCCCTCTGTTTCTCCTTCCTTGCACTAGTGACTCTGCAAATCCAGGTCATACTTTGGAAAAAAGAGGCCAGGAGGAAAGAAGGGGCGTGAGATCAATGGAAGTGGACTGAAAGCTGTGTGAAGAGGGGCATTTCTCTGCGACATCTCCAACACTCAAATCTACATCCTCTCTGTGAAGACAATCTGAGTTAAGACAGAGGGAAACAAAGGCTTATTTAGCCCATAATTTGACAAAATTCTCTGGACACCCTTTTCCTTTAATTAGATAGCCAGTTTCTTTTGACAATGACAGAAAAGTAGTTCTCACAATATTAACTTCTCAAATAGCAAGCTTGTGTTGAATTTAATGTGTTCATTTAAGTTCTGCATTTCACTCCACCTGAGACGGCATTAGAGAATTGATTTAACAAAACAAAAACTGTAGCACATTGTAATTGCAATTTATTAATCGTATTAATCATTTTAGTTCCTGTTTTGTCGTTTTGTATACAGTCTTAAAGCCTCGAGAACTTAAACATAAAAGGAGGAAATTGATTTTAAAACAAAGCTAGTTATCTATTTTGACAAAAGATGAAATCAAAGGAGAATTTTTTTCCTTAACTATGAATAGAAAGCCTGTGTCATGTTATAGCTGATAGAGTATTGATCTTCCCATTCCTAATTTTGCAATGCACTTTGGAGCTGCCTGTTATGTATTTTAAATATGCAGCCTTTGTGTTACATTTGGGGAAACATACATATACAGAAAATATATTCTCCCAAATGGGTCTAGGTATTTCGGTTGTCAGAAATCTATTTCACACACATTAGTCTAGCCTCAGACCAACTATGGCACCTGCCAGAGGAATAAGTTGAAATCAGAGAATTCAGCAATAACAGCTCAATGAAAAAGATTGATTTAAAACCAGAAATAATTTCAACCTGATCTTTAATTAAAGGCAGAAAAATGTGTGGAAATGATCACAAAAACTTATACTTCCTGAAATACTTTCCCCTCTTCTCTCCACACATCCCCCACCCACCCCGCAATCGTATTATTTGCGCACAGAAAGATAATTAGCTTTGGCGGCAGGGCTAGCAGGCCCTGAAACTGACATCTTCAATCTTCTTACCAATTCCATCTCTGAGGACAAAAATGTAAGATGCAAAAAAAAGAAGAGGAAGAAGGAAAGGCAAAATTGTTACATATTTGAAATGAGACTTTGTAAAGTACAAAAGCCAAGTGTGCTCTCTCTGTGTTAACTCAATCCAGAGTCCCCGGCTTCTAACTTCATTCTGGGCATGGCAAAGCCCTCGCGGGAAGTCAGTGAGTCAAGGCAGGTTATGAATCTGGAGTATGAATTTGTCTGCAGTGAAATCAGGAAAGGCGGCTTCTCTCGGAGGCAGACACACCTCAGACTCGGAACCCGACGTCTTCGCCTTGGCCTCCAGTGAGCCGCGCTGCCTCGGGCTTGTCGCTCAGCCTTTCTGGGGATATTTGCTCACCAGTGACATGGATGAGTTGGACAGGATGACACCCACAATCTCTTCTAGTTAACTGTCAGCCAAAAAGCAGTGATTGAGCAACCGCCTTGGGCCCAACTCAGTGCAGGACGAAGTAGAGGGCTAGGTAAGTAGGATTGGGCTGGCTGTGCACGTCCCAACTCCCCCACCAGCCTGTACGTAACCTGAAGGCAGATCTCAGCCCCCTTCTTCTTCCTTCCCCTCCAGCACTTAACACAGTGCCTAGCAAAATAGAAGCACACCACAGTTTTTTTGTGGGGGGGAGTGAAAGAATACGCGAAAGTTCCCATAGGAGTTTTATAGAGTCGCTGGGAAAATAGCACAAAAGCATTTTTTTTTGGCAGTGGTGCGGGGAGGGAGGGAATAACTAATATAACCAAGAAACATAATGAACAGTGGCCCTCAGGAATCTCATTCATCCCACGCAGAAGCAACAAATTAAAATAGGATGTGATAGCATTCCTCCGAATTTAAGAACAAGAGCACAGTTTATAATTGGGAGAACCCCAAAATGAACAGGTGTTGTCACTCATCTCTCCAGCTACACGTAAAATGACTGATGCCCGGGAAGGAACTCGCTTGCTAATGATCGTGAACTCAGCTGGTGCCTCAAAAGCTTTCCACCAAGATTGTTACCTTGGTTAATGAAGTTTCCTTGCAAGACGAGAGATTTTAATCCCCAGCAAAGTGGTCATAGAATTGCAAACATCAGAATTCATTTCATGAGGCTTGAAATCATTTCTTTTTAAAATCACAAGCTTAACTTTTAAGGAGAAAGGACATTTAAACAGAAGGGAGGAAATCTTTTCCAAACACAGTTTTTCAGTTTTCACAATGAAATCAGTGAAACTAAATCTCCACTTGATTTAAAAGGAAGCGTGATTCTAAACCTCAGCCACGGCCATCGCCGTGCACAATAGGTTTCCTCCCCAGAAAGCACTCTGGCAAGGAGATTGGGAGGTCTCTTGTTTGTCAATCAGGGAGAAAGGCGAAACACCAAGGTGTCAGTTAAAGAAACATATTCATGCTTCTCTAATGCCTCCTAAAAGTCCCCTGTCAGAAAAACTACCCGCGTTCTAGCCTGGCTCATTTTATCTCCTTAGACATCACATATCATTAATCTTCTCAGTCTGTCAAGACAAAGAGCTGGAAAACATTTATATTTCAAAATCTCTCAAATACCAAACAGGTCGCAGACATGAAGTGCACTCTGGTTATCAATTACTGCAGGATATTCAAGGTGACAAGTTCCATTCTAGGTTCTTAACTTTCCCCTCCCACCATCAGGCTCAGAGGAGAGCATGTGAGAGGCACAAAAAGGAACCACACTCAGGAGGATGATTAACTTCACCCCAAGGAAGGAACAGCCTCTCTACTGTGACATGGAGAGACACACAGCACCCACCCACCGTGACCATGACTTCCTCCCAGGGGATGCCCAACAGTCCCCTCAACGCATGACCGGCTCCAGGATGGTGTCTTCTGAAGGATGGGAAAGCCCACCCTCTTCCTCCCCGCAGCCAAAGCTGTTTCTCCCAATGGCCTGCCACGCATGAGTCCCTGAGTTCAAGCTTTGCCCACAACCAAGCATCTAAGACACAATACTGCTAATAAGGACATAGTTAGGTGGACAAGTCCAAGAGAGGGTCTGGACAGCCATCACAGAACAGTGAGTGTCTGATGAAGGAGGGAGAAAAAAAGGAAGGTTTTGGAAAGAAAAGACACAGGGTCGACTAAAGATAATCTTAACCTACATTAGAACTTTGCCTGAACTTGCAGCTCTGAGGTCTGGAACAGGAGCCTCACAGAGATGACAACAGCATCAGGAGGCTTTGGGTGTACAAGTAGTCAACATGGAGCCCGCTGCTTTCGGGGCTCCTGTAACTACCATCCCACCACCCTGACACAATGGTTTCGAGGTAGCACTGCACACCTTTCAGACCTCAAATCACAAATTCAAACCTGTAAACTTCTTTTTTTATGAAATTATGGCTTTTTCATTTCTAGATACATTTTGTTCCAAATATCCAAGTGTCTTCCCATCTTCCTACCTTTATTGATTTTGCTCCCTCTGCAGGAAAAGCCCTCCCACCATAACAACTTAGCTAAATAATACCCATCATCCAAGACCCAATTCCTATGTCATCGCGTCTGTGAAGATCCTCATTAAAGAGTGACCTTCCCCTTTAAAACCTCCATAACACATCTGTATAAATTACAGAGCACGCGTGTGTGAGCGTGTATGCATGTGAGCGGATCCGTGTGTCACAGCACATCATAAGTGCCCAGAATTCTTATGCTATCTAACTTCTAGATGCAGGTTGTCTGGACAGGCAGAGCATAGGGTACACCCCATCCCAGCTCCAAGGATAACCCAAGACAGGGCCTTCAGTGCATCCTGGTATGGGTCTCTAGCTCAGACCAGTTCCCCCAAGGAATGGTTTTCCAGCATCCTCACATTGCACAGCTCTAAACAAAATCCTTTAGCCTGGAACTAACGATAGCAAACAATTTTTGCTGACATTATAATGAGGCTGCCTCCTCATAATTGGGAAATGGATCTTTTCACTGTGCTCTTCACCACGGTCCTGTTGTGTTCACTTCGCTTTCACAGCGATTCTGCTGGCTTCTCTTTCATTAGTGTACTATCAAATCTTTCAAAGGAAAGAGGAAGGTAGATTGTTTTCTGTATTTTTCCTTAAAACTTCACTTCAGACTTAGAAAACAGATGTAGTTATCAAATGAAAATAATTAATACTATTTCCCTATTACACTATTTTTTGGACAGGGAGATAACTATTTTTTAAGTACTTCTGATTTGGTTTAGCTCTAGGAGATTAGGCTTCCTTTATCTATAATCTATTATATGACTAATGCATGTAGTTTTCACCTTCAAAAGCACCCAAAATAAGGAATTCAGTGTGTTAGCTCATTATTTAGATTTGCATTAGCCAGATATTTAAATTCACTTTTTTCTTTTTCTTTTTTTTTATCTTTTTCAAGTTTTTAATTCCTACCATTATGCTTATTAATGGTTACTGATATTGATGGACAGTATTAACCTGGAGAGGGAGTAACAAAATGCTAAATCTTTAAAAAATAATCATAATATTTTTTAAATGCAATCTATAATAAGAATAAGCAACTCATGATATCCAACACTTTCTAAGGCAAGAACACCACATTCGCTGGTTTACGGCACCCACAGAAAGCGTATAAAAGAGGTAAACACCACCTTCACAAGATAAACTTGATTTTAAAACAAGATTTTTAAAAGTGTGTGTTATAGTCACAAAAATTCTCCCAGCGTTATGAGGGGTCATATAAGTGCTACTGTTTAAATGCAGCAGATGAATTGCCTACATTTAGATACTGAATAATATTAGGTCCAATTAGGAGGAAAAGAATTTATACTAATTGAGCCCTGACTTGAGTTTGCCACCTTTAACGTGTTATCTCATTGCACAATCAAATGCATTGAGTACTTTACTTTCCATTTTACAGATTAAAAACTGAGGATCAGAGTGACATTCCCAGGTGGCTGAACTGGCGTTTATATTGAGTCTGACTCTAAAGGACATAATCTTTTCACTCTACCGTGGGGCCTCCCTAAATTGAGCCTCTCTTGTCAGCAAGTCTGTGAGGACAGAGATCATGTGACACCCAGGAGGGGGCAAGGAGAAGATAAGAGAAGATCTTCAATGCCTTTTCCAAACACTTAGTCCACAAAGACCCTAGGAGATTTCAACCTAGTCACGAAGCCATAGATAAAAACTTGTAAATGATCTAGCGTGGAATTACAGAGCCACAAAGTGATGTATAGTACGTCTTCATCCAACTATACATTACGTGATGAGCTCTAGGATATTTTCTGGAACAAGTGTCTACTGAAAACAGCTATTAAAAGCAATGTATAAAACAGAATAAGTCTCTGTTGAGGGCCATGTGGTGCCACCTTCCCAGTGAAGGTAAACCAGACACTAAAATTTAGAGACATAACAGAGGCATCATTTCTGTACCCTACATACCTGTTCTTTTACCTAAAACCAGCAGAAAGGGAAATAGAGAGAATGAAGGGGCATGATCCCAGAACAAAGGGCACTATAACACGCTTGTTACTACGTGGTATTTCCTCATTTCATCCCTGTCTCTAATCCCTGGGGCAGTTGGCAAGTACCAGGCTCTGTCCCGTGCACTGGAGGTTTGAAGATGCTGCAGAAACAGTTCCGGCCTTCCAAGAGCTCGTGGTCTAATTAGGGAGATAAGGCAGGTACACTGACCACTGCAATTATAGGTAAAACATCAGACCTGTGGTAAAGAAAGATGTACAAGTGTTCAAAAATAACAACCATGACCTTGTGGGTGCCATATGGGATAGGCCAGGTGGGTGGGAATGTCAACAGGTGGAGGTGAGGCACCAGCAAAGGCATAACAAGGTGGGTACTGGCTTCCTGGGCTGCCAGTTGAAATATGGTTGGTTGGTGCCATGCTGTGGAGGGCCTGGCACACAGCAGTCAGGATTCTGTATCTAACTGGTGACCTTTGAAAGAGCAGTTTCCACAGAGCGGAAAGGTCTAAAATTAAACCACAAAATGTGATTTGCATTCGCGAATCCAGTGACCAATCCTCCCACTCTTTCCCTTCCTCTTCTCGGGCTGAAATGTGATTCTACACCTGAAAAGTTATTCTCTTACTCCTGCCCCCTTGGAAGATTTCATTGGCCATACATTCAAAGTAAAATAAACAGAGTACTAAAAAGAGAATTGGAGAGGTGGCAGGAAGTGTTGGTAGCAGGAGGTTGGCCAAGGAAGAGATCAAGGGATCTTGAAGTGGGGAAGGAGAGGTCTGTACACCCGGCCGCCTCCCCGCCACTCACGCCTCCCCTGCAGACAGCGAAGGTCGACTGGTGAGAGGAAAGGACGCTCCAGGTTTCTTCGGGGTTCAGCGGATTCACAAGCAGTGAGTACAGGAGTTGAGCACATGAATTCGGAGTCAGACAGACGCTGGTTTGGATACATACCTACAAGCTGTGTGAGCCTGAGCAAGTTACAACCTCTCCGACCCTCAGTTTTCTTGTCTGTAAAATGGGAATGCTAGGAGTCTGCCTTACAGGGTTGTTGGAGAGAAGAATGAGATGATGCAAGAGAAAGGACTTAGCCCAGTGAGCCCCAGAGAGGACTTCTATCATCACCTCTATCTCTACGTGGGCATGGAGGTCAGCTAGACAGCCCTCTCCTGCATTCAGAGAACAGAAGACACAAACCTTCTCGACCCCAGTATGAGTGTGTGTGGGGGGTGTGTGGGTGTGTGTGTGTGAGAATGAGAAAAATTTTACTCCCAAATTGTTTGTTGTTTTCTTATAAGAAAGAACACTCTCCAGAATCATGAGCACCTTAATGCAGTTCAAGGGAACCATTAGAAATCAAGCCACCGCCCACACAGGAAACAAAGGGTAGAAAGGAATAAGAAGTGATTTTTGTGGAGATTTGGCATCCAGAGTGCAGGACTAGAAAAAGTCACATTAACTGAAGTGAGAATCTCAGGATGTGAAAAACAGATGTAATGTACCAGAGGAGAGGTACTTTGATCACACACACAGGCCAAATACTATTGGTTAGATAAGTATTGTGAAAACACAGTTCATACCTATCCTATTTTGTTACTTGGAACATCTAAAAGATGTCATGGGTCTGAGACCTCCAGGGTGCACAAAGTGGGGCTGGAGAGCACTGGTGCCGGATGTGCCCGTCTCCCTGGGGAGAGGTGGGAAGATCAGCAGCCACAGGGATCAGCTTGATATGGGGCAGAGGCTGCCAAGGAGGATCAGGGCTGGACAATCCACCTGGAGGAGTGAGGGCGACAACTCGGTTAGAAGAAACAAAGACTATGGGACTTGAACTGCCGCTGTGGCTGGGAGGCCCCCGAGGGCTCTGAGCGAGGCCACATTTAGCCCAGTCTCCCAAACCCCTCCGACAATGACTTGGAGAGCTCAGTACCTAGTAAGAGTAAGAATCCATGTGCCATGCCTTTTCTGAAAGTGTCCAGAGCTAAGAAAATGAAAATGCCCCCAAAATGGCCACCTATGAAAATTCAAAACTGCTGCTTTGGGCCACTCTACAGAAATGGTTCCACTGAGTCAAAGAACCAAAATGCAAATAGTCACTAACAAGTATTTCTCCAAAGAGCCTAGTGTTTGACTGAGTGCCTCTTTTTCAAGAAATTTTCTGTATATAGACAGAGCTTTAATCTTGTTTACACGAAGCATCCAAATATTTTGACCAACTAACTGTCATCTCCCAAGCCAGAGTCCAGGAGCTTCTTGGGGAAGAAGTCGAGAACGATGAGCAGTTTAACAAAACACAGCTGCGACACAGAAAACCACCATAATTCTAACCTCCCAACAGAGGAAAACAGAAAGCACCTAAAAACGTCCCAAAGGTCCCTCATCCTGAGGTCACAGTATTAAAGGAAAGTTTCTAGCAGGTCCTTGAAACGCCCACAGTATGAGAGGAAAACCAACAGCCACACTCCCATTGGAGACACAGCCCTTCCGTCTTCCATAGAACCCCAGTCTCCGGCTACAAACTTGTGATTTATTTAGTCAAACATCCCTAACGTGACCTTTCCTGGATGAGAGAAATATATCAATGCAGTCCATCCGTGGAAAGGAACCATTGATTTTTATTACGGAAACTCCGACTGGGGGAATTGTACACTTGGATTTAATTACTTTTGTCAGCAGTCCGACGACTTCAAGGATAAAGCTGAGGAAGCACCTCTAGAGGATAAATGGGAAATCTCCACAGCTCCAACTTTCTCCAGCAGGCTATGACCTCAATTCAGCTGGAGTCAGGTTTTACCTTGGATGGTGTTTTTATGAGTCTGCTTGAGGAATGAAGAATCAATTATTAAAACCAAAGATCTTAAACTTGGAAAGAAAAATCACAAGCTAACAGTCAATTTGGCTTTTATATACTGCAGCCCGTTCAAGCTACAAGAGTCCTTTGGAATCACCTCGTCCAGTTCTTTCATTTTACAGAAGAGGAAGATGGAATCCAAGGAGCATTGGTGACCTGCCCAAGGTCACCTCTCTCGTTAGAAATGCTCTTTCCACTATGTGCAATGACTTCAGATTGAAATTCACTAAGGAAACTGCCATTCACAGTGCACTCTTTCACTATTGGTACCAAAGGACAATAGGTACTGGCAGATCAGCTTCGCCTTTTCCTTCTAAGAGGATACTGCACTTAACACCCTGGTTTAGCTGTTAGGGACCTCTGGACTGACAACCAAGTTGTGTCCAAAATCTTTGTAAATCAGTGGCTTAGAATTTGAACTATATTTTTCCCATAGAAACAATATTGGAAATAGTGGGTTGGTGCCAAAACAACTCATAGAAATGTATTTAAACTATGATAAAAGTGTAATGCCAGAGGTGTCACAGAAAATATAGTAAACAGCAATACCCTTGCAATTCTTGCAATTAACAATTTTGAGAAAATATAAAAGCAGTCCATTCCAAAGTAAATTATCAGCTTTTAGTTATCTTGAATGTTGATGCTTAAAGTAAAGGAGTTTTAATAAGTATTCATTAACAAGTATGTACTGGGTACCACCAGATTGAGTGCCTGCCTCCAAGAAGCTACAGAATCCTGGAAGGGACAAGATAACGAAGAGAATGAGAAGGTTAGAGGTATGCCCTAAGAACAATGAAGTACAATTGCCTGGGAAATAAAGAGGGCCTTGCAGAGGAAGAGACTTCTGATCCAGCGCTCAAAGGACGAGCAGGAGTCTGACAGAAAGAGGAAGAAAGGAACATCATCCCAGGAAGCAGACAGAAGTGCGTTGAGGCTATTCTGATGAGAATTTGAGCACTCTCGGGGACTAATTATTTCTCATTTCAGCTAAGAATGTGGAGCTTCCCTTTTTGCTTAATACAGATATTTCTCGTGCCTTGCTCTTGCTCCTCAGTCATAATGAAGATTGGATTTAGCTATGAATGCAAGAGAAAAAAAGAGCAAAAGAAAAAAAGTTAGTGAGTAAGAACTGGAAAGGGAACAGGAAGACCCAGCTCAAATGTCACGAGTTTGTCTTCCCTGTAGGAAGCCAGGTTCCTGATTCATTTGTTTTCAAATCTTTCAGAGCACAGTGTGTGGCATGTACTAGGGACGTATCAAATGTTTATTTGTTTGAGTTAAAAGTCACAAAGTTCCACAATGGGATACCACTTTATAAACAGAAGGATGGCTGTAACAACAACAAAAAAGAGAACCAGTGTGGATGTAAGAGGATCGTGGAGAAATTGGAATCCATGTACACTGCTGGTGGGAATATAAAATGGCGCAGGCACTTCAGAAAACAGTTCAGCAGTTCCTCAAAAAGTTAAGGGTAGAGTTACCATGTGATCCTGCAATTCTACTTCCAGGTACATATCCAAGAGAAATAAAAACAAATGAACACAGAAACGTGTACATCAATGTTCGTGGCAGCATTATTCGTAACAGCCAAAAAGTGGGAACAACCCAAATGTCCATCAATGAATGGATGGATGAATAAAATGTGATCTATCCATATAATAGAATATTATTCAGCCATAAAAAGGAATAAAGTACTTATACATGTTACAACATGGAGAACTGTGAAAACATCAGGTTAAGTGAAAGAACAAATTACAAAAGACCAAGTATGGTACAATTCCATTTGTATGAAATGTCCAGAATAGGCATACCTACATAGGCAGAAAGTAGACTAGCAGTTGCCCAGGGATGGGGAATGGGGAAAAACAGAGAGGGACTGCCAGTCGGTACAGGGTTTCTTTGGGGGTTATTGAAAATGTTCTAAACTTGATCATGGTGATGGTTGCACAATTCTGTAAATATACTAAGAACCATTGAACTGCACGCTTTAAATTGGTGAACTACATGGTATGTGAATTGTATCCCAATAAGCTTTTTAAAAAAAAGTCACAAAGTAACCACACCTATGAAATTCCTTTTTCCATTCATTAAACAACTGTTTTTTAAGCCCCAACTCTATGCCAGGCACTGCTAGAGGCCTGATACAAATAATAGAGAAAACAAAATATCTACCCTCAAAGTATTTATATTGGGTGTGGGTCAATAAGCAAAAAATCAAAGGAACGGGATAAATACAATGAATTGAAAACAGGCCCTTCTATATGTATTCCTCTCTCTCCTAAATGCCAGTGAAAGGACTGCTGAGGACTAAAAAGGTATAAAAAGCAGAGACAAAGATAACAGGATAGGAAACAACCCCAGTAAAGCATGACAACAAAATTTTCTAATACAGAAAGCAAATGGACAAATGATATCTTAACGTGTCCGATGGGAAGTCACTAAAACTTTTTAAGCAAATAGAGCGACTTAAATTAACATTGAGGCCGTTACTCTGGCTACTGTGTGTAGAACGGATAATGAAGCAAGAGAGTACAAGTCTCACAAGAGAGTAGAGAACAATTAGATGCTATTACCATAGTCTAAGTAAGTGAAGATGCCACTTGCATAGTAAAGACAGAAAAAATGGGATTGGATTGGGGAAATATCTTGAAGGTAGAATCAGTTGGACTTGCTGATAGATTGATCATGGGGCATGAGGAGAGCAAGGAATTAAAGGTGATCACTAGCTATTTCAGTTGAGCAGCTGGGTAGATAATGTATCCTTTACTCAAATGAAGGTAGAGTGGGATGGAGAAGGGAAGATTTGGGGATTGGGGCAAGGAATTAAGAATCAGGCATTTTGGACTTAGTCTTATATGCCTATAAGATGTCCAAGTGCCCAAAACGAATGCCAAATACATATTGCATATGTAAGTTGGACTGGAGATACAGATTGGGAGTCATCAGCACATATATGGTGTTTGAGGTCATGGAACGAACTAAGAGGAGAAGGTGGCTCAGATCCAAGCCCTGAAGCATTTAGAGGGGAGCCACAGGCTCCAGTTCTTTGCTCATACTTCCTTTGTTCTTTAAGTTTGCTTGTGAAATATTTCACCCTATAGATGTTTAAAATTATCTTCTAATGCTTCTGCTTTCTATGCCGTGCTAAGGCTTTCTCCACCCAATATAATAAAATTATTCTCTATGCGGCCTTCTAGTATCTTCAATGTTTCTATGTATATCTTTAGCACAGCAGATGGGCTAAATATCTGAACAGATGCAAAAGACAAAAATCCAAGATAATCATAGACCTTACCTCATTTTTTTCCTCCCTTTCAGGGATCCCTGACGTTTGTTGTCTGATGTCCAACACATCCCACATATATTTTTAGCACATTTAATATAAATGAGGATATACTAAATATATTACATAGTGTAATTTCATTTTTATACAAATAAAACATGCATGCATAAATACATACATACCAATAAATGTGCAAAGAATTTAAATTTATTCCTAGGTATTTTGTTCATTTTGTTGCAATTGTAAATAGACTGTATTCTCTTTTTTTTTTTTTTTTGAGGAAGATTAGCCCTGAGCTAACATCTGCCGCCAATCCTCCTCTTTTTGCTGAGGAAGACTGGCCCTGAGCTAACATCCATGCCCATCTTCCTCTACTTTCTATGCGGGATGCCTGCCACAGCATGGCTTGACAAGCAGTACATAGGTCCACACCGGGATCTCAACCAGCAAACCCCAGGCCTCCAAAGCAGAACATGCAAACTTAACTGCTGCACCACCAGGCCAGCCCAGGATTGTATTCTTGATTTTCTGGGAGTTCATTATTAGTATATAGAAATGCAACTGATTTTTGTGTGTTGATTTTATACCCTGTAACTTTGCTGTATTTGTTGATTATTTCTAATAGTTTTTTGGTGGATTCTTTAGGATTTTCTATATATAGAATCATGTCATCCACAAATAGTGACAGTTTTACTTCTTCCTTTTGAATTAGGATCCCTTTTATTTCTTTTTCTTGCCTAATTGCTCTGGCTAAACCTTCAAGTACTATGTTGAATAAGAGTGGCAAGAGTGGGCGTCCTTGTCTTGTTCCTGTTCTCAAAGGAATAGTTTTCAGCTTTTCACCATTGACTATGATGTTAACTGTGGGATTGTCACATATGGCCTTTATTATGTTGAGATATTTTCCTTCTGTATGCATTTTATTGAGATTTTTTACCATAAGTGGATGTTGGATCTTGTCAAATGTTTTATCTGCATCTATTGAGATGATCATGTGATTTTTGGTCTTCATTTTGTTAATGTGGTGTATCACATCAATTTATTTGTGGATGTTGAAGCACCCCTGCATCCCTGGAATAATTCTTGATTAATCTTGGTGTATGATCTTTTTATTGTATTGTTGTGTTCGATTTGCTAGTATTTTGTTGAGGATTTTTGCATCTATATTCATCAGCGACATTGGCCTGTAATTTTCCTTTTTTGTGTTGTCTTTGTCTGCTTTTGGTATCATGATAATGTTGGCCTCATAAAATGAGTTAGGATGCATCCCAGCCTCTTCAATTTTTCAGAAGACTTTGAGAAGGATAGATATTAAATTTTCTTTGAATGTTTGGTAGAATTCACTAGAGAGGCTGTCTAGTCCTGGACTTTTGTTTTTTGGAAGGTTTTTGATTACTGTTTTAATCTCTTTACTTATAATTGGTCTGTTCAAATTCTCTATTTCTTCTTGATTCAGTTTGAGGAAGCTGTATGATTCTAAGAATTTATCCATTTCTTCTAGGTTATCCAATTTGTTGGTATATGGTTTTTCATAATATTCTCTTATAATCCTTTTTATTTCTGAGGTGTCCATTATAATTTCTCCTCTTTCACTTCTGATTTTATTTATTTGAGACTTCTCTCTTTTTTCTTAGTGAGTCTGGCTAAAGTTTATCAGTTTTGTTTATCTTCTCAAAGAACCAGCTTTTAGTTTCACTGATCCTTTCTGTTGTGTTTTTAGTCTCTATTTCATTTATTTCTGCTCTGATTTTTATTATTTCCTTCCATCTACCGACTTTGGGCTTTGTTCTTCTTTTTCTAGTTCTTTTAGGTATAGTGTAAGATTGTTTATTTCTGCTTTTTCTTGTTGCTTAAGGGTAGGCCTGTATTGCTATAAATTTCCCTCTTAGTATTGCTTTTGCTGCATACTATAAGATTTTGCATGTTGTATTTTCATTTTCATTTGTCTCCAGGTATTTTTTTTTTTATTTCTCCTTTGATTTCTTCATGGATCCAATAGTTGTTCAGTAGCATGGTATTTAGTCTCCACCTATTTGTGACTTTTCCAGCTTTTTTACTGTAGTTGCTTTCTAATATAATACCACTGTGGTTGGAAAAGATGCTCAATATGATTTCAATCTTCTTAAATTTATTGAGGCTTACTTTGTTTCAAAACTTATGGTCTACCTTTGAGTATATTCCATGTGCATTTGAGAAGAATGTCTATTCTGCTGGTTTGGGATGGAATGTTCTTTATCTATTAACTCCATCTGATCTAGTGTTTCATTTAAGGCCACTGTTTCCTTGCTGAATTTCTGTCTGGATGATCTATCCATTGACATAAATGGGGTGTTAAGGTCCCCAACTATTATTGTGTTACTGTCAATTTCTCCCTTTAGGTCCACTAATAGTTACTTTATATACTTTGGTGCTCCTGTATTAGGTGCATGTATATTAATAAGTGTTATGTCCTCTTGGTAGAATGTCCCTCTTCTAATTATATAATGTCCTTCTTTGTCTCTTGTCATCTTTTTTGTCTTGTATGACCATATGGCTATACCAAATTTCTTTTGTAAGGTTATACCCACTTTCCTTTGTTTGCCATTTGAATATGCACATAATGTACAAGTTCATAGAAAATGAACTGGAATGATGTATACCAAACTATTAACATTGGTTAAACTCACAAATGAAGGAATAAAGGTGAAGTCGGAATCACTTTTTATTTTACTTAAACACATTTTCAATGCTTTAATTTTTATAGTGATTATATATTATCTTTATAAATCATCATAAAAATAATTAAAATGTTCGTAAGTGTTCATAAGACCAACTTGAATCATTTCCCCTCGCTACCCTCTTCAGTTCAGTGAACCGTGTTGAAGAAGAGGTGTTTGTCTATGACTGATCAGCTCATACGTCAGTTCAAATAACATTGTTTCCTTCACGTTGTGACTTCCCATTAATGCCTGCTACACCGTATCTGCCTCCCAAGTTTTGAAAAGCTAATTATTTAATTCAAATAATACAAGAAGGAGGACAATTTAAATCAACAAATGTATACCTTAAATTCAGTTTGAGAAAAATAACTGTATCAACTATAATTTGAAATATAGCTATGGCTATTACCACAACCACTGAAACGTTCTTGCTGGTAGAAAAGCTGTTTTGTCTCCAGAGAAAATAGGGAGCCTGTCAAGCAATTCCACTACATAGTACAACATGTCCCTACTGTCTCTAAAAATTGATATCTTGTTTTGAATACTGTATTTAAGTTAGATGACAGGTTTTGCATTGTAAATTGATGGGGGAAATTCTTGTGCAACCAAATGTCAATCTTGTTTCCAGAGCTTAGGACCCAAAATGTAAATACCACTATATATTTTGAATGCACTTTGAATAAAAGAGTTCAGAAAGGGAGATGGGTCTAGATGTAAAGAAATTCTGCTTAATAGGTCTTGAAGTGGGGTGTCAATCCCTCAAGTATTTTGAACCTAGGGTGGTAAAAGAAAACTGCTCCTCTACTCACAACACTTCTGACAGAAATGTGTGGGTGTCCCACACCAAGCAATTCTCCAGTTCTCTGCAGACACCAACTGGGTGCTCTACTTTAATTAAATTCTGACATTAACTACTCTGAGTTACCACAGACCCCACAGGTTAATAGCTCAGTCCCATAAGGCTGCCCCTACTTCAGGTGCCAATCTCAAGTAGGGGAGTCTCAGGTTACTCACACTTCTATCTCATTTGGTTACAAACCAGGGGTACCCACAACTCCTTTTCAGGTTCAATAACTTGCTGTGATGGCTCACAGAATTCAGGAAAACATATTACCTATGTTCACTGGTTTATTATAAATGACATTACAAAGTATAGAAATGAACAGCCAAATGAAGAGGTACAATAGGGCAAGGTCTGGAAGGATCCTGAGCGCAGGAGCTTCTGTCCCCGTGGGGTTGGGGTGCTGCACTCTCTCAGCACATGGATGCTTCCACCAACCTGGAAGCTCTCCTGAGTCTATAGTTCAGGGATTTTTATAGAGGCTTCATCGTGTAGCTCTGATGGATTATTAACTCAGTCTCCAGCCCCTCTACCTTCTCCAGAGGATGAGGTGCGTGCTAAAAGTACCAAGCTTCTAATTGTGGCTTGGTCTTGGGTGACCAGTCCCCATCTTGAAGCTATCCAGGAGCACAAAAGGTCACCTCATCAGAACAAAAGATATTCTTATCTTTTCCAAGGGATTTAGAAGCTCTATGTAAGATGCTCCTATCACCCCCATCACTCAGGAAATTACAAGAGTTTTAGGAGCTCTGTGTCAGGAACTGGGGCAGAGGCCAAATACATTTTTCTTATTATGACACAGGTTGTGACCATAACATAAAATATTTTGGTACATATCAAACTTTTTATTTCTATAGGCAGAGAGATGACATCGATGCTCTTGGAGGTCCCTTCAAGCTTTAGGCTTCATTTAAATCTGTCGTGTATCTTGTACTCCTGTAAACACCCACACATGCCGTGCATGCGCACATTTATCCCTGGCTATTGATCTTCAAACTACTTTAGATTTTGAGTAGGTATAAACTTTCACAAGTGCCAGAGTTTTAGCCATCAGGACTACAGGAGAAAATAAAACGTAATACTCTGAGATTCAACTAACTAACATGTGGAAGCACCTAGAACTGTGTGCAGAACCTGGTAGAAGCCAGAGATGGCATTCAAAACATTTCACCATCAGTATGGCATGGTAACCCACCAATCAGAACAAACACCAGCTATAACCCGTTAGTAAGAATACTCCACAGCACCTTGGCTAAATTATCAGTGCTAATAAAAGCTCAATAAATGTTCCTATTTTTTCCTTATGTGTGCCTTTGTTCACATAGAGTTTATCAAACTGGAATTAATATTGATAGGACATTATTACCATAATATATATGCTTTCTTAATTGAGTTATATAATTGTATTTACGTTTTGTTCATCAATCTCTTATTGATACTGGAGGACTACAGAAAGCTATTGCCCAAGAACCTGAAAATAAGAGAAATAAGATCTCGCTCTGAGTATCAGACTGTGCAACCAATTTTTATTGGAAGAAGTTATCAGCTGTAATGGCTGAAGAACTTCCTTAAATTAAGTAATCTGAGGGAAACTCCAAGCAAGGTTTATTATCATGTTAAAGCTGTGGAATACCTAAAGTTCAGAGAGAGAGAAACAACAGGAAATATTCAAAACTGCCCCATGAAAAAAGAAACACAGACGCAGACCTAGACTAATGACGGAATGGAAACATCCAGGAAGGAAGAAAGGACAAAGAAGTAGGAAATATAAAATAGAAGCTAACAAAGAGGGAGGCTAGAAGTAGAAGTGGTTCTCAAACTCTCAAACTGAGTCAAGCATCAGATCACCTAGAGGGCTTGCTAAAACTCAGACTGCCAGGCCCCACTCCTCACCCTCCACCCCCAGTTTCTGATTCAGCAGATGACACCTAGAATTTGCTGATGCTTCTGAACCAGGAACCACACTTTGAGAACCACTGAGATTACACATACACACACACACACTCATACACACATACCTGCAAGGACATTTGGCAGACGTTTTTTTTTTTGAGGAAGACTGGCCCTGAGCTAACATCCGTGCCCATCTTCCTCTACGTTATATGTGGGACGCCTATCACAGCACGGCCTGCCAAGCAGTGCCATCTCCGCACCCGGGATCCGAACCAGCGAACCCCGAGCTGTGGAAGCAGAACGTGTGCACTTAACCGCTGCGCCACCGAGCCGGCCCCTGGCAGACATTTTCGATTGTCACAGCTGGAGGTTGTGGGAACTCCTGCCAGCATCTACTGATCATGGAGTAGAGGCCAGAGATTCTGCTAAACATCCTGCAGTGCATAGGACAGACACCCACAACAAAGAATTATCTGGCTCAAAGTGTCAATTGTGCCAAGATTGAGAAAGCCTGCTCCAAGGCCTCTCCAAAAACCCTCCATCTATAACTCAAGCATCTACGCCTACCTATTTTTCACATGCACAAGCCTTTTTTACCACTTGATAGATACCAGACCCATTAGAAACCCATTAGGCAAAGAGGAAACAAGTAGAATAGTCAAAAGGAAGCTTAAGTTTGTTTCATTGGATTATGTTAGATATGTCAACAGAAGAAGGTTTTGATAAAGGAGAAGAAGAAAGAGTAAGTTGTGAAACCATAGGTGTCTAGAGGAAAATATTTCTTTAAGACAGAGCTAGAAATCTGTGAACAAAGACATATAAACAAGGAGGACAGTTTTAAAATCATTGTTTAAATGCAGGAATAAAAAACAAATTATATACAAGTTGCTTGCTCATTAAATTTTCATGCTTGGAATGTTTAGAAATATTAAGAGCTAAGGAAAAATCTTTTTCTCTCTGAAATTTTCCTAAGTTCTTTCTATCAGCAAATAAATAAGACACAATTTTAGTAGCCAGTAGTTTTAGGAAAATGGAGTAGGTTGTACTTTTTTTCATTTATTTGGGAAAATTAGATGGGCCTTCCAACACAATTCTTTTGAGTGATCCTTTCTTGCTCACAGAAAAATTTGATTGGAAAAAAATTTTTAATTCTTTAGGATCCAGATTCTAGCACATGGGTTTTAGTACTTGTTCTGTCACGACCTCTCTGAGCCTCAGTTTCCTTATTGGTATAGAGCACAAGTTTCAGAAATTACAAACTGGCAGTGCATGGGCAAAACTAGTCTTCATAATGGCCATTTTTTGACTCTGCAAGTTTTTTTCAAACTTTGGGCATATGAGTTTGACCTCTGGCCTAGTTTTACTATCCACTGAAAATCCAGAAAAGTCCTTTAGTCAGGCCAAGTCAGGAACTTATTGGCTTGGGTCCTCCTTAGCCTCCTAGGAGAGACAATGACCATCAGACTGGGCTGATGCTGGACCCAGGTCTTTGACCCACAAGTCAGCAAGAAATAAGAAGAACACGGCAGAGAGAACTCACTGGAAGGAAGAGAAAGTTCAGTAAACAACCTTGGTCTGGAGCTATTGTTTGCCAGTAACTAAAGAACTTTGACAGGAGAAAGGCACACTCAATTTCAAATTGCCTTCTCATATACCCCCAGGAAAATCTGCGGCCTTCCTAAAGAGAAAGGAGCCGTAATAAATGAAAAGAGGGGCTCCAGTTTTTTTAAACTACAACCCACTGAGACTCAGCAAAAAGAGCCAAATGACTTAATTTTGTGACCCAGTACCAGACTCTACCCAGACTGGGGCAGGGCTAACACAGGCGAGCACGGGAGGACAATTTCACATCCACCAAAGGGCCCAAATTTAGATTTGTTATGTGGTCTCCAAATTAAGCTTAAGGTATAATCAGCGTATTTGTTATATTTAAAGTGTTAATTTATCAAAACCAAACTTTTGAAATGTGGCCCAATTTTCTTAGTCTTGTTTTGCTATTTCTTCATTTCTTAATTATTTAATATTATTTAATAATTGAAGAATCTTCAGTTCTTCTATAGCAGAAGCTTTAAAAAATTGGCCTGAGGCCTTTCTCAACCTCCGGGCAGGCCTGTTTGGAATTGGACATCGATGCAGAGCAAAGGGCAGCTAATGGAACAAAGTGCTAACCCAGCAGCCAGCTGGCTCCAGCCGCCGAGAGCGCCTCCCCTGAGAAGAAGTGGAGAAAACACAGCGCGAGACGTGGGGGCGGGCGGGGAGGAAGTGCCGCTTTGACAAGTGCTGTGGGGGATGCAGGCTTGACAGGGGAAGGGAATGCTGCACAGCCGGGGAAGGATAAAATGGGAACAGAACTGTGGGCAACTGGGCCCCGCTTACCCCAGTGCGCGCCTCGCTGTTGCCCTAGGACAAAGCGCCTGCCCTTCCCCTGGTCCAGGGCTACTCCAGAGCGAAGTCAGGGCAGAATGGGAGCCCTGTGCTGCTGTAAAGAGCTGAGGAAAACAGGTGAGGACGAACCAGCCCTGGGCAGTTGCTTCTCCACCCGTGTCTCCCTCCAAGCCCCAGGGCAGGGGAATAACCCAGAGGGAGAGTGCCTGAGGTTGCTTGTCGTGGAGGACGGGCAAAGAGTAAGACTCTGACCTGGGAGATGTTTTATGGATGAGAAGAAAAAAGAAAACCAAGAAGAAATATGAAATATACGCAATAGTGAAATAAAGAATCTAATAGAAGAAATAAACGGCGGAATGGAAACATCCAGGAAGCAAGTCAGAAAACTGAAAGAATAGAGTGTGGAAACCTCCCAAAAGGAAGAAAGGACAAAGAAGTAGGAAATATAAAATAGAAGCTAACAAAGATAGAGGCTAGAGGTAGAAGTGCTAATATCCAGGTAATAGGAATTGTGAACAAAGTATAAAAAATAAAGAAGACCTATTTTTGTGTATATTTGCAATTCCAAAGTAAAACTTTTTAAGGTGACTAGAAAAATTTGAAAAAATAATGAAAATAAATTTCCTGATATTAAAAAAAAATGAAAGACCTTAGATTGAAAGTGCCATGAGGGACCAATGAGGAGAGAGAAGAAAACTCTCACTCAGTGCAATTTAAGACTGTCAAAAACAAAGAGAAAATTCTCAATCTTAGAGAAAGAAAGAGCAATCAATATAAAAAGGAAGAAGAAAATTGATATTGCATTTTTCTACGATAACATTGGATACAAGACAATAGAACAATATTTTCAATATATAACCCCAATATATTATTACCAAGCTAGGGTTTTTCCAACATACAAGAATGGCTTAATATTAGACAAGCCATAAATATAATTTACAACATTAATGAATTAAAGGAGAAATATACAATCATCTTAAAAAATGCAGAAAAATTATTTTATAAATCAACATCAATCCACAATTTTAAAAAACTCATAATAAATTTGTCATCAAAAGGCACATTCTTAACCAGATAGAGATCAAAAGCCCAGAGGAACTATTACCCTAAACAGAAAACGTTAGTAGATTGGCAGGATGCTCCGAGGTCCCCAGTCCTCGTAGGGTGGCTGCTCCTGAAAGGAGCGGAGGTAGTTTTGGAGCATGGGCCTCTCTGAGGGAACTCCAAAGTGGGGAGCTTTGTACACGCCGAAGACAGCATGAGAGGATGTGGTGAAGGGTACCCCCAAGTGGCAGAGAAGCAGGGACATAAAGAGGGACCTGGGAAGGGGCTCCAAATATTCCCTAAGGTAAACCCAGACCCTTCTCTCCACCTCACCCTTTCCAGAAGCCAGTTCCAATGTCATGTGCTGGGACCTGCCTTCCCTCACATTCATTACCGGCATTAATGATCGGAGGCTGGGAAAGGTCAAGGAGTCTTCACAAAGCGGGCCCAGCACCCCGAGGGGTCACACCCCGGAGTTAGGGTCCTTGAAGGACTGAGCATGTGCATCATTTAGCAGAAACTCTGATGCTCAAACTTCAGTCCCTGAGGACACTGTAAAGACCTTCAAATGTCAGGCTTGCTTTCTTCTTCTATGTTTTTATTACCCTTCTTTCTACAGCTTAAGAAATCCAAGTGCAAATTGTAGAACTGTGGGAAAGAAGGCAGATTCATTATATTTGGGATAGTACATTGGGCTCTAACCTTGTAAAGAGACGACTCTTCTCCCCAAAAAGCAACTGAGGCAGCATATTTCCACACGCGGCATATGTTCTGAAGCAGTACAGCATGCAGTGGAAAATAGAAGCTAGAAGGGGAAGATGCCATCCCAAGGAGTTTACAGTCTGTGTTTAATTGTGAATTCATGCACCAAAAAATACCACAGAAGAGGGCCCTTAAATCTCAGAAGTCTGGGGTCTGCTAAACTATTTCCTTTGTTCATTTTCTTTTCACAATTATGAGGCTTTTAGGATTGGCTAAAATATAGGAAACCCAGCATTCACCATCTGTATTATTAAATATCATATTTATTTTATAAGAAGAAAATTTCAATTACCAGACAGTGTGTATTAAGAGAAACAGAGAGAGAGAAGGCACTCAGGGCCTCTCGGGAGAGACATCTAGAATTTGGCCCTACTTACCATCGGAGTGCTCCAAGTTTTTAATTTCCACAGTTAATTTGCATTATATTTTATAGGACATCATTTTGGGATGAAAAACCTAACTCTGCAAAGCAGAGTAGACCGAGTAAGGAATTTAACAGCCTTGCAACTGAATGAGTTGTTATTCATATATTTGAAATTTTTAAGGAAAAAAAAGCCCCGGAACAAAAGAAAATAACCCTAGATGTTATTCAGGTAGACCTGAGATGACAGTTAAACTTCATATTGAAGAAGGAGTGGATCTTCAGCGGGGGGGGGGGGAAGAAAGTTCCAGAAAGAGGGGAGCCCACGCACAGAGGAACACAGCGCGAAAGACCAGAGCGTGTTCAGGGACCAGCACATTGTGCAGAGCAACAGAGGTACGGGATGCTCATATAATTAGGGAATGAGGCTGAAGAAGTAAAAGGAGGCGCCACGTCCTACGGAGCCGCATATTCCCCATTTAACGTTCAAGAACTTTTCTGCTGCGAGTGAAAAAAGACCCAATTCCAACTACCTTAAGCAAAAAAGGGGGAATTTATTGTTTCACAAAACTGAAAGATCCAGGTTTAACCTTCAGGTACAGCTGGATTCAGGGTTCAAATGAGATCGTTAGGGCTCAGCTTCTCCCCAGCCTTTTGCTGGTTGGCTTCAATCTCAGACTCCACATGGAAATTTCCAGAATCAGTTCCAGAGTCATACCCCGAGGCCAGACTAAGGTAAGGCAAGGGAGGCACAAAATTTAAGGGGGCACCCAAAACTCAGTGATCAAGAAAAATAATATTGTAATGCAGTATTTTAAAAATTCAAAATGAAAGCAAAGAAATCTTTGATGAACAAAATTTTAAATAAAGACAAGATCAGTATTCTTGATTTTTCCTTTTGCTTCAGGCTACACAATGGCTCCAATTTTAAATAAAGACAGAATCAGTAAAGGTGCTACCGACACTAGAGGAGTGGGTGGATGCTGTGGGTGGAGAGGCACAATCTGATGCTCAGCACATCTCGGTTAGAAGTTTCAACTTTATCTGTAGGCCATGGATAATGGCCTACAGATAAATGGAAGAATCTTAACTAGGCAAGAGGCACAAAGACAATGGATGGAAAGAAGCGACAGGGATTGGGGGAAGGAAATTCAGGGATAGGAGTTAGGAGACTAGTAGCCCAAGCAAGACATAGTGAAACACAGACAGAAAGCAGTGCCAGCTGGGCATGGGGGCGGGGGGGGCGGGGAGGACACGGGGGTGGAATTGAAAGGTAGTTAGGGATAGAAACAGTAGAACCTGGAGAAACGAGGAATGAAAGATGTTGACCAGCCAGGGATAGTTCTCTGGTTTCCGGCTCCAGCAGCTGGTTAGATGGTAGCACAATAACCAGGACTAAGAATTCAGGACATGGGCAGGTTGGCGATTGGCCCAAAGGAGGCTAGGGTGAGGGAGCGATGCAGTTCTGGACGTGTTGACACTGAGGTGGCATATCCAGCGGGCAACAGGATCTGAATCTCACAAGAGAGGTCTGGACCAGAGAAGTGGCTTTGAAAGGGATCAGCATATGTAAGGGACAGTTGGAGTCCTGGGACTTACCAACTTTGCCGGGGGTGTGTTCAGAGGGAGGAGAGAAGAAGATTGAGGATAGAACTGATTATTGTTAGGAGGTCTCTCCAGGGTGATTTGAAAAAGTAACCGTAGCCCTAAAATACCGTCCTCATTGATCTCGCAACAACTCCTAGAATTTTCTTTAACTCCTAGAATTTTCACATCACTCCTGCCTTGGATTAAGTCACTAAAAGCATTTCGATGTGACACAAATGCTACCTATATAACTTTAGGCTTTAACTATACAACTTACAGCTAGGATAACCACAGAGAGAACAGGCATAGAGCACGTAACGTTCAAAGAGGAGAGGGAGCTAGCTCTGGGCGCGATGGATAGTGCCTTAGACTTCGAGACAGGCAGGAGAGGGGAAAATGGAAGGAGAAGACATGTGCTACCTGGTGGGTTTTCACCACCTTAAAAACCTTGGTTTACAATTGGTTTCGAGGATTGGGCCTGAAAAAATTACAGAGTAGAAAAGGCTCCCTGATACAGCTTTGCTACACTCCATAATATCTGATTAAATTGGAGAGTGAAGAGAAACAAGAAACACAAAGAAGGAAGGAGAATTTGGAAGTGGTGTCTGGGGTCTGGGCCTGCTGCGGCTTTCTGCACTATTTCTGCCTCCTTCCAAGTTAAGAGAGAAATAAAACGGTCATGTCTGGAGGTCCCTTGCTGGTGCCAAGTGTGGGAGAAATATCAGAAGGCATCATCTGACTCTCATCGAGGGGCAGACAGGCGGGAGACACAGTCTTCTCCTGTCTTTGAACAGAGGGGCCGCAAAATAAAGGAAAAATGCCTGAAATATCTGAGTACTCCATCAGGAAATGCATGATTCAGGAACAGTCTGCAGTGTAACTTTTGAAAAAGCCCAATATCTACAACAAGGAGAAAGATTACTTTCATTTGCAGCTAAGGCTGGAATCATTATTTTTTATAGTGTGGGGTTTGGCAGAATTTAAAAATCTCTTGTTATTCTAAAACTTTAGCCTGTTCTTAATTAAGACACCCATGTCAGTTGAAAAATGTGGCATATTTGCCTAGAAATAACTATAGCAAACCAAAATCTTAATTTTAAGCCATTTTAATCACTTTCCCAGACACGCTGGTAATTACTTCTGGTTGACACCACTGGAGTGCTTTCCAGCAGCCCTGAATATATTCATATCAATTGAAGTTTTCCCTCGTGCAGAAAGATGAGATGCCCGGGATAACTCTGGGAGTGGGCAAATCACATTTTTCATCAGCGCCTAATAATTAGCAGAAATTCATTACTCTGTGTTTGTTTGAGCCTGAACAATATCAGCTTGTAATTACTGGTAGCTTAGGGCAAGGTAAATATTTGATGTGTTGCTGGTAAATCAGTTTTTGGTGATACATGGAGTTAGCTGATCATGTATTTCTTCAGCCTTTAATAAGATTGTGGGTATTAACCACAAAGGTGAGGCTGAACCTTCCCCATCTGTTGTTGTGCCTTCACACTGCAGACAAATAACAGGAAAGACACTGCCCGTGGAACAGCGAGCTAATGAGCCCCTGGGGGACCCGGGCTGTCTGCTTGGGTTAAAAACAGGAAATTGCTTTTAGCAAATTCAGTGCAGGAAAAATAGCTACAGTAGCCTTATCGCTGAAGTCCTGTAGCCTGTTACAGGGCCAAGCTCTGACCTAGTTTTGATTTAAATCTTTAATTTTTTTTTTTTTTTTTTTTGAGTCTGAGCGCCTAACACTAGAAGCAAATTTAAGCTTGCCTGGTTGGTTTACTAGATATTTTTTAAGTCTTAAAATTAAGCAATATTCTTTATGTAAGAACACAGCAGGTAAGCTCCAACAATCTTCTCCAGTGCTAAATATAAAAGAGCCAATAAAAGAGCGCAGGACTTTGTAACAGTGAAACATGAATACCTGCACACATCTCGTTTATCCCACTGCAGCTCACTCAGCAACGTAGGCAGCGCCAGTGGTACTATCCCCATTTTAAGAAGGAGAAAACTGAGTCTCAGCGAGGTTAAGGCACTGACAGGAGGTCACAGTTTTAGTCGGTGGTGGAGTCAGACTGAGCACAGACCTTCTCACCCCTAGGTTAGGGCTCTTTCCACGACACCATCTTTACCTCTGGGTCAGTGTCAAGACCAACTCAGCAGTAATGGCTTCAGAAGCAGAGACGACTGCCTCTCTCCAGGCTTAGGAACACTGGGAGCACATTGCCCCACACGAGGGGCACCATGTGAACAGTGCCTCAAAGCACAGCCCCACAGAATACCATGTATATACCCACCTAACCGGATTGAGGGCAAACCAGAAAAAAGCACCAGTTTGGAAAGCAGACATGGGGGGCATCAGTTTAAGCCTCTTGAGCACAGAGATTATATTCCTCCCTTCTCTGTATTCCACAACCTAGCACAGTACCCATGTGGCAGAGGCTCAGTCACTATGTGTCATATTCATGTGCCCAGCTGTGAGGAATGGGGAAAGCAGAGGCAGAGGAATGAGGTAAGGCATACTGATCCATTCACAAACCCACATCAGATTCTTCCTACAGTGAAGTTCCAACCAAACCCTCCTCTGCTCAGAAATCGTGAAGGGTTCCATATGGCCTACCACTGGCCTGGCATTCAAAGCCCCCATTGCCAACCCCTCTCACCCCCCGCATCCATCCAGAATGGACTGTTGTTCTTTCTGGATCATGTCCTGGTGGTTCTCACATCTGGAGAACCGGGTCAAGCTGCCCCTTTGGTGCTCTGTCTCTCTTTGATATCCTACCTGTCTGTTCAGACTCATCTCAAAGGCTGTCTCCCCGTGAAGACCTTTTTGGTTTCTCTGACTGGATAAGGTATCATTCTCCCTGAACTCCCATGACCAAACCTTTCTGTCTTTATCCTCTTACCCTGCCTTAAATAGATTGAAGTAGATGAAATTACCAATATTCATCAGCTTCAGCCTGAAATTACTATTTTCTCCATGTCCAACAGCTTCTGGGGGATTGGGACTGTGTGTGCCCCTCTTGGTCAGTGTCCTCCACAATACCTGGCCTGAAAAAATGAACAAAATTTTCAGTCAACAAAAAAAGTTACTCGTTGTCCCTTAAACTCTTCAGCTTTCTTCTACACTATATTCATTCTGTAAGGTATATCAGGCCTCAACCCCACCACCACCATTTCTCTTTTTTCCCCTCTCTCTCTTTCTCTCTCTCTCCCGCTCTCTCAATGTTGAATCCGTTCTAGAAATTCCAACTTCATAATAGTTCCTGGACTAAAGCTGAAGACAGTTGATTATCATAACTAACTACAGCCTGTAGAAATAGCATAGCATAGTGGTTAAGTGTTGGCCTCCTGAGCCCCAGAGTGTCTGGGTTCAACTGTTCTGCCCCTGAGTAGGTGAGTGACCTGGGAGACTTGCTTAACCGCTTTGTGTCTCAGTTTCCCAAAGTAGAGAAAGAAGGAAAATGATAGTACCTCCCTCTAGAGTTCTTATGAGGATTAAACGAGGCGTTACTTGTAATGGGCTAAGAATGTGGCGAGCACGTGACAAGTATTACATAAGCCTGTGTTAAATACAACTAAAGCCAGATGTAACCCTGTGAGACATGATGAGTCTCTAATCATGCTTCACTTAAAGCTAACAAACAGAATTCTAAAACCAAACTCTAGAAAAAAAAACCGTTCTGAAGCACTTTTATGCTGTAGCTGTTAATGATGTTAGTGCACCGTTAGCCAGTATTTGTGAAATATGAATATTTATTCCTCTACTTGTTGAACGTTCATTACTTAATTTCTGGCAAACATTTTCGTGTCTGTTTACATGTTAAAAACCCCCAAATGACATAAACTATGCTCTTTGAGCTTGCTCTCTAAGATGCCAAATCCAAGTGGGCACTTTGTGATGATGGCGGTTGAGGTGACAAACAAGCTCCTTTGCCTTCTTTAATTGTCAGCATCACTGGGCTTTTTGGTGCCTATCCGTATATTTCCTTTTCATTTCCTTTACTTTGAGTTTCTTTTGACTGGGCGAGGGACAGTGGGAACGATAGTTTACCACTATCTTTAGATGGAGTTGAGAGATTTGTATTTGAATATCACTATATTCCCACCAGGTGCAGTCTGCCTCAGGGCAACCTTTGTGCTAGTAGGGTCTGCAGTAGGTCACTGAAGACTTGGGGCCAGCTTAATTTAGAGTTGGCATGAGGAAAGACCTACAAACAAGGAGAAATGAGGAGAGGCAATGATTTCACAGCAGCACACTGTTTCCCATCTGATCAAAAAGGCCTGCTCATTGGATCAGCCTAGAGGACCTTGCATTCTGGCTCCAATCAATGGGAGGAAGTAAATAATATAAAATAGAACGCTGGAATGAAATTGTGTGGTTCCATATTTTGGGGGAAAGAGTGACATACCAAAACATATAAGGAAAGGGGACATGTCAGCAAAAATGACACTGGACACAGACAGAATTAAAACTACTCAAAAAAATTCCCCTCAAAACATCATGACAAATCGAGCTATTTCAGTGCCACTTCTTGCACCATCTGCACCCTAATCGAGTGCTTTGCTGGATAAAATCTACCTGTGTGGCTTTTCAAATAACAGAAAATTGTTTGAAGAAAAATTTTGCAAAGAAAAAAGTTAAATCTCCCTTCTAATATTCTTTGGACATAAGAACGAGGCAAGGTCAACATGTTGACCATCAACCAAAATATAGCATTTGTTTAACTATAACAGAGGGCCGGCCTGGTGGTGCAGTGGTTGAGTTCTCGCCCTCCGCTTCAGCAGTCGGGGGTTCACTGGTTCGGATCCCGGGTGCAGACATGGCACCGCCTATCAAGCCATGCTGCGGAAGGTGTCCCACGTATAAAGTAGAGGAAGATGGGCATGGATGTTAGCTCAGGACCAGTCTTCCTCAGCAAAAAGAGGAGGATTGGTAGCGGACATTAGATCAGGGCTAAGCTTCCTCAAAAAAATGCAGGTTACAGATAGGATAAAACTCTTGAAACTCTAAGTATATCCACATTCACAACAAAGTATTCAATAATATTCTTGTGAGAGACAACTGAAGCTTGCAAGAAGCTAGATCTGTTCTGAAACTGTAGACGTTACGGCCCTCACCAAAACAGCCCAGCCTGGAGCTTAGGGACCCGGGGGAGGATTTGTGGCACAGGTGGTTGAGTTAATTAGTAAAGACAGTATAAGAGAAATATTCTGTTAAAGTGGAAATGCTTCTGTATAATCTATTTGAACTGTCAGCAAAAAAAAAATATATATGTTTTATGAGCTTCCAGTGGTTGAAAACAAGATCAGAGGACAAGAACTACATAAGAGAGGTATTAGGCCAAGGAGTGAAATTTTTCTGCTGTCAGTATCTACTTAGCAGACAGAAAATGGCAAGTGAGTCTGTGTTGTCAAAGGGTAGTCCTGCCCACAAGGTGGGTTTGGTACTCCAGAAGTGTCTCTACTGTTATTTGTAAGAAAGTCTCAGACTTGCACCAAATCTGCTGATATTAATGCGTAAGATACACATTTTCAGTGTGCCAGGAAAGTGTAGTAATATCAAATTGCCTAAATTCAAAGACACGAAGAATGTTCTTGATGATGACATTATAATGGTCCTCTCCTTTTCTCACCAGCTATTGCACACCCTCAAAGGTCAAATCATTTAGCAATAAAACTCACCTGTATTATTTCAAGAAATGTGCCAAATGAAATCCTTAAAGAAAAGATCAGAAAATCCATTTTTCAAAAGTCTTCTTGCTATCAATTTGTCAAGGATGTCTGAAAAGAGTGATTTGTGATCAAAAGTGCTTCCCAGAGAAAATATATACATTTCCATTCTGTTTCAAGACTGACAGGAATAGCCAATATTAATACACTTAATTATTTATGGTTTGACCTTTACTTTTCACGGAAATTCAAAGAGCAGCTTTCCTTAAAAAGTCAAGATAATGACCATACTCACTTTCTGAATATAAAGCAACTCTTTAAAATTAAAGGTGTACCGACTACCCTTCTGATTTCTTTTGAATAACGAGATGAGAGGAGAAAATCAAATATAGAATTTCAATATACCAGATAATCTCTTTAATTTCATCTCTTCAACAAGCGTGTACTCAGTTCCTCCTCTGAGCGGGGCACTGTACTACATATAATGAAAGAGGAGAGTTAGAAAAAAAGATAAACTAGGGACTTCCATTTAAGAAGTCAAAATTTTTATTAAGAAGTCCTATGAATTTGCCAAAGAAGGCAAAATTATTAATAAGATGACAGTAAAAATGCAAAGTAGTATATCTACAGGGGCAAAATCATTTGACACAAAGAGTGTCTCCCACAGCTAGGAGAATGAGAAATAAAGGAATGATTGCTGTCAAATTAGGGAGCAGGCAGGCTGGGATACTGGGAAAGACTTTTGAACAAGTTAAATTTTGAATGGAGTCTGAAAGGAGGTAGCTACTCAGAATCTTGCTTTCCTATAACGCCCTTCTGCTCATCTTCCAAATCGCCTTGCTGTTTAAGCTTCAACTGCTCTTCCACTACTTAGTGTGTGTCAGTCACGGTGCTGGGCTGGGCACTGTAAATGTGGCAAATGGAGTACCTGCATCCTGTCCTCAGAGAGCCTAGTAGAGGAGAGAGTCCCCTAATTCAACGCGGTGAGGGTGGGAAGAGTGCATCAAGTTACGAGACAAAAACGGTTCTACCTGGCAAGTTGGAGGTGTTTTCCGAAGGAGAGAAACCGAGTTGAGTGTCGAGAGAGGAACAGACGTTCCAGGAGAAGAGTGGGAGAGGAGGCCACAGGAGGCATAACAACCACACAAAGTTTGCAGGGCACAAAGGTGGAAAAGTGTGTGGGGCTTCCAGAACAGCAGGAAACCCCAGGTGACTGGAGCTGGCTGCTGGGCCTCAGAGCAGAAGTGTCGGGAGCTAACGAGATCCGTTGGAAAGCTAATGGGGCAGGAATGTAAAGAAGATTATTGATGTACAAGTCTATTTTCTCCTCAGCACTAAAAGCACGTCAAGAAAAACAGCTATTTGTTATTATTATTATTATTGACATTTTTTTGTCCCCAGCATTGTTATTCAATTGGTCTGTGGGGAGCTGAGCAGGGTGGGCATCTCAGATGCTCACACTGTATTGTTTGGTGTTGTTCTGAAATTAATCTTTGTGAGGGCAAGAGAAGCACATGTGTCAGTGTTTCTATGTTCGATATTGACTTGCAGCACTAATTTCAGTTCCTAAATAGAGCAATCTTTATTATTCGGAAAAGACTAATGTATAATATGGGCTAAAGACTGCATTTATTAGCAAGCACTTCACTTAATCAGCCTGATAGTTACTATTGGCCAGACAAGTGCTTATGAATTATGGCATTGCTTTTGGCAAAACTATTTATCTGTGTGACACGATATGTCACTTTTGAACTTCAACTTGACATCCATAAAATTACATTCTCGTCAAACTGAAAGATCAAGCTTTCTGTGCTGACTCACTTGGGTCAACATTTTGCAAATGCCTGGATTTACCACTTGAACCATAAACCCTCTGTGAATAATTTTGTGCACTGATGTTTGATAGCCTAGGGCACAGATCATAATTTCTGAGCAGAGGAAGAGGCGTCAAAGCAAAAGGCACTCACCTTCTGCATACAGGATGGCTCACTCCAAAGGGGATTCTCAGCAGGTCATTTTAATATCACTGGATAAACATAACTTCACTGCGTCCCAAAAAGAGAGCAAAGGGCATCAGCGGCGTATCCTTTATTTCTTTGGGTTAGGGAGGAGCATCACCTCCACTATCAGAGGATTTTCACCAGTGTGATAGGCATTTACCACAATGTAGGGTGATTCTCTTCTCCAGGTTAGACTTAAAGTTTCTTAAAAATAAGCAAAGAGGTAGAAATTTCAAAACTAACCAGAAGACCTAGAGATGAGTCAAGAGTTATTCTGTCCTTTATTGTCTACTCAGAATCACCCTGCACAGCACTCAGGTGTCATTGCTCTTGTCTAAGCCCTGTTTGTGAGGTGGATTCATCTATAGCAGGAACCAGCAGATTTCGAGCTCTCACTCTGGCAAGTAGATGGAGAGGGTTTGGCCCTCAGACCAGTCGGTGGCTGCTTGAAAGAGGAAATGATCCAATACCCCTGCAATCGCTTTGGACAGAAATGATGAAATCCAGTCATAACTCAATGACGCCATTTGAGGATTTTTAAATAAGCAGGTTCCTTGCAATCCGTATTAAACACATTAGAGAGCAATCTGACACCCTTTTCGGAAAATTTTTCACAGCAATTTTGCAAATACAAACATCTTATTTGGTGCAATAATGTAAACTTTGTCTTCTGAGAAAAGTGCGTACCAGTTTGGTGTGACATTTATGTAAGAAACAATTTGTTAGCTCCAAATCTTTCCCAAGGAAAAGGAAGAGAAACATTATATGGTGATTGTTATGGTGACTTCACTAAGGGCTCCTCAAGAAATGGTGACAGAAGTTCTCCTTGCAGATAGAAAGTTTGAAGGCAAATCTTTGGGAAGTGCTCTGCCCCAGGAAGCACCTGAAATTGGCATGTTGTTGCCAGAGTTCACCAGGATAATTATAAAGATGGAAGAGCAGGCATCTGGGGTTTTAGAGAGATCTGCAAAACCACTCAGATCTTAGCTAAGATGATAGCGAATTCTCGGGAGGAGGTTGGACCTAGTGTCAGATAGTCAGCACTTACAAGAGTCTCTCATTGACAAGCCTTGTCATAAACTAGTTTTGGTAATATGGGTACAGAACTTGAAGAACCTCCAATGATAAAAGGTCAAGCTTTAAGTCAGATGACTGAGAAAAAGATATATCCCTTCGGATACTTTCTGTTGCAACTAAGAGAAAATTCATTTTGGCCTGGATTGAATAGCAAAATAGATTTATTAGCTCACTTAACTAAAAAGTCCAGAGATAAAGAAGACTTTAGGCCAGGCTTAATACACCACTTGGCCACAGCAGAACACCCAGCTTCTTCCAGGCCTGGCTCTCTCATAGTCACAAGTAGCTCCAGGGTTACATGCTTCCTTATCCAAGCTCAGGGGCAAAGGGTAGCTTTCTAGGTAGTGCCTAGAGAACCTCGGGAGAGCACCCTTTCCAGAAGATTCCAGAAACTTCTCCTTAACTCTCATTGATGTTTATCCTGTGCCTATCCCTGAACCAATCGATGTGACTAGCATCCAAAGCAGATACCTAGTCAAGTCATAGACTTTAAGTCCAGGACCAGGAATTTTTTTTCCTAACAATTTGCTATAGGCTTCAATTTAATGGTCTTCCCGTTGGGCCAATTCCAAGCAGACTGTACAGAGATGGCTCCATCCCAGCTGCACCTTCATGGTACCAGGAGCTCTTTCTGCCCTCCTGCAGGGAGCACACAGCAGGTGGTGCCTGGGAGCAGTCTGGGGGAGTCAGGCTTCTCTCAGCTTCGACCTGATTTTCAGCCAAGTCTTTTAACTCTTCATTTTTGCTTGTGCTAACTTTACCTTGAGAAAGAGATATTTCAACCCTGCTAGACCGTAAGCCACTTTGGATTGTAGACTACTACATAAAAGGACTTTCTTGACAAACTTATGGGGGTTCTTTCCTTCTCTCTTGTCAATTTCAGGCTATGCTGAGCCCTTTTAGTAAGACTTTATTAAAGCATAAGGAGTTAAAATGTTCCAATATCCTCAATTTTTTCTGCCAAGTTTCCTAATGTTGCTGCCTTTGTAGGTAAAAGATCCTACTAGTAGGAATAAGAATAGATGATTTTCCAGACTTGAATAGTGAGAACTCATTGCTCTCCACTCAATTTCCCAAGATCAGCCAACTCCACTATTTTTAGGTGTATTTACCTAAAATACTCCTATGAACAGTTGTGAAAAACAGAAATAGATTCTGACAATTCTAAATAAAAAGGGAACTTGTTAGAAAGTTGTTGAGGGCTCACAGAACAAAAGGAGGTTGGAGGACTAGGCTTAGAAAATGGGTAGGTACTGTACTAATTAGAATATGGATCTTGCATCTTTAGCAGAAGCCAAACAATGGTGACTTAACCAAGAGAAAAGGTTTGTTTCTTTCTCATGGAAGAGAAGGTAGCAAGTGCTATGGGCTGTTCTGCCCTGGGTCCTTCCACATAGTTTTCCATTCTCTAAGCGTTGTCTTCATCTGCACGGTTGTATCACCACAACCATATCCAGGCTCCAGCCACAGGAAGGAGAAAGGGGAAATAAAGAGTAGGCAGCTTCCTTTTTAAAATGGGACCTGAAAGATGTGCACATCACTTCCACTTACTGCCAACTGGTCAAAACCAATCACACAGTCACCCCTGGCTGCAAAGGCTCCACCCTCATGACTTAAGCACCTCCCTAAGCCCTCACCTCTTACCATCACCTTGGGGATTAAGATTTCAACATATGAATTTGGGACACAAACATTCAAACCATAGCCTGGATTACTGTGGCAGAGGCCACCAGATTCCTCCAATATTCGCTCTCCCTTTTATCCTTTTTTAGAAATAGACCTTCTACACCCCACATTTTAGCTTTGCATTGAGCTGCCTAGCTAGAGACTAGTTTAAAAAAGTTATAAGAGAGTTATAAAAAAAGACCCACAGAGCTCCCCAGCACCTTCCACCATACAATGAGGATACAATGAGAAGTCTACAACCCAGGAGACGGCCTTCACCCAACCATGCTGGCACCTAATCTTGGACTTCCTACTTCCGGAACTGTGTGAAACAAATGTTTGTTGTTTATAAGCCACCCAATCTGTGTTATTTTGTTACAGCAACTTAAAAGGACATCCAGGAAGCCCTGGAGGGTCAAAAACCAGGAGAGACATCATCTCTGAACAAGAGCAGTTGGCTAGGCTGCTACCACTCCTGCTGCAGAACACCACCACCGTCAACAGAAGACACTGCTTCCTACTGCCACGAGTAAATTCTGGCTCTCCGTTCATCTTTGAGTCACTCACTCGACAGGCAAGGTCCTGGGCCACAGAACCTGATTGTCCAGACCTAAATCCTGTGCCCATGCCCTCGCAACCAAGAAGCAGTGAGATGCAAATCCTGCCTCCCACCAGGACTACGCCTAAGGAGGGATTCCCCAAGAATAAGAAGGAAATTAGATCCTGGATGATCAGATAATAATGACAAATGGCTACTACAGATTAGTTTCTCTCAATGACCTTTTATCAAAGTATATTTTTAATCTGCTTAAAACCAATGGATCTTGGAGGGGCTGTGGCCCTGGCTCATGGCCTGGCAACTAGAAAACAAACAGAGGTAACCTTAGTAATAGCAATGAACTCTACTACCTTCTTTAAAAGATACATAGAGCTATTTGGGAGAATTTTTTATGAATCGAGGAACGAGTTTCTATATTCCTATAGCCTCAAGATTTCACACATGGGTTGGGGGAAGCTTGCTATTTGTTTCAGAAAACATCATTTTCTTTCATCTAAATCAATCTTAGAAATCATCACATTCCACATCTCCATGAATGAATCTCTCTCTGAAAATCTTGCTTAAACTTTCTGGTTAATCAAGAGAACATCATCATTGCAAACAACCAACACTTTCTACTAGTAGGATAGCAGACCTCATAAAGACAGAGATTTATTAAAAGGAAGATCTTTAACCCACATCCATTTACAGCATTGTTTCTGAGGAAGCGCACTATTGTTATTTTGGGGTAGCACAATTCTCCATCGTGCAGGACTATCCCATACATTGTCCCATATTTGATATCCCAAGCCTCGGGTACTAAATGCCAGTGGCAAGCATTATAACACACTTTATAGTCATTATATATAGTCATTGTAATAACAAAGATTGTCACACATTTTTAAATATTCCCTAAAGGGACAAGGCCACCACTAGTTGAGAACCACTGGTTTACAATCTAGCTGGGGAGACAAAATACACAAAAAAAGATCTGAAATTAGGGAGTAGTCAGCATAGGCTGGGAAATGACCCACAGTGGCATCCAGCATAGTACCTGACATACAGAGGTAGGCAATAAATGTTGAATGAATGAATGGATAGATACATGAATGAAGATGGGACTGAACTGGAACTTACAGAACGATAGTACCCAGAATCCTGATGGAGAGTTTGGAGAACAGTAAATAGACCGGGCCTTCTACAGTTTCTTAGTAGAAATAGCGTCTAGGTGGAAGAAGGCCATAAATGTCAGGTGGGAGTTTGATTTTCCCCGTCTGCCTCTTAACGTGTGACTTTGGACAAGCTAATCAATTCTCTGCATCTCATCTTTTTTTGAATCTGTAAAATCAGGGTACCTGCTTCATATAGTAGTTGTGAGGATGGACTGTCAGAAAACCTAACCCATGTTTAGTACATAGTTGGCCAACAATAAATAGTAACTACTATTACAGTCATGCATCGCCTAACAACCAGGATATATTCTGAGAAATGTGTTGTTAGGTGATTTCATCATTGCATGAACATCATAGAGTGTGCTTGCACAAACCTAGATGGCGTAGCCTACTACACACCCAGGCTATATGGTACTCATCCTATGGGACCACCGTCGCATGTGGGTCTGTCGTTGACTGAAACGTCGTTATGCAGTGCATGACCGTATTACTATTCTTATTATGTCATGACAGTAAGTTAGATTTTGAACTTAAAATGTTTGAGTGGGAGACTCAACAAAGTGAGACAAAGAAAGCAACAAGTTCAAAGTAGTGTGAAGAAAGGGAATTGAGGTATAGAAAGGCTGGAACTGGAAACCGGTTAATCCTGAGCACTGGGTTTCTGCACTTTTCATTTAAAACAATATGGTGCCATTCCAGGTTTTCTTAGTAACCAGGCCATATGTGTTTTAAAGTCCCTGCCATAAGATATACAGCATGATATTAATAGTATTTACAAATCAATTGGTGATTTGGGGTCTTATTTACCTTTTTGTGTTTAATATATTTTAATTTTGTCACGATAAATCTTTTTAATCTGTTTTCTTGTTATAATTTTCAAGTAAATATTTTTGAAAATAAAAAGACTTACAATGAAGTGAATATTGAAAACTGAGAACTCTTCAATAAAGTCTTCTGATCATTGCTGGACATTTATCGAACAGCTTAGATGGCCTGAGCAAAATCTTGCCTCTAACGTCTGTCTCAAATGACCAGCAACACACAGGGAGCCATTGCGAGTGACCAGGTGGTTTCTCCACGAAGCTGATGTACTTTCTGGGGCAGGAATAGACGGGACCCAGGGAAGCAAAGGGAGAGGAGAAGGCCAGGGCTTGGTTCCAGGCTACTAGAGCTCAATTATTTTCCCCATCACTTTTCACATCACATCCCATCAGAGAGGGTTTCTTTCATTATTGGGTGATTATTTGAACTGGGTTAAAATAAAAAGCCATTTGTTTAAGATAGGTTTTTAAGACATTGCTTTAAGTTTCCCTCTGAGTTTATCATGCTACTTTTCATATAAAATGCAATCAATATTTGTTGATGTGATGCATTATACAAAAAATAAGGCAACTATAATATCAAACAGCGATTGCTACAGTGACAAGGCAGCTGTATTCAACACTGTGCATATAATTATGCTCCCACTTCACAATCATTACAAGTGTATTTTACGAAATTGGAGGCGAATTACCAATCACAGTGATTTTTGCATTTAAATGTGTGTATAGCTTAATTTGTACGTTGGCCTGTAAATGACAGAGAAACAATTGTTTGAAAAGTAAAAGAAAAACAAAATTCCATCAAAAGGGTGATTTAGAAGAATGTGGGGTTTTTTTAATTGTATGTGCTTAGACACAGCCCCACAGTGAAGTTTCTGTACGTGCTGTGAACTGGAACGTTCATATTCTAACACTTCGGCCGTAATTGGTCTAATTTATCAAAAGGTTTCCCACCTACCCTGAATAATTGAATTTAACTAGTCAACATGCAGTTAACATTAGTAGCTTTTTAAGACATTATTTCAGCAAAGGATTTTTTTAACCTTACACCCAGGGAAAATAAAGATATAAAGAGAGCATCTGTTCCACCCTTCCTAGTCTAAACTTTTGCTTTGTCTCCCTCCAAGATTAGTCACAACAAGAAAAAGCTACCTTGTATTGAGCACTTCCCATGGACCAGGTACTGTGCAAAGTGCTTTCCATACTTTGCTTCTTTTAATCCCTCCCCCAATGATCCTTCACAGGCAAAGAAGCCATGGCTCAGAAGGAGAGAGTGACCTGCCTAAGGTCATCCAGCTTAAAGTGGCAGAGCCAAGATTTAATCCCTGATCTCTTTGAATCCAAAGCCCTCGCACCGTGACAACTCCACTCTGGCCTCAACTCACGAGAGCCCAGAGCCATCCTGATAGATAATGGCCCCATCAGCGACTGCACCAGGACATTTGGAGTGGTGCCGTGTGTCTTTCAGGCCATCCCGGGGAGCCTGGATGTCTTTTATCAATGTTCATGTCAAGTAAAAACCATGCTTTAGAGAAAAAGACCAAATGATTATAGTATGCGCTTAATGCTGCACTTACCACATGTCAGGCACTGTCTAAATATAATGCGTATTTATTTTTAATCCTCAAAACCCTACAAGTTAGGTGTTATTACTGTCAGCCCTGATTTACAGATAGCAATTTGAGACATAGAGAAATTAAGTGAATTGCCCAAGGTGACATGGCTGGGAAGTGGAAAGGCTGAGATTCAAAGGCAGACAGGCTGGTGCCAAGGGCCAGGGTCCCAACCACCACTCTCCACCACTTCCCACTGATGCCATACCCTCCTTCTCACATTTCCCATTGTCTCTGGGCAAAGCAGTGACCACGGCTTTTGGAAGCAGCTTCACTGTTTGAGGTTTGAAAATAACACACTTCTTTACAAAGTGTTTGGGGATGTAGAGATAAATTATTCAATTCAATAAATATTCTCTTTGTATGTTCATGTTTTTGTACAAAACACTCTGGACCTGTATTTCCTTTGGTAAGACCTAAAGGGGAAATAAAGAGGAGAGGAAATCTTATGGAGAGAAAAATGTTATGACCATAACAAAATGACTTTTTAAATATATATAGACTCCAAGACCTTTCTTTTAGAGAGATAATATCAAACCGGCCATAAGAAGATTAACAAGCACACGACAATGCATTTGAATTGCAGATAACTAATATTTAATTTGGTGTCCATGGTACATTCCCAGGCACGGGACAAGGTGATTTTAAAAAGCAAAATAAGGAGAGAGCGGCGTTCATGTAGCTGTCAGTTGCTGTGAACCTGATTTACATGAGTTAATCAGTCAATTAATTCAATAATTCAACCCCCTATATTAACCCTTTTCCTAACATAATCTCATAACCTTTGGCCCCATAGAAACAGAACTCATACAAATCAATCAAGCCACTGCACAGTGACTACCTCAGGCAGAAAAAAGGGAAATCTCTCATCCAACAATGTTCCAGGGCAGAAGAGAAAGACTGGAGGCTGGGAGAAAAGCCGTTTAACTGAATGGTCCCCTTTCTCCTGGTTTAATTGTACTGCACTGAAAAAATTGACTAACAAGACCAAAATGAGGAAACTCAACCAATTATTAAGAATTGGGTGTATCCATTGCTCTTCATACATCATTGGCTTGACTCACTTTGGAAAGCAATGCAGATCCAAGCAATCCAAATATTTAAGTGAACTCTTCCCCGTGGAAGGAAAATAGTCTCATCGTAGGGCTGAAATCATCCTGCAGTACAAGAAAGAGCACACAGTGCAGACAACTGAAACCCAGGAGCTATAAGGAGGTTTAAACAAGCCAAAGAAATAGCAGAGCTCTAGTTTATGTTGTGCATGGTTGCAGAAATAGAAGTAACGGTCATTTACTGAGTACATATGATGTGTGAGACACTTGTTAAACATTAAGGTCGATGTAACATATTGGGACAGACACAGTATTAGTAATCAGAAATCCTGGGGTCTGGTCCTGGCACGTCCACCTGTGTGGTCTTTTTGATGTTTACTTCCCTCATTTGTAAAAAGGGGTCAAGAACACTCATCTGACTGGGTCACTGTAAGCATCAAGTCAGCTAATGTATACATGGCAGAGATTGCTATAAGGGCTCCCAATTTTTAGTTAGGTACTTGGCTACCTAGAATGAATACTACATTTCCCAGATTCTCTTGCAGTTAAGTGTAGGGATGTGACTATGTTTGGCCAATAGGAAGCAGACAGCAGTGTCATGTGGTAGTTTTCATTCACTATCCTTAAGAGGAAGCACATAAGTGCACCCTTTGCCTCTTCTTTGCCCCTTTCTCCTGCCACCTAGAACACAAGGCTGCCATCCTGGGCCATGAGGTTACAGTCACATATGGTCAAGCAAAACAGAGGAGATAGGAGGAGGCTGGGTTCTGACACCATGGAGTGGCATTTCCTTGATCCATCTACCCAGACTTTACTGGAAAGGGGAAAAAAGCTTCTATATTGCCTAATTCACTATTTTAGTTTGCTTTTCTGTACAACTCCGTTGTTGTTGTTGTTGTTGTTGTTGTTGTCAAAATACCATCCAAGCATATATTTCATTGGGGTGGTGGAGAATGAAGGAAATGAGAAGAGAGCATTTGTAGCCCAGCAAACAGAAAGCAAGCCAGGCCTTTCTCAAATGTACCTTGAGGGTCCAAGTTTGTAAGGGTATTGCCTCTTGTCTTTTACGTCACTTTCACACGGGCTGGACTCCAGCTCCAAAGTACTAAGATTCTATCATCCCAGTGTTGTTACTCCCACAGAATGTGAGTTCAGAAGACAAGTCCACCCACCAGGGAGACATAACGTCACGGCCAGGGGTTGCAGCATAAGCCCCCCAGACTCCCTGCAAGGAGGAAGTTCAGCAGTCTGGAACCGGGCAGCGGGAGGGCTCCAGGGATGGACTTGCTGTTTGGAGATAAAGGCTGTAAGCCAGACAGAAAGAGTGGTCGAGATCCCAAAGAACTAACTCTCCTCACCCTTCAGCTCAGAGGAAGGGATCTATCTCTACAGCCCGCCTGCCCACGCAGAGCACCGTGGTGTGTGTTGCTCATGTCCAAGTGTGGCCCCAGCCATCTTCACCCTCCTCAGCCTTCCCCTAAATGTTGATGATCAGATCTGGCCCCCTTCCTGCCCTCCCTCACTCTCCAGAGGTGCCACAGACCAAAAGCCTAGTGATCTGTCTTTGTCACTGTTGCTATCGGTCCAGACTATTGGCCAAGAAGACATGTACACCAGAGCCGGCTCAGTAAGGTGACATTAGGCAATTCAGTTTCTACAACTATAAAATTAGAGTATATGTCAATTATATCTCAATAAAACCAGAAAAGTAGATACAAGCAAGTAAAAACTAAATTGGGGAACTAGAAAATCTCTTGCTAACATGCCTTCCAACGTCATGGCCAGTGATCCCATGCAGCTGTACGCAAAGACCCTCAGAACCCAAAAAGCAGCCCTCGTGGAGAGCAGCGGCACTCATGGTGGCATGGCCTCCTCACCTGGGGGCCTAAAAGTTCTTCTTACCAGACGTTGGCACTGTAAAGACTCTGTCATTGTGATCTTTACTTTGAAAAAAATCTCCTGCCACTTCTGCCCACTATAGGTACCTTCCTTCACTCTCAGCCAGCCTAATATCAGGCACAGGTGTACAACGGGAAAACTTGTGTCCTCACTCTCCTATTTTCCCCACCTTTAATGGCACCTCTCCCCACCTAGGGCTCAGTGTCCTGAGATCAGAAGAAGAAGGATTTGCCCTAAGGCTCACCTGGTGAACTCCTACCTGTCCTCAAGGGTCAACTCAGCATCACCTCCTCGGGGAGACCTTGCCGAACCCTCCCAGGTGGTTTTGTGCTCCTTCTGCTGCTCCTCAGGGACCCTGTACGTGATCCTTCAATAAGACTCCACACCTCAAAGGGAGGTATTACATGTGTGTGAACAGGTATCTCCAACTAGACTGACAGCTCCGTGAGAGCAAGAATCAAATCTTACCGATATCTGTCGCCCCAGATTTTAGAAAAGCACTTGACATACAACAGGAGCTCAGAAAACATTTGATGACTGAGCGAGTAAGTGAATGCTCTGCTATTATCATTCATACATATTTTTACAGTCCAGGATTACCTTGGGAAGGTGACTTTGGCATGCTCTTCGGTAACTGATTAAGTGGCTATATATTGTTAACCTAATACTTTCCACTGCAATTGAACCACTTCCCTTTGTTGGGTCTTCAGTAAAGACAGAGAACGAGTCAGCACCACCTCTGCCTCGCTGACCTGGAGAGGGGTTCCCCTGGGAAATGCAAGGAAGATGCCTACTTCAGAGGTCAGTCTTTAACACTCTTTCTCAAACTAGAAGCCAGTGCACTGGGGACAGGGCAGAAGCAGAGGGGACAGTGTCACGAAAAGAACCCAATATGAGTTGGGGTAGCAGTTCTACTACTGAACTGTGGGTTCTCTCTCTATAGTCCATGGTGAATTGCTGCAGAGTTTCAACTTCTTGAGGAACCTGGTAAACCTAGAAAATGGACACACCTCCTGGGGGCCAAAGGGTGGGAGTTCAGCCAGATTTGATGACTGAGTGCAAGAAAATGGAAAAAGAAAATGTGACCTGGGAAGAGATTTTGTTTTCCTTAGTTGGCATAGGGGAGGGGCTATTGTTGCTCTTCTGGAGAAAGCAGGGAAGAGATAAAAATAATAGCAATGTTAGAAAGGGATGGAGGCAGGGGTCCCTCCTATCACACTGCCTGCTAATACTGGGATGTGAGCAGGAGAGGGTAACTGAGAAAGGCTCCATGAGGAAGAGACATAAGCAGGATTGTCCCCATGGAGAACACTGGTCCCAAAAGAGGGGCACAGCTGCCTGGGCCCCAGGTGTGGCCATGAAACATAAAGTTTCCTGACACCTTGGTTCATCCAAAGTGATGTCACGGTTATGCAAAAGGCTAGAGTGTAGAGGATTCTCTTTATCAATGCAACCAAAAGTAACTTGTGATATTATTTTCCTTTGATAAAATCTCTATTTCTATAACCACGAGTCCAAATAGCAGGCAAAACCTTTCATAACCTGACCTCATCTACCTTTGGAGATGCATACAAGTCATTCTAAGGTGCAGTTCCCCTCACGCGTCAAGCTGGATGTTCCCACCCCTTGCAACGTCTCATATCCCTGCCGTCTATTGGACTTCTAGACATTCTTCAGAACTCAGCTCAAATGTCTCCTCCTCTGTGAAGCCTTCCATGACCTCCACAGATAGAGATAAATGCCCCCTCCAACACACCAGCCATTGCGGCCTTTTCCAAATGCTGCAGTGGTTTCTTTACACGTCTGTCCTCCCCACTTGATCGTGAGCTCAGGCACAGCAGGGATCACATATCTTTGTATCCCCAGCTCTTAGGACTCAGATATCTTAGACTCTAAACAAATTACTGATAAATTTATTAATAATCAGTGAATCAAGACGTAATCAGCTGTCTAGCTAAAGGGATGTCTTCCATGATTTGAGTGGACTCAAAGTCAAGCTCCCCCCAAAATAAATCAGATAGTGGATATCAGGAACATCCTGCCCCGAACATATATATATATTTATATTTATATTATACAGATATAGATATTTACATATATTTAAAATGAAATATGTATACATATAACACAGATATATATAATGAAATGTTAGCAAATCACTTAGACTATTTTTTGTAGGTAGGACCAGAATGCACAAGGTTGAGGATTGTTAAACACATACATGCCCTATGACCCAGCAATTTCACTCCTAGGTTTATAGGCAAGAGGAATGAACACACATGTCCACACAAACCTTTGAACCTGAAGGTTCATAGCACCTTTATTCATAACACTCAAAAACTGAAAACAACAAAACATCCACCAACAGGTAAGTGAATAAACAAATTGTGGCATATTCACACAATGGGATGTGAATATTATCCAGCAATAAAAAGGAAAAACCTATGAATACATGCAACAACACAGATGACGCTCAAAACAACGTCAACTAATTATTCTATTTGCATAAAGTTGAAGAATAGGCCAAAAACAAAATACCCACATCTACAGTGGTTGTGTTGGGTGGGAGGACTAGACTAAAAAGGGGCACGTGGAAACTTTCTAGAATAATAAAAATGTTTTGCATCTCAATTTGAATAATGATAACAGAATAAGTATATTTATCAGAAGTCATTGAACTTAAGATCTGTGCATTTTACTGTATGTCAATTATTCCTCAACAAAGAGAAAAATGTTTGAGGATTACTATTTTGCAAGAACCTTGTACTTCAAGAAGTAATGCTATAAGCATTTTTTCCTTGGGACATGGAAAACCTTGGGCAGCTTCTATTTGAGACTTCCCTTCATAGAACAGAATATAGGGCATTACACCAAGCATGATGACAGTGCAAAATATAAACCCTTTTAAAAATGACAAACTGTCAGTCTATTGAGGAATCAAAGAGTGTTGTTCAAAAGCCTTCATTAAAATTTCACTTTTGCTTGCCTGTCATAATAGATCTTAAATCAATTCTCTGATTATGAATTGCCTATTACAATATTGCCCATTATTTTTAGCCTCTTTTTTATGAGAGTGGAGAAAAATATTTTAACTTGAGGAGGCAATCAGGGAAATGTGATTGCGAGTGACAGCGAACAAAGGCACTTTATGAAGCTGGGTGATTGACAAGTGCTTTGAGATCTGTGAATTAAGAACTATGCTGCGTGCGCCGAGTTGCTCAATAAGAAAATGCTTTCATTTTCGATGATCTGCACAAAGACTTCAACTGGCGTCGGCGGTCAACAAATTTATTCAACACCCACATCTTCTATCTGCTCACAGGATTCAATTAAATGTTGCTCAGCCTTCATTACAAAACACCCTCCCCCGTGCCACGGTGAATATTTCAGATTCAGAAACTCCCTTATTCTTACACACACACACACACACACACACACACACATTTATCTTCTACCCATTGGGTGGGCTTTGGAACTTTGTTCCATACTTGCCCACTTATTAGCTCTGTAACCTCAAGCAAGTTACTTAACCTCTCTGTTTTCCAGAGTCTTCACCTGTAAGGTGGAATAATAACAGAATGTACCTCAAAATCATTTACAGGTTAAATATGATTATGTGTTTGACACAGGATCTAGCTCACAGTAAATCTCAGAAAATGCTAGACGAAAAGCAACCAGACGGTGAAACTTTAGATATGGAAGAGACATTAGACATGGTCAATTCATAGATAAGGATAGTGGTGCTTAGAGAGGGAAATTGACTTCCTAAAATCACACAGACACTTGGTGGCGGAACTGGTACTAAAACAGTAATTTCCTGACTCCCAGACAAATGTTCTTTCCAACACTCCTGCTCTTTTCTCTTCTGTCCCCCAGCTTTTACTATGCTAGGTCCCCATGAATAAGAGGACACGGCAATGAACAGAGTCGAGACCCATATTCTATTCCCTGACTGACACTTCCCCGAACTTCTGATTTCTCTTCCATAAAATGAAAAGATTGGAAACGTGACGGCAAAGATCCTGACCAGCAATAGCGTTCTGTGATTCTATTAGCAAATCTAGACTCTGCACCATTGTTATGGGTGAAAGAGAGACAGGAATCACTTACACCACCGCTTACTGTCTTCTGCTCTGACTGTGTGATCACTGTGTAAAGTTGTCCAGTCTCGCACTTACCTTCCTGATCTCTCCCTCGGATGTCCTCACCCTCTGCCTGGAGGAGTGTGGGCAGGAATGGAATGAGCACAAGTGAGGCAGGGAAAGGTGATCCAGGGAGGCATCTCTAGCAGGACACTGGAGAGTGTTTTCCTCATGCCTGATGGTTTACACAATAGGGATCTGAATTAAAGAGCAGCCAACAGTTCTAGAAGGGCATATGGCATGTCTTGTGGAAATGAGCAGTAAAAAAAGTCTAAGAAATAATTTCAGTTCTGTCTCCAGGATAACGTGTGCCTCTTTCTTTCTTGACCATGAACATGCTGCTCATTTACAGTAAGAGGTTATGCACACATGAATTTTATAAGAACTACAGAGTGTAGTAAGCACATTCATGCCATAAGATAAAGGAAGAATGGAGGTGAGCTAGACCATTGCGACGCTGATTCATCATCTTCTCCAATGGCTTTTAGATAACTTGGGACACACCCAGATGCATAGCAGAGCTCCTGCAGTGGCACAGAGGAGGCTGGCAGAGAAGACAGCACAGGACAGAGGTCAAATGAATGGAGTGGGGGGATCACGTCTGTTCTCCAGGCAGAATTCGGAGCACAAAATGGCTGCCCATCTTGTCCCTGAATTCTTTTTCCTATAAACCCCACATGGCTCCTCATGTCCAAGGACAGAGCCAGAGAGCTGATCCACAAGGTAGAAACAACTGGTTGAGCAGGTCCTCAAACCTAAAGTGAAAGTAAGGAGGTTGACTCGTCCTGCACTTCACCCAGGGAGAGGACAATGCAGGGATTCCTTCAGGTGATGACAGAGGAAGGAACTGAGGATGCTTCACTTGGAGAAGAGGTCAATTTGAGGCAACAAGGGAAGCTTCAAACATGTAAAGGACTAAGACACGGTGAAGAAAAGTGGTTACTTCTCCTTAACTAGAGTGAATGCAGCTCTCATTGTCCCTGGGCCAGTACTGGCTTTCGTCTGTTGACCCAGGGCCAGTTTGGCATTCGTCATGTTGGAAGTATTTTTATTAAAACCGCATTAAGATAACTCAGAATGGGTTTGGTAGACTTCTGTTGTGTACTTCCAGCTTCGGCCATGATTCTCATTTAGCCTTTCGTAAGACCCACATGCAGGAAGCATATATCCAACTTCAACAGGTGGTTTCGAACTGAAAGATGATTGACAATCCATCTCTCTTTTCCTGACCCTTTCCAGGGGCAAAGTGACTAATACCGCCCTTTCAAGAACAGCGTGCAGGGTGCTCACTTGCTCATGTGACAAAAGATACTCAGGTACAAACACTCAGGAAAAACTCCTTCCCATCTCAGGTGTGGGAGAGGTCGTCAGCATTGCTTCCTCTACTGGTGACACGGTGAATGAGCCAGGTAGACTAGCCAGTGAGACCTCTAGATGCACAAAGAGCCAGCCCCCAGATCTCCCATGAGTGAGAAACGTGGGAAATTAGAAGCAGACTTTGGACGGTTCTGCCCTAGAGTACAACATAGAAAGTAGTCTGAATACTCTCACTCAGGTGATTTTGTCATTCATTGTGTGGAGTTTTATTATTTGGTAATGCTTTTTTATTTTGTAATAAACCTTTTAGCCACAATGATTTTTTAGAGTGTTTATTAATAAAACACTAATCCCATTTACCATCTGCCTTGGGGGCTATAATGATATCACTGGCCACATAAAAACCTGAAGACACAAATCTCTGAAAAGCATCAACATCTACTTCAAAAGTTATTTTAAGAAGACTGTGCCCAGGCCGGCCCAGTGGCATAGTGGTTAAGTTTGAGCTCTCCTTCTGCAGCCTGGGTTCACGGGCCCAGATCCCAGGCGTGGACCTACACACCACTTGTCAAGCCATGCTGTGGCAGCGTCCCACATACGAAATAGAGGAAGATGGGCACAGATGTTAACTCAGGGCCAATCTTCCTCACCAAAAAAAAGAAAAAGAAGGTCATGCTCAAAGATAAAGATTGAACAACACTTTCAGCTGCAGAAGATCTATCTATCTATCTATCTCTCTGTGAGGCATGACTTTTTATTTAGATCAAATGACTGTTCTTCTAAATTAATTCCACTTATTTTATATTCCAAATATTTCTGTGCATATACCAAAAGTAAAGAGAAAGCTCTGTGGATTGACTCTATAAGCAGAAAAACTTCCCAATTAAAAATTGTCAGTTTTACATTTAGTGTCATCACTGAAGTTTCAAAGAGAAAATCATTTCATTCCAATAATAGCTCCAACATTTCGACCCATCTCATGAAAAAGTTTAACAGTGAAAATTAAAATTTCTATGGTGGAAATACAATTATTGAAATATGATGTCCTGGTCAATGCAATATTCTTACTAAATTAATGAACCTGTGGAGAGAAAAGCTGAAAAGAAAAGCCTGATAAAGTCCATGTGTTCTAATCCTGCTGTGTCCATGGCTGTCCTGATAAGTCTAATGGATTTCTTAGCGGCAACTATATATATATAGTTGTTTTGTTTTGTATATATACATTTATATAAAACATATGGAGCAGAAATGACTTAGAATTGGTCATGGTACAGACATAATTCATAAATATGTCCAAATAAGTTGTAATATTCTACCAATAAAAATAGAAGTATAGGGGCTGGCCCCGTGGCCGAGTGGTTAAGTTCGCGCGCTCCACTGCAGGCGGCCCAGTGTTTCGTTGGTTCGAATCCTGGGCGCGGACATGGCACTGCTCATCAGACCACGCTGAGGCGGCGTCCCACATGCCACAAGTAGAAGGACCCACAACAAAGAATATACAACTATGTACCGGGGGGCTTTGGGGAGAAAGAGGGAAAAAATAAAATCTTTAAAAAAAAAAAAAAGCTCCTTTATAAAAAAAAAAATAGAAGTATAATGGTAACATTTTACAAAGGTTTTTATTTATATACCTGCTTAGAATAATTGAACTTGAAGAAAGTTTAATGAAGTTGATGTAAAATGAAACACAAGTAGTGAAAATAAGTGTGAAAATGCTCTGAAGACTGTCCAGTGCAACACAGATGTGAGCTGTAATTATTGCTGAATTGAACTATATTCTTACGTCTTTAATGAACCCCGTACTTGGTCATTCGTTACACATACAGCTGTTCTGTATACTCCATGATTTGAGTGTTTCAGGTTCAGGTTTCCAGATTTCTGTGTCTTGGGCTGGGCACACCTTACTTTGCATTAACTTGTATTTACTTTTGTGAAGTCTTCCTTCCACAGAAGCATGCTCTACCGCCCAAACATTGCTGACCGGAATCTTCTGGTAAGGGTCCCATTCGCATTTTCCAGCTCAGCCCTCGCAGCGTTTAGATCAAGGTTGAGAACTCAGAGAGCTCTCGGGAGACAAGGCTGGCTGTGCAAAGACACATTCTTCCCCCTTCAGTAAGAGTAAAGTCTCAAATCTGTAGGATTTTTTCCTATAAAGGGTAAGCCCCATTCTGTGCTCCTTCATGGTCCCTGCCTCCTACTCTTCCCCAACAAGATGAAGTTTTATTATGACCAGAGCTCAACAAACAAAACTAACATGCCGCAAATGCATCGAAGCCTAAGAGTACTTCTCAATATGACAGAAGTTCAGATCCACTGGTACGCCCAGCAGCTTTTGATCCCAAGAAAGATAGAAACCTGTGCCTTGATATCTACTTCTTTCCGCTCCCTTCAATTGCGCTGGGGTCCTTTTATCATTATTTTAACGTTTCTTTGCACAAACGGCTTAGAGCCTTCCTCTGTGCCCTTGAGAGCTGATCTGAATCACCCACGGAGTATAGGGTGTGAACTTGCAATTATTTCCTGCGAATGTTCTGTGAATGTGTTGAAACCAAGCATGAACATTTCCAGCCAAACTGCAGCTTTTTTCAGGATGTTTACAGCATCCCAAGTTCTGGAAACAGGGAGCCTTAGCAGTTTCTCACACAAAAACCATGCAGGCTCAACTTGCAGAGGTAGAGGTTGCCAGTTCCCACATTCATGATTAATGTTGAAATCGTAAATTATAAATAGTATTTGATCAACCAGCACTCCTCTTCCATCCCACACAATGGTTACAACAGAAAACTTCCACAACAATTCTAAGGACAAAAGGGGCTCCCACTGTCTCCTGATACACACTTCACTGGGAAAATATTTGTGAAACTATTATCGACGTATGGCTCGTGTTCCCTGGCTGCCATCCCAACATTATGGTGTGAGGGGAGGGGAAAGTAAATGCCACCAATGATGGTGAGGAAGGCTCCACCAGACAGGAAGAGAAAATGGAGAGCCGTCACTTCCAAATCCCAGTGGAATATGGGGAGGAGAGGTCAAATGCCCATGACATCACTTGTCCCCGCTGAAGTGGGACTCTGGGAGTAGCAGGCATGACAGAAACGTTGAAACAGACAGATATGGGGAAGCGCAGGAGCTTTTGGTAGGATTTGTGATTGACACGCTTCCCCGGGCACAGCTTGGGAAGTCCGGCAGGCCGCAGGCAGGGCCCCATCCTGAGCAGCATGGGAACCAAGTGCAGCACCGGAAGAGGGAGGAGTCTAAACTGAGGAGCCCTGGCAATGCTCCTGGCTTCCCAAGGCCTGGGCAAGGCACGCAAGGCATCTGGGACCACCCTCCTGCTCCAGAGCAGCGGTCAGAGATCAGAGCGGGCCTGGGGAGGATTGCAATCAGGACCAAATGACTGCTGCATTCAAGGACAAACCATGACTGCAAAACCATGAATTCGGTATTGGGGACCTGACCTCCAAGGGGCCAGATAGGCCCATCTCCAACACTAGTGCAGGGAACAGAGCAGATCAGGCACGGCACAGTGAAGACCAGTGAGGAGCCAAAGGACGCTGCATGGGTCTGAAACTCCCATCTCTCCCCTGCTGACGTGAAGTCATGCACCTTGATCCGTCTAGGCGCCATCTTAGAGGGGCATGGGTCAGGGATGGGAATCTAAAAGATGGAACATTTACCCAAAGGGGACTATGTCATCCAAAAGAGACTATTTAAGCCTAGAAGAACTGGGATAGCACAAACTGGCAAGTTTAAAGTTAATTTCCACACCTCCCCCTAACTACCACCACCCAGCTGAGTGTGGTCTGGTAAGGAAGATCACATCAGTTTTAGAAAACACAGAAACTCCATTCTCTTTGCACATCTGTGTGAGGCATGTGAATTTATCACACCACTACCCACAGGCCTCAGCGCTCCTTTGCCATCATCCGGTTCTAAGATACTCAATTTATTTCAATTTTTTTTCAATCCCAACATAAGATTTCCTTTTTTCTGCTGGGTCTTATCTCATGAAGATGCACCTGAGAAAATTTCCAGAGCTAGAAAAAGATGCCCCAAAACCCCGAATGCTGCCCTGACAAAGCCAATGGAGAGACATCCCCAGCCTGCCCACCATGGGGTCTCCAGGCCCCAAGGACTTAAGAACATCACAGAGGGAGGAAGAAGTGTGTGCATGCGGGGTTCCAGCTGCCAGTGCCAAAGGGCTCTTATAGTCACCCACTGAAACATCCATAACCAGACTAGGGGGCTACAGGAGCATCCAGTGTTAAGGGAGGTCTTTAAATTTCCCCATCCTATTGGTCCTAAATGAAACACACATCCCCTCTCAATCTGTAGCGCTTCAAACAATGGCAGTAGACAGACCCAGCGGTAGGAGGCTACGGTGAACCACACCTGCACACACACGTAGCAGTCATCTGTTACACGGCACCCTGCTCCCCACCGTCACCATAGCCCACCATCACCAAGGCAACAAGGCAAATTTGTCCTCTCCTTCATTCCACCTGCACAATCTCCTGCCTGAGATTCCACATCACCCTTTGGTAAATTATTTCCTTCATCCAAGCTCGCCCTTGATGTTCCATTAATCTCCTCACATTCTTTTTAGAAAGAGGAAGTGAGTGAATAAACATTTCATTTTTATAAAACTGAAAACCACTCAGGTTAACCTGGGACAGGGGGAGGAGGGCAGAGCAAGCGCCTTTCTCCAGGCAGTCCGGAGACCCGCAGAGACGCCTCCGTGTCTGCCTTCCCCGTGCCTTCCACTGCTGTGGTCAAGCCTGACTTGGCTCACAATTTCCTCTGCTTCCCTCTGTCCAGGGCCTGTCATTGTTTCAGATTTGGTTGTTCAAGCCTGAGACCTCTTTCTCTGTCATGACGTGGCGACCTTCGTCTTTAGCCTCGCTCTCATGGCAGCAGCCAACGTCCACCTTCCCTGTGTGCTCTCCTGGGCAGCGTGCCCCCGTGAGAGAACACACACAGCTATACCCTGGCTTCATGTTTTATAGTTTTAGTTCTTTCTTCATTTCTGGCTTGTAAAATGTCTCCTTTCTCTCACATCTCAGGAAATAATTAGCACCTGGGAGGTCTGTTATTAAAAAATGAAAAGAAAGGCATGCTCCTTCCAGATCATTTTCTTCCTCCTTGAGGCCTCACATTCACTGGATGAAAAGTCCAGGGCACACTGATTATATTTCCCAGAGCTGTTGCCTTCATTTTTTACTTCTAGAAATTTCTTTTAAAATGTTCTATCAATATTTAACGATAGCAATTATCTTTAACTGGCAAAAGTGCCTTCCATTATATAAGGCAGAAGGACAACATTTGTAGAGTCCTTGTATAAAGATTCTTGTTCCACTACATCCACTAAGGGGAAAAAAATGTAATGAATAATTAACTACCTAACATTGTTGTCGGGAATGATAACATGGTCAGCAAGGACTTCCATCAATGCGCAGAGTCCGTCTGGTGAGGATGCGCCACCAGTGTTTGCACACACTGTCCACTCCAGCCCACTCCCGATGCAGGCCCCAGCACCTATTTCCAGCCTGGTTACACCGCCTCCTGTTGACCTTGCAGCTAGGCTGAGAAATGAGACATCAAATCCTGAGCAGGGCACAAGGTTTTCTAAAGGGAAACGTCAGTGACAAGCCCAGCCCTCAGCCCAGCATGTCACTGCTCACGTGGAGGAGCAGCCTGGACCCCAGCGCCATCCTCACAGGCTCTGTGAACTCCGGCCACTGGCCTGACTTCTCCAAGACTCTTCCCCAGGACTCCTCATGCAACTTCCACCAACACAGTTTAAAAGAAGCTGAGTTTCATATGAAAAATAGATTGAGCATTTATCTTCCTAAATACTTCTAGAACTCTGACCTAACAAAGATGTTCATAAAAATTATTGATTAAAAAAATTCGAAGCTACCTTCTTAGCACCACAGCTGACTGGGTCTCCCACCCACAAGTGCCACAAGTACACTGAGGCCGCTCTCTGCCTGGACTCACTGTTCTGTCCCACGTGGCGTTTTCTGCCATTGCAGCCCCTTCTCTGAAGAATGCAGCTCTCCCTGGAAAGGGGGTAAAGAAGACCAAGAAGTTGTCACCTTACCTGTTGTCACCACTTCCGGAACATGGCAGAAAAGTTCTTCATGAACATCCCTGAGGTTTTCTTCTAGTATCATCCTAAACCTGGAATCCAGAATTTATATGCTTTGCACTGGGTTTATCACGTATTTTCTACTCAAGGATATCTCTGTTGTTACTAAAATGACAGTCTCTACCACAATGACATTTTGTTGCTCGTCTCTGTAACTAAAAGACTATGGATCATCTCTAGGAGAATTAGGTGATAAAATTCAGTGGGCAACAACTCAGCCAGCTAGAAGAGTGAAGCAAGCTTCAACCAATCACAGCCAGGATTCAGTTGGCTGGGGAAAGGTAGCAGGCCTTAGTTCAGATGCCCCACTATTGGTTTGATGTCTGTGAGAAAAACATTGCTCATGATCTTGAAGGATTCTTGCCCCAAATGGCTGCATGTTAAAGAATACAAGGAAGCAAAGAGTTGTGTAGGTACCAGAACTTGGTGCAGAATACAATGTGTCAAAAGGAACAGAATCACACGGCCAGTGGGGTGGAGCAGAAAACTATAGAGCATCTCGCCTGGCAGGAAAGGAGACAAATGGCAAGAGCAACTCAGACGTGAAGCGGCAGACAAGGAAGTTTGTGTGAACGCGTCTCGTCCTCTGAGAGAGAGCAGGAAGCAGTTTTACTCTGAATGGAAACGAGTCTGTATGACCCTGAACCCTTTCTCTGTATAATGTTGGTCCTGAAACTAACCCTTACCTTCACTAAAAATGAAAGTTTAAAATTTCGCAATACTTACTCAAGTGTCTCCCCCAGCTCTACATTTTTTTTATTACTTACAAAATAATTGCTTTTCATTAAATGTGATATGTTACTAAAGATTATCAAGTTATGGTTTAAATTTATAACTCAATCTGCCACCTTAAAAGAAAATTAACAGCTGAATTGAGGTTTACAAAATTGAAGGAAGATGAGGTCAGCCCAGTGTCGTAGAGGTTAAGTTTGTGCACTCAGCTTTGGCAGCCTGGGGTTCACCGGTTCAGGTCCCAGGTGCAGACCTATGCACTGCTTCATCAAGCTCTGCTGTGGCAGGCGTCCCAAGAATAAAGTAGGGGAAGATGGGCACAGATGTTAGCTCAGGGCCAATATCCCTCAGCAAAAAGAGGAGGATTAGTGGCGAATGTTAGCTCAGGGCTAATCTCCCTCAAAAAAAAAAAAAAATTGAAGGAAGAGAGGGAGGAGAAAAGAGATTGGAAACAACCTGCTTGTCTAAAAGTAGGGAAATGGTCATCTAAACAATGGAATATTTATAGGGCCATTAAAGTCATTTTCACAAAAAAATATTTTATGTTATGGGGAAATGTTCATGATATAATAGCAAGTGAAAAAAAAAACAGGCAATAATACATTATAAGACAAATTTTCTGAAAATAAAACAACTTAGCCTTAGTAAAAATACCCCGAATTATTAACTGTTTTTTCCATTGACGGTATAATATGGGATTTTTATCTTCTTTATATTTTTCTGTATTTTCTACAATACATACATGTTACTTTTATATTCAGAAAAAGGATTTTTTTAAGAGAATATCTCAAACATAAGAGAGTTTATCAAGGATTTTAGAGTATAAAAAGAGGAGTTAGAGGAGCGAAGAGGCGAACATCGACAGTGACAGTGACCTTCCAAGTCTCATCTGGGGTCTGACCCTGGAGGTGACCCTGGAGGTGAGCCTGGAGGTGACCCTGGCTGATAGAGGACAAGCACAGCAGGCTGCCACTGCCCGCTGCTCTAGGAACTCAGATTATAAACAATGCTTCTTTTGTTGTTTTTTCATTCTCTACATCGTTGCTAGAAAGTTCATGTCAGATTCAGATGTATCTGAATTAAGTGGGTAAAATGTATAACCCATAATTATCTCCAATCTGGCCATGTTTCATGATTTTCTGCAATAATCAAAACAAGTTTCACAAGCATAGAAGTTTAGTTTTCTAACAAGACAATTTGACAAGCAAGACAGTCCCCATCGCTTTCTATTGCACGGAAGAAAAATCCAGTGAAGAAATCGGCCCCTTATGGTGGAGAACAGAGAGCTTAACCAATTTTAATCTTTCTCAACAGTCTTCAGCTTGGTTGATTGTTCAACTATCCAAAGCCCTTCACTTGGTTTATTAGATCATAAATCTAATTTAATAGCACACAGAAACCAAGGAATTCTAGGTCCAAGTAGATTGTTTGCTAGTTTTCCTTTAATTAAAGATGCTTTCCTTCTTAAAGGAAACTGATACTTCTGGTTATATATTTTCTTTCTCAGAGAGGGAGCTTATCTTTTTCTATCCACAGCTTACCTGTTGGCAACAGCAGGACCCAGGTGTATTAGGCAGTAGCCTTCCAGCTGTGGTCTTCGAGGTACTGGAAGCATCCGTGAACACATTTTACATAGGGAAGGGGAGTTTTGGTTAATATAGTAGGTCAGTGAGGTTGAGGAGGGTTAAGATGCTTCTACTGGACTTTTCAGAACTATTTGGCCTTAGTATCTCTGCACAGAACTTGACCCCCGTACCCTTCCCTTCTTCGGAGCGCCAACATTTCTCCAAAGTCCAACACTTTCAGCCCTCAAGATTTAGATTCCTCCTCAATATTTATCTGTGTTTGCCCAAAGCCTAACAGAACTCATTCCCTAAACAGAAGCTTACTGAGCACCTCCAACTTAACAGGCACTGCAGTAGGTGCCGGTTTGAAGGCACTGAAGATAGACTCAGGTTGTATTCTCATAAAACTTTCATTCAATAGGGAGAAATAGATGAGGAAATATATAAACCCAATTCCAACTGATGTAAGATCAATGAGGAAAATAAAACAGAATAATGGAACAGAAAGTGGTGAGGGTGAGTAGTTAGACTGTGAGGCCAGGGAAGGTTACACTGAGGTGAAGAAATCTACGTGCAAAGAAGGAGCCGCCATGAAAAGAGCAAAGGAGGATCTCACAAAGAGAAGAAGTGTAAGTTCAACAGGCCTGAGGCAGAGTCAGTTTGGTTTGTGAGAGGAACAGCAGGGAGCCAGCCTGGTTGGAAATTAGGGAGGGGAACACCAGACGACATTAGAAAGATGGATTGAGGCCAAATCATGTAAGATCTTGTAAGAAGGAATGAGGATGGGAAAATACCAAAGGCCACAGTATCTTTGCCTGGAAAAGTTACCATCTCATCTACAAGACTTCAGGAAGACGATCCCTCCTTTGATATGAGGGGCGTTGAAGAGACCTGGTCTATAGCATCACTTCCAGCCCCAGTGCTGGGGTTTCCTATCAGACATAGCTCCAGCATCTCTCCAGGACTGGGAATCAGAGGCAAGCAAGTTAGTCTCTCGGTAGTCATTTTCCATCCAAAATTCTTTGGTTTTCCCTTTCACTTTTGAAGATATCACAAATTTGGTGGTGAAGGCAGAGCCTAACCAAGATCCACAAACCCACCTGCCTATTCAGCATCTCCTCAGTACCTCAAATTTATCCACAAACCATTCCCACTCGTCCTCTGAAACCCAACTTTCTTCTAGTGTTCCTACCCAAGGAATAACACCCCCGTCTCTTCAGTTTCACAAGCCAGGTATCTGGGATTACCCAACACCTTGCACTCCCTCACCCCTATAGCCAATCCTCACCAAGTCCATTCACACACAATGCATGACACAAGCTAGTTGCTGTGGTTAATATAAAGTAAAAAAAATGTGGCCCTACCTTCAAGAAGCTTTGGAGATGAAAACAGTAAAAGACAAGGTAGGAAAAGCACATGAATATTAAAAGTAGTCAGAGGAGGGAGAGATTCATTCCTGAAAGACGGGGGCAAAGATAAGAAATATCGTCTAAATCCTCAATGTTTATTTATGCCTTTCTTCAATCTCCTAAGAGATGTTATTTTATATCCTACTCAACACTTTAGCTTTCCAAAATGAAAAGCTAATTCTTTTTTTTTTAAAGATTGGCACCCTAGCTAACATCTGTTGCCAATCTTCTTTTTTTTTCTGCTTCCTCCCAAAGCCCCGCATTACATAGCTGTATACTCTAGTTGTGAGTGCCTCTGGTTGTACTATGTGGGACACCACTTCAACATGGCCTGATGAGTAGTGTCATGTCCGCGCCCAGGATCCAAACAGGCAAAACCCCGGGGCCACCAAAGCAGAGTGCGCGAACTTAACTACTCGGCCACAGGGCTGGCCCCAGATCTAATTCTTTAATCTATTAATCTATATATTGGACCAAAGTACAAAAAGGTGAAATGGAAAAAAATTAAGCACTTTCCTTTTTAAACTTTAGCCAATACGTTCATTCTTCTCCTACCCAAAGCCGCTTGGAATGCCACTGGAAGATCGGGACACCAGCTGTCACTCTGCTCTAAACTTGCTGTGTGAGCTGATCAGCTTGGGCTGCCATAACAAAACAGTATACACTGGGTGGCTTAAACAGACATTTCCTTTGTCATGGTTCTGGAGGCTGAGAGCCCAAGATCAGGGTGCCAGCAAGGTCAGGTTCTGGTGAGAGCTCTCTTCCTGGCTTGCAGATGGCCCGTGACAAGGAAAACCTCACTGTTTTTTCCTTTACTCTCACACTTAAAATACTCCTGACGCTGCATGTGTGGGTTTTTTCCCACATCTACCAATTCTCCAACACCAGCTAAGTGTCCTGCAATTCAGTTCGATTCCGACACTAACAGCAGTCGGTGCAGACCCTGCAGGATAAAGGCTCAGTCCCACAAGACTGCCACCCGCTTTAGATGCCAGTTGCAAATAGTAGGTCTCCGAGTTACCTACAACTTCTGTCTGACTCAGCTACAAATCGGAGGTTCCTGTGACCCCCCCTCCTCAGGTTTGACAATTTGCCAGAGCGGCTCACAGAACACAGGAAAACAGTTTACTTACTACTGTCAACTTACTACAAAGGATATTTTAAAGGCTACAAATGAACAGTCAGATGAAGAGATACATAGGTGAGATCTGGAAGGGTCCCCAAAGCTGCTGTACCCATGAGGTTAGGATGGGCCACCTCCCAGCATGTAGATGTGTTCACCAACCCAGAAGCTCTCTGAACTATGTGCTTTGGGGATTTTTATGGAGGCTTCATCACATAGGCATGAACAATTATTCACTCAATTTCCAGCCTCTAGCCCCTCTCAGGAGAATGAGGGAGGGGGTCCTGCAATTTCCAAGCTTCTAATCATGGTTTGGTCTTTCTGGGAACGAGGCCCCATCCAGGAGCCTACCAGGAGTCACCTCATAAGAACAAAAGACGCTCTATAACCCAGGAAATTCCAACAGATTTAGTTGCTCTGTGCGAGGAACTGAGGACAGAGACCAATATATATATTTTTTTCTATTCTTTCACAGCTACCTTCTCACTGCGTCCTCACATGGCAGAGAGAGAGGGGGAGAAAGAGATATCAGGCTTTCTGGTATCTCTTCTTATGAGGACACTAATTTCACATATCAGGGCCCCACCCCATGACCTCATTTAACCTAATTACCTCTTTGTAGGCCTTATCTCCAAATACGGTCACATTGAGGGTTGGGGGCTTCAAAGCATGAATTTGGAGGGGACACAACTCAGTCCATAGCACTGTGTGACCTTGATCAAAATCCCTTACCTCTCTGGCCTTTATCCAGATCAAGGTTCAGCAACTGCAGCCCACAGGCCAAATCCAGCCTGCCTCTTGTTTTTGTATATAAAATTTTATTGGAACACAGCCACACCAGTTACTTACATATTGTCATTGACTGCTTTTGAGCTGCGACAGCAGAGTTGAAAAGTTGCAGTAATGATCTAATGGCCTGCAAAGCCTAAAATATTTACTATCTGGCCCTTTACAGAAACAGTTTGCTGACCCCTGACCTAGATGCTCCCTTAAGACTCTTCTAGCTTTAACATTCCAGGATCTTATTCATGCCTTTAGGCTAAAACACCGTTTAGTCCAAGTCTTCAAGTTCTGCAAAAGGCTTTAGTGACCTAATGATTCTTTTAATAGGTAGTAAATGCTTACATGACAGAGGTGTTTTCATTCATCTCTCATTGTAGCTAACCTCTGACTGTTATTAAATGAGCTGAAGCAGATATGGAACAAAGTCGTTCCATGTAGTAAATGCATTTTGTATCTTTATAGCCAAATATATTCTTGTTAAATTGTTGTTTTAGGGGCTCTGTTGAGTACCTAATGTAGCAAGAAAAAACAGAGAGAGTTAGAAGTGCTCCAGCCTCACTGGTTTCCCCTCTCGGCGCCTGTGTAGCCCCTCGAATCTGCACCATAGGATTTGGCACAGAGACATGTGCCATTTTGAACTGCATGGTATTTCTGTCATTTGTGTTAGCCTGGTACCCCAAGCTGGAGAGTTAGCACCTTGAGGTTAGGGATCATGCTTTCTGAATCAAAAAGCATAGAATTAAAGAGCTGGAAGAGACATTAGCAATCATAATCCAACCTTCTCACTTCACAGATAATAAACTGAGACCCAGACAAACAGATAATTTGTCTTACTTCTCTTTAAATGTCACAGTACACATCAAGGGCTTGATTCAAAATCTGTTGTGCAGGAACTTAAAGAAGGATTAAAGAAGGAAATTAGAAAAGGAAATTTCCTGGGTCCTGACTTGAAAAGCTTTGAATGGAATGTTCTAGAAAACACTCTAAAGTCTATGATGTCATGTATCTCTAACATAACATTTCCTAACATGTATTCTGTAGAGCACCAACCCCAAGAGAGGCCCAAGAAAACATGGTCCTAGAGTTAAACAGTTTGGAAAAGCCTCATACTGTGCGCCGCTCAGTACAGCAAGGCTCTGAGCTCTGCAGTAAATGCAGCTGATTAACACTGAGATGCGCAAACATTGGCAACAAAACATCTTTTTTTAATAGAACAGCTATCAACATTCTGAGAAGAAAGAATGAAATAAGGATTTCTCAGAAATCACTTTAAAAAAAATACTTTATATCTGGCACTAGGCAAATTCTCTCTAAGAATATTCCCAAAACCAATTTTGCACATTTACCCAACTAATTCTCCCGTTGTGTGGCACAAATCTAAGGAGAAAAGAGGCTATCTTTCTCTTTGTAAAATCACCCTGCATCGAGCTCTAGTCCCTCCCATCACTGTGACTTGCCTGCCTCCTGGATGCACCCGGTACAAATTCTAGACTGCCCAGGAATCCAGCCTTGCTCAGGGCTTTCCCTTTGAGAGTGGCAGGTAGTGGAGGTAGACAGGGAGGGGTCATGAAACCAGGACTGCCATGATCATAGCAGTTGAAAACAGATGGATTTCCTAGGGAATTCCTCCTCACTGGTTTTAGTGGTATTTGAAGAAGAGCGAGCAGTTTTTTGTGTGTTATAATCCTTGGGATCTCTTTTAAGGATAGAAAATCTTGGACCTGATTTCTAGTTGAATTTGATACAGCATCAGCTACAAGCCTACTCGTCTGGTACATTTCTCAAGGAGAAATGGTTTGGAAAGACTGACCAGTCTCTAAATTTTAAATGTTCATTTTAACCCCTTGAGACTGATGCTTCTAATCTTGTCCACTCACCTTCTGTCATCATTTAGCAATCCAGCATGCAAACAGTCCAAATAAAATCATTCTTTTGGCTTATGTTGTAAGTAGGCCACCTATTTCCTGTGCTCCTGCAGGAGATTCAAGCCCACATTCTGCGCAGTGTGACCTGCCTGCTCGTCTGGCTGGACCTCCCACCTGTCATCACCTAACCACCCAGCATACACGGAATCTAAACTAAGTCACCCTGCGTCTCTTCTTTAGGCCCGCTTTCCATCCTTTGATTCTGTGATTCTTTCAGAATGATTCTTTTCTCTCAGAAAGTGAAAATTCCAAAGCTACTTAAGACCCCAAATCAGGTCCATGCCAATATCTAGTAAAGCTAAACATATCCCCTCCCTACGGCAGTTGCACCCCTGAGTCAATGCCCAGGAGAACTGAGCGCATATGTCCACCAAAGACATGTAAGAGACTGCTCATAAGCATAACAGCCACAAACTGGAAACAAGTCGAATGGCCATAAACAGATAAATAGACAAATAAATTGTGGTATATTCATAGTACGGATCTCTAAACAACTAAAAACAATACTACTGACACACACAACAGCACAGATCATGTTCAGTGGACAAAGCCAGACCCCAAAGAGTATGCACTGTATGGCTACATTCATATAAACTTCAACATGAATAGTGGTAGAAATTAGAAGAATGGTTACCTCTGGTGGGGGAAGGGGAGGACTAGGAATTAACTGGAAAGAGGCAAAAAGGAACTTTGTAAGGTGATAGAAATGTTCCATTTCTTGACTAGGGTGACGGTCACGTGGATGTGTACGTATGTAAAAATCTTTCAAGCTGTACACCTAAGACTAATGCACTTTACAGACTTTAATGTAGATATGTTACACCTCAAAAAAAAGTGCAAAATAGAAGGAGGTATCTGCCAATATCAGTGATACTAATAGGTGACCAGTTTGCATGTGACTTCTGGCACCCTAAAGTAAAGTAAACAAAAAACTTTATGACGCTAGTTTGCTACTTCCAATTAGTCTTTTTATCAAATATATAACAGGAGCTTGATTTTGATGGTGAGATTTTGTTGCTTGGTCAGTTTATCTGTTTTTATCACTCAATTTGTCTCACAGCTTCAAATGGCCATCATCATCTTCATCCAGGGAATGACTGTATGTTCATGGCTACGTCAAAATACTTACATTTTCCATGATATATTCTTGTTCGAAGTCTGTACTCTAAACCGTGGATCCAAAAAGCTGTTGACAAGTCATAGAATGTTTGCACTGGAAGGGATATTAGAAATTAGTGGTCAACCTTATTTTACAGATTAAGAACATGAGTCCTACAAAAGTCCAGTGACTTGCCCAAGGTTAAATGATTAACGGCAGAAGTGGATGTAGAAACCAGCCCTGCCGAGTCCCACTCTGATGCTTTTGACTCTTCTATCAGTCTACCAATACAAATATATCATAAAATTATTTCATCTTCTCAGAAACAGAGGGAACTATCCAAGAAAGACAAAGTCAGACAAATCTGGGGCTTGGTTAAACCAGTGGATAATTGCCCACTATCTAATGACAGGTGAACTCTTTCAAATCAGGCCAGTACGCTGAACAGACTTTCACTCCCACATATTAAACAGAACTGAAACATTGATGTTCTTCCAAAAAGACAGTAATTTTCTCCTTCTCAGAATGGCCACAATAATATCTTTCCAATTAAAAGTAGAATCCACTCAATTGGCACCCTGCTAAAGAGCAAATTGATTTAATTACGGCAAGAAAATATCAGTATAATCATAGATGTCAGGTGATAAAAGTAACAAGTTAATGGAATATTTTTTGAGAGAAGAAAAGGTCTATTTAGGAGCCACACGTAACTTGGTCTTCAGGCTCCATCACAATACTAATGAAGTAAGTCGGTATTTAAAACACTCTCCAGAGACTCCCACTGCTGGCCAAGATTGAAGAGCAGGAACTAGATTTGCCTTCCCACTTAACCCAAAAAATGGACAAATATACAAAATAATGGTTTTTAAGACATAGCACATAAGCAACAAAGAACAGTGATCTCAAAAAGACAGGAAACAAATGAGGTGAACCCCAGAATTGCTACACCTTACTGCCTTGAAAGAGCTTCCATGACACAACACAGGGAGGGGGAGTCCTGACAGGGCCCAGGAGACAACCTGAGACAAGGAGATAGAGCAAGGAGTATGGGGAGACCAAGAAAGCCAGAGTTCCCAGGACAGGGTACTGGAGAGGAGAGAGATGCACCAGGACATACCTCCAGATATCTGCAGAGGGTCTCCCCCAAGTGTTCAGCTGAGTATCCATCAGTGCATATGTGTAAAGAAACCACCTGGAGGCCAGGGAAAGATCACCTGAAAGGACTAAAGGTAATAATGCCCAGCTGTTCCTGCCAGCCAGTCTGGAAAACACGATTCATGGGGCACTGGGTAGTATACACAGAAGCTATTCACATCAACACTGGGGAGGAACCAGCCCTAGACCAAATGTTGCTCTGTTCCTCAAAATAAACCTGAAAAGCAAGACTCAAAAAGATCAAATGTTTTCAAGTAACTTAATTGTGCCCAAGAACAAAGTTCAAAAATATTAATATGAATAAAAAAATATTCAGCATTTAACAAGGTAAAAGTCACAATGTCTTCTATCCAATCAGAAAATTACCAGACATGCAAAGAACCAGGAAAATAAAACCAAAAATCAAATCAGAATTGACACAGATGTTATAACTAGCAGACAAGACATTACAATAGTTATTATAACTGTAATCTATATGTTTAAATGTTAAGTAGAAACATGGAAATATGAAGAAAAACCCAAACTGAACTTCTATAGTTGCATACAATAATGTCTGAGATGAAAAATTCCCTGGATGGAGTTAATGGCAAATTGGACACTGCAGAATAAAAGATTTAGTAAACTTATAGACAATAGAAGAGAAACTATCCAAAATGAAACAGACAGAGAAAAGTGTATTTTAAAAAATGAACACAGCATCAATGAGCCATGAGAAAGCTTCAGGCGGATTCCCCTGAGGGAGGGCAGGCTATAGAAAACATATTTGAAAAAATCATGGAGAAAATTTTTTCAAATCTGATGAAAATACCAACTCACAGATCCAAGAATCTCAATGAATCCCAAATATAAGAAATATGAAGAAAACTATATCAAGACACATTATAATCAAATCACTCAAAACTGGTGATAAAGAGAAAGATCTTAAAATCAGACAGAGAAAAAAGACACATAACACAAAGAGGAACAAAGATAAAGATGACAACTGATTTCTCTTTAGAATTAATATAAGCAAGAAGTCAGTGGAAGAACATCTGAAATACTGAAAGAAGAAAACTGCCAACCTACGTTCTATACCAAACAAGAATATATATATTTTTTAATCAAAAGCAAAATAAATGGAATTTCATACAAAATTAAGACTTCTGTTCTTCAAAAGATACTGTAAAGAGAATGAAATACAAGCCACAGATTGGGAAGAAATATTTGCAAAGCAGACATTGGATAAAAAGACATATCTATGGGGCTGGCCCCGTGGCCGAGTGGTTAAGTTCGCGCGCTCCACTGCAGGCGGCCCAGTGCTTCGTTAGTTCGAATCCTGGGCGCGGACATGGCACTGCTCATCAGACCATGCTGAGGCAGCGTCCCACATGCCACAACTAGAAGAACCCACAACGAAGAATACACAACTATGTACCGGGGGGCTTTGGGGAGAAAAAGGAAAAAATAAAAAAATCTTTAAAAAGACATATCTAGAATATATAAAGAATTCCCAAAACTCAGCTATAAGAAAATAAACAACCCAACTTTCAAAAATGGGGAAAATATTTGAAGAGACACTTCACCAAAGAAGATATGCAGATGGTAAATAAATACATGAAAAAATGCTTAACATAACTATATTACCTATTGAACAGGTAAAATTTTAAAGGCAGACTGTATCAAGTGTTCACAAGGATGTGGAAGAACTGAAACTCTCTTACACTGCTGCTGGGAAGGTAAATGGTACAACCACTGAAGAAAACAGCTTGGCAATTTCTTTAAAAGTTAAACATATATGTACCATATGACCAGCCATTCTACCCCAATGTATTTACCCAGGAGAAAGGAAAGTGCACAAATGCTTGTACTTAGATGTTCTTAGCATTTATTTGTAATAGCCAAAGACTGGAAACAACCCAAATGTCCATCAGCAGGTGATTGGATAAACAAACTGTGCTCCATCCATACGATGGAATACCACTGAGCAATAAAAAGGAATGAATTACTGATAAATTCTACAATATGAAGGAATCTCAAAATAATTACACTAAATGAAAGAATCAAAACCAAAAAAAAAGACAGTGTACACTGTATGATTCCATTTATGTAAAATTCTAGAAAATGCAAGCTAATCTATAGAGACAGAAAGGGCATCAATGGCTTCCTGGGGCAAGAGGGTAGGGAGGGATGATTGGGAAAGATTACAAAGGAGCAAGGAAAAATTTTGGGAGAGGTGGATATGTTCATTATCTTGACTGCAGTGATGGTTTCTTTGGTATAATCATATGTCAAGACACCATACTGTACACTTTAAAAACATGCAGTTTGTTACATATCTGAATATAGCTTTTTAGAAAGAAAGAAAAAGAAAGAAAGAAAGACACTCCCCATGATGTCATCCTCTGTTCCCGAATGCTGCAACAATTGAGATCCACTATTTCTAATAAATGTATTTGGCATAAATACAGCTCAGAAACTTTATGATTTTTTTTCATTGCTATCTTCCTAAATGTCAAAATTAAAGTCTGTTTATACAACGCATGGAGAGAGAAAGCCTGTGACCACCTAACCCATTTCTAATGAGCTCCTTTCATTTGGGGCAGGACAACAAACTAAATTCTACTAGAGATTTGCTGAGCTCACAACATAATCTATTCCTTTCTGGCAGAGAACTGGAAAGGTGCCCATACGGTTTACTATCCTATCGCACCTTTCTCTCCTACAAGACTCCTGTGACATCTCGCAGTTTCTCTGGGCAAGAGAATGTTAACTCATCAACCAGGAAACCACCTCACACCACAGGACCACAGACACCACCTGAGACCAGGGATAACACCGCTATCCGTGTCTGAGCCAGACTCACCAGTCCTGGCAATCTATGCCTGTTTTATGCACAAGGGGCAGCTAGCCATACTGTAGAGAAAGTCAGAAAAGTCTGTAAATAATCAACTTCAAGACTAAAAAGATGAATGATGACAAAACTGCTGACATTTCACCTAAAACCATCGTCTCCAGCAAAAAAGAAATGAATACATTGCAGTACATATATCTTTTTGCAGTTCAATGTCTCCTTTTCTTTCTCCCAAAGCATCTGAAAGTTTCTCCATTTACGCATTTTGCTAGAATTTGACTACTTAGCACTTTTCTAGAAAAAAATTTGTGAAAACAATTGAAGTACTTTTTCTAACTTCAAATCTCTACAAAATTAACTGCTTTCTTAATTAAGAAAGCAATTGCTGGTAATTTTCAAATTACCAATGAGCTTCCAAATTCCAAAAGTTTTATTTGGTCGGCCATAGTTTGCAACTGAGAACTTATTACCCATGAAAACAATGCTCTTATTTATTGATTCATTCAGCAAGCTTTCAGAGGGCTGCCTATAATATTGAGGCCCTTGGGCATTCAGAGGCTTCAAGATACTGTTCCTGTACCCAAAGAGCTTTTATTTTAGTAGGGAAGATACAGATATACAAAAAAAAAATAAAATAATATAATATATATAATATAAGTTGGTATATGGTAAGTACTACGAATACCATTTAGATCAGTGTTTCTTAAAACTTAGTCCATGAGCCACTAGCATCCCAATTTCGTAGGATTTGTTGAAAATGTAGGCCCTTGATCCCTTTCTTAGTTCTCTTGAACCTAGAGCTCTGGCAGTAATTTGTATGAACACTAAAGTTTCAGGACAATGGTATAAGTGGACATGGAACGTACTATAGAAATTTAAAAAAGGAAAAATCTCTTTCAGTTGCTATAACCAGGGAAAAGTTTAGAAATTCAGAATTGATTAATAGGATTCCATTACATGGAAACTGAAGCTCAGAGCATTCCAACAGGTATTCTGATATCCAGAATGCCAGAGTAAGGAACCCCAAAAATCTACTCCTCCCATAAAAGCAATGAGAATACTAGCAAAAATTGTCAAAATCATCTTTTTCAGGACTCTAGAAACTAACCGAAGGCTTGTAGCAATCCAGGGAGTGTTTATTCAAAAAATAGCTTTTTTTGAATCTTCATAAGAAAGAAGGAGATTTGTAGTATTTTAAGTTGCCCTATTCCCATTCACCTCTCTCAAGCTCTGCAGTCATCTTGAATACCAACAGCCTTGAATCACAATAGCTATGAAAACCAGCAGCCCAGCAACCACTGGAGGTTGGAAAATGGATTTAGTGTTCCCCAAAAGCCCCATTCCATGATTTGACCTGTCTGGCAGTTCCCTAAAAACCCTCACTTCCAAGGCTCATCTTTATTTGACCTGACTCAGAGTTCAGTCAGTGAAAACAGCCTTTTCCCAAAAACATTCAGCATCAGTTGTTTAACATTACAGCTGCCTGAGGCAGCAATAAAAGTTGGGACAAATGAGAAGATAACCACAAAACTTAAAAGGAAAAGCTGGGAAATGAGATGTCCATGGGGACTTTGATAAGTTGTGCCCTATTTCTGGATTTCTAGAAGGCCATATGCAGGGCTGTGCATCTTTCTTACCTCTAGCTGACCATGAACCTCTGGGCATGCAGGAAGTAAAAGCAAAGGCAGTGTCATAAACTCTCTGCCACAGAATTGAAGACATTCCCTAACATACATACACACAGAAACCCTCAGCAGAGGCTGAGCGATTTATTAGTAGAAGACATTTAAGGAACTATCTGTCCAATCGTTAGCTGGCCACTAAGCTGACTGAGCAGAGACTTCAGTGGCCACACACAACAAAGAATACAGACTACGGAATTCGTTCGCAAAAGTCAGTAAACAAACAAACAGCAATAACAGCAACAAACCCAGGGGAGAGTAGGGGGTGGAATCTGACTTCTGGAATTCTCATGTTATATTACTTCAAATGTCCCAATTTCAACCAAAAGCTATGAGACATGGAAAGAAACAGGCAAGACTCATACAGAGTGGAGGGAAAAAATCAGTCAAAACGAGCTGTCCCTGAGGAAGCCAGATGTTGGCTTTACCAGATGAGGACTTTAAATTAGCTACTATAAAGACATTCAAAGAACTGAAGGAACCTATATCTAAAGAACTAAAGAAAAGTAGGAGAACAGTGCCTCACCAAAAGAGAATATCAATAAAGAGATAGAAATTATATAAAAGAGCCAAATAGAAATTCTTGGGTTGAAAAGTACAATAACTGAAATGAAAAATTCACTAGAGGGGCTTAATAGCATATTTGAGTCAACAGAAGAAAGACTCAGTGACCAGGAAGATATGCCAACTGAAATTATCTAGTCTGAGGAACAGAAATAAAAAAGAATAAAGAAAAATGAACAGAGCCTCAGAGACTTGTGGGATACCATAAAACATAGCAATATACACATAATATGAGTCTCAAAAGGAGAAAAGAGAGAGAAAGGTGTAGAAAGAATATTTGAAAAAATAATGGCTAAAAACTTCCCAAATTTGATGAAAAAATATTAATTACAACCAAGAAGCTCAACAAACTTCAAGTATAATAAATCAAAGATATTCATATCTAGGCACACCATAATCAAACTATTGAAAGCCAAATTAGTCCATGTAGGACAGGAGACAGTAAAGGATCTGGATTATGTATGCATAGAGTTCTGGGAAAAGTAGAGAATGCAGTTTAAAAAGTTGGTTGAGATCCAGCTATCAAAATAGTCTTGGGTTGAAGTGATAAAGACCTGAACAAAAATAGCAGCATTGAAAATAGAAAGGAAAGAATAAAGTGAAAGATTATAAAGTCCAAATCAATGGACCTGGAGACTGATGCCACGGGCAGAGTGTATGGAAAGTATTCAGAAATGACCACAAGTTTTCAAGTCTCAGTCATTGCAAAACGGCAGCTTCATTGACAAAAGTAGGGAAATCAGGAATAGTTGGATAGAAAAGGAAGGAAAAATATGAAGTTTGATTTAAGATGTATGGGGCCTGAAGCCCTGAACATGCAAGTCGAAACCACCAGTTAGGGGTTGGAAATGGACTGAGAGAGATTGGGGAAAGGCTGCAGTCCTGGTTTAGTCCTATTGACCTGGCATCGCATCCAGTTTAGCATCTGTCCCAGACAACAGTGTCCCAGTTTGGGCAGCAAATTTTACAGTCACTCTATCACTGAGGGAGAAAGTAAAAAGATGAGGGAAGCACTCACAGGACAGAACATTGGGCAAAGCCCACGTATGAGTAAAAGGAGAAGGAGCAAAAGCCAGTTATGAAGACAGGAAAGCACAAGCAGAGAAGTGGGAAAGTGTACTCAGAGACGTGAAGGAGGAGCATGATGGGGGAAAGATGGCCGGCGTTGAAGTGGTCTTCAGAGACCCCAGGAGAGCGGGTTCCATCAAGCAGTGGATTATTAAAGGTCCAGATTTTTTTTGATTTTGTGATTCAAGAAAGTAAACAAGTTAGAAGATAGTTTGTTTTTTAATGCTAAGCATATTTTTTGGCTGCTAGGGGCCAGCAGAGATGAAGTGAAAGAAGACGGAGTAAAAGCCATGATAATGAAAAGAGTACAGCCTCATAGGAGATGAGGATTGAAGGGAGGAAATAGTAAAGACACGAATTAAAACATCATAGAAGTGGCTAACTTTGAAAAGTCAAGGAATTTTCTTAAGAATGGAGGAAGGCAGAAAATGCTTAAAACAATGAGGGTTTGTGGTAACAGATGAAACGAAGGTGCTATCATTCCCTGGCGTCAGGAATGGCCCTGATTTATCTAGCGTAGTTGTGCCTGCCCACTTGGATTCAAATCCCAGCTCTGCCACCAGTTCTGTTATTTCAAGCAAGTTATTTGACCTCTCTATGTTTCCATTTCCTCATCTGTAAAATAAGGATAATAATATCATTGTTGTGAGGTTGAGTTTAGACAAGTAAAAGTGCTAACAATAGAGTCTCATATATAGTAAGCACTCAATTGTTATTGTTTACATAGTGTTGTTTGCAGCCACACTGCCTTTCATGATCATTGGAGCTCTCTAAATGGGTGGATGGATGAAGTCAGAATCAAAGTAATCTTCCAGGAGTTGGGATACAAGGATGTTTTTGAAGAATAAAAATTGAGATGAGAATTCTAGAATTCTACAGGCAAAAATAAAGCGAATAATAATTGAGGTCCAGGTTAATGAGGAGACTCCTGAAGCCAAAAGGAAGTTGCTGGTGCCTGGCACGTGATAAGGATGAAGAGAAGGTTGAGTAGGTGTGAGGGGAAGAACAAAGTAAGCTAAATGATTAACTCTTCAACATTCCCACATAATGAAATACCCTAGTTAGCCTCATAGTGTCTGGGAGACCACATTAGGACAGCCCGTTACAGAAAAACATTAGCCAATTATGTACACACACGGAACCCAAAGGAAGATGCAAAATATCTTTGTTTTCCACGTTGTCATCATTCGGTTAATTCAGTCCATCTCAGATAAGTCTCTAAAGTTCTACTTTCTCTCTCTGGACTCCCTCCCTTTTCCTTCTTCCCCAATCCCCACCTCCTGTCCCATCTCCTTGGTCCTTTACTGCCTCCTTTCCCTCCTTCTAAGTCTCAGCTCCACCCAAGAGGGGCAACGTTTCCCCATCCAAGAGGTCCCGAAGAAGCTTTGGGGCCTTCAAATATTTCTCAAGTTAACCTCTCAAAGCAAACTTTTAATATATTGTTATGCTAACAAAATCTCTACCTCTTTATTCCAATTTACAAAAGACTGCCTTCATATCTGAGATGAGAGAAGAAGAAATAAAAGTTGTCAAGGGCAAAGAAAATCCTGTCCTGCCAGGGAAGCATTTTAAGCACAGTTTGTCCCAGCCTCCAGAACAGTGTCTAAACATGGTAGCTGCCTAATAAATGTTGGATGTATGAATAAATGAATAAATATATACTCTAAAGTAAAACGTGACTGACTTGAACAACAATGACTTTTGACATTCATGATCATCTCTCTGAGCCTATTTGCTAACTCACTCTGTGTTTAATTGGTTGCATTAAGAGTTCCAATTTTTCACACTTCCCTGTGTCCACACCCATTGGTAGTGCCTTCTCACATTGACTCTGGACTTGCCATGTGATGTGCCTTGGCCAATGGGAAAGCAGCAAATTTGACTAAGCAGAAGATTGAAAAAACACTTGCAAGTTAGCTGCCACTAACATGAGAACAAGCCTGAGCTAGCCTGCTAGAAAGATGTGAGAAACATGGAGGACAGACGAACTGTCCTTGTCGAGGTCGTCCTAGAACCACCAGCCACCAGCCTACCCACCAGCTGACCACAGAGATGCTTGACGGACCCTAGTCAAGATCAGCAGAACCACTCAGCTGATCCTTTAACTCATGAGATATTATAAATGGTTACTGTTTCAAACAACAAAGTTTTGGGGATATTAAGCAGCAATAGCTAACTGATACACTTCCAAATCCCAAATCCCCATCTGGCTACATTAGACTGGCAGCACCGCTACAGGGGCAGGAGGGGGTCAGGGGGCCATTCACATCGTAATCCATATCCTGCAATGCAGAGTCTGTATGGCCATATGCAGCAGCACTGCTGGGAGAGCACCAGAATAAGCAAAACCTGTTCTCTCCTGCTTGCCCTTCGCCTTTAATTACACAGGGAGAAAGGGAAAAGAAAGTTAAAGGCGGCTGGAGCTACCAAGACTAACTGCATATTGCAAAAGGCACCATTTCGCTTGACTGAACATTTCCAAACAAGCTTCAGCTCCTGAGCATTTTAAACACAGATAGAAAATAATATAAATAATGTGTGTGTGTGTGTGTGTGTGTACACATAGATATGCATTTGTAACTATATGGCTCTTAATGAATCATTGCAAGGGACATTTTGAATGTTAGAATGGTGTGAATTTCCACACTCCTTCTATCTGGCTTTCCAGGCACCAGTCCCATCAATCTCTAAACCTTGACACCAGGCAGTTCATTGTTTTTCAAATTTATGACATTTTTCAGTCCATTGTTTTTAAACTGTCACCCTCAGTGGGTAGCTGGCACAACTCATTGCTACTCTCAGCTCCCACCGAGCTCATCGAGCTCGTCGCCCTAGGAGTGATGTGCTAGCAAAATTTTCAGTTGACTGATCTCCAGGATGGCAAATCCTCTCTGTGTGCTTCCTCTGGTGACATCATTAGTTTTGTCCTCCACTTTTACCCCAAACAGAAATAATTAAGATTGTGATTGTCCATTCTTAACACAGATACTGAAAATGAGGAAAACTGAAAATAGAACCAGTCATTCCATCCAATCTCTTGGTGGGATGGAAGACTAACTCTCTCCCAGACACCCCAGTAGTTTTATGTCATTGCTGCAGAAATGTCCCTAACATTGCAGCATCTATCTGGTCTCTTGAGAGACTATTCTGAATCTGATTCTCAGTTTAAACAGGCTTATTTTGATCTGCTGAATTTTCTCATTTGTTTTTTGAAATGCGTGATTTATTCTCATCTCAGGAAACGGCCGAGTTTCTCCCAGCATTCTAAAAGTAATTGCATGGGGCTCAGTGAACATGGTAGTCAGTTCCTCCTCTCTGTCATTGGTTGGGCGTTGGGTGTGACGTCAGGGTGGAGTGAGCACCTGGATGGAGGAGTCAGAAAACTAGGTATAGCGGACTCCGTCCCTAACCAGGAGTATGGCCCTGCACAAGTCACAATCATGTATGATCTTCAGGTTGTTCATCCACAAAATGAGGATTTAGATGATTTTCAAGGCTTCTTTAAGCACTGAAAGCTTATTATATTATCCACAGATTTTTGTGATACTTCCTTTTACTATAGTAGAGCGTATATGCTTATTTCAATATTTATGGCATTTCCAATCAGTATATTTCCTTATCTAAATTGTATGATGCCTGTATAAGATTTTCATGAGTATGTTTTCAGTTTCCCGTTCCATCTTGGCATCGGAAAGATCTGAAAACTAATGAGGTAATTCAGTCATTCAACAAACATTTATTGGGCGCTCATTATGTGCCAGGCCCTAAGCGAGGGGCTTGGGAAAATAAAACGAAAGTGATTATAATACTGATGTTCCTAATTATTTCTTTACAAAAACATTGAGTGAGAGACTTGGTCCCAGCTTCAACTTAAAGTACATATCTAGTCTAAGAAAATGTTTAATTCAACAGATAACTATATTATACCAGACCCAGGAAGAGGCTAAAACCTTTTGTTAAAATGGTATTGATAATACACACCCTGTAAAGAGAGAGAGTGAAAGTGATTTGGGTTCTCAGAACCATATAAATTAACTAAATTGTCTAGCACAGCATCTGGTATAATGGGGAAGAGCTATTATAGCTTTTATCTTCCTATCCCTCTTCCTTTCTTTCAGTCTCCTTTTCCTAGGATTAATCTGACTTCTCTCTCCCTCTTTCTACCCTAGCTATACTCAAAGGATACACCGTCAGAGCAGCAGAACCATTAGGAATCTTCTTCACGCCCACTTCCAATACCAGAGAAAGACAACTGCCGTCTTTGCTTCTAATCCAGCCACATTCCTAACCCTCTGCTCAGCACACGCTTACACCAAAATGACCTGGAAACTAAGTAGCTGATAGGAAATCTGGTATTATCTGTAGTTCGCTGCATATTAAGAAAAGTCTGCTATTAACCAGGAAGCCCGAAAACTCACACTGGCAGAAAAGTCTCCATCTGCAGTTCTCCAATCCTCGACAAAGCTCCTGAAGATAGAATCTGTTATGTGACTACATATTTACATAACAGATTTTCCTCTGCTTTTTTGTTGTTCCAACAAATTAAGTTAGATGCAACTCTAATCTCTAGTGTCCCTCCCCACCTAGGAACTAAGTCTACTAGAATGAAAACCTTAGGTAACCTGCTTTTTCAAGTATAATCTAGACTCATTATTGGCGGTACGTACGTCATTAGAAACGGCAACTTATTACCATGCAAAGAAAAAAATGACTCAAATAGCTCTAAAACACAATATTTGGGCCATACTTATTTAATGAGATATATTCAAGGACCAAAAAAAACCCTTAAACTATATTTAGTCATCTCATTGCTAGTAGTAATGTTAGTATTATTACTTTTAACTATTTATATATATAGTATGATAATGCTATTAAAAGTAGGTTGTTGTTATTAAGAATGAAGATTTTCACTGTAAGCGAAAAGTGACAAATGTGTAATTTTTTTTTAAGTAGAAAGTCTATAAAGTTAAATCTGAGTTGGAAATTTCGGAATGAATTCATGGGGTTTTCTTAATATACATTTCCCAGCTCCCGTCTACTGAAAAGTCTTGGGAGCAATAACAGCCCAGTGACGAGCACCATTTGAAACTCAAATATTACAAACCACTAAAAGGAACCAGGACTCCTTGGAGAAAAAGCTGATTCCAGGCCTGGGGCAGGAAATATACAAGATGACTTGGAGCATTCTGTTGCTCTGGAAAGCAAGGAAGCCACCAAAGTTTAAAGGGATTTGTCAAAAGGGCACAGAAACCACCTTAAGGGGATTAAAAATCATCAAAACAAGAAGACAACCTACTGAATAGGAGAAGATATTTTCAAGTCAAATATTCAGCAAAGGGTTGATATGCAAAACATATAACAAACTCATACAACTCAAAAAAAAATCCAATTAAAAAATGGGCAGAGGAGCTAAACAGACATTTTTTCCAAAGAAAACACACAGATGGCCAACAAGCACATGAAAAGATGCTCAAGATCACTAATCATCAGAGAAATGCAAATCAAAACCACAATGAGATATCACCTTACACCTATTAGAATGGCTATTACCAAAAAGATAAGAAACGAAAAGTGTTGGAGAGGATGTGGAGAAGAGAGAACCCTCACTCACTGCTGGTGGGAATGCAACCACTATGGAAAACAGTATGGAGATTCCTTAGAAAATTACGAATAGAACTATGATATGATCAAGCTATTCCACTTCCAGGTATTCATCCAAAGAATACGAAAACACTAATTCAAAAAGATAAATGCACCCCTATGTTCATTGCAGCATTATTGACAACAGCCAAGATATAGAAACAACATAAGTGTCCACTGATGGATGTGTGGATAAAGATGTGGTATTCGCGATGGATGGACTTTGAGGATATTACACCAAGTGAAATAAGTCAGACAGAGAAAAACAAATATTGTATGATTTCACTTGTATATGAAATCTAAACAAAACAAACTCATAGGTACAGAGAACAGATTAGTGGTTACCAGAGAGAAGGAGATCAGTGGGTGGGTGAAATGGGTGAAGGGGCATCAATTGTATGGTGATGGATGGTAACTAGACTTTCGGTGGTAATCACTTTGTAGTGTATACAGATGTCAAATTAAAATGTTGCACACTTGAAACTTACATAATTTTACATACCGATTTTACCCAATAATAAAAAAAGAATAATGATTTTGATTGGCTGAAATACACTGAATACATAAAAATACATGATGAAACTTTTTTAAAAGCCAAAAATAAACCTTTAAAAGGAATGAATTTAGAATGTACCTTGCCTTTCTTTAAAAAAAAAACAATCTTTATTGTAGAATACCAAATAGCTGTAGTTGATGAGAGAAAGATCTTCTTTAGAGAAGAATTCCAACTAATAAATGTAGCAAGAATTACAGCAATAGAAAATCACCATTTTGCAACCTCTAATGGAATAATTGCTCAGGAAACTATCAATAGTTGCTAGAACAATTAGGTGAAAGGATAATGGTAAGTGGATATTCGCAGGGCACCAAAGTAACAGCCTACTGAGTATTTGCTGGACATAGGGGGAAAATGCAACTTTACAACAGAAGGATCAGATGATCACTCTTAGCATCCCTGAAACTAGAAGCCAACATATGCCTCCTGATATGATGTAACGTGAAGTACCCAGCTACCCCTATGAAGAATTCTTGTCAAAAATGTTGAACCTGAACTTAATCAAGACTTTAGCTCTAACTTCCAGTTTATGGGAAATACAAGGGAAAGAACAGGTCAAATGCCATCATTTAGAAGCATTCCGACCAATCAGAATGAGGGGTATTCACCATGACAACTAACCTGGTCTTTTCAGTAAGTAAATGGCATGAGTACGGAAAGGGAGTGACAATACTGTTAAAGATTAAAATGGACTCAAGAGATGTGTCGATCAAATATGTGCACTTATTTGTATTCTGACTCAAACAAATCAACTGTTAAAACCAAAAAAAAAGGACAATTTGGGGAAATTCAAATATGGACTGGGCATTAAATGATATTAAGGAAATATTGCTGATTTTGTTGGGCATTATAATGGTACAGTGATTCTGAAAAAAAGTCGTTACTTTTCAAGATATATAAATATGTTGAAATATTTAGGGGCAAAAATATCAGATTGTCTGGAATTTGCTTTAAAATTCTTCAGCCAAAAAAAGTAAATATAGTAATATGTTACTAATTGGTTAACATGAGTATATGTACCTTCACTATTCTATTTTTCAATTTCTATATGTTTGAATTTTTTTCATAATACAAAGCTAAAAGAAAAAGTTCTTTAAATATAATGAAAAACAAAGCCACTTGCCTCCTGGAGACGACCTCATTATGATTACAATTATTTTTGGAATAGGGAAATGACCGCTGGCTTTCAGAATCTGTCTACAAACATCTGAAGTCTTATTTCTATGGTGAATACTTGGTATTCCTTGTTGTTGTTTTTCCCAAATTGGGTATTATATTTCCTCTGAAATCTTCCTTCTTCTAAGACCCACATCAACTGCCACCTCCTCCACTAAGTTTATTCATTCATTCATTTAACAAGTAACTATTGCGTAACCTCAATGTGCTGGATCCTGTACCAGCAACAGGAGATATTGTAGAAGAAATAAAGACACGTTCTTGACCTTCTTGGAGCTGACAGTCTATGTGACAGAGACAAGTACAGAGGAAATTGCAGTACACAAGGAAGCACGCTATGATGGGGAAACTGGAGGGACCGTAGGAGAGGGACCTAACCCAGTCTGGAAGAAGCAACTTGTGTACTGAGACTGAAGAGGCAGTAGGAGTGAGCCAGGGGTCGGGAGACGAAGAGTAGTACAGGCATAGGGAATGGCATGTGCAAAATAAGAGAAGTAAACGTGAACATGGCATGTTCTTGGAACTTGTGATGGTTCATTTTATGTGTCAACTTGATTGGACCATGGGGTGCCCAGACACTGGGTCAAACATTATTCTGGATGTGTCTGTGAGGGTTTCTGGTTGAGATTAACACCAGAATTGGGAGACTGAGTAAAGCAGATGGCCCACCCTGATGTAGGCGGGTCTCATCCAATCAATCGAAGACCTGATAGAACAAAAAGGCTAAGTAAGAGGGACTTTCACCCAACTGAGCAGTTGAGCTGGGGCGTTGTTCTTCTCCTGCCCTCCAACTGGAACTTACACCATCAGCACTTCCGGTTCTCAGACCTTCAGATTCACCTTGGAACTCCACCGCTGGGTCTCCTGGGTCTCCAGCTTGCTGACTGCAGACCTTAGGACTTCTCAGCCTCCATAATCTCACGAGCCAATTCCTTATAATAATATGTATATCATCTCCTACTGGTTCTGTTTCTCTGGAGAACACTGACTAATACAGAACTGCAAAAAGTTTAGTAAGTCTAGCACACGAAGTGTATGTTTGGGGATGGGAAAGGGAAAGAGATGAAGTTGGAGAATTAAGCAGGAGTTCATATACTGAACATTTTATCCCAAAGGGGATGAGAAGTGTGGGAGGATTTTGAGCATGATCAGATTTGCATTTAAGAAAGAATGTGTTGGCTGTTGTATGAAGAGTAGATTGGAGGGGGCATGACAGGAATCGGGGACGGTTAGAGGTTGTGGTAATGTCCTAGTCAACAGGATCTCTCCACAGCACTCGTACCAAGGCGTTTTGACGCTCCTTCATTGCCTTTATTCCTTTCACCCTGAAGCATAGATATTTATGCACATATTTTCTCTCTCCTTCTAGAACAAGCACCTTAAGGATGAGAGTCGGTTCTCATCTTTATTGACCTCACATACCTAACAATAACAGCTAGCACTCAACATTTATGTGCCAAGCAGCTATATACATAATGTCTAATTCTCACAATAACCACACAAGATAGCAATTATCCCCCATTTACCAATAAGGAACCTGAAATTCAGAAATATTAAGCATTTGTCCAGGCTCACACAGCTGGTAAATGATGGAATTTGGCTTCTCACCTAAGTCTGCCCTATTCCAGGTCTCGTGCTCTTTCCACTGTATCGTGCTCTCCCTGGACAGTGCCTCGCCCTTCGTAGGTGATCAACAAACACATGTACAGTTGAGTTGCAAGATGTCTCAATCCAATCTTATTAAACTACAGACTTTTCTTCTGATGCCTCTTGCCTACAGATGGGTGGAAAAATAAGTTATTCATATTTCAGTTTTTTAAATTTCTACAGTACTCTATAGAAGGTTCCTTTTATTCTCTACTGATGTGAAGTGCATTTCGGGTATTTTCTGTAGAATAGTGTAAGTAGTGAACTGGCTTGACAGGTGCTATTAGAAGGAGGAGAGGAACAGAATACTGGAGCCAAAGAGGAAAACCAGGCTTGGCCAAGAGCATCAGTGGCAGGCTCTGATGCAGCGCGAAGAAACATTAAAGGCTGGCATCACTCCCCACTTAATCCATAATGTAACTGAGCCACAACCCCAGTGGTTTTAAGAAACAAGAATCAGCAGAATTTTGCAGCTTTAATAGAATGTATAAGCAACTAAAATTTCAAGGAAGCTTTCACTTCATCACCTCAGCAGTCATATCCCGACCTTGCGGCTGCTCTTTGTAAAAAATCTTTTTATATTTTTTCACATAAGCGGAATTAACATTTTTCCCTCTGTGGCATGAACTCCTGGTAGATGAATGCTTTTGTAGATTGCAAGTAGTTTTTCAATGTCACATTTCTATAACAGTGTTATGGAACAAAACTAATTGTCATCTGTATTGGAGGCAATTCTATTCACAGCAAGATAAATTGGATTTCTAAACTGTGATTTCCATTGTGTTACCTCTATGTATCATGAAAGTTATCCTGAGGTGCACAGCAGTGGGCTACTTACTTATACAGTGAAGTCCAGCTTTACGCTGAATCCGTCATCTTTCTCTTCCCAAGGGAGGACAGAAACACAACGGCAGCATAATTGCAGACCACCATCGAATAGAAGGCGTTAATGACGATACATTACTCTACATATCAGTATGAACATGCAAAGGCTAGAAGAAAATAATCCATTCCCTAAGAGGACTAGGCATCACCGTGAATTATCCAATTTATCACTGTGGAGTTGTGTGTGTATGTGAGGCTTTTTCTCTCTCTCTCTTTTTTTTTTTTTTTTTGCTTTTTTAGTAATACTTTTTTGATATATGCATACAGACAACTATTTTAGCACATAAACCACCATCAGTAAAAACAATCCCATCCTGCAATTTGTAACTTTGGCCTCCACTAATCTTAACTTTTAATATATTGGGCAGTGCCTTGGGTAGCATTTTCACAATCTATAAAAAAGATTTGCTAAGTGAATTAATAGAGTAAAAATATTACGGAAAAAAGATGGAAAATGTGAATGTTCATACTATTGCAATCAAAAGGCAAACTCAAGGCAGCAAAGATTAAGACCGTGGACTCATCTGCCTGGGTTCAAATCTTGCCTCTGCCACTGTCGTAATCTGGACAAATTACTTATCCTTACTGTGCCTCAGTTTTCTACTCTGTAAGATGGAGACCATAATAGCGTACACTTCATAGCAGATTGTCATGAGGGTGAGGGTTAACAACACACTCAGCAAAGCTCCTGGCATACAGTAAACACTCAGTGAAACAAGTTATTATTACTATTTTATTTTTATTATTATTATTATTACCTGGAACCATCCTTTTTCAAAACAAATAAGTGATGAACTAATCATAGTTCTATCTTAGTCACTCCAGCAGGTTTCCTGGGGATCTCTAGCAGGCAACACTGTGTTGCCTCATTCACGTTACTAGGTATCTTTGAAAGTAAGAAAACTGCATTCCTTTAAATAAAAACTTCCTATAGTCCAGTTTTCCCCAGGGTTATTTTTTATTGGTGGTATTTTTCTGCATTTAAAGTAAACCTGGGCTGTCCAGCCAGCACCTGGGCCTTGTTCCTTCGTGTCCAGTCAAATCCTTACAGCCTTTGGAAATATCACCACCTGCAACGTCCCCACTGTGAGGACGTGGGTAAAATTCCTTTGCTTTGGGCATGGGTCATTTATGCTACTGGAAATCATACTTATGTCTTATTCGTTAAATTCTAAAGGGAAAGGAGACGTTAGACCCTAGTCTGTTTCAGAAAGAGGTAAAAGAGAAAAAAGAATGAAAAAAAGTAATACCTTCCTGGTTCCCTTGGATCAAGGAAGATTCATAATTACACAAGATGTGGTTTTCATAAGTAACAAGTCAAAGAAGCTATAGCCATGTTTTGTGTCAGTGAAAAACTGCCTAATGATCTGTCCTAAAATTTACATTTTTCTCTGTCACTAAACTGATTTTCTTGGGTCCAAGGAATGTGCGTTATTCATCCAGATATTATCTAGCAAATATAGAGTGTGCAATAAATACTTACTGATCTTGAATGCGCACGTAGCACAGCCCTGGGCTCATGGGAGGCACTCAAATATTTTTTGAATGAATGACCCAGAGGAAGGTCAATGGAAACTGGTTCCAGGTGATCTTCCAGGTCTTCCAGGTTGCGAGCAAGATTAAGAAAGAACGAAATATGGAGGGCAGAACAGATATCATCCCTAAGTAATAAACATACATACATAAGTAATATATTCATTTACATACATGACCTGAAGCAATCTCAATAATTAACATTCAAAAGTAACAGGAACTTTAACTACAAACGAAAGATCAGCAATTTGTATAGATAATGACAATATTAAGCAAATGCTCTTGATCTAACCCACCATTTATAATAAATATCCTTGATCAGTTCTGGAGGCAGAAAATTTCCTCAATTTATGTAGTTTTGTAAAATTTATGTAGTTTTGGCTTTTAAATATAAAAAAAAGGAAAGAACGTTTCTGAAATGTCTACTGAGATCTAAACCCCGGCAACCCCACTCACCAAATTCAAGTCTAGGGTGACCCTGTGTCAGCATCATTCCTCATCACTGGACCTGAGAGCTGAGCTCAGTCCTCCCTCATGACTTGATTATTCCTAAGCTCTTTCCAGACCTCGGAAAGCCCCTTAAACTCTCTTACTCTTCTTGGCCCCTGCCCAGTCCCACCGTGATGACAGACAGGATCCAGAATGGTTATGTCAAGGATTGAAATGAAAAGAATTACCTCTTTCTACCCAGACTAGTGTATCCATCCTAAGGAACGTCGACGAAATAATCCATAACCAATCTATAAATGAAAATTTGGGTGAGTTTATTCTGAGCTGTAATCTGAGGACCATGGCCCGGGGCCTTTCTTCCCGAAGGAAGAAACGGCACCGAAGAAGTGGGGTGCACAGAGTGGTTATATACCCCCAAACAGGTTGTTTCACATATGATTGAAATGTCCCTCCCACAATAGTCACAAGATTGCCCTGTCAGCACAGGGCTTGATGGACACAGCAGGTAGTGGATCTGCTCTCTCGGGCATAGCAGGAGGCAAGTCTATTGTCTTGAGCTGGGTGGTCACAGGTGAGCGCAGCAATCAGTTTCTAGCCTGAGGAAAAATGCTTAATCCTTAAAGAAATGCCAACGTTGGGAGAGGGAGGGAAGTTGCACCTTTATCTCAAGGGCCTTTGCTCTTGCCATAGGGAATATCTAAAGCAGATATACAATGCATGCTCAAAGGCCGTGGTCAGACCCTTTTGGAAAGACAAGGTCAGGCCGAATTAGGTTTATACCAAATGGCTTCCTCATATTCTCCAATATATCCTATTACTTGCCATTTTTATTTGTCAGGAAGATGCTGAGTAGAAAGGGGTAACCTATATTATAATTGAGGATGCTTTCTCCATAGTAGAAATATCATGAAATTTCCCCCAAATTTATTGCATATGCCCCCATTTCCCAACACAGATTGCTGTTCATGTATAAGCTTCACTGGGAAATTTTCTTTCAGAATTGTATATTCAGGTATGTAATTAGCCCAAAGAGAAGTCATTTGTACATTCTGCAATGGCCCCAGGTAAGGTCAGTTCCACTGAGGCATGCTGTACAATAAAATAAAACAAAACAATTAAACATCATCAAAAAAAGTTGATAATTCAGAGGAGATCATATCTACCTTCACAGAGGGGACGTAGATGTTACACTGGGGTTTGTCAAGTTGTCAAGGAAACTGAATCAGGGCCAGAAGGAAGACATTCTTGCTCCTAAGGCTGACGGAAGAAAGGGTAACCAACCCAGCTTCCCTCTCCAAGAAGGTTTCTCACACAGCAATTCAAACTTCTGGGTGGGATATTGAAAACAGATTTTTTTAACGCACTTATGGGCTCACCAAGAAAATAGAGAATCTTCAAAGGTCAAAAATCAAGAGAAAGAAGAAACAGAAGGAGGCAGAGTCTCGAAGGTGATGTTTACTCTGAGGGCATTTGACAACCCCCAGAGTCCTTGAACTTCATTTCCCGGCCTTGAAGTGCATAAGGGACAATCTAAAGTGGGATGTCGAATAGAGATCCCCTCCCTCCATAAAGCTGGAGTCACAAAAGGCTACAGCCACAATGTCAGGTGCACTAGAAACCAGCCAGCCCCACCCGAGGAGGCAGCAATGAAATTGCCTGCCCTAAATGTTGTCACTAGATGGAGGGGGGAAAAAAATCTCCCTTGAGAATTCTTAACACAAGATGATTCTCTCAAATTTTGTACCCCAAATACATGATACTCTGGCAGACTGAAAAACCTTAAATAGATCCTTTAGGATAAAATGGTCCCACGTTGGCAGTGCCGCAGACACCTACCAGAAACAAATGCAAATCCTCTCTGAAAGGACCCACCTTCAACATCAGCGTCAACAAGTCCCATGGATAAAGTACTAAGAAATGTGAACTCAGAGTCAAAAATCCCAAACCACGGAAGGATTTAAGGCACAGTGAACGAGAGGTAGCAGAAACAAGAGATGACATTAATTAACCTATAAACTTCAGATATTGGAATAAACATGCAAGTATGTTTACTATATTTAAGAAATAAAGGGGTATTGAACATGTGACTAAGAAAAAATAGACTTTGAGAAAAATATTTTAATAGAACCCTTAGAAATGAAAAATATATAATTGAATTTTAAAACTCAGTGAACTAGTTTACTACGTGATTAGACCTACTAACAAGAGAATTCATCAAATGAACTATAATGCTGAAGAAATTAGCCAGAATGCAAAAAAGAGAGACAAAATGATTGAAAACACGAAACAGATGTTAAAAGCAGAGAGAATAGAGTGAGATACAATGGGAGATCTAGCCCAGTGAAGTAAGGCAAGAACAAGAAATAAATAAGTACTGGAAAGGAAGAAACAAAACTTTATTTGCCTATGATATGATATCTATATAGAATATAGGTAGTGATACTATATATATATGATACTATATATACTATAATGACAGATTTTTTTAATTAATAAAAGAGTTTAACATGGAATCTGAATATAAAACCAATTGCCCTTCTAAACCAGCAGCAAAAAGTCAAAAAGTATACTTCTTTAAAAAGGTATCACTACGGCATTAAAAATAATGTGAAGAACCTAGGAATAAATATACTAAAGATCCTCATGAGAAAAAAATTATAAACTTTATTAATAGACATTAAAAATACTTGAATAAATTAAGACATATATCATGTTGATGTATAAAAAGAATCATAATTACAAAGATATCAGTTCCCCCCTGACTTAATTTATACATTCAAGTCAATTCCAAGCAAAAACTCCACAGAAAGTCTTACGAGTCTTGACAAGCTGATTCTAAAATATATATGGAAGAGAAAGCAGCCAATAAAGGCTAAGAAATACCTGAAGAAGAACTCGGTGGGAGAAGCTGTTTTATAAGACACATATAAAGCTATAGTCATTAATACACTGGAATAGACAAATATACCACTAGGGCAGGATAGAGAACCAGAAACAGCCCCACGTATTTGGAATGTGATTTATGGCAGAGCTGTCATTAAAGAGCAGTGGGAGAAAGGTGGACTTCCAATGGATTATGCTGGAACAATTAGTTAACCATATTAAAATGGGGCTGAGGAATCTCATGGCACACACAAAGCTCAATTCTATACGGATTGAAAACTTACATATAAAAGGCAAAACCATAAAATATTTAGGTGACAATCTAGAAGATAATCTTACAACTTTAGGGTAGGGAAGGAGTTCTTAGCAAAGCACACGCACGCACACACACACACACACACACACACACACACGCAGCTAACCATAAAGTAAAAGATGGGTAAATTTGACTACATTAAAATTAAGAACTTCCGTTCAGAAATAAATCCACACATTTATGGACAACTAATTTTCGACAAGGAAGCCAAGAGCATACAATGGAGAAAGGAGAGTCTCTTCAATAAATGGTGTTGGGAAAAATGGACAGCCACATGCAAAAGAATGAAAGTAGACCATTACCTTACACAATGCACAAGAATCAACTCAAAATCTATTAAAGACTTGAATGTAAGACCTGAAATTATGAAACTTCTAGAAGAAAACATAGGTAGTATGCTCTTTGACATTTGTCTTAGCAGCATATTTTCAAGTACCATGTCTGACCAGGCAAGGGAAACAAAAGGAAAAATAAACAAATGGGACTACATCAAACTAAAAACCTTCTGCACAGCAAAGGAAATCATCAACAAAACGAAAAGACAACCTAACAATTCGGAGAAGATATTTGCAAACCATATATCGGATAAGGGGTTAATATCCAAAATATACAAAGAACTCATATGTCTCAACAACAAAAAACCAAAAACCCAATTAAAAAATGGGCAAAAGATCTGAACAGAGATTTCTCCAAAGAAGATAGATAGATGGCCAACAGGTACATGAGAACATGTTCAACGTCATTAACTATCAGGGAAATGCAAATCAAAACTACAATGAGATATCACCTCACTCCAGAATGACTAATCGACAAGAGAGGAAACAACAAGTGTTGGAAAGGATATAGGGAGAAAGGAGCCTTCGTACACTGCTGGTGGGAGTGCAAACTGGTGCAGCCACTATAGAAAGCAGTATGGAGATTCCTCAGAAAATTAAGAATAGATCTATCATATGATCCAGCTATACCATGGCTGGGTATTTACCCAAAGAACTTGAAAACACAAATGCATAAAGATACATGCACCCCTATGTTCATTGTAGCATTATTCACAATAGCCAAGACTTGGAAGCAACCTAGATGCCCATCAAGGGACGAATGGATAAAGAAGATGTGGTATATATACACAATGGAATACTACTCAGCCATAAGAAAGGATGAAATTGGGCCATTTGTGACAACATGGATGGACCTTGAGGGTATTCTGCTAAGTGAAACAAGTCAGAGGGAGAAAGTCAAATACCATATGATCTCACTCATAAGTAGAAGATAAAAAACGACAAACAGATAGCAACAGAGATTGGATTGGTGGTTACCAGAGCGGGGGGCGGGGCGGGGAGTGAAAGGGGTGATTAGGCTCACATGTGTGGTGATGGATTGTAATTAATCTTTGGGTAGTGAACATCATGTAATCGACACAGAATTCAAAATATATTATGATGTACATCTGAAAGTTATAAAATGTTACACTCCAACATTACTGCTATAAAAATTAAAATTAAAATTAAAAGAAAGAACTTCTGTTCACCAAAAGACACCATTAAGAGAATGATAAGGCAAGGCACAGAGAAAGGAACTGACAAAGTGATAAAATGCTCATATCCAGACTATATAAAGAGCTATTATAAATGAATAAGAAAAAGACAAGCAGTCCATTAGAAAAATGGGGAAAGACATGAAGATGAAAATAAGAATGTTCAATAAAAAGAGGAAAAGATACCAATCTCCTTATTAATTAGGAGAATGCAAATTAAAGCCATAATAAGATATGACTTCACTAATAGATACACACACACACACACACACACACACACACACACACACAATGGAATACTACTCAGCCAGAAAAAAGACACGATTGTCCCATTCACAACAACATGGATGGACTTTGAGGGCATTATGTTAAGTGAAATAAGCCAGATAGAGAAAGACAAACACTGTAGGATTTCACTTATATGTGAAAGATAAACAAACAAAGACAACAGTTCAGTGGTCACCAGGGGGGAGGGGTCTAGGGGGTGGGCATGGGGGGTGAAGGGGAGCACCTATATGGTGGCGGACAAATAATAATGTACAACTGAAATTCACAATGTTGTAAACTATCATAACCTCAATAAAAAAAAATTCCCACTGCAAAAAAAAAAAAAAAAAGATATGACTTCACTCCTGCCAGATTTGCAAAAATTTAAAAATCACATTATCAAGTGTTGGCAAGAATGTGGAATAACAGAAACAGTTATATCTGCTGGTGAGAGTATAAATTGGTAAAAATCGCTTCGGCATTATCTATCGAGGCTGAAGGCGTACATCAACTCCACTCCCAGATAAGCTAGAGAAACGCTTGCCCGTGGAAACCAGGTAACGAGTCCGAGAATGTTCCAAGCACCACTGTTTGCCATAGGGTGTGGGGGTTGGGGGGACTGGAAACCAGAACCAACTCAGATGGCCATCGACAGAGGAATGGATAAATAAATCGTGCGTTTTGACACAATGGAATACTTTGCTGCCATGAATTACAGCTACTTGTAACAAAGTGGAGGAATCTTAGAACCATGTTGAATAAAAGAAATCACCAAAGAATACTTATAACATGATTCTACTTATATAAAGTTCCAAAACATATAAACTAAATAATATATCATTTGTGGACACAGACGTGTGGTAAAACTATCAAGAAAAACAAAGGAATGATAAACACAAAATTCAGGGTCATGATAACTCTGAATGTGGAGAGAAGGCGTGGAAGTAGAGGGACACAAGGGACTCCAAAGGGAATGAGAAAGAACAAGTCCTTTAACTGGGTCATGAATTGCTGGGAACTTATTGTATTGTCATTCTTTAGAGCTTAAACATAGTTGATACCTACTCTTTTGTATCTCTGCCATATTTAATTTAAAAATTTTAAACAAGACAAGTAAATGACAGAGAAGATATCTATCACATGTGTAAAACAGAGGATTAAAAGCATAAAATAAAATGATCCCTACTAATTACTAAGAGAAAAGGAAAACAGCACAATAGAAAAAACACACAAAGGCTATGAACATGCATATCACACAATAAGAAATGCAAACAGCCAATAAATGTATGAAAAGACATTCAACTTCACTAGTCATAATAATGCAAATGAAACAGAACTGTATTTCACCCTTCAGATTGGAACCATTTTTTTAACTGTGATAATATCAGGATTAGTAAGCGTATGAACTGGCAAAGTCTTGTGGAGGGCAATTTGATATCATCTATCAAAATTTTAAATGTAAATACTCATCAACACAGCAATTCTGTATCTAGGAATCTCTCTGATACAAATACATATACATTTGATCAAGTCATATATAAAATGTTCATGCTAGCATTATTTGTAATAATGGAAAATTGGAAACAATTTAAATGCCCATCAATATAGAAACAGTTAAATGAGAACACAACTGCTTTTTATCATTTTGAAATGTTTTCAATTACAAGTAGAAATTGTGTCTTAAATAAACAGAGGCTCATTTTTATCACATAACAAAAGTCTGGATAAAACCGGTGCCAGTGTTGGTTCAGCTGCTCCACGTTGTCATCAAGGACCCAGGGTCTTTTCACTCTTCTGCTCCTCCATCCTGGCGTGTGGACTGGATTGTTTTTCTCAGATCTTTGCGCTCTTCCTCTGCAGCATAGCCTTGCAGTGTGCTAGAACGGGCTGCCGTTGTACTTGGCCTTGCAACAGGCATTAGCCAATTGAATGAGGGTGGAAGTAACTGCGTGTGCGAGTTCTAAGCCGAGGTCTTAAGAGGTGTCTCATTTCTACTCAGTCTCTTGCACTTCTGTGATCCATCATCAAAACTACCTTATGGAGCCACTGACACAGAAGAGTGAGGAAACACATAAAACAGACCTGAACCCAGCTCACAGCTTGGAGCCAAACCCAGCCAATCGCAGCTGAGCCCAGCAGAGCCAGAGAAAATTTGCATACCTGTGAGCAAGAAAATAAATGTTTGTCATAGTCCACTGAGATTTCATGGTTGTTTTTCAGACAGCAGAACTGAGTAACAAACTTTGCATGTTGCCCTTCCATCCTCACGCCTGTGGCCTTGTGGTCTCAGGGTGGATTCAAGCTCCAGAAATCACAATTGTCTTCAAAGGCAGGAAATTGGGGATGTGAGGAGAGCAGCTGGGGTAGGGAAAAACGTCCTCGTGACACTTTTGCTCTTTTGTCAAGGGATAAAGATATTTCCAGCAGCCTCTCTGCCAACTTCCCCTCGCATTTCATAGACTTACATTTCTGTGTCACTTGGTCGCTATGGCTATTATGACAGATGGAAGTAAACTCCTGCAAAGAGGACCACGACTGGCTGGAGAAAGGCCTACCTTCCCTGAGATCAAGGGATGCCTGCCCTCTAAATGAACAAAATCAGGAGTTCTGGCAAAGCATGGATAACGGTGCATGTGCCACACATATGACGTCATACTGGGCAAAGGCCAAACAGAACAAAGTAGATTTATACGTAGTGATACTAAAAAATCTCAAAGCCCTATCATTCAAAAAGAATAGCAGGGGGGCCAGCTGGGTGGTGTAGTGGTTAACTTCACACGCTCCACTTCAGTGACCCAGGGTTCAAAGTTTCAGATCCTGTGCGCAGACCTAGCACCGCTTGTCAAGCCACACTGTGCTGGCATCCCACATAAAATAGAGGAGGACTGGCATAGATGCTAGCTCAGGGTCAATCTTCTTCCAAAAAGAAAGAGAATAGCAGATTGAAAACAATATCTATAATATTCTCACTTATGGTAAGAAAATAAGAAATACGACTTTGGGTGCATATATGTGTGCATATATATATATATGTATGTACATAAATACACAGGAAAATGTCTGAAAGACACGCATCTAACTCTTTCACAGTCGTCACTGCTGAGGACGAGGTGTCTGGGAGGAGGGGTGTTTAAAAGGACTTTCTGTATTTACTCTATGTTCTTACTCCTGTATTGTTTGAATTTTGAAGAACACACAATCATTTATAGATTACTTCTTTTTCTTTTAGTTCAAAGGGTAAAAAAGGCTTTTCTCTCTAGTCTAATCCATATCTGGCTTCCAAGAAGAAAACAAAGTCACTCGGACAAGAAGCTCTGTCTGCCCGTTGCCAAGTCCTTCAGTCAGAAACCCCTGTAAAGTCCTGAGTCTCTCGCTAACAGCAGTTTCATGAAGAACATTAGGCTGCCAGCACGAGCCCATACAGCCCAGCCTTCCCTAACTGGCCAACTCAGAGACCAGCTGACCTGCCGTTGGAATTGCTTGTCGCAAGATGCAGTATCTTACACTCAACCTTGCCACCACCCAGGGGAGACCTAGGCACTTTTGCAAAAATTCAATCTGCCTGAAATACAACTACTCTTCACTTTAAAAGCCACATGTATAAACAAAATCCAAATGCTCAAGACCACTGAAAAAGTAGACTCTACCTTAAGTTCAAAAAACCATTTTTATAGAAAATATTTCTGTATTCCAAGTACTTTTTTTTTTTTTTAGGAAGATTAGCCCTGAGTTAACATCTGCTGCCAATCCTCCTCTTTTTGCCGAGGAAGACTGGCCCTGAGCTAATATCGGTGCCCATCTTCCTCTATTTAATATGTGGGACGCCTACCACAGAATGGCGTGCCAAGCAGTGCCATGTCCGCACCTGGAATGTGAACCAGTGCACCCCAGGCCGACAAAGCAGAGCCTGTGAACTTAACCGCGGCACGACTCAGCCGGCCCCCTCTAACCACTCTTTTTAATGTAAGAAAGATTTCTGAACGAACCAAATGAGAAAGAAGGGGAACTTGTTTCTTTTATAAAAGTTCTTAGAACAATTCTTATGGAAACTTCATTTTATTTAAAAATAATTATAAACTTGAAGCTATAAAATACTTTTCATTTCAATTCCGTTTATTGAGAGCTAGACTGAGACCTGGGTTCCAAAAAAGATAAATAAGTTGCCCTTCCTTCCCACAAAGAGCTTATAATTTAGGAAGAGACACAGAAGTAAAGAGAGAGGAATTTAATCAAATGAGTGACCAGCTTTAAAAGGGTGGAAATGTAATGAGACGGAGAAAATTGTATTTTCCAGAACTCCTTTTGGGGAAAGTGTTATGTGAGGTTAGGGGAAATGCTTGGCTAAGCTGCTCTGGGGAGAGATGGGGCTGCAGAAGGCAGGAGACGAGAACCTAGGAGCGAACTGAGGGGCGGCAGGCGGTCGCTCACTCTGCACCGCCCTGTGTCTTGCTCAGAGGCCTGCGCAGCGGGAGACATGGGCCCCGGTGGTCCTGCCTTTTGCTCTCCTCCCTGCACAGCTCAGCCTGCCCTCCAGACAAGTGTGGACAAGTGTAAGGAGAGATCAATGTGGTGTTTTAGGTTTTGAAACTATCAGAAGAACTTTTATTTTAATCATCGTTGCAAAGAAACAGCAAACTGAGTGAGTTTCTTGCTATCCAGAAACACACTGAGGTCTATATCGTGTAGACAAAATGCTTTTTGAAAGAGTTAAATGAAATTTGTGAACATCCACTCTTCCATCTCATGCCTGAGGGGCTGGCACTGCTCCCCTGAGCTCCAGGCCTGCGCCCAGCATCTGCGGAGTTAACCTCCCCATCGCCCGCCAGCAAGCCTGCCTTCCTCACCTTTAGGATCAAGCCCTTCACCCACACCAGAAACACGGGAGTCGGACTTCACCCCCTCCACAGTGAGTCCCTGTTTCTACCTTCTAAGAATCCTTCAAACGCAACTCTGTAAACTCCATGCTGCGTGTCACCGCCTTGGTTCAGATCCGTGTCATTGCTGCCTTCCTTCCAGCAGTAGCTCTGTATGTGATGTCTTTGCTCCAGTCTCATGGGCGTCTAGCTGTGCATCTTCCTACTGTTGCCGAATGGTCTTTCTAAAACAGTCATTTGATCATGTTATTTTAAAATTCTTCAGGGTTATGAGCCACCAACACAAACTTCAGCACCTTTACCATGGTGTACAAGGGCGTGGTGATCCGTCCCCGTCAAGCCTGTCCAGTTTCACCTCCCGCCCCTCCCCCATACGATGCCACGTGGCCTTCTCTGGGCCAGGTGCCCTAGTAAGCACTGGAGATACAACAGTGAACAGGAGGACATGTCCCAGTCCTCATGGAACTGAGAGTGTCCTGGTGTCCTTGGAGGTAACATGCTCTCTCCGGCCTTTGCACTTCCACATGTGCTGCCTCATCTACCCCGAGTCCTGACTTGTCAGAGGTATAACCTCACCGACCTAGCCAGTGGCTAGCTGGGTGACCTTGAGAGAATTACTTCACCTCTCTGGGCCTCAGTCCTTTATCTATAACACGTCTAGGCAGCCCAAATGACCTCTAAAATTTCTCCCAACTTTTGCAAGTTTATAAATCTAAAGAGTAGTTTTTAATTTCAAAATTAGGCAAGAGAGAGTCCTAAAAAATGCCCCAACAAATAGTGTTATTTAAACTATTTTAAGCAGTACTAACATGTTGAAATTGCCAAGTTTTCTTCTACTATCACAAAAGAAAGTATCCGTATTCCAGTAAGATTTGCCCTCTACCGACACTTAAGCCCAGGCGGCTTATTACAGTGTAGCTTTATTTAACTTAAAATGTTTTGTGAATTAGAGAACACTAAAAACGCTCCTGTCACTCCTGTTTACTGTGCAGTACGCCCTGTTTCCACCAAGTCATTACATAAGTGCATTTCCAGAATTTCAAGGGAAAGGAAGGTGACCTCACCTCTGAGAGGCTGTTTCTCTTGCATTTAACAGAAAGAAAGTGAGCCTTTGGCATTTTTTTCCTGGATACCCAAAATCCAAATTTATGCCATTGAATTACAAACAAATCTCCTGGAACAGGATCAGACGGTGCCAATGCTATCTTCAGCCCACAATAAAGCTAGCTTTGATGTATTTTTAACCTAGGTTCATAAATTAACTTTCAGAGAAAAATCTTTATTTTGAGGTGGAATAAAATTGTGAAACTCACATATAATTAACCGAATCATAAACAGTTTTGATTTTGATTCCTTCACTAGACTTTTAAAGGAGAAATGATCTTATCAGAGCACATTTGAAAGTGTATTTTTGTTGTACTGGTGTCCATTTCCTGGTTTTGTTACTGAACTAAGGTTACATAAGACGTGACTTATACAGCTAGGGGAAGGTGGATGAAGGCTACGTGTGACTTTCTGTACTATTTTTGCAACTTCCTTTGAGTTTAAAATTATTTCAAAATAAAAGGTCAGGGTCTGCCTGATGAATTAATGAATCTAGTCAGTGAGCCCATATGGCTGCCAGCATCACAAAGAGAGAGACAACTAGAATATGATGCCCCTCCTGGTGGAGGAACACAGCTCCATCCACGAAGGAGTCTCGCCAACAGGCAGATGTGAATGGGATCAAACCTCCCTACGACCAATTTATAGGAAAACACAGAAGAACTTGTTAAGAGACATCACAGGGGTGTGATCAGCAAGATCCAGACTTTGGGAAACTCTACAGAGCAAAGGATCTCATTTCGTCAACAAACAAACTGCAAAGAGAGACGCAGAGATGGGGAGAGAGACAGACGCAGAGACCGAGAGAGAAGCATGTGGGGAAAACTGGAGATAAAAAGAGGCTTAAATATCTGTCAACCAACTACAATGTGTGGACCTTATTTAGATTCTGATTCAAACAATCTGCAAGACTAAAAGAATCCTACAGCATTTAAGAGATAAATGGAAATTTTAGCATTCATTGGATACCTTATGATACTAAACAATTGCTCATTTTAAAATAAATAAATAATTAAAAGTCCAAATTTTATATGTATATATATATATGTACACACACATGTTAGTTTTCTTGAAGTATATTCACGGCATCTTCCTAAATGTTGAAATTTAGCGTCTTTGTAGGGAGGGGGCAGTCCTGGAATTGTTGTAATTAGACCCAATACTGAACCAAAGCATTGGCCTGCAGGGAGTACCTGGTCACCGTGAGGAAAAGAAAAAAGGAAGGTTGAGAATTAGACACCAGTTCATATTTGTCCTCCTTTTCAAGTGAGATTCCACGTGCTTCAATGGAAATATTAAATACTGCTGGGCAAAGCTACATGCTAGATGGGTTTCTTTCCTCAGCCTGGGTGGTTCTAGACGCCGGAGTAAAGAAGGTCCATCCAGAAAACCCTCTGCTCCATTAGCCTGAGATATGGCTGAGGAGAAACTTCGATTACCACTCTTGTTCTTAAGTGTTTATTATCTGGACAAATTACCACTTCCACCTAAGTTTCCTGCAGTTCTTCTCAGCAATAAGGTGAGTGTTTTTAGAGAAGTGCTGACTAAATTATAATTTTAGAAGTCTCAATATTTTAAGCGTGTTTTCCCCTTTGCCCGGGAATTTTTCGGCCAAGTTTCGTTGACATCTACCTCATTCAGAATTATTTTTGCTTATTATATTCAACGTCCTTTGGGAATGTGAGAGCAGAGTTTGAAGTTTAGTAATCCCCGTTCCCAGGGAATAGCTGAGGTTTTATAAACACATCAAGCCTTCCCAGGGTGGCCCGAATTGGGGCGATTCTACTAATCCCTCCATTTAAGGGGGCTGCTCAGCTGTAAGAAACAACTGAATATCCTTGGGATGGCAGCAAGAGAGAGAAAAGGAGGCGGCTCCTACGGTTGCTTTTTAAACTCTCTGAGGAAAGCTATATAGATGTAGATGAATTTCACAGATTTGCATGTAAGCCCAGATAGCAGCCTCTGCTAACCACCCACCCACCCCTCCACCCAGCCGCCCATTCTAAAGTGACCTCCTTCCATCAGCTCCTGCATGGAATTCAAGCTGCAGCTGCTTTTTTGCACCAGGAGTGACCATCATTCCAGCCACAGCCTGGAACCCCTGGACCACAACCCCCTCAGCTGCCTCAACACAGCATCACCAGGTTGATGAATGGGGCGGCCACATTTCTCCACACTGCCCACCTCTTTATTCCCTCACATTTCCCCCTAAGCCTGGTTCTATAAGTCGATCAGATTTTGCTGAAAGGATTGTTTGTAACAATGCAAACAATCAGCAATTAAACATTAAATGTCCTGTTTGGAAAACATCTTTAGCTGCTCCACTTAAATTCATTCATATGAGAAATATGTATTGATCATCTACATTATGCCAGATATTCTGCTGAGCTTGGGGGTTATATTGGTCAGCATTAAACTGCATATAACAGAACTGTAACAGCTAGTTTAAGCAAAGAGTGATGTAAAACAAAATTTAGACACTCTAAAAAAAAACAATCATTGTAAAGACAGAAGCCTCCGGACTGAGCAAGGCAGCCACAGGAGTGGGCTGCTCAGATCCCTCTTCGAGAAAGAACTTGCTCCCCGGAGTGTAGTCAGCTGACGGCCTCCAACTGTCACCTTCAGAGTCCACTGCAGCATCCACACGGGGCCACACACTCTCCAGGCTGCTCCCAGCCTCTGACTGAGCACAGCGGGGTTTCTAGGCCAAGCTGCTCCTGCCCAGTGCCCCGTTCCGCTAACGAGCGCTCTCTGCGCGGGGACTCCCCGCCAGCCTGGCCAAGGCTTTCTCGGAGCAGCGCTGCAGTCTACGGCTCTTCCTACCCAGGCTTCTTCCTTCCCTCTAGATGTCAGAACGCCAGCACGGTCTGAAGCTCCACCTGCCCACTCCTGCTGCCTCCTCCTTGGCTCTTCACAGGCCTTTCCCCAATAAATCTCTTACACATCTAATTTCATCTGGCCGTCTGCTTCCCAGGCAACCTGAATGCACTCACTGAGCCTACAGGAACAACTGCCAGAACAACGCAACAAAATTGGTCCACCCGAGGGGCCACAGCCGCCACGATCAGGAAGTCGGAGCATTGGGTAGCCACTCCCTCAATGGCTGGGATCAAAGAACCTAGTACTTCTGATGCCATCTGAGCCACAATATCCTGCTTCTCAATACCCACAAGTTTGGGAAGAGGCACTGAGGTCTCTGCTACAGCTTCCATGAGGAAAAAAAAAAAAAAATACACCCACAGGACCATGCTTGCCAGGAAAAAAATAACAGAAATGGCACAAGTATGGCCTCCCCCTCATAGCGTTCATGCTGGACACCTCAGGTCACATGGTAACTTGGTGACCCATGGTCAAGTTCAATCTCTATTAAGGTCTGCCAGCAAGCCAGAAGGTATTTCTCAAAAGGAATAGTTATCTGGAGAGGACTGGCAGAGAGCTTTGCTCAAAAGCCTAAAGGCTGCTCCAGTATTTGTCCTCAGGGGTCTGCCGCAGACACTCCAGAACCACTGGATGAGTCGGCCCATGTGTTCGTCTTTTTCTTACTAATTTTAGGAATTCTGTGTATATTCTGGAAATTAAGCCTTTGTCAGTTATATAGAATTGAAATTATCTTCTACCAGGTTGTGGCTTATCTTTTCACGCTATTTATGTGCTTTTTGATGGACAGGAGTTACTAATGAAGTTAAATTTATCAGTCTCTTCCTTTATGGGACATGCTCTTTATATCTCGTTTTAAAGCCTTTCCAACTCTGAGGGCGTGAAGATATTCTCTCATATTTTCTCCTAAAAGATTTAAACTTTCACCTTTAACATTTAAGCCCTTCGTCCTTCTAGAACTTATTTTTGTGTATGGTATGAGTAGTAATCCATTCTTTTCCCATAAAGACAGCCAATTTTCCAAGCACTTTTTATTGAGGACTCTATTTTTCACCACTGATCTGAAATACACCATTTCTCTGATATCCTTCATACATAGATGGGTCTGTTTCCGGACTGTCTTTTCTGTTGCATTGACCTATTCATCTGCTCATGCACCAATGCCACTTTGTCTAAACACTATATGCCGCACAATAAGTTTTTCAGTAGGTTCAGTTCCCCATCCCATTGCTCTTCAGGCATGTATTGGCCATTCTTGGCTCTTCACTTCTCAATTTAAATTTTAGAGAAAGTTTTTCAAGGTTCAAAAAAATTCCTTTTAGGTTTTTTATTGGAATTGTATTGCATCTACTGATTAATTTGGGGAAAAGTTACTTCTTAATGATGTTGAGTCTTTCTGTCCTTGGAAATGATATGTCTTCACTTTTAAATGTCTTTCAATAAAGTTTTATGATTTTCTCCATAAAGGTCCCACATATCTTTGGTGAGATTTATACCTATGTACATTTTATTTTGTACCTATTATAAATGTTAGATGTTAAAATTTTGTTTTTTAACTATTTGCTGTTGGTGCACAGAAATGCATTTGACTTTTGTATAATAGTTTTATATCCAGCAATATTATAAAACTCTCTTATTAATTCTAATAATTTGTTTATAGATTCTCGGGGGTCAAACAATCATATCATTTGAAAATAATTACAATTTTTCTATGTCCTTTCAATTTTTGTGTGTTTTATTTCTTTTTCTTGGCCTGGTCTACTGAATAAGATATCTAGTACAAAGTTGAAGAGAAGTGGTGATAGCACACATTCTTATCTTTCTTTTTTTTTTTTTTGAGGAAGATTAGCCCTGAGCTAACACCTGCTGCCAATCCTCCTCTTTTTGCTGAGGAAGACTGGCGTTGAGCTGATATCAGTGCCCATCTTCCTCTACTTTATACATGGGACGCCTGTCACAGCACGGCTTGACAAGCGGTGCATAGGTCTGCACCCGGGATCCTAGCCGGCAAACCCAGCCCGCGAAGCAGAAAGTGCAAACTTAACTGCTGCACCACTGGGCCAGCCCCCACATTCTTGTCTTTTAAACAGAATGTTTTTAACAATCCATCATTACATATTGGACTGTTTTCACCTCTTGTCTCTCAGCCCAGACCCACCCCCTCATACTCTGCTCTGTAATGTCAAGTCTGGGACCCTCCATACTACATTTCCCAGACACCAGCTTCTTGTGAGATTCTGCCCGTAAGAGGTACTGACGGGAGATTAGAAGGCACAAGGAGGGGAGAAAGCATTCCTCTTTTCTAGCTCCTGTTGACATTCCTCCTACAGCAGCAAACAGTTTCAGCTCTCCAAATCTTCTGACTCCCCAGCACCAAACCCCAGGGTGCCCACTCGGTGGGCAACGCTCTAGCTCTGCAGCACCGTCTCAGCAATCGCCAACTGACGGGCCCCGAAGGGCCAGAAGCTGCCTTCCCTCCGGGGCGTTAATCCACACAAGCTTCATAAAATGAGTTGAGAATATACCCTCTTTTTCTATTCCTGGAATAGTCTGAATACAATTCATAATCTTTTACGCGATGTTCAATAGAACTTGCCAGTGAAGACATCTGGCACGGTGTTTTCTTTAAGGGAAGATGTTAAGCTGCTGGTTTTATTTTGGGAATCATTATAAGATTATTTAGGTTCTCTATCTTTTCATAAGACTCTTTGGGATTTTGTATTTTTCAAGAAATGTGTCCATTTTGGCTAAAAAACTATAGACAAAATATCGTTCATTATATTCTTGTTTTCTTTTTAATCTTCACATCATCTGTGGTGATGCTCTTTTTTTTCATTCCAAATCATTTCTGTTTGCGCCTTCTCTCCCTTTTTGGTCACTCTTTCCAGAGGTTTGTCAATTTTATTAATCTCTTCAAAAATACAACATTTGTCTCTTTTGATACTTTCTATGGTATCTCTGTTTTCTGTTTCACTAATTCATGCTATCTTTATTATTGTCTTCCTCCTCTTTGAAAGAGTTTATTGTGCTACTCTTTTGCTAATGTCTTAAGCTGAATGCTTAGTTCTTTAATTTTCAGCCTTTTTTTAATATATGCATTTATGACTATATTTTCCTCAAAGTATCATTTTGACTTCAACTTACAAATTATTTGTTTTATATTATTGTGTAGTATTGTGTTTTTTAATTATAATTTCTTTTTAATGCATAAATTTTTTAAAGTATGTTTTAAAGTTTCCGAATATCGTGAGTACAGTGTTCAATGTCTGTCCATTGGACCAAGAGTGTCAATCATGTTATTGGAATCTTCTATATCATTCTGGTTTTTTTATCTGATTGACTTATTAGTTACTGATAGAGATCGGTTAAAATCTCCCACTCAGTTAGCAGATATGTCTGGCAGCTCCACCACTTATCTCTTTGCAGCTCTGTCAATTTTTGCTTTATATGTTTTAAAGTATGTTATTAGTGTGTACCAGCTCAGAATTTTCATATCTCCATAGTGAATTGAACCTTTATCACTATGTGGCGTAATCTTTAACAATACTCTTTCTCTTAAGCCTCTTTTGTCTTACTTAATCTTGCTATGTCATCTCTTCCTGATCCTGGGGACTTTATTATGGGTGTCAGTCTATATAAGGAATTGAAAATGGGTGGCCATGTCCCAGCCTCTTTGTTCAAGAGGCCCAAATGATTCCAGCACCTTTTTTTTCCTTGCTACAACATGACAGCTTCCGAATTATTTATGGGGGGATTCTCTTTGCAGACAGCCTTCAAATGATTGTCTTTGCCACAACAATAGCAACATGGCAGACTTTCCTCCTCAAAGCTTCCATTCAGCGGCCCTGTAAGCAACTATATGATGGATGTAGGCATGGCTCCTTTATCTCTGTGGGCCAAATTATCATTGTCTCAAAGCTGCATTGATGGGATTCCATCTGCCCTGAGCAATGAGGCCCCAAAAAGGGTCTTATACTAACAGTTGCTTTTATTAAGAAAAATGTCTTAAGTTCAAATAGTATCCTTCTTTCAACTTTATCAAGCTTATTATCAACATGACTCTACTAACCCTACTTGAACAAGAGGGCTACCATAACTGGTTAAATGAATGTGTTAGAAGACAGTTGAGTGAAATCTAAATTGGATGTCAAATGCTTCCTTTTAATCGAGCATCTGTTACGATGACGTGCTGTGGGTTTGGGACACAGCAGAGATGACACAATAAAGTAGAGGGGAAAGTATGCCTCCCAACAGTCTCAATTCTGTCATTTGGTAATTACGTGACCTTGGGCACATTAATCCATCTTGCACTAGATTTTTTCATCTGTAAAATGAGGATAAAAAGATCTACCTCAAAATGTTGGTGCCAAATTAATTAAAGTATGTAGAAAAAAATAGGCATTCAATAAGTGAGTGATGTCTTCATATTTCTTCCCGGTCTAGGGAAAGGATTCTTCTTGAAAGCAATGATACAATTGAGCTGATGTCTGTGAAATGAAAATCCAGAACTTTTTTGGGGGGGGAGATCACTCTTCCAACAATGGACTAGCTCCACCCTTTGCCTCTCTTTACTGAAGTAAATCCAGGCTCTGCCTAAGCAGAACAGAACTGAGTTAAAATCCAACAAAGTCTTACTGTACCTGTAGGACTGAACCATAAACTGAAACTTATATCATCAGTTTTAAGTAAAAAATCACCCTGCTGGTATTCCTCAGCGTTAGGTAAACTCCATATGTACCTTTTTGAATTGCTAAAGCTAAAAAACTAATAACTACTATGTAGCCTAAAACTTTGCAGACTTTTTAAGCTAGAATTCAGTTCTAGAATTTTAAGCTAGAAGATGTCAGAGAGCGGCACCTGCTGGCAATCCGTGATATTGCAGCCTATTGGGTCATGAAAGAAAGAAAACAGACGGCGTGGCCATTGAAAATCCCTGTGTCCTAGAAGCAGTCCACAGTCACATGGAGGCAGCAATCCTCCCTCCCATGTCTCGGTCACCCACCCAATCCTCCTGAACAGCTCTCAGGGTGTTCCACATTTCATCCCCATGCTCTCCGCCCCAGTACAGGCCACCATCTTTTATTGCCGACGTTCCAGGAGCCAGCCTCCTGAGTGATTGCCCAGATTCCAGTCTATTCTTCATACAGCAGCCATGTGGTCCTTTTTGTGCAGCACCATCATGATCATATCACTCCCTGCCCAGGCGTTTCTTTTTAAAGAGGTAGCTCTTTTACTAAGAATTACCAGATTCTCCTCCTCACCAGGGGTGTCCCTCCCTCCCAGCATCCTCTCGCTACACAGCCTCCGTCCTTCTTCACTCTAGCCCCTGAACGTGCCTCAGTTTCTTTGTCACATCACACACTCCCACCATATGGATCTTACCTTCCTATCTCCACTCCCTGTTCCCTTTGCCTGGAACCTTTTCACCCGCATCCCGCTCACCTAACTCTTACTCACCCTTCAAGGTCACCTTTGCTTCCACTCCCTTGGAAACCTTTTCTGACCTCTCTAGAATGGATTCAGTTCCCTTGCTCTAAATTTGTACAGTGATTGTTATTCCCCTGTCGAAGCTGTGGTTTAATTGTCTGCCACCCGCTCTAGATTGTAAGCTTTGTGAGGACAAGAATACTTCTATTTTGCTCATCTTTGTAATTTCAGCACATAGCATCGTGCCTCAGTAGAAACTTAATGAATATTTAACATAGTGAATTGAAATCTAGAATATATTCAATTGAACCATATAAAATTGCCTTTTTAAGGTCAAAACTCAATAGGGGCTGGCCAGGTGGCATAGTGTTTAAGTTCATGCTCTCTGCTTCTGCAGCCTGGGGTTCATTGGTTCGGATCCTGGGCGCAAACCAACACACTGCTCATCACGTACAAAACAGAGGAAGATTGGCACAGATGTTAGCTCAGAGGCAATCTTCCTCACCAAAAAAAAAAAAAAACTGTCAAATGTTGGCAGTTACATATGTTCAACTTAATAGATACTGCCAATTTGAGAGAAGAAAGGAGTCTTGACAATTCACATACATTACTAAATAATCAGTAAATGTCTTTTTAAAAATATAAACTTCTTTATTTTCACTGAAATCCATTATCCTGGCCAAATACACAACTAGAAATCTGTGAATCCAGCAAGTGACCTTCAAAAGGAAAGCCAAAGACCTGTGTTAGCTCTTAAAAACTCAATGACTACCAAAAGTTTCTGCCTTTGGTGAGTATATCGGCTGATGAGTGACTTTCTGACCTCATGATGCCAAAATACGGATCATCACCTGTGGGAAGCATTCCCCCAATCTAGCTGCCATTGTATCGTGACAAGGTCTGGCAATGGAAGGAGAATCGTGCAAGGCCCTTCTCCAGGGAACATAATTCTTTAAGCAGAATCCTTTGTCCTCCTTTCTAAAGCCTATTACTGATTAACGTCTTCCCTCTGTCCTGGAAGCCTTGTAAAAACAGGCAGAACTAGCAATAAACATATCTCAAAGAACAAACAGCAGCCCCCAAGGATGCGGGGGTCTATACTCCGTTAATTATGTACTCGCTGTCCTCCTAACTTCTTTGAAGACCCTGAAACTATGTAACCTCTTCCTAAACAATCGATATGTATGCTGCACATCTGGTATGTAGATAACCACCTTTGATTATTACCTTTAGTCACGCACTGCCCCTCATCTATTGTTCCCGTGACGACAATAGTTAGACCACCTCGTGTGATTGTTTCCTATATAAGTGTACCCTGTCCCCGAAATAAATTGGACTTGCTTGCAACTGCGTCGAGTCTCACGTCTAGCACTTACACTTTCACCGACGCCGTCTCTCCTGTGGGAACCTGGACTCTGCCGAGGCTGGACCCCGGCAATCACCTGGCCTTGCATGGAAGGGAGTTAAATCTAGAACATTTCCCATTCTGCGAAACACTCATTGCAGCTGTTACTTTATCCACCATTCAGTACAGTTGTGTGTCGCTTCATGACAGGGATGCGTTCTAAGAAATTCTTGTTAGGCGATTTCATCGTGGTGTGAACATCATAGACTATACTTACACACACCTAGATGGTGTAACCTACCACGCACCTAAGCTATGTGGTACTGATCTTACAAGACCACCGTCAGATATGCAGTCCGTCGTTGACCGAAGTGTCATTATGCGACGCGTGACTTACTTCCTCCAAGTGGATATTGCCACACGTTGTGTGCAGCCCCAGACCGTTGCCTTCATTTGAACACGCAACCCCAAAGAAGCAAGCTGCTAGTGAAATAGATGCCTCTGTGCTTCCTCTGGAATCTGCTCACACTTTCAAATGAACACGCTCAGTGGGACAGAACTGGAGAGTGGGCTCCGGGACAAGAGGAAAGCTGTCAAGCAGATGTTGCTTTCGTGCGTTGACTATTCCTTAAAAGCGTCACGCAAGACTAACAGAAGGCAGGGGGCCAGGGCGGCGGGGTCATTTGCTTTAGCCCGCTTAAGCGCTTGCTCTACTTTTACGAGCAGCGATAACCTGGTTCAGTTTCCAAGTATAAGGGACTCCGCACCAATGTCCAGCGACTTGGACACTTTCGTGCATTGCACAGTCCATATTAAAAATCCCATACAAAATCATTTATTCTTGCCAAAATACGCTGACTTTCTACACCTGTTTGTCACTATTCTGGCTGAAAATGGCCTTTTTACTTAACCTCTGTTAGGAGGTACCTTATTGGCTCCAAAATATTATATTTTACTTTACAACTTCTCCCATTTTTTTTCTCAAACAGATGTGATTGGAGGGAGAATTTACAAAAATCCATTTACCTGTGGTTTTCCTTTTATTCATTCGAGGACGACATTCTTTAAGTGCAATTTTTAATTAAGTAGTCTTAATTCTCCTTACTTAAGTCCCCCAAACCCCCCGGCCAGGTGTCCCCGCTAGTGGTAGTGTGAGGACTGATGTGATCATTGATGCTGTGGAGATGGAATGTAATAAATGTCACATTCTTCATTTTCTTAACTCAGATTATCTGGCTCTCCCCCTGCCATGGACGCTGCTGGTGACCTGCCCCACCTCCACTCCAGTGCTCTCCCTTCCTGACCCGATTTCTTCCAGATGGTCACCCTTCTCCACGCTAGCCCCAGCCCAGGTGAGTAAATCCTAAGTGTCCTAACAGGATACTTTGCCCACAAATGGACTGAGAAGGGGTATGGGGTGCAATTCCGGCTTGAGGCATACAGGGAAGCTGGGAAGCTTCTGGAAAACATTTTCTCCATCTTTGAAAGAGGCACAGAAAGAAACGATCTTCGCCATTGGATATAGGCGTGTCTAGATGTGAAACCAGGCCAGCAACTTGCAACCATGAGGGAGCACAGCCTGAGAGCACAACCAATGAGCTGAAGATTGCAGAGAAGAAAGATGAGAAGAATCTGGGTCCTCAGTGGCATCTTTGATCCACAGGGCTAACTGATCCTTTAGCCACCCTGCCTTAGCACTTCATGTTGTCTACAACAATAAAGTTCTGCATTATTTAGCCAGCTGAATCCAAGTTCTTGTTGTCTGTAGCTAAAAGCATCCTAACTGCTGTATACCCCCAGGATTCTAAGTTTGACCAGAAGTCCAATACCAGTCATTTTTTTAAATCTCCTACCTGTCGGATCAGATAAGAACACTGAGGCTCACAAAACCTACTAGAATAGGAGTCTATGGTGGTTGTCACGGCTGTCACTCTGTGTCCAGGCCCTTGAGATCCACTCCAAAGTGGCCAGCTCAAATGACAGTATCACTCCCTCTATAACAGGTTTGGCCAAAGGAATGATCACTGAGGTTCCCAAGGCCCCAGTCTAAAAGGAACCTAAATAGCCATCCCCAAGGGTGTAAGGCAAAATTTTGACCCTCATGACCCTCAGCCCCTGGTGTTACACAAATATATGTTAAATTATCTGGTAAAAAGCTCTTTACAGATGGAATTAAAGTTACAGCCTTTAAAATAAAAAGATCATTCTGGATTACCAAATGGGCCCAATGTAACCACACAAGCCTTTAAATGTGGAAGGTGAGGGCAGAAATTTGAATCAGAGAGATGAGACAGAAGAAGAGGCAGGAGAGATTCAAAGCAGGAGAGGAACTCAATCTGCCATCACTGGCTTTGGAGACAGAGGAAGGGAATCATGAGCCAAGGAATGCAGGCAGCCTCTAAAAGCAAGCAGCCCTCAGCTGACAGCCAGCAAGGAAATAGGGACCTCAGTCCTACAACCACAAGGAAAAGAACTCTGCCAACAAGCTAAATGACAAGGAAACGGGTTCTCCCCCGGAGCCTCCAGAAAGGAGGCTTGGGTTTAAACCCAACACCTTGGATTTCGCCTGGTGGGATGAAGTGAGCCCACCCAACACCTGGCACAGGTAACAAATTTGTATTATTTTCATTCACTACATTTGTGATAATTTGTTACAACAGCAATAGAAAACTAATACACCACATGAGGTTCTGCCACATCCAGCTCCAGAAGGCTCAGGTCTCCGTCACCCGCAGAATCTCCAACCCTCCACTGCTTTTCACAGTCTTGGGACACCAAATGACACCAATGGTGAGCAAGCCATCCTCCTCCTTTACCCTTAAAGCATAAAGGCCCCAACTACCCTCCAGTCAAAAATAATTACACACACATGCACACTCACACACTGATCTTCCGTACCCAAAACACAGTGACAGGGCGGTCCTCCCTCTAAAACACAGCCAAACGTCAAAACTATTCACTCTGCACCTGGAAACTAAGACAGAAACGGAATATAACCAAAAGAAAACCAACCACATTTCTCTGAATTAACTGTGGAAATACCATTCTGGGCATTCTGCAAATATTGATATTAAAGGTTCTATTAATTTTTGCTTCTCCATAAGGAAACCAGATAATGCTGTCAGAAAACCCTTTCTGTGAAAATAATCATTTATCTCTTTCCAGATTCAGACAAATAGTCAGAGCTATTAAGAAAGTTAGCTTTGACTTTGAATAAACAAGATAAATCCTTGCACCCAAGGTAGTTTTTGCTATTTTTCCTCTCTCTCTTCTGGCTAAACACTCATACACACACACACACACACACACACACCCCACAACCCTGATGTCTTACAGTATCTTCTGGTGGTGTTTACCACATTTTCCACAAGTGCAGTGGGCTTTGTTAGCCTGCTAACAGACTATATGCAAATTAGGTCAGCCCAAATTGGTTGCTTTTTAATCATCTTTCCTTTCTGCACATTTTTCTGCATGTGATTGAGCCAATCAGTCTTTCTGACAGCAAAAACTCCAATCATCAATTGATTTCTGTTTATATATGTGTGCAAACACACACACACATAGGCATATATATAGTGTTTTTTAATATATATAATACAGCTTGTGTGCATATTAATGTCAATATGTGTACCTCTAATCTGCTTATATTGCTATTGGGAACAAACATTGTTTGCATATGGCATATACATCTTTTTTATGCATTACCTGTGTTTCCCAAACCCTGGTCTGAAGGGTAAAAATGAGATTACATTAACACTGAACAGGATTTCTCTGATTTTTTCCTTCATTCACTACGGTGGCCCCTCAGCCCCCCTCAGGGTCTCTCGCATTATTTCCAGGAGGCAGGGGGATGTCCTGTGTGTCCTCAGGAGCTCAGCCCTCTCAGCGAGCATATAGTAATGACTGCTGCCCAGGCTCCCAGGGGTCGGGGAGACCCTAAAGAGAGTCAGGCAGGGCTAGAAATAGAAACAAACAGCAGTATTTAAATAGTATGAAACCAGACGAGCCCACCAAGGGAGACAGTAGAGAAGAAAGAAAGAAAGACGAGCCAAGACCAAGCCCTGGGGGTCTCCAATATTTAGAGGCTAGTTAAAGAGGGAAAAACTAGCAAAGGAGATGGAAAAGGAGGAGCCAATATAAATTATTAAGTTGTCATAATTAATAGCATAAAAATGAAACAATCTAAATGTCACAAAAGGGCATTTGTTAAATAAGGTCCAGAACCTTATTGTAATTGAATACCATGAAGACATTAAAATGATTATGAAGACCTGTGTTTATTGATGTTGGAAGATTGTTATGAAATATTAAGTGAAGAAGTGGGCCTCAAAGCAGCATGTATAGTATGATTTCATTTTTTAAATTAAAAAGTCTGGAAAGATACATGCCAAAATGTTAGTGAGATTTTTGCAAATGTTGTTATTTTTCGGTTTCCCTACAATGAACATGTGTTATCATATAATAATAAATTTCTTTCATGTATTTGATTGGGCTGGGCATGGAAAAGGCGCTCCAGGCCTGCAGAGCTAGGGCCTGCCCATGGCAATGCCCTCAAGGTTCAGCCCATGGAAGTCCAGCCTTCATCACGCTTAACCAGCCTCCCTGAGTCTTACGTTTTGTAGGTTGCCATAGAAGTAACTGAGGTTTGGAGCACTGGTAAAAAACAAAAATGCAAATATGTCATCCAAGAGGATAATATTTTATGTCAGCATTTTTCAAATAGTTTTAGCCACAGAAAGCTGTATTTAAGTTAAATATTTTAGGAAATCTGAAACAGATTAAAATGGAACTACTGCACTTGAAGGGAGTGAGGAGAAAGGGGACCCCAACCAGTTCAGGTTCCCAAGAAGTTCCCAAGAGAAGAAGAACGATATCACAGTAAGAGAGGGGAAGTATCACAGAAGGGCAAGAGCACATATTCCGGAGCAGATTACCTGAGTTCAAATTCCAGCTCCACCACTAACCAGCTCGGTAATTTATTAAGCACTTACTCTCTGCCAGGCAATGTGCGAAGTGCCTTGTCTGTATTGTCTCTGTTAATCATCAGAGGATTCTATGATATAAGTACTATTATCATCCCCATTTCACAGACAAGGAAACTGAGACACAGAGAGGTTGAGTATCTTATCCTTGATCCTACAGAAGAGCAGGGATCTGGACACAAGCATCTGCTTTCAGAGCCCGTGTTCTTGACCACTACACTGAACTGCAATTGTCCTAAAACCATTCAGTTATCATCATTTGTATAGTCAGGGTTCTCCAGAGAAAAGAACCAATAGAATGTGTACTTATATAGAAAGAGGTGTATTGTAAAGAGCTTGCTCCTGCAACTATCGAGGTTGGCAAGTCCAAAATCTGCAGGGTAGGCAGGCAGCCTGGAGCCCCAGGAAGAGCCGATGTTGCAGTTCAAGGTCATCAGGCTGCAGATCCAGGAAGCGCTGATATTGTAGCTCACGTCTGGAGGCCGTCTGCTGACAGAGGGAGGTCAGACTTTGCCAGGCCCTTAACTGACTGGATATGGGCCCCCTTTTATGAAGGGCAATACTTTGCTTTACTCAAAGTCACTGACGTAAATGTTAATCTCATCCAAAACACTCTGAAAGAAACATCCAAATGTTTGCCCACATATCTCAGCGCCATGATCCAGCCAAGGTGACACATAAAATTAACCACCACAGCATCCATCCATCAAAACATCGGCCAAAAAGACCCAGGAAAAGTAGTACTAATGGAAGGACTGGAACCTGTTTGGATATGGGGTAGTCCCATGAAACAGACCTAGGAGGGGCGCCATGGAGAGGGCCAGGGGCCCACTGAACACATTCAGTACCAAGTGAAAGAAAGCCGAGAAGTAGGAAGAAACGGATTCATTCAGCCCCCACATTCTCTCGGGTCTGTCCTACTCAATCTGATCTCTGAGTGCCTGCCCATCTGTAGGTCAAGATTCTTTCACAACCACCTGCTGAAGGCCCATTTAGTCAGGAAATCCTCAGCGTGGGACAAGGCACCCTTCGTTCAGGGGGTCCATGCTGAACTTGGGGCCACAGAACTACTCTAAAGTATTGTTTGATCTCCGCTCAGCTGTGGGAGGGTATAGTCTTGGACACTGAGATAAACAGCTCCTCATTTGGGACTGTCCGTCCCAGAGGGCAGGGAGAGGAGTGTGGAAGCCACGCCTCATCTGGAGTTGTTTATCATAACTCTCAACATTATGAGAACAACAACGTCTTTCTGTCCCTTTTCCCACATGGATTCAGAAGATCACACTGAGACTTGCCTGTCATTGTGTGGCCACAACCTGAGGAAGTTCTAGCCATGGTCTGAGAAACCTGCCCTGCATTTAGACTTCAACCATAGCAGTTAATGACTCAGGGACCAATGAAATTGGCTTCAGAGGACAATGCGTCCACGTAGGTTGAAATATGGAGCCAAGCTGTCAGTGTCCTATCTTCTTTTCTAGCCAAAGAGAGGTGGAAAATCTGGGCCTGGATGGGTACAGCATCCTTGAGACTTACATGAGCTAGAAGACAGTAGAGGGTAGGGTTAAGCACAGAGACCATGGAATGTGATGTGAGTTCAAATCCTGGCTATGCCACTAGTTGCATGACCTTGGGCAAGTCACTTAGCCTTCTTGTGCCCCATCTATAAAATAGGGATGGCATCAGTAAGAACAAGGTAGGCAAATAGGCCCCACTAGCTAGCTGAAGTACACAGCACGGCTTCCCCAGGCATGTGTCAAGGTTACAGGGAGAAACAGAGGAGTTCCAGGTACAAAACAGAATCAGGAAGCAAGGGTCCAGGTAAGAAGACATCACGGGATAATCAAGGGAAGGCCGCAACTCAGGGACTTCAGATTGTGCCTGGTTCATGGTGACAGAACAGTCATAACCATTCCCAAATCTGCTGGCCTTCCAGTAGTTATACTGAGCAGTCACTATAAACAAGTGGAATGGACCTGGAAGGATAGCGGGGCCAAAAGATGTTGCCTCCTGACAGCAATTTCATATGTAGCAGGGTTGCAAATTTATTTACATTACCCTCATAAATCCCAAGAAAATAAAGCTTCGCTATTTTCTTACTAATTAAACTGTTACACATTCCCTTCTCCCCTTACAAGCAGAAAGAGGGAACCAGAAAACTTAGGTCAATTCTATAATCTCAAGCCAATCCCAAAATGTGAACAGAGTCCTTAGATAATTTGATGGCTTTCAGATAAATGTTCAGTCTTTCAGATGTCCTTGCTTCTTCTCTTTCCCAAGATGATGTTCAAGGAAGGGAAGGAGTCCTTGGTTCCACATGGTGTCCCCCGCTGCAAAATGCCTAGACTGGGCTTGTTCCTGCACTGGTAACTTTTAGGGAACAGCCAGCATCTTCCCTATCCTCCTTGGGGTTGAGGGAGGCACGTGGACATTTCCAGTCTCCTCCATACACAGAAACTGGTGAAGGAACTTGGGGAAGAGAATGATCCAGTCACCTGGATTCCAGAGTTCCAAACCTAAATTGAAACAAAACCCGCCAGTCCTTGAAGGTTTTACCCAAAACACCCATCTCCCTCTTCCTCTCTTTCTTCCCATAATCCCCCAAGGCAAAAGGAGTGAATTTTCACTTCCCTTTCCTCTCTTACTGGGACTGGCTCATCATCACTTTCTCTTCCTCCTTCCAGATTCTAGACTAAGTCTTGCTGGGGATTGGAATTCAGTAGAGAAAAAAGATCATCTTATCCATAACATGAGCTAAATTGAAGTGTTAGCATAAATATGAAACTCATTACTCTGAGAAGAAAAGATCTCTACAAAATTCTCAGAAAGCCCCCTAAAAAAACAGGCAAGGAACGATTTGAGGGTGTCCTTGTATAAAGTCAACACAGATGGCATTCGAATTTGTACATAATTGGGATGCATAAGCATATCTATAGCAACAAGGTGTGCAAAACTTGTGATTCCCCAGACTTTGACCACAGAAGAACAGGATGTGACTGTTATGCTAATAAACTCATTAATATCACGAATACTGTTAACAAATGAAGTTGATTATCGCTGGCAAGCATTCATTACAAAGAGATAAGCTTCTATCCTCCAACCACACAAGTAACTATTTTGCTGTGTTTGTCTGGAAGTTCTCTTTTCATCTCTGCTCATTTATTACCACTAAATGGATAAATGCCTGGGAATGTGGGCTCAGCTCATTACTTATATATATTACCTTGCTTATAATTTGACCTCATGCACATTTCAGTTAGAAGAACCCTACAAAATATCAGTTCTATTTATAACACAGCCTCTCCTGCCAAGTCTACGAAGAAATAACATCCTAATTGGGAAGAATAAAAGGTTACCTTTGCTTGTAAACCGCACATTCGTTTAGTCATTGATTTTATTTCTTTCTAATTATCAGTAGTTGTGCATCTCCTGGTAGCTTGGATATAGTTGTTCTCCTGCCTAATAACTCCTGGGAAACAGAAACCCTAATGACCCGATCAGTAGATTGGGAAGCTGTAGTTTTAATATGCTGTCTATTGGGGCCATCAAAAATTAAGATATATTCAGGATTCAAACTTTGACTTCCATAAGACCATGGTTCTGAGGCCAAAGGCCTATTTTTATGTGACTATTTCACTGTCTGTGTCATTAAATGTGCATCTTCTTTGTAGTTTAAAGTAAAATAATGCTCCTGCCAATACACCAGAAATTAAGTATAGACTTGTCGCCAGCAGCTTTTCTTGCTACCCATCCATAAGAAGTGAAGTCATGGTTCCCAGCTGTGACTTCAATGTTTTAAGCTCTTTGAAGGAAAGGAGAAAGCTGATCTCCCCTGGGAACCGTCCCCATCACCAGTCCTCAGCACCGACAGCACGCATAGCCACCTTGCTCTCTCCCCCTGCCCATCTCATCTTGCCTCCCATTCACTGAGTCACTCCTTGTATTAGTCTGCTTAGGTTGCCATCACAAAATACCATAGTCTCGGGGGCTTAACCCGCAGAAATTTATTTTCTCACAGCTCGGGAGGCTGGAAGTCCAAGATCAGGGCGCCAGCACAGTCGGGCTCTGGTGAGAGCTCTCTCCTTAGTCTGCAGACGTCCACCTTCTTGCTGTTTCCTGACATAGTGGAGACAGCGCTGGTGTTTCTTCCTCCTCTTGCAAGGGCACTGGTTCTATCGGACCAGGGCTCCACCCTGAGGATCGCATTCAACCTTAGCCACCTCCTCATAGGCACGCTCTCCAATACACACCCGTGGGATGTTAGGGCTTCAGCATATTAATTTGGGAGGGTCACAATTCGGTTCGTACCACCTCTGGTCCTGGCACACTGATGTTCTTACTCACCATAACACACTATCCTTTCCCCAGAAAAAGGTTTGGGAAAGCCGTGTTGAGAGAGTGACTGGTGGGTAGCAAGCCTCCTTCAATTCTCCAGGCTACGTCACTTTTGCCATTTGACTCTTCAAATGACTTCTCCAGGTGGCCCCTTGCAGAAGCCAAGACAGAAATTTCTCAGGGAGGTTGTCAGGGTTGATGGAGTATGGAAGGGGCTGTTTAACCAGAAGAGGTGACTTTGGTTCTCTGAGCAAAGACTGGCTTGGACTGTGGAAAGATGGACACGGCGCTAGCCTTAAGAGTGGACTGTCACCCACATCATAAGATCTGAGAAGCACTGGAAACACTCATTAAAAATACCTCTCTCATTGGCCTAATGCTGGGATGAAAACTTCACCCTTAGAGATGCATTCTACTGAGTTAAGGAAAAGAGGCTCAGTGTAGTTGTCAGCTCACAGAAAAGGGAGGGAGAAGAAGAGACGTTTCTTAACGTATTTCCTAGGTTGTAAGAGCCTCAAGGGAAGCAGCAGCATTTGGCTCACTTTTGAACCCCGCTGCACCCCGCCTGGTGCCTTGCACAGAAGTGGGTGCTCAGGAAGCATGTCCTGAGTGACTGAATATTGCCCAAAGGACCTGGATTCACATCACTTGCCCATGCCAAGTGCTGGGTAGAACCTGTGGTCTCTATTGTTCTTTATGTCACCGTGTATATTTGTCCATTTCATTTTCACTTCCTGAGTCAAACTGAGTGTGGACACCATACCAAACCAAGGAAACAACCCCAACAGTCACATGTTAATACTCACTTCTTCTAGGCTTCTCCCCACTTTGTGAATATGTTAAATAGAACGCAAGCTAGTTTCTATTTAGTGCAGACATATAACTGGAAATTATTCTGGGCTACAGTAAAGGTACAACGAATGTGCCATTCACACTGCAAATAGATTTACTCTTTAGCATTCCAAGTATGGATTCATTTACTGTATTTTCTGGTTGTTGTTATATCAAACAGCTAAATTTTCTGCTTTCTTCAGTTTGCAGTATTAGAAGTATTTTTGGTTTTGAATTGCTTCTTTTATTAGAAGAGTTGGCATTAAAAGAATGAACAAGTTAACAGGGTCAGAAGAAAGTCCCACCCTAAAGCACAGACTTGGAGTGTCACTTGTTGGAGAGATGGGACAGTGGGGGAAGGTGCCCGGCCAGAGGCCAGGGGGAGGCGATGCCTGATGATGATGATGATGAGGCGATGCCACACAGGCCTGACCAGTGGGCTCTTCTCTAAAGGCTGAAGTATTTGCTTCTTGACCTGGTCCAAGCACATCTACTTGTAAGGAAGGAAAAGAATCCCCCTCAAATTAGCTCAAGAAAAGGGGCTCTGTTCAAAAGATACATCTCTTGTGGAACCCATGGAAAAGCAGGGCAAAAATAAACACAGACCTCAGAGGACAAAACCAGATGTTGTCTGGCACCCTCTGCAGCATGAGTTCCCTGACCTTCACACCAGCATCACAGTCAAGGTGTCTGGGCTCTTAATTCTCTCTGTCTCTGTGACTTAGTCCCTTGCTACGCAAAGCATGGTCCTGGGACCAACAACACTACATCATTTGAACTTGTTAGAATGCAGAATCTCAGGCCCTACCCCGGCCCTACTAATCAGGATCTACATTTTAGGAAGATCCTCAGATGAGGAGAGAGAAGGAGAGAATGAGGTTGGCTGCTTGGCAGTGGACTGGCCATCCCTGAGGCAAGAGGCCACCCTTGATTGAATTCCGGCACCGGTGGATGAACCAGAGGCCATGGGCATGAAGAGAAGTTAGAGATGGCAGGCAAATTGGCTCCACTGCACATCTGAAATGTGTTTCTGAGCTCAACTGAGCCTGCGTATATTCCGAGTGTTTAACACCCAAAGAGCCTACACCATGTGTTGACTGTTACCGCCTTCATGCACATCTCCTGAAATGAGGCATCCCTGTTTCTCAGGTGACTGGAAACATCGAGAATCATTAGCAGAGTGAATGTTTAGCCCTTTATGAACACTGCTGTCACACCAGAAAAATAAATTCAATGCACATATAAAACTAAAGAGAAAGGGAGCTCTTAATAATTCTTAGCAGTTCAGTGATGCAGTAATGAGCTCTCGTAACATCTTTCTTCTCTAAGATCTGAATCCCTCCGAAGCAGCACCTGCACTGAGACTTCCATCTCCGGCGGAGCTTCCACACCCGGGGACATAGAACAGAGCTGTGCATCATTTGCTCCTCAGAGTTTAAACCTAACTTGAGGAAGCAAGCCTGTGAGTAGCTAATTAATAGACTTCTTTTTTTTTTTTTTTTACAATTGCATATACCTGGCATTTTTCTGATTAAATTTCCAAGCTGATTAAAAATGAGACCAGAGAATTAATAAGCATTTTTTTCCTTCCTTGTGGAGCTGAAAACTAGCTGGGGAGGCCCCTAGGCAAGCTCCTGAGTTGGGAGATGTGCCAAAAAAGAGAGGAAGTCTGCAGGCACAAGAGTCAGAAATAGGATAGGCAGAATTTTTCTCTCTCTTTCCCTCTCTCCCCTCATACAAGCACCAATCTTGTTATGCTCCAGTTTTCAGCACACAGAAATTTCTGGTTCTTATCTACTAGCAGCCAGAAATACAGAAACCCCTGCAGAATCACAAGCTCAGGATTTCAACTATAGCCATTCGCTGTGTCCTGCCAATCAACACACATTCCGTGGTGTTGCTGCTCCCCGGCGCCAGCCAGCCCGAGCCCTGCCCTGAGCTCCTGGGGCTCTGCCCTGAGCACCCCATCCTGGTTAGAAGACACATTGGCAACTCACCTTTGTTAAGAATGTGCAGTTGCAACCACGCGGCAAAGAGAGATTAGGACATAACAGAGGCTCTCTCTCCTTGATGTCATTTTATAAATACATATATATACGTAGACAGAGGGAAAGAAGACTTCAAAGAAAAAATTACTAAAATAGGTGCCCAAAACAGCATCTGTAGATGGAGCCTTTTTCAAACCATGTGGTTCTGATGGGTGTTTCTAACATGCGGCAAGAGGTGGGCACCTGATCCAGGATGGGCCAATCACAAAGTCTCAACCCTCAGTCACTGGGATTGGTCCACAAATAGACATGTGACCAAAGTCCAGCCAATCAGAATTCTATGCTGGGTTTATTCAAACTCGAGCTGAGGAAAGAGGGCCTTTCCTCTCCGTCTTGGAACTGTAAATACGCGAGGCTAGAGCTGTAGCAACAATGGCCCCGTCACTTGAGAAGCCAGTCCAAGCAAACAAGCTGATGCTCCAAGAAGCCAAGACAAACAGTGGAGAGCAGGAGTCCTCACGACATTCAAGTCCCTGATTCCAGGAGTCCCTAAGGCAATGCCATCCTGCCCTTTTCTGGTTTCCCTGGTTCACATTCAGTTTTTTTCACTTGCCACTAAGAAAGTCCTAGCTAACATACCCAGACCTTCTACTGCTGCTATCACTGCCCTCATAAACCCCCCTTTTTAAAACAGAAATGCCTCCTTAGAAGCAAGCAGAATTGATTGAGTGTGAAGATCTACACTGTAAGGCAATCAGAAGATCTGAAAGGTTAAGAAAGGAAGAAGCATTCCACGTCAGAGCACTTTAGGTCAAGAGCAAACTGCCGTTTTTACAAAAACTCTTGTTATTAATGGAATATAATGCTCCCGGATTCTTCTATTTACATGGATCTCACATAGCACACTCACAGTTACATCCGTGTGTGCAAGAAGCCAGAAAGTGTCCTGTACTCACTCTGCAGAGAGCATTCAGTAGGTCTTTGCCAATACAAAGCATAGACAACTGAACTAGACATGAGAGACCATGTGACCTTGGTGACCAGTCACTTCACCACTCTGGGACTCTGTTTACTCATCTTAAAAGGGACTTTAAAAAAGGGGAGGGAGGGGAAACACTGTTAGAACTAACAAAGAAAATAAATTCAGCAAAGTAACAGGATACAAAGTCAACACACAAATATCAGTTCCATTTCTATACACTAACAATGAACAATCTGAAAAGGAAATTACAAAACAATTCCACTTACAATAGCATCCAAAAATAAAATACTTAGGAATTAACTTAACCAAGCAGGTGAAAGATTTGTACAATGAAAACTATAAAACATTGCCGAAAGAAATTAAAGACATAAATAGATGGAAACATGTGAGTGGCTGTGTTCCACACAGTCATTCAGAGACCCAGGGTGTTGTTCTCATCTGCATGTCAAGGTTGAGTTGATGGGTTCCAGCCAGTAGGAAAGAAAAAAGAAAGCTTGGAGATGCGAGTCCAGGCATCTAAACTCCCAGAGCTGCAAGTGGCACACATCACTTCTCACATCCCACATGGCAACATCTAACTGTGAGGGAAGCTATTAAATGCAGGGTAGTTTGGCAGCCATGTGCCCAACTACAATTTTATTATTATAGAATAATGGGGGAAGAGATTCACGGACAGTTAAAGGTCCCCACCACAGAGTGAATGAATGAGTGAGTGAATGAATGGGTGAACACAATCCTCCCAGCTTCCACATAGCCAGCACCATTTTCCCCTCACCTTCTCCAGCTTTCTGCCAAGGCCACCAAAGTCAACAATGGGACATCCAATGCCCCACAGCCAAAGTCAGAGGTATTCTTTTGTGGCCAGGGCAGCTGGCAGCAGTGCTGTGGAATCTGTTGATTTGTGTTCTTGGAGCCCCAAGGAAAATCAACTGAAGCTGCTCCTCTCCTTTTACTCATTCTTGTATTGCAATTTTCCTCTCCCTGGAATTCAGGCTTGGGTCCATGGTGGCTGGGCTGGAAGGCAAATCGAGTGACGGTACTGAACTATACTCAAAGTTAACCCAGCCTTCTAACACTGGACCACTACCCTGGCACCAAGTTCCTGAGCAGAGAGTCTTTGTCCAGGTTGAGTTCTTTCCTAGGAAGCTCAGTGATCCTTTGTGCAAAGACTCCTGGGGAAATAACCCCAAAGACAGTCTCTCCTGAGCACTCAGGCATGATTGAACTAAAGGAGTTTGCAGAGACAGTTCTCAAATTAAGACCTCAACAATATTGGATAAAGAAAATGTCTTCAAATTGATTCACTTATAAAACATTTTGAGATGATCATGACTCACAAAGTTGTCAACGAACCAGAAAAGGGTACATATTCTGTTCCAGTTACTATTGCTGCATAGCAAACACCCCTAAACTTAGTGGCATAAAACAGCCATTTTATTATGCTCACAGAGTCTCTGGGTCAGGAATTTGAACAGACACAGCAAGGAGGGCTTGTCTTTGCTCTCTGATAGTTGAGCACTCAACTAGGAAGCATCAAAGACAGAGGGTTAACTCAACAGCTAAGGGGTGGAATCATCTGGCAGGGTTTGTACTCATGTATCTGGTGATTGATGCTAGTGGTCAACTAGGATCTCAGCTGGACTGTTGGCTGGAACATCTATACATGGCCTCTTCATATGGTCTCTCCACATGAGTTAATTGGGCTTCCTCATAGCATGGTGGCTGGGTGCCAAGAGCAAATGTCCCAACAGAGTGAAGCTGAAATGCATGGCATTTCTATGATGCAGCTTAATAAGGCACATAGCATCACTTCCACCATACCCTAATTGTCAAAGGACTCGCCAAGGTCCACCCAGGTGCAAGAAGAAGACACAGATCCCACCACTTGATGAGAGGAATGTCACAGGCACATTGTGTGAGCATATGGGGTGGGAGAGATTGCTGCTCCCATCTTTGGAAAATACATTCTGCAACATATGTCTTGTTGCCTCTGATAAACAGCAGATTTTTTAAAATAAATAAACCCATTAGCAAAATATTTTTGAGACAGTAAGGATTTCAGAGTTCTGCTTTAATGACTTGAGAGGCAGAGTAATGTGGTTAATGCAGACAAAAAAACTTGACTTCTATTTAAAAAAAAAAATCAGAGCTAATAGTCGTCAATGACTTTGAAGATCAACTGGCCAAACAGGCAGATGGCCACATGTTTATATCACATATGAACAATCAAAATGAAAGAACGGACTATTGGATGACTAAAGAATTACTTGTACACCCTTAGGGGCATGACGAACTATACGGGAAAGGAAATATTCCCCTTGCAGCTTGTATTTCTTTTAGTATCTTTATTTCCGTCCCTGAGTAACCCAAATGTCCTCAGGCCTCACCAGCCTGTGAGGTCACAGAAACAACAGCGCTCACATCTTGCTGTTTTCTGGCCTCCATTTACATTCCAAGCTTCTTCAGCCATCACCACCTCCCCAGCCTCAAAGTTTCACCCATTCAGAGAATCTCCGAGTGTTATTATGCTCAGAAACAAGTCTGTTCACACCCTTCTGGTCCAAATGTCTACTGTCAAAGAGCCGCTTGAAGAGGTATCTGGACCCCACCACAGCTGCCAGTGTCCTCCTGGAAGACAGTGCACTCTGGGGGCCAGAGTCTCGCCCGACGCTCTGGTACCACCCAGAGCCCTCAAGGAGCCAAGCTGCACCCTGGGAGAATGCCCTTCTCGCCAACGCTGACACCCAGACATCCACGCCACTGCTGCTGGTTCACCAAGGCTCACAACGTCCCTCGTGAAGTGACACGTCTCTTCTGCTATCTCCCTCCCCTGCTGCCTGACAAGCCTTCCACTATCAGAGTGAGAACAATAGCAACAGAAGCACTGTGAAATGCCGGCATCCACACCAATCCCAAGGCACAAATCCGTAAGGAGTCAGAGCAGGCTGGGTTCTGGGCAGAGGTGTGGGGAATGGACTATGAGAGAGAGAGAGAGAGAGAGAGAGAGAGAGAGAGAGAGAGAGAGAGAGAGATGCGGCAACATATTAACTATTAGTTGGTGAATCCAGGAGGTGTAAGTTATATACCTATTTATTATTCTATTATTTCAATTTTCTGTAGGTTTGAAATATTTCAAAATAAAAAGTCAAGGGAACAATTTAAAAATAAAAGGACTATAGAAGACAAAAATAAAATTGCTTTCATGATTACATCATAAATCTGGTTCGATATATAGGTTATAGTCATGAAAACAAGAAATGGTGACATTCCCGGACTAAGGCAGTGGGAGTGAGTGTAGAAGCTAGATTCAAGAGAAATCTCTGACCAGAAACAAGAAGATGTAACTGATTGAACATGGGGTGTGAGGGAAGGAGGAGTCGAGGGTGAGAGTATGATATTAGGTATGATATTAGGTTAGGTTGGATGATTCAAAAAGAAGATAAGAGATAACTTCTATTTGGACACGTAGAGTTCAGGTTCCTACAGGACGTCCAGGTGGAGATAGCCAGAAGGCAGTCTGGACCATGAGCAAGAGGTCAGTGCTGAATTATGAGGACTTAGGAGTCAATAGAAGCTGGAGCAGGTGCGCGCATGACATCATCCCTGAAAGGACAAAAGAAATTGCTAAGAGGGGGAGGTGAGGAGGCCGACAGGAGTCGCGTTCCAAGATGAAGCACTCGATGTTAGTCCCACACTCCAGGTTGTCTCCTGGCATAATTCATTCCTGGGCAAATCCCATTCCTCATTAACATCTCGTCTTTCCTTAGATTGTTTTTTATTATTTCAGTTTTATTATGCTGGTACAAGCACCAAGTACTTCTCCTAATAAATGGCCTTTTTCATCTGTTATATCACCCAAATGAATTCAAGCACTTATAATTAGCAAGGTTTACATAACAGGTATAATTTCTTGATAATAAAGTCAGACCATTATCGTTGATTTTTCTTAATGGGAGCATTTTGTTTTTGCAATAAGCAGCAGGCATTAACCAAAGCTATCTGGATAACAGTAATCTTCGACTCTGATCATAACCTGTTTGCTACTCTCTTGAAACTAATCATAATTCCAGAACAAAATAAAAACATTAGGAGATTAATAAAAGCCATTTTATCAGACAAGGCTCATTATTCTTTAGTACTATATTTATCACACAAGGGAAAATTACTTTATTACGTGGGTAGCAATGCATTTATGACAAGGCACTTGAAAAATAAGTCTGATGCTCATTTGGAAATTCCATTTCTTAGTAGTCATAAGCCATGAAGTCATCAGAAATCCTTTAAAAAGAAAAAAACCACCACATGCTTCTAAGTGCTTTGTTCTTAAATAAAAGGACTTGGCAAGTGCATATACTGCAGTTTAGACTGTGATGTATGGTTTATGTCAAAGCATAAATGAAATTCAATACTAGGCCATGTCAGATCTAAATAATGAGGCAAAAGAAAAGTATTTTTTTTTAATTATTCAGTAATTTTATACAGTCAAGCAGATAATTCCAAGGAAGGGGGAAATGCACTTAGAAGATCAATGGCTAGATCATTGGCCTTGTTACCTACGTGTCACTGGTTTGCCCCACCAGCCAGTTCAGAGCTCCAGGGCTCTGCAAATTACCTGCTCCCCTGCACGTCCACCCCTAAACAAGCGTTTCTGGGAGGACCCGGATGTGGCAGAGATTGCCATCAAATCCACTCTCCCATTTCATGATAGGAAGTTGTAACTTGGAAGCAGCTAGCCAGCCAGGGAAACCCGGTTCCCACTCCTCCAGGGTAGAATACATAACTCATACTCACCATGAAGCGGGGCAGGAGGAATGTGCACCGCTTCTGGACCCAGGCTTTTAAGAAGCACACATCTCTCCTCCATGCTCTCTTTTCCCCGTCCACCAGCCCGATGCAAATAACTGCCAGGTCCCAGGGGACCGCAGAGTCTCCAGATGGCAGTACCCTGAGCCCCTGAATCACCACATGGAGAACCATGCACTGACCACTGGACTGTAATGTGAGCAAAATACAAACTTGTGTTGTGTCCGAGCCAGTATACATTTTGGGTGTATATGTTGCAGCAGGTTATCCTCTCTAAGATACCGGAGGATGACTCATGTGCTCATAAACAAGTAGAATCAGCCAGCCAGTCACCTACTATGTACCATAGCTTTATTTCCTCTGTTCTGCTCTATTCCCCCAGCATGAAGCCTCTCCATGTCAGTCAGGTCCCGCTACATCTGCTGGGCTTCCCCACTCACACTACTCCAGTCAGGCCCATCTGCCACTTCTGCTGGGATCACTAGACATCACTGCCACCGCCACTGGGTACCATTGCCTCCAGTGGCACTTCCCCTGCATGTTCTGGGTACTGCATATGCTCTGACCCGACACTACTGCCCTTCAGCACCCTACTACCTCCTCAGCTGGAGCTCTTGAAGTACCGAAACTCCTCCAAGCTTTGCAGTGAAAGGATGAGAGTGTCTTTCTCCATTTTGATGTTAAACTCATATGGTTTCAAGGAACTTTCAAGCAAGAAAACTCAATTAACGGTGGCTTAAGCAATAAAAGCATTTGCTTATCTCTCATGACAAGAAGTCCGGAGGTCTAGAGTTCCAGATTTGATGCAGCAGCTCCACGACACCACCAAACATCGAATTTCTTTCTATCTTGACTGTCATTCTCGTCTGTCAGCTTTTCATTCTTAAGCATGTCACCCCTGGATCATAAGATAACTGCCACAGGTCCAGGTAACACATCTTCATACAACATCAATTGAGCAAAAAGGAGTTTTTCCCAGAAGGCCATCTGCAGATTTCTGCTTACACAGCATTGAGCAGAACTCCCTATATCCGTGGTCACCCTGGCTCCAGAGCACTAGGAAAGGAAAACTCTGAGCAAAGGAATGAGATTGCCATTAATAACTAAAACCAGTCATGATTTTAGCCCCTGTAGCTCAGCCTCCCCCACCCAGAAAACAAGATTATGTTTGCCAACGAGGAGGGGAATGGCTGTTGGGGGTGGAGGGCCAGCTAACAGTGGCTGCACGGATTCCAATACAACAATGCTGCCCTCCACTCACAGACAGTTTAGTCAAAGGTTTCTCCCTTTTCTGCAACCCAGACATGAGTGCATGGGGGACTGGCCAGGTACAAGGCTAAGTGGCAGACATCTGCCCTCTGCATAGCATGCACACACACACACACACACACTTGCTGTGACTATGATTTTGATCACAGGTCCCCTTTTATCAAGCCTGTCTCTCTCTCCCTTGATATGAGAGCTCACCTAGTTGTAACCAAAAAGCCTTCCTCGCAGCATGCCCCACCAGTTTGAGATGAGCTCACCACGCACATGCATAGGCTATCCCACAACAGGCATCACCAGGCTCAAGCCACAAGTTACCAGCCCAGTCCCACCACTCTTCAATTGCCTTGATAGAGCCTGTCTGACCAGACGTCAAATCGACCAGCACATCATTTTCAGTGCACATACAACACTGGTCAGAATGTATTCAAAGAGAGTCTGACCCTTGAACGATACATTCCAAAAAGAAAATATTGCTGGTGTTCAAGTCATATTAAAAACAAACATTAATAATGACAACAGATCTTTTATTCAATATTAACTGCATTTAATTGTGAGAAAAATCAAAGATTGCCATGGGGACCACACTGCTTGTCAGGAACGGTGTGTGTTAATAATTCCGAGAGAAAAATTCTAATTCATCCACAACTTCAAAGAGTAACATTTCCCAGGGGAAATTAAATTAATCATAGAAAAGGAAAATGCAACAGAGTTAAATGCATTTTTTTAGGCTCTTAATATTTTCCTTCTACATATTTAAGTGAATTCCCAAAATGATGAGCTCTGGTTGGTGAAAAACTCCAGAACAATCTGAGATGAGGCTTTCTGATCGTCTCTACTCCACACTTAGTGCAGTTCAGGGGCCTTTGTGATATGACAGGCTGTGCAGCTGACACCAGGCTTCTGAGATAGAATGAATTTACTAAAACACATTATCCATCGAGGTGGTAACAGGTACGATGTCTTCAGGGCTTCAGTTTAGGTCGGCGATTTCTAATCTACATAAATTTCCCTGGAACTGACTGTAAACTAGTTAAATGGTTGGCTGGTGACAAAAAGATGAGGAAAATAATGAATGCATCCTAGGCAGCACAAAAGATTTGGAGGGACTGTGCCTGCTCTGTAATTATGTTGGCGCATGGGAAATTAAAATTACTGTCGGCCTCATCCTTCCCTTCCTCCCTCCCCTCAGGCCTCCTCATCTTGTCCCCAGTAAAAGAGCTCTTGGAACAAATGGGAACGCTAGTTTGAGGTGAGAGGAAACAAAGAGAAAGGAAACAAAGATAGGGGAAGAAAAGAGAGGAAAAGAAAAGCCTGCCCAGTGAGGGCTCTCCACGTTCCCCAGGGAGGCAGAGGGCTGTCTCCAGGAAAGGCTATTTTAACTAAAATGTCTGGTCGATTCAAGGAAGAAAATAGTTCACATGAATTTTTTATCTTATCTTCTATCATTACAGCTTGCACAGCGGAGTATGATTATCTGTTTATGTTAGTGCTCTAGACCGGTGACGGGCAACTACTCAACTTGTTTTTGTACCACCCTTAAGAATGGTTTTTACATTATAAAATGCTTATATTTTAAATGGTTACATACGTACCCACATAATACTTTCCATTTTGCCTCCTGGCTCACTGTCTAAAATGCTTACTCAGGCCCTTTAAGTTTTCCAATCCTCACAGTAGGTAAGAACTCCAGGGGGCAGCACTGCCCATAACATGCTTATATCTTGGATCCAGTAATGCCTGGTGGTTGGATGGATAAAAGGAAGTTCTAAGAGAGCATCCTGGAACAGGGTCCACATTTTTATCATTTGCAAAGACCTAGGGATGCTAGCTGGCTGGCCTGAAGTCCAATGGCTTTTTAGTGGCAGAGCTAAAACTAGAATCCCCAGGAGAGTGGGCGGAGCAAAATGGCGGGGTGAGCTGACCCGGGATTCTCTCCCCTCCAAAATACAACAAAAGATTGGAAGAACTGAATTTCACAGAATAAACATAATGCCAGCTCATTAGAGATCTACAATACCAAGAGGCGGAGATCATAAACCTAGCTTTACACCCTTGGAGGCGCGGGAAGGGTAGGAGAGAACCTCGCTTCCTCCCCTAGAGTCTGCGATTGCTGCAGCGCGGGTTGGGAAGGAGCCGGGGAGGGGCCGCACGACGGGGGGATCATCCAGGACTCCTGCTGCTGATTCAGTGGAGACCCGCTGACGGGGGTAAAGCTTCCGTCCGCAGGGACCCTATAAATCAAGGGCCTTGGGAGACCAGAGAACAGAACTGATCTGAACCCAAACTGGTGCGTGTGAGTAACAGCCCCTCTCCCCAGCAAAGCCAGTGGGCGCAGCCATCTTGCCCCAAGGCAGAGAGCTAACACGCCGCTCTCGACCCCCATCTAGTGGCGACAGGCTGTAACTGCAACTGAATTCTACCACCATGAGAAAAAACCGCTCTTCTACCATCCAGCAATTTATAAAAGCCCCAGACCAGAAGGAAAACAATAAAAACACAGAATTAAGTCCTGAGGACTTGGAATTAGGTAAACTAAGTGATAATGAATTCAGAGCAGCTATAATCAAAAACTCAATGAGGTAGAGAGAAAGAGAAACAAGCTGAGTTCTGGAGTTACTTCACAAAAGAGATTGAAATCATAAAGAAGAATCAAACAGAATTATTTGAGATGAAAAACACAATTGACCAGATAAGACAGAATACGGATTCCCTGAATGCCCGTGTAGACAACATAGAGGAGAAAATTAGCATAATCGAGGACAGACAGGCTGAATGGCGCCAGACAGAGGAAGAAAGAGAACTAAGAATTAAAAAAAATGAGGAAAATCTCCGAGAGATAATGGATTCAATGAGGAGTAAGAACATAAGGATCATAGGAATTCCCAAGAATATGGAAAAGGAAAATGGAGCAGAAAGTGTGCTTAATGAAATTATTGAAGAGAACTTCCCAAATCTAGGGATCAACAGAGAAATGTGTGTAGAGGAGGGTTTTAGATCTCCTAGATTTGTCAATGTAAAAAGACCTACCTCAAGGCACATAATAGTAAAGTTGTCAAACAGGAATGATAAGGAGAGAATACTCAGGGAAGTAAGGGGAAAAAAGAGAATAACCTATAAAGGAGCCCCTATCAAACTATCAGCGGATTTCTCTACAGAAACCCTACAAGCTAGGAGAGAATGGAGTGATATATTCAAAGCTTTAAGGGATAAAAACCTTCAGCCAAGAATACTCTATCCAGCAAGAATTTCCTTCAGATATGAGGGAGAAATTAAATCTTTTCCAGACAAACAAAAGTTAAGGGAATTTGTAACTAAAAGCCCTCCATTACAAGAAATCCTCAAGAAGGCTCTCATACTTGAAAAAAGAAAAAAGGGAGAAAGGGGACACAATCCACAGACTACGGAGACCGATGGATAGAACCAGAACAGGATAGCAAATATTCAATTATAGCATTAGGGTAAAAGTAAGGAAACTACCAAAACAAGGACGATCTTAACACTCTAACTACAAATTACTAAGACGAGTTGGAATAAAAAATGAAAATAATTATTTAGGAGGGGAAGAGCAAAGGGTCTAAATCAGTATTGGTCAAGTAGGTAAGAGACCACCAGAGAATAGATTATATTATACACGAGATTCTAAATACAAACTTCAAGGTAGACACTAAAATAAAGTACAGAACAGAGTCACAAATCATAGATAAGGAAAAATCTAAGAAACCCAGCATAAGAAATTGCAGTATTAAATGGGTAGTCTAAAGCACACAGGAAAACAAGATAATGAGCTACAGATTGACAGCATTAAGTCCACATGCATCAATAATCACTCTCAATGTGAACGGATTGAACTCTCCAATAAAAAGACACAGAGTGGCAAAATGGATTAAAGAACACAATCCAACAATTTGTTGCCTCCAGGAAACACACCTCAGCCCCAAGGACAAACACAGACTCAGGGTGAAGGGGTGGAGGACAATACTTCAAGCAAATAGCAAGGAAAAAAAGGCAGGTGTTGCAATTCTCATATCAGACCAAGTGGATTTCAAAATAAGACAGGTAAAGAGAGACACAGAGGGACAATATATAATGATCAAAGGGACACTTCATCAAGAAGAAATAACGCTTATCAATATCTATGCACCCAACATAGGAGCACCAAGATTCATAAAGCAACTATTAACAGACCTAAAGGAAGATGTTAAAAACAACATAATAATAGTAGGGGACCTCAACACCCCACTCACATCAATGGACAGATCATCCAGACAGAAAATCAACAAGGAAATAGTGGAGCTGAATGAAAAACTAAAACAATTGGACTTAATAGACATATATAGATCACTCCACCCTGAAAGAGCTGAATACACATTCTTCTCAAGTGCACATGGAACATTCTCTAGGATAGACCATATGTTGGGAAACAAGGCAAGCCTCTACAAATTTAAAAAAATTGAAATAATAACAAGCATCTTCTCAGATCATAGTGCTATAAGGCTAGAAATTAATTACAAGAAAAAAGCTGAGAAAGGCACAAAGATGTGGAGACTAAACAACACACTACTGAACAAGCAATGGATCATTGAAGAAATTAAAGAAGAAATAAAAGAATACCTGGAAACAAATGAAAATGATAGCATGCCATACCAACTCATATGGGATACAGCAAAAGCTGTATTAAGAGGAAAATTCATTGCAATACAGGCACATCTTAACAAACAAGAAAAATCCCAAATAAGCAACCTTAAAGCACACCTAACTGAACTAGAGAAAAAAGAACAAATGAAGCCCAAAGTCAGCAGAAGGAGAGAAATAATAAAAATCAGAGCAGAAATAAATACTATTGAAACGAAAAAGGCAGTAGAAAGGATCAATGAGACAAAGAGCTGGTTTTTTGAGAAGATAAATAAAATTGACAAACCACTAGCCAGACTTACAAAGAAAAAAAGGGAGAAAGCTCAAATAAACAAAATCAGAAATGAGCGAGGAGAAATAACAACAGACTCTGCAGAAATACAACAGATTATAAGAGAATACTACAAAAAACTATATGCCAGCAGAATGGATAACCTAGAGGAAATGGATAAATTCTTGGACTCCTACAATCTCCCAAAGCTCACTCAAGAAGAGGCAGACAGTTTGAACAGACCAATCACAAGGAAAGAGATTGAAACAGCAATCAAAAACATCCCAAAGAATAAAACCCCAGGACCAGATGGCTTTCCTGGGGAATTCTACCAAACTTTCAAAGAGGATTTAATACCTATCCTTTTCAAGCTATTCCAAAAAATTAGGGAAGATGGAACACTTCCTAACACATTCTATGAGGCCAACATCACGCTGATACCAAAACCTGACAAGGACACCACGAAAAAAGAGAACTACAGGCCAATATCACTGATGAACATAGATGCAAAAATTCTAAACAAAATTTTGGCAACCAGAATTCAGCAATTCATCAAAAGAATCATACATCAGGATCAGGTGGGATTCATACCAGGGACACAGGGATGGTTCAACATCCGCAAATCAATCAACGTGATACACCACATCAACAAACTGAGGAATAAAAACCACATGATCATCTCAATAGATGCAGAGAAGGCATTTGACAAGATCCAACAGCCATTTATGATAAAAACTCTGAACAAAATGGGCATAGAAGGAAACTACCTCAGCATAATAAAGGCCATATACGACAAACCCATAGCCAACATCATACTCAATGGGCAAAAACTGAACCCCATCCCCCTGAAAACAGGAACGAGACAAGGATGCCCTCTATCACCACTCTTATTTAACATAGTACTGGAGGTCCTGGCCAGAGCAATCAGGCAAGAAAAAGGAATAAAAGGAATCCAAATAGGGAGGGAAGAAGTGAAACTCTCGCTGTTTGCAGACGACATGATCTTATATATAGAAAACCCCAAAGAATCCATTGGAAAACTGTTAGAAGTAATCAACAACTACAGCAAAGTTGCGGGGTATAAAATCAATTTGCATAAATCAGTAGCATTTCTATACTCCAGTAATGAACCAACAGAAAAAGAACTCAAGAACACAATAGCATTCACAATCGCAACAAAAAGAATAAAATACCTTGGGGTAAATTTAACTAAGGAAGTGAAGGACCTATATAATGAAAATTACAAGGCCTTTCTGAGAGAATTGGATGACGACATAAGGAGATGGAAAGACATTCCATGTACATGGATTGGAAGAATAAACATAGTTAAAATGTCCATTCTACCTAAAGCAATCTACAGATTCAATGCCATCCCAATCAGAATCCCAATGACATTCTTTACAGAATTAGAACAAAGAATCCTAAAATTCATATGGGGCAACAAAAGACCCCGAATTTCTAAAGCAATCCTGAGAAAAAAGAACAAAACGGGAGGCATCACAATCCCTGACTTCAAAACATACTACAAAGCTACAGTAATCAAAACAGCATGGTACTGGAACAAAAACAGGTGCACAGATCAATGGAACAGAATTGAAAGCCCAGAAATAAAACCACACATCTATGGACAGCTTATCTTTGACAAAGGAGCTGAGGGCATACAATGGAGAAAAGAAAGTCTTTTCAACAAATGGTGCTGGGAAAACTGGAAAGCCACATGTAAAAGAATGAAAATTGACCATTCTTTTTCACCATTCACCAAAATAAACTCAAAATGGATTAAAGACCTAAAGGTGAGACCTGAAACCGTAAGGCTTCTGGAAGAAAACATAAGCAGTACACTCTTTGACATCAGTATTAAAAGGATCTTTTCGGACACCATGCATTCTCAGAGAAGGGAAACAATAGAAAGAATAAACAAATGGGACTTCATCAGATTAAAGAGCTCTTCAAGGCAAATGAAAACAGGATTGAAACAAAAAAACAACCCACTAACTGGGAAAAAATATTTGCAAGTCATATATCTGACAAAGGCTTAATATCCATAATATATAAAGAACTCTCACAACTCAACCACAAAACATCAAACAACCCAATCAAAAAATGGGCTGGAGACATGAACAGACATTTCTCCAAAGAAGATATACTGATGGCCAATAGGCACATGAAAAGATGCTCATCATCGCTGATCATCAGGGAAATGCAAATCAAAACCACACTAAGATATCACCTTACACCCGTTAGAATGACAAAAATATCTAAAACTAATAGCAACAAATGTTGGAGAGGTTGCAGAGAAAAAGGAACCCTCATACACTGCTGGTGGGAATGCAAACTGGTGCAGCCACTATGGAAAACAATATGGAGATTCCTCAAAAAACTAAAAATAGAACTACCATACGATCCAGCCATCCCACTATTGGGTATTTATCCAAAGAGCTTGAAGTCAGCAATCCCAAAAGTCCTGTGCACCCCAATGTTTATTGCAGCACTGTTTACAATAGCCAAGACGTGGAAGCAACCTAAGTGTCCAGCAACAGACGAATGGATAAAGAAGATGTGGTACATATATACAATGGAATACTACTCAGCTGCAAAACAGAACAAAATCATCCCATTTGCAATAACATGGATGGGCTTTGAGAGAATTATGTTAAGTGAAATAAGCCAGGGAGAGAAAGATAATCTGTGTATGACTCCACTCATATGAGGAATTTAAAATTATGGACCAAGAACAGTTTAGTGGATACCAGGGGAAAGGTGGGGTGGGGGGTGGGCACAAAGGGTGAAGTGGTGCACCTACAACATGACTGACAAACATTAATGTACAATTGAAATTTCACAAGATTGTAACCTATCAATAACTCAATAAAAAAAAAAACTAGAATCCCCAATGCAACATAGCACCTGGATCTGATGCCAACATAAAGCATTACATCACCTTTCCAAGTCTCTCTTTCAATCAGACCGATCCACCTCTGTGCATCAGTAAGATAGAAAGGCACAGCTGCTCAGTGTGTGTCTCGATGAAGAGAGACAAATGCATTTCGTAGGAAGTTCCCAAAAAACTAGTCTTATTCCTAAAGAGAGGTAGAGTTTGAGACTCAATCCCTGGGTAAGTGACTAACCTGACATTGACCCAGACAATTCATCTATGACGGCAAGGACCTATTGGGAAGACACGGAAAAAGAGGTTTACTGTAAGGTTCACAACTGATTTGTAACGTACTTAGTGGTAAAGTGAGAGAGAGAAACACATCGACAAAATAAGAATAAATTTCTTTGACTATGTATGTTCAGAATTACATCAGAGAGAAAGTGATTTGCTTGGTACGTTTGATGCCTATTTTGAATGTCTCAAGTGATGAGAGTTTCTGACTCTTTCCTGGGGAGGCTGCTCCCTAAACTAATACTTTTCATTGTCATTCATGTTTTCCAAGGCAATATCTCAAAGTCTAATGGGTTTATTCACCACTGAACACAGATGCTGAATTGAAACCTTTCTAATAACACCCAAACTGTATTATAATTTTTGGCTATGTTTTTAAAAGCCTGGGGATATAAAATCTTGGTGTGTATACTTTAACAGGTAGGGAGGCTTTCTTTGGAATTTGGGAGGACAGAATCAATGAATTGGGTATAACTGAACACTTTGACCCGCCATCTGGGCAATTATAATTAGCCTAATGCTATTGCATAGGTGAATTGTGGCTCTACGTTATCCAGACGGTGTTAGAGAAAAACCCTTCCTTCCCCTCTCTGGAGTATTCGTTTGAAAGTCTTGTTGCTCGAGTTAGTTCAATGCTATTTATTTTTACTTCTGTTCATTGCTTTATCCTCAGGAGTAATGTTCAATGTTTAGCAACAATAAATTTATTTCCCACGTGTCAGTCTGGTTACAAAGCTGATACAAATCCGCCTAAATCTTTTGTGCTGCCTAGGATGCATTCATTATTTTCTTCATCTTTTTGTCACCAGCCAACCATTTAACTAGTTTACAGTCAGTTCCAAAGTAATTTATGTAGATTAGGAATCAAGAGCAATCCAAAGCCCTCCAGGCATCTCACCTGGCCCTCTCGGCTGGATTGGGGTCTTTCTCTATCAAATCAACCCCTCACATGCCATCTTTAGAGCTGGGGCATTGGCTTTATTTAACCTCCAACTTCAGAACACACACTCTAATCGTTATCAATCAACCAACAATTATTTATTTTCACCCACGTAATGCTCTCCTAAGGAGTTGCTCTGGGTAAAAGATAAAACCAAAATAAACGATAACAGATGGCAAAAAGGCAACATTAAACAAGTCATTTTTCACAGTCGATTAAATTCAGCTAAAGGTTCCAGAAAGTCTCGTTCAAAAGTGAGAGTCATACACAAAGAGTGGAGGGAACAAAGTGATCTTCAACGGAAATGTCTCATTTTCAATTTACAAAAAAGATGGACCAGAGATAATCTATGGTAAAATACATCTTTAGTATTTAAGCTGTATTGGATAAGGATCAAGGCTGCCCCAGGGAGAGAAGTCCAAGGCGTCCTGCCCTACAGACGGATCTATATCATCCTCCAGGAAGCATAGGACGTCCTGACCTGATCTGACCTGATTTCTATCCAAAGTTATAGGACCACCCGATAACCAGACTCCGCCTACACTGATAAAATTTTAACGATTTTTTTCATGATCTTTCCTTTGTCTTGTAAAGAAATACCTCACATACCTATGCCCTATAAATTTAACTCTAACTCTCAACACATTGCAGCTCTTTACTGCCCATGGGTGTTGTCCCCATGTCTGCAGCTCTTTACTGCCCATGGGTCCTGTCCCCATGTCTGCAGCTCCTACTGCCCATGGGTCCTGTCTCCATGTCTGCAGCTCCTACTGCCCATGGGTCCTGTCCCCATGTCTGCAGCTCTTTACTGCCCATGGGTCCTGTCCCCATGTCTGCAGCTCCTACTGTCCATGGGTCCTGTCCCCATGTCTGCAGCTCTTTACTGCCCATGGGTCCTGTCCCCATGCTATTCTCTGAAGAAAGAAGCACTGCTACCAGAGCTTGAGAGTCCAAGAAATCTTTCTTTCGACTCCTCGGCTCGCGAAGCCTGCATCATTTCACATTGTAAATATTACTCCAGTACAACAAAAATCCTTTGTCCATTTAGGCTGTGTTAAAAAGGGGCAATGTCATTTTCTCTAAGGTTAAGCCAATCAACAAAGATTTATTGAGTGCCACTGTTTACTCTGTTTTGTGGTAATAGCTATGGAGAATGTCTCCCAAAGAAGTGTTGATTGTAGACTCCTCAATACAAAGATGTCAGGGTCAAGGAGAAAGCCAAATCCAGAAGGAGGAAAAGCATGGAGGGAACGAGAGTGATATCTATACCCCCTTTTTCTCTGTCCTGTTCTCTGCGTCTCTTCCACCCATCACCAGGGATGCCATTAGGACATGGGTGCCATTAAAGATTTTCAAGCAGGAATAGAATAAGGCCATAGAAACCAGAGCAACCAGCTTTTCTCACAAACAAGCCTTTGGGATGCTATTTACAAAGCTCTGTTCTAATTTTCTAAGGCCCTGATGAAGTGATTCATGCCCACACACAAAACAGCCTTCAGGTGAGATTGTATCCAGACCACATTCAGCAGGTTTGTGCTTTATTTATGCCTTTTTAAAAATCACGTTATTAAGAAAGCGACCTCTGAGAAGCACCAAATTTACAAATTTGTTTGTAATTTGTTAGAAATTTGTTCACGAGGGACTGAGTCAAAATGAAGGAGTTAAGGCTGCCCAACTCAAATGAGCTAGCCAATACGACCAAAACCTTCATCAATTGCGAACAAAAATTCACCCAAACAGAATTATGGTGTGAGGTAGATATAACCGACCAACAACATACTTAATTTTCTTTCTGAAGCGATGAGGATATTTGGATTATCCAATTAGGATATTCCGGAATTTTATAACATTTGGCCATCTAGTCATTGGTTATTACATAATTTTCTTAATCTGCCATTATTTAACCATGTCTTCAGGTGAAAGAAAAAAATTATGGGTCATGGTTTCCACTGTGGATTAGTAATTAATCTGTTCCTACTGGGGCTGATTTTCCATGCCTCTTTGCACACTGTAAGCTTCTTTCAAAATTATTTTAATATTTTGGATGATTCTCAATGAGCAATAGCCCGATCTTCATTAATAAGAACATTACAATGCTCTAAGCGGGCTCTCCTGTCTCTTCATTAGGGATGGCTCCAGGGCAGTGCCAGGAGGGTGTGCGCCATCTTTCTTCAGCTGCTCGCCTTTGATGGTGACTAGAAGCAGGCCGGCTCCCTTGGCTACTTTGCATGTTAAAGGTACTTCTGGCAGGTGTCTGGTTGAAGATCTAAAAGCTCCTCCTTTGTGTGAGCAAGGGCCAACTCCCTTCAGTGACACAAATTGACAATAGGAAACATATTCAACAAACTTCAAAAACCCTTTGTACCCCTTTTTTTAACCCAGAAAACCTATATTAGAGAAAGTTCGGACCTAGCGTTTTCCATTGTGTCACTATTTCCTACTTCCCCGAGTTGCCAACAGCATAAAACCTTCCAACATGTCACCACGTCTTAATTCTAGCAAACAGAGGCAGAAATCTCCAAGTCTGGTTTTTTAAATTATTTTTCCAAATCCTTTTCAGTTTCTGACTTCTCTTGCATATCACTCACTTGTTTTCTATACAGAAGTGCGTGAATTATGCATAAAACCTTTTGAAAGGCATTTTTCAGATAAAGCACTTTGTATTACTAAGCATTGTAAAATTATTATTGCACATCACTTTTATTATGTAGCTCATTTCAAATGGGCCAGAATATTTTAATCATCCAAGAAAAGCCATAGTTTATAGCTTAAAATTGAAAATATATCTGCACATTTTTTCCATAAAATATGCATGCGTGATTTTTCAGCTCCATTTAACTAATATGTTTTGGAAATATGTTACAATAGTAAATGCAACAAATCTCAGTCAAGGAAAAAAGTAATACAAAAAGTGTGATTAATAGCAATATTTTTTTTTCATTTTACAGAAGTCCCTATTTTGCAATATGAATCATTTTACGGAGATAACCTTTGTATTTTTATGCTGTTTATCTAAACTGTATTATATTACAACTCTGGGTGCAGAATTGCAAATTATATCAAAGAAACAAACTGTCAAAACAACATAAATTACCCATAATGCATTTGCAAAGGAAAAAACTGTGTCTGTTAAAGAATTAAAGAGTAATCAAAAACATCAGATAATGCCCACAGCATGTATGCAGGTTCAGAAATGTAATATACTTGCAATCGTATTATTGAAAATCATTTCTTAATTGAACTTACAATGTGAAAATGAAAGTTGTTAGATCATTTGGATTGACGATCTTCATAATCAGCTCCTAGTGAGCATATAAAACATGTCTGGTCCTATATGTAAAACAGACATCTCCTTGATGGTATTACTTTTCTCGGATGTAACTTCACAGTAAAACTGAGCCAGCATTTAAAATGTGTATTAAAAATTTTGGATGAGAGCACTTTTCTACAAGGCAAAATTGGTTTGTGGTTTCTACTGTAAGAAAGAGTATTACTGTGCACAGGATGGGAAGTCTAATTTATGGTTTGCATGCCTGGGTAGTAGTTAGAGTTTTCAGCTCAACCACACATGTCATGAATTACAATACATTGAATTTACATAGCTGTTTCCTCAGAGGAATTCCAAGAACTGCATAATCTCATTTAGACCCATAACATCTCTTCTAAGAGCCATGAAGTAGGAAATGTCTCCCTTTTAAACAATGGAAAAGGGGAGGGAGGCATATAGAGATTGGACCACACCTCACACCAAATGGATTAGAAAGTACTTCTCTAGTAATGGCAGAATTTCCAACACTTTCCTTAGAGTCTAAGTGCACAGCCCCTGCTGACCATGTGAAGGTGCCACATATCCACAGTGGCCAGCATCACACCACCTCTGTAAGACAGACGAGCCTCAGCACGGGGATAACCAGAACTACACCTTTTCAACACCTTCCCCCAGCACCTTTCCCCACCCGGCCCACTACCAACCACCACCACCACCCAAGCTGACACTCTCACCACCTGACTCTGTCTCAGAACTGTGCCTTCTAGGGCCTAGCACCCATCCCTTCCTCAGCCCCCAGTGGTTCTGGTCTCCCTAGACTTTGGCTTCTAAAAACTGGATCTTATTCTTATGGAATAGCATATCTAATGACAAGACTCTCCTCCCAATTTCGAATTCTGTGCCTCAGTTCTCTTTCCTGGCTTCTCCTTCAGTGTCCCCATGTCAAAGATGTCAGCTGTTCATCTTTGAAGCCTGCCTGAGGCTTGACACTCCCACACATTATTCCCAAGTACAGGCCCCAGCCAGCCTCTCAGCAGGCTGGGTCCCCATGGCTCCAGCTCCCACTCCAGGGCAAGCAGCTTCTGTGGCAGTGGGCTCTACTGTACTTCCATGTGACTCTGATGGCCTGAACATGGGGCTAAGGAGAACAGAGTCACAGACCAAGACCCCAGCCATCCTCTCCATTCTATGGCCACAGGTGTACTGCCCGGTGACTAGCCAGCAATGCTGCAAGGGCCTAGTGTTCTTCACAGGGGACACAGGGAAAAGCTGAAGGCAATTTGCTACTGGGCAGACAACTCCAAGATGCAAGTTCTGCAAGCAATGGAATGTAGGAGTTGGGACATTGTACAATCATGGTCTTCTTGCTCAAAATCCAGCATCATGGCTGTATTGCTCCTGCAATAATCTACATTACTATTAAAAAAAAAAAAAACTAGCAGCATGTGGGACTTTTTTGCTGAGCAACAGACCAGTTTCCTGAGACACTCTGAGTTGTGTCAGTGGGCAGCTTACAAACAAGACCACTTCAAGACAGGCTAGACACTGCCTCTTGGGAAGGTAGAGTCTGGCCTCCAGAAGCCACCTTGACTATTTGACTTGGCCTTAAAAAGTATGCCCTAAGGACTCTGGCATTTTCTCTTAGTGTTGATCTTCCTGGTCATTTCCTGACTGGGCTCCACCTGCTTCCATAACCTCTTATGACCATCCACCACTTAGCTCTGCCTGCTCTTCAGTGCTAGTTACTAGTGAGCCCTGCCCAGGCTGGCCCCATCAGTTCCTCATTCATTAGAACACTCCCAAGTACAATGGCCTAGTTGACTCTTCACAGCTGTAGGGGAGGAAGACATTTCCTCTACCCACTCTGGGTTCTTCTGGCCAGAGAATGAATTAAATTCACATGAGACAGAATAACAGGAGAAAATTAAACAAAGCTTTATAACATGTATACATGAGAGAGGCTCAGGCAACCTGAGTAACTCACCAAATTGGCCGAAGCCACCACCTTAAATATTATCTTCAGCTAAAGACAAAGGAGGATGTTGGGGGTGGAGGGAGTCAGTTATGGGAGGTTACCAGACAAGTACAGTAAACAAGGGTAAGATTACTGTGCAGATTTAAGTCCTTGCTTTCCACATTGATAAGAGTTTCTAGAGATAAGGTCATCCCTCCTTCCTGGTACAGAGAGGGAGACACCTTTATAGATGGAGATTTCCTTTACAATGTAAATGTCTCTGAACAAAGGGTGAATAAATTCTACTTTTAAGAGTTTCTTTCCTGTCTGCAGTTTTTAAAAGTAACCAGCCCAAAATAATCTTCATGCCAAAGAGACATATCTTGGGGTGGCCAATTCCAGTCCCCCACACAGCCTCTCCCAACTGAGCATTTGGTTAAAGTGATTTTCAATCATTACTATCCATTCACAATTTTACTCCCAACCTCTCCAAACAAAAAACAAAAAAATTATTCCTTTTCAACAAACATCCATTCCCTTATTTTTTCGTTCTAACATAATCCTGATCTTGTTCAGTATGGAAGTGGGCCTAGCTGAAAATATTCTCCTTCCTAGACTCCCTTGCAGCTAGCATAGTCCTGAGACCCAGTTCTGAACAATAGATGCAGAAGGAAGTCTTTGGAGAGAGCATCCCTTTGCAAACACATAGAGGCAAACAGGTTGGGTTCTTCTTCTTCGGATATGGAATCTGCATGTGGAGCTAGAGATGGAAAAGCTGGATCACAATCATTAGGCAACAAATCTTAAGACAAAAGCCCCATGTGAAGGATGACAGGATGGGAGGGCAGGAGGAGCTGGGATTCTGGTGCATTGTGGGGATGCTTCTCCAGCCATGGACTGCTCACCTCTGGACTTCTTTGTTTTTTTTTTTTTAAAGAGTGGCACCTGAGCTAACAACTGTTGCCAAACTTTTTTTTTTCTGCTTTATCTCCCCAAATCCCCCCGGTACATAGTTGTATATCTTAGTTGCAGGTCCTTCTAGTTGTGGCATGTGGGACACTGCCTCAACGCGGCCTGACAAGCAGTGCCATGTCCACGCCCAGGATCCAAACCAGCAAAACCCTGGGCTGCCGCAGCAGAGCACATGAGCTTAACCACTCTGCCACAGGGCCAGCCCCTGGACTTCTTGTTACAAGAAAAAAATAAAACCCTATTTGGTTAAGTCACTGTGGTCAGATTTTTCTATTTTTCTATTACTTATAGCCAAACACATTCTTACCTGATACATTGCTCTCCTTTATTCTCATTGAATTCCAGCTGGACTGGATTACTGTTTTCACATCCTAATGGTCACAGCTCAGGGTCTTAGTTTCACACCTCTTGGCTTTTTAATTTTTAGCTAGAAACACATTCTAATACTTGATTTACAAGACTAAAGCCCCTTCATCTTTTGGGTGAAGCATAATAATAATGAAATAAAATAATATTAAAACATGAATACTTCAATAATACACCCCTGATTAAACCATGGGAACGTGAAGGGACCAAAAGAGCAAATCGTCTCATCTCAGAAGCTCCAGGTCTGCGTCCCTCCTCGTTACTCACTAGCTGTGTAGCCATGAGCAAGTCACCTCCACCTCTCCAAGCTTCAGTTTCCTTAACTATAGAATAGAGATAACAGCCATGTCTTCTCATAGGATTGCTGTTAACATTCAATGAAAAAACATATATATAAGCAATAATAATTGTTATTGGCCATACCAATTATCAAAGAGAAGAGCCTTTTTGCTATATGAATAAAAATGCGTTTTTAGCTAATTTCTTTTCTGAACGTATTTCCCATAATTTTGGTAATAGATTCCTAGCCATTTCCAGGCAGAAGACAAAGTAAAGGCACTAGAAGCTACCTTTCTCACAGAAAGGCCTAGAGAGACCCTGAGAAGGAGTCATCAGTCCTAAGTTGGCTGCAGTGACAACACAATGCACCTAGGATGCATTGATAATACAGGCCCACACCAGTGAAGCGCAAAAGAGCAGACTACTCCCCCCAACACACACACATATCACTCACAAAACCAAGCACCCAAAATCAACTAAAACGAGAAAACTTGAAATTTTCTAGTGAGTAGATTTTGAATATTCATTAAGGGGAATTTTTTTCACTTTGTATACTGTGAATTTATCTATTCTTCTCCGTGCCTCAAATAAAGATCATCCTCTAGGTTAGATGAGTGTGTCCCATATCACTATTTTTCACAAAGTACAGAGAAATCGTTTGTAAAAATTTGTCTTTCCTTTCCACCTTTCATTTTTCCACTTATGAATAATTGGCCATAAATATCCAGAAACTAAGATTTGAGATAAATCTTATAAACTTACAAAAGAAAGTACCTAAAACCAAGGACTTGGGCATTTCCTAAAGACGCTGAAAAGCAGTGCATGTTTCTAAGCATCTTCCCACAGTGACAACCACTCTCCTTAAGTTGTCATTGTCATTTCCATAATGCTTAGATCCTGTGATTTTAAAATGCATGTATTGTCTGCAATACGCAGCTCCACACTGATGAGGGCTACAAAGATTTCCTTGTAGAGTTTAGACTTTTGTCCCTTCTGTCAAGGTTGGTAAGTGTCACTGTCTTCATTTCTGCCTGCGTTTCATGCGGATCTGGACATTAACTTCTGTACCAATTTCTATGAATACTCATTGCAACCTTGTTGATCATCAAGCCTGACAAGGTTAAACTTTAGAACGTGAAGGTTGGCTGAAAGCAGCCTGGAGAAGTGCAGTCAGGGAAGCGTCTGGATGTTCCCCAGCCTGCAGAGAAGAATGTCTGCGCCCTCCTCACATCCCTGAGGCCTGAATCCAGCCCACTCTCCCAGTCCCCAGCTTATCCCTAGGACACCCAGTCCTGAGTCGAAGGCCAATCTTTTCACATTTTCTGTTGGTTCTCAACACTGCTGTGTAAGGGGAAGCATATCATTTGGAGTTGGATGGAAAGGGTATTTACCAACTTGTGCAACTACTTGCCTTCTCCAAAATGCCGTTTCTTCAGTTATAAAATATTAAAAAGTACCGACAACATGTGGGCACCTTCTTACGTTTCTGGAGCCGGGGTAAGAGGAGGTGTGTGGTCTGACTTCTCCCAAAAGCAATTTGCTATCAAGAGCCTCAAGAATGTCTAGATCCTCTGACCAGGTAATTTCACTTTGGGAACTCTGTCCTGAAGAAATCATCTGAAATGCGTGTTCCCAAGTGTATGTTCTTCAGAGTGTCCTTCTCCCAAAACTCTCTCTTAACACACAGATCCTGCAATTTTTCTCCTACGTAGCACCTCCAGCTCTCTCTTTCCCTTATTATTTAAATCCACTTCCTTCTCTTGGGGGCAAGGGTCCTCCTTCCTTAGAAGAGAAGAAACAAAGCAGACCCATGCAGAGTTCTCTTTGGCGGTCAGGAAAGGAGTGAGATACCTACCTCCTCAGGCAACTGAAAAAGAAAACTATCACCTGTCTTATTGGAGAAAACCGGATCACAGGATAGTTCATGCCCTGAGCATAAAGACACCCTGCCTGATGCTCCTCTTCCTTCTTTGACCCAACAAATACTTATTAAACACCTACTAGGTGCCAGGTGCTGTCCTGGTTGCTATGATATAGTTAGCAGTGGAGGTAGACAGTAAGCAAAACACGAGAATGACAAAATCAAATTTACAATTTTAGGGATCACCATGGCTGCAGTGTATAAAACAGACTGTCAGGAGAAAGCAGAGATGAGTTACAGGCTGTGGTAGAAGTGGTCTAGGAGGGAGGTGCTGCTGTTTTGGACCAGGCTGGAAGCAGAAGACGTGGTAAAAAGTGCTAGCATTCGGAATGTATTTTAAATGCAGCCCTGAAAGGGTCTGCCAATGAATTGGATGTAAGTGTAGGAAGGAAAGCAATGGCAAATGCCAAAGAATTTTCCCTGAGCAGGAAATGGTGGTGTCATTTACTGAGATGGGAAGCACTGGAGAAGGAGCATATTTGGGGAGAAATCAAGGTTTTCTTTGGCCATCTTAAGTCTAAGATGACTATTCAATATCCCAGTGTAGTTGTCAAGTGGGCAGCTGGGAAAGAAAATCTGGAAGGCATGGAAAAGGTATCAGGGTGTAGACAGTACTAATCAAATCACTTCGGGGATAAAGGGTAGATAGAAAAGAGAAGGAGGCCGAGAGCTGAGCCCTGTGTAATTCCACAATGTAGAGATTCAAGAAAAGAAGGAGGAAGAGCAAGCAAAAGAGCCTAAGAAGGAATAGACAGTGAGAGACGAGAGAACTAGAAGAGTGAGGTGTCCAGGAGGCCAAGAGAAGAAAGGCTCCCCCGGAGGAGGGAGTGAGGAGAGTGCCAAGTGCTGCTGAGGAGTGAGATTTGGTGACCAAGCCGCGGTGGTGGGAATGACAGTCTGACTGGAACCTGCTCAAGAGAAAACAGGAAGTGAGGAAGTCAGGATGATGAAAACACAACTCTTCCAGGAAGTTTTGCCCTAAAGGGGAGCAGAAGCACGGGTCAGCAGCCGGAGGAGGACAGAGTCAACAGAGACAACATGGAAAGGAGAAATGCAGGGTGACAACAGCAGTTTTATTTCTGGCATCTGAGGTAGGACGCCCAGGAAGAGCAGCAGGTTTGGGGGCAGAGGATTTGGAACTTGGTTTTGGAATCTGCGTATGAGCTGTAGACACCCGGGACCTGGAGATTGGGTTCACAGCTCTGAATGAGCTCAAAAATAAATCTAGTTCAGTGTTCTCAGTCTGAACTATTTTCAAGTGTCCACAAAGGCCCATGACGTGTGGTGGTTTGTGATATCGTTCAGACACTAATTTGAATTACACACTCTAAAAGGCTACTGTGTGGGATTGAATTATTTAGCTGGTGAATGAACTCAGCTGACAACCCAAGATCCACTCTCAACGCCATTTGTTCATACCTGAAAAATGGTATTTTAAAAAAAGGAATGTGTTTCCAAAAGAAAGCCAGTTCTTCGAGTCAGGAATGGCAGAAAAGGAGAGTTCTAGGAAGATGATGATTTTAGGTTAGGAAATAGAATTGTTTGGGGATGAAGGATTATATACTGTTGCAGTCTTTATAAACTTGGCGACTTGCAAAGATTTTGAGACACATTTTTATGAATGCCAAGAGTCTACACTCCTGCTCCTCAGGTCCACATACTTCCTGGGTTCTGTCCATGAACCTCTGTGCCATCAGAAGTTGCTCTCCCTGTCCCCCTCCCCCACTCATGCCCATCTCTGCAGTGTTGCTCATGTCCCACCTGTCCTATGTCCAGACACAACTTCTTGTGTGAGGCAGCAACTGGACCATGATCCTATACCAAGGGATCCTACGGACTGTAAAATCACACCCACTAGAGGTCAGTACTTACAGCCTCCCGTGTCAGTGGACAAGATGCCAAGGGCGAGCACCTGCTACTCACTCTAGAAGAAACTGTCTCAGTGCACAGAGCTGGAACTTCCCACACCCACAGGCTCCTCTCTCTCCAAGAGTCATTTAACTGATGATGGAGTTAAATGATAAAAGTCTAAGATGCACCAGCTCAGGTTTCCCCATTGGGTGGGTTAATGTGTTCCTGTCACTGCTCACCCATGACCTGTCTCTCTGGGCTTGAAGCAGATCCCAGTCCTCCGCACAGCTGGCTGGGTAAGTGTCTGCTCTGTCTATCCAAACATAGCCATCATCATCATAATCATAGCTTACTTTGTGCCAGGCTCTGTTCTAAGCATTTTAATCTTCATGATAACTCTATGATTTAGATAGCTATCCCCATTTTGTAGACAAGAAGTCTCAGGTACAGAGAAGAAAAGTAACTTGCCCAGAATCACACAGTAAATAAGCTAGTAAGTGGCAAAGCTGGGATTCTACCCCAGATAGTCTGTTCTGATGCTCCGCAAGTAGGTCTCATGATCTGGAGACGGCTGGGTGGGGGTGGCGCAAGGAGTGGCAGGGGGACGAGTTCTTAGCAGTCCATTGGGTGTGTGGCTCAAGCCACATTCACCTACTGAGCTTTAAGCCTAAGCTTAAACTATTTGTTAGTTTAGCTTAATTTTTCAACTTTTTGCTAATTCCTGTCTGACTCCTGTAACTGCTTCTCAACTGGTTCAGAGTTTGATACGGAAGAGGGTGTAAATTACAGGCTCCATCAGAAAGTCCAACACCAGCCTGGTCCAATTGTACTGAAGGATTAAAAATTAGATAACCTCTTCCTTCCAATTTTCTCCTGGGGACACAGACATCCCCACCTGATTGGGGACACTTAATTAGGGAGTGTTCACAGCTCTCTTGTCCAAGGAGTGGCTTCCCTTCATCATTATATCAACCCCTTCCCTTGGTCTTCTAGGTCCTCCAGCAGCCTTACCCACAGCTCAGATTTCTCACGCAACCCCAGGGTTCCTCCCACGACCAGCGAGACTAGAGGACGGCAAGGAGTCCCTTGTTTATTGCTTAGCCCAAGGTCTCTGAGGGGCCAGAGACCGGTTTCATGTTCTCTCCATCACTGAAGCTCCAAGAGCACATGACAGCCCACTTCGATCTCTCAGTCACTCACTTACACAATGTTGTGTGTCGACTAGAACTCTGTAAAAAATAAGTGAAAGAGAAACTTCCTTTTGATTGGTGAGATTCTAATTACAGATTTTTATGTTCTCAGCGTGTGGATGTCTTGTCTACCGCTTTCTTCCACTACAGGGAAGAGTAGGAACAGAAGTTTTGAGGCAGAGAAAGTATTGATTTGGTACATTTTCCCTTTCACTCGTTATTTTAATTTGTTAAATTAAATTTAAAACTTTATTATGAGGCTCTCAACCAGTAGCACAAAAATAGCAAAGAGGCAATGAAATGCTATCAGTCTCTCAATTTGGAGAGTCTCTTCAAATATCCCGGAAATCTATGGGACCATATAAAGATTCATGATAAACTCGACATAGCTACCACTATCATTCTTTAGTTAAAATAAGGTGCTTATATTCATGTCTTAATAAATTAAAAAATAACTCTCCCAGCTTCCTCAATGTCCTTCTGTATTTTCTCCCCCTTCTCTGAATTTAAACATCTTAATTTTCTACAATTCTGTTGCTTCCCTAAATTGTATTTTAAAAATTTATAAACATGCACGTCTCCAAAGGGGAGAATGACGGGCTACAATTTGCCCACAAGTTCACATCTCAAAGCACAGCCTGGGGTTTCCTTTTTACTTTAAGGAAGTGAAATATCAACTATCTAGGTGAAAGCTTTTAGAAGCATAGCTTGAAATTTATATACAACTGCACCCTAAACAACTCACCAGGGAAAATGTCGCAACCCACAGCTGTTACACACTGCCTGGAACTCACAACCTTCTCAAAGTCGTTTCTTAGCAAAGCCTACATCTCCTCCCTAACACAATCGTTTTGCCGATCTTTCTTTTAAGATATTGCTTTTATAAAATTGATTTAGAGTAAATCTGTGACAGGATGACGGAGAATATGGTGTCCCTTTCCATGGAGATCTATATAAAATAGTTCAAGATATGGAGTGGGGCAACAAGGGGATATATTTTTTAACTGGCAGCAAAGTTGCTCTTCAAGAGAAAATGGTCTTTTCTCAGTGGCCTCTTTGGTTGTGAAAGGGAAAGCAGACAATGGCATGATCAAGGACAGGACAATGAGAGAGCCGAATTGTTCTACTTTTTTTTTTTTTTTTAATGAAGGGAAGTTTGAGTTGCCAGGAGCAAGGAAGGGATTGCAGATTACAGAGACAGAGATGACAGAAGAGGAAGAAGAAAAAAATGATAATTGGCAAAAGGCCAGGGAGCTGGACTTTGCAAAACAGGGATGAATAATATTCAGTTTTGAGTAATCTGCTATAGGTGTTTTGCTTCGATGCAACTCCCATTTTTACCATAAAATCTTTATGAAATTCCCTGCTTTCATGAGGGATGTCGGAGGTAAATGAAGCAGAAAACATGGTGCCACACGTTTTGATTGACTCAGGGCACAGACAAGGGAACAGACACAGGAGTCAAGATGACAGTGAATCTGAAAATTCTGAGAAGCAGGAAATTAGATCAATAAGTGACTAAGAGAACCAAGACCTCCCCTGGGAATCCAGAGATGTCGGAGGGATGCGGGTCACTTAGGCTTTGTCAGACAAGAAGAAGCACTGTATGGAATTTGCCACAGGGATTACACCTTATACAATTGTGGGAGCTGTTAAGGAATTCTCTGGAAGGCTGCTGCCTCCCTGTGTGTTGTGGGTCTGAAGTCTCTGTAGAGCCTCAGGACCAGCAGTCACGAAGAAAAGGTGGACATGGAAAGGGGAGAGCAAGGACAAACTGGAGCCCTCATCTCTCTCTTGCTACCTCCTACCTCGACAACACAGGTGATCTGCAGAAGGAGCTGGCACTCTTCACCACAGAGCTGACGCACACCTGGCTTAGGATTCAGAGAAGCTGAAGGAGGTGATCCAGCAGGAGATAGAGGAGTTGTGGGCTTGGCTGCTGCCTTGTGCTGACAAGATGCACCAGCAGATCAGTGACAACCTGCGTGAACTCTGAGAGTGACTGGTACCCCACGCTGAACGTCAACAAATAGTGGCTCACTGTGGGTAATAGTGAAAGAAATCACTCCCATTTTTACACGGTTTTCCTGGACCCATGGATCCTAGCAATAGAAGAAATAGCACCATGTATTGGTCACTGATTTAGAGCATACACCACATCCTGGACAGCTTTATCTCTACCCTGCAAGGTGTTGCTACCCAGCTGGCATGGAAACTAAATCTTCAAAAGGCTATTCCAGGATTCTATCAGGTCAGCGACTTCATGGTGATGGAGAACACGGTAAGATCAGTGAATTCCATTAGCACGAGTCCGTTGCCACACTACAATTGCTATTAAATGAGTTCCTTGGTCAGGAGCAATGCTGTGAGAATACCTTGATGGGAATCATATTATGCAAGTCCACAGATGGTGGTTTTGGCAAAAGTATTGAGGGCACCTGCCTCTTCCCAGATGGATGTGGTCCAATGCAATCAACCTGCCACCAGGTGGCTGTCTCACCCTCCGGGAAATGGTGCCATGGCAGGCGCTAAGAGTTGGTCTCTACTGTTGGCAGGTCGGGCACTCAGCAGTGACTGCAGACAGATCAGCCTTAGTGAGTGGAAGTCCACGTTGCTGAGTCCACGCATAACCTCCATTCCTGATGTCATAGCCACTTTGTTCATCAGCCCATTGGGCAAGGATGGGGTAGCTGGGGAAAGCCTGATTGACATCCACAGAGCAGGACATCTTTCCATCTGATTATTAAGATCCTCCTCTACTGAGGTTGCTTTTTGATGAGAGTCACATGGGACAAACATCTTCCTGCTCTGTGACCATTCAGAAAAATCCACCTGCACACCTCCTTGTCACCTACAATTTTTCAGTTGTATTTCTTCTTAGGTGGACAGAAACATTCAGTCCATAACTCTGCTATCTAATCAAACTGTTAGCCACTGTCTTAGCCACTTAGCCACTGTCTATGCATCAGTGGAGAGCTATAGCTCAGGTCACCTCTTCTTCCAGGAAAAATACATAACTAGATGCACTTCTTGAAGAGTTCAACAATAGGATTTCCCTTCGCTACTGTACTTCAGTGCCACCTCAGATTGCGCCAGCAGTACTGAGCTGTCTGCCTTTGGATTGTGCCACCATATCATGCAGATCTATAAACCAGGCCTGAATTTTTTTCTCCCTCAGTCAATGCTACTCATAGGGAACTCTCCATAAGGCCAAAAGTGTGAGTTGAGAAAGAGGAAGCAAGCTAGCAAGAGTAGAGGCCATAGACATCTGGGCCACTTGCTCATTCAACTTACTTGTGCCATCAGGACCTACTCAACCTGTGCTGCATGCCCAGCTTTATGGTTTGGTGGGCCAGCCAACACCCAGTTTATAATAGGCAAGTCATGTTCATTTGGTGGCCCATGGCCAAGTGACACGTCTCTACTAAGGCCCCGTCACAAGCCATAAGCTGTTTCTCAAGAGAGGACTGGCCATCTACAAAGGATGGTAGAGCTTTGCTCCAAAATTCTAACGGAGGCGTGAACCATAATTCACCTATAGGGCCTGCCAAAGACTCCATGAGCATCTCAGTCTACACAGACACTACAAGCACCATCAGATCTGCTAGGTCCCGTGGCAGAGCATGTTACACAGCAACCTGGACCTGTTGCAGAGCCTTCTCTTTTTCTGGGAGATATTTTGGCCCATTTCTGCAATCACTTGAATATATAGATAATATATAATCACTTGTATTTATTCTCCACTAATTTAAAACTTAAGTAAGGAAAATGGGGCTATTTTTTGTGTGTTCTTCGAATGCTCTAACACATGGGATGTAGGGACTCTGGCTAATCTTATTTAAATATTTAAGGAAAAGGTAGCCCCATGAGGCTGGAGCTCTTGAGGACACCGGGGACTGGTCTGTGTAAGATACAGCTCCTAAAAATGGAGGAAAGGGCCAAACAGTGATGCCTGTGAGACCACTTCTCTGACGTCCCAACAATTTGTTGCAAAGTGAAAAATTTAGTTCATCATATAATTGGTTTTTTCCACTGCACTAAGCATCCAGTTTGACTGATGGACCAGTCGTTTTGGTCCCACAGCCTATAAAGAACTCTCCTATGCTTCCATGAAAAGGAGGGCCTTCCGTGAAGGGGAGAATCGTTTTGACTATATGAACATTCTAGTTCTAAACTCTTTGCTTCTTATCATATTTATTTCGTATTCTTTCAGGCCAAACCGAACAAAAATGCTAATTTAACCCTGTTTAAAAAACAAAGAGGACAGAGATTTCACACGAAATGGAATCGTTTTTATTCTTGTCATCTCTGCCTCGGACATAGACATTTAATATTTAAATGTTATTCCCTGTGAGATCTGGGCCTTCAGCATTTTGTGGCTATGACAGGAGTCAAATTTCAGATTCTACGTTGTGTGAAAATATCATTTCAAAGTGTGTGCCCCAGGAGAATAATAATAAACCCAAGTCTTGGCATTTTTTTAAAATGAACTTTTTTCCAAGGTCTCTTAAAATATAGCTTATTCTCTCTCCTTCCTAGACACCAAGAGTTAAGTAATGATGTCTTTCATTTTCCCCCAAGTTCAGTGGGAATCTGTTACCAAGTTGCTTATTGTAAGCAGAATGAGTAATTGTAAAGTGAAGATTCTTGTATCTGCATTTAATACATTAATTATAATATTTTATAATATGCTAATCTTGCCCTTTCATTCTAAGTTAAAATGTTACATTAATTGTCTCTAATTAAAATTTGACTATTTAAAACATGGCTGTTGTTTTCCTTTGTTATTAGTATAATCCTGAAAACATCTGCCCACGGTCTACTCAATACCAGGGTTGCGATGATTAATAGCAACACATCCTGCGAAATCACTTTTTATCCTTAAGCAGTCTGAACAAATTGGGCCATTAAAATATCTTAGCTTAAATGCTACATTGCTCTGGCATGTTTCATAAAGTTGCATAAATTCTGTCACTTTGCATCCCATAATTCACAGAGTGTAAGAAAAGCAGTGTGCAGGAGTTAACCACAGAGTGTCCACTACGGACCATGGCCTGGCAAAGCTTTGTGGGCATGTCTCTCACGAAAATATTTATAAAACTATGGAAAAGTAGTCTTCAGATTTTCTTTAAAGATGATTTTCTTCTTTGAGTTCTTCCAGACTTTTTCCATAGTCTCTACTGTAATAGTATTCAAATGACCTCCTGAAACGGGACTGACTTTAAACAAATACACACTCTAAGTTCTATACTTGGACATATGCTGGAATGACCAGCTAATTTCTGCTTTAACTAGAGTTGGCTCTTTTGCTATAACTCTTTATATGACTCAACAGGTAATTAACAGAAAGAGAGAAACATTAAGAAAAACACTATTATGCCTCTATTTAGCTTTTTGTTTTCAAAATTTGTTATGATTTGTTTATGGATTAAGACCTTCTGCCTTGACTGAATCCATTAACAGATTAAAGAAAGTCAAATTTTACATCAGGAAGCCAAAATCGGCAAGTATTTTCAAGTCTTATTCCACTGCCTCATTGGCATATGTGGGGACAAGATATTGCCCAAACTTGGAGATAAGACTAAACATGAAATTGGAAAAAACAATCAATAACTAAAACAAATTGCCCACCCTAGGCAAGAATCTGAAAAAAATGGCTGAGAAGTTTCAGTAGCCCCTAATTCTAGTCACAATTTCAGAATCCGGTGGTTCTATTTGCATCGTGCTCAATTGCATGGTGAAAGAGTGTGTTCACGGAAGAAAAAGCCTGATACCAAGAAAAATGCCAAGGACTTAGCACCCAGATCCCTTGGTAGACTCTTCCTCAGAGTAGAGGTGGATGCCCCAGGATCTCATAATTCCAAGACACCAGACACTAAAGTCACCGACCAGGCCCCTGGCTCTGATTCCATGCTGCTACCAACTTGGGTATAATTTAGCTTCCCAGGTAAATTTCTGAAAGAAGTGAATGTTGAGAGATAATATTCTGGTCCCCTTGGCATTCATTTATTCAACAAATACGAATGAGCCACATCTATGGACCATGCCAAGCACTGGACAATGTGGTGGTGAACTACTGCCCATGAACTGGAAGTCTAACCAGAGAGCAGACTTTAAGAAGACTGCAATACAAATAACCGTATAATTATAAGTTTTGTTAAGTGCTATGAAGGAAAGGTAAAAAACGATAACCAGAGGGACTTAATTTGGATTGGAAAGTCAGGAAGTCCCTCCGTGTGGAAGAGGTGTTTACGTTGACATCTGAAGCATGCAGTAACCAGAGGAAGGATTGGGAAGGAACACCACCAACAGAGGGACCAGGAGGTTGGAGGACCCAAGGTAGGAAATGCTTGGACCATGCGAGGATCTGGATCTGAAATAACACTAGTATGAATAAAGGAGAAGGGGGAAGGGGAGTGGTGCTTGACATGAAGCTGGAGAGGGAGGCAGGGCTCAGGCCATGCAGGGTGAAACTCCTTAGAGTCTGGACTTTACTGTGATAGGGGCCAGCCACAGAAGGATGTAAAGACTGCGGGGCATGATCCAGTTTGATGTTCCTTAATGACTACTCTGGTCACGCTGTGGAGAAAGGACTGAAGCGGGGCAGGAGCGAAAGTGGGGAAGCAGGTTGGGAGTTATTGTGAAAGCCCAGGTGGGAGATGAAGATGCCACGAGCTGGGGTGGAGAGAAGTTGTGTCAATTATAAACAATTGAAGTGGCATTTCAGTTTATCCACTAGTCTCTTCTGAGTTTGGCCACAGGTATTCCATGCCCAATTCTGATTACAATGTCAAAACACAGATACTGCATCTTTAAAGCTGAGGGCTACAGGCTGGAACAGAACAACCACACCCAGCTTCTGCCTCCCCAGGCTCGCTCTGGGGGACCAGCTGCCTTCCCTAGATGCCATCCTATCTCCTCTCACTCCAGATGCAACATTTTAAACAGGAAAAGCTCTTAAGTAAATTGGCCTTGGGAATAAAGATGTATAAATATCGTGAATTAGCAAGCATGTCACCTGTTCTTCCTGTGGTGAAGAGTGGTCCCCTTTGTTGCTGTAACAAGCCACTTAGGTCAAAGTTAAGAGTTTGATCCCCCTTAGAAAACCTCTGTTCCCCATTTCCTAACTCATATTAGCAGCTACTGAGCACTCACCATGTGCCACACTCTGTTACGTGAATCCACCCATCTCGGGCCTTTAAATATTGGGACGCCTCAGCCCTCAGCCCTCTACCCTATCTGGACTCACTCCCACGTGAGCTCATCCACTCCCATGATTTTAAATGCCATCTCTATGCTGACACCTCCCAAGTGTCTACCTCCTCCCTCCTCCCACTTGGCTGGCTAATCGCTATCCACCTTTCCAAACTGAATTCTTTATCCCTCCTCCCAAAAAGTGAAACATTTCCCTCAGCATTCCCCACCTAAGTAAACGGCAATCCGTTAAAAGGAAACCTTCTGTGGAAATAGGAGATGAGGTTTGTCTTTGTTCTCTTTGTTGCGTCTCCCCACCAGGCAGGGACAAGATGGGGAGGGAAAGGAAGAAAGGGCCTTGCGGTGATGGGTGCCCCTGTCTTTGGAGGTCGATACCCTCTGAAGGGCAGTGCAGACCGCTGGGTCTCTCCTTCACGGGGTGCATTTCCACTCCCTCACTCCAGCAGCAGTTTCTGGACGTAGACCCCACATAAACCTCTTCCTGTTGCAGATATCTCATCTCCTTAGATAATGACCCCACTGCCATCCTCTAGAGGGTTCTCTCTAGCCCAAAGGATACTCCTTTGTCAAACTCAGGCTGTTTCCACTGTAGCCCTTTCTCCTTGCTCTACAGTCAGGGCACCTTCAGCAGTGTCTCCATTGACACCTCCCAAAGAGAGCCAAGCACCCATCTCTGAGTCCTGCAGATTCAGGGAACACGTCCCTCTCGTGCAGTTCTCCTGAATCCCTCTTCACCTGACTTGAAGCAAAAGGAAAAGGGGGAGAAATGCAGAGCACTCTGATATCTCTCTAAAGAAATCCTCTTGCACTAATGCCTTTTCTCATCACTTTCTTCTTTTCTAATACACAGTCTGAGGGTAGACTATGAGTGGCTTTGGGCCACCTACTAGCAAGTCCTACATAGATGCTCTCTCCAGAATAACTCCATCCTCAGCAAACTCTCTTCTCTGCTTCCCTCTTACCCCTCTCCCTCTCACCCTCTCTCTTTCTCTCTAGAACTACCCTGTCCAATATAGTAGCCATTTAGCCACATGTGACTAATTTAATTAAAATAATTTAAATTAAATAAAATTTAGTTCCTCAATTGCACTACTCACATTTCAAGTGCTCATTTCCATCACGACAGAACGCTCTACCAGATGGCACTGCTCTAGATCCTTAGCTTACATGGTTTACCTTACTTTACATGGCTTTTGTAGGCTGCGCATAACCCAGTACAGCTGCCAACCCCAAGTCGGATTATTCTTTCTCTAAAGAATGGCCCTTCAAATGCCAACCGGTCTAGGCATTAAATATCAAGGAGCAATCAAGGTCAAGTGTGAAAACAATAGGTTGTGGAGGTTAGAGAGTAGCCACCACATTTAAAGGAGGAAGCCAAGACAGCCCCAGCCATTGTTGCCATGTGAAAATGTGAGCCCAGGGATGCCAGGTCTTTCCAAGTTCAACAGCATTGAGGAAGACAGAGATTTATATAAAATCTCAATGTTGTGTTTAAAATTAAATTGTTTTCCTAATTATACATGCTCATTGTAAAATATTCAAGAGATACATAAATGTATGCAGAAGAATAAATATTACCTGAAATCTCCTTGCTCTGCACTGGCCACCATGAACATTTTGGTGACCGTATTTTTATGCACAGCACCTCCTTATTCACATATAAACACAGGTGTAATTATACCCAAGTAGAATATTACACACGCCACTTTTTATCATGGACAGCTTTTTATGATTTTTTCCTTGCCTTCCCCATACTCTCTTTTTGATTTTTCACCATTGATTCAAACATTTTCAAAAACACTCTGTGGGCCAAACAAAACAGGTCCAGCTTGAAGATTTTCAGTCAGTCATTTTTTCCTTACAAAAACCTTGATTCGTTACAGGCTCTGTGTTCCTTGGTTCAAATTTTCTAGAGAAAAAACACTAATATTCCATTGGACAGACCATTGGCCAGTCTACCCGTAGTCTAATCAGCTATGGAGGCAGCCTGAGCCCGACCCTTTAATGGGAGCTGTGCGTAGAGGCAGCTTCCAGACAAGGGAGCTGAGAACTGAAGAAGCCTCAAAAACATTTCTACTGGACACTAAGCAGTACAGCACAGAGGTCAAGAGTAAGATTTCTGGAGCCAGACTGGATTCAAATCCCAAATCCATCACTTTACTGTGGACCTGAGCCAGTTACTTAACTTCTCTGTGCTTAATTTTCTTTATCTGGAAATTGAGAATGATAATAGGACCTAATTTGTAGGATTGTTCTGAGGATGTAAGTATAAAAGGCTTAGAACAATATTTGGCCCATGGTAAATATTGAATAAACATTAGCTAATGATAATATTATTATTATTTTCTTTTTCTTCCCCCATCTGAAAAGTTTACAGTTGCAAAAGCTTCCATTCAATAGGCCACTGAAAAATGCTCTTTTCTACATGCTAAATATCTCTGTAATACAACAGGAAGAATTTGCTTATATTTTAGGAAATTGTGTTGTCTAAAATGTCTATTGTGCTTCTGTTTTTCAATGGTTCCAGACTAACCGAACTTCTTCAATAATTTCTACCATTAGTTTGTATGACCCTGTAAAGAATGAGTTTTTCATTCCAAAATGAGGCAGATCTGCTTCCTAGCTTCTAGAAATATTCAGCCTGGTGGAGGAGATTAAATACATCACCGATAACTACAATTCAAGTAGGAAGTAACAGGTGCCATAAAAAAGGGAGGAAGTAATCCCTCAGATTGTTGCAGAACCCTGGGCCACGTGCTCTCTCCTTGGATTGGAATTTAATCTAACTGCCTTCTTCAGCAAATTAAGGATCATTGACGTAATAGAATGATATAGACGACAGCGTGGGGATAAAAGTTTCACATTGTATATTGGTCAGAAAAAGGTAAATTATGCTGCAGTAACAAACAAGCCAAAAGTTGCAGTGGCTTTTAAGAAGAAAGCTTACCTCTCGTTCATCATAAATTGACAAGGAAGGTCTGCTCATCGTAGTTGCTCAAGAGTCCAGGATGGCGTAAACTCCACCTCAACACACACTTCCACAGTAGTAAAAGGGAGAGTTTTTGGAAAAAAGATGACCAGTCATGTTTCTTAACATTGCTGCCTGGAAGAGACACCCTCTATTCCTGTTTACATTCCATTTGCCAAAGCAAGTCCCTTAGCCATGCCCAGTTCAGTAGGGCAGGGAGCTCTAATGCTCCCAGCAGGAGAGCCCCTGAATGCTCGTGAGCAGTAAGGCATCTACCACTCTGTGACTCAAACGTGCAAACCAAGCAGTAACTCCCCTTCTCTTCTGGAACTGATCTCATCTCCCTCCGGAGCCCAGTTCCCAGTGATGGTGAAAGTTCCAGTTCGGGATTACCCTAAAGCCCTCTGCTTCCTGCTAACGGCTGCCCCTCCTCATTCCCTAAGGACTCTCAACCACAATAGGAGCAGGTGGACCAAGGCCCTCAGGCCAGTCCTTTGCCCTCCTTTTCTGCTCTGAGTCCCTGCTCGCCTGAGCTCTAAGCTCAGCCCTCCAAATTCTGGGTTCTTGTTGTGTAAAGGGAAGGTTTTGGAATTTAGAAAGGCATGTTCTTTTCATCAAAGCCTGGCTTCCAAGAACTGCCTCACTGTAGCTTTAACAAATCTAGCCTAAATGCTATGAATTGGATAATGACAAATCAGCTATGTGAAAACATGAAACTCCCTTGATATCTGCACGCACTTTTCTTTGACAAGCTTCCACTCCCACTTGACAGTAGGAAAACCAAATTTAGTCCAACCCACCAAACTTGGCCCATGCCAGCAGTGTCTTTTAATCTGCTTCAGAAACTACTATCTCAGTCAATATCAGCCAAGTCTCTTTCCCAGCCTCCTCCTCCTCCTTCACTTGGACTCTATGCCCCGGAGAAAGAGCAGGATTGCAAACCAGCCACTGCCCCATGACTCCTGCAGGTGGGTCCTGGGCTTGCAGAAAAACTCAGGCATCCTTGCCATGCCATGTGGTGGGGATCCAGACACTTCATCTGTCTCACCTGCACCACTCCATGGTTCTTTCATACCCAGCTGTGGCAAGGCACATCTGTCAGCTGCTAATCTTTGTGGGAGCTCCTGGCAAGAAGCAGGCACCAGCTTCATGTTCTAGAATCACCCTTCAAGCCCCACAGGACACTCTCAGGGACCCCTTGGCCTGCTCGGGGTCGCAGAGAGAACAGGTCAATTACCCTCCGTACCCCGCAGAAGAGAGAAAGAGGAAGGGACAAGGTGTGTAATTAACACTCCATGAAATCTGCCATCTCTAAGTCCCTTCTTCTCTCCCAGTTAGCTTTATACTTTCCTCTCCAGGCAGGAGGAAGTTGAACCAGTTCTTCTGGGAGCACAGTCATTCTGGCTTACACCTGACAAGCTGTTACTGGGCCTAGACATGGGTAAAGCATAAGTGGGTAGTCAGGAGAGAAGGAAAGCTGAACACGATGTTTCAAGTGATTTCCACACATAAATATTTCATACATGATGCCTCCACAACTTGACCTTTGAAGGTCAAGCTTTTGATTTAGCTCTTGCTCCCCAAAATGTCTAGCCTAATTCATGCTTTTGGAATAGTAATGTGTGATCTATAAACCAATACTTTGGAAAGGTCCTGATTCATTCCCTCACATTTCCTCTGCCTCTTTGGTCCTAGGTACTTACAGCAGAGCCCACTGATGCATTCTGCCCGCAGGTCGGGGGTAATATAATCTAGGGGTTAAGATTCACAGGTGCTCGATTCAGACCAACTGGATCACAGTTGGGGAGCCCCTGGCTCTCCAGGGACCCTCAATCAGTCAAGAACTGAAAAGAAGCCAAGAATTGGGTCATGTCCACAGAGCCAAGCTTGGGCACTATTTCTTATTTTATTAGGAAACATTATTTATCTGTCTTCAGGTCAATCTAAATGAGGATCTTTGAAACTTTTACACTTTTTCATATTTTTTCGCATTCTGAGAAACAAGAAATAGAATGCTCTCTCTCTTTCTCAACATACACGCACACACACACACAGGTCTTCAAAAGAGAGGGGGTATTGCCCAGTTGGTTTAATAGTCAGTGAGATAGTATACGTGAAAGTGTTGTGATCTGTAATATGCTTTGAAAGTATAAGACGACATTCACATAGATGGACAACTTTTATTATATCTCTTCAACTGGTATGCTCATGAAATACGGGACTCTCCCTTACTTTGCAACAATACAACACAGGAGATGTGACTATGGCCATTGGTGTCACAAAGGCACAGGTTTGAACCTGGCTCTGTCACTCACTAGCTGAGACCCTGAGCAACGTTCGTAACCTCCCTGAGGCTCAGTTATGTCCCCTGTAAAATAGAGATGACAACACCTCCTCAGAGGGGTGCTGTCAGGATTAACGTATCCTCAACATTTAATGAATGTGTGACATTACCGATCATAAAAAGAGCTCAATAAAGAGCCCATTATTACTTTTTACTACTTGATTTTTTACTGTTCTCGAATGATATCAGACTTTGCTTCTCTCGCACCCTTGCTCACTAATCCAGGAAATTCCTTCCTGGGTAGTGGACACTTTCCTTTTGCACATTCTTCACACAAGTGTTGGAGCAGGAGGTTTAACTGGCAGACAATATCAAAAACAGGGCCTCTCAAAACGTCAGCCCCATCTCTCATCCTGGAGAGTCACCAGAAGCTCAGCAGGAAGCGGGGTGATGGCGTCAGGCCAGCCCGCAGCGGGTCTCCACCGCCATGTCAACCTTTGCTCAACAAGTATCCGGCACCTTCCAACCTTATTGCATGTCCTGGGCCGTATGTGACAAATGACATTCACATGTAGCACTGAGAGTGAGGGCTCTGGCACAGATGAAATATGCTGCAGCTTGGAGACAATTCCCCCTTCCTGGCTCACTCTCATCTCCTAAGGCTCACAGAAATGTCAGTGAGTCCCACGTCCTTGGATGACCTCATTATACAGATCACTTCGATTATGCTCTAATTTCTAGCGAGTAATTCATTTTAAAACTTTGGTAACTATTATTAATCGTAAATTACTCGTGACACCCCTCACAAAGGACAAATCTCAATTGAGAATTGCTGCCCCAGGTGAGAGCTACCGAAATGAGTTAAAAATATTGATGCTAAGTATTAGTTATTAGTAGCATTTGCAGTAACCTAACCCATCCTATCACCCATATTCAGCTATACATCATAGAAAAAATTTTTTATTTAATTACTTATGTTTTTTCTTCAATGATCCAAAGTGTTTAAAAAGACAGCATGTTTTAGAAATGGTTTATTACTTCTTCTCATCTGAAATATTTTTCACGTACCTGCTCGTGGTCATTTTGAACATCATGAATTAACTGTCACCAAGCTTTTATTAAACAATTTTCAATAATGTATGATTGATAAAGTGTCATGTTGAAACATGTTTCCATTTTTTCCTTCATGTAGTATAATTAAGATTGAAATATTATATTTGCTCACCAGCACGTATACTCCCGTACAGTTCATATTTGTGACTACTAAGAATGATTATATAAAAAGTAAATAAGATTAAAGATACTTAACATAAATGGTTACCTTCAAGATACACTGTCCATATGCAGGTGTCTGTAGAGCTGGTGCTCATCTCGATGGGCGACCAACAGATGGAGAGCTCTGTCCGCCACATTACTTTGCAGCTTCTAAATGTGCCTGATGGGAATTCCATTACTTGCACCAGCTGTACAGGTGACCTCGTGCCTTCCACTTGCCAGATTCAGAATAGATGAGGCAGTTTTAAGCGTGATTTTAAAATACAACATATGCAAATATAACCGTACTTGACATATTTACTCTGATGCAAAAAAAAAAGAAAGCTGTCCTTTCTGCTTTAACCCCTGGAATTATGGGATGTACAGTTTTCCGTCTCCTGGGTCTTTCTGTAAAAAGGTATTTAGTGTCCTTCTACATCAGGAGAAATTTTAAAGGTTTTGTTTTTAACATACAAAAGAAGGCAATATGGTTTCTTTTCGGGGGTAAAACTTTATAAACAGATCTTATTTTCTTATCAAAAAGAATTAAATGATTAGCAAGTAGAATTTGAGCGATGTCTGGACAGTATCCTCAACCCAGAAATACCTTTCTTCCCAAGGCCAGAAAGTTCTCCTCAAGTGACACATTATTTGGGTTCAAGTCTCTGTCCGGGCAGCGTTTTTATACAACGCAACATGCAGAGCCAGATGGAAACCCAGTTCCACTGCTACAATGAATGCTCTTGTGCTTTCCCCACCATACTGCTTCCCTTGGGGAACAGTCACCAGCAGGGTAAAGGAGAAGGAGTTTTCTTCCTAAGCGAGAAGAAAGAAATCAGTCCCTGAACACATTGAGCAAGAAGAGATGAGGACACAGGAGGAGGCGAGGGCACAGATGAGGGAGCTGGGAGGGGTCAAAGAATAACCTCAGTTTTGCCTGGAGTTGGCCATGACTTGAGTTTGACTTCTAAGACCTCTGTCTACAACGTAACCTAGCGCTAACCCATTCCACCTTAAGGACCTCCTGCCTGAAATTCCGCTTCAGTGGTCCCTCTTTATGTAACCTGGGTCTCCGTACGTCAGATTGGACTGAATTAGAAATGGAACATCCAGCTATTTTTATTTGCTGCCTTATTGAGCAGGTTGTAAAATAACCCTTCAAAATATTGCGGTAGCAGTGAGTGACCCTAGCAGCACGTTGTATACCGCTTTCCACTAAAAGGAAAAACGCTCCAAGAAATGCATTTCCAGGAAAATGCATCCAGAGGAGTCTAGGACAGTCTTTGGAAAGGAAGCTTTCAACAATGAATGAGTTCATGTCAAAGGGAAATAGGACCCCTTAAAGGGCCCCCACGCATAATGGAAATCACAAAGAACAAGAACTGCAATGGGTTGAAACTCATCAGTGCTATGAAGCATTAAAACACATATCAACGCTATGGAGAAACAACAAGGAAGAGGAAACTGTCCCTGGTTAAAAGAAATTTAGCAGACACACAACCAAATGCATTGTTTGGTCCTTGCTCAGATCCTGTTTCAAAAGAACCACTTGTAAGAAGACATGGGACAACTTGAATATAAACTGGGCTTCAGATAATATTAAGGAATTATTGTTAATTTCGTTGAGCACGATAATGACTTGATGATTATGTTTAAAAAAAAAACTTAACAGAAATGCAAACAGAAGTATTTACAGGTGAAATGACCTGTTTCAGGAATTTGTTTTAAACTATTTTAGAAAAAAAAAAAAGTGCAGTAAAGGAAATAGATGAGATGAAATTGGCCAACTTTTCATATTTGTTGAATCCAGATGATAGGTACATAGAGGTTCATTTACTAATTCTTTACCCTTTTATTTAAAATTTATATATCAAATTTTTTATTTTATTTAAATTAGCTTCAAAATTAAATAATTATTTAAAATTTATTAAATTTTATCTAAAATTTTAATATACTGTAAGACTTTTTATCCATTGCACTATTATTCCCATGTCTACACAACACCAAAATAATGAGTTGAGATGAGAAAGGCTTTGGGGAGCCAGTCTCCATTAGGACTATTGATCCTTGCCTGCTGGTATTCATGCCCTTACAAAGTACCCTCCCACACTGTTTCAGGGTTGATCTGTGTGACCAATAGTAAACAGTGAGAGTAATGGTCTGTGACTTCTAATGCTAGATGATAAAAGACATTTCTGCTTCTGCCTTGCTCTCTTGGATCACTCACTCTGGGGGAAGTCAGCAGCCACGTCATGATGATACTCAAGCAATGCCGTGGAGAGATCCATGCAGCACAGAACTGAGGCCTCCTGCCAACAGCCAACACCAGCTTGCTAGCTATAGGAATGAGCCATCTTGGAAACAGATCCTCCAGTCCCAGTTAAGCCTTTGATAATGGCAGCACAAGCCAATATCTTGACTACAACCTCATGAAAGACCCCAAGCCAGAACAGCCCAGCTGAGCCACTCCGTATTTGTTGGCATTCAATCAGAGAAGCACAACCAGTAGGCAGTATATGGATTTATTCAAAGGAATTGGCAGATGAAATTGTGGGGGCTGGCTTAGCAGTCTAAAGTCCATAGGGCAGGCAATCAGGAAAAATGACAAGCAGGCTGGAGCCCCAGGGACACAGACGAAACCTGCTGTCTGTCCACAAGCAGTCAGAAGGAGAGATCGGCAGCAAGCAGGCAAGGTGGAACTCCATGGACACAATAATCTCCCTAATTTACAGTCAAAACTGATTAGGGACTTTAATTACATCTGCCAAATCCCTTCACAGTGGCACCTAGATTAGTGTTTGATTGAATAACCGGGAGAAGGTGAGTGTGTGTTACAAGATGGCTGCTGCTTCTTTTCCATCCTCCAACTCTCACAAGACAACATCTCTAGCAGGCTGCCCTCTATGGAAACATACCAGAAAGGGAATTCTGAGGAATACGGTTTAGCCTAGCCAAATTGACACACCCCAAATTCCCAACCCACAAAAACTGTAAAAGATAATAAATGTTTATCATTCCTGTGAGGCTTCAGGCTTTCAGGTAATTTGTTACACAACAGTAAATAACTAATACAGGTTTGATTGAACAAATTATCTGGAATCAAGTGTAACAACTAATGAAAAGTTGCCTGAGGTCACCCGAGTTTTATTAGATTTGTACTTACTGAATTTATATAGTGTTTGTGCATGTACAATACTTGTGTGTAGGTGTGGGTATGGCTTGGCGGAAGGAGGTTATTCATGACTGTGGGTGGATTTTGATGCAATCTTCATCAGAATAAGACTAGCAGAATAACAATGTAAAGGAAGACATCTTGATTGTCTCTAAAACACCTCACAAGTCTTAGAAACTCTGGGGAATAAGTAAAAAGATTTGGAAATCCAGAGTAATGCAATCTCCCTGACCCACGATGCCTCAACCCTGAAAACAATCCTACAACCATAGGTGTGGTATAAAAAAAGGGACAGATTTTACAGTCAGACACACCTGGGTTCTCGTCCCAACTCCAGCTCTTACCAGTTACGTGACTCTGGCCACTTTACACAACCTTCCTGCTATGGACTGAATTGTGTTCCTCCAAATTCATATGTTGTTGAAGTCCTAACCCCAATGCCTTAGAGTGCAACTGTATTTGGAGATGGGGGCTTTAAAGAGGTGACTAAGGTTAAATGAGGTCATAAGGGTGGGTCCTAATCCAATATAAGTCGTTCCTTATAAGAAGAGAAAGAGACACCAGTGGGACACCAAAGAAAGACTACATGAGGACACAGCAAGAAGGTGGCCACCTGCAAGCTAAGGAGAAAGGCCTCAAGAGAAGCCAAACTCGCCAACGCCTCGATCTTGGGTTTCCAGTCTCTAGAACTGTGAGAAAACTCATTTGTGAGGTTTAAGCCACCCTGTCTACGGTGTTTTGTTACAGCAGCCCTAGCAAACTAGTACACTTCCGGAGCCTCCAATCCGGTGTCTGTGAAATAATAATATTTATAGCCCCCAGAGTCTAGATCCTCCTTTAAGTGACAGAGTCTTCAGGGGCTTAAAACAGACAAAAACGTGTGGTGAGAAAGAATCTTAGATTTTATTAAAGGAAGGAAGTCCAGCCTTGGGAGTCAGGCCACATCCAGGCACACCTGACTCAGAGGTTTTATTTTACGATATTTTCCCATCCTTCTCTGAGCAAACGCCTGCTCCAAACAATTCACACAACAGAAGGGGAAGGAGAAGTTCCTGGGGCTATCTTGCCCAGGGACTTTATCTGCTTTGATAGTTCATGATTTAAGAAAATCAATTTGTGCTCTCCGTTGTTCTTTGTAGAGGGCGGTTCCCTGCATTTCCCATATTAGTGAACCTGGTTCCTATCATGGAAACGCGAGAAGAGGGAGGAGAGCGTGTTTGTTAGGAAATAAGAAGGATTTGCTAAAGAAATTACTTGGAGCTACAGAAAGACAAAATGAATAGCCATTCTGCAAACCCCTGGACATCCACAGGTGTGCAGAGCCATTCTTTTTTTGTTTTTTTCTGCTTTATCTCCCCAAACCCCCCCGTCCACAGTTGTATATCTTAGTTGCAGGTCCTTGTAGTTGTGGGATGTGGGACGCCACCTCAACATGGCCTGACGAGCGGTGCCATGTCCGCGCCCAGAATCCGAACCCTGGGCCGCCGCAGTGGAGCACGTGAACTTAACCACTCGGCCGCAGAGCCGGCCCCTATGCAGAGCCATTCGGCTTTGACATGCTGAGGGGCAAATGGAGAAAGAGGAAAAGAAAATTTTCCATCTGTCAAGTTCACTTCCAATTTTAGTTTAATATTAAAATTTCTTGTGCATAGTAACTGTTTAATAGTCCTTAATATCAACCTCAAAAGGTTATTATAAGGATTAATACAATAACTTACAAAGCACCAGAAATTAGGAGCTGCTCAATAAACGCTCTGTCCTTTCTCCATCCCTTAGTACAACAAAGTCAGTGCCTTGTGCAAGTTTGATATCCTCCAGCCTTCTCCTCCGTGTCTCAACCCACCCTCTCTCTCTCTCTCTCTCTCTCTCTCTCTCACACACACACACACACACACACCTCAGCCTGGTGTTTTTGAAGACTAAATAACAGAAGGAATTTCCACAAGGAAATTCCATGAAGTGAAGGATTTTCAAGGGAATCTCACATTCCCACAAAGGAATTCACCAGAAGTTGTCTTCTTTCCCTGCAGACCTCAATGACCCCACGTTTAGGGTTTAACCACTGGATTCATTTCCATTCTGCTTTCCAGCACTCTTCCCCCCGCAGTCCCCCTCCTTCCAGTCCTGCTGTGAGCGTGCGTTGGCCAGGCACGCAGCCTGGGTGGCGCGTCCAGGGCCTCGATGCTCTGATTCATCCCCCACCTGTTTACCTCACATCCTCTTCAGGAATGGAGAAGCCATTAAGCACGGGTTAGAATCACATGGTTCAAACCCAAAACGACTTTAACACCCATTCTTTTCAGAGACCTGCTTGACCAACTTTTACAAGCACAGTTTAAATTAAGCAGGATCTCAGAGTCAATCGCTTTTCTTTTTCTGAGAGAGGGTTTTTCTTTTTCTCCCAGCAAGGAAAAGGTTTGGGAACAATCCATATTTGTTTGGCCCAGGAGAGAGAAGGGTACCTGGAATGTATTTATGTCACTATTTTTAAAAAAGCATTCAAACCAGGTGCTCAGCACACAAAGAGATGCCTCCAGAAACTGCAAAGGGATGAACCTCAGCAGATTTAATGCCAGAATCTGGCAAACAGTTGTCAAGGTTGGTTTCCAAACCTCTGCCTAGAATCAGCTCTTCCTCTCGGTGCACGGATACCACAGAGCCAGCGGACCAGAGAAGTGGGTGGATAACTGGACAGCAGCACAAATCATTGCTCGGCTGGCAACCTCTTAAAGGCTTTAAACTCTAAACAGCAACTGGCCTTTCCATTCCTCTTTTCCTCTTTCTGGCTGAGGTCTGCCACAGACTTTGCTGCCTCTGTTTCGATGGGCCTGAAACAGTGGCTATATCAGCAAAACCAACCAACAAAAACCATCGGAACATAAACAACCAGCCATTTAATAGCCCAGGATGTTTCCTGGTGTCCAAGTTTTGGCCTAATGGGAAAATCCTGTTTTCAGCTCGGACTGCAATAGGAAAGTTGTTCATCTTCTGAAAGATGGTGAAATCAAACAGGCCTTCCATTTGGTTGGTAAGTATATAAAGAGAGCCGAATCTATAACCCTCCAAGAGCTCAGCCCTGGGAAAAGGCAGAACGCAGAGCTACACAACCAACTAAGAATTCCCAAACTCGTAAGGATTAACAGCAGGCTTTTTATAGAGTTGTTTTTGAGGGAGCAAATCTCCTTAGCAACACTGAAATGAAAAATTTAGTATTTAAAACATTGATTCTCAACTCTGGCTGCATATTAGAATCACCTGGGGAGATAGTTAAAAATAGAAATGCCTAGGTCCCACCCCCAGAGATTTTGCTTTTTAAAAAAAAAAAAAATCTCCACCAAGGATTCTGATGCATAGCCGAGATTGAGAATAATTGATTTAGAATGTGGAGAAAGCTCAGAAACAGAGACTGGAGATCAGAAGCCTGGCTGCAGAAAGAAATGTCCCAGAGCAGATCAGCCTGACAGATGAAGATCAGCGGGACCTGGACATGTAGGCAAAGGAGCCTACAGGACCGTCACGTCCGCGATGGCTTTCCACTGGGGAATTTGGGTTTGGTGTCAAAATCTGATCGTGACTATACACAGCTTGTTATATATATTTTTGTAAGGTCATTATTCAGTAGAGTTCCCAGCTGAGCCAAAACTGGAATGCAAAGTCTAGCTCTTCACTGCTCAAACCATTGTCCCTAGGGCAGCAGCAGTGGCACCACCTGGGAGCTTGTAAGAAGTGCAGATTCTCAGCCTCCCCCGAGTCCTGCTGCACCAGAACCCGCATTTTAACAAGATGCTCTCAGGTAATAAATATGCTCATCGAAGTTTGAGAAACAATGGTCTGGCTCTTTGTGGAACTGACAAGCTAGTGATCCCTCCAGAAACTTATTTTCATGAATTGATGGGAAGAATGGATGGGAAGGTGTTGGTTATTCTATTTGTGGTTTGGTTTAGTTTGCTAAAGAAAAAGGGATTTTAGTGTGTGGGTGTTTGGAGAGAAAGGAGGAGGCAAGGACAATGGATGATGTGGTGTTTTGAGCCCCTGTAGAAAAAAATGATGACGTCAAAAGGTGAAGGAGCTTTTTTTCTAGAAGACAGTGAGATCCTGGTCACAAAGGATGTTCTTCCAGAATCCAGATGACACAGAACAACAACTAAGATAGAAGGAGGAAAAATCTCCCCTCTGCTGCCCAGAACCCAACACTGCACTGACACAACCAGGACTGCTGGGTTAGAAGCACAGGTGGAGAGTGGCCTTGGCACATAACACTGGCCTTTTCAAGGAGGGGATCAACCTCAGGCGCAATGATGAGCTCCTTGTCAAGGCAGCAGCAGTAGCAGTGGAACAACTAGAATTGTTCCCGAGTATATGTGCCTGGCACATAGCAGGCATTCAACAAACATCAGTTGAAAGGATAGGCAGACGGAAGACACCACCAGGAGACTTCAGGAATAAATGGAAGGAGAGAATCTGCAGGGGCTGAGTACTACAGAAATGGAGATGGTGCAAAGAATCATGAAATCGTGAAGATGAATTAGGCAACCTCATTTGTACTCATAGACAGAACAATGTAAGTGTCATCCTAAGGTCCAAACCAAAGAATTTCCAGGTGGTGTCATATCCAGAGATTCCTGGAGTAGGTGGACACTCACTTGACCGTTACTGCCAAAATTATGGTCCCCAAAGCTCATTATTCTGAAAATTGGTAAAGAAAAAACCTAAAGCATTTATTCTGCTAGATGAACTTCCCCTATATGAACTGCGTCTCAGAGAAGCCCAATAGCTGCTGGGAGAAAGTTCTTAATTCAGGGTTGGAAAAACTGAATATCCACACGCAAAAGAATAAAATTGGATCCCTATCTTACACTACTGACAAAAATTAACTTGAAATGGATTAAAGACTTAAATGTAAGACCTGAAACCATAAAACTTCTAGGTAACAACATAGGACGTAAGCTCCTTGACGTTGGTCTTGGCAATGATTTTTTAGATTTCATACCGTAAGCACAAGCAACCAAAGCAAAAACAAACAAGTGGGGCTACCCAAACTAGAGAGCTCTGCACAGCAAAACAAAACAAAACGAAAAACCAACCTACAGAACGGGAGAAGATATATCTGATAAAATGTCAATATCCAAAATATACAGGGAACTCCTACAACTCAACAGCAGAAAAAATGAATAATCTGATAAAAATGGGCAAAAGACTTGAATAGACATTTTCCCAAAGAAGATATACTAATGGCCAACAGGTATATGAAAAGATGCTCAACATCACTAATCATCAGGGAAATGAAAATCAAAACCACAATGAGATTATCACCTCACACCTTCAGGATGACTGTTCTGAAAAAGACAAGAGATAACAAGTGTTGGCAAGGATGTGGAGAAAAGGGAACCCTTGTGCACTGTTGGTGAGAATGTAAATCGGTTCAGCCACTATGGAAACAGTATGGAGGTTCTTTAAGAAATTAAAAATAGAACTTCCATATAATCCAGCAATATACACCCCCACTTCTGGGTATATACCCAAAGGAAATGAAATCATTATCGTGAAGAGACTTCTGTATTCTCATGCTCACTGCAGCATTATTCACAATAACCAAGACACGGAAACAACCTCAGTGTCCACCAACAGATAAATGGATAAGGAAAATGTGGTGTATATATCCAGTGAATATTATTTAGCCTTAAAAAAAGAAGAAAATCCTGTTATTTGAAACAACATGAATGAGTCTGAAGGGCATTATGCTAAGTGAAACCAATCAGACAGAGAGACAAAAACAGCATGGTATCACTTACACGTAACATCTTAAAAAAAAAAAAAAAAACGTAAAACATAGAAACAGAGTAGGAAAGTGATTGCCAGGGGCTGGATGGTGAGGGAAATAAGGAGAGGTTGGTAAAAAGATACAAACTTTCAGTTATAAGGTGAATAAGTTCTGAGGATCTAATGTGCAATATGGTGACTATAGTTGGTAACCCTGTATTATATCACTGAAATTTGTAGGAGAGTATAACTTAAATGTTCTCACCAAAAAACAAAAAAAGGTAAATACGTGAGATGCTGGATGTGTTAATCAACTTGATGGGGAGAACCCTTTCACAGGGTGTGTGTATATCAAATCATCACGTTGTGTACTTTAAATATCTTACAATTTTATTTCTCAATTATACCTCAATAAAACTGAAGGGGGAAGAAAATATGATACACACACACTGGAATATTATTCAGCCATAAAAAAAAGAAAGAAACCCTGCCATCTGCGACGACATGGATGAAACTTGAGGGCATTATGCTAAGTGAAATAAGCCAGACAGAGAAAGACACATACTCTATGATCTCACTTATATGTAGAATCTAAAAAAACACCAAACTCATAGAAACAGAGTATACCTTTCCTCAGTATCCACAGGGCATTGGTTCCAGGACCCCAGGTGATACCAAAATCCGAGGATGCTCCAGTCCCTTATAGAAAATGTAATATTTCCATATAACCTATGCACATCATCCCATGTACATTAAATCATCTCTAGATTACTTATAATACCTAATAATGCTATGTAAATAATTGTTACACTGTACTGTTTAGGGAATACTGACAAGAAAAAAAAGTCCATGCATGTTCATTAGAGACACAACCATGGTAGGGCTACTGATCTGTGGTTGGTTGAACCCGCAGATGAACCCCTGGCTAGGAAGAGCTGACTGTAGATTGGTGGTTGCCAGGGGCAGGGGGAATGGGTGAAGGTGGTTCAAAGAGTCCACACTTCCAGTTCTAAGAGGAAACGTTCTGGAGATCTGTGATGACTACAGTTAATACGGTTTCATATACTTGAAAGTCTCTAAGAGAGTAAATCTTAAAAGTTCTCATCAGAAAAGAAGGGTAACTATGTGAGGTGATGGATGTGTTTAACCTTATTCTGGTAATCATTTCATAATGTATGTTTATATCAAATCATCACATTGCACACGTTAAACTTACACAACGCTATATGTCAATTGCATCTCAATAAAGCTGAAGATAAAAAAGGAAAGAAAATCGCAGCTAATAAGAGGTAAGAATGATAGACTATTACCACTTGACAAGCCCTAATGTGATAAAGGATTCAGGCCAGCAATTCTTAAACTTGACTGCACAAGGGAATCCCCCTTGGGAGGTTTAAACACTGTTTGTGACTAGATCCCAGCCCCAGAGATTCTGACTTGATTCACCTGGATGTTGCCTAGCACTAAGATGTTGTTAGTGCTGTCGAGTCCATTCCGACTCCTAGTGACCCTGTGTACAGCAGGGCGGATGCGCCACCCTCTGATCTTCTGGCGCCATCTCAGACAATGCTGCACCGCTATTCATAGGGTCTTCATGGCCAATTTTTTCTGACGTGAGTAGCCAGGTCCTTCTTCCTGGTCTTAGTCTGGAAGCTCTGCTGAAACCTGTCTACCATGGGTGACCCTGCTGGTGTTTGTAATACCAGTGGCATAGCTTTCAACATCACAGCAATACACAGCCGTCACCGTATGACAACTGACAGACGATAGATGGGTGATGTGGTTCCCTGACTGGGAAACGAACCCAGGCTGCAGCGGGAGAGCATGGAATCTTAACCACTAGACCACCGTGGCTCGCACACCGAGATGGGGGAGGGTTCAAATCTCCCCAGGTGATTCTAATGAGCAGCCAAGGTGGAGCCTATTGACACAGACAATGAGCACCAATGGCTACTGGAACAATCAGACGGAAAAGCTGCCGGTCTTGAATAGATGGATAACAGCTAAACCTACTCATCGACCCTAACATCACAAAAAGATGAGATGCAATTGGAAGTACCCACCGCTACCTATGACATAGTCTTGTCAAAAAGTCACCCTGAATCTGATCAAGCCTCTTAACTGTCACTTACAGAAAACACAAGGGACTTACAGGAAATAAAGGAGACCCTCAGAATGCAATCAGCAAAATTCAGAATGTGGGAAAGTCCACAGGACAAACAATCCACTTTCTTCAACAAATAAGTTATAAAAAATAATAGTAATAAAGGAGAAGGAATCTATAGATTAAAAGAGTCACAAAAGACATATCAACCAATGCGATGTATGGACCTCATTTGAATCCTGATTTGAACAAACCAACAGCTAAAATTGAGACAACGAAGGAAATCTGAATATTGCTAGATATTTTATGATATTAAGACATTTATGTTACATTTCTAGGTCAGCAAACCTTTCCTATAAAGGATGAGATAGTAAATGTTTCAGGCTTCGTGGGTCTACAATCTGTTGCATACTCAACCATGTCATTGTAGCCTGAAAGCAACACACAACACATGGCTGTGGCTGTGTTCCCACAAAATGTTATTTACAAAAACAGACAACTGGAGGGATTTTCCCAACCTCTCTTCTAGAGATACACTCAGAAGAGCTTATGGAGGAAATTATAGGATGGATGGAATTTGCATCTAAACCTTCCATTGGAGAGGAGGGGGATGTGAGCAAGCAGTATAAACGAAACAAGGTTGGTCACGTGTTGATAATTCGCTGAGGATGGGTAGGTGGGAGGTTATTATAACAATGGTTCTCAAAGTGTGGTCCCTGGACCACCAGAGTCAGCATCACCTGGAAGCTTGTTAGAAATGTAAATTTCAGACCCCACCTAGGACCTATTGAGTCAGAAACTCTGGGGGCAGATCCCAGAAATCTGTGCTTTAACAAGCCTGCCAGGTGATTCTAATCACACTAATATTAGTCTCTCTCTCTGTACTCTCCTACATGTTTGAAATTTTGCATACTAAAAAGCTTTTTTTTCATATAATTCCCAAAGTGGCCACACCAGATAAGAAGTCCATTTTAAGAAATATCAATTGTTTCAGATTGAGTATGATACATTCCCATAGCAGAGGAATTTAAAAATTCAAATGAAACAACTTCTTTTGAAACGCTTATTAGATCTATTAACTCAAAATAAAGGACTAGAACGCATACATCTTCGTATAGTCCTGGGCTTTTTAAAAAAATGTTATTATTAAAACAGAAGCTAACCCACCAAAAGTTTATTTTATATGTACTATCAGTTTAATATCTTTATCAATTTTTCAGGGAAAAAGTAAGTTATTTAATGTGAAAGCACTTCTATTATCAAGAAAGTATTTTCCTAATATTCTACTTTGTTTTTTATAGGTATCAGATATTATTTTCCAGACATTTTAACAATGATTTACAATATTTATTATTATGATGGCTTGAGTTCATTTAAATTGAAAAATGTGCCAACTTTCTTAACCTCATCACCAACAGATTTTTTTTTAACCTCATTATGCCAGCAAATAGTTTGCTATTGTTTTGGAAATGAGGTATGTGGAGCACTTCTCCATTATTCTTTAAAATTTATTCTAGTTATTACAGAAGGAAGATGCTCTCTGTGTGGCAAAGCAGTCTGTAACACGCCGTTTTGTTGCATAAATTCACTGCAGATCTCTCATTCCTCTATAACTGAGCCCTTCTTTACTAGTATCTAAGTATATCAGTCACCCATGCTAACACTACTGATGGTGACAAGAAATCCAGCAGAGGCACTCAACATGTAAAATGTTGTATCTAATATAATGTGAGCAGAGGTTACATCATTTCTACCTCTGGATTTGATTTGCCTAAATGACTTTAGTCTATCAGGATTGAAATACACTACCGAATGTTGTCATTTTTATGTTAAATATTAAGCATCTTAAAAAGCATATTTTCTACAGACTAACTGATCCAGGCATGTTGTATTGTATGTGTACAATAAGATACACATTCTCCTCTAATGACAAAGTGAATTATTTTTATCAGTTAAGACGATTTGTTTGCAAGAAATAGAAATTGCCTGGCTAGCTTAAGGAAAAAAAGAACGTATGGGAAGAAGATAGTGTAACTCACAGAATGGAACAAAATGCAGAATAAGGAGACTCGGGAAGGGCAGGAACCACACAACCCCAGAGAAAAACGGAAGCAGGGCCTGAGGAATGGTCACGCAGGAGTGCTGCAGAGTCAACAGCGCCAGCCGTCGGGGGTCTTTCTCTCACTCTTCTCCAGGATGTAAATGCCTTCCAGCCCACCTGGATTGGATCAAGAGTCATCATGTCACTGATTGATGGTCCCAGGAAAGCAAACCTGGGGTGCAGTTAGGAAGGGGCATAGCCGATGGGAGGCAAAAATGACAAATGTCGACTGAAATCATTAATCTTAAAACATGGGCAAAATACCACTTAAAAGCAGGGCAATCACAGGAATCCCTCATTCAAGTAGAAGCCACTAAGAAAGTTATCCGTAACACACATATCCCCCCAAAAAATACAAGTAAAAATTATAAACTATATAAGTTTGAATCATATTCGGCCTAATAATATAAGGGGTTCATTCATTCATTCATCCGCAAATATTTAGGCACTTTCTAGAAACTGGGGAGATCACACTGAAAGAAAATGTTTTAATCTCTGCCTCGTGGAACTTACACCTTAGTCAGAGGGAGACAAGCAATAGACAAAATACGTAAGTAAATTATGTAGCATCTTAGAAGGTAACAAGTGCTATGGAGAAAAATAAGTAAGGCGAGGCTGATAGGGGATAAGGAGTCCTGGGTCAATTTGCAAATTTAAAGAGAGTGGCCAAGGAAGGCCTCACTGAGGTGACCGTGGAGCAAAGACTTGTAGGGAGAGAGGAAGAAAGGCAGGCAGGGATCTGGAGGCAAGTATTCCAGGACAAAGGCACAGCAGGTGCAAGGCACTAGGGCGGGTGTACACCTGTGGTGTTTAAGGACCACGAAGAGGCCAGTGTGGCTGGAGCCATGGGAGTGAGCCATGGGAGAGGGGTTGGAGGCGAGGTCAGAGGTAAGAGGGTGGCCAGGTCACGTCAGGCCTTGTACGCCGCTGTGAAACCTTTGACTTTTCTCTAAGTGAGATGGGATAACCATGCTGCAGAGAATTAATGCCCCCACCTAAGAATTCCCTCTTTCCGTGAATCATCTTTCTGTTCCCAAAGCTATCAAATATCAAGACATTCCTTCCGCCCAGCTCTCAAAGCCCGTCTGTACACTTCTAGGTGCCCAAAGATTTCTGCAATATCCAGGCACTGTCTACCTCTCAGAACGCTGCTGCTCAGCTGTGTCAGTCAGTGTCCAACCAGGAGACAGACACCACATCGTAATTTTAACAGGGAAAGTTTAACTATAACAGATTAGAGTAACAGGGCGTGAGCTAACAAGAAGTAAAGAAAACTCTAACGACTGTAGGAAGTGCAGATATAAGGAGCAGCTGCTACCCCTAGAGCCGAGATGGAGAGCCCAAGGAAGAGCTCCCCTCCTCCTGGGGCTGAGATCCATACTTTGTCGGAGAGAGCATAGTCATAGCTCAGTGGACAGAGAATAGTGGCTGAGGTGCCATTACTGTTGGAACTTGCGGGAAAGCCAACCTCTGGGTTGCTGGAGAAAGCCATTCCCAGGGAGGTGCCATGTCCTGGAACTTGCCACAAAGCTGCATGAGGGGCTCCCAGTGGGAGCTGCTGGATCCTGTTGGTTGCCATGCACTGCAAGAGCCAAGCACTGGAGGAGGCACTCACCAAAGGAGCCAGAAGCTGGAGAAGCCACACACTGCAGGAAATGAGAGCCAAAGAAACTTGTGCCCTGCAGTGTCAGCCTGTAGGGTAGAAACATACACAGAGCAGGAGCCGGCCAAGCCAGTACACTGGAACCACGACAAAAAAAAAAAAAACCTTTCTCTTCCAGTATTTCTCCAGCGCCCTCTACCGACAAAACTTAACATCATGCCACCTGGCAAAGGAGAACTACTTCAAGGGCCCTACTCCATTTTCATGAGCAGGCAATGATGTATGGAACTGAAGATGAGAGGCACTCAGTCGATAACCGGCACACCAAGCTTTTCTTATTTGGATGCAATATTCACAGCATCAACTGTTGATGAACTGTAATATTAGACTTTTCTAAATGTTGCTACTTTTAATGCAAGGTACTCTCCCACCCAAAAAAAAACCCCAAAACCATGCCTTTGTGTGAAACTCTGGGTTCTGAAAAGTAAAGTACAGTCCATCCTTTCTGAAAATTCTATACTTAGAAAATACTTGAAAATCTATTTAGGGCGCTGAAGAGTCCCCTTGTTAAATAACGCCCTGTGTCGGTCTGGGTGCACACTGTTCTACATAATCATAAATTCAATTGGTTTTGCTCACTTCAAATTTTTGGGTAGGGGGAGGGCAAAGGGGTAAAAGGGTACATATGTATGGTGACAGATGGAAACTAGACTTTTGGTGGTGAACACAATGCAGTCTATACAGAAGCCAAAATACAATGACATACACCTGAAATTTATGCAACGTTATAAACCAATGTGATGTCAATAAGGTAATTTTGTTATAAATTCTTGCCTCTTAGTATTTGCTTTTTTTTTTTTCTTTCTAAGATAAGCACACAGTTGTTGTCCTCTTCCACTTGGACGTATTATAAATGAATGGCCCAGTAAGATATCTCATGATGGAAGGAGCATCAGCTCTCCATCAGGCAGACCTGGTTTTAAATTCCGACTCCGTCACTTTCTGGCTGTGTGGCCTTAAGCAGCTCCCTTAATCTCTGTGAGCTCCGGTTTCCTCATCTTTAACTGGGAGAATAACACTCACTTTGCAGGGTTTAAAAAGACGGTCTGGAGAAGCTATTACTGTACTTGCCCCAGAGTAAGCACCTCCTTTAAAAGATGGCCCGGATCTGTGAATTTCACTGCTCTGATCTCTATTAGTGATTTCATTCAAGTGCCCATGGTGAAAACTGTAAACCAAGTTAATTCAAACTTTCATTCCAAAGACAGCCACAAAAGCACAAAATAAAGCTTGCAAAATGTTCCACTAATTACCAGAGAATTTCTAAACAATATTCCAGAGTTGCTGGGAAAAAAATAGTAACGGGCACAGACACCAAAAGTTAATAGAGATTCTCAGAAACGTTCACTCTCCCCTTGCTGCCTCTCTCTGACTTTTGTTATTCTTTATGATGAGAGATGGTTTTTTAAAGTGAAATTCTCTTTCCTCTTAAAAGTGTCTTGCTATAATAGTTCCATTCTCAACTGAGAAAGTTCAAATAACTACTTATAGGAAAATGAACCACTTCTTTACAAAGAATGCGGCTGTTGATGACCGTTTACCGAATGGCATGAGATGCTACACTAAATGCCAGTGAAAATGCAGCTGAAGCTTGAGGTCTGTGCACTTCAGTTAGAAACCCCAGAATGAACTCAGACTCAAGTTTCTCATCACCATAAACAAATTGCTTTCATCTACTTTAATCTCAATTTCCAAAACTGCAATGGACCCTCCACACCATACGTTCCTTTGGTTCGTTTCACATCACCAGTGTTTTTCAAATTCAGACCAGACCTGATGCCAGATGTTTTTTCTACTTTTTAAAGTAGATGTGGCCAGAGAGGAACGCAGCTTTTCCTCAGCAGGAGAGTTCTGAAGTTTCCTCTAAGCCAATTGAATTCTCAACACAAGATCAGACAAACAAGAAGATAATGGAACCCAGGTGTTAGACTAATTACCAATTTAACCATAAAGGAAGGAAAGAGAAATATTAATCCTCGATGCAAGTTGTTGTGTTGTTAAAGAATCTGTCGTAATGAAGTAATGATCTCACTTTGCTCAGAGGTTAGCTGTACAAAGGATACCATGCTGATGTTGATGAGTTGTGTGTGTGGCAGCAGGTAAGCAGGAGATGGCATTGTGAAGCTATTGTGATAGGTGGATAATTACAACACAGTCCTTTCTTGGGTAATGAGCAGGATTCATCTCACATCTTCTCAGTCACAGCACAATTTCTCTACCTCTGTGTGTAGAAATCTGTGGGATTATTTGACAGCAAGATGACATTTTGACTTTGGAACAAATTTTTTTCATAGAAAGCATAATTAATTACCCACTGATATTGTGATATGCAATTAGACACAGCCAATCTGGGCAATTTAGATTTTTTTAAACATACAAACAGCAGCTATGTTGTCCATTAGCACATGAGATTCTTCAGTCCGTGTGCATAGCCCTTTTGGTCTTAATGCCTTGGTCATATGCAATGGATGCATTCTGAAATTTTTTCTTGCCTATTATTCAAATTAGAAGTTTCAAAATTTTTTATTATTTTATTAGATCATATTGAGGCTTATAACATTGTGTAAATTTCAGGTGTACTAATGTAATTCATATTTCATATTTATATTGATATATCATATCATATCATATATCATGATATCATATGATAATTCATATTTCAGTTTCTGTATAGAGAGGATCGTGTTCGCCACCAATAGTCTAGTTTTCATCTGTCACCATGCAAAGGTGCCCCTTTACCCTTTTCACTCTCCCCCCACACCCTTCCTCTCTGGTAACTACTAATCTGTTCTCCTTGTCTATATGTTTATCTTCTACATACGAGTGACATCATATGGTGTTTGTCTTTCTCTGACTTATTTTGCTTAGCATAATATCCTCAAGGCCTATCCATGTTGTCACAAATGGCACGATTTTGTCTCTTTATGGCTGAATAGTATTCCATTGTATATATGTACCATATCTTCTTTATCCCTTCATCAGTTGATGGGCAATTGGGTTGCTTCCACATCTTGGCTATAGTGAATGATGCTGCGATGAACACAGAGTTGCATAGATCTCTTTGAATTGTTGATTTCATGTTCTTTGGATTAATACCCAGTAGTGGAATAGCTGGATCACATGGTATTTCTGCTTTTAATTTTTTGAGAAATATTCATACTGTTTTCCATAGTAGCTGCACCAGTTTGCATTCCCACCAGCAGTGTATGAGGGTTCCCTTTTCTCCACATCCTCTCCAACACATGCTATTTCTTGCTTTGTTGTTATAGCCATTCTGACGACATGAAGTGGTGTCTCATTGTAGTTTTGATTTGCATTTCCCTAATAATGAGTGATGTTGAACACCTTTTCATGTGTCTGTTGGCCATTTGTATATCTTCTTTGGAGAAATGTCTGTTCATATACTCTGCCCATTTTTTGAACAGGTTGTTGGTTTTTTTGTTGTTGAGTTGTGTTAGTTCTTGATATATTTTGGAAATTAACCCCTTGTCAGATATATCATTTGCAAATATTTTCTCCCAGTTGGTAGGTTGTCTTTTCTTTTTGTTCATGGTTTCCGTTGCTGTGCAGAAGCTGTTTAGTCTAATTTAGTCCCATTTGTTAATTTTTTCTTTTGTCTCCCTTGCCTGAGTAGACATCGTATTCAAAAAGATGCTGCTAATACCAAAGTCAAAGAGTGTACTGCCTATATTTTCATCTAGGAGTTTTACGGTTTCAGGTCTTACATTCAAGTCTTTAATCCATTTTGAGTTAATTTTTATGTATGATATAAGCTAATGGTCTACTTTTATTCTTTTGCATGCAGCTGTCCAATTTTCCCAAAACTATTTATTGAAGAGACTTTCCTTTCTCCATTGTATGTTCTTGGCTCCTTTGTCAAAGATTAACTGACCATAGATGTGTGGTTTTATTTCTGGGCTTTCAGTTCTGTTCCACCAATCTGTGTGTCTGTTTTTGTGCCAGTACCATGCTGTTTTGATTACTATAGCTTTGGAGTATATTTTGAAGTCAGGGAGTGTGATGCCTCCAGCTTTGTTCTTTTTTCTCAGTATTGCTCTGGCTACTCCAGGTCTTTTGTTGTTCCATATAACTTTTAGGATTCTTTGTTCTATTTCCATGAAGAATGTCATTGGGATTCTGATTGGGATTGCATTGAATCTTTAGATTGCTTTAGGTAATGTGAACATTTTGACTATGTTTATGCTCCCAATCCATAAGCATGGAATATCTTTCCATTTCTTTATATCTTCTTCAATTTCTTTGATAATGTCTTATAGTGTTCAGTGTATAGGTCTTGCTCCTCTTTGGTTAAATTTATTCCTAGGTATTTTATTCTTTTTGTTGCGGTTGTAAATGGGATTATATTCTTGACTTCTATTTCTGCTAGTTCATTTTTAGTGTATAGAAATTCAACTGATTTTTGTATGTTGATTTTGTACCCTGCAACTTTGCTGTAGTTGTTGATTATTTCTAATAGTTTTCTGATGAATTCTTTAGGGTTTTCTATATACAGAATCATGTTATCTGCAAACACCAACAGTCTCATTTCTTCCTTTCCAATTTAGATTCCTTTTATTTCTTTTTCTTGCCTAATTTCTCTGGCAAAAACCTCCAGTACTATGTTGAATAGGAGTGACAATAGTGGGCACCCCGTCTTATTCCTGTTCTCAGAGGGATGCGTCACTGTTAAGTATGATGTTAGCTGTGGGATAGTCATATATGGCCTTTATTATGTTGAGGTACTTTCCTTCTATACACATTTTATTGAGAGTTTTTATCATAAGTGGAAGTTGGATCTTGCTAAATGCCTTCTCTACATATTGAGAGGAACATGTAATTTTTATTCCTGATTTTGTTAATGTGATGTATCACATTGATTGATTTGCAGCTGTTGAACCATCCCTGCGTCCCTGGTATAAATCCCACTTGATCATGGTATATCAGCCTTCTAATGTATTGCTGTATTTGGTTTGCCAATATTTTGTTGAGGATTTTTGCATCTACATTCACCAGTGATATTGGCCTATAATTTTCCTTCTTTGTGCCATCCTTGCTTGGTTTTGGTATGAGGGTAATGGTGGCCTCATAGAATGAGTTAGGAAATATTGTGTCTTCTTCAATCTTTTGGGATAGTTTGAGAAGGATGGGTATTGAATCTTCTTTGAATGTTTGGTAGAATTCTCCAGAGAAGCCATCTGGTCCTCAAATTTTGTTTCTTGGGAGGTTTTTGATTACTGTTTCACTCTCTTTACTTATGATTGGTCTATTCAGACTCTCTATTTCTTCTTGATTCCGTTTGGGGAGGTTGTATGAGTCTATGAATTTATCCATTGTCTCTAGGTTATCCAATTTCTGGGCATATAGTTTTTCATAGTATTCTCTTATAATCCTTTGTATTTCTGTGGTATCTGTTGTAATTTCTCCTCTTTCATTTCTAATTTTGTTTATTTGAGACTTCTCTCTTTTTTTCCTAGTGAGTCTGGCTAAGGGTTTGTCAATTTTGTTTATCTTCTCAAACAACCAGCTTTTAGTTTCACTGATCCTTTCTACTATTTTTTTAGTCTCTATTTCATTTGTTCCTGCTTCATTTTTTTTTATTTCCCTCCTTCTGCTGACCTTGGGCTTCATTTGTTCTTCTTTTTCTAGTTCTGTTATGTATAGTTTAAGATTACTTATTTGGCATTTTTCTTGTTTGTTGAGGTAGACCCGTATTGCTATGAATTTCCCTACTATAACGACTTTTGCTGCATCCCACAAGAGTTGGTATGTTGTACTTTCATTTTCATTTGTCTCCAGGTATTTTTTGATTTGTCCTTTGATTTATTCATTGATCCAATGATTGTTCAGTAGCATGTTGTTTAGTCTCCACATATTCATGACCTTCCCAGGTTTTTTCTTGTAGTTGATTTCCAGATTCATAGCAATGCGGTCAGAAAAGATGCTTGATATGATTTCAATCTTCTTAAATGTATTGAGGCTTGCCTTGTTTGCAAGCCTATGGTCTATCTTTGAAAATGTTCCATGAGCACTTGAGAAGAACATGTATACTGGTGTTTTGGGATGGAATGTTCTATATATATCTATTAAGTCCATCTGCTCAAGTGTTTCATTTAAATGCACTATTTCCTTGTTGGTTTTCTGTCTAGATGATCTATCCACTGGTGTAAGTGGGGTGTTGAGGTCCCCTGCTATTATTCTGTTGTTATTAACTTCTCCCTTTAGGTCTATTACTAGCTGCTTTATATACTTTGGTGCTCCTGTGTTAGGTGAATATATATTTATAAATGTTGTGTCCTCTTAGCGGAAAGCCTCTTTTATCATTATATACTGCCCCTCTTTGTCTCTCATTGCCTTTTTTATGTTGAAGTCTGCTTTGTCTGATATAAGTATGGCAACACTTGCTTTCTTTTGTGTGCCATTTTCTTGCAGTATCCTCTTCCATCCCTTCCCTCTGAGCCTGTGTTTGTCTTTAGAGCTGAGATACATTTCCCTGAGGCAGCATATTGTTGGGTCTTATTTTCTAATCTATCCAGCTACTCTGTGTCCTTTGATTGGAGAATTAAATCCATTTACATTTAGAGGGATTCTTGATATATGAGGGCTTAATATTGCCATTTTATCTCTTATTTTCCAGTTTTTGTATATTTCCATTGTTTCTCTTCCTTTGGATTTCTGACTGCCATTTCATTTTGATGGTTTTCTATGGAGGTTTTCTCAGTTTTCTCTTTTTTTATGAATTGTGGCTCTGCTCTGATTTTTTGTTTAGTGGTTACCATGAGGTTTGTATAAAAGGTCTCATAGATGAGATAGCCCATTTTCTGATAGCCTCTTATCTCCATTAGCCTAAGCAGCTTCCTTCCCTTTCCCATTCCCCTTCTGAGTTACTGTTGTCACAAATTATTCTGTTTTGTGTTGTGAGTTTGTGACTAAGTTGTGTTTATAGTTATTTTTGATGCTTTCCTTCCCTTTATCTTTTAAGTTATAATTAAGAATTTACTACTCTGTTCTGAAAGAGAGCTGCAGTTCTCTGATTTTGTCTATTTATCTCCTTGCTCAAAGCTTTGTAGACCTTTGCTTTTTTGTTTCACATATGAGGGCATCCTTAATCATTTCTCACAGAGGAGTTCTAGTGGCAATGACCTCCCTCAGCTTTTGTTTATCTGGGAAAGTTTTTATTTCTCCATTGTATCTGAAGGATAGTTTCACTCAATAGAGTACTCTTGGCTGAAAGTGTTTGTCTTTCAGTATTTTGAGTATATCATTCCATTCTCTCCTAGCCTGTAAGGTTTCTGCCAAGAAATTTGCTGAAATCTTGATAGGCATTGCTTTACAGGTTATTTTCTTCTGCCTTGCTGCCCTTAATATATTTTCTTTGTCATTGACTTTTGCCAGTTTTACTATTACATGCCTTAGAGAAGGTCTTTTAGCATTGATATAATTAGGATTTCTATTGGCTTCATGTATTAGTAAGTCCAATTCTTTCCCCAGATTTGGGAAGTTCTCAGCTATTATTTCTTTGAACAAGCTCTCTCCCCCTTTCTCCCTCCCTTCTCCCTCTGGAATATCTATAATCCTTATGCTGCTTTTCCTAATTGAGTTGGATATTTCTCAAAGAATTCTTTCATTTTTTTAAATCTTAGTTCTCTCTCCTCCACCTGAAGCATTTCTATATTTCTATCCTCTAAATCACTAATTCTTTCCTCCATAATGTCAGTTCTATTTTTTAAGGATTCTAGATTTTTTGTCTCATTAATTATGGTCTTCATACCCAGAATTTCTGCTTGGGTTTTTTTATAGTCTCAATTGCTTTGATGAAGTATTCCTTCTTCTCATTATTTCATTCCAGAGCTCATTGAACTGTATTTCTGAGTTTTCTTGTAACTCGTAGAGTTGTTTTATGACAGCTATTTTGAATTCTCTGTCATTTAGATTGTAAATTTCTGTGACTTCAGGGTTGGTTTCTGGAGACTTGTCATTCTCCTGCTCTGAATTGTTGCTGTAGTTTCTCATGGTGTTTGATGAACTAACCTTTTGCCAGCACATTTGTGGTAGTATCAGGTCACAGATTCCTAATGGGGAATCTGGGAGGGAAGCGGAAGCTGTGTTTCTGATCCTACCTCATCTGCTGGAAGTTGTGCGGTTACAGTGGGTGCTCCTACTGGCCAAGAAAGCATTCACACGCAGGCTCAGGGCTGCTGCCATGCCAAGGCACATCCCCACTTGTGGGGCCACAGCAGTACTATGGGTGCTGGCACCAGCTGTGGAAGTATTCTTGTACATGTAGATCTGCAGCCACCTCATCTTACGGTCATGCCAGCTGCTGTGTTTGGTGAGTGGGGCTTCTTCAGAGGGTCCTAGCCTGGGCCACTCATTGGGACTGAAGCAGCAAGGTGGGCTCTCCCACCAGCTGGGAAAGCACTTGCATGTGGACCCAGGACAGCCACTGCCCCTTCCCACAGCCGCACCAAGACATATTCCAATTTTGGGGGCCACAACAGTACTATAAGCACTCACACCAGCTGGGAAAGTGTTCAAGCACATGCACAGGGCTTCCAGGGAAGGGTAAGGGCATGCTCACCTATCTCCACCACTTCATGGGGAGCTAGTCCATCCACCTTCAGATGTATATCTGCATGGGTTTCTCAGGCATCCTGATCTGCTGTGTGGGTATCCTATATTGATCAATGAATATCCAATTAGTTGTAGTTCAAAAGGGCAGAGATAAAGAGAACAGCTCACTCTGCCATGTTGCTGACATCATTCAAGAGTGGATTTTATATGTTTTAATGGTTTTTTAAAAATCAAAAGAGTAATAATATTTCATGATGTGAAAATTAGGTAAAATTCAAATTTCAGAGTCCATAAACAAAGTAATATGGAACACAGCTACATCCATTCATTTTTGCTTTGTCTGTGGTGGCTGTCACACTACAACAGCAGAGATGAGTAGTTGCACAGAGACCTTATGGGCTACAAAGCCTAAAATATTTACCATCTAGCCCTTAACAGAAAATGTTTGTAAACCTTTCAAATAAGCATGAAAACCACTTAGCCCAATGCTTGGCACATGGTTGGGGCTCAATAAATGACATTTATCTACATAAATGTAGCCTTAACATATTCATATATATTACATGAACTAAAAATTTTTGGTGCCCCAAGTGATGTTTATGACTGCAAAATGTATTGTGGAGACCCAGCTCAACAGAGCAGCTAGAATACACGGAGATCCTAAAAGGCTTTCTCCATTCCTGCCCCCTCCCCCAAGACGTGCCTCTACTAGCTTCTGCTCTGCAGAGAGGGTGGAGGTGCATCTTCTGTTTGCCTCATTTGTGGCCTTCAGCACTAGTTTAGATTATTGCTCAGAAATACTCCCTCCCTCCTCCACCATCTTTCCGGGTGGAGTGTACTTTGGGAATGGCCAAATGATTCACTTTGGAATGGAATATGAGCAGATATATCATGACCTACTGGAGTCCTCATTTTCAGAGATTTCATTGTAGACCTCAGTTACAAGGGAGGCAAAAGTCACTAGAACTAGAAATAATCCACGAATGAACTGGCCACCTATAAAATCCATCCACACTTCAAACTTTCCTCACCTCTGGGGTCATTCCTGCCCATCAGATCAGAACCTTAATCTTCTCTCTTGAATGTCCAAAATTTCTGCTGGATTGCACCCAAGGTCTACCCTCCTGGGCCAGGTATCTGTAGCCTAAGCAGTTGTTGAGGTTACATTTTTAGGTCTACAACAATACTGAAATGGATAATGCACAAACAACGAGCCTCAATTAAATTTATTCTTTCTGCCAGCCACATGGAAAACGAAAGTCTAGGTAAAAACATAAAATGCAGTCAGCTGGGGTGACAGTTCATTTTTGCATGAGATCAGCTTCAGATTTTCATCTAGAACAGACTGTCTCCAAATTCACATGTTTAAAAATGAGGAAAGAGAGGAATTGGGTTTATAGTCATTTCAGCAGTAAATGGTCTATGACCACCTTGATACCCTCTCTTGAGACCCCTAGTTTCTCAGCCTCTAGGTAATTTAGAAGAAAAAATTGGATGAATGTGTTATCATCATTTATTGGCCCGCTGAGGAGTTTGGCCAGGTAAGATATCCTCTCAGAGGTAGGAATTCCTACTCAGCAAGGCACAGTCTTTACCATCGTTCTCTAATAGCAAAAATAAAGGATTTATGTCATCAAAGAAGAACAGGGAATTCTGCTTAAATGGACATTGCTTCTGAAGATCCCACAAAACTAGAATTCTCTGCTCAATTACATAATGAAATTATCCAAATGCTTTCTGCTAACACAATCTACCCTGATCAGAATTCCTTCATTCTTAATTTTTTAATAATATTTTTTACCGTAAAGTTTTTTCTCTTAAAAATCTTTTAGGTAAATATTCAAAGCCAATTCAAGTCCTATTTTAAAGTTACCTCTTGGGAGGAGAGGACCTACTTCTTTCCAAGGGCACTTTGGTTGCTATTTTCTATTTACAAGAAAGGGTATATTTTCATGTCTTAGCAGTTAGACAGGCATAAATGAATAAATTAGCATTTGCTTGCATTTAAATCTTATAATCTAAACTACTGGACAGCTGACTCCAATTGATTTATTATTGCTCAGAATTATTGTTTGCCAACTGAAGCCAAATGTTATGGTAAAGGACAAGTTACTAATCAAAAAAAAATGATGCTCAGTGCCCTGGATTTGGACTCAGAACTCTTTCTGTGGTCCATGATTGAAGATTGGGTGGTCCTGATTTTCTGCTGCTGTATGATCTGACAAGTCTATTTGGTATGCACAGTCCATTCTCAACCATTTCTGTGAGGCTCTGGGCTCCCCTAGATGGTGAAATTTAGTTTTAACTCTAGTATACCTCATTATCCAAGGGTACACATCCAGATACACTTAACTATTACCCAGAAGTCTCAGTGACTTCTCTCATCCCTGAGAATGAAACCCATGATCCCCTACATCACCCACTCCACCTATGAGTAGCATCCCCAGCAGCCTAAAAGTTTATGTGCTTTGATAGACATTGCCTACCCTCATCGAGTTACAGATTTTTTTTTACTGAACATTGCAGCCCTCTTGCCATTAGAAGGGGCCAGGTGACTGGTTCTGGCCAATAAAATGTGAAAATTGACTTATGTCACTTGTAGGCTGAGGCAGTGACAAGACCCTATCCAATTCTTCAGGCTCTCTCTAGTCTCTCTCTTGCCCTGCTGGGACAGAGACATTCCAGACAATGGGGCTGCTGTCAGGCTGGTCCCTGAGTGACTATGTGGGGCAGAGCTCCACCACCACCCTACCCCACACTCCATGCCCCACCACCTGCCCACTCAAACTGGATGGGCAACTTGAGCAAGAAATAAAGCTTTATGGGTGAGGCCACTGAGATCTAGGGGCTAATATGTTACTGCAGCATGGTGTGGCCTATCCTGACTGACATAGTGTCAGTTGTCTCAGCTAAGTGAAGTGTATCTGTTCATCATGATACACATCACTGTTATGCTTGCCACAGTCCTGAGAAGGTTATTAGCAAAAGAAGATAATGCAACTTCTGAATCTTCTTAGGGGAAAAAAATTACTCAACACAAGATTTTTTTAAGTGGAAAAAATGTTAAGTTAGATAGAAATATAGAACTATATATAGAAAAAAATACATTTTTGAGCATTTAAGATGCTCCCAACACTGTTTTAAGCACCTTGTATGTATTAGCTCAGGAATATCCCACAACAATCATGTGAGGTAGCAGCTATTATCTTCCTTTATAAATTTATAAAACTGGGGCACAGAGTGGTTAAATAGTCACCCAAGATCTCACAGTTTTCAAGTGGTGGAGCCAGGATTTGAACATAGAAGTCTGAGTCCAAAGCCCACGCTGGTGTGGAGGTTAATACATACATAGTCCTCTGAGTTTGATTAATACATACGAAGGCTTGAGTTTCCCTTTGGCAACATGATAACTCTGGAAATCATCCTGCTTGGGCTATGGCCCACTCCTCTCCATCAGGCAAAGCCTGAGTCCTCCTACTCACCAAGGGCTTCTGCTATTTCTATCATGTGCTGAATATTTTGGAGGAAAAGTAAAATACTTTTTACAAGTAGTGGTCTTTATTTAGGCCTTTTTAAAAATCTGTTTGTTATGAAATTTTCAAACATCTAGAAAAGTAGAGGAATGGTATAATAAACTCCCATATACCCATCATCATCTACCTCTTCATGATCCATTTACACCCTCAAGTCCCCTCCCCGCCCATTCTGGCTTCTGCCTCCACCATGCCGCTGAAGCTCACCAAGGTCTCCAATGACCCCTTTAAATCATAGTCCAATGGATGTTTCCCAATAGTTTTTCAACATCATTCTTCTGACCTATCTTAATATCCTGACACCCTTCAGAAGACACTTCTAATATCATCTTAATATGATAGCTACCATTCTTTGAGAAGTTTCTCTGCCAGGCACAGTCCTGAGCACTTTTTATTTAATCTCATTTAATCCTCAAAACAATGCCGAGGGAGGTACTATTATGATCCCCATTTTCAAAATGAGGAAACAGACTGAGGCATAGAGAGGCCAAGTAAATTTGATTTGGATTGCACAATTAGTAATGAGTAGAACTTGGAATGGAAATGAAATCTGTCTGACTCTGAAGCTCATATTGTTTACCACCACACCATATGCCGAATCTCTCTCCTCCTTGGTTTCCAGTGCATCGCTCTCTCCTGAAGTTACTTGTATCTCTCTCACTGTCCTATTCTGTCTCCTTTATGTGCTCATCTTCTTCCATGCATCTTCTAAGTGTTAGTGTGCCCTAGGGTGCTGCCCTCCACGCTCTTCTTTCTTATACTCACTTCATTTCAAGGACCTCACCCATGCCCAAGGCTTCAATTGCCTCCTATATGCCAATGACCTCCAATCTATGATTCCAGTTCAAACCTCTTGCAAAGGTGCCAATCACAACATTCTCACTACCTCCCGGACTTCACCTCTTGACTGTCCCATAGGAGCCTCCACCTCAGCACCTCCATTCATCATCTTACTCTTGAAATCTACTCCTCCTCCTCTGTTGCTGGGTTAGAGAAGTCGCATCACCCAGTTGTCCACCAAGTCCTACCAGTTCTGTCTCCAAAATATTTCTTGAAGCTGTCCCCTTCTCTCCAGCCTTGTTAGTTCAAGTCCACACCATTTTTTCCTTAGATTATGGCCAGCATTTGATTATTGCCAGTCTTGTGTCCTCCAATCCATTCTCCAAAAATTTTTCAGATTAACTTTTTTTTTTAAAGATTTTATTTTTTTTCCTTTTTCTCCCCAAAACCCCCTGGTACATAGTTGTATATTCTTTGTTGCGGGTCCTTCTAGTTGTGGCATGTGGGACGCTGCCTCAGCGTGGTTTGATGAGCAGTGCCATGTCCGCGCCCAGGATTCGAACCAACGAAACACTGGGCCGCCTGCAGCGGAGCGCGCGAACTTAACCACTCGGCCACGGGGCCAGCCCCCAGATTAACTTTTTTTTGAATACAAATTTTATCACACTACCCGCCTGCTTAAAATGCAACTTCCCATAACCTTCCAGGTAAAATCCAAATTCCTGGGGCTGGTCCCGTAGCCAAGTGATTAAGTTCATATGCTCTGCTTTGGCGGCCCAGGGTTTCACTGGTTTGGATCCTGGGCACAGACATGGCACCGCTCATCAAGCCATACTGAGGCAGTGTCCCACATGCCACAACTAGAAGGACCTACAAGTAGAATATACAGCTATGTATTGGGGGGTTTGGGGGAGAAGAAGAAGAAAGAAAGAAAGAAAAAAAAAGATTGGCAACAGATGTTAGTTCAGGTGCCAATCTTTAAGAAAAAATAAATAAATAAAATTAAATAAAATCCAAATTCCTTATTATGGCCTACAAGTCCCTTTGTAGTCTAGTCTGGTCCTAGAACAACTTTCAGAATTGTACCTCACCACTACCCATTTGCACTCAATTCTCTAGCCACGTTGTCTCTCTCCGAAATTCTTCTTAAGTGCTTATAATCTTTCATATTCCATGTTCTTCTACATAATGTCTAGGCTGTCCTTCCCCTCTCCACCTTCCCTGCCCCCTGCCACCGGACACCAACACAGGCTCCCATATTCTTTACTTGGCTGATTCTAACTCATCTTTCAAGACCCAGCTCAAGATTCATCTTCGAGGACCTTATTTGACCACCCTCTCCCCACTCCAGTCCAAGTTTGGGGTCCCTCCTTCATGCTCCTGTGGCACTCTGGACTTCTGAGGCAGAAACTGTAAGTCGCCTACTCAATATCCTTTCTCCCTTCTCCTTACTAACAGAACTCCAATTCTGTTCAGTGTACAATGTGTCCAGTTAAAATTACTCATCACCCCAGACTCCCTTGGACCAGGAGTGATCCTATGACCTACTCGGTCAATGATATGTGAGTAGAATTCTACCAGACGGGGCTATGGGCTACAGAAGGCTATGGTTTTCCTAATAAAAACAAATGGACTTAGCTGGCACACATCCTTCCCATTTACCCTTTCCCTGTCTTCCTGCCTGGAACATGGTCAGAGCGCCCAGGTGTAGGATAACCATCTTGAGTCTATGAGGATGAAAGCCAGACACTAAGGATGGAAGAGCAGGAAGGTGGATGGAGCTGGTACTGCATGACTTCCCTGAGCATTTCCACCAGCCCTGGACTGCCTTCCTCTGGACTTGTTGTTATATGAGAAAAATGAACTTCCATTGGGTTAAACCACTACTGTTGAGTTTCTGGTATATGTAGCCCAATACAATTCTAGCTTATAAACTCTCTCTTTCTTCTTATCTCTTATCACATAATATTCTTTGTAGTTGCCTACTGTCTGAGTCTACCACTAGACAATAGGTCTATGAGCCCGTGGGGTTTTTGGTCAGACTCCTTTTCTTCCTTATCTCACATTGTCTTGGACCACTTTTTAGTCGAGCCTTGGGCATGGCAGCCAGCAGATGAAAACTGACAGTGCATTCTCTCAGCTGCATCGGTATCTCTTGCTGTCCACCGGGGGTTCTCTTCCTCTTCTGGGGGACCTCAAGAGTCACTCAAGCACTCTGATTCCTACACAAACTTGGAAGCGGAGGGAGTTAACACCCCCAAAAACAATCCTTATTCAAGAGATTGAATATGGCCCACTTCCACATCTCAAGTGGGAAATTCTGAGGGGCATCCTACACAGCTTCTCAGAGGGTCCCCAGTGGGACTGACCCTTAGCTGCCCACAGTGGTAAGCCAGCTCCATAACACTTCGCTTCCTTCCCTATTTCATTATTTCCATTTCCCACTCCTGTTTATTTCCTAAAGCAAAACTCCTTACCAGAAAGCCCTTGTCAAGTTCTGCTTCTGGGGTGAACCCAAGCTCAGACAGCTGTGACTTTGTATCTCACCAGCATTTAGTGTGGTGCCCAGTTCTTAACAAATGTTTGTTCGTTGATTCATAACTGAATGGATGAACTTCTTTTCCAGTTATACTTCTTTGCAAGAACTGCTGTTTATTTTATCAAAACATTATAACCATTTGAAAAGATAGGGGTGCTTATAGGGGTGGAGTTTAATAGCTGCTAACTTCCATGTAAAATACTGGCCGCAGAAGAGAGAGAATCGTTACTACAGCATCTACCCGGATTTCAACCAGTGAGGTTTCACCATTTATTATGATCAACTAGATGAGATCCCTGAATTGTCAATACAAAATGTATTGTCTTAAATACAGCGACTCTTAAGCACTAAGCTTTGATGTATTGACGATTTGAATGTTTATGCAAATAAAACTATTAAAGTATTATAAAAATTAAAAGATTTAGTTAGGAAATCAGCAACACCTATGAATGTACAATCATGTTTTCTCAAAAGGTGTGACTTTAGTCCCAAAATAAATCTTCAAATCGGAAACAGCTATAATAATGTTCCAACCAATAATTTTATATCATCATAAAATCAGAAGAGAAGTAACTAGTTTTCAGGATAATAAGAAAATGTTAGTAATAAAGCATTATGAGAAAATATGGGGCAACATTCTGTTACCATGGGCTTTGTTCTTAGATCGATGATTTGATAAAAATTCATGTGTCCCTTTCTATTTATTTTTCAAAAGAGTTTTTTTTTTAAACCTACAACAGTAAAATGCCTCTAGGTCTATGCACAGTGCCTTAGAAATAAAAACTTATTATTAGAGAATGGCTATGCTATCACCTCAGCCCATCCGAAGAGCTCCTCCTACTGTTTCTTCAAAACACGAAAGGAAGCTGAAGAGAGGAATTTCTGCCGAACAACCAGAGCGTGACAAAAGCAAGGAGCAGGAACCAAAACAGGTGCAGCTTCCCAGTTAGAGCTGGGTCTCCGACTCCTTGAGCAGGATGAGCCGAGGGTCAAACTCCAAGTGGATACAGCCTCCAGGATGCTCAGGGCCCCCCCTCCCTGTGGGCTGCCTTGTCCAGGAACCCCACCTGCTGCAACTTCACAGGGCCTTCCTGGCAATAGCATCCTAACTCACAGACGTTCCCCTCTCATAAGAAAATAGCACAGGACAGAGTAGCAGGAGAGAATTTTTGAACAAGGCGCCTCTTGTCACGGTCTCCAAACACTCCTTCAAGGGCAGCCTCTGCGCATCTATCATCTTAAAAAGGAGGCGAAAGTTTCAATTCAGGCATAAAGCAATTATTTTTAAAGCGAAGGTTAGTAATAAGTTTCTAAGTTAAATTAGAGTTAATTTCTAATTATCCTAGTTGCTTAATTAAGCTCTGACATTTGTGGTGAAAGGGCAGTAGATTTTGTTTTCCAGCCTGTGGGCATGAGGGCACACAGCTGAACCACCAAAAGTAAACTGTAAATGCAGAAAATAAGATGGGGAGGTGAGGAACCGGGGAGGAGAAGGAGTATGAACGGGCACTTTTTCTTCTTACTTGAAATAATTCTATATTATTTAAATTTTTTATAATAAGAATGTTTTTAGGTGTAACTTCTGAGATTTTTTTTGGGGGGAGGAAGATTAGCTGTGAGCTAAACTGCTGCCAATCCTCCTCTTTTTGCTGAGGAAGACTGGCCCTGAGCTAACATCCGTGCCCATCTTCCTCTACTTTATATGTGGGCTGCCTACCACAGCATGGCTTGCCAAGTGGTGCCATGTCTGCACCCGGGATCCGAACCGGCGAACCCCGGGCCGTCGAACACGCAAACTTAACCACTGCGCCATCAGGCCGGCCCCCTGAGATTTTATTTTTTAAAAGATCATCTAAATAGTGTTATTATCTGTGATATACTTACCCATCTGGGGAGTGATCCATGCTCTCTTTGGTCACTTCGTTCAGTCATTCGACACACTAGCTCCTGTAGGGGACCCATCCCCAGACCAGGCACCGCAGGGCTTCAAAGACCATGCCCAAAATAGCAAACATTTATGGAGCGCTATGTGCTAGGCACAGTCTCAAGAACTTTAACAGAACTGTTTCATTTAATCCTCACCCAAGTATGTCAGTACTAGGATTATATCTAGGCCTCAAATAAAGAATCAAGGCACAGAGACATGAAGTAAATTGCCCAAATCATTGAGTTGACCCCGATGGAGCTATAATTCAAATCTCAGCAATTTGGCCTCAAGCCCCGCCCTTAACCACTATGGTATTTTACTTCCCTAAAAACGAAACACTTCCCACCTCTGAGGGTTTACAGTCCAGATGGGGAGAAATGAAGTAACCAAACACAATGCTCTGTGCTAAGTGGAATGATAAAGGTACACTCAAATCAAAAACGGGGAAGAAAACTTGACTGAGTGTGGGCGGGAGGGAGGAGACAGTCAAGAGAAGCTTCTCAGAGGAAGCCCCCAGCCAAGCCAAGAGCTGGTCTCCCCAAGAGCTAAGGGAGGGGAGGGTCATGAACATCGCCCACACACCTGCCATTTACCAGACACACGATGAGCGTTATGCACAGATCATCTCATTCTACCCCTATAACAGCCCCGGGAAATATGTAATGTTGTCCCCATTTTACAAATCAAGAGACTGATACGCAAAAAGTAAAATAACTCACCTAAGACTGAACAGTTACCAGGTGCTAGAGCCAAGCTAGGAGCCTTTATCTAACTCAGAAGCTCATGCTCTTTCCACTACCCCCCCCCCCACACACACGGGCGATAAATAGCATGCATAGACAACGTATAGACATACATTAATAAAGTCCTAGCACGATAAACCCCCGTGTTCTCAGAGACCAACGCCAGCCAGCCGCAGAATGGACTCTCCTACAAGATGCACTTCCATGCCCAGAAAGGTTTGTGCAAACACTGACATCTGTCTGCTCGTCGTGGAAGGACTAAGGTGAATGTTTAGACACCTAACCTCTAGGGACCCTTAAATCTAGAGATAATAATATTCCATAGGATAACTCTGGGTTTCCACAGGAACATGGGTACCCTGAGAAGATAAGTGTAGCCGCAAAATGAAGTGCTGCCTAGGGCTGGGTTTGTTTCCATAACTACATTGTCAGTGCTATGAAGACAAAGATTGTGTCTCAACCTCCTTGTCATCCTGGTCAGGGGCCTCACTCTTCTCAAGGTCACCCATAACTTTTAAGAGACAAATCTAATGATGATTTCTCTGTTATCATCTTACTTTCTCTCTCAGCAGCGGTAGACACCTCCTCCCTAAAACTCTTTTTAATCTGGTTTCCATGACACTACTCTTTCCCAGCTTTCTGCTCTGCCATGCTGGCTACTTCTCCATCTCTTTTGCTGGCTCCTCCTGCCCTTCCCAACCTCTGTATTGCTGTGACCTATGACGCACTTCCGGACCGTCTTCTCTTGGATCTCTACTCTCTCCCAAGATCAGCTGGTCCTGGCCCTGGTCTTCAAATACCGTCTATATGCAAATGATGCCCAAATTTAAATCTTCAGCTCTGACTTATCTGATATCAGTGTTTTTTTTGTTTGTTCTTTTGTTTTTAAAGATTTTATTTTTTTCCTTTTTCTCCCCAAAGCCCCCCAGCACATAGTTGTATATTCTTCGTTGTGGGTCCTTCTTGTTGTGGCATGTGGGACACTGCCTCAGCTTGGTTTGATGAGCAGTGCCATGTCCGCGCTCAGGATTCGAGCCAACGAAACACTGGGCTGCCTGCAGCGGAGTGCGCGAACTTAACCACTCGGCCACGGGGCCAGCCCCTGATATCAGTGGTTTGATGTCCAATAAGCAACTGAAACCAACCGCATTCAAATCAAACTCAATTTCCAACCCCTAAAACTCTCCTTTCCTATCTCAGTAATTGCTCAGGACAAACACTCTTTCCCTCAGTTGCCACATCTAATCCACCAGCATATCCTATTGCTTCTCTCTCCAAAGTATATTTTAGAATCGACCACTTCTCTTTGTTTCCAGTATTTCCACTTCAGTCCAAAGGCCCTGGACTTACCTGAAATCACCCAAATTGTCTTCCTGCCTCCACTCTTGCCCCGACAGCTGTTCTCCTCACAGCAACTAGAATGATTTTTTTTAACTCTTCAACAGCTTGTAACTACATATTGAATAAAATGCAAACTCCTCCTCAGGGCCTTACAAGATCCCACACAGCCTGATCCCTGCCTGCCTCTGCTTCCTCATCTTCCATTCTCCCTCCCTTGCTCTCTGGCTCCAGCTACAAGAGCTCCTGCCAGTGCCTTCAACATGCCAAGTTTGCTACTCCCTCAGGACCTTTGCACGTGCTGTTTCCAATGCTTGGGATGCTCTTCCCCCTCACCTTCTCATAAGTGACTCCATCTCCTTTAAAAACACTCTCAGAGAAGCCTTTTCTCATCCTACACCCTTCACTCTCAGTCACATTGCCCTCTTTTATTTTCTTTATAGACTCTATGTTAACTTGTTTATTGTCTTTATTCCCACTGGAAAGTAAGCTCTCAGAGAGCTAGAACTACGTCCATCATGTTCACCAGTATTCTGGTGCCCAGAATGATGCCTGGTACATAATAGGTGCTCAACAGATATTTGTTGAAGAAAGGTTTTTGGTTAACTGAATCTAGTGATGGTTTTATGCCACAACTGGAGTTACAGATGTCAAAACCCTTGCTCTTGTTATAACCCAGTGATTACAGAGTCCCAGTTTGCCCAAGTTGCCATAATGAGTTTTCATCAGGTCTGTGACCTGTTAGCGGTGCTGGAAGAGATTATGACCAATAACTCTCAGGTTCAGCTCCTTCTGTTTTGCGTTCTCAATTTCTGACTGTGGAAAATAGAGTTTAAATGATGAATTGGCTGTTTCTTCCAGAACCCTACTATGTGCTTTTTATGAAATGAAGAGACACCAAGGCAGAAAGCCTGCTAATGGTGCCAATTTGGACCAAGACACAAATTATCCCCTTTATATTGTCAGATATGTGTCTTGTTGCCCTGGGGAACTACTCAAAGTAATGTCATGAGCCACTTCCAATTTCATATGGAAAATTCCCACGTGGACATTCTCTGCAATTCCTAGTGAGTTTGTAGGTCCATTGCAAACACTTTTTCAGAAATGTCCATTATTTTGAGATATTAAAGCCAATCTCATAAGGAGGATTAAGGATTAGGTGTTATCAATGTAAGGAGAAAATAATCATTCTTAATCGTGACTGCATTATGTGAAAAAATGACTTCTTTTCATTGAATTTTGGTTAAAACTGTTAGAATAAAATTGCCTTCTGAAAAGTTGTCTCAGGTAACTTATTTATAGTCATGATGTGGAAAAACACAATTTGCCATCAGTATTCGATTATTTCTACACAGCTCAGTTATTTGTGACCTGAATAAATAAGGCCTGGTGGTTTAATAGGATGAGAAGGCTGCAAAGACATGTAGAAACAAAGATAAAACCTTGCGTCTGTTCTCTCTGAGAAGATGAACTTGATTAGTTGGAGACGCAAGTCATGATTCTTCCAAAAGCACGGCTGTCGGCCCAGAGCCTTCCGTGCGGAGCACTACTTCAAAGGTACGCACAGAGGGAGTAATGGGCTGGCTTCAATAACGTGATTCAAGGGGGAAAATCTTTTTTCTTGTTATAGGCATCTGAATACCTCAGAAAAATATATCTCAAGATTGAATTATCTGGATTATTTTTCATCATTTTCACATTTCCCTTTGCATGTCTAATCACAACTGAATATTTCATTTCCAACTCCTCTGTTAATAATGCAACTATGAATTAATTTCATTTTCCCTACTGGTAGTTGGCTACATTGCCTGAGAAGGTACTACAAGATTCTTGGAGAAAAGGTGCCAGAATAGTGTGAAATAGCACATCTCTGGAGAAGAAAGGCTAGAGATCTCTGGCTTAGCGAGCACTTGCCAGCCATCAAAATTACTGAAAAACACCTGAAATTTTTTATTCTTTAAACTCCTAATCTTTTGATTTATCCCCTGATACAGACATCCACATCCTTCATTTGCTTTTGTTCATCTAACAAACAGCATGAAGACAGGATGCACTGATGAGATGAAATTGAGTGTGTGTGTGTGTGTGTGTGTGTGTGTGTGCCCTTGAGTATGAAAAGGAGAGCATCTGCTTTCCCAGGGTGTGTCAAAGATGTATGATTCTTAATGACTTCTGGCTAGGATTTACTCATAATCAAATGTTTAAATTTCTCATCCTCCAAACATCTGAACCACACCAAATTGATGGAGGAAAGTGGTAATTGTTCACTAGGGGAACAGAATAGAATGCGGCGTTAAGAAACAATTGGAAACTCTGTTATCCATTAGCAACTTCCTAATCTAAAAATTGGAGAAATGAGATCACAGGAATCAAAGTTATGTTCTAACTAAAGGCATTTTTGCCTCCTCATCAGAACTGTAAAGTCTCCTATAACAGGGTCTGTGTCACATCTCTGGATCCTAACCTAATGCCCTGTAAACCAAAGGTGCTGAATACATGTTTTTTAATGATGATAATAATGAACTGAGTCATCTTAATTCCTATCATGAAATATATCCCATATATTTATTCATTAGACCCACGTTTCTCAAAATACGTCCCAAAAAAGATACGGATCTTGCGATATTGATTGTTGTTCTATTAAAAATGAAGGGAGGTGGGCTCCTAGTCAATTAAGATTGAGAAACCCGAGTTGTACAAAGTTGTCTGTTTCAGTGCCACAGAATTTCTTAAGAAACTTTAGAACATTTTCGTACATCATGAAATTCTAAAAGAGGGTTAAAGTTTGTAACATTTCCCAAAATTGTTTAATAAGGAAAACTTATGAAACTTTGAAGGGCACTAGCGTCTTTCAGACAAATAATGAGTACCCACTGTAGGCAAAAATAGTGTCCACGGAAACATGCCCTTTCTCTCGGCCTCAGTTGTTTATTTTTTACCTGTAAACAGATAATAATGATGTCTGCTTCACAGGGTTGTCGTGATGTTGAAATGAAATCAAATGCATAAAAGAGCAAGCCTAGCACTACGCAGGCCTACGATAAATGCTCCTTCTCCGTCCACATAGGCAGTGCTGTGGGGAAGGCCAAATTGTCCTGAATTTAACTAGACCTACACACATCTTTGAGGTGTGTACATCTGAGGACAGAATTGTGGCATGTGACACTCTATTCTCTGCTTCAGGAGTCACCCCAGGCCAGCCACGGCCACCTCCCACCCCAACAGGGATCTTTACTTCCTTCATTCGATAAACCTCCACCCTCCGCCGCCTTTCTTCTTTAGTCATGTGATCACTCGCACACTCACAGGCACTTGCAGAGACCCAAGCACTCAAGCCTACCTCCGAAGCACTGTGCTTCCAATCACCGATGTGAGCTAAAGTACATTTCTTAGCAGAGGATCTTGGGCAAAAGAAATATATTAGGTCAATGCAAGTGGTGAACAGTACACTAGAACTGCATTTAGTCCCTAATCTGTTTTAGCAACACTGCATGGCAAAGGTGACTAAAATAAATTTTTAAATAAGATCTAAGTTGCACAAAGCATTGCAAAAACGAGCCTTTTGTGACTCAAAATTCATCAGTGATACGTTTGCGCCCTCTGCTGGCCAGATTTTCCAACAGCTCAATACTGCTTTTTCTTTTCCCTTTTTATTTTTTTTTTCCTTTTTTCCTCCTTTTAAGAATAAGCAACGTTTCCTTTGGGTTCAGTTTTTTACACTTAAATTATTAAAAATTATTAGCAGAATGGTAATTAGAATGCACATAATTTTAAAAAGTATTATTGCTTGTATTTTAATCCTCACCTCAAAGGGATCTCTTGGCCAAAAACACTTGGAGATTTCCTACTGAGCTGTAATCATGGAGTTTATGTTGTTGCTCTTTCAATTGTAAAATATTTCCACAAAAGGCGATCTGTGTATGCATCCTGCTAGCATAGCATATGGGTTCCAATTTGTATTAGTTACAGATATAATTTATTCCTCATTTTACATGGCTTATTCCTTAGGGTTGCCAGAGTTAGCAAATAAAAATATGTCCCATGTACTTGCATGGGACATACTTATCCTACTAAATACTAAATTATTGAGTAAAAAAGTATCCACAGTTTATCAGAAATGCAAACGGAACTGGGTTTCCTGTATTTTATCTGGAGTCCTTACCTATTTCCACATGTGCTCTGAATTTCATAATTGACTTCTCTGGTGACAGCGTTTATCCTACAGTAATAATGAATAAAAGTGAAACCTTTCTTTCTCTATTTTCTATTGTTTCCCTCACATTTTGAGAGACACTGAATAGATTTTAACACATCAAAGCTTAAAGCAACAGACTGAATTAGCTGGGTCAGCTAGGCATGAGATTAAAAACATTTGTTCTTAAAAGTTATTTAATGGGTGGATTGAATGAAAGAAATCCTGAATTCCTAGATTTCTTTTATGCAGCAACAAAGATATTGTATAAAACACATACAATGTTTCATTTTGCTTTGCTTTCAGAATGGTAAATTTGAAAATAAGGGCACTTAGATGCAGCATGATCCTAAGGCAGGGCATCTCAAGCCTGCACAGTAGAATCACCTGGAGAAGTTTTCAAGTTCAAGGATGCCCAGCCCCCACCCGCAGACCAACTAAATCAGAATCCCTGAGTTGGGCGGGATCCCAGGTAACCTTATGGCTTAAAAGCGGCCCAGGCGATATTAATACGCAGTCAGGACAGCAACCCACTGTCCCGAGGCCGAGTCCCTTCGGGGAGTGCTTCTTGCCTTTGATGGGCCTGCGAATCAATGCAGATCAATTCAATAGAATCTAGGCTTTTCTAACTAGTTTTCAGTTGATGAAGGAATTTCTGGCCCAAAGACCACACTTTGAGGAGCAAGCTGTTAGGAGAGGACAAAAAAGAAAAGGCCATTTGTTTCAATATGGAATTACATAACATCTGTGTGAACTGAAAATGCAGATGAGTCACGACCACATTACTGTAACGGTAACTGCCTTAGAAGCGAAGACGGGAGGGAAGGGGAAAGAAAAACTCATCTGAATGGGTCTGCGGTGGGTTACTGCCTCCCCTGAGTTATCCACTCTTTTCTGTCACAGTATCCCTCGCTGGTCAAAGGAGTTAACGCTTGCTCCCTGACTACCTTTTCAGAAATGTTATGAGAATTTGCATTAGATCATTTTTATATACAGCATCTCAAATGTGCAATAATTTAAAGCATACAAGTTTAGCTCATATTAGAATTTATTTCTTAGTTCATTTCCATCAGACCTTTTTTCACCATTTTAGTCCATTAGAGCTTAAAGCAGCAAAACGCAGACTGTGCAGCCATGTGAAGCTGTTCACATCGACCCTTGAAACTGTAATCGGTAAATCTCATGTGCTTTTGAAAAATTAATCAAGACAGTTTTGGTGAGCCTTTGCTGAGAGCGTCTCTTTAGGACAAAGGACTCGGTTCCTGATCTGTTGTCATAAAGAAAAACTCCAGCGGCAATCCCAAGGTGACCCATTCATCTCGCTTGGGTGGAGCAGAATGGCTTCTTAAGCACTGCAAATAATTCTGCTGGTTTAACATCAATTTGGTTAATACAATTAAATGAAACTATTTGATCCTTCATGTTCGAAAACCGTCATTTTGACTCATATATTAACATTTTAATGTGGAAACAGCCGCCATAATCTTCCAACGCCTTCTAACAAGGGTCTGTGGGGATTTGCCGTAGAAAGCAGTGCATATGGTGTTGTCTTCAAAAATCTCTCCAGAATTAGTCATGAGAATTGGTATTAAAATACTTCTTCCTTGAGCACTCATATTTTACCTCAAAGCCAACGCCTTTAGAATGTCTTTTGCATGTATTCACCAGAGAAGATAGAGGCGTTAAGTTCCACTTAACAGCCAATCTCCCCACCCCACCACCTTCCAAGTTACGAGACCTACGCGTAGCACTCGGGCGTGGTTAACGATATTGTCCCTTCTCATTTTAATGAATCAGTCAATGGTGTGTAACATTGTTTTTCTTATAGCGTACCATTCCTTCTTTTGGTCTCTTTGACCACATTTTCTCCATCTCTTCTTTCTCTGACCAAACCTTAAATGCTAGTATTCCCTGGTTCCTAATCCTCGGCCCTATTGCCTTCCCATTTTATTTATCCCCTTTTATTCTTATGGCTTCAACTATCACCCATAAGGTGATAATTCCATCTGGAACTCCGGGCCTGGCCTTTCTTCCAAGCTCTAGATTCATGCTGTTCAATAGGGTTGCTACTGATCACCTGCAGCTAATAAATTTAAATTAATTAAAATAAATAAAATTTAAAATTCCATTCCTCAGTCACACTAGCCACATTTCAACACTCAATAACCATATAAGTCCAGGGTATAGGACACTGGGTAAACTAATTTAATCCTCACAGCAAACTTCTGAGACATTGAGAGTAATCATAATCATAGAGACAGAAAGCAGAACGTTGGTTGCTGGGGGGTTAGGGAGCAGAGGTGCGGGAGTTGTTTCAATGAGTACAGAGTTTCAGTATTGCAAGATGAAAATAGTTCTGGAGAAGGATGGTGGTGACGGCTGCACAACAATATGAATGCACTTAGTACCACAGGACTGCACTCGTCAAATGGTTAAGACGGTAAATTTTGTGTTTATTTACTGTGTGTGTCAGCACAATAAAAACAACGAAACAAGGTTTGTACTAAGTACTTTTAAGATTATGGTGAAACTAGTATGCACTGTAGATTTGGAAATGGGTATTTGGGACTCCGCCTTATCACAGATAGCTGGTGCCAGCAATAAGACTCCTGAAAGAGAATCCAATTTAAATGGGAACTTTATGGGACACAGGTTAAAAAAAAAAAAAGGTGTGCTTGGGACTATAGCCTGAAAAATGAAACTAAAATGATGAAAATAAATTTATCGCATATTTAACAACATCTAGGTTAACATTGCAACTATTTGCTCTTACTTCGAACAAAGACTCATTGGTTACATTGACATAACAGTTGGAAAAAATTATGAAGAATAACAATAAGTGAGTGTGCATTTAATTCAATTTTTTAGATAATACATGCTCATATGCAAAATTCAAAAGGTTCAAAAGTGTACACAGTGAATAGGAACACTTCCTCTCTAATACCCAATTCACCTTCCCCGGTGGTGACTTCTATTTATAGCTCGTTGTACTTACTTCCGGGAATAGCCACTCACTTACAACATGTGTATATCTATCTACATATAGATACTCATGTATATAGATGTATAGATACACATACATTCCGCCTCTCTCCCCCTTTCCCTCTTCAATGCCCTAATGTTTCCACTTAGGAATATATCATGGAGATTTTTCCATAACAAGAGCGTGTGTATTTAAACAACACCTGTCAAATTACTCTCCTTAGGGGTTACGCCCTCACTAACAATGTACGGCAGCGCATCATATTCCCGAGCCCTGTAAACCTCACAGGTGAAAGCAGCACATCATCGATCATACGTCTCTTATTGTGAGAAAGGTCACACAAGTCCTACGCTTAAGAGATATCCATTTGTATCTGCTGTTCACGTCATCTGCTCCTTTTTCTGTGGAGTTGTTTTCTATAGAGCTGTAAAACATTTATAGTCATCAGTTTATTATGAATAACATCATGTCTTTCAGGAGACATTGTTGAAAATATTGTCTTTTATTTAACTTTATTCTTTTGAAGGTTTAAAAAATGCCATTAAGTATATCGATACCTTTTATGGTTTCATGATTTTTGTGTTACTTTGGGCTTTCCCATTCTAAGATTATTAAGGAAAAAAACCTCCTATGTTCTCATATGTTTCTGGATTTCTTTTCCATTAACATCTTTGATATCTCTAGGATTTATTTTCCAGAGTCAGGGATTTAACTTAATTTTTCCAGATGTCTCCAGTTTTCTCTAAAACATTTACAGAATATTTCATGCTTTCCACTAAATTTTCCCTCCTGATTTGACACTCGGGTCCCATAGCTTCTCCTCTCCCTGGGAACTGGGTACAAGTTTCCTTGGGAACGAGGTAGTTTGTCTGACACTGTTGCTCTCCACAGCCCTCCTCCCTACACCCCAGCCCCATTCAAAGACTTCGCACAACGGGGCTCCTCTCTTGTCCGGAAGTCCCTTTCCCCCTTGACCTGCTACCTGCTACCTCCTCCTCATACTCCAGGTCTCAGTTTAAAAGTCACTTCCTCTAGGTTGGGTGCCATGTTCTATATCCCCAAATCACCCCACCCTTCTTCCTCCTTGGAGCAGCTGTTCCCCACGACCACAAAGATCCGATCCGTGCTGGTCTCTGCAGTATCCCCAGTGCCCACCTCCACATGTGACAGACAGTGAGTGCTTGAGAAATATTTATTAATGAACGCAGTGTCCATTCTTGCCCTCAGATGGATTCTCCTCACACACGGCTGGGAGAAGGAGGGGAAGCTGTGGGTCCCTCAGTGAGCCCTGAGACCACCCACCTTGAGGCTCCTCAGGGCTTCCTACCAATAAATGGCCGCTCCAGTGGCCTGCCTGGCCTGCTCCAGACATGTCTGGCTTTGACCCTACAGAGCCAGGTTGGGAGGGTGCATATAGCTTTGGCCTTTGCTCAGGGACTCTGTGACATTAATTTTCAGAAAAAGAAGCGTTATGTAAGGAGAGTTTTTCTTTCCCCGTTTGATTGTTTTCCTCTTATTTTATCACCTTGCATGTGTGGAGCATGGATGCACTTAGCACGCAGAGAGCTGCCACTTGCCATTTAGGATGGCACGTGATTTTTATTTCTTTTTAATTTAGCATTAGTACCTGTTGAATATAGTCCATATAAAGTCCCAGATATTCTACTTGGTGATGTCTATAGAACCAAATCCTGCTCTTGGGGACTCTAACACTACATTGCAAAAGTGAGAAGTAGAAATCAGCAGGGAAGAGAAAGAAGAAAGAAAACAATGCAAGAAAAATGCAGCTTATTAGCAGAACGCTTGGCTCTTGCTTCTCAAATATTTTAAATTCAGAAAAAAAGTTTGAAAATTCAAGTGCAACATTATCATCAACATAAATTACCATTTAATTAAGTATACACTCAGGGCATTGCTCTGAAGTGAGTTTTATTAACAAATAACTAGGTTCGGTAATATCTTGGCTGGATGCCTCTGTCCACTGGAGAAGGGGAAGTTGAACAGTTGAAATAGCATGGTCTGATGGCTACAGACTAAGATCGTCCTGTTTCATTCTTCAGTCTGCCCTTCCTTCTCTCTCCCAAGGTCAGAAATGAACGAAACAATGCTTTCTAATTGTCTAGCACTCAATTTTCTGCCAAGCAAGGACTGTGGTTATACCAGTTTTCATATGATTTCAGTTAAAAAAAAAAAAAAGATTATATTGTTTAGAATTCAGTGAATATTCGTCTTTAACTCATTTCCCCCAACTAAAAAAACACTTTGTGGAAAATTTCAAACTTTTACAAAGTAAACAGAATAGTATAATGAATACCCTTGTAGCCATCCATCAGTTATGACAATTTCAACTTTCTGCCATCTTGTTTAATCTATACCGCCAGCTACTCTCCACCCACCATTCAATTATTTTTAAGGTAAATTTTATATATATTGAGAGGCTCAAATATTAATGCACAGCTTTGACAATGGATACATCTCTGTAACCCACATTAGAATGAAGATATAGAACACTTCCATCAACCCAGAAAGTTCCTTCTCTCTCTTCCTAGTCCATTCTTTGTCCTCTCCTCCACCCCTCAGAACCATGTTCTGATATTTTTTTAGCATAGATTAGTTTTGCCTGATCTATAATTTCACATACTCATCAATATTTCACATATTTCATCAAATATGTACTCTTTTGTATCTTATGCTTCGTTTAATTAGCATAATGTCTGCGAACTTCATTGATCTTATTGTGTTTATCAGTAATTCATTCCTTTTTATTAACACTGAGAAGAGTTCCATGGTATGAATCTATCACAACTGTTTATTCATTCGCGCGTTGGTAGACATTTGGTGGTTTCCAGTTTTTAGGTATTATAAATAAGACTGTTATGAACATTCCTGTACAAGTCTTTTTGTGGATCTCTCTTTATTTCTTTTAAGTAAAATACCTAGCAGGGAATAGCAGAGTCAAAGGAAAGGTGTATGTTTAACTTTACATGAAACTGCCAAATCTTTTTCCAAAGAGATTGTATGATTTTACATTCCTACCGGTAGTGTCTGAGAGTTCTGTCTGCTTCATATCCTAACAAATATTGTCAGCAGTCCATTAAGTGTTTGCTTTTCTAGTGGGTGTGTAGTGTTTTCTCACTGTGGTCTTAATTTCCATTTCTATGATGACTAGTGATATTAAACATTTTTCATGTGTTTATTGACCAATTATGTATCTTCCTTTGTAAAGCATCTGTTCAAGTGTGTTGCCTATTTTTTAATTGGGTTGTTCATCTTTTTACTATTGAGTTAAAGAAAGTCTTTACATTTTTGCATAAGAATTCTTTGTCAGATAAATTAATATTTCTTCCAGTCCTTAGTTTGCCTATGCATTTTCTTAATATTTTTCAATTTTTTATTTTTCTTTAATTTTGAATGAAGTCTAATTTGCCGATTAAAGACATTTTATGGTTCTTGCTTTCTGTGTCTTTGATCCATTTTTAGTTATTTTTTGTATATGGTGTTGGGTAAAGGCCCAACTTCATTAGTTTGCATGTGGATATCCAGTTTTCTCAGCATCATCTTTCAAAAAACTTGTCTTTTCCCCATTGAATGGTCTTGGCACCCTTGTTGAAAATCACTTGACTTTGTATGTGAGGGTTTATTTCTGGGCTCCCTATTCTATTCTATTGGTCAATAAGTCCTCCCACTTTGGGTTTTTTTTTTTTCTTTTTTCCAGATTGTTTTGGCTATTTCAGGGTCCCTTGAGATTCCATATGAATTTTAAAATGGGCTTTTCTGTTTCTGTGAAAAGCGCCGTTGGTATTTTGATGGGGATGGCAGAGAAGCTGTGGATCACCTCGGGAGCATCGGCACCTTGCCAACATTGAGTCCTCCAGTCCACGAACATGGAACGTATTTCCATTTATTTATATCTTCTTTAAGATCTTTCAGCAGTAACTTCTACATTTTCATTGTATGAGTCTTTCACCTGCTTGGGTAAGTTAATCCCTAAGTATTTGATTCATTTTGATGCTATTGTAAACAGAATTTCTTTTTTAATCTCCTTTTCGGAGTGTTCATTTTTAGTGTATAGAAATAGTGCTGATCTTTGTGTGTTGACCTTGTTTCCTGCTACTTTGCTGAATTCATTTATTACTTCTAACAATTTTTTGTGGCATCTTGAGGGTTTTCTATACTTAAGATCATATCATCTGCAGAGATAACTTCATTTCTTCCTTTCCAATTTGGACGCCTTTTACTTCTTTTTCTTGCCTGCTGCTCTGGCTAGGACTTCTAATAATATGTTGAATAGAACTGGCAAAAGCAGGCCTTTGCCTTGTTGCTGATCATAGAGGAAAAAGTATGCAGTCTTTCACCACTGAGTATGATGTCTGCTGTGTGTTTTTCATGTATGGCTCTTCTTATGTTGAGGGAGTTTCCTTCCATTCCTAGTTTGCTGAGTGTTTTTGTCACAAAAAGGTGTTGATTTTGCCTGTTTGAATGTTGAAAGAAGAGCAGGGAGAGGGGCAGCACTGATCATTGAATGAATTATTCCCAACTTTCATTCTTTGCATGTTAGGATCACGACGATATCTCAACAAATACTTTGGAATGAGATTGGTACATTTTTTCTTTACAATTATTGTAAATACCAACAGTGGTCACCCATCAACATCATACAAGGGCACACTTCACAGGTTTCATAATCAAATTTTAAAATAATCACGTAATAAAAACAAATCACATTAATAAAAAATAAAACACAAATAATAAAACACAAGTACAATGTAGAAAATACAAAAATGTAATTTATTTGCCTTATGAACCAAATGGTTAGCTGTAAAGATATAATTTTTGCCTTGGAGTTTAAGGCAGTATCATTTTTTGCCAGGGTAACTTTTTCTGATCATACGCTAGAACCAGCATCTTCTGTGTTTTATCCGTATTTACTTGATCATTTACGTTTTATTCGTTTGTGCACTTGAGAACCACATTTTCTTCATGATCACTGAAGCTCTCTAATATAAAATGTCATTGTCTTCATATATTTGAGTAATACCGATCACGGTTTTGAAAGTCTCTATGAGCATATCTTGCATAAGTCTTGTTATGTGGGATCCTTCCAAAAGGTTCATGGTCATTGAAACAAGATTCAAAAACTTCATCAACGGCCTTTCGTGCTACTTCTTTGCTGATATTCCTAACGGCCAGGATGGAAAGAATGGCTCTGTCTCGCACACAAGTCTAAGGAAAAAGAAAAGTATGTGGCTTTAATTTTACATGAAAATTTAATCATGAAATAATAACATTTTATATAAATGTCTGAACCAAAATAAAAATTAATTTCCTCTCATATCACTTTACTAATTTCTGTCATTCCAAAGAAGAAACATAACTCTTAAATTATGAAGCATGTTTAGCTCAGTCTAAAGGTATTTAGGTATAAGTAAGACTTCCTCCATCTTCTTCTCATCTTTTCCAGTAACAAGTAGATGTCATTCTCTGAAGTTCTGGGCAATGTCTCCCACAGTAACTCTCAATTTACAAAATCACAAAAAAAGTTCTAAACTAAGGTTCTGGCTGAATTTTAATAAAATTTAAATAAATTTAAAATATACTTCACTTCTACATCTCTCTTCCTTAACCTTCCAGTTGACCAACCCTAGATAACTTTTCCTTCGAGAAGGGCACTCTCTCCTGGAGGCAATAGGAAAACTACACACATATACACACAAAATTTGAAAGTGTCTTAATTTTTCAGGGGAAAAAAACAAAATCAAACAACTTTTTTTCTTGAGTATTCTTTGCCTGGGTACTAAAGCTCTCTACCCAAGAAAATAATTTACCTAATGTTACATAGTAATAGACTAGAATTTCTCAGTACTCTAATTGAAGTATTCTAAGAAACACAAGATCTGCCATTCCAATTATTGGAGAGCTTTTCATCTACTAATTTCTCCCCAGACCCAAACTAAAACTCAAAAGAATAGCTTTTAACCTTTTCCTGAAAAATAACCAAACACTGGCTCTAAAGGCTGTGTGTCTTGACAATTATTGATTTTGTCCACATGTTCCAGGTTTACTTCGGCCTGGTCAGCATGCCCAAGCTGGAGATGCCCACTCACACTGGAATATAAGCCAGTGCTTCCCAACCTAACCCACACCAAACACTGATTTTAAAAACAAGCCCCAGGCACAAAGAAATAAGAAGGAGAGGAAGGACCTCATGGAGCCGTGACAGCAAATGCCAGAAAGAAAGGAAATTCCTCCCGTGCAGGGAAAAAAACAGTGGTAAAAATCTGTCTCCCACGGGGTTGGGAGACACAAGTATAGACCACAATTCAGATTGACTTCTTTAAAGATGTATAAATTTCTGTTAAAATAACTTGGGCAGGGGCTAGCCCCATGGCCAAGTGGTTAAGTTCACACGCTCCACTGCAGGTGGCCCAGTGTTTCGTTGGTTCGAATCCTGGGCGCGGACATGGCACTGCTCATCAAACCGCGCTGAGGCAGCATCCCACAGGCCACAACTAGAAGGACCGACAACGAAGAATATACAACTATGTACTGGCGGGCTTTGGGGAGAAAAAGGAAAAAAATAAAATAAATAAAATAAAATAAATTAAAAAAAATAACTTGGGCAATTTTCCAGTTATTAGAAGTGGTGTTTATATTTCTTGGGTACATGCTGTACAAAAGCAGGGTCTCCATTCTCTAAGACTCTTCCCCCTCAACTAAACTCCCACTACTTCCATGCATTTTCCGTCCTGTTGTTAGTTCTATTCATTTTCTGCTGCTGCCACCCAAGGTGAGACAGGGAGAGACTTTCGAAGCCTCTGGGCCCTGGGCCACACGCCGTCACCAGAGAATGCTCTTCTCAGGGTGGGCTGACATGCGCCCTCCTTCCACCCTTCCCACCAGAGCCAGAAGGCACAGCCCACTCAAAGGCGGGCTGAGCCGGATTTACTGAGAAGCAGGGATTCGAGGGCACAGAAGACACGTGGCACGAGACAAGCCAGTGGTGTAAGCTCACTTGGCACAGGCTGAAAGCCTAACAGCAGATCCGAGCAATCACCTTTCCAGGCAGCAGGCGTGTCTTCTGGTACCATTCACTGAGTTCACAGTTTCTCCTAGGAGTTCCCTGGGACTGTCCACCCTCCACCCCAGAGCTGAGTGACTCTCTTCTCTGGAGAACCAAGGGAGCTTCCCGTATTGTTCCAAGCCCATCCCTTCTGCAGCTGGTTGAAACTGCTGTCCTGATGCCCGTGCGCCTCACAAACTGGCCCAGCCAGCTCTTCCCATAGGACATCTCTGACCGGCCATCTCCCAAGCGTGCACACAGAGCCCCTTGGTGGCTGTGGGCAGAATGGCTCTCACTCATCATCAGTCTACCAGTTCTGTGCTTCCTCTGCCTACCTCCATCTATCGTGGATCTTAAAAGCTTTCTATTCTAACAGGGTGATCTGGCCTTTAGTTTCGTTTTTTGTTTTGTTTACACAACCCCTCTCAGCTCAATTCATCCTAATCAAGTCCATGCCAACACACAGCTTAGCTCTCCCATCACACAACCTTTAAAGGTGCGCTAACACACACCCATAACCTGTGCCGCAATGCAGTCTCTGTTCTGAAAGGTGATACTTTTTTGTCTCGAGAATACTGTCGTAGTTTCAAAACACAAGTCCAGGACTGCTAGGCTAATGTCAGACAGGCTGTGATTTCACTTCCTTTCTGTATCCACCCCCATCCAGAAGCACCCCAGAACGAGATCAGAGTGCTGTTCACTATTAAAATTCTCACTTAGTCACACAGCTTGCCTAGAATTATAAAGCAGAACTAAAGTCCATCTATTTGGCTTAAATGGTATACATTTTTGTGTTCTTTTCATATAAGTGGTTCTTTCCAATTTCAAATACTAAATGTACTTCTCATTTCTTCCTTCATTGTCTCCACTCAGCACTTGAGGGTAAGTGATTTCATGTGTTAGTTTTTACCTGATGGTGTTGTTTTAATCCAAAATGCAACCTGAATATTTCGTTGACGAGTGAGCAGTCGCCACTAAGGTTGGCAGCTCGAACCTAAGACAAAGACAGACGGCAAACGAAGAGAAGGTAAGCGCTCCAGCTCCACACCTTCAGATGGTTTTTAAAAACTGTAACAGAATATAAAAGTACCATGTTTTTCTGAGAACAGAGTACCTGTAAGATTGTTCTAAAGAATTTTTTAAACTCTACCAAATCAGGAAGTTCTTCAGTTCAGAAAAAGGGCAGCTATGCATGAGCCATGCTAGACAATGCCAAACGCGCTGGCAGGGGCTCAACCGTCCACCAAAGGGGACGTTCCAAACGTCACACTGCAGCCTCCCCGACAGAACCAAGCTCTTTTGGAACAAAAACTCAGAGAGTTGGACCTCAGAGTTAAAGTCTACACTCTCTACAAGATACAAACACTTTGAGAAACGACCAAAAGCACTTCAAGAAGCATTCTTCCAAAGATCTGCAAACTGAGTTTCAATGTGAGCTTAAAACTGAATACATCAGGGCCGACCCCGTGGCCGAGCGGTTAAGTTCGCACGCTCCGCTGCGGTGGCCCAGGATTTCACCAGTTCAGATCCTGGGCGCCGACATGGCACCGCTCATCAGGCCATGCTGAGGCAGCGTCCCACATGCCACAACTAGAACGACCCACAACTAAAATACACAACTATGTACTGGGGGGGATTTGGGGAGAAAAAAGAAGGAAAAAAAAAAATGAAGATTGGCAACAGTTGTTAGCTCAGGTGCCAATCTTTAAAAAAAAAAAAAAACTGCATACATCAGTATCTAAGCCACTTCAAGCATATGAACCCCCCACCCCAGCCCAAATCTATGAAACCCTCCTGGGCCTTCCCTTGAATCCATGTAAGTTCACGCCTTCCTCCAGGGCCGCAAGTGTCCTATAAAAAACTAAGTGGCACAAAGCACAAAGAATCAAGAACATTCCAAACTGGTCACGCTATGAGCGTGACAGCCTGAAGTTAGGACACGTTTTCTAATTTACTATATTTTTAAAGTAAAAAACAGCTTTAATAGATGAAAAAGTCTTGGAACTACCCATATAGACTCTACAGTCAACCTAGCCACATTTTTGCTAATGGATTACAAACAGAATGGCCAGGGGCCGGCCCACTGGTGCAGTGGTTAAGTGTGTACATTCCGCTTTGGGTGGACCGGGGTTCACTGGTTCGGATCCCGGGTGCGGACATGGCACTGCTTGGCAAGCCATGCTGTGGTAGGCATCCCACATATAAAGTAGAGGAAGATGGGCATGGATGTTAGCTCAGGGCCAGTCTTCCTCAGCAAAAAGAGGAGGATTAGCAGTAGATGTTAGCTCAGGACTAATCTTCCTCAAAAAGAAAAAAAAAAAAAAAACAGAATGGCCCATTTCTTGTTACTTCTACAATAACATGGCCTCATTTCTCTGAGGAGCTCAGGCACTTAACACACTTTAGCTAGCAGGCATTAATTCTCATAAGACCCAAGACAGACCTATTTAAAAATTCAGGTTTCAGTCTACTCTCCAAATAATATGAGTTATAATTAGATGCAGTGGGGCTGCTTATTAATTTCAAGGGAAAGAGAAAATAATCTAAGTTACAAAGTATAAGCATGAAATTTATAATTTTTTTTAACTTCTCAGCACACGGCACTCTTCAATTAATGAAATGCAAGCACAAAATACATATGTCACTCTAGGAGCAGACCTACACGTGTACTTCTGAGAGCAGCCAAAGTGCTTAACGCACATCCTCCTATGTTGTATTCTTGAGGTTTTACTCTAGGACAAGCAAGCAGCCTCACCCACAGGAGGCAGCACAGCAAACCAGTTAAGAGCTCTGGCTGCAATCCCACCTCTGCTTCTTCCTAACCACGGGATCTAAAGAGGCACCTCACTTTCCACATGTACAACCCGGGATGACAGCAGCTACCCGCCACTGCTGTGAGGACTAAAAACGAATCCACAAACAGACCAGTGTTTGCACACAGCCCTCGGCAAACGTTAACGATTATTATTTTTCTGTTATATAGTTTATTCCATAGGAAAAATAGTTTATTATCATTAAAGTCAGTCATCATTATTATTAGGATTTAAAGGTTATATTTAAGACACTTCTAAAATGACACTTAAAATGTCTTGTTGTAATCAATAGTTAAAAACAAATTCAAGACTAACATGGAACTAAGACAGTAACAAAAAAGGAATATGTTTAAATAAGTTATACTTGAATAAAATGTTCAAATACAGAGTGTTTGTGGGGGGAGGGGAACAGTAACTCCTACAATAAACTCACCTCTGAGCAGGCCAGATGTCTGACATTGGTGAACCAGTCAACGTGAGCACGACAATGGTCAAATGCATGAATGAGCTCGTGAGTGACCACTCTGCTCATATGGGCCTGATTACGGATATTATTCTGGCACAGAACAATCTAGGAGGCACCAAATTAGAGAAGTTTGGTTGTTTCTAACATCGACTCTTATTTCATAGGTTCCATCCCTCTCTCACACAAGGGGGCGCAGCTGCTTGGAAGGCCTCCACCCACTCTTCTCCATCGACCCCACACCTACCCATCCGTCAAGGCCCGGTCGGAACTACCCGTGCTCCAGAAGCCTTCCCCAGGGACTAACTCCTCCCTTCTCCTCTTTCTGGACTAAGCAGCTCTTAGCTTGAGGACGTTTATTCGCAGGCCGTCCTCCCCAGGCTGACAGTCTCAGCCTGTCCTGGCCTCCACAGCATTTTATTAACAGAGTGGTCTCTGGAATGAAACGGACAGCTTCAAATTCCAGCCCGACTCCTTACTAACTTGGAGACTTTGGGCAAGTTTTTTACCCTCTCTGTGCCTCAGTTTCCTCAATTATAAAAAGGAGAGTATTAGAGTACCTACCTCATAGGATTGTGAGAATTAAATGAGAATATAAGTAAAATGCTTCTTAGCAAGTTTCTGAATGAGCAATGAATCAACAATGAATGACCACCACTGTCCCATTCTACTATAATTGCCAGGAAAAATCCTCAGAAAGACCTTCAGAAAGAAGTGCAAAAGCCAACGGCACACTGAGCAGGACCCTATAAGAATAATAAAGACATGAGGGATCCTAATAACAATAGGTACCATTTACTGTGTACTTACCATGTGCCAGACACGGGGATATGTGCCAGATATTCTAAATACATTCATTCAACATTCATTTATTCAACTAATATTTATTGAGACCTATCCGTAGATTTACAATTAACTAATGGAGATAGAAATTAACCAAATAGTTACCAAAATGTTTAAACACATGCAATGACAGTTGTCATGAAGGGAAGCCCAGGTTGTCATGAGGACACACATTGAGAATGCCTGACCTGGTCTGGAGGTTGGGAGAGGCTTCGCTGCAGAAGGAATGATTAAATTGGGATCTAACGGGCGAAGAGGAGTTAAATGTGAGGAGAGGGGAAGGGAGCACCCTAGACAAAGAAAACATCTACGCAAAGGCTGGGGCGCTGAAGGAAGAGCACGCTGGAGCAGCTGGACGCAGACCTGCGTGGCTGCAGCACCGGGCTGGAGGCGGTGGGCAGGAGATAAGGCTGGGGAGGTCACAGGGGTCAATCACTCTTTCTCCTGAGAACGAAGGGAAGTCACTGAAGGGAGCAGTACAAGAGGGCCGCTTCTGTTTTGTTTTTATGCTTTTGACTCTAGCAGGAAAAATAAGCAGAAGTTGACCAAAACTGGCTGCAGAGAGACCAGCTGAAGGCTAATGAAGTATTCTAGGCAGGAGATAATGGTGTCTGAGCTAGGACGGTGGGAGCTGAAAAAGGTCTTTAGGAGGTAAACGAGACAAAATTTGGTGATGGATAGAATACAGGCAGGGAATCAGAAGGATCAAGGGTGACCCCAAAATCTCTGGTAATAGGATGGATGGTGGTACCTTTCACTGAGATATGCATAAAAGACCAGGTTGGGTGGGGATGAGGGACGGCATAAATCATCAGTTTGGACTTGGACATGTCAGCTCTGAGGTGCCTGTAAGTGTAACTGTCAAGTGGGCACTCGGGTATATGGATGTGAAGTTCAAAAGAGAGCTCTGACCTAGAAAAATAAATGAGATCCTCTTGGCAGAGTATAGAGTAAGAAAAGAAGGGATCTAACACCGAGGATCAAGGGACTTCAACATATAAGGGCTGGCAGAGGAAGGCGAGCTGGCAAAGGAGCAACCAGGAGAGTGTCATGTTCTGGAAACCATGGGAAGCAAGTGTGGCATCACCTGCAAAAGTCAAGTGTATGCAGATGATGTGACCCAGCGATTTCACTCCTTGGAGTAACTTTTGCACAAGCGCACCAGGAAAAAGGGTGAAAAATATTCACAGTAGCATTGTTCATATTAACAAAGTTGGAAACAACCAATATTAGATAGTGTAAACTGTAGTACAGACACACCATGGAATACTATACAACAGTGAAACTAAATAAACAAGATGAACACAACAACATGGAAGAATCTCACAATGGTGAACAAAAGAATTGTTACAGAAGACTATTACATATACTCTATGTTTTCACAGAACTACAAAGTATGTACTACATAGAACAAAGTATCCCATGTTCAAAGCTTAAAAGCAGGAAACTAAAGAACACATTATTGGACTGTATATATAGATGGAAAACCCATTCGGAAAAGCAGAGAATGGTTACCACAAAAGTCAGAACAAGGATGGGAGAGGGAATGTGATCCAAGGCGGGCATTGATGGGAGATGGGCATCTCAAGTCCGGGCAGTGTTCTCTCTCTCAAAGCTGGGTGGCAGTTACACAGGTGTTCATTCTCTCATTATGACCAAAAGTGTTCAAAAAGGTTTTTCACTCTTCTGGACGGATAAGATACATCACAATACAAATTTTAACATAAAAAAATAAAAGAAGAGAGTGCCCAACTGTGTTCAACACTGCTGAGAAGTAACAAGAAGGTTCAAAATATCCACTCAATTTAACCCCAGGGGGGGTGAACTTACCAAGACCCATTCTGAGAGCTATAGGTACTGTGATTATCAATTTACAAATGAGGAAACTGAGAATAAGGCAAATAACTTGCCCAAGTCCCACAGCTAATAAGCAGGGGAACTAGGATTTGAACCGAAGTCTACTCGACTCCAAAACCCAGACCCTTCACCCCTCCGCTATAGTGCTCTTTCCCATGATTACTGTGAAATAGCCATAAATAACCAAAATACATATAAAATTCCCCAGGAAACAATTAAGTGTAGTTAAATGTGGGTTATATATTCAAGGTGGAGATACTCAAAACACCTTTATCTACCCTCATCACATAATATAATCCATCTACCATCTCCAAGACGCTGTCAAAACCTTCCAACGACCTAAAACTAACATTTATTGAATGATTACTACACTTACTGCAATAAGCACTTTACAAGAGGCCTCTCATTTAATTCTCATAACCATTCTATAAGACAGAGACAATCACCACCCACAGTTTACAGATGGGAAAACTCACTCGCCTAATCAGACATTTTCAAAGATAGAGCACTTCTCACCAGTAAAGGTGAACTCCTCGAGGCAGCACTCAGACAGAGCCTCCCACTGCAGGGCTGACCCTTCTTTCCGTCCTACCCCTCCTTTTCCCCATGCATTCCTGCCCTGCTGCTAAACTAGCCAAAAAATACACCCTGTGCTTTCCCAACAGCCGCCCTGCTCCTGCCACCCCTGCCTGGGGCAACAGTCTTTGTCTTGTTGCCTCTGAGGAGGCTTTATATCTTCTCGCTGAACCTGTTGGCATCTTTTAGTCAATTGCACCACTGTCCCATTATGGGAACCACGCCCACCTAAAACAGTTTAAGCTGCCTCAGACTTTATCATTGTCCATCTTCATGTCTTATCTCCCCACTGAGAGTCAGAACCATGACTAGTTCATTCTTTGAATCCTACACAAAGTCTACAAACAGAACACCCAGGATGTGGAAGGTGCTCAGCAAACATCAGGAGAGAGAAGTGGAGGAAAGCAAACAATCTGGCAAAAATGCCCACCTGAGATGTCGAAGCGTCAAAACCTCCACTGACGTTCCCACTACAATCTTCACAAGAAAAGTGCCTTTCTCTGTTAACAGCACTAAAAGGCAAGAACAGAGTAAAGAGACAATGTCCAGAAGCAGTGCACACGTGGCGTGGGGGAACAGGAAACGCGTGTCATCAATCACCTCCACCACTAACACAGAGAAAACCCTGGGAAAGCAACTTAACTCCCTCAGGACTCCGTTTTCCCCTCTGTAAAATAAGGAAATTGTCTCTGCAAAATCTATCCTAGTTCAAATTCTATGACATGATTCCATAAAGCATTTGGTCCACTGATGAAGACCACACTGGAAATAAACTGGAGTTCCCACCCTTGGGCCAGAAGGTTAAGAAGGGGACCTCAGAAGTCACCTCCTCTAATCCTCCCAAAGTTAAACAACACCTGCAAGGCTCCTACATAACAAGCCGAGATTTCTTCTCCATTAAGGAGAATGCTGAGGCTGGTGTAGTAGAAAAGCCAGGCTTGGTAATCACTTATAAAAAGATTTTGAGTATCGTCTTTACTAAATATCTGAGATGAATGGTAGGGCCAGAGATTTAGAGTTAGGGCAGCAGATGTCCGAAGGGGACAAGGCCTGCCCGGAGAGGATGCAGACAACCACCACCAACTACCAGGCAGAAAAGGCTTTGTGGCATGAAGCAGTTCCAGCTTTTTGGATTTTTGGTTTCAGCAGCCAGGATATAGAGCAGCACTTCAAAAAGATTTACTTACCAACCCGAATGCTCCATGGCATCAAGAAGAAGTTTGACATACGGATCTAAAAAGATATTGATTCAATTATGTCTGCTAATTGGAAAAAATGCCACCAATTAAACTATCCAAATAGCAGCATATTATCAAAAAGTAACACACAAGTCTTAATGAAGCAATACTATCTTAAAGTTGGTAAAAATGGAAATGAAAAGACAAGCTTAAATTAACATAAGAGCAAATCTTTAATGAAATGAAACACTGATACAAGTACCAAGATGGGTACTGCCAACATCTTAGAAAATATCAAACATGCTTTTAAAGGCCATTTTTAGTTAAAGGATCAAACACACTGCATACAAGCACATACCAAAGGACAGAGGGAATCTGGGGCCACATGCATAGAATGAAGAGCAGCACAGTATCCAGATTAGAGGAGGGAGTCAGTAGCCCCACTGTCGTCTGTCCTGGTCAGACCTCACTGGTAACACAGTGTCCCGTTCTGAGACCACACTCTAAACAGGACTGCCAACTGAAGCTCTTCCACGGGGGAAGGCAACTAGACTAGCGCAGGACTATGTTCAGGAAGAAGCAAGAAAAGATTTGCGGATTTGGAAAGGAAAAAGAAAACTGGGACCACAGTAGCTTCAAGTATTTGAAGGGGTGCCACGTGGGAATAGAGTCAGTCAATATTTGTTCAGAGGGCCAAACAACGACCAAAGGGTAAAAGTTACATGGGGCAGATTTCAACCCAGTACAAGAAGGGATTTTTCCAAAAATCAAAGCTGTTAACACAATAGACGAGTAGCCTCCAGGAGAAGGGACCCAGTTCCAGCAGAGGTCTGTAAACTCTCTGCTCAGGATGGCACAGAGGTTCCCTGCATGAGCGGGGAAAGGCCTGGACCACTCCTAAGGGCCCTTCCACCTCTAAGCATCTCTATGAGCCTGTGACGATTACAGGAAAGTACAAGGATCCCAAATGCCTCTAATAGCAACTTGTCACACAGGTGTCTTGTCTGAGAGAAAAACGCAGGGCAAATTATGATATACGCAAAAACACAGAAAAAGAAAAGAAATCAAGGGTTTGTGGGTTTAAGTGTTGAAAGCAAGAACAGGTGAATAAAATAAAAGTAGTGAGGGATGAGAAAGTTAGTTATAGGTTCCCACTTTCCTAACCTGCGCCTCTTAAGAGTGTTAACCGTAAGACAATCATAAGTATTATTCAGTGCATATCAGGTGTCGGGTAATGCACCATACGAAGTGCATTATTAAAGCAACTAAGAGAGTTTTACAAAGTTGAAGTAGGTTCAAAAATCTATAGTCTTCTTACTAAAAAAAACAAAAAGAAAAAAAATAAGCAGGAAGCACAGTTGTCTAGAACTTCAAAAAGGACCTGCAGTGCTCAGAAAGCTTTGGAGAAAAAGGAAACAATGGTCCTCCACGAGGCCTGGTTTCTCCCATCACCCCTGCCCCCGCGACAGGATGTTAAAGCTACAGGGTGAGGCTTTAATACCACCAATGCGTTCTCCCAGCCGCCCTCCCCTTGGACGGTGGAGGCCTGGTAAGGCACCTCACCCTCCTCACATCCTACCTGAACGCCTCCTCCACTGCCTCTCTTCCACTGTAAGAACAGCTACCCTTTATTCAGCTCCTGATATGCTGGCACTTTACATTCAAAATATCTATCCCTCACAACAACCCTAAAGGAGACACTTTTACCCCTCCCCGTCCCCTTTTTTTTTTGGCAGATAAGGATAGAGGGGATCAGAGAGCGCAATCACTCTTCCACACCTAATAAGGAGAGGCACCTGAATTTGAACCCCTGTCTAACTCTGCAGCCCATGTTCTTTTCACTGCCTTCCGCTTTGAAATATCTTAAAGGCAGGGTCCTTATTCACCTTTGCATTTCCCCACACCAGAACCTAGGAGGCATGCAATGCTTATTCGCAAAGGAAATACAATGTGATCATTCCCTTGAGGCCCCCTCCTCCTCCCACCTCCCTTGCCTCCCTATATGCAGGTAATCTCAAGAAGGTTGGAAAATCTGGGGCTGGTCGACTTGTGAACTGTGGCTGGCCAGCTATGAAAGAGTAACCTTGCTTTGGATCAAGTCCGTTGAAGATTTCGATTTTCTAAATGTATCTGAAGTGAACTTAGGAAGTCTATGTGAGTGCAAAGGAGTTAAGAAATCTCTAGTGCAATGTCCTGGGACCTGAGAGAAATTGGTCAGCAGGTAACTGTGTCCCTATTTCACCCACAGCAGTGGTTCTTAACCCTTTGTGGGTCGTGGGCCTCTTTGAGAATACGATGAAGCTATGGACTCTCTCCCCAGAAAAACGCATTTAGGTGCATACACACACGATTTCGCTGTCCATTTCAGCAGTTTCTACACCGGCCCATCCACGTATGGAGGTTAAGAACCCTCCCAAGGAAAGGTAGTTTGCAAAACTGTTTTTGCACTGCCAGCGGTAAGTGTGCCTTAATGAACGTGGCTCTTTAAACCTCTGCGTCAGCGGGACTCTGAGTCCCCATATTGCTGTATAATTTACATACGAAATCAGAGGATCTGTCAGACCAGGGAGAGTGCTGGAAAAGGGCACACTCCTAGCCCGCTTCCCCTCCATTCCACAAGCAAGAGAGGTGCTGAAAGGGGCTTCGGCGCCTCCTGATCGGGAAACTGAGGCCCAGACCCCGACTCCGCCTGCACGAGGCCGCGTCTGCCTAGACTCTGCGCGGAGCGGCGGGCACCGGGCCCCGCCACCGCCCCCCGGGCTGACCCCGAGCCCCCTGGCGGCCGGGCTCCGACAGCGCCCCGCCGACCCCGGCCTCCGGCTCTCGGCTCCTACTTGTCTCCAGCGTCTTCAGGAGCATAAGCTGGCACTTCTGGTCGCTGGGGAAGAAGCGGGAGAGGAGCCCGCCCTGCGGGGGCTTCCCCTGGGCCGGCCGCTCGGGGAAGACTCGGCACGCGTCGGGCTGCTGCGGCTGCGGCTGCGGCTCCCCGGCGGCGGGGCCCGGCCCGCGCTCACCCCGAGCTCCCGCCATGCAGCCCGCAGACCCTGCCGCCGCTTCCTCCAGCCTCGGGCGGCCGGGACTGACGCAGGGAAGGGGAACCTCGCTCCCGCCAAATCGACCGCCCAGGCCCTCCTCCCCGGGCCGGCCGGGCGCTGGGCGGGGCGAGGGGCGCTGGGCGGGGCCGAGGACGTCTGGCCGGAGGGAGCTCCGAGCCCGGAGGGGACGCTGAGCTGGGGGGGATGCGAGGGGCGGGGGCGAGAGCGAGGGGCGGGGCGAGAGCGCGGGGCGGGGCGAAAGGGCGGGGCGGGGCCAGAGAGGCGGGGCAGTTGCTCCGGGCCGGGTGCAGGCCGGTGGAGCTGAGACTCGCCGTCGCCCGCTGCGCCCGAGATACTGTGGGCTTGGCCGCTGCACCTCTGCGTGGTTGTCCGTTCCGCATAAGCGTCGTTCCGCAGCCCCGCCTCCTCGTAGACACTCCATCCTCACCTCCTGGCCAATACGGGCCACTACGTCCCCTTCTCCCTCTGAAGGTCTCTGCCAACCTCCCATTCCCTGCCTTTTCCATCAGCAGTCTGGCCCACCTCTTTCCTGACGCCCCAAGAAATATTGAAAGCAGTGTCTTCCAGAAACGTTTGAAAGCTACAATTATAATGACTGGTTACATCAAAATCTTCAAAATACAGGATCGAATTACCTTTTTTTTGCCGCCTCTGGGCCCATTCGCCCACCCTACCCTCTTGCCACCCAAAATAACTCTGATAACTCTCTTTTTAAAACACAACCTGTTTACCTCTACCTCCAAGCCTTAACTCATACTTGCATCTTTAAGGCCCCTTTCTCAGTCCTTATGATCTAGGTGTTGATCACAGGACCTCCACAGGTCATCCCCAGATACCTTAACCAAAATTAATCTCTCTGATCTCCCGTTGTACAAAGAACTTTGTACCTGTTATGGCTTTCATCACAGCCTGGCAGGTTTTAACTAATTTGTGTTTCCTTTTTCCCTCTAAATTACTCAGTTCAGCTCACACATTTATTCAACACCTACTGTGATGGGCCAGGCATGGTGGCAGTAACAGAATAATAAGAGAATTGCTGAGGTCGAAGAGGAGCATATGGTTTACGTATGTGAGAAACATATCTAAATAATATAGACTCAGGAGGCCTAGAAGATTATGAAGAGTGCCTTATGTATCACAGATGCTCAATAAATATCTAAATTGCGGGGGATGCTAGGATTATTCACTCGTTTGAAATGTTATAAAAATATGAATACCTCCTATATACACAGACTGCTACAGCTACAAGTTTAAAAAAAAAAGCCACTTTTTATTGAGCTTACCTTGGATATGTTATTTCTAATCCCTACCGCAATCCTGCAAAATAAGTATTATTATCACTATTTTGCAGATAAGGAAAGTGGCTCAGCAAAACTGAATAATTTATCCAGGATCACACAACCTGCTTTCAATCTAGTTAGGGAACTAAACATACATATATGGAAAACTATACCATTGCAAGTTAGTGTTATTAGTCTGGAATACTCAGGGAAAGCTAGATAGGGAGGATAGGGACTGAAATGGACCATAGCCTATAAACATTTGAAATACTATTTGAAATATTATTGAGCTACATGAATAAGTAAAGCAATGCAAATTAATAGCTGCCCTTTTTCCCTTCCAAATTACCAAATATGTTTTCAATATTCATTCTGAAGGCAACAGACAGAGAAAGCTGGAATAAATTTATGCCAAAATATGATCAACAGTTGTCTAGGTATTGGAATATTTTTGTTATATTCTTCTAAACTCTCCTAATAAGTTCTACAATAAGCATGTATTACCTTTGTAATCAGAAAAATAAACTTTAAAAAATTGTGTAGGCTTCAGATGCCATATGTGTAACTTCATCCACTTACAGTATAAAGACATGGGGTGGAATGGGAAGTCATTAGGAAGAGATAGGAAAGTGCAAATATAAATAACTAAGTTAAAAAGAGAAAAATAATTACCACAAAGAAATGAGAGCATGGAGAAAGATTCAGCTTATAAGGATTTCCATTTCTCCATTGCAGCACTAATTAAGAGCAAGAAGGATAGAAACTGTTTAAATGTTCAACAAAAGGTACAAGGGAATACATGCAACCATGTTGTTAAAGTGTCTTCTTTTAATGAAATATGTTCATGAAAGTTTTTGTAAGTTACAAAACAGCATATACAACGTGACTCCATTTTAACATTTAATTTATTATATGCATAGAAAGGGTCTGGAAGACTGCTCCAAAGTGTACACATTGGTTGTTTCTGGTGAGTGGGATTTTAGTTTTTTGTTTTGTATTTGCCTTCATTTTCTGAAGCAAAAATAATCGCTTTTTTATAGGAAGTAATTTGAAGTTATTTAAATATATCACAGCAACAAATGAAGTTGCATATAATTTTAAAGTGCTTTCCACCTTTCATCTTTTTAATAACTAACGTCTAATCCATTTATCGAGGACCAACAAAAATTCGGTGAGATTACAGCCTTCCCTGAGCTTTCCAGTCATCGTGACTGCTGGGAAAGAAGAGAACAGCCACCGCCGGCCTCCGCAGGAATGCACTACACTCAGCCCAGGAATTCCCCTACGAACCGCCGGGCGACAGACAGGCATTTACTTCCGGGAGGAGTCAGCCCTCCGAACCCGGAAGTGAGTGGGATAAGACGCGCTGCATTCTGGGAAGAGTTACGGAAGCGGGGTTGGGCGTCCGCTGGCTGTTACCAGGGCAACCGGAGGCGGTTGACAGTTATCCGCGGGTTGGAGTGGTTAGCTGGAGAGGCTGAGATGCTCAGAGGTCGTTTGGGATGAGCGAAGGGGTCAAGAGGGCCCTTTTAAAGAGCAGATTCTCCTGTCAGGAGGTTATCCAGTTGTGCCCCGCAGGAGCGCCTGCCCGGGGGATCTGGGTCATGCCGTCTGGTTCGTCTTTGAGCATTCCGACGAGATGAAATGTGGCCCAGAGTAGCTCCTGTCACTTCTCCAGCTTTCTGCCTCCTTTTAGAAAATGTAAGTTGAGAATTTCTAGTTTACATTGTAGTGTGTTCTAATATCAAAGTAAATTATTCTTTTAAAATCGTGGAAAGTTTTCAAAAGAAGAACTTAAGTCATACAACTACCCAGAAGTAACTTAAAATTTTCATGTGTTACCTGTCAGTTTTTTTCTCTGCATAAATATTATTTACATAGTTGAGTTTATTTGGGAAAACCGTTTTGTATCCTGCCTTTTTCACATGTGTGTATATATATGTACACACATACATATATCATACATATATCTATATATGATATAATTCTGCTATTAAAATCTTGGCAACAAAGAAGGGATCGAAGACCTTAATGTAAATCTGTTTGTAGTGAGTTGAAGAGACAGAGATGAAGTGGACGCAGCATGTGAAGACAATTCTTTCAAGAAGTTTGGCTGTAAAGGAGAAAAAAAAGGTCAGTAGCCAGAGGAGAATGGCAAGTGAAAGAAAAAAGCTGGGGTTTTTCCTAATGAGAATATACATAGTGATGTTTATTAGTACAAGAGAAAAAACTGGGAGTCAGAGGCTATAGATATGGCCTAGAAAGAGGATAAGTGAATGAATCCCTAAAGAAATAGGGAGAGATGAGATCCATAGATCAGGTACATAAATTGGCTTAGATAGGAGGCAAAACTGGGGAAGAGGATGTCAAGGTGAATATGGATGTTAATAATTTAAAAACTATTACCAATTGGCAAAATAGTAACAAATATATATATATACAAATGGACAATAAATAGGATGTTCAGCCACATTAGTAACAAATATAAATGGCATATTAAATGTCTATTAAGTTGGGAAAGATTAAAAAGAACTAATATGCATACTGGGCAAGGGTTCACCGAAACAGACATTGCAGGTGGGAAAGGAAACGGGTACATCTCCCCCTCCAGTGAGCATTTTAAGTATCAAAATCCTGAAAATGTGTGTATACTTTGACTAAGCAAGTATACTTCTAGGAAGTTCTCAAAAGAAAGTAATCAAAACTGCACATATGTATTAAGCTGGGTGGAGTTCATTTCGGCTTGTCCACCAATGAAAGATAGGTTAAGTATATATTACACTCGTATTTCTTAGACATAGATAACATGGTTGCAGATAACACTCATTAGTTTAAGTAAGAGGATCCTCGGATTTTCTAGGAAGGGAATGTGGAGTTGCAGTCTGCTTGACTACTTTGATACACAATCAGTGGGATGCTTTGAACAATTAAAAAGGACGATGTAGAAGACTATTTAGTGATAAGGAAGGATGTGTACAATACATTGTAAAGAGAGAAAAGTGAGTTATGAAAGCAGCAGTATGTAGGTTCTTACAGCAGGGTTTTTTTTTTGTTTGTTTTTTAGCTATCCTGCTTTTTGCTTATCTGTACTCTACAGGATAAATATATTTTGTAAGGACAGATAAAATGTTGCTCTTTTAAAGAAGAGAATAAGTTTATAAGTGGGGTAGGAAGTTGGGGAAGTGCTGTCCCGACAGCCTTGAAGTAGATGATGGCTCTGTGAAGTGTCAGATCAAAAGAAATGAGATGCTTTAACAAGCTTTAAGAAATATTTTTAAAAGCGTATTTTATAAATGCATATGTTTTATCGATGCCCAACCTCTCTCACAAAAGATTGAGTGTGCTCAGAAAGAGATATACACTATAGTGGGAGAAAATGATTGGAAGAGAAAACAGAGGCAAAAGGCAATTGGAGAACAAAATAAAGGCAGAAGTATATTAACACCCAAAAAATTCATGCCGAAAGGTCCTGTGTAATTGCTAGAAGGGTGCCACCACAAATTAGGCTCTGAGGTTCCCAGCAAGTAAAGCAAAGGGAAAACAGTCATAAGTTTCACATGTTCTATGAGATTTTTTTTAAGTTGCTTAAGAGAAGTATAGTTTTGGTATAGAAGCCTGAGAAAAATTTCTCCCAGGATCTTCATAAGGGAATAATATGAGATTCAGCTGTTACCATTGTATTTATTCTATTTTTATGGAATTTAGGAATATCTCAGGTTAGACTCATTCATTAACTCAGTAATTACAAACTCTTATTAAGTACTATGAGAAATATAAACACATGTAAGACAAAGTCCCTGCCCTCATCTATTGTGAAAAATACCTATAATATATAATAGCATATTTATAATATATGATGAATAACTAGTAAGCTGAATAATTAGTATGGTGAATAGCTAATATGAATAACTATAAATCAAGACTGTATTTGAGGCAAAACAGTGAGATGGGATTCCCACATTACATGAAAATACTTTCAACCAGTGGGATCATGGTCAATCCGTTTGTAAGAGAGGATATTATTCCCCTTTTACAGATGAGGAAACTGAGGCTTAGGGAGATTAAATTGTCCAAGGTCACATGGCTGGTAAAGGACAGAGACAGAATTTCAAACCAAGTCTGTCCCTTGCAAACCACCTTCCTCTTTTTTTTTTTTTTTTTTTTTTGCTGAGGAAGATTCACCCTGAGCTAATGTTGCCAGTCTTCCTCTTTTTGTATGTGAGCCACCACCACAGCATGGCCACTGACAGACAAGTGGTGTAGGTCCACACCTGGGGATCGAGCCTGGGCCACCAAAGCAAAGCATGCCGAATTTAACCACTAGGCCACCAGGGCTGGCCCACAAACCACCTTCTTAACTACTATACTTTGTGGAAGAGATAGCATTCAAGTAGACTTTAAAGGATGGAAAAAATTACGTCAGGCAGATATTGGGGAAGGATAATGGAGAAAATAGCATTAAACAGAATCAAAAAGGTTGGAAAGCATAGGGTGCATTTTGGATATCTCTCTCAGACAAACACACATAAACATCTGGGATTATGAAACATTTGCAGGTAAGCACTAGAGAATAAAGCCAGAAAGATTGGGGACAGATTTTTAAGAATCATAATCTTCAAGAACCTCACAGGGAAGTGGCCTAATTTAGGGCATAATTTCCCTGATAAAGGTCTCAGGGCTCAGGGCCTGATAAAGCAAGAGTTTTAAGCACAGAGACCTTGAACCTGAAAATTCTATGTGAGGGCTCAGCTGGGGAATTTAGGGGACACTGGGTGTAGATTAGGGACTTACCCACCAAGGTGAGGAAGAGGTCTAATGGCGTATAACAGCATCCTGTTACACATTAGCTATACGAAGTTGGTCAGGTGATGTAAGTTCTTTGGAGCTCCGTTTCTCCATCTCTCAGAGGGGAGGGAGGGGGGGAGGGAGGAGACTGTTAGACAAGACGACCTCTTAGTATCTCCTCCAGTCCTAATGTTCTGTGCTCACAGAGGCCAGAGATGACAAACTCAAACACCCAATTTGAGGATCAAGAAGGTTTCATAAATGAGGAATGGACTGATGTAAGAAAAATAAGGAGTGGTAGAGATTAGAGTGGTAGTTTAGATGTCCCATCTAAAACTGCAGCCAATTCTTACAGGAATGAGGACCCAGTGTTGCCAGATTTTCTGGGTTTTCAAGAGAAACAAGAACACCATATCTTTAAGAATGTTACACAGAACAAACAAAACATCTCTGCTGGCTAGATACAAGGCATGGGTCACTAATTTTCAACCTCTGCTATAGATAAAAAGGCCTAAGCAAGAATCAGTGTTTGAATGAAAAGAATTAAATATGAAGAAAGAAGAAGAAATCAAAGAGAATACCAAGATTTCTGCTGGCTAATGAGGAGGAGATGGTAACCTTAATACAAATACTAAAATCAACCGAAGATTTCGAGAGAGAAGGCCCTTGACTGTGAGGTTTTTGAACACAGGACAAACTTCTCAATCATAGGTGTCCACAGCACATGAATCAGATTCAGCTGTTGAGTTTGAGAAATCGTGGGACTGTCAGGGGGAAAGTGCAGGAATTGTAGGACAGGAGTCTGGGGAGAGAAGATGAAAGAGGAGTTAAAAGATGTAAGATTCATTCTCGGAGTTTTATTAAACATATATCACAGTATATATGATCTCATGAGACTATAAATCCTATGAGGGCACGAACCACATATGTTTCTTCACCATTTATCCAGCACCTAGCACAGTCATAGTAGGTGCATAATGTATGTTGAATAAACAAATGAACTAACACAAGACGCTGCTCCATGGTATAGGAGATGCGGAGTTGAATTAGAAAATGTTCTTAAAGAAGCTTATAGGCTAGAAGGTAAGACAAGTCTTAAACATAAATAACTAATCCAAGTTTGAAAGTAGTGGCATTTTAAAAAAAAAAGAAGGCACCATGGGATTCAGAAGAGACAATTTTTTTTTAGAAGTTAAGCTTGATAATGGATAGTTAAGATTGGATCATGCAGCTTTTGGAAGTGAGCAGAAGCAGCTCAACAGAAGGTGCATACCTTTCCTTTGAAAGCAGGGAAGTGTTTGCCACTGCCAAGATAGTGAATGGAGAAACAGTTTGAAGCCAGAACTTTGAGACTCCCCCACATGTCAAGAAGGTAAGGAAGAAGAACCAACAAAGTAAACAGGGAAGAAGTCATTAGAAAGCTAGGAGAAGCATCCGGAGAGTGAATGTCATAGGAACTCAGAGTCTGTGTTTCAAGAAAGAAAGGTCAGCCTGTACTGTCAAATACTGCAGAGACAGCAGGCCGTCAAGAAGGAGCCTCTAAGGCCATTGGATTTGGTGATTAAGGAAATCATTGATGACTGTCAACTAACCAATTGCTTTTAATTGACCAGTGAATATGAGGAGAGGAGCTTAAAAGGCCAGTAGAATTAAGAGGCTTTTGATTTGTTTAGGGAGGTAGGGATGGAGTTCCTTAGGGGCAGGGGAAAAAACAGAAGAAGTTTGAGTTGCGAAAAAGGATAAATTTATGAAGCAAGATTTTGGAGAATTTAAACAATAATAAGATCAAGAAAGGAGAGAAGAGTCATTTGTCAAGAATCAGAATTGTAATTCTCACAAATATTATCCAACAGCAAAGATAATATTTGTTTACTTTCTCAACATATTTTCCTACTCGGTTACTTGGTTTCTTTTCACCTTTATGGCCCCAAAGTAACTTTTGATATGTTGAAAAATAGTATTAGAACTTCAACTTAGTGATATTTCTTAATTGTTCTTAATTCTTTAAAATTCTTGTTTTATAAGTAAATGCATAGTGTAGTACACAACTCCTGCATTTCTGGTTACTCCACATCCCTTCCTTTGAGGAAGCCTTCCCTCCCCAACTGTAGCTCGTGTGGTTCAAGTGGAGCTGATTCCCAACGCCCCACTCCTACACTTGATCCAGATCTGGCAGATGACAACCATCCTTGGTACTTTTGCGGGCACTATAAGGAAAAAGATGCTCTCCCCCTGGTGTTGCAGGTGCTATAGACCGTATAAGCACAGAGCAGACAGGCCACCTTTGCTGCCACGTGGAGGCTTGTCTAAAATGGAGGCTAAAGAAGCCAACCTGGAAGACAGAACCCAAGTCCTGATGACAGCACTTGATCCCAGGAATCCAGACACGCCTAAAGACCAGCTTTACCACTGGACTTTCCGGTTAAAGGAGCCAGTAAACTCTCTTTTATGCTAATCTTGGGTTTTATCTGGGTTTTTGTCGTTTACTATTCAGAACATCCTAATACATCATTAAATCAACATTATTTGTTTCTTCTATGCGTTGTTTAAATCTGTTACTCTACGATGTACTCGATAATGTAATCTACAGTTCTCACTAAATTAATCCGTAAATTGAGTGCAATCCAAACCTTAATCCCAATGGTATTTTAAGAGCTTTTGTTGTTTTGGAACTAAGAAAAATTACTCCAAAATTCACTGAGAAAAAACATTAAAATACAAGAAAATAGGGAGAGAATTCATAAAAAAGAATTGTATAATCAGATAGTAAATATCAAAATAGAGAGCAAGAATAATAAACGTAGGGTGGTAATGGAGTAGCAATAAGCAGTCATGGAACAGAATTCAAAGTGTGAGTATATGTAGGAGTATTTGCCATATTTAATATCTGGTAAGTCAAGAAAAGGTTAAGTAAATAAAGTATTTAAGGACAATGAGCTAGATTTGAAGGAGAAAAATAGATAGGTCTTTACCTTCTTCATCATTCCAGAATAAATTCCAAATGGATTTATGACTTAAATATAAAAATCGAAGCCAGATTCTCAATATATATTGGTTGGTGTATAACTGGTACACTCTTTAGCAATATCTGTTAAATTTTTAAATATATCTTTTGACACAGCATTTCAGTTTTAGAAATTTATCCTATAGAAACAAAATATACCATATAAAGATAAATATGGGGGCTGGCCCCGTGGCCGAGTGGTTAAGTTCGCGCGCTCCGCTGCTGGCGGCTCAGTGTTTCGTTAGTTCGAATCCTGGGCGCGGACATGGCACTGCTCATCAAACCACGCTGAGGCAGCGTCCCACATGCCACAACTAGAAGGACCCACAACGAAGAATACACAACTATGTACCGGGGGGCTTTGGGGAGAAAAAGGAAAAAATAAAATCTTTAAAAAAAAAAAGATAAATATGGATAATGTAACATTGAAATATGGAATATACGCATGTGGAGTAACTGAAGTATGGAGTGTTGGTACCATGCGTTCTCAAAGGGGCAATTTCATAACCAAGGAGGTGAAAATTGGTTCTTGGGGGGACAGAAAAAAACTTATTTTTATGTATAAAGGACAAATATGCATAAGTACACAAACAGATACATAGTTTGTATGTAGTATTGAAATTTCATGGGGAGGATGATTAAGAAAAGAATGTCTAGAAAGGCTTCTTAGGGGGACGATAATGGAAAAAAGACTGAGAAAACTCATCTATACAATTCATTACCATGCAGCTGTTAAAAAGAATGAGGTAGATGTATGGATATTGAAAAAGAGGATGCCCAAGATGTGTGAAGTTTTAAAGAAGCAAAAAGTATGTATGTATTATATATGTATATAATATATAAAGTATCTACCATATGTAAAATATCTATAAAGTGTTGTGTTTATCTTTGGGTTTAAAAGTACAAGAAATATTCAATTTTATGTCATGTATGATGTTTACATTTTTACAACAACATTATAATAAAAGATAAGCTATAAGAATAAATGAATATTGGAGTGAATAGTTTCATAGTCTTGTGGTGAACATGACTTCAAAGCTTAAAACTATTAAAATTTAGGCTAAACTACATAAAATTAAAAATTACATTTTTTTTTTTTTTTTAGTGCCATCGAGTTAATTCTGACTCCTAGTGACCCTGTGGACAGCAGAGCGGAACCCTGCCCGGTCTTTCTGCGCCATCCTCTCACCTTCTGGTGTTACATCAGACAATGCTCTGCTGCTATTCATAGGGTTTTCATGGCCAGTTTTTTTCAGAAGCGAGTGGCCAGGGCCTTCTTCCTAGTCTGTCTTAGTCTGGAAACTCTACTGAAACCTGTCCACCATGGGTGACCCGCTGGTATTTGAAATCCCGATGGCATAGCTTTCAGCATCACAGCAACAAGCAGCCACCACAGCATGACAACCGACAGTCAGGTGGTGTGGTCCCCTGACTGGGCAGTGACCAGGGCCTCGGCGGTGAGAGCGCCAGATCTTAACCACAAGACCACCAGGGCTGGCTTAAAAATTATCACAAGGAGAAAAAAACAAACAAACACAACCTGCCCCCCCCAACACACACACACACCCCTGTAATTGATGTTGAAGCAGGAACCCGAGAACATATTTGCAACATATATCACAAAAGCTGTATGTCCTTACTATACAAAGAGCTCTAACATCTCACTAAAAAGGTCCAACACCCTAACAGACAAACCTGGCGAGGAACATGAACAAGCAAATAGCACACACACACTACAAATGGCTGAGCATGTGGAAATACTTTTGTTCTTGTTAGTGAAGAAATACAAATAATGGCAACAATGAGATATGTTTTCATTGGATTAGCAAAACTACAAAGGTTGGTGTTGGCAGAGATAGGAGATAGGGTACTGTCAGAGTATAAATCAGTTAGGCCGTTCCAAGTGCAGTGTGGCAACATGTATCAAAATGTGAAAGATGCAAACCTTTGAATCAACAGTGATGCTTCTAGGAATGTGTCCAAAGGTGATAATCAGACAAATCAGAAAAGACGCATGTGCAACAATGTTCATTACAGTAGTTGTTAAAAATTGGAAACAACTTAAAGGCTTATAAATAAGAGACTAAATGTAATTTTGAGCAAAAAATAGCTTGTTACAAAACATCGTGAGAAATGTGATCCTGTTTATATAAATTACGTGTAAGTACACATAGAAGTAATGTTTAACAAAATGTTAGTAATGGAAATCTCTGGTGGGATTTCAGATGAGTTTCAAGCTTGTGAAAAAGTGAGAAAATGGTATGAACTACTGTGTACCCCACTCAGCTACAATGCATGCCCAGTCTTGTTTCATCTATGGTCCCACCCCAGTTTTTGAGGCAAATCTAAGACAGCTTATCTGTAGATAGTTTGTGTACCTCTAAAAGATAAGGATGCTTTTAAAACATAATCTCAATATCATCATACCTAAAAAACTTCTAACAATTCCTTCATAAAATCAATTATATCTGATCAGTGTTCACATTTTTGTCTTATACATTGTTTTGTAGTTAGATCAAGGTCCATACATTACCATTCGTCTGTGTATTTCCTAATGTATAGATTCTCTCTCTCTCTCTCCCTCTTTTTTCCCCCCTGCAATTTATTTGGGGAAGTAACTGTGTTGTTTGAGCTAAAGAGGAGTTTTGAGAGTAGGCCTGACCCTAATATTTACAGACCTGGGACCATAGTGCAAATGGAGCCCCAAATACCATATATCTAACTATTTAAATGCCTCAGCTCCAGCTAACAGTTCTGTACATTCTACACTCCTGCCTTGACAAATAAACCCTCTTAACGACCTGGAAAGCCAAGTTAGAATTTAGAATTCTCAGACTTCTTAGAATTCCTCACTGGATTGTGCTTCACCGGGGAGCTGGCACTTGGCCCACAGGCCGTCCCATTCTCTTCCCACCTCTGGCTCCATACCCTTCTCAAGGACACCCCAGCCCACAAGTCCAAGTTCAATCTACACCCTGTGCAAACAGGTACCGCTGGAGGCACAGTCCCGCCTTGGAAGGATGAACCAAAGACCAGGCCCATGCAGGCTCTGAAAGTAGGCGTGGGGCGTATAGACTGGGAAGTTCAGGTTCTACGGAGCCAGAGCATGGTCTGGAAGGGGAGGCGTCAACTCTAGGTGGGCTTGTCCCCTTGGTCCCATGGACTTCTCAGCCCATCTGGAGGGCACAGCTAGCAGAGGGTCAGAGCAGGGCCCCTTGCCTGGGTCTAAGGACAGTACTGCCATAAAGTTCCCCACAGTCCGGGTTTTGCTGATCACATCCCCAAGATATCATTAAACAAGTTTCTTTTGTTTTGTTTTGTTTTTTTTAAGATTTTATTTTTCCTTTTTCTCTCCAACGCCCCCCAGTACATAGTCGTGTATTTTTAGTTGTGGGTCCTTCTGATTGTGGCATGTGGGATGCCGCCTCAGCATGGCCTGGTGAGCAGTGCCATGTCCGCACCCTGGATCTGAACCGGCGAAACCCTGGGCCACAGAAGCAGAGCGCAGGAACCTAACCACTCAGCCACAGGGCCAGCCCCCTAAACAAGTTTCTTTGTTTCCTCTATTTCCTATAAATTGATACTTAGATCTAGAAGTTTGATCAGATGATTCGGGTACAATGTTTTGGGCAAGACTATTTTATAGATGAGTGTTGTATACACCCGTCAGGAGGCACATAAAATCCTGTTGTCTTTCTTTTTAATGGGGTTATAATTAAGATAAAGTAAAATCTTTTTTCCTTTTTTTTTTTTTGTCCCTGAGCTCACATCTGTGCCAGCCTTCCTCTATTTTGTATGCGGGATGCTGCAACAGTGTGGCTTGATGATCCATGTGTAGGTCTGTGCCCAGGATCTGAACCCACGAAACCCAGTCCCCCAAAGCAAAGGACACAAACTTAACCACTACGCCACTGGGGCTGGCCCCGAAATGCACAAATCTCAACAGTTCAGTTCAAATAGTTTCAACAATTGTGTAGAGCCATGTAGCGTTCTCCCAAAACAAGATGTAGAATATTTCTATCACCCCAGAAAGTCCTCTCATGCGTCTTTAGTCAGTTCCACTCCACCTACGGAGTCAACCACCTTCTCACTCCCCTCACTATGGAGAGTTTTGCCTATTCTTTGACTTCATATAAATGGAATCATACAGTGTGTACTCTTTTGTGTGTACTTTCCTTAAATTAACATAATTTTTCAATTTATCTGTGTTGCATGTATTAGTACACCAGTTCATCCTTTTTTATTGCTGAGTGGTGTTCCATATATGGATATACCATAATTTGTTCATTCTCCTCTCTGTGGATATTAGGGTAGTTTCCAGTTTGGGGCTATTATGAATAAGGCTGCTATGAACATTCTTGTTCACATCATCTTGTGGGCATTTTCATTTCTTCTGGGTAAATATTTAGACATGGAAATGATTGTTTAACTTCAAAAGAAAGAGATTGTCAAACAGTTCTTCAAAGTGGTTGTAGCATTTGACATTTCCAGCAACCATGTATGTGAATTCCAGGTGCTCCACATCCTCTCCAACATGGAATGCTGGCAATCTGGTTAATTTCTGGTTGTCTCTCTTTTTGTGCTATTAGCAGCTATTGATTATCATTACTTAGAGACATTAGTTTGTTAGGGTTTCCAAAATGGTGTTATTGTAATTCTATCATTTATTTGCTGAAATGCTTCTATGAAGAGGAACTTTCTTCCAACATCTATTTGATTTCCCTGAAATACAACAGGAAAGACAGGATTAATGCTTAATCCTTTCTCTTTTTTACCAATTTTCAAAATAACGTGTTGGTTCTCTCACGTCCATCAAAGATTGCCAATGAAAGGTTTTTTTTAGTATCATTATAAACTCATGAATTTAAATATATTTGATGTGTTTAATCCATTTCAGTTATCATCCTTACTGATGCTCAAAGTATCCAATCTTTAGCCAGTGGGGATCTCTTCAGATTAGCTCCTCAGTTCTTTTCTTTTTTTTAGGAAGATCAGCCCTGAGCTAACATCTGCTTCCAATCCTCCTCTTTTTGCTGAGGAAGACTGGCCCTGAGCTAACATCTGTGCCCATCTTCCTCTACTTTATATGTGAGACGCCTACCACAGCATGGCTTGCCAAGCAGTGCCATGTCGCCACCCAGGATCCGAAACGGTGAACCCAGGACCGCCGAAGTGGAACGTGTGCACTTAACCACTGCGCCACCCAGCCGGCCCCTTGTAGCTCCTCAGTTCTTTAACACAACCCTCTAAGTCTTTGATAGCTTCCTTGCCTTCTTAATGACAGGATGTTCCAGACTGATCTTCAATGTTTCCTACCCCAGACATGGAATCAGCCATTACTCCAAGGGACCCTGGTTCTTTTTAGTGATAAATGGTATTTTTGAGGCCACAGTCTGGTAAGGGTGTTTATTGCTGCTGGGAGGTTCGTTGTTTCTAGACCTTTGCAGTGGGCAGAGCTAGGAAATGTGTTGTTTTAAAGATATAACACAACATGAGTTTATATTGATGTGTCCAATTCAAACTCGAGTACCCCCATCAGTCTGACATCTGTATCTCCCTTCCCCATGCCTAAAACCCACCATAATGGCTCATTTGCTTTATCCCACCACGTACAAACAACAGGCTCAGAGTAACAGTCTTGGCACTACCACCACAATACAATTACTGAAAACCGTTTTGGGTATTTTGTGGTCGTTTGGAGGGGGAGGGCATTTTGTACCTCTTTCTGTTATTAGGCGACATTCGGGTAGGAGTGTGCAGGCGATCACTGTGGTTTTAAGTCACTTGGAAAGGTTCCTCATGGGTGGCTGTGCCACTAACTCAACACTTAGTTGGGTTAATTTGTTTAATTTTGATTTCAACTTTTAGGGATTGCATTTTCAAATTTAACTTTGTTTTTTAACTATATATAATATTTAAATGGTTCTGAAGTCAGGTCTATAAAAGAGGGCTATTAGAGAAAAATCTAGCTTCTTCGCCTGTCGTGTCTGTGCTGATCCCTCCCTTGCCATATAAATACCCATCATTTTTATTGTTTCTCCTTCCATTTTGTAAATATATGTGCAATTATATATATTTATATATAATACATATTTTCATTCTTCCTTTTAAAATAAATGGTATCATACTATGCACTCAATTCACTCATTTAAAGTGTACAATTTAATGGTTTTTAGTGTATTCACAAAGTTATGCAACCATCATCACAATTTTAGAACATTTTAGTTACCCCAAAAAGACACCCTGCATGCCTTAGTCACCCTTTTCAGTCCCCCATCCTCCCTAGCGCTAAGCAACCACTGATCCACTGTCTGTCTCTAGAGATTTGCCTATTCTGACTATTTCATATAAATCAAACATACAACATGTGGTCTCTTGCAGCTGGCCTTTTCTGTGTACCGTAACATTTTCCAGGTTCATCCATGTTGTGTGCGTACTGGTACTTCATTCCTTTTTATTGATGAATTTATTCCATTATGTGGGTATACCACATGTTATGTATCCATTCATCAGTTGATGAACATTTGGGTTTTTCCACTTTTCGGCTATTATGAATAATGTTGCTGTGAACATTTGTGTACAAATTATTGTGTAGACGTATGTTTTCATTTTACTTGGGTGGAATTGCTGAGTCACATGCTAACTCCATGTTTAACATTCAGAGGAACTGCCAAACTGTTTTCCAAAGCAGCTGCACCGTTTTACGTTCCCACAGCAATATGGATTCCACATTCTTGCCACCACTTGTTATTGTCCAGCTTTTTGTTTATAGCCGTCTTGGTGTGAGTGAAATGAGATCTCATTATAATTTTAATTTTCATTTTCCTATTGCTAATGATGTGGAGCATCTTTTCATGTGCTTATTGGCCATTTATTTATCTTCTTTGGAGAAATGTCTGCTCAAATCCTTCATCTGTTTATCAGTTGGGTTATTTGTCTTTCTATTGCTGTTATGAGTTCTTTATGTATTCTGGATACAAGTCCTTTACCAACACACGACTTGCAAATATCCTCTCCCGTTCTGTTGTCTTCATTTTCTTCACAGTGTCCGAAGCACAGAAGTTTGGGTTTGTTTTTTTTTATGAAGTCTTATTTATCTACTTGTTCTTTTGTTGCTGTGCTTTCAGCATTGTGTCTAAGAAGGCCTTGCCTAGCCCAAGGTCATAAACATTTACTCTGATGTTTTATTCTAAGTGTTTTATAGTTTTAATTCTTAACATTTAGGTCTGTGATTCATAGTTGTGAGTTAATTTCTGTGTCTGGGATGAGGTAGAGTTCCAACTTCATTCTTTTGCATATGAATATTCAGTGGTCCTAGTACCACTTGTTGAGAAGATTATTCTATTCTTTGCTCAATTTAATTGTGTTGGCACCCTTGTAGAAAATCAGTTGACCATAAATGTAATAATTTATTTCTGGACTCTCAATTTATTCCATTGATCTATATGTCTATCCTTATGCCAGTACCCCACTGTCTCAATTACTGTGAATTTGTAGTAAGTTTGAACTCAGGAAATGTGAGTCTTCCAACTTTCTTCTTTTTCAAGATTGTTTAGCTATTCTCGATCCCTTGCATTTCCATATGAATTGTCAATTTCTGGAAAAAAGCCACCTGGGATTTTGATGGAGATTACGTTGTATTCGCAGGTCAACTGGGGAAGTTTTGCCATTTCAGCAATACTGAGTCTTCCGATCCATGAATACTGGATGTCTTCCCGTTTATTTATGTCTTCTTTAGTTTCTTTTAACAGTATTTTGTAGTTTTCAGAGTATGAGCTTTGTACTTCTTTTGTTAAATTTATTCCTCAGTATTTTATTCTTTTTGATGTTACTGTAAAGGGAATTGTTTTCTTAACTTCAAATTCCTCCTTGCTTTTTTAACCTACCAGTAGACCTGAAGACACTCCACTGTAGTAAATAAAGAGACTCCTCATTCTTCTTTACAGCGGCAATTATTTTCTTAGCCTACGGTTTAAATTTTTCACAAGGATTAGATATTTGTACCATTTAATAAAAAGTTATTTTGAAATAAATAAAATAATGTACCCATCAGATAATTACTTTCATCACTAGTTAATAGATATGGCAAATATTAATATATTAGAGCTGCCATAATTGCCTGGCAGCTCACCTCTTCTTCTAATGGAACTTGTTTTGTGCACAGATTTTCTTTCCCTAAAGGACTATTTACTGGACCATAGAACTATCTACCATCACCATCACTGATTGGGCCGGGGGGTGTGGCACTGTATCCACCATCAGTAGCTCTTCTCCTTTCTTCTATTCTAATGTAAAAATGTGTTTAGGTGTCTGTGTCCAAATGCATTATGACAGCTGAGTACCCCCTCCTCAACCTATGAGCGTGAATCGTGATTTGTCTAAGTCAATCATGACAATTGCCCTTTCCCTTGCCAGTCTGCCAGTGAGGTGCCGGGGGGAAGTCTAGTAGAGGCTTTCTGGGAAAGCTTTTCCTGCTCTCAAAAAGGAGCACGTGATAAGCACAGTTCATTTTCTGTCTCCCGGTGTTGTCAACCCCTGAAGTTGTGGCAGCCAGCTTGGAATCATGAAAGAAGCCAACCTCAGAGGAAAAGCCAACATGCTGAGGATGACAGAACAGAAAGATGGAAGGAGGCTGGGTCCCTGACGAGGTCACTGAGGACACACCCTGGCTCCAGACTATTGTGATACAAGACAATAAATGTTTAAACAACTCTGATTGGGTTTTCTATTACCTTCAGGAAGGGCCTCACGACTGATAAAAGCGCATTCCTCACTTGACCCCTAGGCTGGCCACCTGGACACAGGAAAGAGTGTGGTGTCACTTAATCACACTGAGGCCAAGCATGGAGTGAAGGCCCACACATTTCTGCGGAAGTCTGCAGCCACTCTTCAGCTCTAGTCTCTGAGACTTAATTCCAGTGTGTTTCCTATTTGTAGCATGCCAGGAAATGTCTCCCCTTTGTTACAATTATCACCTTTAGCTCGAGTGTCTATTTCTTGAAATCAAATGAGTCTGACTATAGCAGTTTGGAAAAGTCAGCACCTTGGAAAATATCCCACTTCCTTAAAGACATGGACCGCATCACCTTTAGCCTAAAAAGCATAGTAGATGCAATATACTACCCTTTACCTTTCTAGCAACCCCTATAACAAACTAAAGAAGGAGCTAAAGAAAAGCCATTTGATGGGAAAATGTGGAATCAGGCCTAAAAACTCCATAGAAATTTCTAAAGTATATTTCCTAGTTTCAGGAAGATATTATAGTCCATATGGAAATCGACAGGTTTTTGTTTTATTGTGTTTTTACTGAACCATTTGAGACTTAGTTTCAGAGATTATGACCCTCTCTTCCAAGTACCTCTGCATGTGTCTCCTGAGAATAATGGCATTCTCTTACCTGAACACAAAGCAATTATCAAAATCAGGAAATTTAGCATTTAGACAATGTTATTATCTACTATACAGTCCGTACTCAAATTTCACTAATTTTTCCAGTATTCTGCTTTATAAAAATCTTTTTTCCCCAACCCAGAATCATATATTTCATGTACTTATCATGTCTCTTTAATCTCTTTTAATCTGGAACGGTTCCTCAGCCTTGTTTTGTCTTTCATGACAGCGACATTTTTGAAGAGTGCAGGCCCGTTGTTTTGTTCCCATGGCTTCCTCATGAGTCAATTAGGATTATACGTTTTTGACGGAAACACTACCTAAGCAATTTAGTCCATCACATCAGGAGACACCTTAGGTCAGTTTGTATCATTTGTGATGATGCTGTTGACCTTGACCACTTGGTTAAGGAGTTTCCGCTAGATTTGTCCTCTGTTTTTCTCTTTGCATTTAATAAATAACTGTGGGAACATACTTTGAGACTATGTAAATACCCTGTTCCCCAATAAATTTTCTAGAACAAACTTTCAGCATCCACTGATGATGCTTCCCTAAATAAGTTATTACTATGGTAATTGCATAAATGGTGATTTTCTAACTCTTATAATCCCTTCTACATTTGTTACTGGGCGTTCCACTGTAAAGAACCATCCTTCTCCCAGCCCTCTCTGCCATGCTCGTGCTTGTTTGTCGTCAGTGTCAGTATGAACTCGTGGATTCTTCTTTATTCAACGGGGTACAATCCATTAACAACACTACTCACTTTGGTGCTCAAATTATCCCAGGTTTGGCCTGGGGAAGCCCATCTGCTGGCTTCTCTTCTTCCTGGCATAGCAAGCGTCCCAGGCCCGTGTTGTTTCCCCTGCCCTAGCCATAGAAACAGTCAACACTTCAAGAAGCCCTGGGTTCGGCCGGCCGGTGGCGCAGCGGATAAGTGCGCACGTTCCGCTTCTCCGTGGCCTGGGGTTCACTGGCCTGGATCCTGGGTGCGGACATGGCACCGCTTGGCAAAAGCCAATCTGTGGTAGGCGTCCCACGTGTAAAGTGGAGGAAGATGGGCGTGGATGTTAGCTCAGGGCCGGTCTTCCTTAGCAAAGAGGGGAGGATTGGCAATAGTTAGCTCAGGGCTAATCTTCCTCAAAAAAAAAAAAAAAAAAAAAAAAGCAGCAGCCCTGGGTCCTTTTAGAAGGGAATGATTTTTAGAAACCAAGATTTGGGAAACAGATCTCTTCACGGGTACTCACTCTTGCAGCAAACAGAACTAGGAAATACTTTTTAAAAAGAAAGAAAGAAAGAAAAAAGCATGAGTGTTTACCAATCCAGCCCCACAGGGTTCTCCTTCCCTTCCTGCATTCCGGATCTGTGCCTCCCCTCTCCAAAAGTGAGCACTCTGGCTCCCAACAATGTCAGAATGGTTACTTATTTGCCAATGCTACAATGTACACAAAATAGTTTCAGAATTGCTACCCCTGTTCCGGGAAGCAATAAACCCCTTAAGCAGAGTTCAAGATTTCTTTGCAGTTCTTCTTGTGTTTAGACTGAGAAATTTAGTCAAGGTACTATGTTCAAACATTACTTGGGTAAGTTCTTTTTTTTATTCTATATGATTATCCATTTGATGTATAGTTGAGTTTCCTTGTTTCTGTTTGTATTCAGTTTTAGAGTTTCTTCTCCAAACTTGTTGAATTACTTTATAAATATGTAAAACATTAACATGGTTCCAAAAGTCAAACCATACACAAATGCTGGCCCAGAGAAGAGTCATTCTCTCCCCGTAGCCCTTCCATTCTGTTCCCACCCTCCCCCTGTAGGTAAATTTCACTAGTTTCCGGTTTATTCTTCCTATGTACCTTTTTGTGAAAACTGAATAGCTACACATATATTATTTCCCCTTACTTCTTACCCAAAAGTAGCATACTATGTATTCTCTTTTGCTCTTTGCTTTTTTCACTGAGCAGTAAATCCTGAAAATCACTCCATAAAAGCTGCTAGTACTCTTCTATTATGTGTATTCAACCTGTCTCCTGTGTGTCCATATTTAGGTTATCTCCAACATTTTGCAATTACAAATATACTGCAATATATAACCATATGCATGTGTAATCTTATATTGTTGGAGATGTTTCTTCATGATAAAGTCCTGCAGAATTGGGTCAAAGGGTAAATTCACATGTAGTTTTCTCAGATATTGCCAAATTCCCTTCTCCAGGGATTATACCATTTTGCATTCATCCCAGGAACCGATGAGAATGCCTTTTTTTCCACAGCCTTAGCCAACAGAATTCACAGTGTTTTTTTAAATCACTGGTGATGCTCCTTTTTTAAAAAAATACAACAGCCATAATCATCATTCATGCCCATCTTATATATCCTAAAATTGATGCTTTTCCCAAAATAATTTTACGTGCAAGTCTATAGAACTATAAACACCCCTTGCGTCCATGGTTTTCATTATGTGGATTTTCTATTTGGATTTTTCTTTTTTTTTTCTTGGCAGCTATGCTTTGGAACAATGTGGTTGAGGTTGAGAACCTGGAAAAAGGGATGGTTCCTGCCCAAAACTTGTAGTCAGTCTGGCTGCCACCCAGCAGCAGCCTACGGAAGAAATATCATGCCCTGAGGATAACCACTCAAATTTATACCTACACACCCCTGCCATTGTCATCGTCTCAGAGCCTTGGTGTTGTGTTAATCTTCCCTGCAAACTGTATCTTGGTTTCATTCACATATTTTCATCCTGTAAGAAAATAATTTTCCACTTTTGGAAACTCTGGCACAAAGAAACAAGGAAATGCTAAAGCTATGGGTTTGAAACTAAATGTCATCAAGAGTTATATGCAAGGAGAAGACACCAGACATCAGATGTTTCTTAGTCTGATTAATTTCACAATGAAATCCCAAAAAGCTCAAGGATGTTGAGTGAATGCAGTGAATAGAAGGCACATCCCTTTAAGCCTCACTTTGTCCTCACCATCCTCAGAATCCCAGGCAGGAGAAAGCACATCTGTCAAGGGGCAAAGGCTGTGTAAGCAGTCACAGGCACAGCTCCTCTCTAAAGGAGTCAAGCGACTCGCCAATGTCTTCCTCTTCCACCGCCTTAGAGCCCACTTGCCCCACTGTCTGTCAAGGAAAGGCCTCCAAGCCATCAACATCTGGAGGGTGGAGGAAACCACCCTACTAACTCCAACACTTCATCTGACTGCCTTTCGTCACTTACGCCACATCTCTACTGTCTTTGCTTTGCTCTTTCTCTCTTACCCCTCCCCTCCTTCCCTTGGCTACTTCACCAATCATCCACGAGTACTCTATCTTTCATCCACTAGTACCTTGCCAAACATCCACTCGCACTTCACCAATCATCCATTAGTACTCCATCAATCATCCATTAGTACTCCATCAATCATCCACGAGTACATCACCAATCCTCCAGGAGTACTTCACCAGTCATCCACAAGTACTTCACCAATCATTCACTAGTATTTCATCAATCAACCTTTAATACTCCGTCTTTCATCCACTAGTACTTTGCCAAACATCTACTCGCACTTCACCAAGCATCCGTTAGTACTCCATCAATCATCCATTAGTACTCCATTAATCATCCACGAATACATCACCAATCATCCATGAGTACCTCACCAAGCCCATCATGGTCCTCTCCTTCCCTGGCCTGACAGAGGCTGCATATTGGAAACAGCACAGCTTTGGACTAAAAAAGGGCAGGTTTGGCTCTCTGCTCCACATTAATGAGCTTTATGACCTTGGACACACTGCAGTAGCCCCTCAAGGTCTCAGTTTCCTCATCTGTAAATGTGGATAATAAGATCTACTTTGTAGAGTTGTTGTAGGATTAAAATGATGGTTTTGGTGTCTGACACATTAGTAGCCTGATAAATAATAACTGGTATTGGGAACGGTAATGGAAAGAGGAGAGAAAGAACTTCAGCTTCCTACACAAAAGCCCCACACAAGGAAGGCCAGAAAGGTGTCTTAATTCTTTATTTTATTTCCATCTTCTAATCTGTGCTTCTTCACTTTAAAAAGTAAATGATTTAAAGGTCTTTTCCAATAATAAAATTTCATTTTTAATGGCAAAAATTAAAATAAACAGATGTATATTAAAGGCCTATTATGTACAGAGAAGGTCACATAAGATTTCTCTAGGTCAACCAGATTAAAATCTGCTGAAAAATAATCTTTCGATTTTTCTATTTTTTTCTTCCTTTACACATTACTGCCAATGGTGTCACTGTGCACGTGATCAAAGGGAGCAGCAAGTGACGATCATTCCTCTACATAATAAGTACTCCAGCCTCTGAGCCTCTTTTCATACCTATGTATATTTGTATTTATATGTGTGTGTTATTTAATGATGTTTATGCCTCAAAAATTCTATTTCAATGGTTCATTATTCTCTAAACCTGTACTGTCTAATGTGGTCACCACTAGCCACGCGTGGCTACTAAGCACTTGAAATGTGGCTAGTGCACATTGAGATTGCTGTAAGTGTAAACTACACACCGGATTTTGGCGACTTAGTTTGAAAAAACAGAACGAAATATAGCGCATTAATATTTTTATATTGATTACATGTTGAAATGATAACATTTTAGATAGATTTAATAAAATATATTATTAATTAATCTCATCTTTTCTTTTGACTTGTTTTACTGTGGCGATTAGAATTACCTGGGTGGCTCACATTCTGTTTCTCCTGGACGGCGCTGTTCTAAACAAATAGGAAGTCTATATAACATCAGTAACCTCCCAAACAGTGCTGTCACTAACTTTTAGTAAATTTAATTTACTAAAGAAGAACATTGGGCCAGCCCCATGGCCAAGTGGTTAAGTTCATGCACTCCACTTTGGCGGCCCAGAGTTTCACCAGTTCGAATCCTGGGCACGGACATGGCACCACTTGTCAGGCCATGCTGAGGCGGCGTCCCACATGCCACAACTGGAAGGACCCACAACTAAAAAATATACAACTATGTACTGGGGGATTTGGGGAGGAAAAAAAAGAATAATATCTATGGAGTGTTTTCCTGTGCATACTCTCCGGAGAATAAAATCAATACTCAACTCTTAGCAATTTTTACATTTTAATTTTTTGGAGAGATCCTCAAATCAGTAGGTAGCAGTAGCTATCTGATGAAGACTGAGCATCATACTCAACGGTGTGTCCTCATCCCAAGGAGCAGATCCGAAAAAGATCAGGCTGAGATGGTTGCCTCTCAGCTTCAGTATCCAGGAAATTCATTTCATTACAACTGGATTAATTCACTGCAACCCAGCTACGTGCTCTCCTGGGCGCTGCGCCAGCTGGGGTGGGAGACAACAGGCAGTCACTTGGAAGCTCCTGTTACTCTGCTCATCTCCTCTGAACATGGCCATCTGCACAGGTTTGCCACCCGAGTCTATGAGATGTGCTTTGGTGGGTTCCTGAACCTCTTGAAACCGTGTTCAGTGTGTGTGTATGAATTCTTCCAGATAGAAGATCTGTAACTTTCGTCAGGTTCTCAAAGGGGTCTACGGCCCTCGAAAACTGAAGGACCACTAACATAGAAATTAAGTAGTACCTTACCTTCTGTACTAGTTTTCTATTGCTGCAATAACAAATTACCAGAAATTTAGTGACAAAACTAATTGATTATCTTATGGTTTGGTAGGTCAGAAGTCTGGCACAGTCTCACCAGGCAAAAACCAAGGTGTGGGCAGGGCTGCATTCCTTTTTGGAGGTCCCAGGGGACAATCTGTTTCTTTGCTCGTTCAGGTTGTTGGCAGAATTCAGTTCCTCGTGGTTGTAGGACTGAGGTCCCCATTTCCTTGCCAGGTGTCATCTGAGTGCTGCTCCCAGCTTCTAGAGGCTGCCCGTATTCCTTGGCTCCTGGCCCCCTTCTTCCATCTTCAAAGCCAGCGTTTGAGTCCTTATCATGCTTCAAGTCTCTCCTGCCTCTTTTCAGCCTCCTCTCTGGGACTCATTTCCCTGCCTTTCCCTTCTGCTTTTAAAGGCTCATGTGATCACAAAGTGATTACATTAGGCCCATCTGGATAATCCAAGATAATCTCCCTATTTTAAGGTTTATAACCTTAATTCGCTCTGCAAAGTCTCTTTTAATGCATAATTTAACATAATCACAGAATCTAAGAATTAAGGCATGACATCTTTGAGGGGCCATACCTACCACACCTTTCCACCCACATTTGTGCTACTTGCTCCATTCCAAGCACAGAGAAGGTGAGGCTGCGCTGCGTAAGGTGTCCCTCAGCAAAAAGTGCGGAGGCAACGTCCTCGACAGCTCCCTCAGTCTTCTTTAGTTGCTAATGAGTGAAGTACCCTCCAAGCCCCCCACCTACAGACTCGGTGTACTTGGGTCCCAGCCTCACCCACTCCTCCTGCTTCTCGGTCCGGGCTCTGACCTCCAGCTCTTTACCTTTCCTCCTCTTCAAAAAAAAATAAAGTTCTACCTTACTGTCTGGAAGGGATCTAATGAAAAAAGTCACTCTAAGTGCTAAAGACTGATAAGCAATGACCCTACCCTACTGGTCTTAAAGCAAAAAAAAAGATTTGCAAGATGTATTAAATCACGTAGAAAATTTGTTACTGAATTTCTGTGAATGGCAATTAAGCTCTGTCCAAGGCTTATGACATCCTTGGGCTCACCCACGTCCTCTGTTCTTCTTACCATCAGCAGTCCACCCCGTTCACTTCGTCTTATCTGGGGACTACCATTCACGCCTCTCCCTTCAAGGAGACTCACGTCTCGTGCCAGACCTTCAGCCCAGCTCAGCAACAGTCTCCGGGAGAACACAGAGGGTCTGCCCGTTGTGAAGTTTGTAGACAACCAGGGAGGGAAGCTGCATTACAGAGGGAAACTCCTGTCTCCTTTGTCAAGGAAGGCTCCCTACACAGTTCCTCGCAGCATCCTTGTTTTTAGAAAAATAATCTAAAGTAAAAACGTATAGGGAATGACTGTCTTCATCACTATAGATGGTGGCCAAAAGGTACAAACTTCCGGTTACAAGGTCAATAAGTTCCGGGGAGTCATGGACAGCACGGGGACCCCAGGTAACAAGACTGTATGGTTCACGTGAAAGTTGCTAAGAGAGCAGATCTTAAAAAGTTCTCATCTCAAGGAAAAAAATTGTAACTATGCGAGGTGACGGCTGTTCATTAAACTTACTGTGGTAACCGCTTCTCAATATACACATATATCAAATCGTTATGTCGTACACCTCAAACCAATACAGAGTTATATGTCAATCATATTTCAAGAAAACTAGAAAAAATAAAAAATAAAGATAACAGATAGGGGGCCGGCCCGGTGGTGCAGCGGTTAAGTGCGCACGTTCTGCTTCAGTGGCCCAGGGTTCACCGGTTCACATCCCGGGTGCGGACATGGCACCGCTTGGCAAGCCATGCTGTGGTAGGCGTCCCACATATAAAGTAGAGGAAGATGTGCATGGATGTTAGCTCAGGGCCAGGCTTCCTCAGCAAAAAGAGGAGGATTGGCAACAGATGTTAGCTCAGGGCTAATCTTCCTCAAAATAATAATAATAATAGATAGACAGACAGTATTTAAATCCATTTCTACCTTAGTGTTCCCATTTGCACTGTCTTAGGCCTTTATCATCTTTCACTGAATTATTAGAGTAGCCTGTTAATTAGTTCTCTGCCTCCTTCTCACTGCTACCCAAATTATTATTATTCTTTTTTTTTTTAGTGAGGAATAGCAGCCCCAAGCTAACATCTGTTGCCAATCTTCCTCTTTTTGCTTGAGAAGATTAGCCCTGAGCTAACATCTATGCCCATCTTCTTCTATTTTATTTGTGGGACGCTGCCACAGCATGGCTTGATGAATGCTGTGTATGTCTGCGCCTGAGATACAAACCTGCAAACCCTGGGGCCACCTAAGTGGAGCTGCAAACTGAACTGCTACGCTGCTGGGCCAGCCCCTACCCAAATTATTTTTAGAACATAAATCTGATCCTGTAATTCTGCTGCTGAAATGCTTCAATGGCCCTCCACCCCACCCTCCCTCACCTCTTCCAGCATAATGTTCAAATTCCTTAGGGTTATGACCCTCCCTCCACATAACCTCTTCAGACTCCTCTCTTACCACTCCCACCATCATCATCATCATTCATCCAGCAAGGATTTACGGAGCATCTACTATGCACCTCACACCATATGCCACAGCCATATTTGCAGTGCTGGACACCCAGTGCAATGTCCAGCCTCCCTGTGTGTGCCTTCCAACTGCTGGGGCCTCCCTCTCCTCTCTCCACCCTCACCCAGCCTGCTGGAATACTCCCTATTCTGCAAGACACAGAGCAGCTGCTGCTTCCTCTCTTTCAAGCCTTCACTGACCTCTGGGTAGAGGCGGCCGTTCTGCGTCTCTGTCCTCCCAGAATGCACACTCTGTCACATGACCTGGAATTTACTTGTTTGTTGGCCTTTTTCCTCTGCACTGTTAATCCTCGAGGACAGGACTTACCTGTATCTAATTCACCTTAGGTCCCCAACAGCACTTAGTAAAAGTCAATAAAATTTTGTTGACAAATTTCTAAGATCTTTCCAAGTTCCAGAATTCTGTGATTCGGGCATAGGATAAAGACGAAAACATAATAGATGAGAATATGCCAGATATCTACACCCCACTCCACACAAACTTGTACATTTGGATTTTCATATTGAGGGTTTTCTTAAATACCCTGCAGGGAGTAGGCAGCAACTGCAGACGCCATGCACCTGTCGATACGCTCCTGGCTCGTCTCGGAGCCTCATCTGCTTTATGGTGTTAAATAAACGTTAACTATTAGCTCACTTCCTTCCTGATCTCTATCTTTATTTCTGTGATCGCAAACAAGGCAGGGAAAGGATTCCTAGGGTGTCATACCGCCTCTTGCCACAAGAGGACAACAGGAAGATCCGATTTGTGTTAAAACCCTCTGGCCACCAGAGGGACCCCAAACCCCAGTTTAAGGGAGGCAAACGTTTAATTTAGATCAGGTGCACTTCCGAATCCGTTTTCCTTTATTCTCTCTTCCTGAAAAGTGAAATCTCTCCCACAGGTGACCAAACACCTGGAAATTGTCTAGCGCTATCTGTTACTTCGCTTAGGAACAAGAAATGCGGGAAGGAAGAGGAGCTAGACTGAGAACTTTTGAAAAATTGGTTAGAAAGAGAGGCTGTCTTCAAGGCCAAATAAAAGAGCCAGAAATTTGAATGTGGACTGAGGATTTAGGTGAGTCCAAAGAATTACCGTTAATTTTCTTAGGTGTGTTAATGGCCCTTGGGTTAAGAAAATAACATACATAACTAAAAGCAAAACACGCTAATTAAAAATCCCCAAAGTGTCCTGGGAGGTGGGTGGTGGATCCTAACCGTGATCATCAAATTCCATTCTGGAAAGCCTGGCACCCTCCTCGTGGCTCAAACAACCGAAATGAGAGTGTTTGTGAACTGAAGAAACTCTCGTTAGGAGAGAAGTTTTCTGGACCAAAAACACATTTAAGCCATGTCCTGCTGCCCCTGGTTTAGGGGGGGAAGGAGAGGAAATCCTCCAGACCTGCCTGGAGGAAGCTGCTTCATCAACTCAGGAGAGAGCTTTCATGTTAGCTCTGGACAGAGCCCTGGAATTTATATTCTCCTTAAACGCTTTCAGGTCCCCCCCGTGAACAATGGGTGGTGGTACTTACCTCAAAGGAGAAATTCCCGTTAAAAGTCACGATCCACACCCAGATGGTATGAAAAGAATGCACGAGGGGTCCTGGGACCTTCCTTCATGGGAGCTGAGCAGGAGAGTCTGTCCAGTGAGCCGTGTCATTGTATTAATTTTGCAGCCCCCAGAAGAAATAATTCCATGTCCTGCTTTTCATCATCAGAGACTGGTGCTCTTTCTCCTGTGTTAAAAGAAAACTGTTTCTAAGGAGGCTGATTGTAGAAGGTATTTTTAACCAAAAAATAGATGTTAATACCCAATCACCCACAAAATGTATGTGACATTTCCTGACTCCCCACATCTACAGTCGGCCCCCATAGTATCCTCTGTCACCGCACCTGTCTGTGTCTTTCCTGGCACTTTTGACAGTCGCTAGGTATGGCATTTGTTTGTTTACTTGTTTACTGATTGGCCTCTCCACTAGACTGCAGGCTGCATGAGGGCGGGATGTGAGTCTGCTCTGTGCACCACTGTCTCGGCCCTTAGCAAAATGGCACAGAGTGTGCATTCAGCAAACAGCCACTGGATGAAAAAGTGAGTGAAGAGAAAGCTCAGTGTCATCCAAATTCTACCAAATGCAAGAGGGGAAAAAAATGGAATTGGAGCTGGTTTCTATGTTGATCATTCTTTTAGGAGTGAACAGGACTAATAAGACTGTTGCTCTCTTTCAATAGAGTCCAATTATAATTACTGTTCATTTACCTCTGTTCTCCTGCAAGGAATGCTGAAGCCGATTACTAACATTAAAACATAGAAATGTGAAATTTCACTGTTGAAATGGCAATCTATTTAAAATGTCCTAATTTTACTCTCTTGTTAGAGGTTCTCCTGACAAATCTCTTTATCAAAGCCAAATCCACCCCTAATTGAGCCTCATCGTGGTGGAACCATTAATATACCGCAGAGAGCTGCACTGAGGACTGAGGTGGTCCCGAGCTGAGGCCCAGCTTGGCCACGTACAGCTGTGTGACCTGGAAGGAGTAGCTTCCTTGAGCTTCCATTTCCCCCCTAATAACGCCTCCTCAGGGCTGTGTGCCCGGCACATACTGGCCCCTTGGAACTATTCAGTTCACCTCCTCTCACCACCAGCCAAGAGCAGCCACACCACCCAAGCCACCTCAGACTCACTCTTCCAAGCATTAGTAACAGTCAACTTAAGGAATAAGAATACGGGCCACAACACCAAGTCCCCAACCCAGACTTTCTCTCCAGTCTCCATTTTCATATCCGCTCCAACCTCAGACGGACGCCCACAGGGCGCACAGTCTCTCTGCCTCGTTGCCCCTGCTCACACAGAACCATGCTAGTTCCCCTGCCGCCTCCACAAAGGCTCCAATTACAGCGTTTTACTTTATTGTTCAGTATGGCCAAGTGTTCAACAGCCAAAGAAAGGGACTGTGTTCCGGAGGCTCAGGTTTCCTAATCCCCTCGTCACTGGGCTGCAGGCGAGGGGTATGCACAGTGCGTCCAGCACACACGTGGCAGAACAGAGGCAGGTTTCTTTAACATTCAGACACCTTGACAAATCAACCAGGAAAACCAATTAAGAAAAAGCAAACTACCCAAAAGAAAAACGAAGAATAAAAACAGAAAAAGAATGCAAAAAGCCAGTAACCCTGTGAAAATATGCTCAAGCTTACCCATGATTAGGACAAATCAAAATAATGAGACAGACATCATTTTTCACCTATCAGATTAACAAAAATTAAAACAGATAATGCCCAGTGTTGTCAGGAGTGTGGAGAAGCATCTACTCTACACATTGTCGACAGAAGTATACGCTGGGAGATGAACAATATCGAAAATTTAAGTACAGAACTCAACTACATTAAATCAACTTCTGTTCATCAAAAGCCACCCATTTAAAAAGTGAAAAGATAATCAACAGATTGGGAAAAGATATTATTTAACCCATAACAGACCAGTAAGCACAACATATAGTGAAATTTATAAATCAATAAGAAAAAGACAACACTCCAACAGAAAAAATGCGCAAAAGCAATTTGCATAAGAGGAAACATGCCTGGCCACAAAATACATGAAAAGATGCCCCCCTCACTAGTAATCAGAGGAATGAAAATGAAAACCACAAGAAGCATTTCACATCAATCAAATGTGCAAAAATTAAAAGGTGGGACAGTACCAAATGTTGGCGAGGATGTGGAGTAACTGACTGCAGGTAAAGGTGTAAGGCCACCTGGGAGAACGATTTCTAACGTCACTGAGGATCCCCAAAGTCTATGAACCAGCCGTTCCCTCCCAGGGAAATACCCTAGAGAAACCCCGACACGTGTACAACCGAGAGATACACACAAGAATGTTCAAAGCAGCATTGCTTGCAACAGAAAAAGCCTGGTACAAATTTAACGTCCCTTAACCAGGAAATGGATACGTAAGCTGTGGTATATTCATATAATTTGAGTTTTTCAGTACTGAAAAGAAATTAGCTCAAAAATGGTATCAACATGGAAGAATCTCAGAAATATAATATTGAAGAAAAGATGCAAGTCTCAGAAGAATACATACGGCAAAGCACAATTTATATAAAATGTGAAAACATTCAAAGCATTGCAGGGGAACCATAAATATGTACCAAATTCAGGATCCTGGCATCCTCCAGGTGGAATGGGAGAGACGGCAATCAGGGTGGTGCAAAGGAGCATTTACCTGTGTTGACAATATTGTTTTTTAAGCTGTTTTTATTCTGCATGTCTTAAGTAGCACAGAATAAAATTTTTTGAAATGTCTGTCCATGTTCTTTCACCTAATTCCACTACCAGGAATTTATTTTACGGATGTATTAACATATGCACAAATATGCAACAATATGTACAAAGATGCTTACTGTAGCAGTTTATAAGAGAAAAAACTGGAAACAACCTAAACATGGGAATATTATATAGAATACTCAGTGAAACACCAGAGCTAGACAATCATTAAAAAGAATGAGATAGACCTGTATGTCAAGATCTATATTTAAGTGGGAAAAAAATCATAGGACTAGACCATTTGTGGAAAAATATTGGATTAGATGTAGATACACACACACATATATAACAAAATTTCTGCGTCACAAGAAACCATTAACTTTGATCATCTCAGGGAAACGAGAACAACTTATAAGAGGGGATTTCTACTTTTCATTTTATACCCGGCAGAATGATTTGCATTTCTGTTTTTACCATTAGTATTACCTTTATAATGCAAGTAAATAAATAGATAAATCAGTGGAAAAAATAAATAACAGCATGAGATTGGAATGCTGGTTTACCAAGATTTTATTTTAAAAGCAAAGTTGTATGAAATTCTTTTAATCATTTTTTTATGATTAATTGAATTGACACCACTTGAAGAAATGAATCCTGAAGGTGGCTGCTTTGTACAGGGTGATTAGAGTAAACTATTCGTGGCTCTTTCACAGCTTTATAGAATTATCTGCAGAGCCTGTTACCAGTATTTGCTCTATTTCAAACCATTGTTCTAAAAACCATAAACTTTTTTCACCTCAAAGAGTTTGTTTTTCAAGAAACACATTCAAAGAGGAAATAAGGACCCAAGCACATTAGCAGAGAGGGCCAGCATCCCCCAGGCAGGGTGGTTCCCAGGCCCTGGTGACATCAGGCGTCGCTGTTCCTCATGCCTGTCGTCCAGAGACAGCACACCTGGCCTCCTGCCCTGGGGCGGCGCTGGTCCGGCTCAGCTGGTTCACATTCCACGCAGCAGCGGAAACACGAGGAGAGCCGGGCTGTCGGCATCATCGCCAGAGACAACACTTGGCTCACACAATGAGCACACCCAGGGGGCTGCAAAGCCTTCTTGGGCTCCAGCCTGGCCTTCGAAGTCAGGAAGTTGTGGCTGAAAAGGGAGAGAAAGAAGCAGAGTGTAGAGAGAGAGGCTCTGGGTGCTGGGTCACCCCAGAAGCAAAGCCCATTTCCCAGCCTGCCTGGGGGCTGGGAGTGGGAGCAGCTGAGCCACTGAGACTCGGAACCTCCCCACTCCACTGAAGCCAGAACTCTGCTGCCTGCATCTCTTTTATTTGACTACCAAGGAATCAAATAAAATGTATTTCCAAACATAAAGTGCTAAAAATAAGTTTGGAAATCTTTGAACTAGAGGGTCCTGATAGATGTGTAGTTCTCAAACACAATAGTAAGACTTTTTACAACCATTCTTCTATTTCTTCAGCTGTAGAGGGGAAAAAGTGGCCTGCTAACGCCTGCCCTCCTCCTCGCAGGGCTGCTGGAAGCATCCAATGAGGTCACAGCCATCTCAGCTACAGGCGCTTGGGAAACAAATTTATTATTTCCTTCCTGTATAATGGAGGCTATGTCCGGTTCAAATAATTAGTCATGCAAACAAGACCATGTGTTTCTTCTAGAAGGAGGAGAAGAAAGAGATGAAGAGGAGAAGGGGGAGTAAGAAGAAAAGGAACAACAGCTCAGTTATAATTTTAAAAGGGAGAAACTGTGCTCAAGTGCCTGCCACTTAACAGAGATGGAGCAGAGGGGAAAGCTGGGGATGACTACGCTTATATTAAGCACTTGCTGTGTGCCAAGCACTGTGCAGCCTGCGAGATGCTTCATATGCGTCCTTGAAGCTGCACAGAATATGATGGAGGTGTTATTATCCCACCTTGCAGATCAGAAAACCAAGGTTCAGAGAGAATGAACGACTTAGCCACCAGCAGAGCCACCACTTGGTCCACTTGGCTACTTCTAGGGTGCATATTCCCTCCACAGCCTATACTGGGGAGTCCCCAGCCCCATTTCCTTTTTCTCTATTTTTTTTTTTTTTTTTTGGTGAGGTAGATTGGCCCTGAGCTAACATCTGTGCCAGTCTTCCTCTATTTTGTATGTAGGATGCCACCACAGCATGGCTTGATGAACAGTGTGTAGGTCCATGCCAGGGAGCTGAACCCAACAACCCCTGGCCACTGAGGTGGAGCACAGAAACTTAACCACCAGGCCAGGGGGCTGGCCCCCTGGCTCTTACCTCCCTGAAGGTCTGAGGTCTCTTTTTCATCCCTTGGGTTATTTCCTCTGTGTGGATCCTCTGTCCTGATTTCCAGGCCCCTGGACAGGTCCCAGTTACCCCCACATTCCTTACAAACTCTCTCAGAGGTCCTCACCTGCCACTCATCCACCCCTCCACTGGGGGGAGCCCTGTTCTCCAGGTCCAAAGCTCAAAATTGCCGTCGCTGCTCGTCATTTCTTCCCTTCCCCATACACACAGTCACTCAATTATCTCAAGTCTTTCTTCAGTCTATCTCATACCTCTCACTTCTCATTTCTGCTTTCTCTTAGCACTGTGAGCCTTATGTCCGCCTGGGTTCAGCGACTGCCTCGGGCTGGTCACCCTCCACCTCCAGTTCATGCTGCCTGGTGCCCACTCATGGCCCTGCCCGGCACTTTCACACCACACACCCTGCCTACCTCAGATCAGGTCCACACAGCCGGGCACTCAGGGCGCCTGCATCTTCACACGCCCCTACTCCACTCTCCAGCTTCTCCTTTAAGGAAAAGGACTGCTCACTGCACAGCACCCCTCCCTGCTTGTGGCCCCTAGTTCCCCCAGCGGGCTGTCCCCTCCTCCCTCCGGCCACTTCTCAGTCAGGCCTCCCAGCAGGCCCTGCAAAGGCGGCAGGCCTCATTATCTGCACTGTGCATCGGGCGGGAATTAAGCACTGCCTTGTGACTCTTCTATGTAGCCTGGAATGGGCGTTGGCATGGACTAGTGTTGTTTGATCTCTCCCCAGTCTGCATCTCATCACCCCAAACACTATAAATCCCTTGCAGGGGAAGATTGTCTAACAGGTCTTGGTTTCTCCCTACAGTGCCTAAAACGCAGACAGTAGGTGCTTAATACATGTGCCGATTTCCTTTTTCTTCCCACATATTTTGTCCTCAAACAAATAGCCACGGCTGGTCAGAATAACAAGCATCAGCCTTGGAAGCCTGATTTTGGCCACAGATCTCCCTCCGGCCAATTCCATCCTAACCCTTCAGCTCAAGGTCCCTCACAGGCGTCCAGGACATCAGCGTTCTCAGGGTCGCTGGTCTCCAGGGAGGTCGCTGCTGGACATCTCCAGTCCGGCTCTGCCTGCTCATTTGGTCACCTATTTCCATGTCGTTCCCTGGTCTCCAGCTAAAAGGAAATATACAGGCAGGAGGGAGAGGAGGGCTCCCTGAACACTAACACCCTCATTGGTGAAGCCACCTCCAGCCCAGCTCAGGGGCCATCAGAAGCACCCAGGGGCACCCCTGCCCTGGGGAGAGAAAGAAGACACTGCACCTTTAAGTCTGCAGCCGGTTGAGAAAAACAAGCTGTGATTTATATAAGCGGGAAAATCATGTGATTTGCAGGAACGCTCCCTCCTCCCCGGCCCCCTCCCCGCGTCGCCTCCAGCCCATCCCAGAGGGGCCCGGCCGGCGGGGAGGGGCGGGGGCGCCCGGAGCTTCCATTCACAAAGCGGGGCTGGCGGGGGCTGCGCCTAGTTCTTGCGGCCCCAGGCGCCAGGAAGGGCGGCCGAAGGCCTCGGAGCGCAGCAGAGTGTGCTTCCCCAACAGACTCGGGTGGGCTACATTTAGGAGGGTGGGGGGGTGCCCTCCCCCGCGGTCCGCTGCCCCCGGAGTGGGTCGCACAAAACCCAGGGTCGCCGCTGCCAGCGCGGGCTGCCGAGCATCCCCGCCCCCGGATCGGGTCGGCCTGCCCTCTTCGGGGGGGAAAGTGTGCAATGGAGAAACTGAGGCTTTCCCCCAACTTCTCAGGGAGAAAGAAAAGCCAGGGGCCCCCATAGACTGGCTTCTGTGTCCCAGAACACCCAGCAGGGGGAGAGCAATTTAAGAAATAATTTGGTAGGAAAAGGGCATGCTGAAAATCAGCCATTTCTAGAGCTGAGAAGCGGCTTTTAGCCCAGAGGACCTAGCTTTGAGAAAAAAAACGATGTGGCATTTTCAGACAGAGCCAAAGAAAATAAATACATGGTCCGGAGGCCCTAAGAACCAGCACGGAGCTTTTAGAGGGAGGGTGGCAGCTAGAGGAGCCGAGGCCCCCGCAGAGGTAACTCTGACAGCTTCTGAGGGCAGGATATGCTCAGGTCCTCCCAGATGCAGAAACTGTAGAGCCAGCAAGACCCGAGGAGGTCATCTCAGCCACCACCACCCCCACCGCTCTGGAGGAATACACCAAGCCCTTCCAGGAAGTGCTTCCAGCGGGAGAGGATTAGCAATCACTTCCAAAACCAAGCCCAGGAGAAGTTGGGGCCTTTCTCAGGGAGAAGAGCTGGGAGGAGATGTAAGGTTTCTCAGTGCCCATGTCATCCCCACGAGCCCCAATGATGGGCTCTGAAATTGCCCAAGGAAGGAAGCCCATGGCCTCTCAGAGTGACCAGTTCCAGGGGTTAAACCTTGTCATAGAGGAGGTTATATTTCCATTTATTTTCCTCCATTGGTCTTCTGCTGGGGACGCCGAGACATAAGCCCAGTCACAGGCAGGAAAACCATGATGCGGGGAACAAGTTGCTAACACATGGTCTCCTGTGACCTGCACCATGGCCAGCAGAGCTTGAAGTCCACCCTCTGCATCCCACAGAGCCAGTGGGGCCCGGAGAGGTCATTCTGGCCCTCCTCCGGTCCTCGCTCCCCCCAGATGGAGGGTCTTTATGCTGAGGTTGCTCCCAGAACAGTGCCTCAATGCCCTCTGTCACACCAACAGTAAGAAGATCCTTCCTGAAGGGGGAAGCTGAAGTTAGGCAAGTAGTGTCAACTACTCTGATCTTGAATCAACTATTCTTATCCTGAAGAATAAAAATATAAGTTAACATAGGGATTCAACAGAAGAGCACTCCATGCTTTCAGACAGATACCAGCTTCATTCAGTTAATTAGTGAGCTCCTTATGTGTGCCTGGCCCAGAGCTGGGCACGGGGGTCTGAGGGGCCCCTGCCCAGAGCCCTAACTTTCTGCTCCCCGACTCTGCCTCCCAGGACAGGAGACCTTCCTCTCCTCCACCAGCATCCCGGCCCACATCCAGCATGTGCTGCCCCCACCTGCTGCTGCATCGGCCTCACGTGTCTGCCAGGACCTCCCCTCTCAGAAGGCGGTAACTCTCTGGTGGTTGGGTGGTGGGTCTAAGCAGTAACCCAAAGGCCTGTCCAGAAGATGAGATCAAAGTTGGCAGCCTCCTGGGCCCCTCCCAAAGTTTATAATTTATCTCAGGCCCCACTTCCCTCTGTGCCACTGGCTTTCTCCCTTTCTTTGCTGGCTTCCTGATATGCCTGGCTGCCCCCATCCAGGTCGCCTCTTTCCTAAGCGTCCCGTGCCAGGGCCTGCCCATCTTAGAGCCCTCCCTGGTGAATCCGGCTGCCATCTTCCTGAGGGGTCTCGTCCACTTCCACAGGGGGCCTGAGCCCCACAGCCCCACACAGCTGCCCCTGCAAGGTCTCTTCTGTAAGGCTCTGCACTGAGGGTGCTCAGCCGTCCACCCTTAACCACAGGCCCGTCAGCCTCCACCTCCGACCCCCTGAGACCACAGCAGCCCCTGCCTTGTTCCGGTCTTCTCCTGTGTTCTGCTTCTGGCTTCCCTTGGCCATTCATAAGCACAGCCTGATACTGTGCAAAGGGGGACCCAGCAATAGGCCTGTGGTGAACAAACACTTTAAATGAACAAGCAAATTATGGCTCCAAACTAAAAACACTCTGGAAGCCGCAAACTCCGTTACTTTCAAAGAAACCAGATCTGGACCTCTGAGGGTTTTTAAAAATGCACCAAGGAGTGCAATGAGTGAATGAAATCGGCCCATCTCGGACACTGTCTCTTTCAGGAAACAGCCTTCAGAAGAAAAAAGGCACCCTGGCCCCTGCCAAATTCCATTCTGTTTCACATTAGCCTTCTAGCAAAATGAGGGGGCTGTCCTTGCTGGTCTTGAGGATCCTCCTAGCTCCAAAGCTCTGAGGCTCTCTAGTTCTGCCAAACCACCTTTTAGAAAGCGCCACATTCTCATAACGGAGCAGAAAATGCATTGGTGCTGTGGCCGGGCAGGCCGGGGTCTGCAGCTGAAGCTGAGAATGAGGCTTTCCCTGCAGGGTTTTCAGGGCTGTTTCCCTCCCCCTCCTCTCCCTGAAAGGGCCTCTGGTCTTGCCCAAGCTGCTGAGTAGAAGGGAACACACAGCTCCCCCGAGCAGAGGGGCCCGCCAGAGGGAAAGCTGGCCTGGCCCCAGGACAGGCTAGGCTCGGATTCTGCAGGGACATTCCTCCCTCCCAACTGGCAGGGAACTTCTAGAACTTCTAAACAGCACATCCTCAGGCCAGCTCAGGCCCCGCGGCATCCTGAACCCCTCAAGTTTATAAGCTGTTCGTGGCAACTAACACATTTGGCAAACCTCCTCGAGTGTGAGTCAAGCCAGGCCCTTTTCCCCAGGACCCAACTGACAAAGGGATACTCAGCTGGGACAAAAATGGGGTCCACGGGGCCGGCCCGGTGGTGCAGCAGTTAAGTGTACACGTTCTGCTTTGGTGGCCCAGGGTTCGCCAGTTCGGATCCCAGGTGCAGACATGGCACCGGCATTTTGTGACGGAGGATGCAGGTCCCAGGATTTCGGACACCACTTGGCAAGCCATGCTGTGGCAGGCGTCCCACATATAAAGTAGAGGAAGATGGGCATGGATGTTAGCTCAGGGCCAGGCTTCCTCAGCAAAAAGAGGAGGATTGGCAGCAGTTAGCTCAGGGCTAATCTTCCTAAAAAAAAAAAAAAATGGGGTCCAGCCAGACAAGCCCTGAGCCTTGGTTCTCTAGGCCAAGGCTGGAGAGGGCCAGAGGGAAATGTCCTCGGTCGGCCTCACGGCCACCATGCAGGCTGGTCCCGAGATCTCAGGATGTATCAGCAATTCCGGGCAGGGCTCCATCCCCAGCCCACACTCAGCCGGGGACCTGGTCAGGGACTCTCCAAGCGTTCCCAGCAACACGAAGCTCACTTTCCATGCCAGGCTCCTCCGGGGTGTCTGGGCAGGAGCAGGTGGGCCTTCTCATTGGGCTCCTGCTATGTCTGGGGGTCCAAAAAGCCTCTCTCTCCCTCAGAGTCAGTCACAGCCCCAGATCTCTGCTTTCAGACAATTTTAAAGAGAATGTTGTTTTGAAAGCTCAAGACATGTTCTGGGCTTGGCTTTGGTTCTAGCTCCGTCTCCATCTCCACAGTACTCTTCCTTGTGAATATGGAAATCCTGAAGGCAGTGAGCTGAACTGAGGGAACCTCGGAGAGCCTCTGCATCCCAAGTTAACCAGGCTGTGCCCTGTCTAGATTTTGCCACTTGGTCTCCAAGAAGAGGAGATCCACATCCACTCCTTCCTCCAGGCTGTCTACCTGGAATGCCTGCCCCTAATATTCAAGATGACTCGAGCCCCATTCCACCAACTGTGGAGACCCCATCATTTTGGCCCCCCAATCTCACAGTCCCTTTCACCTCTTGCCCCCACCACCATCTCTGTGCCCAGGATTCCCAGCAGGCTTCTGCTTCCTCTGGGGACCTCCAGCTCTGATTTCCTGCTTTTCCACCTCCCACCTCCATCTGTACCTCACCTCCTGAGGCTGCAGTCCTCTCCCAGACCCCCACCCTTGGCTCCGCTCTGTCCCCACAGTCCCCCCTCCGGCTCACACAAGGCTAATGGGCACAGCAGCAGACCTTCAGGCAAATTTGGGGGAAGGGAGGAGAAACACAGTGAGCCCATTAGAATCTCCTAATAGTAATAGACGTTACGCTCCTAAAAATTCATTAGCCGTTCCCCACCTCGGAAATTTCCCACTATTTCCTAAATCCCACCTTATCTTATCTTCTCCAGCCTCTCTCTCTTCTCCCCAAGACCCTTCTATCCAAACTCCAAGTTCCCGTGAATTTCTCTTGCAGAACAATCTGTCCTGCCTTCAGCATACCCAGAGGCTTCCAGTGTTCACCAGCACGCCTTCTCCATCAGTTTCATCACAGCATAATCCTCCAAACAGAGGGATGCCCCCACCCCTGGAATGATAAGGCACAGAATTTTGTTTCTATGTGACACTTTCTTCCTCTCATCCCCTTACACCCCACCCCCCTACATCTGGTACCCTGACAGTCAAGAAATCCACCCCAAATTGCTCCTGTTATTTATTTATTTTACTCCTCTATGAGCATGGAGAACTGCTAATCAGCATCCCTGTTGTAGTTGAAAATGATGATCTGATTAAACATGTCAGCATAAGACAGACAAAAGGACAAATTCTGTATGATTCCACTTAAAGAAGCACCAAGAGTAGTCAGATTCCTAGACACAGAATGTGGACCGGTGGTTTCCAGGGGCTGGGAGAGGGGAGAATGGGGAGTTTGCGTTTATTGGGTACCGAGTTTCAGTGTGGACAGATGAAAAGGTTTTTGAAGATGGGTGATAATGGTTGCACAAGAATGGGGATGTACTCAATGCCATGGAACTGTACACTTAAAAATGGTTAAAACAGTAAATTTTATGTTGTGTATATTTTACCACAATGAAAAAATAATGTCAGCAACATTCACTGACCCCAAGACAGACTTGCAGTTAATTCAACAAATGGGGGCTTTTTCCTCTGCCACCTTGAGCCCCAGCGGCTCTGTGAACACCTGTCACAGAGTCCCCAAGCTAAGAAGAGCATCCTCGCCTGCTCTCAGACTCGGTGGTCAGCCATCTCTCTGCCGACTGTGCCCATATTGCTGTTGGCATATGCTCCCTTTTCAAATTGATGGAAAGGAGAACCACAGAGGAGTTGCCACTGGATCAGGAGGCTTCAGACCTTGGTTCTGAACCTACTTCAGTGCTTAACTAGCTGTGCACTCTTGGGCAAGTTATTTAATCTCTCTATCTCGATATCCTTTTAAAGAAAAAGGAGAAGATAATAGCCAGCCTTGAGTGAGATAATGGATGTGAACACACTTTGAGAAGTGTGTGCAAGCTGGTGTCATGTCTTATTTCACTCTGTCAAACTAAAAACATCGCAAACATAGGAAGGACTTGCTACCTGAAAATAAGGAGGTAGACAGCAAATAGCTCAGTAAATACAACCTAAAAATAATATTTTTATCTTCAGTCATCATCCCCATCCAAGGTGGGGTGAAGCAATGACCTTCACAGTCTGGTCTCTGCCACGAAAACCCCATTTCACTGAGACACTTATTTTCTCAGTGATTAGCTTTTACTCAGAGCCAGGATACAGCTTTGCCCACAGGATGCGCATCCCACTGCCTTGGTGATGGGGTTCCAAGCAGGCACATAGTTGGGGAAGGAAGGATGGGAGGGGCCAGAGAGAAGAGTTGTATCCTGTGAGCACAAATTCCAAAATGGCACCGTCCAGTAACGTTCAAAGCACTCTACCACACTGACACGACTGTGGAAAGACTGGTGAAAAGGTGCCAGCACACACAGGGTGGCTACAAAACCACAAACCCCAAAATGAAGGTGGTCCAAAGGTGGCTTCAGTTGGCTGTGTTGGCTGCCCCTCAGTCTGACCAGCAGCCGGTTCCGCCGCTGTGAGAAGGCGGCCAGCCCCAGCTCTGGCTCCCCAGGACATCGGAGGCAGCACTTCTCTCCAGTGACAATCCCTCTTTCCCTCTGGCCTAGGAAGGAAGTTCAGGTCACTCATGGCCCAGGTAAGTCCACCTGGCTCTTCCCCTCCTCCCTTTGGCCACACTACCTCACTACGACCCTTTCTGGTCCTTCTTCTCAGCCTCCCTTCCCTTTGAGGGGAGACATGTCAACAGCCCCTCCCCACCTCCATGGAACAGCTGAAAGGGAGAGGTCCCAGGACTCCAAGTCTCCGGCCCCAGCCACACCTCGGACCGTCCCACAGCCCTCACCAGACCAGCTCAGCCCAGATGGAAGTCATCTGGTTAAAGCTTCATACTGATTTCACCAATAATTACGTTATGCTCATCCACACCCATTCCCACACCGCCTCCTCCCGAGGCCCCTTCCCACTCACTCAGGCAGTGCCAAGAAGGGAAATGGAAGCAGACCCGAAGGGACCCGGGCAGGCGATCCGGGGACACAACCAAGGCCCCAGGCTCCCCAGGCTTGGACCACGGACAGCTTCAGGCTCTCAGCCTCATCAGGCGCAGCCTCTGGCTCAGCCACCCACCTCTGCTGGGCTGCAGAATCGGTGACATACAGGAGCCGAATCTCCCCTCAGGGCACAGGAAGGGGCATGCAGAGATTTCCCAAGAAGCCGGCTCCCTTCGGGTGGCCTGTCTCCCTTCCCTCCTCTGGGCCTCCCGGTGCCTGTGCACGCTGCAGCCCCAGAGCCCACGCCACAGCCAGCCAGACGCGTCTGCAGGGCACCACACCCAAGGCCCAAGGACCCCAAGGGGAAGAGGGTTGTTGTGAGGCTCTGAGAATGTCACTAGGAGTTCCCAAATGTCCTTCTTTCCCATTCTGTGGGCTTCTAACTTTGCTTAGTACGCAGGCAAGGCTGACCAAGGGGACTTTGATCCCGTGGGCACCTGGAACAAGAAACTGCTCCCACAGATGGGGCCTCATGCTGGCTTCCCCTCCACAGCGGCCTGTTCAGGAGCAAGCGGCTGTCCCGCTCACCTGACCACACCTGCCGGGGAGCTCGGGGGCAGGGCTGGGAGCTCCCCAGAGGGCGGCAGCTCCAGACCCCACGTGCCTGAAGGAACCGTGTGGTTCCTCACAAGAAGGGAGAAGAGTCACGAGCCAGACGTCCACACAGCCTGCAATGTCCGAGTGCCACCTCCTCCACCAGTCGCCCTCCACTCACAGAGGCCGGGTGGGCGATGGGGGGATTGTCCCCTCCGGGCCCTCACAAAGGCGCCCTCTGTCACAGCCTCCTCAGAACAGGCCTCCCTGTGCCGCCCCTCTCCGTGCTCCCTCCACACACACACACACACACACACACACACACACACACACGCAGGTGCTCCCTCCAGAGCAGCTGCTGCACCGGCGATAGGCTGGAGACCCCGCTGCCCCAACGACACGCTGGAGGCCCGGGCACCCAGGACCCAGAGCCAGGGCCTGTCAGGCTCAGGTGCCAGCCCTCCCCTCAGGCAGCCACACCTGGCCGGGCAGTCAGCAGCGGTTCTTCCTGTCGAGCTGGGGGGACTGAGAGACAGGGAGGCGACAAACCACGATTTGAATCATTTGGAGAGAAGCTATAAATATAATAATGAGTCATTTGTAAAATATAATTTCATCCAAAAGCCTGGAAAAAATGGGAAAGAAGTTCTTATGCTATTTCAGGCTAAGTTGTTCAAGGGTGTTCTGCCAGAACCTGGGGAGGGGACCCAGCGGCCCACAGAGAGCTGGGCTGGGCTTCACACACACACACACACACACACACACACACACACACGCATGCATGCACACGCTCCTGCCGAGTTCGGCCTCAGACACCCCTCCCCATGGCTCTGTCACGGCATACTGGGACTAGAATGCTCACGATGGGAGTTCTCTCTGTCTCCCTCCATCTCTCTCTCTCTCTGTCTCCCTCTCGGGCTCCCTCTCTGTCTCCTACTCCCCGTCTCCCTCCCTCAGCTGATAAGAGTCGTGGACCCACAGCCTCGAGTCCAGGCTGCACTCTGCGCAGCTGAGAACAGCTGAGGGCAGGGCAGGCACACTGTTGTTTTTGGCAAACCCTTCCCCAGCCCTGGGGCCCCCGACAGCCTTGCGTGCTCAGGGTGGCTTTTCCAGGGGGGCTCCAAGGTCTCTTCCAGAGCTCTGGGAAGCCTCAGCTCCAGCCCTGGGCCTCAGCTGCTCTGGGGGGAAAGGAGGAGCCTTTGCAAACCTCTGTCTGGGGAGTGGGCAGAGGTCTCAGCTGGACCCAGGTCACCACTGCTGTTGGGGGTAGTTGTGAAGAACACAAGCTGTGGAAATAGACTTTTTCTGGGTTCAGTTACAGCTAGGCTACTGAGTATCTGTGTGACCTTAAGTAAATTACTTAACCTCTCTGGGCTCAGTTACTTCCTCTGTTAGATGGGTTTAACAACAGTACCTTCCTCAAACGGTTCTTGAGAAAATGAAATGAGCCAGCACGTACAGTGCTAGCCTAGAGCCTGGCATGGCGAACACTCGGTTATGTTAGCTAATAAGCTGCTCGTGACTTCTCACTGGGCACTGGGTGCAGCAAGAAACCAGAGGACAAGGCGCCCTGACGTACATTCTGGCCCTGAGTGGTCACAGATAAAGCAAGGTCAGGGCCCCTGGCTGTCCTGCACCATTTCATCAACTCGGCTTGCTTGTTGACCCTGAGCAAACACCCTCATCTCCATGGCCAGATCCTCCCCTTTAACCCTCCCGACATGCAGCTTCGCCTCTGAACTGACCTGCAGGGGGCACGGGGGCAGGGGGAGCCTTCTACCTCAGGGTCAGAGGCCACAGTCAACGGGTCCTTTAAGCGCCTGAGCTTAGTTCTCTTCCTCCTCCCCTCTTCTCTTCGGCTCTCCTTGCTCTCTCCTTCCTCTTCTTCAGGCTCGGTCTCTCCTCCTTCCTGGTCTTCTACCCCCAGGGCAGAGCTGGGATGAAGTTAAAGTGCTCAAACCTCTGTCTCACCCAAGCCACCAGGTCCTTGTCCCCTGTTGCTGAGAGTGGCCTTGAAAGCCCTGAACGAGACTTCATCCCCCAGGTGGCCCCTGCACCAGGGAGGCCAGAGGAGGTCATCAGAAATAGTCTCCATGTCAACGTTCTGCATTTTCCTTCCTCAGAACCGGAGCCCCACAGCCAGCCGTAGCCCAGAGGGAAAAGTAAGAGGACACTTCTGCAGCAGGAGCCTTTCCTCCCGTAACTGCCAAGCCCCCACCCCCTCGAAGAGGGCTCCCTTCCGTGCTGTCCCACCCCACCCCACCCCACCCCGATCTTCCTCCTCTCTTGGCCACAGTAACTTTATTCTCCCCGACAATTCTTTAGTACACCTGTCAATGTTCACATTTCCCTGCACGTCTTTTCATTTTTTCCATTGTTAGTTTGAATTAAGAATCCAAACAAGACCCACATGTTGCGATTGATTGGTTTGTCTCTCACGGCTCCTACGGTTTGCAGCTCCCCCTCCACGGACGTGTCAATCTCTCCATTCTCTCTTTCTCTTTCCTTGCAATATTTTTAATGAAAAAAAAATCTGGTTATTTATCTACAGAATTTCCCAAGTCTGGATTTTTTTAAATCAAAAGACAGTGGTGTCATTTAACATGTTTGTCTGTCTGTCATATATGCTGTAAGTTAGTAGTTAGATCCAGAGGCCAGATTCAGGTTCGATTATTATTATCTTTTATTGCTTCCGTTTTTTGACAAGATTACTTCACATAGGCGGTGAAGTGTGCCCCCATCAACGTATATGATGTTTGTTTCTTTTTCTGTCACATTGTCAGCCATTGTTGATCATTGCCTAGGTCCATTAATTCATTAGGGGTTTCAAAATTGTGATATTCTAATTATATCATTCCTTCTTCATTTATTAGATGGAACACTTCATTTCTAGTGCTCTTAATTGCCTTGTACAGACCCAGACTTCTATCTAGTATAGTTTTCCTTCCACTTGAAGGACTTCTGTCAACATTTCTTATAGTAAAAGTCTGCTGGTAATGAATTCTTTCACACTTTGTCTGAAAATGTTTTCATTTCACCTTAGTTTTTGAAAGATATTTTTGTTGGGTATAGAATTCTAGGGTGACAGTTTTTTCTTTCGTTACTTTCAAGATGTTGTTCCATCTTCTGGCTTCCTTGTTTTCAATAAGAAATCTGCTGTCACTTTTATCTTTGTTCCTTTCTACATAAAGTGTCTCTTTTTCTCTGGCTGCTTTTACGATATTCTGTTTAGCACTGGTTTCAAGCAATTTGATTATGATGTATCTTGGTGTAGTTCTTCAGTGTCTTGTGCTATGAGTTCATTGAGCTTCTTGGATCTGTGGGCTGATAGTTTCCATCAAATTTGGAATATATTTGGCCATTACTTCAAATATATTTTCTGCCCTCCCCCTTTTTCTGGGACTGCACTTACACATATATTAGGCCCCCAAAAGTTTGCTCACAGCTCACTGATGCTCTGTTCCCTTTTTCTTTTCTCAGTATTTTTCTCTGTGTTTCATTTTGGATAGTCGTTATCACTAAATCTTCAAGTTCACTCATTTCTTCTTCCTCAGTGTCTAATCTGATGTTAATCCCATCCAGTGTATTTTTCATTTCACATTATATTTTTTCATCCCCAGAAGTGTTATTTGGATTTTTTTTTATATCTTCCATGCATTTACTTAACATGCTTAATCTTTCTTTTACTTTCTTGAGCATATAATTGCTTTAATGTCTTTGTATACTAATGTTTTTGTTCTAACATCTGTGTCCTTTCTGGGTCTGCTTCTATTGATTGAGTTCTTCTCCTTGTTATGGGTCATGTTTTCCTGATTATTTGCATGCCTGGTAATTTTGGACTGGATGGCAGACATTGTGAATTTTACCTTGTTGGGTGCTCAACTTTTTTATTCCTATAAATACTCTTGAGCTTTGTTCTGGGACACAGTGAAGTTACTTGGAAACAGTTTGATTCTTTGGAGGCTTGCTTTTAAATTTTGTTAGTTGGGACCAGAATAGCCATTATTCTGTAGCTATTTTGCCACACTGCTGAGATAACTTCTGAGTACTCTATCTGATGCCTTGTGATGGATGAGGTTTTCCACTCTGGCAGGGGGACCGTAAACTATTCTTTAGCTGTGTGAGCTCCAGGGATTGTTTCCTATGCCTCTTTTGGGTGGTTTCCATGGACTCAGGTAGTTTCCTCACACACATGCTGACCAGTACTCAGCTAAAGACTCAAAGGGACGCTCTGCAGATTTCTGGATCTCTCTCTCTCTTTACTTCTTTTTCCTCCTTCCTCTCTCTATATCTTGCTTCTCTCTGGTGCTCTGCCCTGAAAACTCCAGCTGCTTTGGCCTCCATGGACTCCTGGTCCATCTCATCAACTCACAGAGACTGTTGGACTCTATCTGGGTTCCTCCTGGAAACTCTCTCAAGGCAGTAGCCTGGAGCAATCACAGGACTCATCTTATTTGTTTTCCCTCTCTCAAGGATCACTGTCCTGTGCTGTCTGATGTTCAAAACCATCGCTTCATATATCTTGTATAACTTTTTCATTGCTTCACGTGGGAGGGTAAATTCCATCTTTGTTATTCCATCCTGGCCAAAAACAGAACTTGGCCTGGGTGACTTCTCCCTAAGTTTATATATTCAGCCTAGGACTTTGCTCCCAGAAGATTTCCCTACTCCCCACCATCACCTCCACCATTCCAAGTTGGATGTCCTTCCTGAGAGAGCTTATAATACCCTCCCTGTGGGTGTGATTATTGTTCATGAATCTCTCTGCAGGGCCGCTCTGTTGCTTCCTAGTCTGTGAGCTCATTTAGGGTAGCATTGTTTCTACACATCTTTCCAGGCTTTCTGGTGTCTAGCATACAGTAAGTGCTGAGCTAACTGTTTAGGAGAATAAATAAAGATCAATCTATGGTCTCCTGGCCACCACCAACTAGAACTAAACAACAATATAGCCATACTCATAACTGGTACGTGCTGTTAGACTTGCCATAAACAGTGGGCACTAACTCAGACAGCTGTCCTCTGGGCTCTTCCCTCTTCCTGAGCTGAGCTGGCAGTGTCCAGAGCACTCCCAAGAATGTGGTTTTATATATCCTGACCTTGACAATTCCACAGCCTTTGATGGAGGGTGTGTGGAACTGAGACACATGAGTCACCCAAGGTGCCAGAAAAGTGCTTCACCCAGACTCTTAGAACACTCCCTGTCCTGAGGTGTGGTGGAGGGAAGAGAATAAACATGGATAAACCTAGTAATCACTCTCTTTTCACCCCCACAGATGTGTCCAGAACTCTCTGCCTGTACAAGGGCCACTGACAGAGGACCCCAGGCATATTCCTGGCCAGTTCAGCGTCTGGACAAGGCTGCCCCAGCAGGTGAAAAGCAGGATCAAGCAGAGTCAAGGAGCAGGGGGCAGGGGCTCAGGGCAGATCAGTCTCTGGAATCACAGTCTGCATACTTCCAAAATCCACCTCGGTTCCGGAAACCTGTGCTTTTCAGGTCTAGTAGACAAGTCTCTGCCAAGCTCCCACTCTGTGCCTTACACCGGGTGAGGTACTGTGAGGACAAAGTCCTGCTGCCTGTCCTTGAGGAATTTAATAATTTCCCTAAAGGCAATGTCTCCCAAAGTAGGCTTCCCTTGTCACCTGCATGTGAACCATCAGGGATATTTACTAATAATGCAGATTCCTGAGCCCAATCCCAAACAGAAAGAATCATATTCTTTGGGGATGAAGCCCAAGAATATATACTTTTTGTGTGTGTGTGAGGAAGATTGGCCCTGCGCTAACATCTGTTGCCAAACTTCCTCTTTTTGCTTGAGGAAGATTGTTGCTGAGCTGACATCTGTGCCACCCTTCCACTATTTTGTATGTAGGGTGCCACCACAGCATGGCTTGATGAGCAGTGCTAGGTCCACACCTGGCATCTGAACCTACGAACCCTGGGCCTCCAAAGCAGAGTGCGTGAACTTAACCACTACGCCACTGGGCCAGCCCGGAATCTATACTTTCAATAAACATTTTATGTACATAAAAGTGTAAGAATTGCTGTTTTATCCCTATGAAGTTTCATTCACTGCATTTGGGGACCTGAGAATTACGTTGGGAGTTGAAAAGTCTCTGACTGTTGTCATCTGGGCTTAGAGTTTCTTGGGCACTATAACTCCTTTGGTAGGCTTCCAGCCTGTTTGCTTCTGATGGATTCTACGAGCTAGTATATAAAACGAGAGATCTTGCTGAGACTAGTCTTTGGGTCCCAGTCTGGTATGGGTATGTCTTTCCCCAAGCAACAGGCCTTAGCGTTCTTCCAGACACCCAACCTCATGTTTAATCTTGAACTATACCTTAGAACAATTAGGGAGGCACCCAAGTCTGGTCCTTGCCTGTAGACTATATCCCACTTACATCTCTAATGGGATTGATGGTTCGGTTCCCTCTGTCTTGGAGGGAGTCAAAACCAGGAGGTGCTCAGGAAAGGGCTAGGGAGCAGGTTCAATCCATATCCCAGTCTTATCTTGTGCAATGCATTCCCCCATCTACACTTCTGCTTATGCTAACATTCCTTGGGGCAAAGCATTTAGGGTTTTCCAGTCCTGCCGGTTTCCAGAATCTCAGCCATTTTTTTACCATAGGCAGAAAGGACTTCTCTTAGCAAAGCTGTATTTTCTTTCTTCTCTGTTTTTGGGTGGCTAGTTTGAACATAAGCTCACCTCTTTATAGTATCTTACTAATAGCAACAGGAAAGAGCTGACCCAACCCAATAGTCTAAATTTCTCTACCAAGCAATGTACGGCTGCAGCCACAGGAGGCACATGACCTGCATCCCAAGATACGATAAGAAACTGTGTAACTAGCTGTATTAGATTGCCAGTTTCTCACCCCAAGATGTAGAGGTTCTGGGGCTGGCTCGTGGCTGAGTGGTTAAGTTCGTGCACTCTGCTTCAGAGGCCCAGGGTTTTGCTGGTTTGGATCCTGGGTGTGGACATGGCACCACTCATCAGGCCATGCTGAGGTGGTGTCCCACACAGCACAACCAGAAGGACCTACAACTAGAATATACAACCATGTACTGGGGGGCTTTGGGGAGAAGGAGGAAAAAAAAAAAAGATTGGCAACAAATGTTAGCTCAGGTGCTAATCTTTAGGAAAAAAAAAAAAGATGTAGAGGTTCTTACTGCCCTTCATCTTACCTCCTTAGTTGAATCAATTCCATTTTTCGGGCCTGCCTCTTGAAACTTCACCTCTTGGTGCTAATTTCTGTACTAGTTAGGACCCTTTCAATTGGAATAGACAAAATTCTGACTCAACTGGCTTAAACAACACAGAGAATTTATTGGCTCACCTCACTTTAAAGTTCAGAGAAAGAGCTGGCTTGGAGCAAAGCTTGATCCACGAGTTCAAACAATGTCACCAAGGACTCAGTTTCCCCCCTCTCCCACTCAGCCTTTCATGGTGGCTTCATCATCATGTTTCACACAGTGGCCTTCCAGCAGCTCCAGGTTCACCCACTATAGTCATAAAGTGGCTACAGCAGTTCCAGACTCACATCCTCATACTAGTAACTGCTTTCCCAGTCCTGAGACTCTTAATCTCTCATTCATTTGAAATGCGTCAAATGCCCATCCCTGAACCAGCCACTGTGGCCAACATGCTGATTAGCTTAGGGATAGCTGGGGATAAGAGCCCATCCCCCAAAACCCCATGGCTGAGAATGGGTGAAATCCTCGAAGGGGAAACCGTGTACTGTGGCAGGAGGTAGAGAATGGCTGCCAGGTAGAAAACCAACAAAAAGTTTATAGCCACATGGAAAGGGAAACAGACACCTACATCGTGTTAATAAATTAGGTTAGGACTGCAACAGAAATGGAGTGACGTTAACCAGGGGAATAAAAGAAGGTGCTCCGAAGTCTGCCTAGAGAAATTTAGAAAGGCTTCTCGAAGGAGTAGAAGCTTTCCAGGTAGATAAGGCGGCAAAGGATGAAGGAGGGCATTCCAGGCAGAGAAAAAAGCATGCATGAATGCCTGGAGGCTAAGAAAGTCTGGCAGGTTCTGGGCACTCCAAGTCCTGCTGGAGAACAAAGGAGGAGGGAGTGGGTGGGATGGAGGGGAAGCCAGCAGGTGGAGCTGGACAGGCGGGCAAGCCCAAGCCGTGAAAGGCCCCCAGCCACACTAGCATTTAAGAAGTTATCAGGTGGGAAACACGGGGGGTTCTAAAGAGAAGTTGCACAGAGGAATTACATGAGACTTTTGTATCAGAACAAGGATTCCGGCCACAGGGTGGAGGATGTATTGGAGGGGTGCAAGATCCCAGACCTGGTCCTACCCATTTTCCCGTCTCAGTGAACGGCATTCTCATTCTCTATCTGTGGTAGTCATCAGCGCTGTTCACTTAACATGCCCAAACCCCCGCCAGTCACATGGTAGGACTGCACTTCCCTGCCCCCTCGAAATGAGGTGAGGCCGTGAGACTTGATTTGGCTAAAGAGCACCGAGTGTTCATTTTAAAGGATTTGCCACAACTCTTTTCCCCGCCTCAAGTGATTAAGGAAGCAGGTACCGAGACGCAGCCTCTGTCACACTTGTTCTTGATGACAAGAAACTCTCCTCACAATCTGTGATAGATACACAGCAAGAATGAGAAGTAAACCATTGTTGTAGTAAGCCATCAAGATGTGGAGATTGCCTGTTCCTGCAGCATAACAGAACCCATCCTTTGCCACGCCAGAAACCTAGGCCTCCTCACGGGCTTCTCCCTCGCTCTCACTCCCCACTTCCACATCCTTCAGAGTCTACCTCTAAACATCTCTTCAATTCATCCATCTCTCTCCACCCCAACTGCCGCTGCCCAGGTCCAGCACGTCATCCCCTCCTGCCTGGTCAGCAGCGGCCTTCGCCCAGCTGCTCTCCTCTCCTCTAATCCCGGGTGATCCGCTAATTTTTTTTCCCCGACCTCGGCCAAAGTGATCTTACTGAAACTCAGAGTCAACGCCATCACTCTCCTCCTTCAGGCTTCCCATTTCCTTTAGAAGAAAGTCAACACTTGTTAATAAGTTTGCAGGATCCCCTGTGATCTGGCCCCTTTGTCTCCAATCTCTCTCCTTTCTCTTCCTCCTTCACTCTTGAAACGAACTGACCTTTCTTCAGTGTCTTAAATTCGCCATGCTCTTCCTGACCTTTCACACTTGCTTTTCCCTCTGTCTGAAACTCTTTCGTCCCACCTCTTTGCCCGGCTAGTTCCTATTCAAGCCTCAGATTTCAGCTTAGATGTCACTTCTTCCTGAAAACTTTCCCTGAGCCCCTGGTTCGGGGTTAGATACCCCTACGTACTCCCTTGTGCTTACAGCACCTCGAACTTCTCATAGTATATCATCTGTTTGGTATCACTGGCACTCACTAAAAGATAGGGAGGTCATCACCATGGTCCTCAAGAAATGACCACCTGAACTAAGGGGTGGCTGCGGAGACAAACAAGGGTAAGAGGGATGAGGGAAGCAGGTGGGACGACTCCCGGTTTCAGGCCTGGGTAGCAGACAGATGCCGCCGTCACGGGAAAGGGCTTAGACTCCACCGCGAAGGCGGCGGGGCTGCGGCAGACACCTTTAGCGTCCGTACTACGCGCCCTCAGCTCGCCTCGGAGTCGGCTGCAGCTGCAGCAGAGGGTCCCGCACACGTTGGCAGCGTCCCTCCTCCGTGGCCACCATGTCGCTGGCTTTCTGCCTCTGGAAAAGCCTGGGATCTCCCTCAGCCAGCATGCAGGCCAGCCCAAAGTACAGGGAGGTTAATGTCCCCAGCACAACCTTCCAGAATCGGGGCATGAGAGGCCATTGAACAGATGCTCTAGCCTCCTCTTCTTCTGGGAGACAATTTGAGACACTTTCTACCCAGTTCCTCAGGGCCCCCCCACATCACACCCCAGCCGCCCACAGCTCAGGCAGGCGCTCTGCAACTTCTCCTTCCCTGCCTCACTCTCCCAGCCCCTCCACTCCTGCTGCCCAGGATGGAATCCCACACGAACTCCCTGAGCCCACGGCCAGGTCTCAGGCCCTGCTTTCATCCCATACTGGAGCCCCTGAAGACGTTTTGACAGAGGAAACAAGAGGAGAAGCGGTTGAAGGGAAACTGTCAGCACCTCAACAGCCATGTTTACTGTGAGGGGCCTGTGGGCCCACAGGGATGCGACCTGTGCTCAACCTACAGAACCTTTTTGCCTTTATTTGTCACTGCTGACCTCTCTCTTTGACGTGCTTCATGGACACAATACTTCCCTGGTTTTCCTCCTGCATTCCTAGCTACCACTTTCAGTTTCCTTTGTAAAACGAAGCTGATGGTGTTGAAGCCAGATGGTGGACACCCAGACGGTTGTGGCCGGAGTTTATGCTTTTGTGTGTTCTACTCTTTCCAAAATACTTTTTACGAATACCTTTTATGTGAAGTTTCTCATCTCTTCTCTTCTCCGTCTACACTAATTGTTGTCAAATGGGTACAAAAGTGTACTTAGGCATCACGTGGCCCTCCCAAGCTGGCCCCGGCTATTTTTCTGACCTTATCTCTCACCACGCAACCTTGCGCTACGTTGCTCCAGCCACACTGGCCTTCCTCCTCACCTTCAAACACACTGATAAGTTCCCTATGACCTTTGCACTTGCACAGCAACAAATGACAGATGCCACTACATGATCTCTGGTCAAATGCCACGCCCTCAAAGCAGTCATTCTAAAATAGTGCACGCACGCACACACACACAAGCTCTATCACACTGACTTGTTTTATTGTCAGCATAACACTTCCCATTATCTAGAATGATCTGGTTTACTTCTGTTTTGACTTGGAGTCTGGCCGCCAGCTCCATATTGTCTAGCTCTCCTGAAGGTGAGTTCTTGTTTACTGCTTTATCCCAACTCTTGGCATATTCAAACTGCTCAATAAATATTTGTTGGATGGATGGCTGGATATACGCCTGAAGAACTCAGGAAAGAGAGCTGGGCGTGTAGACTTGGGAGCTGCCATGAAACAGCAATGGTTGAAACCATTTCATGAATTGGGTTGCCCAATGAGAGCGAGGAGAAGTGAGGAAGACCAGAACAGAACCCAGGAGATACATACAGAGTGGGAAAAGGAAACCAAGCAGACATGGCCAGAGAGGCCAGAGAAGCACTGGAGGAGACCTGCCCTAGGAACCAGGACAGAAGAGAGTTCAGGAGCAGGAAGCAGAGGACAGGCATGGCAGGGAAGGAATTGCACTGAAACGTGCCCATTGGATTCTGGTCACCAGGAAGTCACGGTGAACATCTAGTTCCAGTAAAATGAGGGGCAACTGGCAACCAATGAAAAATATTGGATAACTGCCCCGGCCTCGCATCATTTGGAGGAACAATTCTGATATGCCTCAGAGGTCCCCAGCAGGACTGATCCCCAGTGGAACAAGCTCAGAAGTACACCCTTTATTGGCGTGTCTTCCTCTCCTGCTTCATTCTCCCTTCTCCCTCCCTTCTCACTACTCCCTCTCCCCTCTCCCTGGGATCCTGTCCCACATAAGCCATTAGCATTCCAATCTTCTCTCAGGCTCTGCTTTCAGGGAAATCCGAATGGGAACAGACTAGCTGCATTTCTCATCTCTCTGTCTTTCAGAGAGGAAACGAGACTTTCCCCGGCATCTCATTGTCCAGAACTGGTTCGTGTGCCCATGTCTAAACTAATCATAACCACAGGGGAAGGGGATTATTATGATTGGCTTAGACGAGTCATGATCCATTCCCTGGGGCTGGACATACCATCCATTGAGGAGATCAAGCCAGATCCCGCCTCCCTCTCCAAACCACCAGGATTCCCATGACTAATGAGAGCAGGGGCTCCTCACAATGATGGCATATCTTAACCCTTGCACACACTTCCAACCTGCACCAACCACAGCTATGGACTGCTGGGCATTCAGTGCGTACCTCTGCTCTGCAGGGCACCGTGCTGAGACCTGGGGGCCAGAATGCAAAGACCATAAAATAGAATTCCTGACCCGAAGAACTGTATCATCTAGACACATTACATGCACAGGACTACGACGCAAAAGTACAGAGAACAGCACTGTAGGTTCTAAGTCAGGGAGGGAAGTATGATCAGTCAGCATAGACCACGTTATGCTGAAGAAACGAACAACCCCTCAGGCCCACACCCGGGACAGCAGGTTCTACTGCACAGCATCATGCTCACGCCAGAACCCAGCCTGATGGAGCAGCCGACGTCTGGATATTGCTGAGCAAGAGTGAGCGAGAGCTCGGGAGGGTTTTGAATTAGCAATTGAATTCTTGGCCCAGAACTGAAATGTATGACTTCCACTTACAACCCATTGGCTAAAACTAGTCATGTGGCCCCATCGAAACTCAGAGAGCCAGGAAGTGAGATCCTACCATATGCCAGAAGGCAGAGAGACAGAGATGTTTGGTGTAAAGACTTCCAGAAAGCATGAAGGAAGAATGACATTTGAACTGAGTTTTGAAAAATATTTTAGTCTTGACTACATGAAGTTAGGGGCGAGGGAAGAGGACCTGCCAAAGAGAGGGCTATATAAGAGAAGTCACAGAGGCCTGACCCCTGGCTGGTGGACCAAAGCCAGGCTTCATGGGGGCGAGGCTTGGGCTGGGATCAGAACTGAACTGACTGTGAAGGGCTTTGAATACCATAATAAAGATTTTGTACTCTAACACATTATTGACAATAGGGAGCTACCAAAAGATTTTTAAACAGGTAACTAACATGATCTGCTTTGGTTTTAGGAAGAGAACTGGCAGCAGCAAAATGGGAAAGAGGTTGGAAGGGAGAGAGACCAAAGGCTGGGAGGCCATAGGAGGCTGATGTAACAGTCCAGGCAAGCGACAAGGAGGAACTGAGACTAGGGAGGGGCCGGGAGGATGCAGAGGAACAGACAGATGGGAGAGACACTTCCCATCTAGAGAGAAGCGCTGCCTTTTTTTTAATGAAAATATTCAAATATACACAAGAGTAGAGAAAATAGTTTAACAAACCCCCATATACCATCGCCCAGCTTCAATTGTTATCCACACATGGCCGATTTTGCTTTATCTACACCCCCCATCCCTTCAATCCACAATATCATTTTAAAGTAAATCCCAATTACCATATCATTTAATCTATAATTTCTTCAGCACATGTCCTAAAAGATAGACTCTTTTTAAACATAACTACAATACCATTATCACAAAAATTAACAATAATTGCTTAACATTATCAAATATCCAGCCAATAGCAAAATTTCCCTCATGGTCTCATTTTTTCCCAGTCGGTTTGTTTGAATCAGGATACAAACAAAGTCCACATGTTCCATGTGGTTCCCCCTCTTTCTCTCTCTTGTCATTTACTAGTTGAGGATTCTGGGTCATTTGCCCTAGAGAATTTCCCAAATTCTGGATTTTGTAGGTGAAATCCCCCTGCTGTCATTTGACAGGCTTGTGCCTCCTGCATTTCCTGTGAGCTGGTGGCCGGATCGAAACCTTCCGTTCTTGGAACATAGGCAGAGAGAGGAGAAGGGAAGGGAAGGGGGCTGTTAATTACACAGCACCTACTAAACACAGGCCAGGCACTGTGCAGGGTCTCTGTAAAGATTATCTCATTGGATCCTGCCCACCACCCTTAGAGGTGAGCACTCGTTATCACTGTTTTGACAAAAGAGGAAATCGGGACTCAGGGAGGTTAAACAACTTGCCCAAGTTCACAAAGCCCAAAATGAAGGGGTTGGAACCCGGTTCTGTCTGTCCCCAACGCCCCTTCTCTTCCCTCTGCCCCAGGGTGGGGAAAGGGCTCGACAAGTGCCAGTGCCAGGAAGAAAGCCTCGCTACTGTGACTCCTGGGACAACTTCAGTATTAATGACAGATATTGCGACTTCCTATGTGCCAGGTATCTTACATACATCACAAGGACCTCAACAACAGAGGCATCATTACCCCCATTTTACCGAGGGGAGAACTTAGGTCCAGAAAGGGTAAGCGGCTTGCCCTGGGCACTGCAGTTGGTGAGCGGAGCCAGGATTCATCCCCAGGTTCATCTGACAGCTGAGCCCATTCTTTGCGCCACCATCCTACGTGGCCTCTCCTAGTGGATGGCTCCAGCCTTCCTGGTGGCCGTGGTGGGACGGAGCTGGGCGCAGAGATAGGAACCAGCAGGCTGGCTTTCCTTGCTGGAGCACTGGAGAGTGAGCTCTCACTGTTGGCCCAGAGAGGATGTACTCCTCTCTGCCACATTCCCCAACAGAGAAACGGCATATACTGGGCTCACAGCAGGGAGGCAGTGAGAGAGGGCCAGCCCACGCCCTACCCCATGAATCTCGGTGGCACGGACTGCCTCCTGGAGCTCTCTCGGGAGGCCCCACTCCCTGCTGCAGCGGGGCAAGAATCCAGGAGGAGCCCACTCAGAGGGGAGACGGGGGCAACGCTCCCCCAGCTCGAGAAGCCTGTGAGCAGCTCGTCCCCCCCCCCTCCCCCAGAGCTGCCACAGACAATTGGAGAGAAAAACCGGGACCTTCTCCCCCACCAGGATATTTTGTATGCTTTGCACTTGCTGCCGCGTTTCCTTCATCTAAAACCTCTAAAATTTCAAATAAAAAGGTACAATGAAAGGCAGCAGCAGGATAAATAGCCACAGTGATCTGAGCTGAAACCCTGGAAGCTTTATCCACATCTTTAGAAAAACTCTGAAGGCTCCTAGTAGCAGCTGCAGTACAAAGGCTCACACTTGAATTCGGAGGCTGCCAGAAATAGGTCTGTCAGGCCTGAAATATCACTGCATTTCATTACTCTTAAATGTGCATTACCATCTCTGCCTCATCACCAGCTGGGGGTTTCTCCAGACCAGCTCCAGAGAGAACTGGGAAGCTGGGACTTGTGGGGAAGGGGAGAGGACGAGCTGGGGCCAGCACACGAGGACGGGAGGGGAGACTCAGTGGGCGGAAAGCCTCAAAAGGACACCGATGACACAGAGGCCCACAGCAGTGGAGGATCCTGTCATTACCACGTTGCCGACAGGCGGGTACTTGGGAGAGTCTGAAGTCACCAACTTGGGCAGTGAAGCCAGGAGGAGAGAGGGAAGAGGCAGGACCGGTGGGGTGGCGATGAGGACAGTCGTCAGCAAAGAATGACCCTGAAGAAGCCGTGGGTAAAGGGCACTGAGGCCTTCGTGCCTGGTGGCAGGTAGGAACCAGTCGAAGGCAAATTAGGCCGTCAAGCCTGAGGAGTCTGAAATCACAGGCACAGGGCAGCCAGTGAAAACTCTGGAGGGAGATGGCTGCCGGGGTGGGGGGGTTTGGAAGTGTGGAGCCTGGAGCAAGCTGCACATTTATAATAAAACTGACACTCAGGGCAGCGCTGAATAATTCAGCAACCACTGTGATCTCCTTACGGTGCGTGTCTCCAGGGTACAAAGGGAGAGGGGGCTGGCTCGGCCCAGGCCGGCTGCCGTCGCCTGGCTCTCTGAAAGGGCGTGACAGATGGGCCAGCCCTGGCCACCACCCAGTCACGCTTCACACGGTGATTGGTTTTCAAAGGAGGACAGGGTTTGTGAATGGAGCCAGCTTGTTTCTCGCTGCCTTCAAATGGACGCTGCTGGGTCGCATGGCCAGCCCGGGCCCCCTTGTGAATGGGGCATCACCAGTGGGTGGTGAATAAGCCAGAAGTGACTCTCTGTCCCCTCCCCCTGTCACGGCTGAGGCTGAGGCGGGGGGAAGGGGGAGAAGTGCCCCGACCCTTCTCTCTGCTGACAGATTTCACCCTCCATTGTCCTCCTCTGTGCTAGCCCTATATCAGTTAGAATCCAGTATACCCAAAAGACCATCAGAACAAGAAAGTTTCTTTCCCTCTCACGTAAAGAAGTCCAAAGATAATAAGAACAGACCTAGTTTGTCAGTTCCACCCCCATCAGAGACCTAGGCCCTTTGTACCCTGTGGCTCTGCCATCCTTAGTCTTTGCACGCCACTCCTGGCCCAATATGGCTGTTCACACTCCAACATTATGTTCAAATTCTGGCCATCAGGAAAAAAGAAGATGGGAAGAAGTGGCCTGGGGCTCATGCCAGCCATTTTTTGCAACTTCCCAGAAGCTGCCACGCAAAAGTTTACATTTCAGAGAACATGACTTAGTTAGATGGTTACACTGAGCTGCAAGAGAGGCTGGAAAATGTGCTGCTTGTACACAGGGCCATGTGTTTGCTGGCAGACAAGTCTCCATGCTTCTATTCCATTTCTGCACATCTTGCAAGTGAAGCACTGACTGTCCTTTGTTCCAGATTATCATTTCCAGGATGTAGTGAACATCCATGGAAGGTACATAGTGCCTTCCTCCAGAGCAAAGGGCAAATCTCATAAAAGGTTCAGGTTCCTCTCCTGAAATGCAACCCACTGTGTGTTCCGCCATCACCTGGCCCTCTTTGTGAAGCCCTGTGGGAACTGGGGCTGATACTCTTCTACTGCTATTGCTGTGAGTAATAAACTGTCCTTCGTCTCTGACCCGGGAGTCTCAGCTGCTGCCAGCAGCTATGACACGGGCTAATTTCTTAGCTTGTAAAAAGGATAAAATCTCAGACCTTCACAGTTCTTGACAGTGTTCAGCTAAGAATCAGGCTTTCTGCAGAAATAGTTACTAGAAATCTGCCACAGCTCCCTTCCTAGGTACTTAACTGTCTGTCTATATGTTTTTAGGTACCTCTGCCCCTCCCACAACAAAACAGAGGTAGCAGCCTTCAGGCGAGACTCCAGCCACTTCCAGAATTCCAGCAGGTGCTGAAATGCCCCAAGACAGGGGGACACTGTACCTGCCTGCCTCCTCAGCTCTGAGTATTCTCTCAGGGCCTGTGGTCTTCCTTGTCCCCATCGAGTCGGTTCCCAGATTAGAGGAGGACACTGACCCTTCTCTGGCCTCTGCATCCAGAATGACCTGGCAACCTTCTCTTCAGCTCCCTGAACCAAACTGGTCCTATTCTCCATCCCCCACCCCATCTCCTCCAGCTCCCCTCCTCCCCACGCCCCCACTCTACTCTCCACTCTCCCACCAACGTCTCCCACGTCAGATCTCCCGCAGCTATAACCTGTCGGACTGTCCGGCGACTGCCTCCCTGCCCAAGGACAGTCCTCCTGTGGGCAGTGAAGCAGAGGCCCAGCCAGCTCACTGTGCAAGACCCCAGCCCACCCCCACTCACGAGGCCCATGTGTGTGTGGAGGGGACAACTCTAGCTCATTCTGCTTCCCCTCAGTCTCTCTTCTCTTCATCCTGCAAGCCAGAACTCTGAAGTCATCCTTAACTCCTGTAACCTCACCCCCGACCCTCCACCACCCAGTCACTAAGCCCTGCCTCCTAAGTCTCTCTGCCCCAACCCCACCGCCCTGGTTCACAACCTGCTGCTCCTTGCCTGGTTTCTCAGAGCAGCCGCCCACCAGGTGCCCCCAACCATCAGCCTAGGCCCCTAGGGCTGCCCGAGTGACCATTCTCAGAAAGAGGCTGGCTCATAGCCCTCACTGCCCGCTGAACAGAGTTCAGACTCCTCACCACAGCACCTAAGAGCCGAGCGACTGTTCCACCTGTCCAGCTTGTCTCTCTCCCGCCCTCTCCTAGATACCCTCACACTCCAGCCACACTGGGTTACTCCTAAGTCCCAGAAAATGCCCTGCTCTCAGCCGCCCCTGCACTTTCACACCTAATATCAATTCTACTGGGAATGCCCTTCTTTTCTCCTCTCCCTACCGGCATCCTGGGCACCTACCACTTCCTATCCATCTGTCAAGACCCAGCTCAAGCATGACCTCATCCAAGAAGCCGTCCTATGCTCCTCCACAGGCACGGCAGCTGGGTTCTGCCCCTCCGTGCTGCCACACAGCTGTTTACACACGTTATCTCCACGAGGCCACGTCCCCCAGTGTATGCAATTATCTGTTTGCATTCCTTGTCTCTTATTCCAGACGGTCAGATCCTGGAGAGCAGGGATCAGAAACACTCGTCTTTGTGACCCGGCCATGCTCAATAAAATCCTGGCTGACTGAGTAAATGGATTGTCCCTGACTTCACTCATCTCCAAGTCCAAGGCCAGCTCAATGGTGAGCTGTGACCAAGTAACACAGCCCAAAACCGAATTCGCTTCCCTGAGGGTTTCAAACTGGGAGATGATTCCAGGACGGAGAAAAAGGAGCAGAGAGGAAAAGGAGGGGGTCAACGGGGGTTTGCCCCTCATAAAGATGAGGAATGGAAGCCAGGTGACGAGGGACACAGAGAGGAGTCGGGTCCCAAAGGAAATGCAGACCAGGATCAGATCACCTGGGAGCATGTCCATCCTCTTTCAGGTGTGTGAATGGTGGGGTGAAGCCGGCAGGGAGGGCAGACGCAGTGTAGACCATGGGGTCTGGATTTGTACCAGATGCTACCAGAGCCAGCAGGCCAACCCAGAAGGAATCCCTCAATAGCATTCTCAGGAAATGCAGAGCTCAAGGGGTTTCCTAGGCCCATGACAGGGAGCTCAGTCCAGTGCCTGGGACTCTACCTCCTGCCTCCCTGCCAAGGAGAGAGACTCTACACAATGAGATCTGGATTACATATTAAAAGGCTCCAAGCTCGGGCCAGCCTGGTGGCACAGCGTTTAGGTTCCCACGTTCCGCTTCTTGGTGGCCCGGGGTTTGCCGGTTCAGATCCCAGGTGCAGACATGGCACTGTTTGGCATGCCATGCCGTGGTACACGTCCCACGTATAGAGTGGAGAAGGATGGGCACAGATGTTAGCTCAGGGCCAGTCTTCCTCAGCAAAAAGGGGAGGATTGGCAGTAGTTAGTTCAGGGCTAACCTTCCTCAAAAAAAAAAGGAAAAAAAAAAAGGCTCCAAGCTCTTAATGCGATGTGATGTCCCGGATTGGATCTTGGAACAGAAAAAAGACGTGAGTGGAAAAACATGAAGTCTGTAGTTCGGTTAAGTATTGCGTTAACTTTAATTTCTTCATTTTGACAAAAGTGCCATGGTTAGGTAAGATGTTAACTGCGGGGGAAGCTGGTTGAAGGGTATAAGGAAAATTTCTATGCTATCTTTGCTACTTTTCTGTAAGTCTAAAATTATTCCAAATATATTAAAATAAAACAAAACCAAAAAAAAGACTTTAAAACACAAGCTCAAGATTCAAGAGGCAGGAAGAGAAAGCCTAAGTTTAAACAGAAAGTAAAGGAGCAAGAAGAGAGGATACGAGTGTAACTCTCACTTAGGATCTGAAGACATTTGCCATATCCGTTCATCAACTCAACCAACGTGGATGGTGCATCTACTCTGTGCCAAGCACTGTTTCAAGAAGAGCCAGAGGTACACCAGTGAACAAAATAACCAAATCCCTCCGCCTGGGGGTTATCTTTCAGCGGGTCTAGAGCTTGCTCTGCTTATCCAACCCGCTCGCCCTACAGGCTCCGCGCTCAGCTCCCAGGACTGAACGGCGGGGTGGGTGTCTCTCACGGTCACATCAGGGTCCAGGAAGGGCTCAGCCGGACCTGAGAGGGTCAGAGACCTGAGGTGGCTCCAGAGAGGGCTCTGAGTCGGGCGAATTCCTTTTCGGTTTCTCGTTTGTAAAAGGAGCAAAGCACTAGGAAGAAACCAGAGACACGCCGATGTTCAGTAGGCATGAGCGTGTACTGAAAGGATGAAAGTGCTTGTATTCAGAGGACGCCTGTAAATATTTAGATTCAGACCAAGAACTGGGTTAGGACCTCTCTTCTGTAGTTACTGCAAACCCTCCTCTTTCCGTTGTCAAAGAATCCTCCGAATTGGAGCAAAAAATCGAAGCAAACTTTGCGCGCGCCCCCTTTGCAGGGCGCCGGGCTGGGCCGGCAGCGTGGACCCGCCCGATGACCGAGGCCAGGGGCAGCCCACGTCCCCGCCGCGGCCTTAGGCAGTCCCGGGGCCGCCCGCCTGTCCCCGCCGCGCCCCACCCGCTCCAGCCTCGACCCCGAGGGAGGGCCTGGCCGGGGCGCCGCCGGAGGCACCCGAGACCCGGCCGCGCCCCCGGAGGAGGCCCACGCTGGCGACCCGGCCGCGCCCCGCGAGGGGCCCCAGCGAGCGGCCCGCCTGGCCCGGGCCCCGCCGCCCTCGGAGGGAAAGTTGTTGCTCAACCCTGAGGAATGTGGAGCCACAGCGGCGGCGGAGGAAGCGGCGGGCGGTGACGGCGACGCCGGCAAACTTCGCCCCAAAGTCACCAGGGTCTCCGCGCGCGCAGGACGCGGCGCCGCCCCAGGCCCCAGGCCGGCCGCAGCCTGGAGGTGACAAGCGCGCGCCCGGTGGCGCAGTGTGGGGCCAGGATGGCCAAACCCAGGCCCCCGCGCCCGGGCCGCTTGGGAAGGGCGGCGACAGGCCCAAGGACGCCGGCAGGAATCTCCCGCTGCGCACTCCAGGAAGGCAGGAGTTTGTGTCTTCTCTGTTCACGATTAATCTCCCACGCCTGAAGGGTGCCGTGAACACAGCAGGCGCTCAATAAACACTTTCGAAAGAGTGATCTAATCTCTCCCGGCCTCAGTTTCCTCCTAGGTACCACGAGGGCTGATCTCTGAGGCCCCTAGCATCTCTGCCAGTCTGGGATGCTGAGATTGAATCCCGAGTGCACTGCCGTGGTTTTGCTTTTAGTTTTCAGGGACATTTTTAGTGCTACCCTTTATAACGTGCCAGGAGTGAATTTGACACCAGATGGCTTTTTTTTTTTTTTTTTAATAAGAAAGAAGACAAAGAGAGGGAGAAAAATATTTTCCAACTGGCAGTGCTGACAGCATTTTGGAAGGGGATCCAGGGAGGCAAAGAGGAGCTGGTTCAGCCTGACTCTTCCTCATGCAGCACACTCTGCTGCCCTTGCCTCGCCATGAGGGGGGTAGGTCTTTGGGGGAGCTTTTTATAGCCGAGGCAAGGGAACCTCGTCAGGGAAGCTCCACCCTGCTCAGTGCTTGCTTTGTCCTCTTCCGCTCTCACAGAGGACTGGTCCCTGTGCCACAGGGTGATGGAGTCCAGCTATAGGCCGGGCTCTGGCTAAGGGCTGACTCTGGTGTTAACTAGCAGAACAGGGAGACACTTGGCAAATCAAAAACTTGCGCTCCCTGCCCGGGTCACACTAAGGAAAAACAGCAAAATGGCAGTGTCCCTTCTGGAATTCCTCTTCTCTTGGATCCCAACTCCCTCTCCTCACACAGGGCAGAGGGGAACTGGTCCTTGTGCAGAATGGCCTCTAGCTCAGCTCTTAATGTTGCAGCAAGGAGAAGGGAAATCCCCAGAAGGAGCCACTTTGCAGTGCGTACAGTGGTGTCAAATGGGGATGCCACGGTCAGGCTGCTTGGGTTCAGATCTGGGCAGCACTACTTCCTAGTCGTTTGACTACGACACGTGACTTCCTCTCTGTGTGCTGTAGTTTCCTCACCTGTAAATCGGGATAATTACAGTCCCCACCTTGTAGGATTGTTGAGTGGATTTAATGAGATGATATAAGAAAAATGCCAGTAGTCCACCTCTTCAACAGACCAACAAGGTCAGCATTCAATGTCTTTCTCCTTAGTTCAGCTACAGGATCCCCAAAACCAGGACCTTTTGCTGAGCAGGCCCTCGAAGAGCCCCACTGTGGCACTGTCACCTCTGGGCAAAAGAATCTCAGGCCAGCTGACTCGTCCCTCCCTCCTCCTCCTTCACATCCCCAGAAGACTGGAGGGAGGTGGCACAGGATGAGCAGAAGTCATGTGTCAGCTTCCAGCTGGATGAATCACCCCCAAAGGGATCTGGGGAGCTCAGTAAGAAGTAGACCACCCTTAACTCGGGGGGGAGAACGGAGTAGTGGGCAAGGAAAAGGAGGACTGTTGGTGCTGGGGTGGGAGGTTGTGACCAATGCAGGAGACAGCGAGAGGCTTGTGATGGCCACCAGTGGTATAAAATCCTATTGTATGTCCTTGACTTTCCGCTGATAAATTATTTCCTAATTGTTTCAGATGCAGTGTTTCTGAATCCTTGACCAGCTAGCCTTCTAGAGGCCAGGTCTCATCTCTCCGTTGTGGTATCCACCCACACAAACACCCAGCAGAAGCTACACAAAAAGTAAACACACTGGCAGTGCTTATTGATTGGCTGAGCTGTTTGTAATGGACTGAATGTGTGCGTTCCTCCCAAATTCGTATGTTGAGATTCTAACTCCCAGTGCGATGGCATTGGGAGGGGGGGCCATTGGGAGGTGATGAGGTCGTGAGGGTGGAGTCCTCACGAATGGGATTAGCGTCCTTGTAAAAGAGATGCCAGAGAGCTCCCTTGACCCTTCCGCCATGTGAGGATACAGCTAGAAGACAGCCATCTGTGAACCAGGAAGAGGGCCTCACCAGGTACCTCGAACCTGCCAGCACCTTGACCTTGGACTTCCCAGCTTCCACAACAGTGAAAAATAAATTTCTATTGTTTGTAAGCCACCTAGTCTATGGTATTCTGTTATAGCAGCCCAAACTGAATAAGACGTGTTCAAACAGGGGAGCAGGGGCCGGCCCCGTGGCCGAGTGGTTAAGTTCCCGGGCTCCGCTGCGGAGGCCCAGAGTTTCACCGGTTCAGATCCTGGGCACAGACATAGCACCGCTCATCAAGCCATGCTGAAGCGGCGTCCCACATGCCACAACTAGAAGGGACCACAACTAAGAATATACAACTATGTACTGGGGGGATTTGCGGAGGAAAAGGAAAAAACAAAACCTTTAAATAAATAAAAAAACAGGGGAGCAGCTTGGAACTCCAGACAAGATGAGCAAGGGGAGACAGGAGGCAGCTGGGTGCCGAGAGACCAGAGGGTCATCTGCTGGCTCCAAGTGTCTTCCCTTCAACCCATAGGCTCTCCCTCCAAATACTCCACTCAAACTTTTCCAGCCTCTAGAAAGTCACTGACACCTAGGTCCCAGCCTGTCCCGCCACGCGGTAGGTGATGTCCATGCCAGGCCTGGGAAAATATGTCTCCGGCTACGCTGTCAGTCTTGGCCTGCATGAGCCTCCAAGGCAAGCTTTGCTGCCGTCTCTCTCCCTTTCTGGAATGGGCATTGGACTCCCAGCCAGAACAGAGCCAACTGCTGCCCTGAGACATCTTCTGGAACCTCCCTATGGTTCTTCACGTGGCTGGCTTGTTCCCACCCTTTGGGTCTCCTCTTCAAAGAAGACTTTCTTCACCACCCTCTATCAAAATTAACCACCCTCCCCCTTGGGGTCCAGCCCAGTGGCACAGCGGTTAAGTGTGCATGTTCTGCTCTGGCGGCCCAGGCACTGGTTCGGATCCCTGGTGCAGACATGGCACCACTTGGCACACCGTGCAGTGGTAGGTGTCCCACATATAAAGTAGAGGAAGATGGGCACAGATGTTAGCTCAGGGCCAGGCTTCCTCAGCAAAAAGAGGAGGATTGGCAGCAGATGTTAGCTCAGGGCTAATCTTCCTCAAAAAAAAAAAAAAAAGCCCCCCTAAAATTACCTTCCATTATCTTATCCCGTTTTTGTTATGTATATTCTCACTGTCCCTCCACTCACCCAGACTGAAAGATCCATGAGAGCAGGGATCCTGCCTTCTGCTCATCACTGTACCCCAGCCCCTGCATATAGGAAGTGTCTGCTTAAGGAGTGGTGGCCTCGTTCTCCCTGTGTTATTTCCCTTCTTGCTAACATTTTCAGTCAATTCTTATCTAATAGGTAATTCTTGTGTCTCCAAAATACATCAGGCTTCTTTATTTTGAAAACTTATTAACCCTACCCTTTCGCCATCAGCGTATTTTCCCCTCCTTCACCCCACCAACTATGTGGGAAAGATACCTGGTATTTATGCATCAGGACCTTCTGGTTGAAAGCAACAGAAGACCAACTAAAAGTGGCTTACGCAAGGAGCTAGTACATCATTTTTCAGAGGCAGAGAGGACTAACTCCACCTTTTATAAAGTCAAGGCTCCAGGCAGCTTCTCTGTAATTCTGTGGAGAGCCCTGCCTATGGGCTCCTCCTTCCGTCTCATTGGCCAAGGTTGCATCACATGCCTATGCCTACACCAATCATTGGCAAGGAGGCAGGAAGCACCCTGATTGACTACTCAGACTTATCAACATTCATCTCCGGTGGCTGAGGTGGGGGTCTCTTTTCCTGGGTACAGGGCAGGTAACTTGGGAAACAATATTGAGGCTTACCAGCACAGAAAAAATGTATGGAGTGGCTATTGAATCTATGAGTTGCCCAATAACCTTCCAATAAATTGTTTTTCTGCTTAAGTTAGCCAGTTTGTTCCTGTGGCCCATAACCACAGAATTCTGGCTGAGGAATGACAGGAGCAGCATACACAGCTGGGAGGAGTGACGGCAGCACACATCCATAAGATAGAATAGAATGGCCATACAGAAGCAGATGTGAAATAGCCCTAGGACCCCAGAAGTCTGTGGGTTTTGGAGAGCTGAGTGGTTAGGGCTTAGAGCCAGAGGCCATATATTTCAGGTGCCTTTACAGTGATTATACCCCCAGGCTATGTAACCTGGGAAGGCGGGTCACATGGATGTTCATGTTGAAGTGGACTGAAGTGACCACCCTCCCTTTCTAAAACTCCTTCCTCCCTCCATATCTAACAGGCCATCCTTCTAGATGATGGGCCTCTCCCACGCACCTCCTTTCCTTCAGAAAACTGGAACAACTACGTAGCTATGCTGTCCCCACCTCATCTCTCACCCTCCTCAGGGACATGCTGCTTTGTGGTTCTGTACTTGAGCAGCTCTCCCACCTCTGGACCCCAGACTCCATCATCACTCAGATCTGCCCCACCCCCAAATCTGAGGCTCAGACCTCAAACTCCTTTCCTTCCTCCTCTCAGCTCCCCACGCCCACTGTACCTGCTTTGAAGAACTTGGTCCAGTCCTTGGAACACAATCAATATCTGATTAGTGGTTGTCAATATTGTCTTATCCTCTTCTGCTTTGTGAAGGATGGCCTGCCCCATAGCCAGCCACTTCCTGCCTGGCCCCTCTGGTTCTAGAATGCCCCCCACCCCTCTCACCCTCAATCCTCCAAGCTGGGTGTTACTCCCCACTGTCCACTACCCCCTCAACCCCGTTCCCAGTGTCTCACCACTGATTCTCACTGTCTCACCTCAGCTCGGCCTCACTGGGGCCCAGGCATCCTTGTCATCCTTGGGGCTCCCCATCAAGTCCCCTCAGCTCTTTGAAGATCCTGAAGCTCCTCTCCTTCCCTTGCTTCCCTTCCTCCTACAGATAACCCACTCCCCCCTTGTCAGCAGGCGTAAGAATGTCTGCCACAGACATCACTTCTGTCCACCTCAAGACGACATCTCAGACTTCTGATCACAAGATGGTGGAGTAAAGCCCTTCTGTCCCCCTTTTCTCTCAAAAATCACCCCTCGAACAACAAGGGGAATAAGAAACAGAAATCCAAACTCCACCTTCAACTAGGAGACCTCTAGAATCCTGAACCATACCCTATGAAAACAGAAAGTGGCCAAAGCAATCCTGAGAAAAAAGAACAAACCTGGAGGCATCCCAATCTCTGACTTCAAAACACACTACAAAGCTACAGTAATCACAACAGCATGGTACTGTACAAAAACAGACACACAGATTGATGGAGCAGAACTGAGAGCCCAGAAATAAAACCATACATCTACAGATAGCTAATCTTTGACAAAGGAGCCAAGAACATACAATGGAGAAAAGACAGTCTCTTCAATAAATGGGGGCCAGCCCCATGGCCGAGTGCTTAAGTTCGCACGCTCCACTACGGGTCCCAGGGTTTCGCTGGTTCGGATCCTGGGCACGAACATGGCATCACTTGTCGGGCCACGTTAAGGTGGCATCCCACGTGCCACAACTGGAAGGACCCACAACTAAAATATACAACTATGTATTGAGGGGATTTAGGGAGAAAAAGCAGAAAGAAAGAAAAAAAAAAGATTGGCAACAGTTGTTAGCTCAGGTGCCAATCTTTAAAAAAAAAAATTTTTAAATAAATAAATAAATAAATGGTGTTGGGAAAACTGGACAGCCACATGCAAAAGAATGAAAGTAGACCATTACCTTACACCATGCACAAAAATCAACTCAAAATGGATTAGAGACTTGAATGTAAGACCCGAAACCATAAAACTCCAAGTATAAAATATAAGTAATACACTTTCTGACGTTAGTCTTAGCAGCATCTTTTCAAGTACCATGTCTACTCAGGCAAGGGAAACAAAAGAAAAGATCAACAAATGGGACTACATCAGACTAAAAAGCTTCTGCAAGGCAAAAGAAACCATGAACAAAATGAAAAGACAACTCTGACAGGGGTTAATTTTGCAAATATATAAAGAGCTCATACAACTCAACAACAAAAAGACAAACAACCCAATCAAAAGATGGGGAGAGGACATGAACAGACATTTTTCCAAAGAAGATATACAGATGGTCAACAGGCTCATGAAAAGATGTTCAACAGCACTAATTATTAGGGAAATGCAAATCAAAACTACAATGAGTTATCATCTTTCACCTGTCAGAATGGCTATAATTACTAAGACAAAAAAATAACAAATGTTGGAGAGGATGTGGAGATAAGGGAACCCTCATACACTGCAGGTGGGAATGCAAACCAGTGCAGCCACTATGGAAAACAGTATGGACATTTCTCAAAAAATTAAAAATAGAAATACCATATGACCCAGCTATCCCACTACTGAGTATTTATCCAAAGAACATGAAATCAACAATTCAAAGAGACTTATGCACCAGTATGCTCATTGCAGCATTATTCACAATAGCCAAGACTTGGAAGCAACCCAAGTGCCCATCAAGTGATGAATGGATAAAGACAATGTGATATATGTATACAGTGGAATACTATGCAGCTATAAAAAATACAAAATCATCCCATTTGCAACAACATGGATGGACCTTGAGGATATTATGTTAAGTGAAATAAGCCAGACAGAGAAAGACAAACATCATATGATTTCACTCATATGTGGAAGAAAAACACATGGTTAAAGAGTATAGATTAGTGGTTACCAGAGAGGACAGGGGTTTGGGGGTGGACGAAAGGGGTAAAGGGGCATATATGTATGGTGATGGATAAAAATTAGACTATTGGTGGTGAGCACAATGCAGTCTATATAGAAACTGATAAATAATAATGTACACCTGAAATTACACAATGTTATAAAGCATTATGATCTCAACAAAATAACTGAAAAAATATTATATTAAAAAAAAAAGAAAACAGAAAGTGGATGGGAGAGTGGAAATGATCCTGCAGACCCCAGGAAAGGCAGGCTAAAAGCATCCACAGGCATATACCCACAACTAGCAAGCTGATTCTTCCCGCTGAACCCCAGAAAAGCTCAGGAATTAGAAGTAGCAAGTAAACCAGAAGGCAGGGGTCTGACAACTGGGGGCTTGTTTGAAGATCTGGTTAAAGAGCAATTAGCAATCGGGAAACTCAGCCATACCCAGCACAATCGAGTAACTGATTGTGTCCCCTTTCCCACTCATGCAGGAAACAGGAACATCGATTCTGGAGATATTGAAGCAGAGAGATTCTGGACTTTGCAGAGGACAAGGTGAAGAAGAAGGAGTGGGATCAAAAACTGAGTAGAAATCGGCTTTCTGAATTGTGTTACTCAGCCTGCTTGCCACACACCTCTCCCCATCTCCCACACTGCACCAGCTCTAGGACTCTGGGGAGCTGGACTTATAACCTTGGAGCAGGAGACTAGACCAGAGGATCCTGTTCTGGAAGAACCAAACTGTACCACTGATACTGACAACTGGGGCTCCCCAACGAAAGAGCCAGCCAGCCACCTAACTGGCCTAGATGAGCCACCCTGAGAGCTCCCAACGGGCTCTCTAGTGCCTCCTCCCCAAATATGAACAGGCAGCCAAGGGACACCAGACGTCCAAGGAAAGTGTCCAAGATGATCCGAATCAAGACAACAGAAAACATGGAGTCAGAGGAAACAGACAATACAGGGAGAAGAACATTTCACATTAATATCCTCAGAGAGAGACGATACTGCACGCATCCAGAGAGCAAGAACATGAAATCACTGTGAAAAGAGAAGCAAAGAAAACAGGGAACGTGAAAGCCCTCTTGAAACATTTTTCTAAAAACAAAAATAGATTGGGGTATAACATCGAGTTAATCTCCCAGGAAAACAGAAGAAAGAGATGGCCAGTAAGAGAGAAATAAGAAAATCAGAAGATCAATCCAAGAGGTCCAGTATTCCAAAGAATAGGAGTTGCAAAAATTTCAAAGCTGTAATAAAGAAATTCTCAGAACTAAAAGACAGAAATGGTTAGAACGAAGGTTCTTAAACTTTAGCATGCATCAGAATACCTGGAGGTCTTGTCAAAACAGGTTCCCGGGACCTATGTCCAGAGTTTCTGATTCAGTGGATATGTGATGGGGCTCAGAATTTGCATTTCTAACATTTTCTCACAGGTAATGCTGATGATGCTGGTCTGGGGAGCACACTTTGAAAACCACAATTAACTAAAAATACCTATCAAGTGCCTAGAAAAATGACCTATGCCAGTATATTATGGCACTTCGATATATCATGGATAAAAGAGAAAATCCTAAAAGTGGAGGTGGTGGGGGTAGGGGGAGATGAATTCAAAGTCTCAGGGATCAAAATAGCATGAGACTCTCAACTACAAAATTAGAAGCTGGAAGATAGAGCAGCAATGTCTTCAAAGTTCTGAAGGAAAATTATTTTCAACCTAAAATTCTATACCCAGCCAAAACTATTAATCAAGAGTGGGGCGGAATAAAGCCATTTTAGGTACGAAAACGTCTCTGAAATGTTACCACCAGGCATTCTTTCTCAGGAAGCTACTAGAGGATGTGCTTTGTGCAAACAAGGAAGTAAACCGAGAATGAGGAAGACACTGGGTCCTGGAAAGAGGAAAAAGCAAAGGGAATTCTAAACTACCGGCAAGGGGAAGTCGAGAGTGACAGTGTGCCACAGGCCTGGAGAGCAACACATCCAGAGAGAAGCGGAAGGATGGAGCGCATCAGGACAGAGGTCTCCCAGAAAAAACAAAACAGAACCATAAGATTCTAAGGCAAGTTTGGCCATATGCAAATTGTACTGAGAAGGCGTTTTACAGAACTGTTGAAGAGTGTGGGAAGACGGAGCTGGAGAATCAAAGAAAACCAAGCAAACAAAAAAGGAGGCAATTAAATCCAGAAAAAACAAAAAAGTTGTACAAGAAAGGAAATACAGACAGAGCATACAAAAAAAGTCATATTAGAAAAGGAAATGTAACCAGAATACTTGCCTCAAAAGTAAACAATATTTTCAAAGTCAATAATGAAATCACTGAACATGGATTTAACCATCAATTATGATATAAACATAATGGGGGTGGGGGAAGGCGAGTAAGAGAATCAACATCCTCATCTACCAGAACAAGAAGTCAACAAATTCAGTAGATGAATCCAGAATGGCAGTGCATATATTATTTCGAAATAAGAAAGGAAATACCAGCAGAAACAGCTAAAAGAGTTGAAAGTGGTCGCCCCTGGGGAGTAGGAGGAAGATTGGGAGAAAGGCCAAGAGGATTTCTGTTTTTGTTATAAGCCCTTTAGAACTTTGATTTTTAAGCTATGTGTATGTATTATCTTGATAAAAATAAATATTAATTTTATAAAGCAACCATCAAAGGAGGTGTCACATCCTCCACTACACATGCCTGCAGGGCCCTGTGTGGACTCAAAGGAGCAGGGGTCTCCCCACCCTCATCCCCTCCCGGGTGGGCATTATTCATCAGCTCAGCCTCCTTCCTCTCCCAGATGCAATCTCTGCATCTCCTCCTGTTCCATCAGCCATCAACCGGGTGGCTGTATGCCAGCCCCACTGAATTGTCAGTTTCCAGAACGTGCCTCTGGGACTTTGCATGCACTGTGCCCTCCACCTGCAAGGCTCTTGTTGCCTATTCCACTCTCGCCCCAACTGATCAACAAGAGTTTATACTTCAGGGCTCAGCTTAGACAACACTTCCTCCATAGCCATCCTCCTCCCCAATCTAAACTGGGCCGAAGGGGCCTCCTCTCTGCTTTCACACACCGTGCTTCCCCACTGTCCCTCCTACACACTGTACCTGGAATGCCCCTCACTACACTGTCAGCTCTATGAGGGCAGGAACCCTGTCCTAGTCACTCTTGGCCCAAGAAGGGCCTGGTGCATGGTAAGACAGTCAAGGATCATGCAAATGGCTGAATACACCACTCACATTTAGTAAGGGCTCAGTAAATATTCAAATGAATTAATTAATGATTCCCCAAAAAGGCAGACTTCCCCCTCCATCCAAAATATGCCTCCCTTCTGCCATCTCCATTCTACAGTCTACTCTCTCTCTCTGTCCTACAAGGTCACACTTCTCAGGCAAGTTGGCTGTGGCCAGTGCCTCACCTTCCACTCTACTCACTCCCACTTCAATCCCATAAAGAAGCCAAGACCCCTTACTGTGACCAGGGTCAGCCCCAGCAGGGTTTTCTCTAACTGTCTGAGTTCACACTAGCATGGAGTGAGCCCCTGAGGGACTTATCTGTCTGCTCAGCCCAGAAGGGAATCAATCCCCTTAGTTTCCTGGTCCCCAGGCCCAAAGTACAGCTCTTAGAGGTCTGGGACCCAGGCTAAATAGAGGGGGCACCGTTAGCTCTTGACTTTGGCCTGCCTAACAAGGATAGATCTTGGCCTAAACTGAGTGACTGGCTCGCCCCAGTCTTCTCACCTCCCTGTTCGTTTTGCAGAGAAAGAGCTGAGATTCTAGCCCTCCGAGCTGGCATGCCTTGGTGACTCCTGGCCACTGTTTCCCAATGGGACAGGGACGCTGCTCCTGCCTGGGGTGCAGGGAGGCCCCGAGGTCCAAAGCCTGAGTACTCCGCAGAGGCCAGACACACAGTAAGCACTGGAGGGAAAACCCGCCGTGCATCACTCCCGGAGCCCTGGAGGCCCAAACGAATCTGGCCTCCCCGAGGTCTGGGGAGAAGGGACCAGAATCTGCACCCCTGGAAAGCCTAGTCTATGTCGCCAGCGTGGGTCAGGGGCGTCCTGCCGCCCCACCCCCACCGCACCACGTGAACTCAAAGGGCCGCCCAGGGTTTGGAATGCGGCGACCTAAGCTGTGCCCCCAGAGGGGCTGGCGGGGCGGCAGAGGGAGGCCAGGAAAGAGGGGCTGCACCCAGGGTTGGGACGACTGAAGGGGTGGGGGTGGGGCGCAAGAGGGGCCCCTTCTTTCCTTTCCCCATCGCGCCAGCGAGGGGAGCGAGGGAAGGAGGAGGTTTGGCTTCGTCCAGGGAACCTGTAAATACAGGCCGAGTAACTCGATCTGCTCCTGTCGCTTCCCTATTTAGGAGAAGGGCCACCAGAGCCAGGAATTAGCGGCTGCTGGGGGCGCAGGTCACGTGGCCACCCAGGACTAGGTGGGGGGAGGGGGAAGCTGTGCTCCCGAGGAACCGGGACCCAGGGAGGCAGGAATCCCGGTCGGGCTTGCCACCTCCCGCCCCAAATACTTCCATTTGTCCTCCTCACACTCTCGCACACCACCACCGGTTGGGAGGATCGAGGGTCTGTCCTACCGCGGGTGCGTCGGCCCCACGCGCCCTTTCTGAATGCCTGGGCGGGGTGTATCTGTAGGTTTCACCAAGCCTCAGTCGGCTTCGGTCCTGTTTGAGCTTTTGGAAAACCCCAGTCAGATATGACAGGACTCCCACCCAGGCTCCAGTGCCTGTGGTGGCCGTGAGGCTCCCGGGCTCAGCTCCTAGTGTGGCACTCCCTGGTCCTTCGTGGTAGAGAAAGTACCTAGGAGGCTGGCATCCTGCCTGCCAGCCTCCCTGGTCAGTGGCCCAGGAGATCAGCAGTGCCCCAGGGGAGGAAGGTGCCCACTGGGACTGGCTTCCAGCAGAGCCTACTGTGTGCCAGGCTCTGTGAGGGGCAGCAGGGATGAGGAGGAAAAAAGGAGTGCCCGCCCTCAAGGAGCTTAGACTGGATGAGGGGGAACAGTCAGGTAAACCAGAATGAGAACACAGAGAAGTATCTAAGTCAGACTGGGACCTGGGAGGATTTGAGGACGAGGTGACACTGGAATTGTTTTTTAAAGGATGAGGCATCGTTACACAGCGGAGGGAAAAGGGCATCCAGGCAGAGATCCAGGCCTGTGCAAAGGTATGAAGGCACAGGTGTCCAGGAATCACAGGTGCTCCATTCCTGTGGACAGAAGCAGGGGCGAGTGTGGGGAAGACATAGGAGATGGCTGGGGGAACCCACAGGAGCCAGAGCCAGGTATCCGAGCTGGTCCTGAAAGTCTTGGGGACTGCTGAATCATTCCACAGAGACAGGGTCAGAGTTGCATCTTCTAGGAGAGTGGGGGATGGATTTGGACTTGGACCTAGAGAAGGCAAGAGGTTATTGGGAGCCCGTTGCCAGCCTCCCCTGAGATCGCAGCAGTGAGACTGGAAAGCATGAAAAGGCCTGGAAAGACTTGTGAGAGGAGGAGCCACAGTCTCCAGGGTGCGTTGGAGTGGGTCTGAGCGGGTGGGGTGAGTCCTGGGTGACCTCGGGTTTCTGGCTTGGGGAACTGGGCAGATGATGGTCGCAGAAGGAGCAGGTCTAGAGGAAAGGCTGACGGTGGTGACAGTACTATTATTTGAGCACTTACAGTGTTTCAGGCACTGAACACTTCACCCACCTCATTTAATCCTCACAATAACTGACAAAGTAGGACTACCGTTATCCTCATTTTCATATGAGGAAATTTAATTACGAGGCTAAGTAACGAAGTGGCAGGGTTGGGACGATGCCTGCCCATGCCTCGCAGAATGCAGCATCCCAAAGCTGGAGGGCCAGCTTCAGCCTCTCCCCAGCTACACTACAGACACCATCTCACTACGTCCAGCTCCTCCTGCCTCCCCAGCCCCCAGCATCTAGCACCCCCACGGCTGTTCAGTCACTGTCACTGGGTCTGCTTCCCTCAACCCACCCCACCTCACCCCCAGGACACAGCTCTGAGCAGCCAGGACAGGAGCACACAAGCCTTGTGACAGGAGGGCACGGCTCCGGATCCCAGATGCCAGGCTCCCGCCTTCCCAGTGACCATACAGAACGGAACTGAGAGGCCGCAGGAGCAGTCAGAGAAACCAAGAAAGTGCATGTGTTCTCTGTCTGTCACAAAAATAAAAAGTGCTCTTAAGTGGAACATTTTGGTGACATCAGAGGGTCATGAAAGGTCTCCTTGGCCCAACTCCACGTTTCTTGTCTGTGGCAAGGGGCAGGGTTCTGGAGCAAGCATGCACCGCCCACCGAGGAAGCTCCTCCAGCTCTGTTTCCCTTTCCCAAACCTCGGCTCAGGGATACCCAGTCCAAGTCAAGCAGCCATGGGAGACAGACAGATGGACAGCCACTCTGTTGAGCCTCCCCTCGCCTCCCCACCTGCTTATGCTTGGGCGGGGGGGGGGGGGGGGGGGGGGGGGGGGGGCCGGGGGGGGGGGCCTTCTAATTGAGGTAAAGGGATGGAGCAGGTAGGTGACCAGACAGAGTCCCTAAGCTTTCTCTTGGGAGAGTTGTTAGGCCTAGAGAGTCCTGGCTTCAGCTGTCATCCTTGAACCTAATTAATCGGCCTACCCCAAGTTACACAGAAGGCGAAAGGCCCAGGGCCTGGAGGCAGGAGGTTACTTACCTTGAGGCTATTTTAGGCTGAAGTTAGAATGTCCACTTCCCTCCCACCTCCTCCACCCTCTTAACCATAGGAAAGAGGCCCCCCAAGACCCCAGAGAATTTTCTGGGTGGAGACCTGTAATCTGGGGACAGAGCAGTGAGAAGCCCGTGGCATTTTGGGGTTTTGGGGTTCCAGCTCCAGCTCCAGCAAAGCTGCCACTGCCTTTGTAGTCTCTGGAGGCAGAAGGGTCCTCACCAGGCCTCTCAGAAACGCTCCTGCACCCAACCCCTCCGCCCCGGGTTCTATCTGCACCCTTGTACCTCTGGTCTTGAAAGGGTCTGTTTTCTTCTACATAAACCTTTCTTTGACCTCAGAGCAAGAGGTACTTGAGGGCCATCTCCGTTGCATCTTCCAGGGACAGCTAGAGCCCTTCACACAGAAGGTACCCACAGGAGATAAAAGCAGTGTTGTTCCCACCATAGGTCACGAACCAGTGGTGTGTCATGAAATCAATTTAAAGGGTCATGGCCAGCACTTTTAAAAAATGAAATAGAATACAATAAACACAATAGAAAGGAAATACCAGAGTGCCTGCACAGAGCAAGGATAAGTATTGTCCCCTGAAACTTTTGTTATCTCACAACATAAAATGTGTCTCTGGCTGTGGGTCACTGAACCCCTGGACAAAAGGACATTGGTTAAGACACAGAGTCAAGACTCTGACAGCAAACACATAAAGGCTGCCTGCTCTGTGTCAGGCACTATGCTGGGCACAGAGCCCCAGTATAAATAATACAGTTCCTGGTCTCAATCCATCTTCTGATCAGGAAGCCAATAAGCAAACAGTTGCAAGCCATGATGCCAAGCGCTCTGAGAGAGTACGCAGGACGCTGTAAAGCCCTGATGTGAGAGTGGGTATCTGGGAGGGCTCCCTAGGGGTGATGCAGTCAGAGTTCTTAGCAAGAAAAGACAGTGACTAGCTTCTAGTATCTCCTCCATCCTATAGATAGGAAAGGAACTATGGGAAAGTGTCAAGAGTTCTAGTCTTAAACTCTAAAGAAACTTCCAGTCCTGCCCCCTCTTCTTAACAAGCCGTGAGACCTTAGGTGAGCCAGTTAGCCTTTCCAGACCCTGGTTCCTCATCAAGAAAATGGGCACATCTGCTCTGTCAACCTCAAAGAGGTAAGAGACCAAATGAGGCAGATGAGGTATGTGAAAGTACTTTTTCAACCATAGTGGGGGAGGGACATCTCCATGGATGAGGAGATGGGAGCGTGGAGGGGTGAAGGTTCCTGCCCAAAACGACAGAGCTGCCTGCAGCAGGTCCCCCTCCATACTTGGTCCTCAGATCCTGCCTGTCCTCCTCCCACTGCAACTGAACTACCTTGCAAGAGGGTGGGGGCAGGGCCCCCAAAGGCCCCCTAGCAACCTGACTACTGAAGATTTACCTTCAGAATCCTAGGGTTTTAACGATCCTTTGATAATGATGGGAGGTAAATATGTGAGAACTCCTCCCTTTCCCCTTCGTTAATGAATTGGGATCTACCCAAACGCAGTGTTTAAAGTTACATAAGCATCATTCACATACTCTGTAACAGCTACTTCCATTTTGGAAAAACAGTATTTCCATTAAAATGCTGTTATATAAAAAGGTTTCGTATCTCTATGTGTAGGAACAGAAGGAGCAGGCAGGCACGAGCACTGTTAAGGCACACAGGCACACACATCACAACCTCACCTGTAATCATGGGGAGGGACCGTGGGGAGCAGGTGTTTGATAACCTGTCCAGTTAGGAGATGACCTACTTCTCCGACCTCCCAGTGAGACCTCATGCATGTTGGTCATTGGGAACTGCAGCAGGAAGGGCATCAGCTGCCCCCACCCCCCCGGGTTTAGAGAAGTCCTGACCTTTCTGGAAGCCCCTTCCTGGGCCAAGTGAGTTCCATAGAATCACAGACTATGAGCGTTGGAAGTAGCTCAGAAGTCACCCAGTGTCATCTCTCTCTGCATCACTCTTGCCAGTCTTGACAGGAACAGCTCCCTCCCTCCCAAGGCAGCCATGTCACCTGTGGACAGATGTAGCTGACTGGAAAGGACCTGATACTGAGCTGAAACTTGCCTTTCTGGAGCTGCTTGGGAACAAATGTACATGCTTCACCTACAGTCTTGAGCAGGAGACTCATGAGAATCCAGGAGCCATAGTCAGCGGAGGGTGCCCGGGGCCTAAGAGCAAGGAGGGAGGGCAGCAAAAGTCCACAGAGCTGAAGCTCTTCCCTTAGAGACCTCTATCCATCTAAGCTGAGCTGGGACTATGGGGTGACGAAGCGGGCAGGACTGGGGTCGGAGGAAGGGGAGAAGGGGGTAAGCCCTGGATGAGAATAAGTGAGTGGTTCTGAGCAAAGTCCCGCACTTCCTGTCTCATTTGGTGGAGGGGGGAAGTCAGACAGCCCTGAGGTCAGTTCCAGCTCTGATACTCTGGAGTCCTGCGTCCACTTACACACACATCCCTTTCGGGATTCGATGGTTGTCCTCGTGTATGTGAAACAGTGGGTCTACATTCGAGGGCCAAGGAGGAAGTAAGAAACCTGCCCTGAACCCTCCCATCCTGGCCCGACCTGGGTTAGGCTTCGCGGCTTGCCCGGGTTACCCGAAGGGCCGAACCAGTCCACCTTACCAAGCAGAACTGCACAGACAGGAACCCCAGCACCGTAGGGAAACGTGAGCGTCGGAGTGTCCTTTTAAGTAGTTGGGAAGGGGGTGTGGCCGAGGAGACTGGGAGGCCGCAGCCGGGAGAGGGGGAGTGGCCTGGGGGCGTGGCCGTGGCGACTGGAATGTTGTTGGGTCCTCGCACCGCATAGTAAGAAGGGACCACGCCCCCTTTTTCCGAGAGGGCCAATCGGAGCGCCGGAGCGGTTTCAAGTCTCCCCCGCCAGCCTGCCCGCCCGCCACCCCACCCCCCTCGGGGATTCGCTTTTTCTGTAACAAAATAGCAAAGCTCCGGATGTTCTGCAGCCCAGGCCGCTCACAGGTGGCGGGGCCCGGGGCCTAGGACCGTGCTCCGGAGCGGGAGGCGCCGGCGGACCGTGGAGAGGCCGGATCCAGAGCCGCGAGGCGCGCGGGGGTGGGCGCTGCAGCCGCGGGTTGTTTATCTGGAGTACGGAGGGGAGGGGGGAGCCTGGAAACCGCCCCGTGTCCCATTTCCTCCTCTTGTTTTCGCTCCGGATTCTCCATGTTGGACCCAAACTGAGGAGCCCGGAGCTGCCGCCGGGGGATCGGGGCCGGGGGCACCCGGGGGAGCCGCTGCCCGGGCCGCCCGCTCTCCGTACTGGCCGCCTCCCTTCCCGGCCCAGGGAAGGAACGAGAGCAGGGATGTGAACAGCTGTGGGAGTCCGAGTCTCGGGAGCCGGAGCCGGAGCCGGAGCGGGCCCCCGCCCAGGCCCCCCAGCCCAGCCCAGCCCAGCCTGCGCGCCCGCCGGTCCTCCCGCCCAGCCAGCCCGGGCCCGCGGGATTGTTAGATGGAACACGGCTCCATCATCACCCAGGCGCGGAGGGAAGACGCCCTGGTGCTCACCAAGCAAGGTAGGGGCAGCAACTTCCCAAAACTTTGCGTCGCCCCCGAGCGGGGAGGGGGCTAGCAGAGCCCCGAACCAGAGTCCCGGCCCCTGACCTCCCGGGACTCAGAGCGGGCGATTCCGACCGGACCGCCTAGTCCATCCGCCCCCGCGTCCCGGTCCGCACTCAGACCCCCGTGGGGGCTGCGCGGGGCCCTTGCTCTCGGCGCCCGAGGGGGAGGGGCGTCATCCGCGCAGCTGTCACCCAGTCCTGCACTCCCTCCCCCCGGGCAGAGAGGCGGAGGGATAGCGTTCAGAGCGGAGTCCACCCGCGTTCGCCTCCTCCAAAGTTGGGGGTGGGGTCGTCGCCTTCCCGCACCGCAGCGTGCTGCTGCCCCAGGACCGCGGGGAGGGTTTGGGAAGGGGACAGAGGGGTCCCGAGCTGGAATGGAGCCAGGACTGGAGTCCAGCACTTCCCAGGGCCCCCCCCAGCCCGCGGTCGCTCAGGCAGCGGGCAGTGACTGCGTCCAGCGGGACTTGGGACCAAGTTCACCGCCCAGAGGCGGGGGCGGCCGCGGTGGGGGAGGGGCCGAGCCCTGGCGGCGCGGAGCGGGCGACCCAGCGCTGGGCCCGGGCCCGGCCCTCTGGCGGCGCGGGGCTCCCGCCGGGAGAGCTGCCCCCGCCGCTCTCGCCGAGCAGACGGCACGACCTCCGGCGGGCCGGAGCCCCCGGCCCCGGCGCGGCCCGCGGCGCACACAGCGCGTCTGTTTGGCCCGGGAGCCGTGTCCCTGGTTACATAATTCGCCGGATGGCAGCAGACCCGGCGTGTTTCTGAATCGCGCAGCGAAAAAGTGCGAGTTCTCCGTGGGCAGCGGCTCGGGTGGAGGCCGAGGGGTCGCGGGCTCTCTCGGGGGGGCTTGGGGACGTGCGTGGGGCGGCCGAGGCGGGGCCCGCGGGGGGACGCGCGCGGAGTTTGCTCCCGATGGAGGCCCCGAGACTCCCCCTCCCCCACAGTCCCCTTCGGGCCTGGAGGAATGAGGAATGTGTCTAAAATAGCGGAAAGAATTTCTGCGGGGAGTGAGACTAGTGTCGTTTTTTCTGCAGAACTTCCCGGACTGGGGCCAGTGGGCCGAGCCGGGAGAGCACGCTCTCCGGGCCAGATTCAGAACGCTCTGGCCCTTCCCTCGACCCCCAGGACGGGGCGTGAAGGACCAGTGCTGCCGTTCAACTTGGTGAGGCCTAAAGCCTGATGGGGGCCCAGCTGCGGGGCCTCCGTGTCGCCCCACCTCCCCCTCTTTGGCAACATTAATCAGCAGGTCACTTATTCCTGGGGTTCACGGTCCCAAGGAGCTCCCCCAACTTGCCTAGGGGCAAAGAAGCTGGGCTGGTGGTGGTAGCCTTTCTCTGATTCCCGTGGGGGTGGGGGGCAGAGTATGCTTTCAGCATCTCTGGCAGTTCTTTCAATAAGTCTGCCCTGAGGTCGGGTAGAGCCTTGCCTGCTCAGACCCCAGACCCCCAGAAGACCCCTGACTCTCTGCTCTCCTGGTTGCCTCACTACCCAGGCAGTGACCCAGGCTGCAGCGTCGCCCCTCTGCTGGCTGCTTAACTGTGCTGAGGGCTGAAGGGAGAGGCTTTCTGTTTTGATAACTTCGCTCCTGACTCCCCACTCTCTGCCCATCCTCATCCCAAGGAAGGACCGAGAGCTAGCGGGAGGTGAAGAAATTTGGGTATGGGAGGATTCCAGAGGGGGCAGTGTTTGAGAAGGGAGCACAACGCTGTGCTTTCCCTTTCAGGTCCTCTCCTCCTGTAGGGGCTCAGGAGGGTGCCTTCTGGGTGAAGGGACCTCCCGAGGAGTGAAGGAGAGCTGGTCTGCCAAAGGGGCATCTTACAAATCAGAGCTGGAAGTTTCATCCAGCGGGGCGAAGGGTGGGGAACAGAATAGATGACAGCAGAAAGCAACGCAGCTGGCTTCCTGACAGTGTTTAGTTGCTGATGTTGGTTGGATCTTCTTGGAGTTACGTCTTTCATTTTCTTTTTTTGTGTGGTTTGTCCTTTAAACTTACCCCTGGAGGATCTGAATTCTCAAGCCAGCAGCTGTGGGTCTGTCTTTCCCCATGTAATTTGATTGCATTCCAGAGGAGACATAGTTTCTTCCTGGGCTGCTTGGGCACCCAGCAACCAGCAGGCCAACGTTCCTGCATCTTTAAAACAAATCCTACATCTTAAAAAAAAAAAGTGAGAGTGAGGAACAGATGTTTTAATTAGTTCCTTTAGGAGTTCCTTGCCTGCCCTGTCTCCACAGCATCCCAGCTCTAGGTCCTGCCTCCTTTTGGAAAAAGGAGGAGTGAGTGGCAGTTTATTAATAAGTAAATTTCTAGAAAAAAACAAATTGCTCCTAGCTCGGGTGGTTTTTGAGTGAAGTTGTTTGCCGTTGCAGGGTTTTCTCCTCCTTTAGCATTCTGTTCTCGGAGCTTTAAGGCTGGCTGGGTGCGTTGATGATTCAAAAGTAATTACAGTAGGGAAGGAGAACAAAGTTGCTGAAAGCGTCGTTGATAAAAGGACCCAAATTGGATCATCTTCCCAGACAGATGGGTGAAATGGCTTCCTGGTACAGCAGGGACAGGGTTCTGTGTAATATCAAGAGTAAAAAGGAAAAGTTAATACCAGTTTGGCCAGAGGGTGGCCAGTTCTTGCAGCCCCCTGCGAGGGTGTTGCCCCAGTGCTGGGAGGTTGTGCCGTGGGCTTTGGTGTTGGTGGGGGAAAGCCCAGGAAGCAGGTACACCCTGAAGCTCCCAGCAGGAAATGAGGAAGTGGAGACAGCCTCTTCCAGAGCTCCAAGCAACCCAGGGACCCTTTGGGGGAATCAAGACCTTTTTTGTTTCCTGGGTGACCTGATGCCCCTTCCTTCCCGGGAGAGGGGGAGGAGGCCCTGGGTGGTTATCTCACAAGTGGAACTGAGCACATTCTGGTAGCTGACCATCCCTAAGAGTTAGGATGATAGCAAGTCTTTCCAGCTCTTGCTTTCTCCCCATGAGGGAGAACTTCTGTCTCATTGTCTCATGAAAAAGCCCAAACGCCTTTCACTATAGTTGTAGCTAGGCCCTCCAGTTGAAAGGCTTGGCTGGAGTCTCATGGGGCTTTCTTCCTTAGCTGGCTCATGTGGGTCCAGGGGGCGTGCCTATAGCTGGCTGCTCCTGCGCCACTGGCTGTTCTCCCCTCCTGGCCCGGTCCTGGTTGTGGCCTCTTTGTGGCGTCTGAGGCTCGCCCCTGTGTCCCCTTGAGAGTTTTTCCCCCAACTTGGAGTAGGGTAGGGGCCTGTGTCGTGACTTAGGCTTGTGTTTGCTCCCTCCGCAAGGACGCCAAGGGATTGCTGCTAGCTCAGCAACAAAGTTCTTGAATGCCTCATCTCCTGGGGCTGGGAGTTTGCACTTCTGCTGTGGCGTTTGACGTGCAGAGTTTTCCGCTGAGCAGGACTTGGGAATTGCTGTGAAAAACTCCTCTGGAGATGGCAGAGGTGGTGGTGTTCCTGTTTCCTGTGTCTCTTCATAACTACGGGGGTCTTAAAGAAACTGGGTGGTAGAGAGGTCCCCTTTCATCCTCTCTGTGGGACCTTCCAAATCCCTTATGATCATGGACGTTGTTAAAATTCTAAGTACTGTTGAAGTCACTCTTCTAGCTGAGGTGAATGATGCTCCCAGCCTGTCTATGGAGAATTAGTTAATGAAGTGTTCGGGTAACTAAGTATGGGAGAGAAAGACAATATGTAAATATATACATATTTATATGCAAATATGTATTCCTTCCTCTTCCTCCTCAACTTTCCTTTTGCTCTCTTTTGGGTAATTTGGAGTCTTGTCTTTTATTCTCATTTTTGGGAAGGTTGATTCTTGGGCTGGGTAGGGAGGCAGGGGCAGCAAAGTGTTCATTGTTACTTTAAGGAATTGTTCCAGGAGCAAAATTGGTTGCTTCAGGCCTGGGTGCAAATCCCTGCTTCCCCTTCACATTGAGACTTGACAAATCACGGTAGTGTTCTGAGTGACTTATCTGTAAAATGGGAATATTGATGTCTACACTTATCTACTGCGCAGGACTTAGTAGGTAATTGATAAAGGTTAACGGCCTTCTTTTTTACACAGCGAGACCACTCCTCTCTTCCTCCTCCGCTCCCCCAAGGACACAGTGCGAACAGCACATGGTCATGTGGGTTTTATTGTTAAAGACAGGTGGCCGGGGGTCAGAGGGGACACTGATGTGGGAGCTTGGGCCTTCTGGAAGGATCAATCTCTGAGGCTTGCGCACGGCCTTGCTGCACGGCCCTCTTCTTTGTGTGTGTGACTTGGGATGGGGCTTTAGCTGCACTAATTTGGGTAGCATGTGCCTTGGGGCTTTTGCCATCCTGCCTGGCACCTGGGCCTGTGGGGCGGCGGGCGGCCGGGGAGCCTGCACCTCCTGTGAAGAGTCTCTGAATTCTAGACCTTCAGAGCAGTTGCTCGCCTCAGAAATGGATGTGGTGAAGACTGGAGACAACTGTGTGCTGCATTCTCTTAGGCTGCATTTGCTTTGAGAGTTACTGAACCCAGTGACATTCAGATTTCTTTTAGGGAATTCTAGTAACGAGGAGAGAAAGAAAAACTGGGTTTCAAAGAGAAATCGTTGTTCGTAAGTTCTGTGTTTGCTGCTGTGGTTTTGGGGTGCAACACTGGGAAAGCACAGAAGCGACATCAAACCCTTTCCATCCTGTCTCAGGCCGGCCGGCCGGCTTGGGAAGCACAGAACTTACTTGCTTGACTTGGGGACGTGGGCTTGGGTGTGGCCCTGACGTGACTCCCTCCCCCTTCTGAAAAGGAGGGATAGTTCCCAACTAGAATGCAGATGAGCTCATTAACATGCAGATCTACGAGGGCGCTAGTAGAAATCAAAGTGGCGAAGTTGACTTGGAACTGGACGCCTCCCTGGCCCAGGGGCCAGCGAGCACAGCGTTTCTTCATCCGGCAAAGTGCCCAGCCTTCGGGTCTGAGGGCCTGCCCCAGGGCTGTTATTACAGAAGGGGCCTCCAGCCAGCACGCAGCCTCCCTCTGGGCAGGAGGTGCATGTGTCCTGTTTTATTCGTCAGCTATTCTGGGGGTCAGCCTTGAACCTGATCTCTGAGCGGACCTTCTGACATTCCCTTTCCCTTCCAGGTCCTCCTAGTCCTCCCCGCAAATCAGGCTTTGCTCTTAGTCTCTTTTTATTCTCTACCTTCTTTTATCTCTTGATGTATGAATAGCTCTTGCATCCTGTAGAATTTGCTCTTTCCCACCCGCGCTGTTCTCAGGGAACAAATGTGGCCTCAGCCCCAGTGAGCCAGGCAGAGTCACGGGAAGGCCCAAGCTCAGGATGCGGGCCTGCGCAGGCGCCCAGGCTGAGGGCCGTGGGTCCCAGCCCTCCTGTTGTTGTAGCAGAAAGGGGCTAGGGCCCCGCCTTCAGAGGAGAGGTGCCTGCGGAGAGAGATGGCAGGCTTGGGTCTTTTGACTGGATGATAGACTAGAGCAAGTGCCCCAGAAAAGAGAAGCAGACGCTGGGGCACAAGGCCACAGAGACCTGCAGACTCTGAGCCACCGAGCTGTGGTGGGGGAGGGGCCGCAGGGACTCTGGCTGAATCCCCCTGAGGTCCTGGAAGGGTTGGTCAGGGACCACTGGCCATCTTTAGACGTTGGTTTTCAGCCAGGGACACAAATCAGAATCTCCTGTGACACTTACTAAAAATACAGACCCCACCTGAGTCCTACTGAATCAGAGCATGAGCAGGTGGGCCGGGCCTGCGTGTGTTCCAAATGCTCCCTGTGATTCTGACAGGTGTCCCTGGAGAAGAGCCAGGCGAGCACAGCAGTGGCCCCAACTGCCTGTTTAGCCCCAAGCAGGAAGAGTCCCCTGGAGGGATCCAGTGTTGCTGTTTGTTAAAGATGCTCTGGCTCCTAAAGGGGAGTCCTAAAGTGTTCTGAGGGTAAATGGACAGAGTAGTGATCCCGGCAGAATTTCCAGAGCGCTTACTGTGGGCCAGGTGCTGTTCCTAGCATTTCGTATCTAGTGTTTCACTGAATCTTCACAATGACCTTGTGAGATAGGAATTATCCCCACTTGACAGGTGGGCCCACCTCTGCTGAGAGAGCCAGAGCACCCTGTGCAAGGGAACACGGGCTCCAGAGTCACGCCTTAGCCGTGGCCCGCACTGACTCCTTTGTGCATTGTGCATTCCACTTTTTAGAGTGCCTTTGAGTTCACACTTCAGGTGATCTGAAGCCACCTTATAGGGGACCATGCAGTGTAGACCTTTCCCAATTGACCTGCAAGTACACTGAACCCCAGAGAGGTTGTACTTTAGTCAAGACCACAAAGCTTTTTGAGAGGTTGAAGTGGGGCAAGAGCTGGCTTTCCCGACTTCTAGCTGAGTGCTGTCTCAGGTGGACATGCCTATACTGGTTGGCTGGTGCCAGGTGAAGCTCAGGGGTGTGGAGGAGCAGGTGAGTTGACCCAGGAGTTGGGACAGACTCCTTGGCAGTCCTTCCTTGGCAGACTCCTTCCAGTCCTTCTGCAGAGGCCAGCCACGAGAGGAAGGAAGGAAGGAAGGAACTGGTTGGCCAGCCTCAACGAGTGTGAGTGTGAGTGTGTATGTGTGAGACTGTGATTGGTTTTTGTGGAGTCCCGGAAAAAACCATTTCCCATGTTGGCCCTGCCACTACCTCTGTGTGACCTCTGGATGAAATCTCTGGTCTCCTTCGATGTGAACAATGTGAGATGGAGACTGAGATAAGGCTATGGGAGTGGTATGTCCTTGATGACTAGCAGCTGACACTTACTGAGCGTCCACCAGGGCCAGGACACACCCTGAGCTGCTTGTCATTCTCGTAGCTCTATGAAATAGGTAACGTTAGCCGTCCCACTTTACAAATGCAGAAACAGGCCCAAGGCCACATACCTGATACTGGGCAGAGCCAGGATCGAACCCCAGTCTCTGGCACCTGTGCAACCACTCTGTTTGCTGGTCAGAGGAGAGACAGTTGAGGGTCCTCGGCTTTGTCCTGTGCCCTTCGCTCCTCTTGCTCCGTCTCACTCTCACACAAATGTCACCTAAAACTGGCTTTCATAGCTGGAGGGCAAGGAGACCCTGGATTCTTCATGGTCTTCCACCAAGTCCCAGCATTCCAGGAATAGGGCAGAGAGCCCGTGCAGGGGCTGAAACAGCCCCCAGGAGGGTGTTTGTGTCCTGCTTGGCAGGTTTCTCTTAGCCTCCCAGCCTGCACGGGGGCCTGCTCAGCACCTCCTCAGCGGGAGAGGGAGACTCAGGGGGGGCAAGTATGGTTTCTGGTCCCCTGCAATGACATCGCTGCCCTAGCTGGCGCTGCAGGGGGCGAGGCTCCTGCTGGAGATGGTACCTCAGGTCTGTGCCTGCTGCTGGGAGGGCCATCAGATCACTTCCTGACATCCACCCAGAGCCCTCTGGCGTGGGGCGGGGGCTGAGCGTGCTGCTGACCCTTCTCCTGGGAACCCCACCCCACTCCAGCATGTTTTTAAAGCGTGTTAGAGCTGCCCAGGAGGGTGCTTTGACAATAACTCTTTTAAAGGCAGTTTCTGAAATTGATAGAGTATCTTGATCATGTTTTGGAAGTTGCCAGGAATCCCCTGCCCCAGAACTGAGTCCTTCTTAAGGGAATGTCCCCAAACTTGAGGTCCTAAATTGAGATCAGTGACCAGATTGCAGGAGGGGGCAGGGAAAAGGTAGAGGCAAGGTAGTGAGTGACCTGTGGCCCTACCCCACAGATGGCATTAAGGACCCAGGACTGAAAGAAGTCTTTTCTTAGGCAGAAGAGAGAGAGCTGCAGGGAGCCCTCCTGCCCAGGGAGAGGGAACTAATGGAGACGTCTGCGCAGGGAGGATGGCCCAGATGCTGGCCACAGGGAGGGCACCAGCGTAAAACATGCTGGTGTGAGCCAAACAGCATAGCTAAAGCTACTTTTAGCAGTCCGTACCACCAGAATCACAAGTGCTCTTTGGAACTTGGGAACTAGCACTGAGCTGGGTGAGGCCCTGCCCGCGTTGTCACCCAAAGAGAACGGTGTTGGCAGTTGGGCATTGTGGAAACGGGAACCCCCTCCACATTGTTTCTAGCCTTTTCTGTGTGGGGGAGGTCTAGGCATTTCTCACCCTCTTGTTCCCCTGCCTACTCACCTGCTGGTCCAAGAGCCCTTCCGTCCACCTGGCACTTTAGGGCCTGTCCTTAGCCAAGGCACAGATGCCCCTTGCTGAGGACTTGGGAGGACTCCTCTCCTTGGGGAGCCCCAATCAGATGTGTCTTGGCTGCAGGGCCCAGGCGGCTGGCCAAGAAGGGCCGGAAGTGCTCCAAACACTCTCCTTCCTCCAATAGCTAAGGGGAGGGAGGCCCCTCAGAGAGGCCATTTTATAGTGATAGCCGGACTAGAGCTTTGCGGGGGATGGGCGATGGTGGAGAAGGGAGTGCTTCTGAGGGATGAACCAAGGAAGCATCCTTCTACATGAATGGGCTTGTTAAAATGCAGTAGCCTGAGAGCTTGCCTTCTGCCGAGCCCCAGGCGATTTATGAGGAGTTCCTTTGCTGGGACACGAAGCTGTGTTGTTGGCAACGGTGATATCTGAACCTGACCTTCAGAGGAAGGTTAAAAATAGTGTTGTCCTGGCAAAGCCAGCCTTCATCTCTGTGTGTGCGCGCGTGTGTGCATATGCATGTACCTGCACATGCTTCTTAAGAGGCAGAGGCAAATAGTGTCCCCACCTGGTGCTTCTAGGGGGCAGTGGTGGTGGACACAACAGGAGAGGGCATCGTTGATCTTGAACGGAACAGCCTCACCTGCTTTCCTCTCATTTGCAGAATACCATCCCGGGAGTTTACAAACTGGAAAACCACTTTTGTAGTGGATTGTTCTGACCTTTTGGAACCACTCACGATCAGAGTTCCTCTGGAACCTTCCTTTCTCTTCTTTTCTTGGGCTTCAACCACATGCTGGAGGTGGGAGGGCTCCTGATCTGTTGCTGGCCTCCTGGAACAAGGCCCACAGTGTTGCCACGTCGTGGTCGTCTCCCCTTAGATGATTAACTCAGACAAGCACAGCATTCAGCTTTAGTTTGCACAGTGCATCACAGTGCATCTCTGTGAAAACAGTAAGTCTGTTTATCCTTTCAGTCAGGAGTGAGGTTTTGCTGTTCTCCCAGTTAATGGATGAGGAAACTAAGGCCCAAAGAGGGTGTGTGGCTGAGTCAGTAGCTGGCAGAACCTGGCCTCAGCCCAGGTGAGCCTCAGAGAGGGAGGAATACCTCCCATGTCCCCCCACCTTCCCACCCTGCCTCAGTAGGAAGTGGGGAGCTGGAGGGGTGACCCAGCTTCCCTTCTCCCAGCCACCTGCACACTTTCTTCTTAAGCCCGAGCTCCCCCATTAGATCTGTGCTAGTCCTCTTGACATCCAGCCCCACACCAGCTGTTTAGAGCAGGGAGAGCGGGTGCACGTCAGCAGCTGGGCAGCAGGGGAGGGCCGGGTGTCCACAAAGCAGGTAGCCTACAGAGGATGAAGGAAGAAGGGTGACCAGTTACGGGGTCACATGGCATCCTCTAGAATCCTGCCCTCCTTCATTGGGGAAGCTGTTTGCCTTGAAATCCCCATGGGCCAGGAAATCCTCCTGTGCCCAGTGTTACTGTCCTGGGGAGGGGGGGCCAGCGTCCCTCCCCATCACAAATGGAGGGGTGGGAGTGGCTTTCACCTGGCTGTCAGGGACACAATGCTGCGTGCTGGCTGAAAGGAGCCCCCTGAAAGGCTCTCTGACACCAGTTTCGCATCCCACTCTGGTGTGTGTTCCCCCTCACCCTTAAACCCACTGAACAAAGCAGGTCTTGGATCAAAGCTCCTACTCCAGCTCCTCCCCCTCCCCCATTGTCCTGTTGATCATCCAGAGATAGATGCCGGTCAGAGCGGGTGCAGGGCTGGGGTGGGGGTGCAGGGAGCCCTGGAGGGGAGTTCCAGAGCCTTGGACTGTTTACTCCTTGCCCCCTTCATGGCCTGCCCACGAGGACAGCAGAGAAGAGGCGCCTGACCCCAAACTGATCCTTTACCGGCCCAGCCTAGAGAGGAGTAGGGAGACATTCTAAGAGACCTTGCGGGTGCCCACAACCTCCCAGTTCTTGCAGGGGTGGATGCACACGATGCCCCCGAGCTGCTGGAGCCCTTAGGGGGCAGTGATTAAGACCCCTGGCTCTGGGTTCAGGCAGATCTGGGTCCAAATCCTGGCTCTGCTGTCAGACTCCCTGCATAACCCTCAAGCAGCTCACTTAATCTCTCTGTGCTTCACTTTCCCTTCTGTAAAATGGGGAATTCATATCTACAAATGAGTTTGTAGTGAGGGTTAAATGAAGTGATGATGTTGAGTCTTAACACAGGTCATCGGTGCTCAGTAAACATGACCGAGGCCCAGAAAGACTGAGTGGCTTGCCTCAGGTGCTCAGCTCCTTCAGAGCCCGCCTTCTCCTCACATAAAGGAGTCTTCTCTGTTTCTCTGTCTTCTGGGCTATTGCAAACCAGTGAAGGCTTCCACAGGTCCTGGCTCTGGAAGTGACAGAGGCCCTGGAGGCCCCGGAGTCATTCACTCAGCCAGCCAAAGTTACTGAGCACCTGCTCCGAGGAAGGCCGGAAGCTGGTGGATGTGGCCGGCTGAGGCCCCGTCAGAGGCAGCCATGTTGGGGGGGTGCTGGAGAGGCCCTGATGGGTTCTCAGGGGCAGTGTCTGTAAAGATCAGGACGAAAAGCCTGGAGAAAGACTGAGGGAAGTGGGGCCCCAACAGGGGAGGGGGTATTGAGGACGTCTGGGGTACTGACCTTGCTGTTGGGGGTCTGTGGTGCCCTCCCCAGGCGCCACAGCTCTGTGCTGTGCTCTGAGTGCCTGCCCCCGAGGTCAAGGCATTTGTGGTCTCTGAGGCCCTGGGACTGCCTGGTCACATTGTGTTTTTGAGAGACCTTCATCCCCTGCAGAGTCCAAACCAGGCTGAGGAGACCCCGCCCCCACCCCCCCCAGCCCCTGTCTAAGGCTGAAGCTCCTCTGCCTGTCGGGCCTCCCGCAGTGGGCACCAGCAAGGCCTCCTCGTGGCCCCAGCCAGCTGCCCCTTTCACCTCCCTGCCTCTCAGGATTACTCAGCCTTCGCAGCGTCTGTCACTAAGATGCTGAGTGCATTCTTGATGGCCTCTCTTCAGGAAAGGCTTGGGCTGTGTGGCCTTTTAAGAAAGGCTTGGTGCCCGGGTTAAGCCTCTGATTGTGGTTCTGCGTGAAGAAACCATAAACCAAAGGGAAAGCAATGGTTCAGCCTTGGTCTTGGAGCTTTGTGTCAGCGTCTGCTTGAGTCCCTGGGCTTGGAATTGGATGTGAGCCATGCAGGCAGGTGGAGAAGCTGGCCTTTCCCTCCAGTTTCTGCCTAGATTTTTAAGAGTAGGAAAAAGTCCAAGGAACGCCTCATCCTGCCGTCTGTACGTGCTGGGCTCTGCTCTAAACTTTGTCTCCTTGATACAGGGGCCTTGGGGGAGGTCCCCAGTGCAGCCTCTTTCTTCATGACAAAATCCCCAGTCCCTGGAAATCTTGGTCCTTCCACTGGGACCAAGAGCTTGAGAGTGAAATCTAGGTTTTTAGGCTAATTGCTGGGGAGATCTGGCCATTTTCTAGAAGGTTCCTAATGGTCATAGCAGTGTCAAGGGATCTGGGCTAACTCAGGGAGGGGAGGGAGAGAGAGCTCTAGACCTGCCGCCCGGGGCACCTGGCCTGCATGTGCAGGCAGCCCTCGAACGCTCTGAGTCAGAGCTGCGTCGGTTGTCCTGGGGCCTCAGCGGCCATTTCCTCACCCTTGGTCCTGGGGAATAGTTTGGTTTTCTCTCCTCCTCTCCAGGGGTACACAGGCAGCCCGGTAACTGGGTGTTAAATGGCTCTCCCATCACCAGTTCTGCAAAGGCCACCTGGGTGGGTGGTGCTGTGAGGACTGAGGCTGGGTGGCCCCCATCACATTGCCTGTCCCTTCCCTTCTTAACGGAAACAACACAGGGAAAGTTGTCCTCATGCCACGTTCTGTTTGCCTTCCTTCCCCCACAGAGACAGGGGCACTTCCAGCGTTTATTAAAGTGGGATAGGTCGCCTTTAACCCTTGGGTCGGCCCCGCCCAGGCCTGGGGAGAGGAGACCTGTGGCTGAGGACCATTCTGGTAGTGGGTGTGTGGCGCCACCTCCTGGCCACAGTTCCCACTTGGTCGTCTTCCTCTTGCTCAACAGTTGCTGGAACAGTTCATCTAAAAGCAAAAGGAACTTGAACAAGAGATTCTGAAGTCCCCTTCTGGTTGACCCTGTAATGACCGTAGTGTTTTTGTGTCAGCTTGGCCTTTCTGGGGCTGCCTTGCCAGGTCCCTGTGTTTCTGAAGCTTGAATCGTCAAGGCAGGACTGAGCAGCTGTGGTCTAGACACACGGACGGCAGCCTAGAGCCCACGCTGGATGTGTGTCCTGAGGGGTTGCTCTGCATGTGGTTTACGATCATCTCCAGCTCCATCTCTGAGGGGAGGGAGTATTAAGGAAAGTGCTTGGAGTGTGGGAAGGAGACAAGGGTGTGAACCGAGAGTACGGCTTCCTCCTGGGGGCTGCAGGTGTTCTGTTTTCTAGTCTGGTTTTTGTCTGGCTCAGTTCTGCTGCCGCTGAGCAGAGCTGGAGCTCCACCTGCTTGAAGGCATCCAGGTGACTCTCCTGTCCAGGATGGGTCGTCTTTGGGGAACTGGTGTTAGGGAGGATTTTTGTTTTTGTGAGTTAATTTTGGGGGTCCCTTCAGGGTGTTGCTTCCTGAGCGGCAGGACCCCTGAGTTTGTACCTGGTCCATCTTTGAGCGTGTCATGTCCCCTGTGCCCCCTCCCCCACTGTGGAACCGAGAGCACACCCTTTGCAGTTCATTTCCCACGCAGTGCAGGCATTCCTGCTGTGTCTGCTTTAGAGAGAAGGTGTTGGAATAAACATGTACGCTTCCCTGTTGACTGTATTTGGTGGTTCGCCAAGCTCGTGCTGGGTGCCCTGGTGGAGCTTACAGACTAGAGGGATATGGGTACGGGGTACCTGTGAACAGAGACACCCTGTGGCTAATGCCTCATCAATCCCTCCACTCTAGGCCTGGTCTCCAAGTCCTCTCCTAAGAAGCCTCGTGGACGTAACATCTTCAAGGCCCTTTTCTGCTGTTTTCGCGCCCAGCATGTTGGCCAGTCAAGCCCCTCCACTGAGCTCTCCACGTACAAGGAGGAAGCCAACACCATTGCCAAGGTAGCTGGGTCGGGTGGTGTGATGTCTGCCAGGAGGGCACGAGTGAGGGCCCCGTAGCCACGGCAGGTGGCGGGACGCCTTGCCTGAGCTCTCAGAGGCCTCTGGCTCAGAGGAGCCCCTTCCTTTGCCCTTCCCGTGGTGGGCCATTTTCTTTCCTTTGCTTCCCATTTGCACGGTGGGCCATCTGCATGTCCCTGTGGTTTCTGGGGACCCCTGCAGTCCTGATCCTTCCAGGTTCCGGGAAGTGTGCAAGGCACTTTGCATATATTGTCTCCTGTGATCCATGTAGCAGCCCTGCAAGGAGATTGCCAGGATGCCCAGTTAGACCTGGAAACTGAGACCCAGAAAGGTTACCTGGCCCCGAAGAGTTCATGGTTAATAATGGGTAGTGTCGGAGTTCCCACTCAGAGCTCTCCGGCTGGAAGGCCTGTGTTTGTCGTTGTTGCTTACTATGCAAAGCTACCTTCCGGGCTCCTTGACTTTCAGGGAACCGAGGGATTGAAATTCTACCACACTCCTGACAGCCTCTTCCAGCTCTTACCTGTGCCTGTGGGAGACATTTGGAAACGCATGGGTGTCTTTGATCCTCACAATGACCAGAAGATATGTCTGGCGTTTCAAGGGTGGGGACAGCCCAAACCAAAAATCCTACTGCCCCCAATGCCGTTGGTACTTTCTGAAATACCAGGGTCTGGCTATCCTTCCTCTCTCTGAAAACCAGGCTAAAGACATGTCCATCAATCAAAAATCACTTCAGCATCCAATAGGGGAATAAAGTACAACATGACAGCATTACTGAGCGATTCATTTTTACAAAGAGTTCACAACAACATGGAAAAGTATTGAGTTGCAACATTAAGTCAAAAAGCAGAATGTGAAATTATATATAATGCAAAAAAAGACTACTAAAACAAACTTGAAGGAAATAAACTAAAATGCATTTTTTTTATTTAAAAATGCAAAAACAACATTTTTTTCTTTGTTCTTTTTTTTGTGAGGAAGATTGTTGCTGAGCTAACATCTGTTGCCAGTCTTCCTCTAGGTTATGTGGGAGCCAACACAGCATGGCTTGACCGTGGTGCTAGGTCCACTCCAGGCATCGAACCTGTGAAGCCCAGATCACCGAAGCAGAGTGCGCAAACTTAACCACTATACCACAGGGCCAGCCCCGAAAACATTTTTTTTTTTTTTGTAAGTGCTAGGATATTAATTTTTCTTCAGGGCTTCCATAAGAACGCTTACTGCTTTTTACAACCATAACAACGTTTTTATTATTAGCAAAAGGCGGGGGAAGCCTTTCCGATCTCTGCGTTCCACCTGGCCTCACATTTCGGGACCCGAAAGTGGGTTCATACTGGCTTACCTGATGTTTGGTACGGGCTCAGGGCCCGCATCTCTCCCCCTAAAGAGGGCAAAGAGAGCACCCATTCTCAAGGAGCAGCCCGAGGTCCAGGACTGAGAGGTTCAGCCACCGCAGGGAGGAGTAGATTTTGGTTCTGCCTCTGCGGCCCTGCATCTCGTCCAGCTGAGAGGTGGTGGCAGCAAGAACGGGGACCCTGTCTTCTCCGTCCTTCCTCAGGCCTAATGTGGACAGGAAGCTTTGGCCTTTCCCCTTTCCTACCTGGCCCTTAAGCCACTTTTGTCATGTCAGGACCTTCCAGGGGGCAGGGGTCTCAGGGAGAAAATTACCCTCCAAGCCTGAGGCAGAAGCAGTGGGCTTTAGACAGGTCAGGGAAGGTGCTGGCCACGTGGCGCTCACCGCCTCCTTCTCTCCCACAGTCGGATCTGCTCCAGTGTCTCCAATACCAGTTTTATCAGGTATGTGACTGATGGAGTGCGTGCTCAGAGGCCTATACCCTGTGATCCCTGCTAACCCTGTGGGGTGATGCCCACCCTTCTCGGGGCCTGGCTGGCCACCTCCCTGCCCTCAGAAGCCATTTGTTCCAGATATTTGCAAGGGCCCATTCTGTGCAGGGCATCAGATTTTGGGGGACAGCCCGTGTCCATCCCACAGCAGCACTGGCTTCCATCTCCATGTCCAGAGCACTTCATAGGCCCCAAGGGAGGCGAGGCCGAGGAGCCAGCACAGTCTCTTCTTTCTCGACCTCTTGGCCTTCAAGCGGAGCCTCTCTGGGTTGCAGCCTGAGCTCTCGTCTCCTCGACAAGCCCAGGTCTTCCCAGAGTTCCGCTGGGGGATTGTTGGGGCTTTCTTGGTGGCAGATCTCAGCAGCCTGCCTCTGGTTTTAGATCCCGGGGACCTGCCTGCTCCCAGAGGTGACAGAGGAAGATCAAGGAAGGATCTGCGTGGTCATTGACCTGGATGAGACCCTTGTGCATAGCTCCTTTAAGGTAACTGGACGTCTGGAGCCCTTCCCACACCTGTCGTGGGCTGTCTTGTGAGCCTGGTGACAGGTGCTGTGAGGTGACCTAAAGTTGACGATAGAAAAGCGATCAGAAGGAGGAGGGCTGGGCTTCTGGCATTTGGGCCATGCTGGCACCACATATCCGGAGGCCACACTGAAGAATGTTGAGTAGGAACCCCCCACTCCCCCCAGTCACTGCCCACAGGCTGCATCAGCCGCCCCAGGCATACAGCACGGGGAGCCACCAGGGCTGTGTACTGGGCACACCTCACGGGGTTGAGCCTTGGACTCTGTGCCTCTCCACTGTGTCAGGATGTTTGTTAACTCTGAAGGCCCTGAAACTCTCAGCTCAGGTAGAATTTGGGGTTGGTGGTAAGTAGGGAAAGCCAGGAGGGGCATCACTCTCTGTAGTGCAACCAGAACCGCTTTGCGGGGTGGATGGTAGGAGGAGCTTCCTGGAGTCACTCAGACCTGTTCCCGCCTTGCCTCCCAGGGGCCTTTGCAGTGGCTGTGGCAGGGACTGGGGTGCGGCGGGCAGGCAGGGTGCTTGTCTCCTTCCAGCTGTGCTAACCTCATTAACTTTCCTGCCTTCCAGCCAATCAACAATGCAGACTTCATAGTGCCTGTCGAGATTGAGGGGACCACCCACCAGGTGAGCTACCTGCCTGGCCGCCCGGCTCCTGCGCCCTCCTCAGGGCTGGTGTTCCACCAGTGATCCCTTTCCTGTACCTTCAGGGTTTTTTTGGTGAGGAAGATTGTCGCTGAGCTAACATCTGCGCAGTCTTCCTCTATTTTGTATTTGGGAGGCTGCCAGAGCGTGGCTTGATGAGCGGTGTGTAGGTCCGTGCCCCCTCGAACCCCAGGCAACCAAAGCCGAGTGCACAAACTTAATCACTACACCACTGGGCCGGCCCCCAGTCTCTCCTTTTTTATTGTGACCTTTCACACTCAAGGCTTTCTCATCTTAAAAAAAAATTGGCCCTTATCTCCCTTTAGCTGTCACCTTTTTTCTCTCTGCAGCCAAGCTATTTAAATTAAATAGTGTTATTTAATAATGATAACAGCTATCACTGACTGATCACCCCGCCGTGTGGCATGCACTGTTACGTGGTTTATTACACTTTCTCTAATCCTGAATAGTTGGTGTCTCTCCCTGTTGTAGGCAAGGAAGCCGGTACTAGCTGTTTTTTCTCATCCCTGTGCCCCTACTCTGTCTAGCTGGTGAAATTCTTCCTCTTCAGCCCAGGCATCTCCTTTGGGAAGCTTTCCCGACCCTCTTCCGCTTGGGCCCCTCCACTGGATTCTGCCCCGGGAAATGCTCGGTCCGTACCTGTCAAAGGGCACTTGAATCTCAGTAGGGTCAGGCTCTGGCCCTGCATAGCCTGCTCCGTCCAGGGTTCAGGGTCACGTGGTGTGGCTCATGAAACTCCATTTACTCAGAACACTTGCCCAGAAGGCTGCCAGCAGGCCCGAGACTCTAGGACCATCGGGAGCAGTGCCCTGGTGGCCCTGATGCTTGACTGCATGGCCTGGTCAGACAGGAGCTCCCTGCAGGGAAGAGCTTCGAGGCTTCCACCAGTGTTCTCACTCTCCCGTGTCCGTAGAAGCTGTCTTACCAGCACCACCCCCAACTGAGGGCCCCACCAGGCCCAGCGCCAGCCCCTGCTCAGAGCCAGGCTTGGCCCTCGGACTGCCCGGCCTCTGCCCAGCAGCCCTCTCCCGTCTGGCTGAGGTATAGGGATCTGCAAAACCCACAGGGAAAAGACGAAGGCATACTTCCAAACAGACGAATAGGAGGTGTGAACTCCTGGTTAATGAGAAGAGGCGTGAATGATGAAAAAGGGATGAGACTCAGGTGGGGGCTGCCTGTGGAAGGCGAGTGTTCAGCACAGTAGCGAGGAGATGCCAAGCTTGGTGAATAGCCAGCAAGAGGGAGGAGCTGGTTGAAGAACTGGCAAATTGAAAGGGAGCCAAGTTGTGGCTGCCTAGGGCAGAGGGTCCCTGCTGCAGAGCCAGGGGGTCTGGTGACTGGTGGCCAGTTCAGGCCACTCCCTAGAGGGAGAGTCAAGCAGGCACAGGCTCGCTGAGCAGGGAGTGACGTAAAAAGAGCCCTGAAGGAGTGGTTCTGTTAGCACCTGTGTGGGCTGGATGAGCGGGAGGGCCTGGAGGCAGGGGAGTGACAGGCTGCAGACCCGTGAGGGACATGCAGCCGACAAACCTCTTAGGCCCAATTGTGCGAGACTGCGAAAGGTGGACAGGAGTGTTAGGGCCGGCTGGCAGGAACAAGCACAGAATGGGTGGGGGGCACTAGAGCAAGACACTGCAGGGTGTCTGGGCTCAGTCATTGAGGGAAAAGTTGCTCCTCCTGGTGCATTTCAGAAGCTGTGTGAGGGCATGAGGTTTTAGGAAGTGTCGGCAACCTTGCCTGCTGGTGACCTGGACAGACTGTCCTGCCAGAGCCAAGGACAGGAAGCCCCCATAGAGGCTGTGGCTGGATTCAAGTAATCCAGGATAGGCTGTTTCCATCTGTGAGGCCTATTCTTGATTACTTGTTTCTGGAGGCAGCTGATGGTTCGCCGCCGGAAGCAGATGGCTCCTGAGACATGGGTGTATACGTTTCTTCCTGAGCTGGGTCAACGTTGGGATCACTAAGCCCACAGAAGCCTAGTGAGGAGGTGATGCTAGTGCCCTGGTCTGTGGGGAGGCCTCCAGCCAGATGGTCCCAGAGGCTGGGGTGCGGGCATCTGGACAGAGTGAGGTCTGAACATACTTGCTGCTCTTTGTGTGTGTGGTGACCGTGACCAGCGCCGCCACACTCCCCCGCCCAGGGATGCCTCCAACCAGCCTGTGCTTTCCCTCAGGTGTACGTGCTCAAGAGGCCTTACGTGGATGAGTTCCTGAGACGAATGGGGGAACTCTTTGAATGTGTTCTCTTCACTGCCAGCCTGGCCAAGGTACCTGGCGGGAAGGGGAGCAAAGAACTGGGAGCAGGTTTGGCAGCCACAGGGGTGGTCCAGCGACTCCTTGCTGGTCCGCAGGATGCCACGGGGAACCAGCACTGCTTCCAAACAAAAACCCCTTCTCTTCTCCCAGTATGCCGACCCTGTGACCGATCTGCTGGACAGGTGTGGGGTGTTCCGGGCCCGCCTGTTCCGTGAGTCCTGTGTGTTCCACCAGGGCTGCTACGTCAAGGACCTCAGCCGCCTGGGAAGGGACCTGAGGAAAACCCTCATTCTGGACAACTCGCCAGCTTCTTACATCTTCCACCCAGAGAATGCAGTGAGTGGTCCAGACACGCCCGCGCTGCAGGGCTGGGGAGTCCCTGCCCCGCGTGGGAGAGGGAGTGGGTGGTGGAACCGAGGGCTTTACCAGAGGAGCACACCCCCCAGGTGGACCCAGCCAGCTTCCAGGGGCTCTGGGGCAAGGGAGGGAAGAATTGATGGTCGGGAGATTGATGCCACCTTCTCTCTGCCCCAGGTGCCCGTGCAGTCTTGGTTTGATGACATGGCAGACACTGAGCTGCTAAACCTGATCCCAATCTTTGAGGAGTTGAGCGGAGCAGAGGATGTCTACACCAGCCTCGGGCAGCTGCGGGCCCCTTAGCCTCCCCTGCTTCCAAGCCACGGCCATCCCAGTAGGGGACTTTCCTACACCGTGCCTTTATGATCAGCCTGACAGACAGAGCGGAAGCTGGAGCATCTCACCCAGTGGGGCCTGGAAATAGAAGTGATTGGAGAGAGCCTTAGGACAGGTTAGATGCCAAGTGGGCAAACACCAGGCCAGCCGTACCCAGAGCAGCCCTGAGTTGGGTTCCCAAGATTATGTGTGTGTGTGTGTGTGTGTGTGTGTGTGTGTGTGTGTGTGTGTTTGTCTTGCCTTGAACTGGGGCCCCGGGATGTAAGTGTTTCAGGATAAGGGAGAACCCGAAAGATCGAGACTCTCCCCGAGTTGGTTCATCTCCTGTCCAGTCATCCTGAGAGCACCCGAGCTCTGTGGAATGAAGACCATTGAAGGCTCCATTGTCAAACCCACGGCCTTTCTTCAGTGTTGTCCGGCCTATACCAGGGGGAGAGGCAGGGTCAGAGGCTGCCTTCGGGTGCCCCAGGCACACACTTTTCTGAAACCTTTCTCCAGCCACCTGCTGCAGACAGACGACATTTCTGGAAGATGAAAGCTTGTTGCCAGAACCAGTAGCCCCAGAGGCCATTAAGTCCTGTGGCCCAAGGGCTGCGCTTGCCTCCAGCAGCGTGCCTGGCTGAGCCCTCTCCGGGTCTCCCTGAGGCCTGGGCGCTGGGCCTGCCTCCTCAGCACCAGTCGTAGTCGAGCCTGCGGGGAAGGACGTCTTCTCCCTGGCCTGGGAGAGGACAGATAACTGATTTCCGTTCTTTTGACTGTTTTAAAATTCTCTTTCTAAACGTGGAGTGTTGGGCCTGTTTTGTTTCTGACAAAGCTGCAGTCCTGGGCCTGAGGTGAATGTGGGAGGTTCTCGGGGTACAGGGACGAGGAAAACCCCAAATGCGTGTGTCGCCTTGGCTTGCAGATGAGCTGCGCTCGGACTGTGTCCGTAAGTCTGCTCTTCAGGGATTCTCTGCTGGTGCTGGTGCTGGTGCTGGTGCAAGGACTTCTGTTCCAGAGTCTGGGAGGGGCACTGGGGCCTGCCCTGGTGTTCTTGGGCAGGGCTCTCTCCTTTGTGTCCTCCCCCAGGGCCTGGCCTGTGCCGAGCAGTATCTGCTCCAGTCCCCGTCCTTCCCGCCTGTCGCTTTTTCTCTCCAGGGCCTCAGAGGCACCCCTGCTTTTCCTGGGCTGAGGGGAGGGGTGTTCTCACCATTAGTTGGCCAGCCTCCTGGCTCGGGTCGCAGGTGGACCTCCCCCCACCTGTGCTTTGCGCGGCTCTTTCGAAGTTTCTCAGTAGTAATACTTTAAAAAATAGTCACAAAACGAAGTTTCCCCAGGATGGAAAACAAAAGAGGAAGTGCTGCTGTCATTGGGAGCACAAGGGCCCCCCAAAAGGGAGCCCCACCTCAGCATCACTGCCTTAACCATGGCCTCCCCGGGGCTGGCTGGGGTTCTCTCTTCTCTGGCCTCCTTCCTCTGGGCTAGGAGGGACTTCCCAATGCCTGTCTCCGTTTTCTCTAGAGGCAGGTGTCACAAAGCATTTGGAAATTGCTTCAGGTGTGAGGACACCTCCCACTCAGGACTCGTCCATATTATCCTTTCCCGTTTCCACAGTTTTGAGAAAACCAGGGGGTGGAGCAGCAGCTTGGTGTTCTGAGTGGTAGCTGGCTGACGAGCACCTTTCTCTGGCGTTGTGATGCCGCCTCCACTCCTTGTCCCAAGGTTGTAAGGCCTGGTCTTTCCCTTTGGTGTCACAGAAGTGGAACAGATTCCCCAGGGCCCACGTCGTCTTTTCCCACAGCATCATTTCCTGGTGCCCGCAGGGTCCTGCTGCAGGTGGGGGAAGAGGGCTCAGTGCCTGCCAGGAACAACATGTCCTGAAGGAAAATGGGAGCTGGCCTAGGCTTCTATCCTGATACTGCAGGAGGGGCCTCTCCCTAAGCCCGGCTCTGAGGGTTAGCCCCTGTGCCAAATCTGCCATCTAGGCCCGGCCAAGCTTTTCTGACTAAATAAGCAATAAGGCTCACAGGTGATCCAGGCCCAGGACCCTTCCTGTGCTCCTTTGGGTCATGTTTTTCCAGGTGAAGGAGGAGCCTGTGCCACCCCCTTTCCTGTTAGGCTTGTCCAAATGCTCCAAGCCACTTGGGACCAGAGCCCAGGATAGCTCGGGTGCGAGTGGCCCTGCTGTGTCTGCATGAAGCCTGCCCTGCCCACCTGCAGTTCCTCAACAGAAATGCCATATTCCCACTTCCCCTCTCCTCCTTTCCCCGGAGAAGCCAGTCAGCCAAATAAATCTAAACACAGAGTCCGTCCATGTGGACCAGAGCCAGCTGAAGTCATGGTTTGCTCGTGGTTTCCAGTTTCAGTGTGTTAGGAGCAAGGGATGATTGCGAAACTTGCTCTCTGGAGGGATCAGCCAGACTCGTTGTGGAGGGAGGCAGGGTGGGGTGGGAGCCAGTTCATCCCAGGATCTGTCCTAGGGCGTCCCACCAGCCCTTCCCAGTTGAGGCTGGTCTTCCAGAGGCAGTAGACCCCCGGGCCTGCTCAGCCCCAGTTCAAGCCATGCCAGGAATCTGCCCGCCTGCCAGGTTCAGTTCTTTAAGGTGCCTCTTCAGAGACACAGTGTGTCTCTCTGATTGGGCTTCTAAATCAAAAGCCTGATGTTCGTGTCCCTCTCATAGGGGGAGCTTTGGACACAGGACCAGTTTGGAGAGGGTCGGGTAAGAGTTTTCCACTCTGCACATTGTAGAGGGGACGCTCGCTAGGCCCACGGGTCCCTTACTGTAGAGAAGTTGAGTCAATTTGCCTTCAGTTAACCTGGGACCTTCTGTTGAGTTCCCTCCTGCCTCCCAAAGATTTTGACCATTTTGTGAGTGTAGAAACTCATCTCTGTTAGCAGTGGCCCAGAAGCTTCTTTGTGCTAAAAGCATGGGAAGTCCAAAAGCAGTCATTCCCTGGGAAATGAATCCCATTTTATTCTGCTGCCCCACCTTGTCCTGAGGCCTCTCGGTAGGGCCGCCCCCTGCAAGGCTGTCCCCCTCCCACGTCCCAGCCAGGCCACGTGTCTGTGGAAGGCCTGTCCCTTTCAGGTCTTCAGGGGCTTACTTACCACTTCCCTCAGTGGCTTTTTGTAACATGGGGGTTTCGTTTTGTTGTCTTTTTCTTTTTTTAAACACCAGTAAATCTTTGCGTTAAGCAGAGAAGGGACTGCAGAGGCCTGGCCCGCAGGCCTGCCCCTCTGGGCCAAGAGCTGCTTTGCTGGTAGTTACCCCGGGGGACAGTTCAAGTCGTGCCACTTTCCCTTCATGATGCCATTTGGAGGGCGGGATCTGCTTCCCACTGTGACTGGGCTGTGGGGTTCTGACTACCTTGCTTACAGATTCATGGTTTGATAAATTTGTTGTATTCAAAAACTTGAAATGTAGGACGCCATTAAGTGTCTGTTATATTTTTGGAATATTTGTATTACTTACAATTAATTAATAAAAATGGGTTTAAAAAACCCCATTCCAGGAATGGGAACTGCCTCCTGGCCCTGCTGTTCATTTGGGCCCTTACTGGGCACACCCTTCGTCCTGCGCAACCCATCTGTCGTGATGAGGCTGGAGCACCCAGGCTGGGCAGGCCGGAGCCTCCGGCTGGGAGGCCGGCTGTGGACTCAGCACCGGGCTTCTGCACAAGGTCACAGAAGTCTGGCTATGTTAACTCTTCCCTGGCTTCTGTTTGGACCCAACTCCATTGCCATCCAGGTGCTTAATAAGCATATGCTTGTTGTCCTATTGACATTTGGGGATGAACCTGAAACCCCAAGGGCCTTGGAGTGTTTATTCTCTGTGCCTGTCCTGATTCTCCCAAACCAGGAGCCCAGAGCACAGAGCCCAGCGTGGTTCTTGGCACATAGTAGGCACTCAGATACTGACTGCACTGACGTATGACCCCAGGGAGCAAAACTGGTCTAGTAACACACTGCTGGCCTCTCTCTTAGACTTCCCTCCCTCTAAAAAGTGCCCAGAAGCTTCTCAGGAAGGGCTCGCCAGCCTGGATGTACCAGGCACTCAGTGGGTGGCTCCAGCCCCTGCCTCCTGTCATCAGCATAAATGCATTCATCTCTACAATATGACAAATTTCATATCCTCCCATTCTCTTTCCTGCATTATTGATGGGCTGTACACTTTTCAAAAATCAATTAGATCGGGGCGTGGAGCTGGAGTTAAAAGAAGCCTTTAAAAGTCTGCACCTCTTGTTTATGCTGTTTTGAATAGGAACAGATAAAGCTTTCCCTCTGATTTGAATAAGTGAAGCCCAGGGCTGGGTTGGCTGTGATTGGCCAGGACAAGGAAAATGTGGTTAAGATGCAAACACAAGCAAATATAAGACAGTGTCTGTGCAGCCATTGCTAAGCCGAGGCTGCAGGACCTGGAGCCTCCCACTTTGGGGTGGCTCTTCCATCCCACCGCTGCTTCCTCACCAGCGCAGTGGGAAGACCAGTGGGAGAGGAGACAAGGTAAGGCTGGTTTGGTTTTTGAGTGCTACTCTGCCAAACAAGAAAGAAAGGGAAGGGAGAGGAGGTTGAAATTTCCCAGTTTTGTCGTCTTAGATGAAGCTTTTAAAGGGTTGAACTAAGAGTTGTGACTAGTTTTGCCAACTTGCTGCTGAGAAGTCAAGGGCGTTTTTAGAGACCACTGAACAGAAAAGGGCACATCTTCAAAAGCTGGGAAAGATGGAGAAGACCCCTTTCACCTATCTCAGAAAGACGGTGTGGGACAAGACAGAAGTTAAAACCAGCTTCCTCTGCTTGGGGGTCTCTTCCTAAGGGTATCTCGGTAAGAATTAGGGAACACTGGCTTTGAACCTGGGGATTCCCCAGGAGTTTCTGCAGTCACCTCAAAGGGTGCTGAATTAATAGTAGGACTTGGGGAGGAGAGGGGGAGAGACTGAGCTTGGGGACTTTGATGTCATGGATGGAAGCACATTTTCTGGGGGTTCCGGTATGGCAGGAAGTCCCTTCTTTGAGCATGTCCTCTCCTGCATTTGGGGAAGCCTGGCCCAGGGAGCCTTTTCCTGCCTGGAGAGGTCCTGCTGGGAAACGGGCCTGCTTTCGCCCTGAGACTGCCAGTCGGCGTGGCTTTTACTGGGTGGACACTGCTCTGTGTCCAAGAAAGGAATTTATTGGCCCTTGTCCCCTTCCCTTAGTTGGGTCACGGCATTTGCCTTTAGTGACTGAAATCTAGGGTCTGAAGAAAACCTGAATAAATATTTCCCGGCAGTTCTTAGCAGCACAGGGTGAGGCCGCGCAAGTTATCCAATGAAATCCCCAAACATCGGCTGCTCCGCGCCATCGCTCTGCTGTAGTCCTGCGACAGCAGGAGACAAAGGCAGCTTGTTTCTTGTGTTTTTGCCAAAGGCCGTACTAGATAATGGCCCATATTTGCCGACCCTGGCTTCTTCCAGGGAGGCTCAAGGAAAAAGTGACAGACAGGCTCCTCTGAATGAGTGCAACATGCTTCCAAATAGCAACTCTCCGTCCAGTCCTTTCTGGGTGGGTTTTTATCATATGTAAATCCGTCAAGCCCTTCCTTTTTCCTTTGCCTCTTAGGAGCTTCCATCAGTTAGGCGTATGATCGTCAGATTGCAAGCTCCTTGAGAGCAAGAACCAAGCAGGCATTGCAGTTCTATAAAGCCCCTGGGTGACCATGGACGGGTGTAGGTGCTTGATAACCCTAGACACGCCTTGAATAGAAACCCGCATGGACTTCTCTTCACCGCTTCTTCCCTCCCTCTCCCCACCCTGCCTTGTGGGCGCCACGGCTCAGCTGGCTTCTTGGGGTCTGTGGGAGTTGGGGGGGGCGAGGAGGGCATCTGCCCACAGGCAGACCAGGCCATGCCACCTTCCCCTACCGGTACCCAGCCTGGCCCTGCCGTGTACTTTCCCTTTTCTTCTGTGAGGCATAGGGAATATATTAGTCATGTGACAAAAGCAGGACTGATAACTTGAGTTTTAGGATAGTTTACTTTAAAAAATCTGGAAAGTAAAAGCCCAAAGAGAAAGTCCAAGAGTTGCCTGTGGAGCGGACCTGGCGCGCAGGGGATCTGGGAAGAGTCAAAGGGAAAGCGAGTGGGAGAAGTTTCCAACCCCATTTGGAAATATTTATTCCCACATAAGCTTTGCTCTCCATTTGTCGCTGAATTTAAATGAGTTTAGGAAGGGTAGTGGCACATCAAAGTGACTAAAAGCCCAGGCTTTAGGATCAGGTATGGATTTCATTCTAGTGCGTGACCTTGGGCAAATTATTTAACCTCTCTGAACCTCAATTTTCCTATGACATCTGATAAACAAAATATACTCAGCTTATGAGAATTAACTGAGAAAGTGGATCAATGGAGGACCTAACATGTTTACCACCCCTTCAGTAGATAACCGTGGCTGTTACCAGAGCTCTTAACAAGGCAAGTGGCAAGTGGGAAGCAGAACTTCCCTGGAGATCCCTGGGCCATCCAGGCTTATGATGTGAACTTGAACAAGTCATTTCCCCCATTGCTGAAATAGTGCAGGGATGCACCACAAGGACGTGGCAGGATGGCTGACAAGAGATTGGGAAGTGACTTAGGAGAAAAGCTGGACGGATGCCTGCTCCGAGAGGCATCACCCTAGCTGGCTCTGTGATGTTTCAGTTCCTGGAAGACAAGCACCATGTCTCTGAGCAGCGCCTTCAGGGCTGTGGGCAACGACCCTGGGATCATCACCTGGAGAATAGAGGTGAGCTGGGCTGGAGGCACACCCTCCTCACCACTGGATCTGGGGGGCGGAGTCTGTTGCCCAGTCGGCTGGGGTGACAGCCCTCCTGCCAGCCTAGTCTGCTGCCTGGGGTTCCGGAACAGTGAGAGGCAACATCAAAGTGCATGTGTTCCTATCCTTGACCCCTCCTGGGGGTTCAAAGCAGGTGGGTGGCAGGTGGAGGAAATGCTCCTAGCCCTGGAGTGCAGGGCTCTAAGCAAAAATAAGCTTGTCCTTTATCCAGCCATCTGCTCAGTGAGTCTGCACTTCCACTAAGTGCCCTGGAGAGATGGGCAGCGCCCAGGCCCACCCAGGAGCCCCGAGCCTCCTGGCTGCTTCTGTCGGAAGAATGGAATTTGTCTTCCTCAGGGCTCTGGCTCCTGCAAAGCGGTAGGGGAGGTTTGGGTGGATACTGTGCAGATTTGGGCACAGCTCATTCCCTCTGCTGGGGCTGGAGCCCCTCTGCCTGACTCCCAGCTTCAGCAATCTGCAGCTGGGAACTGCCCAGGCCTGGGAGCTCCGCCTGCCAGTGTGAGACCCCTCTCCTCACCCCACCTCCCTGCTGTGAGCACCCAGAGCCCTTTCCCAGTCAATTTCAAAAGTAATAGGTACTAAAAGAGTTTCAAAAATCGTGGTATATTTAACACACATTTTACATAGAATACATGCAAGTATGACAGCCAGTTTTGCTCACTTGGAGATAGTGATGAAACTTCATATCTGAGGCCATATGAATGTCTCTGCTAGGACAAGGCATACATACAGGTGACAGATCAGGGCCCTGGCCCAGACTCCAAATACAGGACACTCGTCACGGAGCCTTGTACACCACCGGCTCTTACCCCCCCACAGCCCCACAGAATCCCAGCGTTCTGCTTTCAGACCTGGGCCAGTACTGGGTGGTCAGCAGGGGCATTGGTGTTGGGGGCACGGATGCAGCTGTTCAGCGGCAGGGTTTTACTTGATAGCGTCCCTGCGAAGGGCTGGAGGTGGTGCAGCAAGACAAGCCAAGAGGCCGTGGGGAGGAGGATGGGGTGAAGACAGGAACCCAGATTCAGACCCGGGGCCATGCCGGTGGAGCTCTGCAGAGGCCAGAGGGGTGGCCACGCTAATCCTGTGGCTGGCTGCCACACCCTGTGAGATGGGTGGGGACATCTCCCCGGGTGCCTGTGCCAAATGATGGAGAGGAGAAGGAGGCTTGTTGGAGGAGGGCGGGGCTGGTGGGGAGGGGAGGAGGGAATGCAGCCTCTACACACCCCTTGTTCTTCCAGAAAATGGAGCTGGCGCTGGTGCCCCTGAATGCCCATGGCAACTTCTATGAGGGGGACTGCTACGTCATCCTCTCGGTGAGCGCCAGCCCCCCCGCCACCCCTTTCCCACAAGCTTCTCCCCTGGGAATCAGCTCTTGAGCTCCACTGAGAGGTCTGATGATGATGCTCATCAGGCCCTGGTACCGCCTTGATTATTCCTTAATGTCAGAGAGAACAGGCCTCCAGTTTGACTAGCAAAGGCCGTTCTTAGGCCAGGGTTTTTCATTTTGCATCAGAGGGTGGGGGTGGGGCCCTCAGGCTGAACCTCTGCGGCAGCGAGCAGCCCACAGGCAGCACTCTCTCTCCTGGGCCCAGACCCCAGATTCACCCGGACTGACGTGGTGTCAGGGAGGGCCAGATAAATACAAGGCCGTCTCTGGCCTCCAAGTGCTTGTTCTCGTTGAGGAAACAGTATCCTAGGAGCGGTGCAGATGGACAGACCGGTACTGTGCCAGCTGTGTGAGGCCAGCAGAGCAGCGGCAGGGTGAGGCTGCGGACCAATGTGGGCAGATCCCCACCAGTCCCCAGTCATTTTGAGAACAATAAGTTGCCAACTTGCCCCAGATCTAGGGAGGAATTTGGGCTGCCAGAGCTTGAACCACATAGCAGGTGTGTACATGGGCCACCGCAGGGAGGGAGGGAGGCCCTGAGTCTGCCAAGGACAGGACACAAGCCACTTTATGCTGCCTCCTTCCCGTGCCAGAGGGGCCAGCAGCAAAGAGGGGTGAGCTGGCCCCTGACAGGATCTCTCCGGCTGCCTCCCAGACCCGGAGAGTGGGCAGTCTCCTCTCCCAGGACATCCACTTCTGGATCGGGAAGGACTCCTCCCAGGATGAGCAGAGCTGCGCGGCCATCTATACTACACAGCTGGATGACTACCTGGGGGGCGGCCCCGTGCAGCACCGAGAGGTCCAGTACCATGAGTCCGACACCTTCCGTGGCTACTTCAAGCAGGGCATCATGTGAGTAGTTATGCACCGGGCAAGGACATAAACGGTGGCAGTTTACTAAAGAGGAAACCCAAAGGGCCAGAAGTATGTGAAGAAAGTAATAAGAGAAATGCAAATCAAAGCAGAGCTCCCACTTTGCCTATTAGAATGGCACAGATTCGAGAGCAAGTGGTGCCAGGTGTTGTCGAGGCTATGGGGAACAGGAGCCCTGTGTCCTGCGGGTGGCAGGGAGGACTGGCATGGCAGGAAGAAGTCAGTGGCCACTGAGGGAAATCCCACTCCTGGGTGTATAACTCAGAGGACTTCTTACGTACCCAGGTCTATGAGGGCACGTGAACCAGAACATTCACAGCAATATCGTTAGTGGGGGTGGGAAGCTGCAGGCGATGTACAGTGACCATGACTGGGAGACTGGACAGGAAAAATACTCCAACTCCAAGGAGTACTATGCCACAGCTGGAGGCGACAGGTTAGATGCACACCTAACATGTGGACAGATCTTCAAACACGGTGCTTAGTGAACACAGTAAGAAACAGACTTGAAATACATAACAGAATGCCAATTCTTTTTTTTTTAAAGATTTTATTTTTCCTTTTTCTCCCCAAAGCCCCCTGTACATTGTTGTGCATTCTTAGTTGTGGGTCCTTCTAGTTGTGGCATCTGGGACGCCGCCTCGGCACGGCTTGATGAGCGGTGCCATGACTGTGCCCAGGACTCGAACCGGCGAAACCCTGGGCCACCGCAGCGGAGCACGCGAACTTAACCACTGGGCCACGGGGCCGGCCCCAGAATGCCAATTCTGTTTTAAAAAAACACATGCACACAAAATGATAGGACACTTTGGAATGGAAATAAAAAGATCGATGTTAAACTGTTAGAATGGATGCCTACTAGGGAGAAGAATGGCAGTAGGGTGTGCAGACAACAGGGAATACATAATCACTTAAAACAAGAAAGGGGTCTTGTAACGGCCAATGGGGATAATGTTCCATGAACGAAGGAACTAAATTACCTCAAAACTGTGAACTTGAGATTGAAAACAAAAAGAGGAATTCCCATGAGCTCGAGAATTCTGAGGCTGGTCCAAGGCCAGCTTCTTGCAGGTCAGCAGTCCCCACTGACTGAGGACCTGCTGGGCACAAGGCACCACACTGAGTACCAGTGAACCCGAAGACAAAGCCGCTGCCTCTGCTCCAGGGCGCCTGTCTGCGGGACGCCTGGGATGGAGGCTGGGTTGGGGTGAGCGTGGCGGGTGGGGGGGGGGGGACGGTGTGCAGGAGAGCTGATTCCTGGAGTCGGTTGGTCTTAAGGCCCTGGGGTCGTTAAGGCTTCTGCTGCTGCCCGACTGTGCCCCTCTCCCCGTCACGCACTGACATCCAGACAGCTCCTAGAACACAAGCGGCTCTTCCGTGCTGTGGGGACTTGTCCTGCCCATCCCCTCTGTCTAGAGCGCCAGTCCTCTGGTTGTCGGTTCCTATTCCTCTTCATATCTTAAGACTGCCCTGACGTTCTGTCAGAAAGTCTGTCACCAAGTCTGCTTCTGTGGCAGCAGTTAGATACCATCTATATTCAGGTGGCTTATTTACTGTCATCACCCACCTAGGCTGAGGCTGGTTCTGTGTAATTCACAGCTGTCCCCCCAGATTCTAGCACACAGCAGGTGTTCAATAAATAACTGAGTGGCTGTTCCCTTAGCTACAAGAAGGGGGGTGTGGCCTCTGGGATGAAGCACGTGGAGACCAACACCTACGACGTGAAGCGGCTGCTACACGTGAAGGGGAAGAGGCACATTAGGGCCACCGAGGTAAGTCCTGCCCAGTCTGTCCTGGGCCAGGCCCTCTCCAGCTGGCGCCTAAGAATTCCTCCTGAACAATGTCTGCCTCTCTCATCGGCAGGTGGAAATGAGCTGGGACAGTTTTAACCGAGGTGATGTCTTCTTGCTGGACCTTGGGAAGGTCATCATCCAGTGGAACGGCCCCGAGAGCAACAGTGGGGAGCGCCTGAAGGTGTGGCTCTTTCCAGTCCTGGTGCTCCCGCCTCTCCCTCAGGCCTGGTCAGGGATGTGCACTCTCTCAGGGGCATTTCCCTTCTTCCTTCCTCGCTGACTCTTCTCTGAGATTCAAGCCGGACCCCTGCTTTTGAGTAGAATCTGTTTTAGAGACCGGCCAAGTGTGTCAGTCTGAGACTCTGCCCTGGCTCCTGAGCATCAGAATAACTCCTATGTCTGGGATCCAGGCTGCTCCTCCCGAAGCCGTCAGGCGGAACAGGGGCCCAGATGAGCTAAAAGCTTCCTTGGGCTTCTTTGACAGGCTATGCTCCTGGCAAAGGATATTCGGGACAGGGAGCGAGGGGGCCGTGCTGAAATAGGAGTGATCGAGGGAGACAAGGAGGCGGCAAGCCCGGAGCTGATGCAGGTCCTTCAGGACACCCTCGGCCGACGCTCCGTTATCAAGCCTGCGGTCCCCGATGAGATCATAGATCAGCAGCAGAAATCAAATATCATGTTGTATCAGTAAGTAGCTAAATCTGGCTGCTGGTTGGAAGGGAGAGGGTGTCCCCTAGAAAACCAAGCACTTCTGCTTGGCTCCTCATTTGGGGTGCAGGCATCCAGCTTTCTTTTAGTCTTTTTTAAGTCTTTTTAGTCTTTGTAGAAGGAGCTTGGTGCTCCCCACTCAAGGAAGCAGCTACTGTCTTTTCTTGGGGCCACTCTTCCCGGTCTCTTGGGAAGTCTCTGCCTTTACTCGGGTCTATACCTGCCCAGGGATGTGGGCGGGATAATGTCTGGGAGAGACGCACAAAAGTCTCATCTAGAGAGCAGAGTCCCTCACATTCCCATCTGCGTGCAAGCCACACCTGTCCTAAGAAGGTCAACTCCACCCAGAGCCTCCACACTAAAACAAAGCCAGGAACATTTCAAATCAGCCACAGCATGCTTTGTAGAAGAGAATGCTCAGGCCCACCTCTCCCCTTCTCCAGTGTCTCAGACTCAGCTGGGCAGCTGGCAGTCACAGAGGTAGCCACGAGGCCTCTGGTCCAGGACTTACTGAACCATGATGTAAGTAGAGCTTGAGTGGGCCTGGCTTGGGGTTGGGGGCCAGACTTGAGAGGCGGACCCTGGGGAAAGGCCTCCTTCTGGCCTCGAGCAGCAGTAACCACTTTTACCCCGACTGCGGCAGGACTGCTACATCCTGGACCAAAGTGGAACCAAGATCTACGTGTGGAAAGGAAGAGGAGCCACAAAGGTTGAGAAACAGACGGCCATGTCTAAAGCCCTGGTAGGAGCTACACCTGTGCAGTATTGTCCAGAAAGTTCTGTACCACTTCTGATGTGCTCAGAGAGCCACAGTAGGCACTTGAGCATCTAACACCGCAGTTACACACATGGACGTCAAAGTCAGACAAACAAGCTGGGATTCGAATCCAGGCTTAATACCATCTCCTGGGGTTGTTGTGAGGATTAAATAGTATTTGTAAAGCACTCAGAACAGTACCTGGCACACGCACCTGCTCAATAAAAGGTGGCTGTTCCTATTGCAGGGGACATCACATATCAAGGTTAATGGCCCTGTCCTCAGGGAGCTTATGGTTTCGTGCAGACACATGCAGATGAACCAAGCAGGATGCACTTACAGAGCAGTCAACGGGCGAAAGAACATGAGACAGTCAGTAGAGTACGTGAGCGCTGAAAGAACCGTCTAGATGATCTTGCAAAAACAATTAGTAACAATCCTAACAGGCCAATGAAAAGATGCCAAAATATCCCACTCAGTCCTTTCCTTGAGGCAGGTAACCTGGTCCCTAGACAGAAGTGAGTTAGAATTTGACTCAATCCCAGAAGGGAGCAATCCTACCAACTGGCTTCAAAGGGGTGAATCCACCAGCCAAGCAAAGAACCCAGCGCACTCCGACTGACCTGCCTTTCGGGGGTGGGGGTGTCTGCAGAACTTCATCAAGATGAAGGGCTATCCCAGCAGCACCAATGTGGAGACCGTCAACGATGGCGCCGAGTCAGCCATGTTCAAGCAGCTGTTCCAGAAGTGGTCAGTGAAGGAACAGACCGTTGGCCTGGGGAAAACGTTCAGCGTTGGTAAAATCGGTAAGATTGACCCCAGATAGTCTTCTCACTGCTGGGACTCTCTAGAAGGGCAGGCATGGACGCTCTTCACTCACGGGGTTTCTCCCAACCCCTTCTCTGCAGCTAAAGTTTTCCAGGATAAATTTGATGTGACTTTGCTGCACGCCAAACCAGAGGTCGCTGCCCAGGAAAGAATGGTGGACGATGGCAACGGCAAAGTTGAGGTAAGCCCAATGACTGCACCCCAGGGCAGGTGGGCAGGCAGCACTCGCCCTCCTGGCTGCTCTGCTGGAGAGGAGGCGGCGGGTGGTTCTCTGTCTGCTTTGCTTTCCTTTTCACCTCCGGCACCTCGGGAGTATTCTCTATGAGGTGTCGAGTCTGCAGAGGTTTCCCACAATTCCTCAGGGAAGTGAAAGGCAGATACTCCGTGTGCTATCAACAACTCGCCTGGCAGATACATTCAAATCATGTCTGGGCTGTGATGGGGATGCACCTGACCAGGGACGATCCAGTTCTCGGGATTCAAATCATGCAAATGTGCCAAGCCCTCACCATCCGGAAGGAAGAGCCGGCGGGGGAGGGGCACTTTGAGTAGATAGTAGTGCCTTATCCGTCTGGATTTACTGTTAAGCACGGCCCGGTTCCCTTCAGGTAGTTGTCTCTTCAAACACGACCCCCATCCCTGGGTTATCGTGTCTCCTTCTATGGCCAGGTCTGGAGAATTGAAAACCTGGAGCTGGTCCCCGTGGAGCATCAGTGGTATGGCTTCTTTTATGGGGGAGACTGCTACCTGGTTCTCTATACGTATGAGGTGAGCGGGAAGCCACACTACATCTTGTACATCTGGCAGGTAGGCCTGGGGTAGGCTCTCAGCTTTGGGGCTTGATGCCTCCTCTGGCCACTGAGTGGGGTTGGGGGCAGCAGGGGCCTATCTCTCCCCTCTCACCACCGCAGGGCCGCCACGCCTCACAGGATGAGCTGGCAGCCTCGGCATACCAGGCGGTGGAGCTGGACCAGCAGTTTGATGGGGCCCCTGTGCAGGTCCGGGTTGCCATGGGGAAGGAGCCCCGCCACTTCATGGCCATCTTCAAAGGGAAGCTGGTTATCTTTGAGGTGAGAACCCTCAGATAAAGTCACACCATGAGCAGGAACGCTCAGAACCAACAAGTGCGCGGGGGGCTACGGGAGAGGAGAGGAGGGGCAGGGAGCAGGGCTCAGGGTAGACATAGACAAGAAGGTGGTCAGTCTCTTTAAGACACTCAAGTGAACCCCACTGCCTGAATAATGTTCAAGGTCTTTCCTAAGCTGACCCACGTTACCTGTGCAGGTGCGTTAGTTACTCTGGGCTCCGTAACCTACACACGCCACTCAGTCAGGTGGGTCTCCTCACTAGACCTCACGTGTGCCTTAACAGGCCCCATCCACCCTCCCCCCCAAGTGTGCCCCTTCAAATTCAAGTCCCACATCTTCCATGAAGCCCTGGCTGAAGCACTGCCAGGAATGTGTAATGTCGCATGCTTGATAGCACACAAGCCTGTGGTTAAGTCCTAGTCTTATCACTTATGAGCCAGGTTTCTAAGCCTCAGTCTCCCCATCTGTACCGTGGGATGATAACACCTGCTTCACAGAGTTATCAAGAGGATCAGTGAGGGGGCCGGCCCATGGCCAAGTGGTTAAGTTTGCGTGTTCTGCTTTGGCTGCCCAGGGTTTCACCGGTTCGGATCCTGGGCACGGACATGGCATTGCTCATCAAGCCATGTTGAGGCGGCGTCCCAGATGCCACAACTAGAAGGACCCACAACTAAAAATATACAACTGTGTATCAGGGGGCTTTGGGAGAAAAAGGAAAAGTTTTTAAAATTTAAAAAAAGAGGATCAATGAAATGATGTAGGTAATAGAGCGTGGCATATAATAAAGGTCTCAGAATGAAAGAGAATATTATTGGTACTGTAACCCCAGCTCACCCCAACCTCTCCCAGCTAGCCTAGAAGCTCTTCAGGGGCAAAGATGGTATCAAATACATCCACGTTCTCCACGAGGGCTAGCCCAGTCTCTGCTCACATGGTGCTCCTTAGAACCACACTCTGCTTTCCTCCTTCCCTCTAGGGCGGGACTTCCAGGAAGGGAAATGCCGAACCTGATCCTCCAGTGAGGCTCTTCCAGATTCAAGGAAATGACAAATCTAACGCCAAAGCAGTGGAGGTTCCAGCCTTCACCTCCTCCCTAAACTCCAATGATGTCTTTCTGCTGCGGACCCAGGCAGAGCACTACCTGTGGTTTGGCAAGGTAGGATGTCTGGGCCCAGTGGTCACACCAGCCCCGGGGAGCCAGCCCTGTGCCTGCCCCCCTCAGCAAAGGCAAAGGAACTGGAGAGCAGGCTGGAGCAGTCCTCAAAAAGAGGAGCCTTCCTCCAAAGGCTCTACAAAAGGACTGCCAGCATTCCCCACAATTAGGCCTCCAATTAGAAATTCACCGACAGCACCGCTCAAACCCAGGAGACACTCTATATGCTTCTGCATGGACAGAGGCAGGATAAGCTGATCTTTCCACACCAGTTTGGCAGATTGTAAATCATATCTGAACAAAAACACTAAAAATGTGATCTTTGTCAATTCAGATTGCATCTGCATTAAAAAGCACTAAAACTAAAATTGTTTTACAAAAGAGAATGGAACAGGAAAAGATGCTCAACATCATTAATCATTAGGGAAATGCAAATGAAAACCACAATGAGGTACCACTACACACCTATTAGAATGGCTTAAAAAAAATTGATAATATCAAGTGTAGACAAGGATGCAGAGCAACAGGAACTTTCACACATTGCTGGTGGGAATGCAAATATGACCTTTGGAAAACAATTTGACAGTTTCTTATAAAACATACACTTACCATATGATCCAGCAGTCCCACCCCTGGGTATTTACTCAAGTGAAATAAAAAACTATCTTCACACAAAAACCTGTACACGAATGTTTATAGCACCTTTATTCACAATCTCCAAAAGCTGGAAGCAACTCAACTGGAGAAAGGAGAAACAGTGGTACATCCATACAGTGGAATACTACTCAGCAACACAAAGGAACAGACACTCACAACAACAAGGGTGAATCTCAAATGCATTATGCTATGTGACAGAAGGCAGACTCAAAGGCTACAGAGTGTATGATGCCACTTATGACATTCTGGAAAAGGCAAAACTATCGTGATGGAGAACAGACCAGTGGTTGCCAAAGGTTAGGGACTCGGGAGGGCTTAACCACAAAGGGGCAGCCCAGGGGAATCTGTCGGTGGGTTGAGGCAACTATTCTATATCTTTGTTGTGGTGGTGGTGACATGATTCCATGCATTTGTCAAGACTCATAGAACTGTGTGACAAAAAGAATGAATTATCCTTTACGTAATTTTAAAAATGAATTTAAGTTTTTCTTCTTAAAAAAAAAATCAACAGTAGGTGCTAAAATTCCAACTGAAGCCAAAACAAAGGTGACTCTTGTCAGCATCCGCTGTGGGTTTCAGAGTCTAGTCCTGTCCTTTGCCACCACACCGTGTCTCCCCCACTTCCCAGCACTAGAACAAACTTATGCATCTGCTCGTCCTGAGGTACTGTGGCTTGGTAGCTGATCCCGGCTACACTGAGCTATTAGTCTCAGAAGCTTTCTTTCCCACATCACTGTGCCCGTGTGTGACTAACATCTGTGCTCTCCTCACCCACTCTCAGGGGTCGAGTGGGGACGAGCGGGCGGTGGCGAAGGAGCTGGCTGGGCTTCTCTGTGACGGCACTGAGAACACTGTGGCCGAGGGCCAGGAGCCTGCTGAGTTCTGGGACCTGCTGGGAGGGAAAACTCCCTATGCCAATGACAAAAGGTACGGGATCACAGCATCCCCTCCTCCGGGCGCCCCCTGCCTCCCACGCCTGTGAACTGCACAGGATTTCTAAGCAGCTCAGTTCCTCTAAATGAACTCTATTGCAGACTACAGCAGGAAATCCTAGATGTCCAGTCCCGTCTCTTTGAATGCTCCAATAAGACTGGCCAGTTCATTGTCACTGAGATCACAGACTTCACCCAGGATGACCTGAACCCCGGTGATGTGATGCTCCTGGATACCTGGGACCAGGTAAGACATAGCCAGGGAGCTTGGAACAAATGACAAAGATCCCCATAGTCTAGGCTATTTTTTGTGTAGTACCTCCACCCCAGAATAACGCCGGGGTAGCTCTGGACCATCTCTAGTCAATCAGGTGTTCGTCAGTTGTGACCAAAGGAAGAGCCTGCTTTTCACTAGGGTTGGAGAGAAAATAATGTTGTTTAAAACGCACCATCCTGGGAATTTTCCCACCTTGCTTTGGGAAAACCAGGCCCTCCTCTCACCATACACCTCTTTCTCTCAGGATGGATAGCAGCAGGCTCCACACCCAGAGACATGGGCCTGATAGGGAACAAAGGGGTGTGGAAGGGCTATCTTCAAGGCAACCTCCTCCACACCCCATTTTCTTCAGTTTGGCTCAGCATATACACTCGGCACCTCCTCCTCCTCCATGCTAGTCACTGCTAGGTGTGTTGTCACCAAGGTGAAGGGCCTGCAGTCAGAGTTTACAGGCCGACGTAGGCACTGGACATAGAAACATCATTTTATCATGATGGAGGTATATACAAGGTGCCATGGGAGCACAAATTAGGGGCACTCAACACAGTTTAGGGGCTCAGAGAAGACCTCCTGGAGGAGATGGTTCCCAGGCTGAATCTCAAAGGAGGGGTAGGCATTACTCAGGTAAAGGGGGCACTCCGGGCAAAGGAGACAGCACTAATGTGAAAGTGAGGCATGAAATATTATAGGACACGGGGCACTGCAAGACATAGCATTATTGCGTAAGGAGAGCCAAGGAGCTAGAGATGAAGTTGAAGAAGTAGGCATGCGCCTGACCTACCATGTCAAGAGGTTTGAAATTTATCCTTGAAAACTACTGAAATTTAGGCAGGTGAGTGACATGATCAGACTGCGCTTTAGACAGATCACTCCAGCAACTGTAGGAGAGGAGGGATGGAGGGATGGGCGTGAGAAAAATGAAAAGTGTACACTGGGAGGGCAGTCAGGAGACTATTGTCATAGCGAGAGCTGCTGCGGGTCCGCACAGGAGCAGTGGAGGAGGGGTGAAGCGCTGGTGTCAGATTTGACAGATGCATAGGAGGTAAGGTGGCCAGCCTTGTGACCCAGTAGACATGGGGATGTCTAGGATGACTCCCAGGTTACTGCCCTAGGTGACTGGGTGGGTGCCACTCGCCAATAATGGAGACACAGATACAAGTTTAGAGAGGAAGAGCTACTTTTGGGGGTGTTCTATTTGAGGTGTTTGGAGACAACCAAGAGCGGGTGTTTTGCGAGAAGCTGGATTCAGGAAGCTGAAGTTCAGAGGGAGAGCTCAGGACTCGAGATGGAGATTTGGGACATAGATGTGGCAATTAAAATCACAAATCAAGCTGATTCTGGGAAATCCTTTCTCTGCTGAGGCTGTGAATTGCTGAGGGCAGCGCATAAGATCTGGCACTTAGTCCTTGGTATGGGCACGTTAACACATATGCAATCCCTACCCCAACAGGTGTTCTTGTGGATTGGGGCTGAGGCCAACGCCACAGAGAAGGAGAGAGCCCTTGCCACAGCCCAGGAGTACCTGAGCACTCACCCCAGCGGCCGAGACGCCGACACGCCAATCCTGATCATTAAACAGGGCTTCGAGCCTCCCATCTTCACAGGCTGGTTCTTGGCCTGGGACTCTCACATTTGGAGGGTAAGAACAGGGAGAATGGGAAGACATTTGTCCTGCCAGGGGGCTCAGCATTAACAGCATGGTGGGAAGGTGGGGTACCCTCGGGCCGAGTAAATCTGTATCTGACTCCCTCTCCTGCTGTTTACTTTTCTTTCTTTCCCACCCACGACAGCACTGAGTCCAGTTAGAGAACTCACAGCTTGTCCCAGGAATAGGCAGTGTGTGGAAGTAATAAACAGTGTATGAAGTATACCCACACATACGATCTTTTTGAGCTGTACAACCATCCTGACAGCTAGGGCAGACACTGTGTCCCGTGTTATAGATGAGGAAGCTTAGAGGAGAAGTTATTTGTCTAAAGCCACAATTAACCAGTATGAAGAAGCCAGGTCTTCTGACTCCTATCAACTGCTCTGTCTTATATCTCATATGGAGGATTGAGGGGACGCCAGCAACGAATGCAGGTCATGTTGTAGTACCTTCCAACCCTGCATGGACCCTGAAGGGGGGAACTTTCATTTTTGTTTATCCATGAAATGTCTTCTCTGGCTTTTTTGCTTTTCCCAAAAGTACAGACACTGCTTGAGATGCCCCTCCCCTATGAGCAGCACCTCATCCTGTGTCTTCCATCTCTTCTCTCCAGGCAGGGAAATCATATGAACAGTTAAAGGAAGAGCTGGGAGACGCCGCTGCCATCACGAGAATCACTGCTGTGAGCTCGCTTTGCTCTTGGAGAAGCAGGTCACATGGGCAGCCAGAGTCAGAGGGAAACAGCAAATGTTACAGGCGCCACATGGGCGAAACCCCTCACGTCCTTCTCAGATCACTCTAGGGGTCTACTTTGATATAAAGATTGCTCTAATCAATAGAAAAGCAGGTTTTAGAGCCAAGTTCCTTATTTTACTGCCTTCCAGAATTTAGAAGAGACTTGCTGTTTAAAAAATAATAACAAAAACTAGTTTTATTATTCAACTCTGTCATTCAGGGCAGACTAAATTGACTGGCAGTATTTTTCAGAAATAACAACCCAAATGATCCGTTTATCAGTTTCTGACAGTGGATCCACAGAGACTCAGGCCGTTACCATGATTTTAGCGGCTGAGAGCGTCCAACAGCTCTTTAACGTAAGGACACGTGCATGGCACCGGGTGTCCAACCACGCGGCAGCCTTGCCTTCGTGCTCTGCAAACTCAGGATTCCAAAGCAAATGGCGATGTAGCATCTCTAAAATGTATTTAACAAAAATAGGACTTCAATTTGAAGTCATTTAAAGGCTGGAAATGTAGATCCTAAGTAAAAGTGCCCAGAGAAGAGATGTGCTCACAAGATTTAAAGGAGATTTAAGCACAGCATTTATGCCAAACTAGCTATATGGGATTTACCATATAGCTGAATCAGCTTTCCCAAGAAAGACCCCAGAATATGAATATTTTAGATTCCCAGATGATTCGGACATGCAGCCAGGTTTGTGGACCACTGTCCTAAAAGATGATTACAAAGGGTGAAGTGGTATAAACCAAAATGTTAAATATCATACACAGAGAACTTCAAATGTGCAGATTGCAGGCCTTTACCCTGCGTCTACATTCTTACCTTATCTTACCTAGGACATGAGGAACGCAACCTTCTCCCTGAATTCTGAGCCAAAATATTACCCTATAGAAGTTCTGTTGAAAAATCAGAATCAGGAGCTGCCTGAGGATGTGAACCCTGCCAAAAAGGAGGTGAGTGGCTGAAGGAACTGTGTCTGACATCAGTGGAGCTCTCCTTGAGTAAAGCATCGTCTCCGTAGATAGCCTAGGACAGTTCTGGCTCATTGCAAGCAGTCCACAGACATTTGAGCCACCCGGTAGCTCAAGTCAAAAACCTAGGGCTCCCTCTTGATTCTTTTTTCTCACCTCCCACATCAATCCATCTGCTAGTCTCTGTCCACTCCTCTCCATCTCTCTGCTGCCAGTCTGGTCCAGCCATCATGGACTATACCCCTGTCCCTACAGTCTGTTCCCCACATAACAGCCAACGGGCTTTTAAAACAAAGGACACTGTTCCATCTAAAACCCCTCGACTGGCTTTCCACTGCACGTAGAAAGCAGTCCAAAGTCCTTCCCAGGGCTCCAAGGCCCTCCACAATCTGCCCTGCCCACCTCTCTGATTCCATCTCACCTACCACTATCCTCTTCACTCACCACCCTGTAGCCAGTGGCTGCTCTTCTGTCCTCAAATACGCTCACTACAGCCTTTGAGCCTTACACTTGCTATTGCTCCTGCCTGAAAAATCACTCTCCTTCTAGATCATCAGAGCCAGCTCCTTCTCATTACTGAGGTCTCAGCTTCAATGTCACCTCCCAAGGAAGGCCTCCCTTGACCACCATACCTGACACTGTCTCCCTCAGCCCCTCCAGGCCCTTTATGCTGTTCATTGCCTATCTCCCCCTCTAGTGATATCCTTAAGAGCAAGGACCTTGTCTGTCTTGTCTTGTTCACCACGATATTCTCAGCTTTTCAGCACCTTAAACAGTGCCTGGCAGATAGTAGGCACTCCTTAAGTTTTGGCTGAATGAATTAACATATTCATATTGAATGAATGAATGAGTTTTCCCCTTGAAGGATTTGATTTGGGAAGGATCTCTGGATTCTCCACAGTGTTTTATCTAACCAACTCTTAAGTTTCTGGACTACAACTTTCTTGAAAACAGAGGCCATATCATAATAATTTCACTTGGATAGAAAATATTCATTAAGCATCAACAATTAAATGTTAGAATTTTATGCTCTCAACAAGATCCACCTGATCTTGCATTTGAACATGCCTGGATAAAAACAGCAGATAAGGGCTTAAAGCAAGGAAGACCGTCACTTGATTCAGTTCTCCATTCAGCCAAAAGCTAATGTCTAGAATTCATTCACAATATATAACTCATTTCTTGTCCTTCTGGCAAGAAACTGGTGCCAGGTGGGACCGTGAGAAAAGTGAATCTCGTCAGTCCTTCCACAGGCCAAGATGGGACTCCACAACCTGAAGAACCCTACAATGAATAATTTAAGTCTACTTTACTTTCTGAAAAACTCACCCTACTTCCCCATTCTAGGACCCACCTAGAACTCTCTCTTGGCTCCACTCTTCCCACCACTGTTGGCATTGACGGGTGCCATGGCTTCCTTCTAACTAGAAACTTTGTTTTCTCTCCTAGAACTACCTCTCTGAACAGGACTTTGTTTCTGTGTTTGGCATCACAAGAGGGCAATTTGCTGCTCTGCCTGGCTGGAAACAGCTCCAAATGAAGAAAGAAAAGGGGCTTTTCTAAGATAAGAAAGCATATGCCTATTGAAAGACCACAGACGAGAGCAGATAGTGCCAATATAAGGAAAGAATTTATCTACCAGTTTTTGCCTAACATCTAGCTACTTAATTTAGATACAGTATGGTCTGCAAACCACAGCATGTTCTCCATTTTCTCATCCCTGCCTTCCTTAGTTGTTATACACCTAAAATGTTAACCACCTACTTCTTGATCTTTGAGGCCTTCTGGCTAAAGCCTCAGCAAAAAACACTAAAACTGCATGAATCTTGAGAAGTCAAAACTAAGAGAACAAAAAAAAGTTTAAAGTGTTTAATATTGGGGCAAAGACCTAAGTTGTTTTAGATTTTAAGATCGGTATTCCCAAAACCTATTTAACTCACACATCATTGAAGTTATTCATATATGTACCCTAAAGTCAAAATCCAAATGCCCACATCTGTATGTGCCAGAGGTTTTTAACTTTTCAAATACAGATACCTGTATGAGCAAACGAGAGGAGTTCGTTTCAGTGCTTTGGGCTTCCGTTATGGTAATTATTTTGTGTTATGTTGGGAGGAATGTGTCAGCACTGGGGAAGTAAAGAGGCGCTGTGCAGTGAGCTCTCTGCATAACTGGACACTGTAATTCCTGTTTCTGGCACAAGAATGCCAAAATCTGCCTTACGGCTGTCCAGGAAACCTCAGTCCCCAACCATCCACACCCCATTATCCAAAAGAGAAATAGGGCCATCTGTTATTAATTTCAGTAATGAGGCCAGAACTAGTGCATACTGCACTGCAGAGGGCCTTCAAAGCACGCTAGACATCAACAAATGAACCACATTTTCCAGACAACTCTAAGGTTGAGTCAATAATTCCAAAGGAATCCATGTGGCACAAGTAATGTAACTGGGGAAGTTCCAGGATAGCAGCTGTAGTCCAAAGCATCGCAAAGCGGAAGCAGAACAGGAGAATTCTGTGTCAGAGAAGGAGTAAGACGGAATGAGACAGACATCTGATGGTCACTGTGACAAACGCACGCTCAATAGCAAAGCAGCACGCTGCTGGCACCTGTTCTCCTGGACACTGTCAGTCACCTCAGTTAGGCCCACCAGTTGTTTTCTAAAACTTGTCACAAGCAAGACACAAAAAAGCTAAACCCAGCATTACACAAACAAGGAAAAGATTCAGCTCTCTTTATTATATAACATTTATTTAATAATTTTACCCTTTAAGTTTAAAATTTCATTATAAACTCAAATGAAAAACAAATTCTGGGTTTTAAGAGGCTTAGGAAATAACTCCTTTTTGAATTAGTGTGCAGAACTAAGAATAAACATTTCCTGATGGGACAAAAGTCTCTGGAACCTATTCAGCTTCTGCTGCCTCTTCGCCTTCTCCACATTCAAACCGCACAAAGTCTACCACAGACACCCCGTGGGGCTCCACATACTGTCCCAATGTGATGGAAGGATCCAGCAAATATGGCTGGGACAGCATCTTGGTTTCCGCCTCTCCCCCAGGCTCATCATCCAGGGAGCCAACAGAGAGCGGGGCCATGCCCACCACATGCTGCCCAAGGCGGCGGCCAAGGTCCTCCAGGTCTGCCCTCTGCTCCGACGTCTCGCAGACGACCAGCGCCCCGTACTTCCCCAGCACCAGGTTGTGGAGTGAGGGACTGTGCATCGCTCCATGGACATAAGAGCCAACAAAGAACCCAGCTGGCACCTTCACCCATGCAGCTCGTTTAAGACTCATGTTTTCTCCCAGTTTCCCTATAAAAAAACAAAAACAGAAAACATGCTTCCAGAATATGATGCCTGTGGTAGTACCAAAATATGCACAGAGGTGGCCAAGTGTGAGAGCCAGTCCTCTGCACCGACACCGTGGATCTGCTGTAAGATGGAGAGACTACTTTCAGTTTAAAGAGGACAAGGTGTGGGGGTGAGGGATGGAGAATACCTTTATGGAGCACCAACAGTGTGCCACAGCTGGTATTTAACAACACAGGCTATGCTGTCACACTGGACTCAGGTCTCCGTTCTGCCTCTTACTGGTTACACGACCTCAGGCAAGTGACTTAATGACATAACCCCATTGACTAATTTATCAAAGCCTTGGTTTCCTCACCTGTAAAATGGAGATGATACCACTTAACCTGAAAGCAGAGTGATTGGGAGAAAAAAACAAGATACACGTAAAAGCACTTATAGTATCTGGCATGTTGTGAGCACTCAAATGCTGGCTCTCATCACTGCACTGAGCTGAGGCTTAGAGAGCTAAGGAACCCGCCCAAGGTTACAGAGCTAATACATGGCAGAGCTGGAATTAAAACTCAAATCTGGGGCTGGCCCGGTAGGGCAGCAGTTACGTTCGCACGTTCCACTTCGGTGGCCCGGGGTTTGCTGGTTCGGAACCCAGGTGTGGACATGGCAACACTTGGCAAAAGCCAGGCTGTGGTAGGCGTGCCATATATAAAGTAGAGGAAGATGGGCACAGATGTTAGCTCAGGGCCAGTCTTCCTCAGCAAAAAGAGGAGGATTGGCAGCAGTTAGCTCAGGGCTAATCTTCCTCAAAAAAAACCAACAACAACAACAAAAAACACCCTCAAATCTGACTCTAAAGCAATTATTTTCTTTTCCCCCCAAATTACCATCCCTCTCAAATTCCACCAAAACTGACACAGACAACTCCTGATCATCCATTGTATGAGGAAAAAGTCCACAACTAAAAGCCCCAGAAAACCCAAAACCCCCTGTCATCTGACAGTTTCAACTTCCTTTCATCAAAAATAAAAAGTTAACATTTTCAGAGTTGTTTATAAGAAGCAAAAACGGATTCCAGTTTTCCCTTTCTCTCAGGATGCTATCCCCTCTAAGAAACGTCCAAATAAGCCAAAAGGTAGGAGGGGTGGGAAAATAAACAAAGGAATCTGGGTAAATACTCCTGCATCAGCCACAGTGCCAGCTAATCATAAAAGGGGGTCTCCAAAAACCAAAGGGTTTAACAGCTCCAAGCATCTACCCAATAGTTAGTTCCCAGAAAGTGACAAGGCTCAAACACCCAGTTCTTCCAGAATTTCTTAATAAGTCCCAAATACAGCTGTCTGCCTGGTTTCTCAGTCATGACTCACTGAGACACAATACATACTTCAAGATGATCTGATAAAAACAGAATTGATGCTTTGACTGGAAACGTCAGATGAGCATTAAGTTCCCAGCAAGTCCAACCCCAGCCCTACTTCCCTCCCTCCATCAAGGACACGCAGGAAGAAGGCAAAATCCCCACTAGTCCTGGCGCAGTAATCCAGATAGGGTTCCTGGAACCAGTGGGCTCGCAAAGAACGTACCTTCACAAATTCAGGATCAGAGTTTTTTAAAAGAGAGTTCAGTTTCCTAAACAAGATGCCCCAAAATATCCCTGGATCCCTTTATAAAGAACGTAATGTACTATCTCCCCCATGGTGTATAGTGATGCAATCAACTGGAAGTCAAAAGGCCATCTTTGCCTAAAGATGTGCTTTGTTTGTTAGTGATGCCTGCAGAGTGTTGAAAATAATTTTAATTAGTGCAAACAGCTAAAAACGGAGATTTTTGCATACAAATCTAAATTATTTTACAGGAATTTAAAAATTCTGATGACACTGGGACCCCATTTCCCCCAAGGTAACAACTGGCTAGAGCTTGGTAATGGTTTACCTTCAGCAGACTGTGAGCTTTTCAGGGTGCCTGCTGCTCACCAAGATCTAACACATAACTCACTTCTCACATTCATCTTATCTGACCCTTGCAGGCACATGGGCTGGCAATTCTTGATCTAGATTTGAGGAACATCAGAGATACAAGGAGATCCAGTTCCTAATTTCCAGTTTCCAGAATGCTTACAAATACTCACCGATTGCTAAGGCCAGCTGATCCTTGAGAAAGCCTTCCGTCTCAGGGCCAGCTGGAAGTTCAGAGAGCTCAGAGGAATTCAAGAAACCCTAAGTGCACAAAGAAAACAATCATGCATCAGTTCTGTACTACTCAAATTATCAAGCGACTCGGCAAAAACAGCCTATTTCTCAGAAAATGATTTAAGACAACTAAGTATAAATAGATGATGTTTTCATTAAGCCAAGAATGTTAAAAATTGATAACAGTTCCATTTTTATAAATATTTTATCCTACCACCACACCACCCCCAATTCCATCCCAATCCCATCCTCTGGCCTCACTCCTCAGAATGCAGTTTCCTAAAAATGAGGACTAATATTTTCAAACAATCATAAAATGTTAAAGCTAACAGGTTTGCAGATTGTTGGCAGGAATGCAAAACGGTACAAATCCAACGGAGGAGAATTGGACAACAGCTAACAAAACTACATTTACTTTTATCCTTTGACCCTGTGATCCTAATTCTAGGAATTTACCCTGACAATACACTTGCAACAATATGAAAGTACACATGCACAAAGTTATTGACTAAAGAATTATTTCTAACTGTAAAATACAAACAGCCTAAACGCCCAAACATAGGAGGAGACCGTGGCACAGCCACACAAGGGAATCCCGCACAGCTGGAAAAAAAGAAAAAAGATCTGTAAGAGCTGCTATGGAGTATTTCCAGGATATATTATTAAGTGAATAAAAGCAAATTAAAACAGTATATACATATTATACAACCATTTGTGTAAGAAAAAAGTATTTGTATAAATACGCTTATTTTTGCAAAAAGACATAAAGGATAACCAGAAACCAATGAAGTTGGTTATCTACAGGAGTGGACAAGAATGGGGCAGAAGAGAGAAGAGGGAGCAAGACTTCTCCGAGTGTGTGTGTGTGTGTCTTATAGTTTAACTTTCAGAACCTTGTTCATGTTTTACGTATCAAAAATACATTAACAAGGATTTGGGGTGAAATCAGAAACTGACTAAACAGAAACATAAGACTCTGACTGTATTTCCAATGAATAACAAAACCTCACAGACGGGGATAAAAACTAATCCAAGTAACTCTCAATACAGTCCTTTGACCACGTAACTGTAATGTAAAGACAAAAAGAACATCAAAGAAATCTTGAACTCTTCAGTGGATCTGTTATTTCCAGCGGTTGGGTACAGTGACTGACACAATTTAGTGTGCATTGTAACACTGAGTAAATAAGTAAACATACTGAAGTTGCTAGGAGCCAGTGTACCCACCACGACAGCAGGAAGATACAAACACAGAATGGAGGAACAAAAGGAAGAACCCTGAGGTGCAGGCTTAGAACACTCACACTCACTCACTCACACACACACACACACACACACACTCTCTTCCCTGCTCTGTCTGCCGAAAGAGCAGAGCAGCTATGACATCTCAGTAGAAATAAGCATACCTAATGCCCGGATCTTGGTTTCTGAAAACCATTCCCCCACTAAAAAGGGTCAGGACTCATCAGAGAAGTGGCCAATTCCATGGCTGGGGCAAGGGAAGTATGATATAAGCCCAGAATATCTTGTTACACCAAACAGTAAGGAAATATTCAGAAAATAATGTTGATATATCAAAAGGACAATGGAGCCAGCCTGCACTGGCTCAGCTTGCAGTGGCCAAATCCGGGGCTAATTTGAGCCTCAAAATGAATAACGGATTATATAACGAATTGTAACCTACTGTATAAAATAAGAATCCATGGGTCAATGTTGGTACTAAGTAAATCACTAAATAAAGGGAGAAGAAGAGAAGTGTCTTTCTTACAGTAGAATGCCAACTAACAAAACCAATACATGTAAAAGCAATTACAGGAGTTAGAAAAATAACTATTATGCAACTATCATAGTAATACCTGATTCTGACTAGAACATGAATGGATGCTAAAACTTTTAGGCAAAAGTTTTTTGGGGAATGGATGTTTACACAGTCTCTAAGTATCTCCCATACAGATTACTTGTTAATTACAAAGAGGAATATGGTAACCTTATGGTGGAGAAACCTGGAAGAGACTACCTTAACCAAGAGAGCAAAATTAACATCATCAATAATGGGACTAACAGGGGTCAGCCCTACGGCTGAGTAGTTAAGTTCATGCACTCTGCTTCAGCGGCCCGGGGTTTCACTGGTTTGGATCCTGGGTGCGGACCTAGCACTGCTCATCAAGCCATGCTGAGGTGGTGTCCCGCACAGCAGAACGACAAGGACCTACAACTAGAATATACAACTACGTACTAGGGAGTTTTGGGGAGAAGAAATGGAAAAAAAAGATTGGCAACAGATGTCAGCTCAGGGCCAATCCTGAAGAAAAAATTAATAAATAAAAAATAACGGGACCGGGGCCGGTCCCGGGGCCAAGTGGTTAAGTTCGCACACTCTGCTTCAGCGGCCCAGGGTTTCACCAGTTCAGATCCTGGGTGCAGACACGGCACCACTCGTCAAGCCATGCTGACGCGGCATCCCACATGCCACAACTAGAAGGACCCACAACTAAAAATACACAACTATGTACCAGGGTGTTCCGGGAGAAAAAGGAAAAACAAAAAAACCTTAAAAAATAATAATAATAATGGGACCAATAGTCATCATGTGCTGTCTGATGTGATGTTCTGAGAAAAATACAGGATGATTATTTAATATTCCTAGAAAAATACATATTTGAGTTTAATTATGAAGAAAAATCAGACAAAGTCAAATTGAAGGACATTCTGCAAAACTGTCCTGTACTCTCCAAAAATGCCAAACAAATGAAAAACAAAGAAAGGCTGAGGAACAAAGAAAGGAGACTAAACAGACAAGACAACAAACTGCAACACATGATACCGGATTGGATTCTGGATCTGGATTCTGGAAGAAAAACTCCCTCCTACTTGGCAAAATATGAACCTATCTTGTATATTACACAAATAAAAATACTGTATCAATGTTACAACTCCTGAATGTGATCACCATCCTGTGACTGCAGAGGATGTCTTTGTCTTTAGGAGATACAGGCTGGAGGGAGACAGGGTCCTGATGCCTGCAACATACTTGCAAAAGGATAAAACCAACAGTGATGATGATAATAGACACACAAAAAGTGGTGAAGCAAATGGGGCAAAACATTAACAAATGGTGAATCTAGATAAAATACACTATAGTTTACTATAGAATACTGGCAACTTCCCTATGAGATTGAATTTTTTTCAAAATGAAAGTTAAAACATTAAACTAAAGACCAAAGAGGAAAAAAAATAAAGCTAAAAGGGACCAAAGTCCCTTGTTACAGATAATGCAACAGAGGCACAGCAAAGTAATAGCTCAGAGTTACGGGCAACATCAAGATTAGAATTTCTAGTTCAAGGGACTCATCTACTGAACACAATTCTAAAAGATAATCTCAACACGGTTTTCCATATAATATGAGTATTCAATGCTAGTGATAATTGACATTTACCATGAGATCTCAAGAGAAGGATAAATAGGAGGAGAAAAACACAAAAAATTGTTGTGAGTAGTACTTCCGTCCGCACAATAAGAATGAATCAAAGGCAGACTGACAATTCTGTCCTTGATCCTGCTATGGACAAGAACATGCTTATTCTCCTAAATTGGGTCTTCTCCAGAATGTTTATTTAAAAGTCCTTTTCTCGGGCCATTCTAGATTACTGAATATAAAGCTTCCCCTGACTGGACAGCCTCTACCCCACTGGCATCCATTCATTCAACACAGACTTAAGGAGTCCCAACACAATGCTAGGCCCACTCCTCTTCCAGCAGAGACACAGCAGTGAAAAGACCAAGTCCCTGCCTCATGAAGCTTACATTCTATCAGGCAAGACAGACCATACATAAACACAGAAAAACGTAATACATAAGGATTATAACAAACACTTTTAAATGAAACAAAGTAAGAGGACAGAGCAACAGGAGGAAGGGCCCCCCTCTGCAAAGAGATACCATTTAAGTAGAGAGATGAAGTAAGGGAAAGAGACATGGGAATCTCTGAAAAAGGGAACAGCAAAGATGGGCGGGGGGTCCCAAGCCAGCCTGTTGGAGACAACCCCAAAACTCACTTTACTGTACGAGGAGAGTTGATCCCTTAGGCTCTGACAATGCAACATGGTTCCAAGGGCTACTTGCTGGACCAACTGCTGAAATTTCAAATTTCTGGAAACAAAATCTGTCTCACAGTTTACCTGTGGGAACAAATTGATGTTGCTGTATAAGCTGTTTACTGATAGTTTCCAAAAGTGCCTGAAAGTTAGAGAATAAACCAAGGCGTGGACAGAACAAGTTGCAGACTCAACAAAACAGAAATAAATGACTCTAGAATTTTAAAGCCGCGGTTCTTCTCCTCGCCTGAGGCCAGAAACTGAATGAAGCGATTCGTGTTCTGCCAGTGAGTTGGCAATGACCTGCGCATTCAGAAGATGGTTCCACGATGTCTCCAAAGAACTCACTGCCAGTTCACCACTCGCCTGTGGCTGCATGTCAGAATCACCTCATCCTCCAGCCTCCTCCAACTCCAAACCACTTCTGCTGTCAGCCTGTTTATCTCCTCTCACTCTAACCGAATCCACATCCAATTCTTTACCAGTTGTGGCCCCTAAACCACTTCTAAAATACCTGCTAGCTATCTATCAACTAATTAATATAATTCCTGGCTTTAAAATTTGACTGTTCCAGGGAACTATCAGTGACAAGGTGTAAGGCTACACTAGACTCATATTCAGGAGTAATATTCTAGACTGCTCGGCCTTTTCTCACCAACACATCTGTCCATTTGTATACTTAAATGAATCCACAGCTAATCACTGGTCTCATGGGTTTAATTCCAACTGCCTCCTGTGGTTTTCAAACACCACTTCCTCTTTTTTTTTTTTGAGGAAGGTCAGGCCTGAGCTAACATCCGCCATCAATCTTCTTCTTTTTACTGAGGAAGACTGGCCCTGAGCTAACATCCATGACCATCTTCCTCTATTCTTTAAGTGGTACACCTACCACAGCATGGCCTGATGAGCGCTGTATAGGTCCTCACCACCCAGGATCTAACCGCAAATCCCAGGCCCTCGCATGAACTTACCCTCTACACCACTGGGCTGGCCCCAAATGCCTCTTCTTTAAGAGTGCAAAGCCTGGGCCAGCCCGGTGGCGCAGTGGTTAAGTTTGCACGTTCCACTTCTCAGCGGCCCATGGTTCATCGGTTCAGACCCTGGGTGCAGACATGGCACCACTTGGCAAACCATGCGGTGGTAGGCATCCCACGTATAAAGTAGAGGAAGACAGGCATGGATGTTAGCTCAGGGCCAGTCTTCCTCAGCAAAAAAAAAGAGAAGGATTGGCAGTAGTTAGCTCAGAGCTAATCTTCCTCAAGGGAAAAAAAAAAGAGAGAGAGAGAGAGAGAGAAGTGCAAAGGCTCTACCACAAAGCCTTACACCCAAGGGACAGCTACTTCTGGTATCTGGAATTCAGACAACTCACCTCTACTAGCACTGTCGTGTTTCCTTCCTGCAGCAGCCCAATCAGCCCTTCTTTAGTCTTTCTCCCATGGAGCTTGGCGGCTTTGCTCCAGCCCTCCTTCTGGGCCTGCTTATGGAGCCAGCTCTCTGCCTACAAATTGAAAAGAAAAAAGGCAGATGACAAAGCCACAGAATTTAGAACTGAATGGGGCTCTAAAATATGTTCAAGTTCCCTAATTCTTTCTGCTTCCCCTCAATCCTATAACAGAACTAAAGTAATCTATCATTTACAGACGGCCTACCACCTAATGCCAAACACCAAGCATTGTGCCTGGTGCTCTGGGTAAGTCTAATCTTCACAACAACCCTAGGGGGCAGATAGTAGTATTTTCATTATATACACAAGAACAACGCAATTCTGAAAGATTAAGTCAGATATCCAAGGTCATAGGGTTAGTGTGAAGACATCATGATTTGAGTCCTGGTCGATCTGACTCAAAGCTCACACAAGCCCTTTCAGCTCCAAGCAGCAGGAAACAGCAAAGCAGTCTTGCACGGAATAGGGTTTGTTATCCCTGGGATCCTGAGTCAATTGCTTCCAAATAAGACAGACTCAAAGGGAGAGATTGTCAGTTAAGTCACAGTCCTATCCAGGGCTCTGCCGTTATGGGTCACTGGGCAGCAGGTCTGACTCCTATGCTCCGCAGCGCGACCTCCCTAAGAGACTGAGATCAGACCCTAGGACCCACCCTGTCCCTCCTCCTCCCTCACACCTTTTTGAGATCCCCGCCACAAGCCTCCAGAGCTTTCTTGCAGTTTACAAAGGCGTAGCCCGTTTTTCGCCGCAGCTTCATGAGGAGCTCCTTGCTGGAGGCCGAGGAAGACAGCCAGCGCCCGGCATGAAATGAATGCCATGGCTCGGGCGACTGAAGCAAAAGAGGCCCCGCCTGGAGGAGACAGGAAAAACAGGGTGAGAAGCGGGCAGCAGCGAGCAGCCGGGCCGGGGGGCGGGTAGAGAGCACGTGCGCAGGTGGGCAACATTAGGAGACTCGGGGGCCCCGGGGGTGGGGGAAAGGCTGCGCACCAGGGCTGGACCTCGCAGAGGCAATGAGGGCGGGGGAGGGGAGGGATGGAGTCGAATGGGGGTTGGAGGAAGGGGAAGGTGCATCACAGACGCCTGAGAGACCTGCGAGAAAGGCAGGTCGCTGCCGGGGCCAAGCCCCCTCCGCGGGCAGCGCCGGGGCCGCGCGACCAGGCAGAGGCGAAGAGCTCGCAGCAGCGACATGCCAGTGGCCGCCGTACACTCCCGCCGTCCGGGCGGCGCCCCGGTGACGTCAAAGGCCGACGGCGTGGCGGCGGGGCCAAACCTCTCCCCCGGAAGGCACCAGACCAGGGTGGCGCCATCTGCTGGCCGGAAGGGCACACTCGCCTCCGCCACTTGGCTTATTGAGACTGTTTCACAAGGAATTAGCCCCACAGGTAAAATAACGCCAACCATGCGATGAAGATGTCACAAAATAACAGTACAAGACACATGATAACACTTTATGTTTCTTTATTTCCAATGGGCTTTCATATTTATTATCCATTTATGACTCATGACAAACTTGTAGGTAGGTGGGCGGGTTCAGAAATTTGGCCAAGGACGGCTGGGGAGGTAGGAGTGGAGTCCCTTCAACAAACCCAGTAAATATTTGTTGAATGAGCAAAACATCTGTTGACCATCCACTGTGTGCCAGGAACTGCTAGGCTTCAGGGCCTGAGAGAGGAGTGAACCACAGCCATACCCTCCAGGGTAATCTAATGGTGAGAAAATAGGGAGTCGACAAATGACACACAAGAAGGGGTAAGTCCCATAAGATGAACAAACAGTTAAAGCATCTCAGGGGAGGAAGGCTCAGGAAAAGCTTTTTTCAGGAAAAGAGGCTGAGAGTAATGAAGATTTTGACAGGGAGAAATAGCCCTTCCAGGCAGGGAAGCATGAAAAAGAAAGAAGTCATCAGGGGATCTTGGTGTGGATTTAGGGAGCAGAGGGCAGACCTTCTGTAATTTGGCCAGAGGTTGCAATGCATGTAGGACACCAGCAATGAAATAGAGGGTAATTTGGGTCACATGGGAGAGACTGAGACCAAGCAGAGGATCTGCTGCTTGCTTCTGTACACAGCAGAAGCTAATCAGAGCTGATTTTGGAAGACCACAAGAGTTTGCAAAGTGGTTTGAAGGGAGAGAATGGAGGCCAGGAGGCCAGAGGAGGTGATATGTGGCCCAAGGAGTAAGTAAAGAGAGCCCCGACCACAGGAACCACAGTGGGAAGGGAAAAGAGGAGAGGGCAAAACACACTAGGAAGGAAAGACTGACAGGGGTTGGAAACCTAAAGAAAAACAAAGAGGAGGAGAACCTAGTACTTGGTGATCAGGGCTCCAGCTCTGAAGAGGGTGGAGAAGCCACAGTCCAAAGGACCGCTCTGCTGCCAGCGCCCACTTCAGGGCTAGGAAGACTGCACCCAGTTAAAGCCATGGGCCCACCGGACTCTATGTCTAGAAGCAAGAATGGGTGGTCTGAGACTGCTTCTTCCCAGCCCCCCGGCAAAAGCCTGGGTTCTTCGGATGCAGAAGAGATTTTTAATGCTTATTTCTTTCCCTTAAAAAAAATTCCATTAGAATCTGGCAAAGAAAAAAAAAATCCATTCTGTATAAAAAGACAACCGCAGGACTGGAAGGGATCAGCGACAGTGAGCAGCCACTGCTCTCACATCCCTTTACCTCCCCTCCCCCTAAAGATCCTGGATACCCTCCTGTCTTCCTCCTCTGAGAACAGGAGCTGCGAACTTCCTTTGCACTCTACCCCAGTGCTGTCAGGGCTCCAGGATTCCTGGCAAGCAGGCATCTCCCTGTGAATATCTGGGGGAACAGAGAGGGTAGGAGGCAAGGGAAATCCACACTTTTGATCCTGTTTATGGCTTGGAAGATATGGCAGTTCCTTCATTAGGACAAGGGGCTCAGAGGAGCAGAAGGGTGACGTCAAGCAGGTCTCGGTCCCCTGTGTCTGGCCCTATAGATGTTGACATTCACATCCTCATCCCGCTGGGCCAGCTCCAGTTGGAAATGCTGGGGCAGGAGGTGCTGAAAGAAGCTCTCTGTCCCGTGCTCCTCTCTCATCTTGGAGGCCAGATAGATGGTGCCATGGGGCCCGCACAGGTGTTGGAGGGTGCCCAGCAGCAGTGGGAAGGTGGGCTCCAGGTACACGATATCAGCCCCCAGCACCAGGTCATAGTCTCCAGGGAAGACATGCTGGTCAATCCCCCAGGACAAGGCGCGGACCTGGGCCCGGCCTCCAGCCGGCACATTGGCCTGGACGTTGGCCTGGATCTGCTCTAGGGCCAGGGGCAGGTCAGTGATGGTAACATCCCCCCCTGAGAGAGAGGAAGGAGGAGAAATGCAAGTCAGAGGGACCAACCAAGGAGTCTCAGCTCCAGAGACCTCAGGGCCTAGAGGACAATGTCTTGACAGCCCAAAGTCCACACTTTGGCTTTTGGTTGCTCTAACCTCCATGTCACCCACCACTGTTCTCCTTACTCTACATTTTACAACATCAACATTCTCTCTGAGCTAATCTTCAACCCCTCTGCCCAACACACAACAATCACATGTCAGCAGAAGCCTGGGCAGGACTAAGCTGGAGGCGGGCTGTGCCCCTATCCCCTACTGACACAAACCAGCCTTCACGGGTCTGGAAAGGTTCCCAGGAGACATGACCTCAGCTCAGCCTTAAAGGACAAGTAGGAGTTAGTCAGGTGGAGCTTTCCAAGTAGAGAACAGAGTACAAAGGCCTGGAGGTGAGAGCATGGTATATTCAGGAAAGCTGGATCTTAGAGGATGTGGAAGGATTGAAGGGAGTAGAAAAGTGTAAAGACATGAGAGTAAAGAGGAAGACGGTTATGACATGCTAAGGAGATCCAGGCTTGATCGTGGGAGCAATGGGTTTTCAGGGTAGAAGCAGATGGTGAAGATGATCAGATTAGCACTTCAGAAAGCTTCATTCATGCAATAAACACATGTACTGAGTACCTACCAAGTTCTGGGAGCATAGTGGTGAGCAAGACAAAACCTCGGCCCTCCTTGAGGTTTATTATAGAGGTAGAGACACACTAGGTACTGCAAAACGATTTAATCATAATCACAATGACCATCATAGACACAGGAAGTACTAAGAATTCATTCATTCATTCATATTTATTATGTGCCTACATGCCAGGTGCTGGGAATACAGCAGTGGGCCAGTCAGACAAGAACCTCTCTGCTCATGGAGCTGACAGTCTAGTGGCAGGAAACAGACAATGAAGCACAAAAGAAAATAAACAAAATTCACAGTACATCAGATGGTACTAAGTGCTGTGGTGAGGCATTAAGCAGGCAAGGAGGATAAGAACTGCTCGAGGGACGGGGCAGGCAATGTAATTTTAAACTGGGTGTTGGGCCAGCCCCGTGGCCTAGTGGTTAAGTTTGGCGTGCTCCACTTTGGCAGCCTAGATTCGTGGGTTCGGATCCCAGGCGTGGACCTACACCCCTCGTCAGCCATGCTGTGACGACGTCCCACAAACAAAATAGAGGAAGATGGGCACAGAGGTTAGCTCAGTGCAAATCTTCCTTGGCAAGAAAATAAATAAATAAAACATAAACTGGGTGGTTAGGGAAAATTTCACTGAGCAGATGGTGTTTGGACAAAGACCTGAAGGAAGTGAGAGAGCAAACCACATGGATCTCTCAGGCTAAAATGTACCAAATGAGGGACTAGCAGGTGCAAAGATCCTGAGGCAGGAGTGTGCCTGGCAGGTCTGAGGAACAGCAGGAAGGCCAGTGGCTGGAGCAGAGGAAGTGAGGGGGATTAGTAGGGGCCAGATCCTCACCTTGTAAGGGCCTTGTAAGGAGACTGGAGAAATTTGGCTTTCAGTCTGAGAAGGGAAGCCATTAGAGAATTTTAAGTGGAAGAATGGCATAAACTGACTTATGCTTTAAAAGGATCACTCTGGCCGCTGTGATGAGAAAAGACTGCAGAGAGGCAAGGTCAGAAGCAAGGAGACCAGTTAGGAGGCGGCTGCAGTGACCCAGGTGACAGATGATGGTGGTTTGAACCAGGGCAGTAGCAATGTCTAAGAAGTGGTCAGATCCTGAATAATTTTGAAAGTAGAGTCAATAGGTTTTGCTGACAGATGGGATATGAACTATTAGAGAAAGAGAGAAGTTGAGGATGGCTCCAAGCTGTTTGGCCTGACCAACTAGAACACTGCATTGCCATTCATTTAGATGAAGAAGGCTGCAGGGGGCTGGCCCAGTGGTGTAGTGGTTAAGTTCACATGCTCCGCTTCGGCAGCCCAGGGTTCACAGGTTCAGATCCCAGGCACAGACCTACACACTGCTTGTCAAGCCACGCTGTGGAGGCGTCCCACATATAAATAGAAGAAGGTTGGCACAGATGTTAGCTCAGTGACAATCTTCCTCAAGCAAAAAGAGAAGATTGGCAACAGATGTTAGCTCAGGGCCAATCTTCCTCACCAAAAAAAACCAGAAGGTTGCAGGAGGACCAGGATTGGACAGGAAGCTCATGAGTTTGTTTCTGGACACATTAAGTGTGAGCTGTCCATCAGACAACCACATGAAGATATGGAGTAGGCAGGAGGCCAGACAGACAAGTGAGGAGGTAGAAATGGGAGAGTTCCAGGTTTCCCAGCATAGAAAGCGTATTCAAAGCTGAGAAGTGATGAGATTGCTTAGGAGTGAGTACAGACAGAAAAGAGGAGAGGTGAAAGGCCTGCCCCTGAGCCCTGGGGCCCTCAAATGTTCAGCTGTGAAGATGAAAAGGAACCAACAAAGGAACACGGAACAGAGCGCCAGTGAGCTGGGCAGAAACCAGAAGGGTGGTGCCCTGGAAACCAATGGAAGTGTGTCCAGGAGGAGGGAGTGTCACAGGCTGCAGAGTCAAGTAAGGTGGGCTCATGACTGATGCCTGAACTCAACAACATGGAGCTGTAGATGAAGCCCACAACCTTGACTAGAGCAATGGAGTGGAGGGGCCATGGCGGGTGGGGGGAGTCCGGAATGGGCTGAGGAAAGAATAGCAAAGAGGACCTACAGACAGTGAGTATTAACTCTTGAGGAGTTTTCTCGTAAAGCAGAGCAGAGAAATGGGGTGGTAACCAGGGGAATATGTAGATCAAGAGTTTCTTCTGAGATAGGAGAAATTACGGCATATTTATATTTACACATTTATTATATATACACTATATATATATATATATATATATATATATATATATATGTGGAATAATCCAGAGAGAAGAAAAAAGTAATAATGCAAGAGAGATTTGGTGTGGGGGTGTTCCTCGAACAATGTCTCTGAGTAGGTGAGAAGGGTGGAGGTCTCACGACAAATGGAGGGCGTGACCTTAGCTAGGTCATGGCATGTCCATGGTAACAGGAGAGAAGGCATAGTTAGGTGAGTAGACATTGTGACGGGAACATGTGGATGTTTTCTATGAGAAAACAGACACAGTCACAAGAGACAGGAAACAAAGTCTTCGGCTGAGGGTGAAGATAGGGGAGGCAGCATTTGGAGGTTTGAAGGGCAAGAAGGTAAGACACAGATGTTTAGGAGAGTGAAGAATGAGTGGAGGAGGGGATGGAAATAGGCTAGCTGGGCAGCACATAAGGACACACCTGAGGTAGTGACACAAAGTTAAAATGAAATCAGTTAGCACAGTTGTGTATATACCAGGAGGGCCTAAGCTAGCCTGGGGGTAGGAGTGTCAAGGAGGCCTTCCCGGGTAAGTGATGTTGGGGCTAAGCACTCAAGGATGCATATGCACCAACCAGAGGGCACAAGGATTTCAGACATGAGAGTACAGCCTGTGTGAAGGCTCCAAGGAAAGGAACATCAAGATAGGCTTAAGGAACAGACAGAAGGGCAATAGGTAGCACAAAGAGTGCAGGGGGAGGAGGGGGGGCACAGAGGGAGGCTAGAGAGGGAGGCAGGACTTGGAGGCCATGCCAAAGGGGTTGGTTCTATCCTGAAAGTAACAAGAAGCCACTGAAAGATGGGCGTGGGAGGATTACAGCGGCACTTTGAGAGGATCCCTCTGCCGGCTGGGTGGAGGAGGCAGAGGCCCAGGCAGGCAGGGAGTCAAAGAGGAAGACCAGTTTGACCAAATGTAGTAGTCCAGGCAAGTGACAGTGGTGCATGGACTGGGAAGTCGTCAGTGTCGATGGAAAAACGGGAGAAGATTCAAAAGATTTTTAGGAGATAAAATCAATAGGACTGGAATCACGGACATAGGGGTGAGAAAAAGGGACAGGTCAAAGGTGATATCGAGGTTTCCCACCAAAGGGATGGTGGTTTGATTCACTGAGATGGGGAAACCTGAGGGAATAAAGGTTTGGTGGGGGATCAAAAGATCTAGTTTGGGCACGCCAAACTTACCCATGGGAAAGCTTGAAGATGCTTGTGAAAATCCAGGGAGGAGATGGCAGTGGCCTCAACTAAGATGGCGGGAAGAGGAAGAGACAATTGGGTATGCATTAAGGGCCTATGACCCACAGGACTGGCTGATTGTGAGGGGAGAGGGCAAGGGACAAGATGACACCCAGATTTCTGGCTTGGCAGCTGAATACGGGGCGAAGGAGGAGGAGCCAATCTGGAAGCCAGTGAAAGCAGGTGTTCCCGGCCATATTACACCCCTTTTCTCTCATTTTAACATAACTGCCCGCCTCTCATCCATCCTTCATGGGAAACTGCTGTTGACACTCCCTCCTCCTTTCGGAGCCTGCTGTGTCCCCCCTGTTCACCTCCTTCTCGCCTAGCGGAGCCTCTCCTCGATGGGTTCCCGGGAAGCAAGGGAGACATGGCTAGAGCACATGCACCGGCTCTGCGCGGACCTCGAGACAGTTCTCGTGCTGGACCCGCCTCCTTCTCTTCCCCACTAGACCGTAAGCTCCCCGGGGAGAGGACATCTGTCTCAATCATGGTCGTATCCCAGGACCTGGCATGATTCTTGGCACACTGGGGACTCCAAATACGTGTAGGTTGAATGAACATAAGACTTCCCTGAGTGTGACCTGGTTGTGTCCCTATGAAGGAGGACCTG